>NC_062282.1:102044897-103427397 GCF_902655055.1 Lutra lutra | reverse complement strand
GAAAGGGAAGGAGAGCAGTGAGGAGAGGTCCACAAATATGAAAGTAGCATGGTCCTCACTCTTGAGCAGCTCACAGCCTAGCATGGTGCTTTCAGAAGATGGCTGCACATCACAGTCATCCAGGGAGCTTCCAGAAAAAGAATGTTGATGCCTAGGTCACCGCTAGAGGTTCTGGTCCTGGGGTAGGGCTTAGGCAAGAGTATTTTTAAAAAACTTCTTGAAAGTTTTAATACAAAACTGGGGCCTTGAACCTTTGGTTTCCTGAGAGATTAAAAACATGCAGAAAATTAATTACCATTAAATGAAAAGCATGCTTAATTAAGGTGAGTACATTGTGCTTAAGGGGAAAAAAGGAAGGAGCGACTTAATTAGTTCCACACAATTCTGGAAAAGTTTCCACAGAAGGTAGATCATGCTGGGTTGTGACCAATGAGTAAGAATTCTCCAGGTAAGAAGGGAATGTTCCCAGGGAGAGAAGGCTCAGTTAAAAGCTCTGGAGTTGGGTCAGAGCACAGCACACCAAAGGAACTTCTGGTAGTTGAGGATGAAGGGAATATAGAGTTCATGTTTGGGGACAAGAGTGACAAGAGACCAGGATGGAAGACAAGTTGGAGTCAATCCAAAGCCTTTATCCTTTGGGAAACTATAAAACAGACTGGCCATCATCAGTGCCGGAAAAGATCATTCCAGAAACTACAGGGAGGATCAACTGCAGTGGGGAAGGATAGAGGGGACCGATCCAGCCCAGGACAAGGCACTTGCTGCCCGAGGGGCTTGGAGCACAACATACAGGGAAGTAGTCCCTCTAAGGAGCCAACTCTGTACTTGTGCGACCCTGAGAATGAGTGTTTTTTAAATCTGTGCTCCCTCCAAGGGGAAAAAAAGACCAGCTTCAGGAATACCGCTGAGAAGTAGCCCTTTGAAGGAATGACGACAACCTGATCTAAGGAAGGGGCAGTGGGCTTGGAGAAGATTCACACAGCTGGGGGTATTTTTAGTGGTCAGAGTCCATAGTTCTTATACACTGAAGGGTAAAGCAAGGAAGAGTAGATGGGCTTGGGATGGCTCATAGTAAAATTCATAAAGAAAAGGACTGCAAGACGAGAGTGGGCCTGTCAGGTCAGGGTCTTAAACAAGTGTGGGGGAGTTCACATTGCTAAGTTTCACCATACTACCCCTGAACGGGCCAAATAGGGCAATACAGGTAACACAGGCAAATCAGTAAGGCCATGATCAGGATGGCTCATCTTCAGAAGTGCTTCATGAAGGGAGCAGGGCTTGAGCTGAGGGTCCAAAGAACAAGGAGAACATGAGTAAGAGGATAGGCAGGATGGCTTTTTGCATTCCTTCAGACATACATGATAGCGCAGGGAAAGTTCTGGAGTGGGAAAGGGCAGGAGAAGGCTGGGCAGGTAAGCAGAGGGAATGGAACTTGATTAGAGTGGCTGGGTTGGGTGTGTGGAGAAGTATAGACAAGCAGGATAAGTGAGAGAAAATCATTAAATTACAAGCCTTCCCCCCCAGATAAAATTAATTACATAGACCATGGGGGAGCCACTGATGTGTTCCTATGTGGGGAAATAAGGCCATCAAAGCCCTAATGTGAAAAGACCAGGACATTTAGAGCAGTATTGGCAAACTTCCTCTCTAAAGGGCCAGAGAGAAAGGACTGCATTTTAGGATTTTGCTGGTTCCCCAGGGCTCTGTCACAACTGTTCACCTGTGCGGCTGTAGCATGAAAGTAGCCACAGAAAATACATGAGCAAATGGACATGGCTGCATTCTAATAAACTATTTACAAAAATGGGCAGAGAGCCAACTATAGTTTGCAAACCCCACCCTGAGGAAAGGTTTGCCTGTAGCAGCGCGGGGAGCAGGGGTGCAAGGACTGAACTGGCCAGTGGAAGTATCTGGGAGAGAGTAGAAAGCCTAATGTCAAGGCAGGGATTGTGGGGGGCGGGGGAGTGGCGGCAGCAGAGCCTTGTGAAACATGGGATTTCTCCACAAGGATGAAGGAAAAAGAGTACAGATATCCCAGGATCAACCCTTGAGGAACACCCATGGGGAGTGAAGGAAAAGAAGTCCAAGGGAAGAAGTGTGGGCAAGGAGACAAGCAGAGGGTGTGGATGGAGGAGACAGCAAGCACCTCAGAAGGAAGGGAGAAACAGAAAGGCAGCTCCAGGGAGGCCAGAAAGCTCTTGTCTAGGAAGAGGGCGCCAGGGGTCTCGGGGTGGGGCAACTACAGTGCTGGGGCAGTTATCAGGGGAGAATTGAAGCAGGATCGTGGTGAGGACAGGCAGGCAGGGGTGTAGCTAAGCAAGCTGCAGCTCCAAGGAGCACAGGGGTGAGATGTTGCTGGGCTGGAGGCAAACCTAGCAGCAAACACAAGGTGGGGGGTGAAAATAAAGAAAACATCAAGCCTATTAACATGCACCTCACTGTCCTGAAACACAGCCGCAGATACCGAAGAGCCTAGCAGAGGGCTTCTGCTCCTGAAAGAATGGGCTATTCTGGAAGAAGAGAGATCTCATGTGTCTCATTCCCAGAAAATGCAAGAAAAACAGGCTTATGAGAAATTCCTTAATCTCAAGTTTACCTGCAAGCAATGAAAGGATTTTTTTTCCCCCCAGAGGAGTCTCTTTTATGTAAGCACAGTGAACAAACAAAGCCTAGAAATCTAACAGGAAGGGGGTACTTTAGAGGGACAGAACAGGAACATAATCTTGGAGCTCTGTCCATATGCTATCTTTTGATATTTTAAGTAACCAAAATGCCTGAAGGGAAAGGGCTCCTGCAGCTTAACTCAGGCCATTTCCAGACACTGGGGATGCAACTGCGTGGTAGGAAAATAGGTCTGAAAATAGACTTAAAGATCACACCATGCTTGATCGATAATGACTGGAAAAATGATTCCACAAGTCCTCCAAGACCCCTTTCGGAAAGCCATGTGGAAGTTTCTTTGTTGCTGATGGGTTTTTTGGTTTGTTTGTTTTAAGTTAAGGTGTGAAGTATCATCATGAAAACCAGACTAGATCATAAGAGATCACAGTAAATGTCTAAAGGGAGAATTCAGTAATCCATTTCAGATGCTCCATAAATACTTTTTATTTCCCAAAACAGGCAGATACCTGAGCTGTCAGCCCAGAGCAGCAAGTGAATAAATACCAGGATCGGCCTTGCACTAATGGATGTTGGTCCTAACCCATTACTGCTGGCCAAGCTGAGGTGAATTCTGGGCAGCACTTCCTGACACTTGAGATTTATTTTGTCATTAGTGATGAAACGCCATGCAAGGGCTCCTCAATCCCCAACTGTCAGAAGTACAGTTAGGTATTTCAGGGAAGGTCACGCAAATATTCAGGTATTGACCCGCAGGACTGAAGCTGTTCTTCAGCGGCTCATTATTCTCGGTATGGTTATAAATGATTTGCGTCTAGCATGAGCAGTTAGCCATCTGCTTAGATCAGGAAGGAAAAAATGGGAACACTCTGAGAGTAAGAAAAAAGCGAGAACTTGAGTCAATTACTATATTAGGGCTCAGAAACAAAACAAAACAAAAGAATGTTGAATCCATTTTGTTTTGTCCTTTAGAACCTAAGACGAGACATGCTAGAAATCACCCTGACCCCAAATGCCTCAATGTTTCACAAACACATTACAGTCATTCTTTTCTTTGAACCCTTACCCAATGAACCTTACCAGAGGCATCTTTCTCTTGCCTTTCATCCAAACCCTGTCCCTTGAACTTCACCTCCACATTTTTTGTAAGCACACCCAGACTACTCTGGTTTTTGTGAGTAACTTCTATCTATTCTCACCCATGATCTGATCCACACTCTTTGTGATGGTCTTAGCTCTACAACCAACATGTAATCTGACCCCTGCTAGTTACCATATCGTGGACAGCTTATTCTGAAACTCCATCACACTATGTTGTTCTAGGCACATTTCAAACAATCAGTAAAACCTGGTTGATGTAATTTGAACTGAATGCAGGAGTTCAGAACCAGTCTAAACCCTAGAACCAGTCACACACAACTATGTGACTGAGGGAACTAATGTAAATCAGAAATCCTGACTGCAAGATCTTGAGTATCCCAAATAAGTGTGATAAATCATATAGTTGAAACCTTTCATCTAAAAGAGTGATACCCAAATGCACACACCTACAGAATAGGCTTCATGAGAAAGCTTCCACCAGCCTATAGTGAAATGAAAAAAAAAAAAAAAGGAAAAAAAAATATATGCCATTTTATCAAGATAAATTTATTTAAAGATCTTTTATTCTAAGGCTATGTCCTTCCTATTATTTTAATGTGAACATGATTTGGGGGTTTTTTGTTGTCTGTTTATTTTAAATATTTTATTTATTTATTTTAGAGAGAGACAGAGAGAGTGAAAAAGAAAGCATGAGCGGGGTGAGGGCAGAGGGAGAAACAGCCTCCCCACTGAGCAGGGAGCCCAAAGTGGGACTCTATCCCAGGACTCCAAGATCATGACCTGAGCCAAAGGCAGACATTTAACTGACTGAGCCAGCTAGGCACCCCAAACATGCCTTTTGTTTTATGAATTGATAGCATAATGAGTGATGTATTTTGTTGCAATTCTTCTGATTATTTTTAAAGATTTATTAAATCGTTATTGTTTAAACTGTTATTTATTTGAGAGAGGGACAGAAAGAGAGAGTAGAGGGAAGGGCAGAGGGAGATAAGGAATTCCAAGCAGAATCCCCACTGAGCACGGAGCTGGAGGCAGGGCTAGACCCCAGGATCCTGAAATCATGACCTGAGCAGAAATCAAGAGTCTGCCACTTATTGCTCAACCAACTACACCACCCAGGTGCCCTGCAATGATTATTTTAAAATCACCTTCCTTAGTAAAATAAAAAGTTGGCCCATCCTCATTTTTTTAAAAATTGGACTTTAAAATCCCCAAAACTGAGCATCGCTAGTATAAACTCAAAATGGTGGGAACAATATTTTGGAAATCCTGCACTCTGAAAAAAGGCTAACAGGGGAAAATTAATATACTAAACCATGACTCACAAAATGAATTTCTAACACATAACAATAGGGATGTCTCTTCATGCACCTAAGATGATTATATAACGTGGCTGCAAATATCTCAGCACTCATCCCACAAGGAGTGGAGTCTATATTTCCTCTCCTGGATTCTGGGCAACCACTTGATCAACAGAGTATGACAGAAGTGATGCTCTTTGATTTCCAAGACTGGGTCATAAAAGCTTACGTAAGATGTAAGCTCTATCTCACTCACTTAGAACACTTGCTTTTGGATCCCTGAGCTACCATCTAAGAAGACTGACTACCCGGAGAATACCATGCTGGCACTATCCTCTAAGTCCCAGCTAAACCCAGACTAAGGGTCAGCCATCTTGGACCCTCAGAACAGTCCATGTGTCAGCTAAACCACCACTGAGTGACCTCTGACAGCATCATGAAAAAGGGAGAATCACCCAGCCAAGACCTCTCGAAATTCTTAACGCATAAAATAAAATAAAACTTAAACTGTTAGATCTAATAAAATGGATATTGTTTAAATCCATTAAGTGTTTGGTAGTTTGTTACACAATAACACATACCTAGGATAGCATAGTTCTTACACTTCTAAAGACATTTCTTCACTGGGACACCCAGACTATAAGGAAATCAGTTTTCTACTTATTTTAAGAAAGATCAAAGTGGTTTAATGGTTAATATTTCTTTTCCCACTGCAAATGATTTCAAAATAAGAATATAATATTAAAATAATATTAAGGGAAACTCCCCTCCCCTGCTAACTGCCAGCCATAAACTAAATGGAGAACCAGAAATGAAGCTAGCAAGTTCTCCCTCCTATCAAGTCTTATCTTTTTCCAGGAAATTCCAGGAAAGATTTGGGGGGGATGGTGTTATTTTGTTTTAGTGAGTAGATTTTAAAGTAGGGGGGAGAGAAGAATGAAGTAAATGTCAAGTAGGCTTGAAGCAGAGGGTGTTTTTTGGGTGGTGGTGGTGGTAGTGGGTGGTTTGGTTTTATGATGGGAGATCTGGTCACGACTCTAAGAGCAGGAACACATAGGGAACACTCTCTCCCCAGCAATAGCATATTAATTAGCTCCTAGAGGGCAGAACACGAGGACATAAATTGCATGTGCTCTGGAGCGTGCCCGCCACAGTGTGGCTGATTAATAAAGTCCAGCAGCAGGAGGAGATGGAACCACAGTTCTTCTTGGGAAACTAGGTAGCAGACTGGCTACCATGTTTTTCTATATTCAGATACCCTCCCGCAAACTGAGATTCTCCAGGCCTCTCCACCTTTTCCATCTTGAGGCTCCACAAAATGGTAAATCAGTGATCGTTTTAATCTCACAGCACAAATTTGACTAAGCATTTTAGTCTTTGATTCACTATGGTGGGGAGGATGGGGTAGGGAACGTGTACACAGGGTTGTCACAGACAACAAACTATTTCTTGGGGCCAGGCTGGAGCCTCGCGGCTGTGGTGCCAACAAGCACAACAGTGGGGGTAGTGATCAGATTGTGCTAAACTCCCGTTGTCATTCAGACCTTAGGACAATGCTGTCCTGCACTCCCCTGAGACCTGTCCCACCCCAACGGAGAGAGACTATTATGTGCTGATTCCAACCCTGTCTCTCTCAGGGAGCCCACACCCTGACTTTCCCAAAGAGAATCTGATTCAATAAACCTCTGGGTTGTGTGGGTAGTTTTCATTTCAAAAGTTCCAAGTCCCACTTTTGGAAATAATCAATTTTATATAGGTTTCTAGACCTCTTGTCTTAATTGTTTAGCAATCTAAAAAACAAATTACCAATAATTTTTCTGAAGTGCAGCACATTCAGGATTACTGTTAAGAGTACCCCATCAGCAAATCAAGCTGCATACACAAAGCTGTCTAAGAATGTGGCCAAATTTATTACTATTTAACCCTTTGGTGTTAGATCCAATTTTCTCTCTACACTTCAACAATTATAATTGTCACTAATGTCTAAACATTCACAATTATATTCACTATCAATTTTTCATTCTAACTAAATATATATATTATATATGTATATATTATCTAACCAAATTTATATACTTATTATAAATATAGTTATCTATAATAGTTATAAAACTAAATTATATAATTTATTTTATGTGTGCGTGTGTCTATATAGCTAACCATATATGTATATATATCCTCCTACTTTAATGGATAAATTCCCTTTCTAATTGAATTATGCCTAATCCCTAGGCCATGGGAGTAAAATCTAGTCAACGTTGGATTTCCCTTTGTTTTATAACAAAGAGTGAAAGAAATCAGTTTGTGTTTTAGGGACCCTACTGTTGTTGGCAAACAACACCTCTAGAGGGAGCCAAAGACTCCCCCTCTTTTTACCCAGCAAGGAAGAGGAGTTCGGATTCTGTGAAAGACAAAATGGAAAACTTTGGAGACTTAAAAATGAGGCCAGTGGGACGCCTGGGTGGCTCAGTTGGTTGAGCAGCTGCCTTTGGCTCAGGTCATGATCCCAGCGTCCTGGGATCGAGTGCCACATCGGGCTCCTTGCTTGGCGGGGAGCCTGCTTCTCCCTCTGCCTCTGCCTGCCATTCTGTCTGCCTGTGCTCGCTCGCTCTCCTCTCTCTCTGACAAATAAATAAAATCTTTAAAAAAAAAAAAATGATGGGGCGCCTGGGTGGCTCAGTGGGTTAAGCCGCTGCCTTCGGCTCAGGTCATGATCTCAGGGTCCTGGGATCGAGTCCCACATCGGGCTCTCTGCTCAGCAAGAAGCCTGCTTCCCTCTCTCTCTCTCTCTCTCTGCCTACCTCTCTGTCTACTTGTGATCTCTCTCTGTCAAATAAATAAATAAAAAATCTTAAAAAAAAAAAAAATGAGGCCAGTGTAGGTGGGGTGGAAAATAATCTCTTCATTTGGATCATTTCCATTACATACAGAGTTTGCTCTTGTATCACCTCTTGCCCCAACACAACCTTCACTTCCTCCTATTCTGCCTCTAGCTTCTCCCAGGAACTGGTTTTACCTTGCCTGAAAGCTGCTAAGTTGCCTTATCTGTCTCAAGGATGCAGGTAAAGGACATGAGGCTCCAGGTCTGAGACAAAGACTTCCGCAGTCACAGCAACAGCAATCATCAGGGTCAGCTTTCAGGCTGACCAAGAAGAAACAGAGCAGGCCGCTATAGCCTGCCTGTGGTCTTGGTGTTATGCCAAACAAAGGGGAGCCCAGTTCATCATGATAGGAGACCATGCCCAAATTTGAAGACACATTCTCAGCTAGTAACCAAGTGTGTACAGGTCTATAGAAGGGATCAACAAATGATGTTTTTGTGGAGCTAAGAATGTGAGCTAAGAATGGTTTTTTACATTTTTAAAAGGGTTATCCCAAAGAAGAGGATGACAAAGATCATAGGTGGCCCAAGAAGCCTGAAGGATTTGCTATCTGGCCCTTCACAGAAAAAGCTTGCTGATCCCTGCTCTCCAGCATCCTTCATACTTGGGGTGCTATCAGGGTGTGGGGGAGGGGAGCAGTATGGCAAACAGCGGATTCAGGATCTTTCTCTTGTTCCATTAGAGGCACAAATGGCAGGCCTGATGGAACAAGGGCAGATTATCTTGTTCTTTCATTCTTACTTCCGTCCCCAGGATAAACACCAGAGGCGGGTAGATTTCTTTCATAAGATGGGGTTGAGATGATGACTGATGGTCACATCAACATTTTTGTGGGTAAGGACTTGGTGACCACCGTTCTTGTGCAGTTGATTTCCAACTGCCTTCCAGTCCTCAGAACACTCCTCTGACTCTCAGAAAATGACTTCTTTCCTACCAACTTTCTCTGTAAGTTGACAGCACTATTCCACCAGCATGCTTTTTGTAGCCAGCCAAATTGTCTTGCTCCCTAGCAAGCAGGTTCACCTAGAGCCACCTTTCTCAAGCCCCTCAAACATCATGTGCTCTTGTTGCTGGTTTCCCCACAGCATCAGAGGGTCTGGCAGCTTCGTCCATGGGTTCCATATAAAGGCACCAATTAGCAACATTCCTATCGCCAACTTTCTGTCGACACAGGATTTGCCCAAACTTTTACTAACTGGACAATGGTATGATGCAGTTGATGGATTCCCTTGGTGGAAATGAGGCCTCAGTTGCTTTTGTCCTATCTTCCTTGCTGTAGCAGTCCTCTCAGCTTTATAAAGAAAATCTTAACTGACAAGCCTGAGATAAACTACATCTACTTAAGCCTTTGTAATACCTCTAATTCCTAGTTTCCCACCACCCTGCCACAGTTTCCAGCCAGAACTAAGGTTTCTCCAAATACCAAATACCACATTTTTGGATGCTAAGTACCACACACTAGTCACAGAGACCTGAGCCAATCTTGTCACACCAATAAACTGGAGTGACAGCCATGGGGTTTCCACAGGCATTCTGGGGATCACAATACGTCTAAATGGAATCACTAACAGAATCTCACCAACTACTGAATATCCAATGTCCCCGGATTAACTGATTTCTAACATACCTCCAAAATTCTCCCCCATATATTCAAAATTTGATGGGACAATTGTTCATTTTTCATCTACTCTGTCCAATAAAACATATTTATGCTTTTATTTTGTTATGTTTCTTTTCACACCCAGTTAGTAGAAATGCCTGCCGTGGGAAAGCAAGAAAGGCAGCAATACTTTAAATAGTGAAATAGTTATTAGCAGAAAAATAGGGAGATCTTGCTAGAGTAACTATCACAGCTACATTAGCACCAAAGGAATTCCTCAAGATTAATGTTACACCAGAAGGATAAATTAAGCAATGGTGTCAATAGGGCGGTCTTAACAACAAAAGAAGCAAAGCAGGGGATTTTCTGTTCAGGATTAAATTCATCACTGGAGCACTCCTGGAACATCATTTCAGAACTACTAAATGCCCAGAGCCTCTATATTTTCACAAAAGGAAAATTGTTTTATATTTTATGGGAAAATCTTTGAGAACCTTTGGTCTCTGAACTTTACAAGGCACACTTAGAATGGAATTTAGGAGAAAAAGGTGAGGGCTGCCAAGAAAGGGAAGATATATTCACCTCAGGGCACATGAAAGTAAAAGCCATTGTGTGCAAAGCACATAGAGACAGTTGCCTCCTAGGGAGACTTGCTGATGGAGACCGGGCATTTGGTCAGAGAGTGCTACTACCCACTACAATACCATCTCCAAAAAGAGATCAGGAATTTAGTAAATTCCTAATTTAGTAAAGTAGAAAAAGTAAAATCCTTTCTTACTTAATTACTGTTTGTGGATCTGTCATCCATGAACATGTCCAAAATTCTATAGACTCATCTTCTATTGTCTGCTTTTTTGCTTGCCTGTTTTTGTTCTTGGCCAATGTGATTACAGGAGATGAAAGAGTTTTACCCATCATTGTCTGAGGTAGGTCCAAGGTGTGGGTGAGATCCAGGGGGAGGAGTTCTGGTGGGCAGGAGGGATCTGGTGGCTGGGCATGTGAGGGGGTGAGTCAGATAAAGCAGGGAGCATCAGAGAGGACCCCAAGATGCAGAATCCTGGAGGTCAGGGGGAGCCCACAGTGACTGCACTGGTAGGAACCCTCCAGGAAAGGTTCCACTTGCCTGGGAGCAGGTGACTCTGGACCCACGGATTTTAGTGCAGAAGTCCATGGTTTATGTACGGGATCAAGAAGGCCAGGTGTGTTTGGACACATGAATTTATGCAGGAAACTGAGGGACCCTTTCACCAATAATGTCCTCACCAGTACTTATAAATGATTGCCCTTCATTGCAAGAAGAAAGCAATCAGAGGCTAGATAACAGGCATATACAGATCATGGCTCTAGATACCATGAAAGTAGGTTCCATGATTCCTGTCTCAAAAATAAATGAGGATTTCTCTGTCCTACACACTGAGCTCCTATCTTTCCTGTATTCTTTTAGGACCAAAAAGTGGTGTGAAGTGCATTCTCTACATTGAGATTTAAGAATAACTCAGTTGAGGGGCGCCTGGGTGGCTCAGTGGGTTAAGCCGCTGCCTTTGGCTCAGGTCATGATCTCAGAGTCCTGGGATTGAGCCCCGCATAGGGCTCTCTGCTCAGTGGGGAGCCTGCTTCCTCCTCTCTCTCTGCCTGCCTCTCTGCCTGCTTGTGATCTCTCTGTCAAATAAATAAATAAAATCTTAAAAAAAAAAAAAAAGAATAACTCAGTTGATAGAGATTCTGATTCCAATTCCTGGGTCTGAAGATTCTTCATGCCCAACCACTCAATGGGGCAGGAAGGACTGCTCTTTTATCCAGACTCTGACACTTACTAGCCATGTGACCTTGGACAAACTAACCTCTCTGGGCATCAGTTTCACTGTCTGCAATATAGGTATAATAATAGTATAATAATAGTAAGCTCCTCCTAAGGTTACTTATAAGATAAAACAAGTTAAATCTTGTATAGTGCTCAGAACTTTCTGGCACATGGTAAAAACCTATGTAAGTATTTGCTATTATTATTATCCTGGATTTCCCCATTTGGAAAGACAAGCTAATGCTGCCTTCCTATTTTGTCTCCACAAAAATAATGTCAATGCACACACTCAACTCTGAAAGAGTCATGGCAACTTGGAACTTTTCACACGAATCAGTCACATTCAAGGCCACCAAAACACAAGCCTAGAAGGACAGAAAGCTAGAAGGGAAGGAGATATTGAGCCAAACACTCATTTTACAAGTGAAAACTTATAGCTAAAGCTTTCTATGGTCCTAGAGTCAGTTTGGCAACAGAACCAGGGGTAGAATTCAATAAAGTAAACTTGCCAGCGTGTGAAGGTTCACATATTAATAGCAAGTACTTATCAGGTCAATATTACCACTGTTTACTGATAACCTAGTCTGTTTCCTTTTTGTAGCAGGATCAAATGTGAAAACGTCTTGAGCTTTACAGAAGAGGGTCACTAAATAATTGTGTAGGGGTTGGCTAAGCATGGGATACAACCATGATGTACGAATCATTCAAATAAAATCAATGTGGTTTGACTTCCCTTCAATGTACTAATTCTACATCATGTGTATCAAGTAAGGAAGAGGCTTTCTATGTCATGAACCCCATGCCTGATCATTTCCTCTTAGAAGAACCCTTTACACTAACAGACTTGACCTTGAACATGGTCAAGTTTCTTTTCAAGTTTCTCTTCAAGTGGGAAAAGCACTCCACTGTAGGTGTGGGCCTGTGGTGTTAAAGAGAACAAGTTTTCTGGATGCCTAAAACATGGGCTCTGTTGTTTGCCAAATCATTTCTATCGTTTTGTGAAGGAGCATACAGGGGGACCCACAAAATGCCACATTCCCTAACTTGAAGGCGAGGGAAAAATAACTCAATGAAACATTTTCTTTTTCTTTTTCTTTTTTAGAGGAGGGGAGGGGCAGAAGGAGAGGCAGAGAAAGAAACCCAAGCAGTCTCCACACCCAGAGCAGCACGCAATGCAGGGCTCGATCTCACCATCCTGAGATTATGCTCAGAGCTGAAATCGAGTCAGACACTTAACCAACTGGGCTACACCGGCGCCCCTCAACGAAACATTTTCTAAGGCAGCATTTAATAGGAATAGCTGTGTCTATTGGTTTGACCCCAGCTCACAGATATTTGCAGGATTTATTTGCCATAATATCAATGATGATTTCTACAAAGATGTCTTTTATTTTCATTTGTTGCAAGTCCCATTTCTTTTATTACTTTCCTATCAGATCTGCACTAAGCAAAGATATTTAATAACTCAAATAGGCGTTTGTTGGTTCTAATTATAAACTTGGAATTAGAAAACCCAGTTTCCACTTCTTTCACCTTCCCTGCCTTTAAAAGGTTTTGGAAACTGAGCCAAATCACCTCAGATTCCACACTGTGGGGATGTGGAATTCTGCTGTGTTCTTAAGTGCTAGGTCAACTGATCAGAATTTCCTTTGTTTTCAAAAAAAGCCTCACACTCTAACCCATGCGGGTATTTGCGCCCTACCCCTTATCTTCATTTCTATTCTGGGTATGATATGAACACAAGATACTGCAGGGCAGAAACAAAATCAGGAGACTCAGGGAGAACAGTGGCCAGGAAGCTCTGGGCTCAGCCAAGGACAGGTGGAGGAGACAGTGGGGAACTATTACCCACTCCCACCCTGCCCCCACCAAGCTTTCCTTCTGGCCACACCTCGTTCTAGACTGTGATTTGATTCTTGGCACATCTCTGCTGCAGGTATCGCTTTCCTGGTCAGGAGCTGGCAGCATGGCCTTATTCCTCTCACTGTAAGTCTTGATTCTATCCCTGCTCTCTGCCCCAGTCTGTCCTGCTGCCTCTCGCCCAAACTTAGCTTCACTGTACTGGCTCCCAGTTCCTGAGTCTACTCGGCTACTAGTCTGGTCTTTTTGACTTTGGTCTTAACCTAACAAAAAGCAAACAAACAAACACCACCACCTTCCCCAGCTCAACAGATATGACTCCTACTACTCAGCAATAAATAGGCGCAAATGATTAATACATGTAATCAACGATGGATGTCAAGGGCATTATGCTAAGTGGAAAACAAAAAAAGGAATCTCCAAAGGTTACATACTTCGTGATTTCATTTCTATAACATTCTCAAAATAACCAAATTATAGAGATGGAGAAAAGATCAGTGGGTTGCCTGGAGTTGGGCTGGGGAGATGGTATGATGGACAAGAAAGCGGTAACATGAGGCAGTTTGTTGGTGGTGATGGAACAGTTCTGGACCCTGTTGTGTGGTGAGGTTACCTAATCTATACACGTGATAAAACTTCTTACAGCGATACCCCCACACAAACACAAAATAAAGAATAGATGTAAAAAAAACCCAAAACACCTGTAGCCTAAATAAAGTCTGAGTTAACAGTATCACAGAATAGTCCATTTCCTATTTTGATAATATATTGAGCTTTTGTACGATATTATACTGAAGGGTGTCAGGATGAAAGGTAAACGGGAACTCTTTGTACTATTTTTGCAACTTTTTATGGATCACAAACTACTTTAAAAATGATTTATAAATACGTATATCTCTTCAATAGTAAGGTCATGATTTCCATTCCCGGCCACAACATGTCCCAAGAAGGGACAAAAAATGACAGGCAGAGTGCCAAAACAAGAACTCATTTCCATCGCATTCTTAATGAAAAAAATCATATGGAATTTAGTGTCAAGTTTAAAAGTTTTTGTATTGAAAAACCAAAGAAAATTGAATAAGTCACTTGATTTAACCTGTGATCTGTCTTCAACTGGCAGAGCTCAAACAGTGGACACATAAAATAGAGGTGACCTGCAAATTCAATGTGTCACATCACCAAATCTGGCTGTTTTTCTTTGGCAATTATTTTCTACGATATAGTTCTTATACTACCATGCAGATTATAATTTCTCCTTGACATGAACACCAGTCCTTGGTGTACACAGCTGTTGCATGGAATGTGATCTTGAGACTATCTGAAAAAGGAGCGGGCAATTCTCTTAATTCATGAGTTCCTGAAAAGTATCAAAGAAGCCAGTAATATAACTCTTAATACTTCTAAAAAGATTAGAATGTTTAAAGAAAACATGGCACCTTAAAAAAATAATTGTTCTCATGTGACCTGAGTGCTTTGAGGGCTCTAAGAAAGTAGGTGGTGAATGACATTTTTACTTGGGCTTGACAATTGAGTTAAGGTGTTGACAGTATCCATCTTTGCTAAGAAAAGGCAACAATAGGTGAACACGTTTTTCCCAATTCTCAAAAGACAGTGAACTTCAAGTGCTTATGGCACACCTGTGAAGACTGTGAAGACTATAGGAGGTGGGTATGCCAGTCAGAACCATTTCCCCATGTCAGTGTCTGCCCTAATGTTAGGTACACCTAACCCAAGGGCTCCAGAATTTTTCTTTGCATTCGCAGAGGTTCCTTCCATATGCTCTGAGTGAGAGTTTACAGAAAATTGAAATAGTTCATTCCTTCTTAGGACCGGGAGAAGAGCATGAAGTTCAAGAGTCCAGAGAAGCTGATGGCCTTGCAGTAGAACATTTACAATGGCGGTCATCATAGGTCTAATTTGGCTTTCATTATGAAACTCAACTGTTTGATCTGTGTGAGAGAAAGGGCTTGCAGAGGAGAAGATCAGTTCCTGAGGTTGGGACTGCAGGGCTAAGGAAGAGCCAAGACAGGGTTGGGACAAGGTCAGGCCAACAACTAATGAAGTACACAGTACCATTAAAGAGGGTTATGAATGAGGTGACAGAATCCTTCAGATCTCAAACCCAAAACTCCTGGGGAAAGTCACTAGAAGCAGAGCTCATTTATATTATCCAAGCTTACTACATAAATGCTGACTAGAAGGGAGAATAGTGGGGTATGGTCCACGTACATACTCACATATCACTTGTTTATTCCATCACTAATTCCACCAGTTTGGTTTTTTTTTGTTTTTTTGTTTTTTTGTTTTTTTCCTTTAGGAGAGAGAGAGTGAGGGGGTGTGGAAGGTAGAGGGAGAGGGAAACAAAATCCCAAACAAACTCCAGGCCCAGCATGGAGCCCAACATGGGGCTCCATCTCACAACCCTTAGATGACCTGAGCCAAAATCAAGAGTCAGACACTTAACCAACCTGGGCATCCAGGTGCCCCTAATTCCACAAATGTGTTTTGAATAATAACTATGTGGTGAGCACTGGTGACCCAAGGATGTATAAATACAGAGCAACCAAAGAATGTTTCTTGGAGGCAGTGAATTTTGACACTAGTTCACAGATATCCAAGGTAGAGGCTTCCAAACTGTATTCCTCTGAATTCCCGTTCACTGAAGTATGACTAAGTGCTCCATGAAACAAAAGGTTTACAGCCAAGTTACTTTGGAAATGTTGTATTAATTGTCCCAATTTTGCATAGGAAAGGCTGTGAGAAGTCCTCTGGCAAAGACTTTAATACTTTACAGGATCCAGCTTGGGAAACAGTGCTGTCAAGACTACAGACTGGTAAAGAGGTGTGGGAGCACAGGCATCCATGGTGAAAAGATAGGATCGCTCAGGGCTCTCAGATGGCTCAGTCAGTTAAGCAGCTGCCTTCAGCTCAGGTCATGATCCCTGGAATCGAGTTCCGCATTGGGTTCCCTGCTCAGCAGGGAGTCTGCTTCTTTCTCTCCCTCTGTTCCCCCGCCCACCTTGTGCTTGTTTGCATGCTCATTCTCTCTCTCACAAATAAATAAAAAATCTTAAAAAAAAAAAAAGACAGGATCAAGCAAATGATACTTTATGTCCCATGAAAGATTCCAAGAAGGCTCAGTCCACATAAACAGGCTAACTCTCCAGAAATGTCACTGCTATCCAAATATCTGATAGGATGCCATGTAACATATATGCAGCATTTTTACCATCTTTCTTCTGCTTAAGATACAAAGAGATAATTCATCATTCATAGAATCTCAGCGTCCTAGAAGGCCAGAGGTGATAAGATCTTTGGGAAACCTCTGGCACAATCTTTGGATTCCACAGCTGGGTCTGGACAAAACTAATCTGTGGCCTGATGATGAAGAAACCCTGGGCTCTGAATCCCAGACCAAAGGCCCTAATGAATAAGTACCTGCCTTTCATGTGCTCCATGCAACAGGTATGTACTGTGGATGCTAAAAACTTACTAAGTCACTATATGAAAATAAAAACAATAAAAAATATATGGCCTTTTCCTTGGAAGCAGTCATTAAATATTTCAGGTAAAAAAGAATGTATTACCAGAGCTAAAGGGTCAGTAGGATCTCAAAAATATCATTATCTGATGGTGTCACTTCCATCACCATGCCAATGACATTTTCTTTTATCTTCAGTGTTGCTATAATCTTACTAACCTACTGGCTTATAGGGCTTATTACTCTGAAGAGAGTTTTCTACCCCTTCTAAACCAAATTACCCAAGAGTATCCATCTAGAATGTAAAGAGCTTCAGTAAAATGATCAATGATATGACACTGTAGTGTATAGCTAACAGAGCTGAGTCACAGGTTTGATTTAAAATTGGAGGACCAGGGGCGCCTGGGTGGCTCAGTGGGTTAAAATTGGAGGACCTGGTGATAAGATCCCACCATTTTCTTGTTTCTGTCCTGCATTTTACATAGCCATTAAAATGGCATTGCACACATACTTGACTTAACTTTACAAAGCAAGCCAGTCAATTTGCCAAACAACCTTACATGTCTACTCTTTTTTTAAAAACAACTTGAGAGGTAATTCACATACTATCCGATTCTTCTTTTTAAAATATAAAATTCAATGGTTTTTAGTACATTCATAGACTCACACAACCATCACCACAGTAAACTTTAGAACATATCTTTATCTAAAAAAAAACAAACAAAAAACCAAAAAACTTTATAGTCATTAGCTATTGCCTTCCTCCTCTTTATCCCTAAACAACAAATGATTTACCTTCTATACCTGTAAATTTGCCTATGCTGGACATTTCATATAAAGGGAATGGTTTAATATGTGGTCTTTTTGACTGGCTTATTTCATTTAGCATAATATTTTCAAGGTTCATTTAGATTGTAGCTTTCATTCCTTTTCATGGTCACATAATATTCCATCATAGGCATACACCAAATTTTATTTATTCATTCATCAGTTTATAGACATTTAAGTTGTTTCCACCTTTTATAATCAATAACATTACTAGAAACATTCATGTAAAGCTTTTGTATAGACTTTGGTTTTCATTCCTCTTGAGTATATAGCTTAAAAGGAGAATTGCTAGATCATATGATAACTTTATTAACCATGTGAAGAACTGCCATACTTTTTACCAAAAAGTGCCTGCATTTAAATCCCCCATAGCACTGAGGGCTTCAATTTCTCCAAATCATTGTCAACACTTATTATTATCTGACTTTTTGTTTCTAGCCAACCTAGTGGGGTGGAATGGTATCTCATCTTGTTCTGATTTGCATTTCCTTATGACTAATTAAGTTGCGCATCTTTTCATGTGCTTATTGGCCATTTGGAAATCTTCTTTGGAGGAATGTCCATGCAAGTCCTTTGCCCATTTTTTTAACTGGGTTATCTTCTCACTATTGAGTTGTAAGAGTTCTTTATATATTGTGGACACAAATCCTTTATCAGATATATGATTTAAAATATTTTCTCCCATTTTATGGGTTGTCCTTTCACTTTCATGATGTTGTGCTTGGAAGTATAACTTTTTAATTTTGATAGTCTAATTTGTTTATTTTTTCTTTTGTTGCCTGTGCTTTGGTGTCATGTCTAAGAATCCTTTGTCAAAACAAAGGTCATGAAGGTTTCATTTTCTTCTTCTTTTTTTTTTATAAAGATTTTATTTATTTACTTAACAGAGATCACAAGTAGGTAGAGAGGCAGGCAGAGAGAGAGGAGGAAGCAGGCTCCCTTCTGAGCAGAGAGCCTGATGCAGGGCTCGATCCCAGGACTCTGGGATCATGACCTGAGCCAAAGGCAGAGGCTTTAACCCACTGAGTCACCCAGGCGCCCCTCATTTTCTTCTAAGTGTTGTATACTTATACCTCTGTCATTAAGTCTTTGATCCATTTTGTATTAATCTTTGCTTTTGGCATGAAGTAAGGATTCTATTTCATTCTATTGCATGCAGTTATCCAGTTGTCCCAGCACCATTTGTTGAAAAGACAATTCTTCCTCATTGGGTGGTCTTGAACACTTGTTGAAAGTCAGTTAATATTAGATACAGGTTTATTTTTGGACTCTTAATTCTATTTCACTGACACATGTGTCTAAGTCTTGTGTCACTACCACACAGTTTTGATCACTGACGCTTTGTAGTAAGTCTTGACATTGTAAATGCTCCTAGATTTTAAATAACAGTTCATTAATTAATATGTTGTCCTTTTTGAGATTGTTTGCCTATTCTGTATCCCTGGAAGTTCCATATGAATTTTAGAATTGGTATGTAATTTCTATAGGGAAGCTAGATGGATTGTTTTGTTGTTGAATTTGTAGAATAGATTTAGGAATATTGCCATTAATAATAGTGTCTTCTAATCCACGAACATGGGATATCTTTCCATTTTGGGGGGGTCTTCTTTCATTTTTTTCAGCATTTTTTTTTAGTCTTAGTGTATAAGTTTTACATTCGTTTGATTTATTCCTAAGTATTTTACTCCTTTTGGTAAAATTATATAAATGGAATTGCTTTCTTAATTATCATTTTCAGATTATTCATAGCTAGCATTGAGAAATAAAACTAATTTTAGCATATGAAGTTTATATCCTGCAACCTTGCTATTATGGGTTGAATTGTGACCCCATCCCCCTAAAAAAAAATATATATATATATATATATATATATATGTATATATATATATATAAGAAAGGATAAGCTGAAGTCCCTTAATACCTCAGAATGTGACGTTCTTTAGAAATAGGGGCACTGCAGATGTAATAGGTTAATATGACATCATTCTGGAGAAGGACAGACCCTCAATCCCATTTGATAGTCTCATTATAAGAAAAGGAGAGAGACACACAGGACAAAGATGGGCACGAGACGATGAAAGTAGAGATCAGAATGATGCATTTACAAACTAAGAAATACCAAAGATTGCCAACAAACACAAGCTAGCAGAAGCAAGGAAGGATGCCACTCAGTCTCAGAGGGGCTACCAACACCCTGATTTTGGACTTTTAGCTTCCACAACCATGGGAAAATATATTTCTATTGTTTGAAGCTACCCACAATGTGGTACTTTGTCAGAACAGCTCTTAAAAACTAATATATTTACTAAGTTTGCTTATTAGTTTTAATAGTTTTTTAATGACATCCTAAGATTTTCTATATACAAGATTGTATCATCTGCAAACAGTTTTACTTCTTCTTTCCAATACGGATGCCTTTTATGTCTTTCTCTAATTTAACCACCTTAGCTAGAAGCTCCAGTAAAAAAAATGCCATAATGTAATAATTGTAAAAAGGTAATGTTGGGTTTGTTACTCTTATAATATGTTTAACAACGTCATAACAAGTTAGAGAAAGGAATAGAGCTATATAGGAGTAACATTTCTGTCTCACAGGAATTAAGTTAGTGTAAGCCTAAAGTTAATTCTAGGACAAATTACCAAAATTGACTCAAGAAGCAACAGATACCATGAATAGGTCTAAAAAACAAAAGACATTAAATTAATTATAATAATTTTTAAAAAAACAACACTCACAAAGAAAATCTCAGGCCCAGATGGCTTCACTGCTGAATTTTCATTACCAAATATTTAAAGAAGAGTTTTTTTTTTTTTAAAGATTTTATTTATTTATTTGACAGAGAGAAATCACAAGTAAGCAGAGAGGCAGGCAGAGAGAGAGGAGGAAGCAGGCTCCCTGCTGAGCAGAAAGCCCGATATGGGGCTCGAACCCAGGACCTGGGATCATGACCTGAGCCGAAGGCAGCGGCTTAACCCACTGAGCCACCCAGGCGCCCCTAAAGAAGAGTTTTGTTTTGTTTCTGAAAAAAAGAACTTGTTTTGTAAAAAAGTATTTGTTTCTGTGAGTTTGAGTTATCATCTGGAGTTATTTTCTTAGCCTAGTACAGTTTTGCTCCATGTACATCTTTTGTGCTATTATTGGCAAGCATGTTTTATTTCTGTAAGTTACAAGCCCAACGTTATTTCATACGTGTGTGTGTATGTGTGTGTATAAAGTGTATGTATTGTATATATTATATATATTGTATATATACACACAATTGCTTTTTAAATCAGTTTACAGAAGAAGGCAGAAGATACATTCATTCATATGTACTATCTCTTATAATTTTACAATGCTCTTTGTTTTTTTCACGTGGATTCAAATTACTGGGTGAGGCGTTGGTGGTATAGTGGTGAGCATAGCTGCCTTTCAAATTACTGGGTGAGGTCACTTGCTTTTAGCCTGATGAACTCCCTTTTGTATTTCTTGTAAAACAAACCTGTTATCCATAAATCCTCCCTGTGTTTTTGTTTATCCAGGACTATCATTTTGCTTTCATTTCTGAAAGATACCTTTGCTGGATATAAGATTTTTCGTTAACAGGTTTAGTTTTTTTTGTTTGTTTTTTGTTTTTCCTTTCTGCTCTTTGAATATGCTATTCCACTATCTCTGGCCTCCACTGTTTCTGATATAAAGTCAACAGTTAATATGGATCTTGTTTTATTATCAAGTCTGATCATCTCTGACTTTTGATTGGATTGTTTAATTCATAAATATTTAATATCATTTATACACAGTTGAATTTACATCTGCTCTTTTATTTTTTTGTTTTCTAGGTATCATGTCTCTCCCCGTTGCTTTCTTTTTTCACTCAGCTAATGTATTCTAATATAGAAATTACATTTCTTTGATGATTTCTCACTACATTTTTAAAAAAGATTTTATTTATTTATTTCAGACAGAGAGAGAGGAAGAGAGCACAAGAGGGGAACAGGGGCAGACAGAGAAGCAGGCTCTTGGCTGAGCAGGGAGCCCGACGTGGGGCTCGATCCCAGGACTCTGGGCTCATGATCTGAGCCAAAGGCAGACGCTTAACCAACTAAGCCACCCAGGCACCCCTTTCACTACATTTAAAAACTATTTCCTTAGTGACTTCTCCCTTATGAGTGGTAAGTTGTTTTATTCTTAGTGCTTTCAAGATTTTTTTCAAATGTTTGCAAATCATACATCTAATAAAGGATTCATATCCAAAATATACAAGGAACTCTAACAACTCAATAGCAAAAAAAAAAAAAAAAAAAAAAAAAAAAAATTAAATAAGCTGATTTTAAAAATGCACGAAAGACTTGAAAAGACATTTATCCAAAAAGACATACAAATGGCCATACATATGTGAA
This sequence comes from Lutra lutra, assembly GCF_902655055.1. Lineage (NCBI taxonomy): Eukaryota > Metazoa > Chordata > Mammalia > Carnivora > Mustelidae > Lutra > Lutra lutra. The sequence goes on along the minus strand of NC_062282.1, from coordinate 103,405,544 downwards.
ATGGTGTTCAACATCACTAATTATGAGGGCAGTGCAAATTAAAACTACAATGAAATATTTGTTAGGATGGCTATTATCAAAAGTACAAAAGATAACAAATGTCGGTAAGGATGTAGAGAAAAGGGAAGCTTTATACACTGTTGGTGGGAATGTATTTGGTACAACCATTATGGTAAACATAATGGAAGATTCTAAAAAAAAACAAAAACAAAAACAAAAAACAAAAACAAACAAACACAAAAAACAACTACATATGATCTGGAATCCTACTTCTTGGTACATGCCCCAAAGAACTAAAAACAGTATTTCTAAGAGACACTTGCATTCCCATGTTCACTGCAGCATTATTTATGTAGGTAAAGCCATGGAGTAATCTAAGATTTTATTTTTTATTTATTTATTTGACAGAGAGAGATCACAAGTAGAGAGGCAGGCAGAGAGAGAGAGAGAGAGAGAGAGGAGGAAGCAGGCTTCCTGCCGAGCAGAGAGCCCGATGCGGGACTCGATCCCAGGACCCTGAGATCATGACCTGAGCCGAAGGCAGCGGCTTAACCCACTGAGCCACCCAGGCGCCCCGCCATGGAGTAATCTAAATGTCCATGACAGATGAATGGATTTTTAAAATGTGGTATATGTACATAAAATGAAATTTTATTCAGCCTTAAAAAAAAGAATACAATCATGCCATTTGCCACAACATGAACTTGAAAGACATTGTATTAAGTAAAATAAGTCAGACACACAAAAAAATCAAATACTATCTGATCCCACTATTTCAGGAACCTAAAATAGAGAATAGAACGGTGAGAATCAGAGAGTAGGACAGTGGCTGCCAGCAGCTGTGGAGAGGGGAAAAGAGAGGCATTAATCAAAGGATACACAGTTTCACTTACACAAGACAAGCAAATCCTAGAGATCTATAGTAAGGCACGGCACACGCACTTAATATTGTACCACACACTTAAAAATGTGTTAAGGCAGAGGTTGATGATGACAGGGGATGCATTTATTAGTACTATTCTAGTACTAGGGACCTTAAAAAAAAAAAAAAAAGATTTGAGAAAGAGAGAGTGCAAACGGGGTGGGGGTGGGGAGGGATGTGGGGAGGAAGAGGAAGAGGGAGAGAATCTCCACCAAACTCTTGCTGAGCTCAGAGCCCACGACCCTGAGATCCTGACCTGAGCTGAAACCAAGAGTTGGACACTTAACCGACTGAGCCACCCAGCAGCCCCCTCTAGTACTAAGGGCTTTTATACTTTGTCTCAAATCCTACCAGCTGCTCCCTAAGGTGACGTTTTAATCACAACTGGCTGTAGGCTATCAGAAACAAAGGAGGAGAGGCTCTGGAAAAGTGATGATCGGCAGTTTTTAAAAAGTCTACAAGATAAAGATGTTATTTATTTTCTTTTTCCAGATTAGTTTACTGAAGCTTAGAGAAACTTGCCCGAAGTCACACAATGGCCTTGGTCCATCCTGTGCTTCTCTGCTTCTTTCCTGTCTATCCTAATGGGAATATATAACTAGACATTTGAAGGTATAGGCCTGGAAATCATCAGAAAATGCCTGATGTTGCCTCTATTCAATCATTCCAGCCCTGTCCTCTCAAAGCACTAGCCATTCCTTCTTTTGAATCTCCCTGTTATGACATCCGTAACACAGAGATGCCCTTATCTGCCACATGTCTGTCTCCCTCTCCGGCCTATAAGCACCTGAGAGCAAGGACCATATCTTTACAACCCCAGGATCCAGTCTGGGACCTGGGCAGGGAACGCACCAAGGAAGTGCTTGTTGGATGACTGCATAAAGAAAAGCAATTCGAATCACAACACATACACAGAAAACAAAGCTCCAAGGGCTGAGTCTTGGGAAGACCCTCCAGGGAGCACAGAGAAGAATGCAGAATGAGTACTGGGAAAAATGAGACACTCCAGAAGGAGCCAAAGGCAGATGCAATTTCAGAGAGGAGGGGGTGGTTAACATTTCATTAGGCTTGGCCTCCAGACTGAACTCATGTGATATGAGGAAGCTTAGGGAAGAGGCTGTTCCCAGGAACTCCTTTCAGGATCCAAGCTGGGGGAATTGCTGGGGTCTATCTCAAACAGGAAGAGCTCAGGAGACTGCAGTGGGGCCAGGGGCGGGGTGGTGTCAGAGGAGGCACCTTTCCCATACTGGGAAGAAGCTGGCCATCCCCTGGCTTTCCTCGTCTCTCCTGGCTTCACAACGGGCCATCCGGGATACACTTCTGTGTCATAGCTGTAAGAATTTATTTCTCCCAGAGGAGGGAAATTGCATCTCTGTGGGAACAACGTGTCGCATTGTGACTGAGAAAATATGATCAGGGATCATACACACTATGTGATGTACCATAGGAGTCTGTAAGAGCCACCACCACACTACAAATGTAGTATGCTCAGGATAGGGAGAGGCAGGGGACAGGAGGCTTCTTTACTGATCCAGCAGAAATCCAGGGGGCAAAGCTGTATTGTGTAGTCGTGAAAGACCCTCTCACTGAGGGTCACCCCCACAAGGGAGTGGTCACTGGGAGCTGTCTTTCCCCTGGGCAGTTCTCTACATTTATCATTCCTATTTGACTGCTTAAATGTGAACATTTCAACAAAGTTTATTTTATTGTTAAATCCAGAGGTACCGGTAACTGATACAGTTTTCAATTTGGAAAAATAAAAAAATGAGAAGGCAGCGGCTAACGCACTTCTCTCCTGGTCTTCCAATTTCTCTCCTCTATATATTCTGGATGTGATTATTGGCACCTAAGGACATAGGAGCACTAGATAATGGCTACCAATGTGCAATTTTCCTTTGCATAAGAGGATTAATATTTTTTCAGCTGCTCCAATCTATGGTATAATTATGTTACTAGAAGCATTATCCAAAACAAATATACCACAGTACCTTAGAATCAATTTTTAAATGCTGATTTGTTTTCCTTCCCTTTAAAAATAGACATTAAAACTCAGTTTAGTGACTAATCTGACATCTGTCCTTTCCACCCTCTGGAAGAGTTTTCTTACTGCCACAGCCAATGTCATTTCCTCTGCCGGCCCCCCTCCCCTCGTCCCAAAGCACTCTTGGTTATACCCACCTCCTCCCCCTGAAATCCTGGCTGCTCTTGGCCTCCAGGCAGCTGAGACTTTTCCTACCATTTATTCATGAATTTTCTCTGGTCACCCCTAAGCATTTCCTGAAGATTCGTCACTAGCCCCCTCTCTTCCTCAGGCTCTCTCTTTTCAGCAAGCATCCTCTCCTGTGGGTTCTGCATCTCTATTTAAAGATGTCTCCAGTGGCGCCTGGGTGGCTCAGCGGGTTAAAGCCTCTCCCTTTGGCTCAGGTCATGATCCCAGGGTCCTGGGATCGAGCTCCGCATTGGGCTCTCTGCTCAGGACGGAGCCTGCTTCCCTTCCTCTCTCTCTGCCTGCCTCTCTGCCTACCTGTGATCTCTGACTGTCAAATAAATAAATAAAAACTTAAAAAAAAAAATGTCTCCAACACCCATCTCTAGGGTTATTTTCCCTGCCAAGTCTCAGGACCCACTTCTAAATGCCCTCCTGGATCGTTTCTCCTGAGTCTGGTTGGCACCTCAAACTCAACAAAAAATCACTGGGCACCAGTGATCACTGGGTTAAGGACAGTCTGTGACTAAGACATTGAATTCTTGCACCTATAATAACTAAATTCATCTTCCTACACACAGGCTCCCAGTACCTCCCCACCAACGCCAGAACTGTAGTTTATGTTTTATGCATTCCTGCCCAACACAACACCAGGGCATGAAACCTCAGTGCCTTCTGGTATGCTCCTCTCCCTTGCTCGCATAGCTAGTGGGCTGTGAGGGTCCAGATATTCACTGGGAAATCCCCTCTCCTCCAATAGCCTCTGTGCATCACCCACCATCAGGCCCTCCACACCTACTGTCTGGACCACTCAATGCAAATGATTCTTAGCTAATCCCACAGGCTCATCTCTGACCCATTCTAAACAAAGCAGTCTCCCAAAGGAGCAGTCTCACCACATCACTTCTCTGCTAATATCTCAAGCGCTCCCTGCCCACACCTGAATAAACTCATCTAGTCTCCATGAACAGGTAGGTCCCCACCCACCCCTCTGTGTATGCTCCACTTCAACAAAATGGAACCACAATCTACTCACAACACCTGATCCATGGTTTTCCTGCCTTCCTGCCTTTGCTCAGTCTATTCCCTCTCCTAAAAACCCCCTTTGTCCACCCTTGGCTTGCAAGTCCACATTGTGTCCACAATGAAAAGCCTGGTCAAATACGATGGTCTCCTGAAACCTTTTTTAAAACCAAGCCTCCCTGAAACAGAATATCTCTCTCCATCCTCTGGTCCCCAGACCATTTTGATGGGAAGTGCCTTGTGCCCAAGCTTTGATCTGGCTGATCTCTGTATTTGCCACAAAACAGAGTGCAAGCGTCTTGCACCAAGTCAGTAGGAATTTGAGGAATGAACAGGTGGAGGACCCCTGCTGGTGTCTTTCTGTGTATGAACTGCTAAATTTTGAAAGGTTACATTCCACAAAGGCATCTCTGGCCTATTAATGAGAAAAATGAGTAGCTAACCACACGATCAGACAGAAAGCCCTGAGAAGCCAACCACTTCTCACATATATAATCGGCCTCCGCCTGGGTGTGTGTGTTAACAGCTGGGTTGAGTCCCACTGTGGGGCTTTCCTTTGTCCCTGGAAACAGTCTGATTAACCCTTACCAGTTTCCAACCAGTTTTTTTGACACAGCAGTACTTTTCATACTTCTGATTTTACTAGATTCTACAGAGACAATAAGCCCCACTCAGAAAAGTCATTTAATTTCATGTTACACAGGAGTTGGGAAAAATCTGAAGGATTCACATTATAATTTTATCACCATGGCTCTGGTACTGAGAAACTATTTCCACAAAGCAGAGTCACACTGCCCTGCACATCCGGGGACCGTTCTGTGATGCATGGCTGTAAATGCAGCTAGGAACTGTGATGTCACCCCTCCCCCTCCCACTGTGTAGGAGAAAAACTGGGGTAAAGAAGTCAATAGCCATTTTGGTGGAGGTAAAAGCAAATGTGCATCTCTCAACTGTCAATAAGAGAGAGACTTACTGTTTGGAAAGAAAACCTTTCCTCAAAAATAGTACATTAGGCTCCTTTGTAATGAATGTTGCTGTAATGAATGTTGCTGGTGAATTTACATTAACACACACCCCATTGTTTAAAATCATAGTGTCACGTATAGCTTCACTATCACAATGATGGGGATGGTGCTGCTGCTTGGCTAGGGGCCCAAGACTGCACTACTCACAGTGGGGTTCATAATCACTACCTTCAGCCTCACCTGTGATCCCAGCTCATCTTAGCGTGAGGAACCTGAGGCCCACCCCAGGTCTGCTATATCAAAACCTCCATCCTCAGGTGACATCTGCACATTGTGTCTGAGAAGCAGTGGTCTCTTATCACAGTGTTTCTGAAACTTTCCTTTGAATGAGAATCATTTGGGATGCTTATAAAACATACCCACATCCCCTAGCACTGACTCACAAAGTCTGAGACCGGATGTGATAGTGATTAAATGAGATAGTAAATTTAATGACTGATGGGATGCCTGACACACAGAGGGCAAAGAACAAACTCTAGTCCTTCTGCCTCCTGCTGTTATCACCACTAACAGTAAGGTGGCCAGATTTAGCAAATAAAAACACATGATGCCCAGTTAAACTTGAATTTCAGATAAACAAATAATATTTTAAGTGTATCCCGAATGTTGCATGAGACATACCTTATAAAAATATTATTTGCTTGTGATTTATTTCAAATTCAAATTCACCTGGGCACCCTGTATTTTATCCGGCAACTCTATATCCTGATTTTGGAATATCTGGGAGAGGGGAATGAGCAGCAGAAAAGAGGGGAAAAACAGATCAGGCCCAGGTTATGGAGAGCTTGGAATACCATACTCAGGAGTTTGAGGCACTCTATATACCAAACAGCAAACATTTGATCAAGGATGTGTTGTGACCCAAACCCTCCACCCCACTCCCCCAAGAATGATCTGAAGAACAATGGCAAATAGTACCAAAAGCCAAACTTCCCATGTCCTTCCAATGCTTCTTCCACAGAATGTGAGCTTGGCTTCTGGACATCCTGTTTATCTGATACAAAGCCTCACTTATAAAGTCAAGTAATTACCCAATAATTCTCAGTTCCTTCTCATAATCTATTTACGCTTGTTTAACTGATAATTCTTAACAACCTTGGTTATCTAGTTTCCTAACCCATAGCACAGATACATCGGGGATAAGTTAGAGACAGTTAAAGTGGCAGCAGAGACAGGATGATAGAAAGGGGTGAATAAAACCCAAAGTATTACATAAAGAACAAAAATCAATACCCTGAACCATATTTAAATGATAGAAGATAAATTTAGAAATAATATAAAACACTTCTGATTTTCATTGAAGAAATGGGCTTAAACAAGAAGAGCTTTGGTTTTTGAGGAGATAAACTTCATTTACCTAAAAAAATTACCTCATTTCTCAAACAAGTTATATAGTGTAGTCACACATTTTAATCTAATGATTATCTTGACTCCAAGCTTACTGAAAAATTGCCTACAAAATATTCTAGGTTATATTACTTGTTCCCTTATGATTTTTAAGTAGCATAATTCATCTATATCCAAATCCCTTCTTGCACTCTCAAATATTCCCCAAGATACTCAAGAATTTAGTAGTCTAGAATATTCTTTTTTTTTTTTTTAAGATTTTATTTATTTATTTTTTGACAGAATGAAATAGAGGGAGAGCATGAGAGGAGAGAGGGTCAGGGGGAGAAGCAGACTCCCTGCTGAGCAGGGATCCTGATGTGGGACTCGATCCCGGGACTCCGGGACCATGACCTGAGCTGAAGGCAGTTGCCCAACCAATTGAACGACCCAGGCACCCCTAGAATATTCTTATGTAAGAAGCCACTATGGCAAACTCCATGCCCAGAATCAGCCTGTAATTTGTCAGGAAGAAAGCTACCAGTAGGAACAGACTACTAAGAACTCGAGCCCCATCAAGACCCAGATTCCTGTGAAAAATGTAGGAAAGGGCTGGAGAAGTTGCTCTGGGAAGCCATTTGTGTCCGTCCAGGACTCACTGCTAGGCCCAGCAGCGCCTCAAACACAGGAGACAGGTACACTCCAGCCATCTCTGAAGATGGCTACAAGCACCCAACCACCTCCAAAACAACTTCCTTCAAATTGGGTTTTTTTTTTTTCCCTTTTCCTTTTAAATTGTGTTAAATTTACACAACACAAAATTTGCCATTTTAACCATTTTTAACTGTACAATTCAGCCGCATTAAGTATATTCACACTGCTGTGCAACCATCATCACCATTTTTCCCCAAAGTTTTTCATCACTCCAAGTAGAAACTCTAACTTTTGAGTAGTAACTCCTCAATTCCTCTCCCTTCCAGCCCCAGATAATTCTAATCTACTTTCTGTCTATGTGTATTTGCCTATTCTAGATAATTCCTATAACTGCAGTCATATGATCCTTTTTGTCCTTCTGTGTCTGGCTTATTTCCCTCAGGCATAAGGTTTTCAAAATTTTTTCATGTTGCAACCTGTATCAAAGCTGTATCCTTTTTCTTCCAAGCATTTCTTTTATGGTTTACTTTCTATTTGTTTTCTCTTGTTTGATTTTACATTTGGTTTCTGATTATTTAATGTCATCGTTCCTCCCAACTTTGAGCACTGCTAACCACCACATGGCTTCCTCCTGTCCATCCATTTCCTACCTTAACTTGACAAGATGGAGATGCTGACTCCACCTCAAGGTGGTATCTTCCTTACACTTTAGCTCACTGTTGTCAGGAAGCATTATCCCCAAGGGATAGTAGCCTTGTTTTTCACATTGTTGGAACACATTGTGCTTTCCTGCTCTACCTGAATCCCTAGGAGAAGGGGTGTGTGTGTGTGTGTGTGTGTTAGAAATATCTTTGCCACACTGCCATGAATGATCCTACAGAAGTAAAGTATGGCAATCTATAAGAATATGGTCTCAGAGTTGGGGGAGGAAAGTCCTAGCCTAAGGTCACAAAGATATACTGGATTCTTGACTCTGGAGGTAAAAACACACTCCCCACAAACTTCTCCCAAATATACCCCAGCTCCTACTCTCCCCATCCTGACCATGGTACCACCTGTCGGTAGATTTGGTTTCACTTAGTCACTGGGAAGGGTAAAGAGATCCCATCCTGTTTTGGGTCACAAACCTGGCCTCTCATCATCCGTTCTCTTCTTTCTGTAGGCACATTATGTGCATATTAAATAGGTTAACTGCAGATCTCTATGCTACACACCCTCAGCCTCTATGCAAAAAAGGGGCTACATATTTTATTCTCACTTTGGTTCATGCAAATCCCTCCCAAGAACTAAGCTATTCTTGGTAATGATTTTATTTAAAACAACTTTTTCTCTTCTCTTTGAATGCTATAAATGCCTAAACTTAAATAAACAAAGACATCATGAATGTAATTTATTTTGTGTCTTGATTGTTGGTAATTCAAATGCTACAAACTCTTCCCCAAAGGCTTGCTGCTCTGCAGAACCACAGAAATCTTAGTCTCCTAGAAGAATGCTGGGCTCCAACACTTACTTGAAAGCATCTTATTAACATCCTGTCTTAGGTAAAGCAACGCCCAACTTTTTCATCTTCTCTTCCTGACTTCACAAAGGGCCATACTGAATGTGAAGTATCCCCTTTCACTTCCCCTCTCAGAGCCTGATCCTACTCTATACCCGTCAAAGGAGCTCTCCCAAGCACAAACCAAGGGTGCTGTGTGGATGCAATGTTCATCTTAGCAACTCCAAGGCAATTTGCCCTTCAGAAGTGCCAGGTGGCATGACTCCATCCTGTTCTCCTTGAGCTCTACCCTGGGCATCAGGAAAGAACACACTCTTCTTCATGTCCCACCCCAACTTTCTCTGATGTTCCTTGGTTAACTTGATGGTACAGATGCATGTTGGCCACTCCACCAAGCCCCAGCCTGGCCTCAGTGCAGGTTAGGAGGTCTTTTGTTTGACTGAAAACTCCCTCATCAGAGGCATAGCTAGCAGAGTCCATTGTCCTAAAGCAGGGCCTTCTCTCTCTCTCTCTCTCTCTCTCTCTTTTTTAATGGTAATTATATTGATGTCATTTATTAAGGACAATGGCGCAAAGTTACTAGAAGAGGCAGTGTGAACAAAAGATGGTGAGACAGGCAGATAAAGTGGACAGAGTATGAAGCCTGTAACATGCTTGATCCCCTACCACCTAAGGGCACCCCATCCTGGCCTCTGTCCAGGGACCTTCCATCCCAGGCTGAGGGGCAGCCCTTCTTTCATATGCCATTTCTGCTAACTTTAGCACTGGCTACCCTTCTTGCCCTTGAGATGCCAGATACATAGGAAGTGTTAGCAGGAAACCCCAGCTATGATTAGGATCAGGGCAAATCTGAAAATTCCCCTCTGTACTGATCTGTACTCTGAGCCTCAGGGTTTCTCTCATCACCACCCAGAGTCTCTGGAGCACCAGCCTGCCTCCAGAGGACGAGAAAAGGAGGCCTGTGCTCTTTACTTTTTTTCCAAAACAAAACTCAGCAATTTCTGGGCAACAAATACATGCATTCCACTGGTTGGGAGAGGGATTGAAGCCCTCTGATGATGGTGTCCCTTCCAGATCTACTCTCTCCACTTCTGTAGTTCTGAGACATTCAAATGTAGTGCTTTTACAAACATAAAGTCCCCCATTTTCAACATTTCCAAAGTATTTTAAGTCAATGAGACTAGGCCCATAATGTTCTAAGATAAAGCCCATACTGATTTGACTATGCTTAGCACCCAACAACTGTAACTGCTTGGGTGAATGTTTACTGAATTATATTTGCACCTCAGTTATGCTTTTCCTTTGATCTCTTCCTTCTTCTGAGTAATCTGAACCTGCCATAAGTTCTTGGAAGGGCGAGACCTTGGTTTCTTATCTTCCTCCTCCTTTTGAATCCCCTCAGGCTCCCCACTACCTGATGTAGAGCCCCAAATAATGGAGCCTCTTGGCATAGAAGGCTCCTCTATGTTATTTGGAAAAAGATCCTCATCTAGGTGGATAAATGAGAAAAAAGAATCTCCTTAGAGTAGAAGAATTAGCCAAAGTCACCTTTTCTTATAGGCAGGTGGAATCAGCCACAAGCCATGGTGAATGGCTTGGTGAGTAGAAGGAAGGCTGGATTCCAGCACCTGCCAGGTGCCTTTGGGCAGGTTACAACTTGCACAACTGTACATAGCAGCCCCACAGTATAAGTTAGCTATGGAAAGTGCTTGCACTAGGATGTTAGGCATTTCTCAGCTGTCAGCTTCTCTGTTTCCAGGCTTTGTCTTGAGAGTGAAAAAATAAACTTGATGGCAAAAATAAATGATATTCCAACATGTGGACATATTTGCTCATTTAAGATTACATTTGTTAATGTAGTAAAATACACACGACAAAATTTATCATCTTTAGCATATAGATAACAGGTGTGAAAATAATTTAAAGATCATTATATTGTTTTTAAGCAAATTACTTATATAAAAAATTGGAAAAATTCATTGTGTCTTCATCATTCTATATTTGACAAGAGATCTCGATTTTGAAATCAAAGATAAGAACTATACCCAAAGACCTCTTTTATTTTTTCTCTCACAATCTTGAAAAGGCCAATAAGAATTTTCTAAGTTTAAGGGAAGTATGTCAGTTTGCAAAGATGCAGGCTGGGAATACTTACTTCAGTAATTTATCAGATTAACTCTTCAAAATGAATGTAATCAAACCATTTCCTACTCTCCAAAGCATTCTGCAGGAAGCTTAGGTCCTATAAAAGCTCTTGTTATGTAAGAATATTGACAGGTTAGATTTCCCATGAAAGGGAATGATTGCATTTTCATGTTTGGAATTCAAACCTACAAGCCTAATTATTTGTAGTTATTAGGTGATTAACATTTCAGATTGCCCTATTTAAACCAACCTGCAATTAACAAATTCTCTAAACTGACAACAGATCAACAAGTTCTATAGCGACTTCAGGGAGAGTTCCACGCTGAATCAGGATACGTAAGGCCAGGACCACCAATGGAATCAGAATCCTCATTCAGGAGTGTTCTAGGACGTCAGGATGCAAGGATCAGTTTTCAGGTTCAAAGCCGTATTGTGGGAAAAGCTCCAATGAGCCTCCAGGTGACAGAAAGGTATTTACTATCACACTCTCACCATCCCAGAATGCTGCTTATTGGCAAGTTTCAGTAACGTGGCATGGAGCTTCGGTTCAATCCTATCCTGTGAAAGTGGATCACAGACTCTCGGGATGGAGGAATCTTTTCAGGCTACTTGGCCAATTCCACTAGGACATTAGAAACTTCACTTCTCTCAGGAGAATATGAATGACCAGAGGAAATAAGACCCAGGAATATAATGGCAACAAATTATTGAGTCTTCTTTTCCAATTTGGCAATAATGAATCCAAATAAGATTTTGCTAGTGTTGGTGGACAGGATGTTCTCTAGAAGCCAATAACTTTTTAATTCCAATTAGAATCACTGTGACAGCTTAGAGGCTAAACAGATCCAGAGGGCACGTGCATGCGCGCGCGCGCGCGCACACACACACACACACACACACACACACCCTGGACATCGAACCTCCCTTCAAGATGCCAAGGCAGATGTCAATGACAGAGGGATTAGGCAGGGTACACAGCTGCTGATCCTGAAATCTGCAGCCTACACTTTTAGGATACAAAGCTTTTCCCTTTAAAACTTAGAACACATTTACAGAAATAGAAAAAACACTCCTGAAATTTATATGAAATCACAAAAGACCCTGAATAGCCAAAGAAATCATGAGAAAGGAGAACAAAGAGGGAAGCATCACTATCCCTGATTTCAAGCTATACTATACAGTTATAGTCATCAAAACAGTGTAGTACTGACGTAAAAACAGACAAATAGACCAGTGGGGCAAAATCAAAATAACTCAAGCACATATGGTTAACTAATATTTGACAAGGGAGCAAAGAATACTCAATGGAGAAAAGACAGTCTCTTCAATAAACAGGGCTGGGATAATTGGATATTTATAGGTAAAAGAATAAAACTGGTCCCATAACTTACAGCACTCACAAAAATTAACTCAAAATGGATTAAAGATTTAAGTAAAACCTGAAACCATGAAACTCTAGAAGAACATATATGAATAAGCCTCCTTTACATGGGTCGTGATAATGATTTTTGGATATGACACAGTTTTTTTGATGTGATAAGCAACAAAATAAAAAAATAAAAAATTGTGACTAAATCAAAGTACAAAGCTTTTGCAGACCAAACAAGCCATCAACAAAGTATAAAGAACACCTATGAGCCAGGAAAACAATATCAGTAAATCATATATCTGATAAGGGGTTAATATTCAAAATATTTAAGAATTCCTACAACTCAACAGCAAAAACCAAATAACCCAATTTAAAAATGAGCAAAGGACCTGAATAGACATTTCTCCAAAAAAGAGATAAGAAAAGCCAACAAGCATACGAAAAGATACTCAACATCAGTGATCATTATGGAAATGCAAATTAAAGCCACAATATTACCTCACCACTGTCAGAATGGCCGACACCAATAGAATTAGAGATAAGAAGTGCTAGCATGCACAGAGAGAAAGGGAAACTTTGTGCACTGTTGGTGGCACTGTAAATGGGTACAGCCACTGAGGAAAATAGTACGGAGGATTCTCTTAAAATTAAAAATAGAACTACCCTATGATCCAGCAATTCCACTTCTGGGAATATATCCACAGGAAACAAAAATTCTAATTAAAAAGATACCTGCACTCTCATGTACACAGTAGCATTATCTGCAATGGACAAGACATGGAAACAACCTGTCTGTTGATGGGTGCATGGATAAAGAAGTTATGGTGCAGGGACACCTGGATGGCTCAGTGGGTTAAAGCCTCTGCCTTCAGCTCGGGTCATGATCCCAGGGTCCTGGGATCAAGCCCTGCATAGGGCTCTCTACTCAGTGAGGAGCCTGTTCCCCCCACCCCCTGCCTGCCTCTCTGCCTACTTGTGATCTCTGTCAAATAAATAAATAAAATCTTTTAAAAAAAAAGAACTTATGGTGCACGGCACACACACACACACACACACACACACACACACACGCACACACACAAGCACACACCATACTGGACTATTATTCAGACACTTAAAAAAAAAAAAAAACCCCACAAGGAAATCCAACCATTTGCAACAACATGTTGGGACCTTGAAGGTATTATGCTAAATGAAACAAGCCAGATGAAGAAAGAAAAACACTGTATTATCTCACTTATATGTGGAATGTAGAACAATAATAATAACAACAAAAATACCCAAAAACCTAAGAAAAAAAACAAGAAAGAAAATCACAGAAAAAGAGATCAGACCTGTTGTTACCAGAGGCCAAGGGGGAGGGGAAGGAGTAGGGAGAAATGGAGGAAGGTAGTCAAATGATGCAAACCTCCAACTTTAAGATAAATAAGTACTAGATGTAATGTACTAAATGATGATTCTAGCTAACACTGGTGTATGATTTACAGGTGACCCCTGAGCAACACATGGGGAACTATGTGGATTCAAGCTATGTGGGTTATATACAGATTTTTTTTTGATACAGTACAGTATAGTAAATGTATTTTCTCTTTGTTATGATTTTCTTGTCTCTAGCTTATTTATTATAAGAATATAGTATATAATACATGTAACATACAAAGTATGTGTTAATAGACTATTATGTTACTAGTAAGGCTTCCCATCAACAGAAGGCTATCAATAGTTAAGTTTCGGGGGAGTGAAAAGTTACAAGGGGAGTTTTGACTGTGCAAAGGGTGGGCACCTCTAACCCCCACATTATTCAAGAGTCAACTACCTAGGAAAGTTGCTAAGAGGGTTCTTATTCCTAAGAGTCCCCATGATGAGGAAATGAAATTTTTGCCTTTTTCCCCCCCTCTCTTTTGTTTTTATTGTATCTATAAGATGGACATTAGCTAAACCTAGTGGTCATCGTTTTACAATATATGTAAATCAAACCATCATGCTGTACTCCTTAAAATTATACAGTGATGTATGCTAGTTACTTTTCAATAAAACTGTGAAAAACATATAGAGTATACCCAGATGCTAAAAGATCAAAGCTTGGACTAAAGCTAAGACTGCATCCTGTTATTGGCTTGGATATACCGGTCTACCTGACAGCACTGGGAATGATCAGTTTGGATATACTGGTCTACCTGACAGCACTGGAAATGGGTGATACAGACTGAACGAAAGGCCTGATTCAATGAACAGTGAGCCAGCTTCTGTAATCTGTCTGCAGTTTAGTGGCAATCAGTAGTCAATGGGCCTAAAACAAAATGTATCTCAGAAACTTGAAGCTTGTTTTGTTTTTTAAATACAGTCAGCTAAATATAAAGGAGTTAGAAATCTCAAAAGAATGTATCTTACTTTGTTAATACCTAAAAGAATAAAGGAACCTATGTAGGGATGGAGAAAGAGAAACTAGGTCATCTCCATCCAGCTCAGCCTTCAAGGAAATCATCCTTTTTAGAAGTGGCAAACAAAATGAAAAAGAGAGAGAAACACTGTATGTTCCAAGGAATTCCACCACTTAGGTTTAGAAACTATAGAAACAAAGGTTAAAAAACATGCTTCAGGCCTATTAGAGATTTGTTTTTGTTTGTTTGTTTGTTTTTACCATTGTATTCCTTGAATCTAAAATCATGCCTGTCACGTAGTAAGCACTCAATACATTTTTGTTGAATGAACATTATAGTTATCAAGAGAAGATATACAAATGCCAATAGTGTGACTTGATACAGTCAATAGCCAAGTATTGACTAAAAGGAAAATCACCCCTCCACTTCTAGTCAAAAATATGTCTTAAATTCACAAAAATCTACATTTATTCTAGAATTATTTATAAATCTTTTTTTTAAACTTCCAAGAGTTCCAAAAATGAAAAAAGTCAAGTAAAATTGCATTCATATATATATGAATATATGAATATATATATATATATTCTGAATATATATATATATATATATATTCTCAATGCTTTGATGTTCATGGTCTACCTCCATTTCTGCCCAATATGCCAACTGAACAGCCAATATTGTGCATGTTCTAAAAGAAAACTAGTATTACCCTAGGATATTTCTTCAGGAAACCCAGGGGGCCACCCAAGTAGGCTTCCTTGGTGCCAGCTACTTCTATCCTGTCCTACTCTGGACCTCGGTCCTACATGTTCCCAAACTGGACATATCAGCACATCCTGAACAGATCCATCTTCAGAAACAGACTCCCAGTAGTCAACCTCACCAAGACAGATGGAAAAAAGCCAGAATGGACATTTGGTTAATTAAAATAAGAAAAACCAAAATTCCTGAAAAGACTGGCATCCTTTGGCAAGCACATTCCTAATGGGAAAACTCTAAAGAAAGCTGAATTTGAAATCTTAAAGTGCTACGGAGCATGGAATTAGAACAAAATGTCTTTGCTACAGGAGTCATGCCTTTACAGACTCCAGGGTAATGTGGTCTTCCTTATAATAGGGATACATGTGGTCCCAAAAACACATAGGTTAAAATTTTTAGATTGGAGAATACCAACCCTGGCAGCATTTAGAAGGGCGCTGCCAACATGTACATCTATGACTTTCCCTCCTGTTGGTCCTTCACGACTTCAAAGTCCCATTTGAAACAACACATTTTTCCTTTGGATATATCAGTATCTTCAGTGAGGTCTCAACGTGTTAATGGTCTCACAGACTGTCATCTCAAATAGTTGTTGAGATTCTTTTTTTTTTTTTTAAGACTTTATTTATTTATTTGAGAGAGAGACAGTGAGAGAGCATGAGCGAGGAGAAGGTCAGAGAGAGAAGCGGACTCCCCGCGGAGCCGGGAGCCCGATGCGGGACTCGATCCCGGGACTCCAGGATCATGACCTGAGCCGAAGGCGGTCGTCCAACCAACTGAGCCACCCAGGCGTCCCTAGTTGTTGAGATTCTAATATGTACCAGGAACTGATCTGGATAGGGGAGAAATAGTACTTAACAACACAGACAAAAGCCCCTGGTCCCATGGGGTTTACATTCCCTCTATTTTAACTTCTACTATTCTGCCTCTTTAAGATGACTTTGTACTATGGGCTGATTTCACATGTTAATTCTCAGAGAAAATCTTATTTCTCATTTGTGATTGTTACCATTATGTACTGTCTATAAATTCAAAAAGACATAAAACAAAAAACAAAACCAGACAATATCCTCTATTAGGGTTTTGGAAAAGGGCGAGTAAGGTCTAATACCAACAGGTGATTACACTGTTGGAGTCCACAAACAAAAAGTGAATTTTAGATCATCCCTTGAGATACCAGAGTGGTATATTTCTGCTAGTAATTGAGAATATTATCTTCTCTTAGGAGTAAACCCAATGAAGAGGACTTCAAATGAAAATATTAGAGAACTGGAAAGAAACACAGGATGAGGAGCTGGGAAGTGTGTTCCACAGTCTGCTTTCCCCAGTACACAGCCCTGGACTAGGCAAGTCACCCACATGCCCAGAGCTTCTCCCCTCACTTTTAAGATGACAGGGTCTGCCTAAATCCCTAAGGCATCAGCCACTAGGAAATACCATGATCTCCATCCATATTAGGAACCAATCCTTACTCATCAGAGTGGTAGCTGAAGTCACTGACCGTCCAGATCAGACGTTTAAAATTTTGTGCTGTTCTTTAGCTGTTGAACCTGTTATTTGCCTAGCATTTGCATAGCCAAGAACTTCACTGCCTGAACTGAGAGACCCTTTGCAATCTTTCCTGTATCACATTGCTGCACTCAAGAGTTACAGGTCTCTTCCTTTTCCCAGCAACTTCCAGGCCTCCCCACTCTCTCCTGGCTGCTCCTCTTACTTTGGCTTCTCTTTCTCAGTCCTCCTCCTCACCACCAGCCCTGTAAACTGCATTCTGCAGGATGTCACCAGCCCCCTGGTGAAGGTCACTGGCAGTGTCATCTTAGATGAGATGGCTCACCAACCAACTATGCTTCAGCCCAAATGGAGAGTAGCCCACAGGCTCTTTGGACACCCCCAAGGATCTCACAGAGAGAAGTCTAAAACCAACTCTTCATCCTTCTTCCTCATGTTAAGACCAGTACTCTGCATTATTTAGATGAGTCGCCTTCTTTTCATCAACTGTCCACTTGTTACACTGTCCAAATTAATCAAGGACTAATCCTTGCTGACTCCACCCTCTGGAATAGCCTTGAAACCCTCGCCTTTTCCTCACCACATTGGTGAGGTCCTAACCCCTTCTGTGGCCTCTCAGCCTCAAGTCTCCTTATTTACATGTCTCTCCCAGCTGTTGATACTCGCCTCTTTGTACCGCTAACCTGCAGGCATTTCTGAGTTCTCTGGACTAGACTGTAACTTCTTTGACATAGAAGCCTCGTCATTACCTGTCCTATTATCCCCTGTGATATGACACTGTGTTGTGCACATAATTGCTCAATAAATAGACTTTGGCAATAAAGCATGGATTATCTTAAAGTGACTGCACTTATCCCCTCTAAGAGCAACTTGTTAGATAATTAAATATTACTCTAATTAACAATGTTATACATACACACAGACCACACACATAGACACATGCACACACAAGACGCTCTTAACTCCCTTTAAGTCAATCTTCTAGCAAACACCAAGAGATGACTGATCTCCCAAATAACTGAGACATAAATTGGTTCTTATTTTTCATTCCTCGCCTTCCTCGAGGAAATGACAGAACGCTCAGTAGCAAATGAGAAATTATTTTGCAAAATTATACACCTCAAACACCACCAAACATGGGCCATGCATCTTTCTTGTATTTTGACCCCACTGCTGTGACTTAGTGTGATAATTATATTACAAAGCTATTATTCAATGAAATGAAAACGGCAAAACAATTTCAATGCCTGTCCCCAAAAAACTCTGTTAGAATGCAATTATAAGTGAAATTACAATGGCAAAATA
The DNA here is from genome assembly GCF_902655055.1 of Lutra lutra. Lineage (NCBI taxonomy): Eukaryota > Metazoa > Chordata > Mammalia > Carnivora > Mustelidae > Lutra > Lutra lutra. Next base: position 103,387,422 of record NC_062282.1, on the reverse strand, counting down.
ATTGAAATGCAAGTCTGGGAGGCACTGTTACAAAACCATTAAAATGCTTCTGCTGAGGACTCGCAACATTGAGTGAAACCATACACTCCCAGGGACACATTTTTAACTCACTAAAGGAGCCAACATTCATGAGAAGATGAAAATATCTGTGCTGTGGTTGTTCCATGGCATTCTCTGCACTTCTGGGTGCCATCTGGAGGTGTGTAACATCATTGGGGTTTGCAGGTTTCTGGGATAGACTGGTCAGGGAACCATGGGCGATACTGTGCTTCCTTCCCACACCAAGCTTAATTTAGATATTCCTGGAACATTTCCAATATAAAAGTTAGGATCACAACGTGAAAAGATGTTTGTGGTAAAATTTAGCTTTCAATTATTAAATATGTGTGTGCATGTATTTCTAAGGCTCTAGCTTTCTAATATGTTATGTTGATATATTCCTTTTGCAAAATCTTGATAAAAGGTTTTGATGTCCAGGCTTACAGTAGATTTATCTGCCCACCAAAGAAAAAACCAAAGACAAAATGTGGTGCACTAGATACACGAGGGATACACTGAAAGGATCAATTTGACAAATGACTAAGGACCCTCCTCTGAATTATGTTCTGCGTTTTGATGGCTGAACACATAGATGAGTCTACCAGGAAAAACATGCAAAATATGCCCCATTCCCCCACACCCCCTCTCCCTCACAGTCTGCTTCCACAGATCTATCTCGCTCAGTTAAGTGACTAAAAAAATAGATGTTAGAAGGAAGTAATATAAAGAAATAGCTGTTAAAGGAATAGATGTAAATCCTTTTCTCATTCATGATTATCTCTCTCACAATGTCACAGAGCAGGTTAGAAAATGGCATTTTGGGGCACCTGGGTGGCTCAGTTTGTTGAGTCCAACTCTTGATTTCAGCTCAGGTCGTAATCAGGGTGGCGAGATCAAGCGAAGGAATAAGTGGGAACGTTAACTAAGGCTTTGTAACAAGGTAAACCTTGTAGCTTAATTTTGTTTAATTTAATCAATTAATTAATTTACTTATTTATTTTAGAGAGACAGTGTGTGTGCAAAGCATGTGCAGAGGGAGGTCAAAGGAATCCCAAGTAGACACCACTACCACCACAGAGCCTGATATGAGATTGTGACCTAAGCCAAAATCAGGTGTCAGACACTTAACCAACTGGGCCACCCAGCTGCCCCATGGTAACTTTAAAACAAAAATCAAATCTGCTATCTAGATATTTTATAGAGAGGTCATATTTTTATACATATAATTTAGATATTAATATGATTTGAAAGAGATTTTTTAAATCATATGAGGAAGTCTTCCCAGTTTAGGCACACAGGAATGAACTTTGAAAAAGATAGAAAAAGTCATCTAGAGAAAATTCTATGACTAAGACTAAGTGAAAAAATAAACAAGCAAACATACACATAGATTATAGAAAAAAAAATTAGCAGGATCCCCACAGTATTTAAATTGTAGTACTTCACATAAAATTTGAAATGTAAAATCACGTTTGTCAGAGATTTCTAGAATTAATCTCTACATTTAGGAAACTATTCAAATAGGTTTTCACATAATAGCTTTATTAACTTCCCAGGGCATATCTCTGGAAGTTAATAAAGGAGACACCAATAAAACATTTGTAATATGGTAAGTTAAAATCAATTGTTCTAACTTTGAAGTGCATAAAGATATGAGTTGGACAGACTGGGCAATCCTTAGAAATACTGAGGAAGGCACTAGTTAGAAGGGGTGGGGCTTGAATATTTTATTTGTACTAAAAAAAAAAAATTTTTTTTTTCCCTAGTAGCTTGGGGACATTATGGTTACATATATGGTTACATATATATATGTTTTTATATATGTATAAATTGAATGCAAGTACATTTTAGTAAACCTTGTTGTTCTTGAAAAAAAAAAGATATGAGTTGGATTGATGGATGGACAGACAGTAAAGAAAATATGGTATTAAATGTAAACTCTAGGATCTGGGTGGTGGGATATATATGGGCATCCTTGTACAATATTTTTAATTCTTCTGTATGTCTAAAATTTTTCATAATAAAATGTTGGGGGAAAACGCACTGCTCTAGAGGGAAAGTATTTATTCTATCTATTAACTGTGCTCAATAAATAATCCAGGTTCAGAATCTGTCTCATTGACATGGTACACTCACCTAGCCATCCGGATCCTGAATTCGGAATGCACAAGTCTGTCTCAGCACTGGGCAACACGAAGCCAACAACAAACACCTCCACACCATCCGCCATAAGGGCCATGCCCAGGACAAAGAATAGGGCCCACTGGAAACGACCGTGACCACACTCTTGGATTATCAACTCATACTGCTGGGCTAGTTCCTCCTCATCAGCTTTCCTCTCTGACTCCAGCTCCTGCCGGTCCTTGTGCACATCCCCCTTGGGCTGCCCCACGGACACAATGCTGTCCTTCCCTTGGTTCATACTGGGGATGCCCTGATACTCTCCTTCATAGATTTCATCATCTTCATCATGACCCTCGGTAGCTTCACTGGAGCCTTCATCATCATTGGCCTCCCCATCATAGGTCTCTCCAGGCGGGTAATAGTCATCGTCCTCCTCATCTTGGAACCGACTATAGGACCTCTGTGTGTATTCATCCTGGGCCCGGTCCACTGCCTGATTAACCTTCTTTACTGTTTGTTTCTTCACCTCCCGGGCAATGTCCTTGGCACCCTTCATCAGTGAAGTCCTATCCTTGTAAGAGTCTTCCATCTTATCTCAACCGATGGCGACCGAGAAGATGGGAATTTTTCAGATTCTGATCAGTGGTTCAGCCCTGACTGCATCATCCACATTGGGGTCAAAAGAGAACTGCAAAAGAAGAAAAACCACATGAAATCATTATTATTCCTTTCTTATCTTTTTTTTACCATTTATTTCCTAGTCTCTTATCACTGTTCCCTCAGACTAAGACACAGAATTAGCTTTTCCTTTCTTTGATCTTACTGTCCACATGCAACAGACAACAGTTCTCTGCTCAGGTGTGATCAGCTCTTGGAATACTTAATGGGTTTTACTGTTGTTATTACTATTATTATTTGGTGTTTAAGGAACTCTGTTCCCTGAGAACTTTGATAGAATACACAGGCATTCCCCAGAGAGTAAAACAGGACATCTGGTACCTCTAAAAGTACATCTAACACATTTTGAAAGTGTTACAAAGATATACTCTGATTGAGAAAAATAGTATTGCTCAGAGACATACACACACTGCAAAGGCAAAACTAGAATAGGAGAAGAATCCTATCTGACCTTATTTGCTAATAGTGAAAAAAAAAAATCTCAGGCAAGCAGCCCTATACACGATGCTATTGAATCATATGCATTTCCCCTCTACTTTCATTATCTCTCCTTCCAATAAATAACAAAGACTCATATGGCACCCAAAGCCGCAACTGAGTATTTCCCCCTAGTATAACCATCAGATCAGTGGGAAATGGGCAGAGTTCATCAAATGATTTTAGATACCTTTGATAAACATTGGATTAGAACATATGGTTTGTGTAGTCGGGGTCTATCCTTTCAGAGGCCACCTCCAGGCCAGCAGGGACAGGTAAGCCACATGCCATGTCCCTTCACAACCCCACCCTGTCAGTACTTCAGGCTTTGTCTCTTATCTTCTTTGTCTCTGGACACACACACACACCGCTTGTCCTACTGCCACTCCAGTTAACTGCTGTTTTGGATACCAGAGTCATGGGTCTCCCATGACCCACCATTTGGTTTTCTTTCTCACTGAGAGCACCCTAGATCTTGGCTTACACTCAGGCTGAACACATGGGAACTGATCTTTCACTTGTCCACTGAGCTCTCCCCTCTGGTGGCCCACCATTGTAGAGAGAGGATATAAAGGTGAGAGAGTCCTTCTCCTCCATCATTAACTCCCCAAGCTCTACTCTGTGGCAGCATTCCAAACCATGAGTTATGTAATAGCCACTTCTACCTTCTTTTTGCACCCGGTATAAAACACTTGATAAGTAGCTGTACAAACATATACTTAAACGGCTCATTCAGACATCACAAACAAACCCAGCAATAAAGACAAAAAGATGTTTGTTTATAAATGGACTATGCATCGTTACCACTGAATAACTGTGAATACCCAGGAGGCAAACAGAAGCATGGTTCTGCACAGGCCTGTGTTTTGGAAGACGGCAAAGTGAAATTAAAATAAACATATGATTATGAGCTTTTTTGCCAAATGTCTTAATGGAGGGCTGTATGTTCTCCCTTTTTTTTTTTTTCTTTCTTCCTCCCCCCTGCCTTTTTTTTTTCTTGGAGAGCTGAGAGTCAGGGGAAGGGAGAGATGGGAGGATCCATGAGCCAATTAAGAAAAGATGAGCAGGCAATTGGAAAACAGTTTGAGGATGGAGGCTCAGAGACTCAGATCGTATAACTCTGCTTCAGGGTGAGTCACTGAGTTACACCACAGAACATGTGCCAGACATCATTTTAATAAAAAAAAAAGCTTGATTTTGTGTATACCCTGTGACAGACATCGTGCCAAGAAGTTTATATACATTTTTAAATTCTTTTACTTAATTCTTACTTCAATCCTCCAAAATAGGTATTATAGTCTCCATTATACAGGTGGTAAGATTAAGGCTTATTGAGATTAAGTAAATGGCCCAGGATCACGTTTGTCAGCGAAGACACTGGGACTCCAACTCAGAAGGTTCTGACCCCAAAGCCTTGACCCTTACCCAACTCTGCTTCACCCAGTACTCTTGCTAAGAGCTTAGTAAACATAGTAGCATTCTCCCTGGTCATTCTGATACCTTGGTTGCCTATACAAAAATTGTTTTACAGCCTCTTGCCTAAATCACCTTGTACGCTCTGAAACAAGGGGAATTACTGTGATATCTTCACTCATGATAGGCTTTATATGGGTAATAATTCCATAATATGGTCTTGTTGGTTCAGATTAACCATCCCAACATGGTAGCTGTACTTCAAAAGATAATCCTATAGTCATTCCAAACATGACAAAGATGTCCGTGGGCAAGAAGGGCAGGAAAGAAGGCAAAACAATGAACCCCCAACTGCCTCCAGTCAAGTGTAGCTGCCTGTTCCCTGTAACTCAAGGTGGTGTACTTTTCCATGAAATAAGGATAATGACAAAACCACCTTGCAGAGTTGTAAGGATTAATAAGTGCTATTTACACTGTGTCCAGGAGAAAATTTGGCATATATTAAATGATTTTAATTCAGGTTCCCCAGAAACAGAACCCGGGTCAGGGAATCAGGTACGAATCAGTTATTAAGAGGAGTTGATACAGGAGGGAACAACTGAGGCAAGACAACAGCAGTTTTAGGTAGGATCCTGGGGGGCGAGCTTTAGCCTCTGCTCAGAGTTATTCCCACTCAAGGCAAAGGTGTGGGGCTTTCACGCTCCCACTCCCACCCATTGTTGGCTAAGGGCCACCCAGGGCAGGGATGGACTGTAGGCACTTCTGGCTCTCTGCACCCAAAGCTAGGCAGTTCCTCAGGGCCCAGGGATGGTCCTCTGAAGGGGTACAGGTGCTGGCTGGTGGAAGCAAAGGCCCACTGGAGCCAGGGGAGGAGAGCAGAGAAAATGAAGGGGATCCCAGAATATCAAGGCAGAGCAGTCACAGTATCTCCTGCAATAAGAATTGAATAACTACTTATTTAGATGCCCTGCTAATCACGCTAAGCAATAGGTCCCACAGCTGATTAAAACTTTATTTACAGAAGTGGCTGTTACAACCGAATATTTACAGCCCAGCTTATCTGAGATATTTAATGACATGCACAAATCAGCTCTATTTCCATGTGTGTGACAATCATTTTGCCCAAATAATAATTTGTACACATAAATGAGAGCTGTTCTGGCAAAAGAGAATTTCAGTTCTTTTTTTTCCCTTTGATGATTCATGCCACGGGGCTTACATTCACTCACATCACATACTATATCAAAACCATCCTACACGTGTTCCCGTGACACACAACCCTCCCAACACACACACATACACACACACACACACACACACAGATGTTTCTCTGTTTCCCCACACTGTCCCTGAACATCCAGTCCTTCCTTCTGCTTTAGCGCTCAACACCACCATCATCAAAAGATGTGGGAGAGATAGCTCCTCCTCACCAGAAGGTTCTGGGATCTTCCAGATACTGGGAAAGTCCACTATTTTTTTTTAAGATTTTATTTATTTATTTGACAGACAGAGATCACAAGTAGGCAGAGAGGCAGGCAGAGGAGAGAGGGAAGCAGGCTCCCTGCTGAGCAGAGAGCCTAATGCGGGGCTTGATCCCAGGACCCCGAGATCATGACCTGAGCCGAAGGCAGAGGCTTAACCCACTGAGCCACCCAAGTGCCCCTAGTCCACTATTTTTAATAAGGGTATTTATGGAGCTTTGAAGTCATCGGGCACACATAGAGTAATAACAGTAATAATAAAAGCCCACCCATTTTTACGTCGGCCCTGTGCTATGCACTTCAGAGGTACTATCACAGAACAGGAATTTTAACAACAGTCTTAATGTTATTTAAATCTCTGTCTCACAGATGGGAAAATCAAAACCTACCCAGTAAAAATTCACACCTACACAAGCCTACCGCAAGGCCTAACCACTTATACCACAACTATCAGCAATTAGCAGAAATGAGAGCCAGGAGGGTAACAGAAATCTGATACTGCAAAATTGGGGCAGAAGACAGCCCTACCTGCCACACCCAGATGATAGAAACACTCAAAAGTATTTGCAGGTCTCCAGCATGTTGGGCTTGGAGGGAGGGGTCATTATCTAATAACCCTCTTTCCCTCCTAAGTTTGGATCTAAATGAAACATTCAACAGAGTAGATAGTGATCAGTTACCAGCTCATGGAGAATCATGCCCACACTTCATCCCAGATGCCCCACCTTCTTCCCAGTCCTGGGACTCAGCCCCACACAGGACTCGTCCTGGAGGGAAGGCTGTCCGGGGAACTTTCCACACTGCAGGAGTAGCAGACCTGGGTAAGCACTTTCTTGGGGCTGAGGCCAGCAGGCCAAAGTCTTTCACCCAGTTCGCCAGAGAAATTCGTCCTTCTTTCTTGGGTAGGAGTCAGGGTATGTGCATGGTGGGAAAGGGAGAAGCTGCAAGTGTTTTTCCACATCTGTCTCTCCTGGGGAGTAGTGGAAATCCCTGTACTGGAGCAGAGGTTGAGAAGTGGGGCGTAAAGCTTCCAAAGATACAGATGGAGTGAAAAGAAGGGCCATCTGTACCCCAATGTTTATAGCAGCAATGGCCACGGTCGCCAAACTGTGGAAAGAACCAAGATGCCCTTCAAAGGATGAATGGATAAAGAAGATGTGGTCCATATACACTATGGAGTATTATGCCTCCATCAGAAAGGATGAATACCCAACTTTTGTAGCAACATGGACAGGACTGGAAGAGATTATGCTGAGTGAAATAAGTCAAGCAGAGAGAGTCAATTATCATATGGTTTCACTTATTTGTGGAGCATAACAAATAGCATGGAGGACATGGGGAGATGGAGAGGAGAAGGGAGTTGAGGGAAATTGGAAGGGGAGATGAACCATGAGAGACTATGGACTCTGAAAAATAACCTGAGGGTTTTGAAGGGGTGGGGGGTGGGAGGTCGGGGGAGCCAGGTGGTGGGTATTAGAGAGGGCACGGATTGCATGGAGCACTGGGTGTGGTGCAAAAACAACGAATACTGTTACACTGAAAAGAAATTAAAAAATTTTAAAAAATTTTAAAAAATTTTAAAAAAAGCTTCACCTTAAGTCAGTGCTATATAATTTGGTCAGGACTATAACAAAGCACACCAGACACCCCAGTGAGAGCCTTATCACTTTCCATCTCTTAGGAGACAGAACATAAAACTAATTCTATGTGATGACATTATAGTAATGTCATAAAATAGAGCTTCGTTAAGACAAAAAGGCAGTGACATAAACATTCAAATTTGCAACAAGTCCAGAAATATTTTGAGGAAATCTATAATGCATTAGTCCAAACTAATAAGCAATTTCATCTATGATTCGTGTCAGAAAGAAAGGCAATTCTTAGTATTCACCACCCACCTTGCACGCAGGGCTGATTGTAAACAACTAGATACCTCTTTATTACGGCTATTTCACATGTTTAAAGATAACGATTTTTTAAAAAGGCTTAAGATCAGTTTCATCGAGGTATAATTTACATTGAATAAGATGCTCTGGTGATGACTAAAAGAACAGAGTGCAACAGATACGGTGCAGATTACCAGCTAGATTATGAAGACGCTTATTCTGGCAGAAAACATTGGTTGAAATGCTCATTCAGCACAGGCTTGAAACCTCTGGACCTTATAGTAACTGTCAACAAAAAAGATCAGCATATCTGAGCTCTGGACTTTGGTGGAGAAAGATAAGACAATGGGCATGGGTTTGGAGGAGCTCTAGGTATTATGGAAAAAGTCTACACCACTACTACATATAGCCAAACCTTGTGCAAGAAATACTATTTGAAGGTGACCAGAGTTAAAATTCAGAAATACATATCTGCAGTGAGACAGCATTCTGAAAAGAAGCTTTTGGGAGGGAGGAGAGGACACTCCAGATAAAGAATATACTGACCCATCATCCCAGCCTGTCCAAATCTTCGACATCAGACATTTTTCACTTAAGAATGCTGCTTGTCCCCCAAACCTTTAAATTTATCTGTAAATATGTGTAAATTCCTATTCTTTGAGTGATTTCCTTTCATTATTTCTCAACTTAATCACAGCTTCCAGTTAAGCATAGTTTCCTTTGGGCATTCAATCATGTCTTCCATTTATCCATGAGTGCAACAGTCTTCCCTATTAGAATGTAAGCTCTGTGAAAACAAGAACTTAGTAAAAGAAAGCGCTATAAAGCAATGTTACTGAATGAGGACACAAGCAATGTAAGGGGGCCAACTCTCTGACTGCCCCTTTCTTCATGAGGGACTTGCCTGGATCGGCATTTCCCCCAAAGTGTAGTCTGCAGTATGTGGACCTACAAGATGATCTGAGTGGAGAAAGTTCTATGGGCAAATAAATTTGGGAAGTCTCTGTCTCATAATAGGTCCTTCTCTAGAAGTGTCACACACAGTTTAAGCTTTTTGTAAAGATCCTTGTTTAAATGTATTATCCAACCATTTCCCAAACTTTTCTAACAACAGAATGTCCCCACTCTCAACAGGACACCAACAAGCAGTCCAGTATTAAAATAAATGCCAAGATCCTTCTAAATCCTAACATGTCTAGGAACTTTTGCGTGGCTCAGTCAGTTAAGCATCTGCCTTCAACTTAGGTCATGATCCCGCGGGTCCTGGGATCGAGCTCCACGTAGGGCTCCCTGCTCAGCAGGGAGTTTGCTTTTCCCTCTCCCTCTGCCTGCCACTCTGCCTACTTGAATTCTCTCTGTCAAAAAACAAACAAACAGGGGCGCCTGGGTGGCTCAGTGGGTTAAAGCCTCTGCCTTCGACTCAGGTCATGATCCCAGGGTCCTGGGATCGAGCCCCGCATCGGGCTCTCTGCTCACCAGGGAGCCTGCTTCCCTTCCTCTCTCTCTGCCTGCCTCTCTGCCTATTTGTGATCTCTGTCTGTCAAAAACAAACAAACAAACAAACAAACAAAAAAAACTAAATTCTAATATGTCTATTAAAAAATACCATAAAACTCACTAATTAGAATTAATGGAGAAAAACAGGATGAAAGGCAGAAATCCTACATTAAAATGATATTTTTAAATGAAATACAGTATTTCAAGTCTATCAAAACTGAAATTAAGCTTACAAAATATAATCTAAGATATTTGCTACAAAAATAAAGAGTATTTAGCATATCTGCATGTTTTTAAGTAAGTCATTCAGAGACCTGGAAATTTTGATTTTAAGTATATTAACATTCTTTTTATGCAATTTTTTAAAAAGATTTTATTTATTTGAGAGAAAGCATGCACAAGCAGGAGGAGTGGTATAATTTTCATAATAGAAAAAATGTTACTTGAGGTTTTCACTTGCACTTTTTCACGAGTGTACAGTGGAATTTTCCAAAGGTTACGTGTGTGGTGACATCATTGCTCTAATGAAATGTGTACTTGGGAATTTCTTGTGTTATAAAATTAAGTTCCTTGGATTTCATTTCTAAAGTGGTAAGTACCAATAGGTACAACCAACAAAAATGAAAGTTCTTTTGTTCTTAATAATTTTTAAGAGTGAAAAATGGTTATGGAGGCCAGACCAAATTCAGAAATATGGTTCTAGAGGAATCCTCTCCTGCTTGAACCTGGAGATGTAGAGGTTTTCCTTGAGAGTTTGTTTTTTTCCAGTAGGGTTTTGAGTTTGCCCCTGCTTGAGCCCCAAAGGGTTCACAAAAGGCCGAACTAGTTTTCTATCAGTAGCTCAGCTCTGGATTTCCATATTTCCAGATATTGATAAGCTCAGGGTTTCCATCTCAGGTGGAAATCCAAGCCTTGTCTAGGGCAGGCAGTTGTGGACTGTCTTCTCTTCCAGGTGGGAATGGGCAGTGTGTGCCTACTGACATGTGCTGGTCACAACTTGGAAGGCATAGTATCATCTCCCACACACTGATATGTCTGCACTTTCCATTTCTGAGACATGACAAACTTCTTTTTCTTTCTTTTGAGGTCAGCTATTTATTATCAAAATAATATTTTGATATATTATCCATGTAGGTGAAATAGAGTTTAGCCTGTGCTCAATCTACCATCTTGACCCACAGGCTGGCACTTTAATAACCTGCTTTAATCATATATTTTATATTTAAATTTTTCATATTTTTAAATATTCTTCTACCACTTTTTTTTTTAAGATTTTATTTATTTATTTGACAGAGAGAGATCACAAGCAGGCAGAGAGGCAGGCAGAGAGAGAGGAGGAAGCAGGCTCCCCGCTGAGCAGAGAGCCCGATGCGGGACTCGATCCCAGGACCCTGAGATCATGACCTGAGCCAAAGGCAGCGGCTTAACCCACTGAGCCACCCAGGCGCCCTCTTCTACCACTTTTATTTATGGTATACCATAATTCATTTAACTTATCTCCTATCATTGGACATTTAGGTTATCTCTACTATTTTAGTATTATTAGTAATGTGGTAAAGCACACCCTGCTGGTAGATCTCACTGAGAATTCATGAAGTCAAAGGCAGAACCTAGTTTTGATGATTTTTATATATAATATCGCACTGTTCTTCAGAAAGATTGGGGCAATTAGGGGCGCCTGGGTGGCTCAGTTGGTTAAGTCACTGCCTTCGGCTCAGGTCATGATCCTGGAGTCCTGGGATTGAGTCCCACATCAGGCGCCCAGCTCTGTGGGGAGTCTGCTTCTCCCTCTGACCTTCTCCCCTGTCATGCTCTCTTTCATTCTCAAATATATAAATAAAATCTTAAAAAAAAAATAAAGACTGGGGCAACTTATAACTTTCAGAAACCTGAAGGAGAGCACCCATTTCCTTGTGTTCTCACCTACCAAAATTCAGGAGTTGAGATTTCTGCCAAATTACAGAAAAATGGTGTTTTATTATTTTAAATTGCATGTGATTACCAGTGAAATTGAACTTCTCTTTCCTTGGGAAATCTTTTACTTTTGCTCATTTTTGTATTGAGATTTACACAGTGAGTTTAATGTGGCCCCCTCAAAAAATACAATCATATCCCCGAGACCTATGAATGTGAACTTTTTGGAAAAGAGATTAAGTGGAGGATCTTGAAATGAGATCATCCTGGATTAGGTGGGTGGGCTCTAATTCCACGGGCAAGTGTCCTTATAAAATACAGAAGAGAGAAGACACAGACACAGAAGTAAAGCCATGAGAAAATCAAGGTGGAGATTACGCAGTCACAAGACAAGGAATGCCCAGAACCACCAGAAACTGCAAGTGGTAAGGAGGGGTTGTTCCCTCGGGAGAAATAGGGCATCCCTGTACCACCTTGAGCTGTGAGAAAATAAGTTTCTGGGTTTCAAGCCACCCAGGGTGGTAATTTGTTAAGCAGCCCCAAGAAAAGAACACAAGATTTGTTTCTTAGTGAATTTTAAGAACTATTTATATACAAACTCTTTTGTCATACCTATTATAAATACTTGTCTCAGAGGGCCTCATCTATGGTGTTTTTGCCAGGCGAAGCTATTGACTGTTTTCATAGGCTGTTTAAAATGTTCTTCCTTTATGTTTTTTGCCTTCAGTAGTGCATTAAGGCCCTAATGTATTAAGGCCCTCCTGAAGTTCCAAAAAATTCACCCATATTTATTCTAAGTGATTTTAGTTTCATTGTTTAATGTTTAGTTCTGGAATTTATTTTGCTATATTATACAAGGAAGGGATTTTTCAAATGAATAAACAAATATCCCAGAAACATTTATTAAAACACCCCTTTTATGAGAGTCAAAATTCCTGTGTACATTTGTCTCTCCTCAGTTTTGAATTTTGCTACAGTCTCTTGTTGCCCTCCTACCATTTGGCTTTAATTTTTATCACTTTGTTACAAATTTAATATCTATCAGTGCATGTAGCCCTCAGGACTCATCCTTTGCAAATATTTATTTGCATCCCATCCAATTTGTCTTCCAAATGGACTTTAGAATTGCTTAGTCATTTTCTTTTTTTTAAAAGATATAAAATCTAAGTTTAATCTATTGTTATTAGAGTCAACAAACATAAAATCTGCATTTCAGTAGATATAATCAGAAGAAACTTAACCAAAAGGGAAAAAAGAATTACAAAGAATTGCAGCACTAAACATGTTTAGAAGTGTATACACAGGCAATTAATATAGAGAATTATTAATATACTTGTTATTTTCCTTTCACAATAATAACTAAAGAGTATGCAAGGAAATAGCGATGTTCTGGATGAAATGCCTCTTCATACACTTTGAACAAACTCTAGCATATCAGTATTTAACAATTTTAGCTCAGTAAATGAGCTTACTTCTTGCTTGTTAAATTATTTAATCAAAGTTGGATTGACAACAAATTATTTCTATTCTTTTCCTTTTTAAATTTTTATTATTTTAATTTATTTATTTTGTGTTATGTTAGTCATTTTCCAAGAAAATTTTCATTAGAATTTCAACTAGAATTGAACTAAGTTTGCAAATTAATTTTAGAAGAACTCAGTCTTAAAATAGTCATCCCGTCCAAAAATATATCTTTGTATTTATTCAAGTCTTCTTTTACATAACTCAGTGAAGTTTAGACATTTTCCTTGTATTGTGCCAGTTATTTAATGAACAAGATGCATACACACATATGTAGATATATCTATTTTAAAACTTTTTATTCATTTGTGTATTTGTTTATTGGTTTCTCAGAACCATGACATATATCCTGGCCACAAAGTTTAGTGTCTATCAGATCCATTCAGTGGGCCAGGAAGTATGCTCTGTCCCACAGTCAAACATTGGCTTCAGTGGGAAGGGAACTCCCTGAATTTCAATCATGGAATAGAGCAGATGAACTGCAATTGCCGGGTCAGGCTTGCTTATGGAGACCTCAGAGAGGAAAGCCTCTGAACTATCCTGACAATCCCATCTCAGCTGTCCTCTCTAGGTCCATCTATGCACCTGGCCCATCTCTGGTCAGGTGTTAAGAGGAGCAACACTGCAGGAGAACTGGCAAGCAGACTCAGAGTGCCTTCAGTGAAGCCCAGAATGAGTACAATATCCTAGATTCCTGTCCCGAAGTAGCTATCAGGATGCTGTCACCCTTGGGGAAGCCAGATGCCTGACAAGCGTCAAAATAATCTCCATCATCAGGCATCTACAACTGTCATATGCAACTCCTACTCTTAAAGAAGAATGAGATATTCTCTTCCACAAAATGACCAAAGACATTCTGGCAGATGAGATCCCTGGCATCAAACACAGGCTGCCAGTTTGGAAAGGGACCATCTGGGGATTCACTCAGAGTGAATGCAGGTCAGTTCTCCTTTCACTAGAACTTATGGATCATGGGAAGAAAACTTGAAGAGAAACAAAGCCAGGAATTGAATTCTTTCCAGAAGCGCATGGGTTAACACAAAATCTTTCAAGGCCTGGGAAAAGCAGGGGGGAAAAAGAGCAACTTCCCTCAACAATTCTTCTTATCTTCTCTGGGATTAAAAAAGGGCCCCCAAAAGATCCAATCATTCATTCAAGAAGAATTTATTAAGCGCCTACTATATCCCAGATACTCATCTAGGAGTTGCTAGGAGCTGAGTCTGAACAAAACATACAAAAGCCCTTATGGAATGGAGCCTTCTTTCTAGTCACAAGACAGGTAACAAACAAATAAATATATGATTTCATGTAGTGGTAAGGCTACAAATAAAAATCAAGCAGGGTAGGAGGTTGGAGCAGCAGAACTCTCTGTGATGATGGAGATGTTCTAGATCTGTGCTATCCAATAACAGTTGGGCAAAAATTTAAATCTAAATAACCACACCGGATGAGTAGCTACCCTATTGGACACGGTAGGGTTAGGGTGTGCAGGAAGGGCAGCTATTCTAAGAGGAGTGGTCTGGGTGAGAACCTCTTAGCAGAGGAAAACTGAATAGAAGCCTGATTAAGGCCAGGGTGATAAGCCAGGCTCCTCTCCAGGGGCTCAGAGCTTTCCAGACACAGGAGCAGCAAGAAAAAGCCCTCAGCTGGAGAAAGGCAAGGAGGCCAGGGGCCTGAGTAGAATCAGGGAGGGGCAACAAGGGAAGTGAATAGAGACAGATCATCAAGGACTTCAAGGCCACAGTAAGGATTTTGGGTTTTACTCTTAAGTGGATGGGTTTAAGGTAGGGGAAAGGTAGCTTAATAAAACCCTATTTCTGTAAACACTGGAAATGCTTTCTTTTCTTTTACTGTATCTTATTAGCCCTGCTTTTCACATCTGTTCCAATCTTTGTTCTGGCTATAATCATCTGATAATGAATAGGAAAACTTCAAAATAAAGGCACCATTTATTAAATGTTTTTAAAGACAGGTTTGAGGAAGGAGGAAGACAGTTGGAAAAAAAGTTCCTCAGAACAGACAAAGCAATCAAGAGAAAAACCCAACCCTCCAATGTACCCAATACACACTTAATAAGGACCTGTGATCAGTTACCCTTCTCCACATTCACTCAATCTGACGTCAGAGCTACCGTAAAATGAGACTAATTTCCGTTTCCTCTGCTTTGCCCATCACTGGAACTAGAAGAGAAAGAAGTGGACACAGGCAATTTATAATGTAGATAGCCATATCTTACATATTTAAAAGTTGGCTAGGGAGCCAAAAAGCAGTGTTGGGCAATTACTTACATGCACAGACAGAACATGACAAGAGTCATGTAATGCACACACTGTGTCAGTGGAATAAACACCTGGTTATTCCTACATTGGTACAGAAACTCTGCTGCAACCCTTGAGCAAACAGCTGTCCTTGACATATCAAAATGACCTAAGTGATTAGACATAAACAGTGGTCTTGTTTGTAAGTCACACACACACCTGGTTCCAACCCTGCTTTTGTGCCTTGCTAGCTTTGTGACACTAGGCAAGTCACTTCCCGTCTTTAGTCATCAATTACGCTCTTTGTAAAATGGAAAATAAAAGCCCCGTTTGGAGGATTACATAAAATAGCATCAAAGGCAACACTGGGCACATGGTACTTCCTCAATAAGTGCCAGTGTACTTGAAATTAAAGAAGTATAAAAAGGATGTCATTTATAAATATAATTCACAGTCCAGCAGTGATAATGCTGACAATTTCCGTTTTTGAAAGGAAAAATGACCATGAATCACAGGTTGGCGGTGCGCTTCGCTCGCCCCGGAAGCCAGGCTGGGGAGTCAGGAAGCACAGTGCTCTTCCTAGGGAGAGACTCACGAGGTGTTTATGGCTGTTGCTGAGATACACACCCTGAGGTCTGGCAGCAAGGAAAGCTCCAAGAGCAATGTCTATTTGTCTGCTGGTCTTTTCTGAGCTAGTCAGGCGATGTGATTAGCGTCCTTGCAGTTTGCATACAATTTAAAGGCAGAGCCACATTTATCAAATCTGCCTCATTCATATTATCACATGGATAACAGAAAAACACTTTCTCCCAGGACCTCAGGTAATTCCCTTCACTTCAACAGGAGAAAGGGAACAGACTCCTCCAGGCTTGCACTATTCTCCCCTTAATGTCTGCAAGCGGTGTATTTTCTCTTTTTCTTTGTCCATACCTCCTTTTGCAAGCTGCCCAGGGCATGGCTACAAAGGCAGCTGCCTTTGTTTACTTCAGCGCCTCTGAGCACGTGATAAATTCCCCAGAGCTTTATCCCCAGGGATGCTCTTCTCATTGTTCCCTTTGCTTTGTGGCCTCTACAAGGACACCTCCACCAGTGCCCTGTGGCTAAATGCAGCTGCTGCTCTGGAACAGAGGTGTTGGGGTGGTGATCGGCAAAGCCTAAGAATGGAGTGTCCATGGATTCAGTGTACCATCTGCTGCCCAGGGCTCTCTCTCTTTTTTTCCAACTGATTTTTTTTCTTTTTTTAAGTTTTGTTTTGCTTTTTTTTTATTTAAATTCCAGTTAGTTAACATACAGCATTGTATTTAGTTTCAGGTGCACAATATAGTGATTCAACATTTCCATACATTACCTGGTGCTCATCACAAGAAGTACCCTCCTTAATCCCTACCACCTTGTTCACCCATCTCCCCACCCACCTCCCCACTGGTGACCATAGGTTCCTTCTCTACATAAGAGGTTAGGACTCTCTCACTGCAAGATAATTCTGCGTGATCAAGGTAGCCACTGAAGAATGGGTGCCCTCCTCTCTTTTCCAACAAAACCTTCTCCTTTGTTGCCCATGTGGAAAGGAGCTGCTCAATAATTCACACAGGACATATACAAAAATGGCTAGGGAGTTCCTAAAGTACCCCTCCCTTTGCTGACCTATTTTTAGTTAAACACTTTATTCCAAGGAAACATGGAAATCATGGAATTCCAAGTTCACTAATTGGGTTGATAAGATAAATATTGGTGAGGTAAGATGGACTTCTTGGTTAAAAACCTCTCGAGTGGATTACTGAATATTCCTCCAATGTATGAGAACAGATCTGGGCCTAACACAACAGTCACAGTGAAGTCAGAATTCATCCATCCACCCCACCAGACTACTAGTTATTTAAAAGAAGCGACTATTTGGGTTCATCTCAGATCCTTAGTCCCCAAGACAATCCCAGACTCTCATTCAACTAAGAGATACTTTCACTTATTCAGTAGTAGCGTCTGGACTCTTCCCAGACTCCACGCATACGGAAATTAAAGGCACGGGTCCTCATCACCAAGGAATTTTCCATTTAGTGGAGCATCCAAGCACTAAACAGATAATTGTCTTATAATGTAATAAAAGCTATGTGCTGGCACATATTATTCTGATAATCTGAGATACAGTGAGATCTAAACTGATTTGACCAGACAAGTAAAGCATTCACAGACTAAGGAATTAGCTTATTGAGGCCATAGTAGGAACTCAGTATACATCAAAATAAAAATAAATAAACATGTTGTGCACAAGAGCCTTTGGCACAACTGTACCTGTGTCAGGACAAAATAAACAAAAGCAAAACCAAAAATGGATTTCCACCTTTGGAAATGTAAATGTAACTTCTGTAACTGTCACGCCACTGGGGCTAATAGTCAACTCAACCTTGACCATACTTGCTAAAATTAAATTGTTCAATTTCTTCCATTAGCTTTTGGGTGTCTCATCTCTCTGACATTGTTATCCACTACAGATTAGCACCAAGGAGGAAGGTATAAATGACAGAAATACATGATCGACACCGATTACATATGGTAGTATATTCTAAAATGCACTCCAAGAGATATTAAAAAGTATTCCTCAAAAAGAAGGTTTATGGACCATTAAGATGGGAATACACCTGTCACTTTCTCACAACCTCCAGTGCTCATCACCTAGTCCAAGCCACCATCTTGTCTCACCTGGACATTACAATGGTCTTCCCATTTCTACCTTTGACCTCAGAGGCTCTTCTCCATATAGCAGGCAGAGTAAACCTTTCCAAAGATAGGACAGATAATATCACTCCAGGGCTAAGAGCCCTCCAGGGGCTTCTCCCTAACAGGGTCCAGCCCATCTCCTCTCTGGTCTCATCTTCTACCACACCCCAGCCTACTAAAATATGCCACTCTTCTGCCTCAGGGCCTTTGCACTTGCTATAGAAGAGCTTAAAATGCTCTTCTCCCTCCCTTATAACTGTTGGCCTCCCTCCCTTACTTTCTTTTGGTCCCTTCACCAATGCGACCTCCGCATAGAGCCCTAGACCACTATCTAAGACAGTGCCCCCACATCATCACTCTCTGACCCTTTATGCTGTTTTTCTTATCATCTTGCATTATCTGACAACATGTTATATAATTTTTACTTTTTTATTACTTGATGATCTCCAGAAACTATAAACTCCATGAGAAAGGGAACTTGAAAAAAAAAAAAAAAAAGACTTTATTTATTTGACAGAGAGAGAGCAAATGAGAGAGGGAATACAAGCCAGGGGAGTGGGAGAAGGAGAAGCAGGCTTCCCGCTGAGCAGGGAGTCTGATGTGGGGCTGATCCAGGGTCCTGGGATCATGAGCTGAGCCAAAGACAGATGCTTAACAACTGAGCCACCCAGGTACCCCAAGAAAGGGAACTTTTATTTTGTTCTTGGCTAAATTCCCATCACTTTCTAAAGAATGCTTGACACTTTCTAAAATTACTTATAAAACAAATTCCTGAACAGAACACTAAAATAAGCAAAACTGAGTATTTTTATTGTTCTTACTGTTTTTATAGGCCTTCTCAGGGCCTTTGGCATGCCACTCATGCTTCGTGTGTATCCTTCCTCCATGAAGTGGAAAAAGCAACATCACCCATACTTACCTGACCCTGCAGCCCAAAATATGTTACAGAACAAGCATTCTTAGGACAAGTGTTCAGATACCTTCATCAGGAGTCAGATGCAACAGGGATGGACACATTTTCCTAGTGTTGCCAATAAGAGAAGTTTCCCTTAAGCAAGACAGAGGCCTTCTCTTGCAACCAATGCAATTCTTATAACACAAGAACAGGAAGAATACCCCTGCCTCTCAGTAGGATCCCAGGAAAATAAATTAATTCTGATGTTTCTCGGTCTAATCTTGGGGAGGCAAATTAGTTTGATGCTACCACTGAGTTGTCAACTGTTTCTGTCACGGCCGGTATGGTCTGCAAAAAGAGACTTGCTTTGTCTTCCTGTCTATATCAGCAGAATGGAATCTAAGTCTAAGAGTCTTGCAAGTCACTCTTCAAATGGAAATACATGCTGGAAATATTCAGGGTAGAAGGAGGAGGACAAACTACAGTTCCTTACTGGAAGTGTGCTCTCTCTCAATCTCTTCCTCATAATTTACAGGTAGTAATTTTAAGTATTCTTCTCTAATAATCACATTTGCTATAGTCATAAGGAAATCCCGACCTTAAGTGACTGAGAAGTGATTCTTTAAGAAAGATCTAGATAAAAAGAGAAAGTTAGTGAAAGAACTTATCATTCAAAGGACAGTTAAAAAAAAAAAATCACTCCTGGGTCATGGGAACATTGAATCTAGTCCATATTTCTGAGTGCCTGTGGCAAGCAGAAGCTAAACAGTGGGAGAATGGATGGTGGGAGAGGCATGGGAGACAGAGAAGAAAGAGCAGCCTGTTCTCTGTGAAGTCCCTGTCTAGTGGGACTCCAACCTCGTTTCAGCTAGCTGGGATACACAGCACTGTGGGGCATGCTGTGCACAAAGGGCCAGGATAGGAGGAGCAGGGAAGGGGTCCATTTCACTAGCCTGCTAGAAGGCAGAAAAGTCCACGGGCTGAGTGTGGGCTCTTAGAGGTGATTCTATTTTAAAGCAATGCCAGTGGATGTGTGAACCAGATTTTGACAGACTTGTTAAGAAATGACCAGTGCCTGGGGCGCCTCGGTGGCTCAGTGGGTTAAAGCCTCTGCCTTCGGCCCAGGTGATGATCCCAGGGTTCTGGGATCAAGCCCCGCATCGGGCTGTCTGCTCCGCAGGGAGCCTGCTTCATCTCTCTCTCTCTGCCTGCCTCTCTGCCTACTTGTGATCTCTGTCTGTCAAGTGAATGAATAAAATCTTAAAAAAAAAAAAAAAAAAGAAATGACCAGTGCCTTGGGCTTTAATAGAATATTTGGGACATCTGGGTTTTGAGGACTAACCCACCATGTCTGCAAGGGAAAACAATGATAACTACAGAAAACAACACAGTAAAGTGTATTTTGTTCCTCCTGGCTGAAAATGGTATCATATT
Organism: Lutra lutra; assembly: GCF_902655055.1. Taxonomy (NCBI): domain Eukaryota; kingdom Metazoa; phylum Chordata; class Mammalia; order Carnivora; family Mustelidae; genus Lutra; species Lutra lutra. Next base: position 103,367,090 of record NC_062282.1, on the reverse strand, counting down.
CTAAATTGAAATTTTTTTAAATGTAAGTGAGGGCTTTGGGTCCTAATGATTTAAAAGATCCTAAAAGATTGTCTAACTATAAGCAGAATCAATAAGGTTTATCTGCTCTCTTTGCCCATCCCCTCAAATATTTGTTTCCTCTCTCGCTGCATGATACAGAAATTGCAATACAGGCAGCATTCAACCCCTCGCCCCTGGTGTTCAGGAATATGCATTTATGCTGCCTCATCTGTATAGTACAATAACATTTGTAATTGCACAGACATTATCTCATATGAGCCTCATTTGGATCCTCATTCAGATTTCGTAAGCAAAGAAATGGAGGCTGAGTGACATACTGGGATGACCCGGGGTCACAGAAGGCCAGTCCTAACACATGTGAAGCCAGGCCAAGTCCGAATCTTGCTCTTTCAGCTGCTCAGCGGTGCTGAACTTCAAACACGGTCTTAGCATCATTATGGCAGGCAGGAGACATTGCACCCACTTTCCAGTGTGTTTCATCCCATCCCGAATTTCAGAATTCACTTTCTAACTTCTCCATCCAATGTACAGAAAGAGGCAAACAGAGACCAACAGAGCTCCGGAGCAGCAACTGTGCCATCAGCCCGCCAGGCTGCCCCACTCCCGGAATGGCTGCAGCACACCAGCCTTGCAGCTCTGTGAGCCACAGGCATTGGTACTACAAGTCAGAGGCTCCTAGGACTGCTCTTACTGTCCAGTTCCAAATGTGAACTCCACATACCCGGAAGGTCTGCTGAGTTAGATGAATGGCTCCTTCAGGATCATGCCTGGGTTTGAGAGAATGCCCTGCCTACTCGCTTCACAGGCAAACACAGCAATGCTACCCAAGTGTATTCCTGCGCATGCTTCACTGCCGCGGACGTTCATGCCCCACTTCCTGCAGGCGCAGAGAGCACTACCAGCGAGACGCCAGGCCCAGGTTTTCCCCCTCTATTCCTGTCCCACCTCCTCTGCTCCCAGCTGGCCCTTCCAGCTGTGTTAACGTGCTCACATGGCTTCTTCCCCATTCAACAGTATTCCCTGCCGAAGGATCTCAAGAAACATAAAAGAAAGTCCTTTGTGGCACGCGTGCTCAAAACACTTAACTATTTGGTGCTTAGAGACACTATTCACAGTTGTTAGGTGGTTAAAAACGCTGTGGATAGTGGTTCCCCTGAAGAACAGTCCGTAACAAAATGTAATCTCTAACTGTTGTTCTGTGTTTATGAAAAATCAGAGTTGATGTAAGTCAACCCTTCTTGAGAGATCCTTTCTAGACACATACCATTGTATTAGTTTCCTATATACTAGATAGAGAAAAGCCTAAGAATTCCACAAGAAAACAATTAAAACTAATCAATTAGTATATCAGTTTCCTGGGGCTAATCACTTTGCCTCTAAAGTCAACAGGACAATGGTGAAAACAAGAAGCCAACACAAACAAACACCTAGCTCATCGTTTAGTCAACCTTTTCTTTGTCTACACAATGCCAGACAACCAAATCAATTTTTTTCACTGCAGTTACCCAAATTAACAAGTTATCTCTATTTGCTTTAGGATGGAGTACTCAACTCACATTTTATTTCTGTGTGATCCCTAGGTCAAGTAGCAACAGATAATTTAAAGCTTCAGCTTAAAATCAAAATATGGTCTTGTATGCCCAAAAGTTAAATGATTTTAAGGTTATCTAGTGAAAAGAAACCTTTTTTTTCCTCTATGGGATCTAGATACATTATTTTTCCAGAACGGAAAGGTATTTCCCCCTCTAATATGGTGAAGAACAGAATTTCAAGGACAATTGTGCTTAAAAATTTTTTTTTAAAGATTTATTTATTTGGGAGAGAGAAAGAGACAGAGAGGGAGAGAGCGCGAGAGGGGGCGTGAGGCAGAGGGAGAGGAAGAGAGAATCCTTAAGCAGATTCCCTGTTGAGCACAGAGACCAACTCAGCTTGATCCCAGAATACAGAGGCCGTGACCTGAGCTGAAATCAAAAGACCAATGCTCAACTAACTAAGCCACCCAGGGGTCCCTGTGCTTAAAAATTTTATGTAAAAATATAGAAATTAAAATATGTCTTTAGAGCAAGTTCTGAAAATGTTGCCCATGTCTTTAGTTTCTGATAGCTTGTGTCTGAACCACTCTCTGTTCTCATATTTCTATTGTTGTCCTTCTGTGTGACTCCTCTAAACTCTTTTGCCTCAATCCCTTTCTTTATGTCTTTTTTGTACCTACATAGCGGACCTTTTTTTTTTTTCATTTTTTAAAATTTATTTTCAGCATAACAGTATTCGTTGTTTTTGTACCACACCCAGTGCTCCATGCAGTCCGTGCCCTCTCTAATACCCACCACCTGGTTCCCCCAACCTCCCACCCCCCCACCTCTTCAAACCCTTCAGATTGTTTTTCAGAGTCCATAGTCTCTCATTGTTCACCTCCCCTTCCAATTTCCTCCAACTGCCTTCTCCTAACTCCCCATGTCCTCCATGCTATTTGTTATGCTCCACAAATAAGTGAAACCATATGATAATTGACTCTCTCTGCTTGACTTATTTCACTCAGCATAATCTCTTCTAGTCCCATCCATGTTGCTACAAAAGTTGGGTATTCATCCTTTCTGATGGAGGCATAATACTCCATAGTGTATATGGACCACATCTTCCTTATCCATTCAAGGACCTCACTTTTATATTCTCCCTTTTTACAGACCGCATTATAGAAAGAAGTTAATTTATTACTTTCATATTATTGTTTAATTTCATGTCTTTTATTACTTTTTTAAAAGGAAGAATTTTTTTAAATGCTTTCCTAATGCTTAAAAAAAATCCATAAGCTGCTTTCATATCACATGATCTTCTGTCAGTTCCCTGCCCTCTGTTGATCTTGGATCACTGGCTCTAAAACAAAGGTTTTCTAGGTTCAGTGTAGACAAATACCTCCAAAAAAGTATCCTGAAAACCAAATATCTTCAACATTTGCCTACTGTGTTGTGTAGACTAAATGTGCATGACCTTTTCTAAAAATGTGTTTTTTTGCATACTTAGGTGTAATGTAAAGTTTAAAGGGATCTTCAGATGTTTTATGTTTTTCAAGAATTAAACATTATTTTTAAGTGGCTGATCTTGAAAAAAAACACTGTAAAAATTAATTCTTTTGAGAAAATTGCTTCCTTTATGAATTTTCAAACGCTCCTCACATATTTTATGGAATCAATTCTTAACTGCCAAACACAGTAGCGAATGAAAATATTACTGAAAAGAAAACTGAAAACTCGAAGGTGTTATTTGCTTGTTATATCTAAATTGTGTATATGCAAAAGTGGATTTTTGTGCCAGCCCATTATCCTATGGCAGCATTTCTTAAACTATGTTCTGTGGAATAGAGGTTGAAGAAATATTAATAGGTGTTCTTATATATTATACATTCAGAAATCACAAAAGCAGCAAGGCCTCATTGCTCTCAAATTGGTGGAACTGGGCAAAAATTTATAATCCTCAGATTTTGCAACACTGTTGCTTTCAAATTAGAATACTTCAAAACATTAATTATTCTATTTTTGGATCACTTACTGATTTTCATAAGAAACCTACTGTTATGCTCCACAAATAATTATCATATGGTTTCACTTATTTGTGGAGCATAACAAATAGCATGGAGGAGAAGGGAGTTGAGGGAAATTGGAAGGGGAGGTGAACCATGAGAGACTATGGACTCTGAAAAACGATCTGAGAATTTTGAAGGGGTGGGGGGTGGGAGGTTGGGGTCACCAGGTGGTGGGTATTGTAGAGGGCACGGATTGCATGGAGCACTGGGTGTGGTGCAAAAATAATGAATACTGTTATGCTGAAAAAATTTAAAAAGCTAGAAAGTTGAAAAAAATAATAATAATAAAAAAAGAAACCTACTGTTGTAAGTTATTTATTTTTCCATTGGTTATTTGGTCATCTCTGGCAGTATTTAATTCCTTGGTGTACTCATTTTTGTGGTCTACTTTAACCCAAGTGTTTCACTCATTTCTTGAGCTTCTATTAATGATCTGCAATTACGTTCATTCTTTAAACATTCAACAGGTATTTGTTGCCTTTCTGCTATGTGTCAGGCATTATTCTTGGCACCCAGGATACAACAGTGACAAATAAGATCCCTGCCTTGTGAAGTTTTCATGCTAGCAGGGGGAGAAAGACGATAAATAATAAATATGCTAAGAGAAATAACCTAGTTTATTAGAAGATAATCTATGCCGTGAAAAATAAATAGTAAGGCAAGGAGGATCAAGAGCGGGAAGAGGGTGAGTCGAAGTAATAATTAGGAAATTAATGAATCATTGAACACTATATCAAAAACTAATGATGTACTGTATGTTGGCTAACTGAACATAATAATAATTTAAAAAAAAAAAAGATTGGGGCAATGACTTATAGGAGGTGAGAGTCATCCAAAAAGAATACATGGAAAAAGAATGTTCAGGGCAGCAGACAGAACTCAATCCCTAGGTCATGATCATGCTTGGCATATTAGAGGAACAGCAAGGAGACCAGAATGGATAGAACAGAGTAGTAACAGGGAAAAGTAGAAGATAAACTCAGAAATGTAACAAGGACCAGAGAATGTAAAGCCTTGTGGACATTAGTAGGGACTCTGGCTTTTACTTTGAGTATGAGAGGAATTGCTGCAGGGATCTGAGCAGAGGAGGGACATGAACTGACTTCAGTTTAAGAGACTTTTCTGGCTGCTATGCTGGGATAGACTCTAGAGGTCCAGAATAGAACCAGATACCAAGTAGGAAACTACTTCGGTAACTCAGGGGGTTCAGACAAGGGTTGCAGGCAGCAGGTGATGAGGAGCGGTCAGATTCCAGAAGAAATTTGAAAGCAGAGGCATGAAGGCTTCTTGATGTAGAGTGTGACAGGACAGAGAGGGAAGGGAAAGATGGATTTTTTTTCATCAGCTGCCATGGGGGAGTGTGCAGAAGCAGCAGGTTTGGGTGTGTGGGAGGAGGAGGAATCAAGAGTTCAAGTTTTGGACACATTAAATTTTAGCTGCTGATTAGACATCCTGTGGAAATGCTGAGTATGTAATTGAAGTTCAGGGGACAGAGGTCTGGATCAAAGTTATATACTTTTGAGAGTCAACAGCACAGGGGATTTTTAAGCCATAAGAATTGATGAGATCACCAAGAGACTGAATGTAGATAGAGAAGAGAGAAGAAGGGAGGGAAGGGAAGGAAGGGAGGGAGAATTGAGCCCTGGATGACTGAAAGGTTAACAGGTTGGAGAAAAGAGGATAAATCAGCAGAATAGATGGAGAGGTGATCTATGGGGCAGGAAGAGGCTCAAGAGAGTGTGATTTCATTGAGATTTAATGATGAGAGTGTCAGAGAGGTATGTATCAGTCAGGATCCATCAGGACACTCAATTGAGAGAAGTCAAAGTAAATATTTATCAAGTATGAAATTGTTAACACCAGGTAACAAAAGGGTAAAAATAGCACTGTAAGGAACCGAACCTTAGGGCTGGGAGACCAAAGAAATGGTGTGTAAATTATTAAATAAGTTTGGAGGAAGGGCCCTACAGAGCTGAGCTTAAATTGCAGAAGCAGGTGTTGCTCAACAGGTACTGGCGTTTCTAAGCTCAAAGGTGGGACCTTGTGGTCTGGAACCTTTTCCTAATAAGAGGCTGCTGGACATCTGGTGCTTACGTCTCTAAAAGGCTACGATGGGGCAGTGTAGTGGTTTCCCAGGGCTGCCATACAAATCACCACAAAACTGGTGGCTTGAGACAATAGAAATTCCTCCTCTCATAGTCCGGAGGCTTGAAGCCTGACATCAAGGTGTGCTCCCTGTGAGGGCTCTGAGGCAGATCTATTCCATGCCTCTCTCCTAATTGCTGGTGGTTGCCAAGAATCTTTGGCATTCCTTGGCCTTGAAGACACATCATTCCAATCCCAGCCTTCATCTTCACATGGTCTTCTTATAAAGAAACCAGTCATTGGATTTAGGGGCAATCAAGTAAAACCTCATCTTAACTAATTTCATCTGCAAAAACTCAATTTTCAAATAAGGTCACATATTGAGGTTCTGGCAAAGCATGAATTTTAAAGGGACACTATTCAATCCAGTACAGGAAGGTCCTGCAAGTATTGGAACAACTACAAACTGGGATAATATGTGGCAACAGAAAGAATCTGTCACTTCTGGAGTGAAGATGTTTTCCTAAGCCATGACACTCATGAGAACCACATGTAGACAGGAAGCCACAGGAAGTGACTGAGAAGGAGCAAGGCCATTCTTCCTCCTCCAGACTCTGAGTTTCCCTCTAGTATCTCCTATTGGCAGAACCTAACATGGCGTCATCTCAGAAATCTAGCTTGTAGTCCCATCACTATCACTACAAACAGAATAGAGAAAGGTAGTCTTGGAGCTGAGAGACAGTCTCTTAACAAATAGCACAAGGAGGTAATGATCAACCACGTCGAAAAGGTTGCTGACAGGTAATGAAAGATGATAATTGATCATTGTCTACTGAATTTAGCTTCAATTGTTCCATGATCAAATAAGTTCAAGGAGTGCTGTCCTAGGGCTTTTTGTTGGACTGGCCAGGCATTTCAGCACGTTGGCCAGCTCCTTTTCTAAAGGGTTCAGCCGATTATGACCAATATAAATGAAGACCATCATCTGCAAAAGCTCACAATGCTACTACCCACAGCCACCATATATCCTGTCTCTGTCCTGTGCTGAAATGTATTCCTACATTTGCACATGAGTTAAAGTCACCTTGGAAATGAACATATTCCCAGAGTTGTCCATAGACTACATAGGCGGCCTGTCAAGTAAAATCAGGCAACCCAAAATAAGGTGAAAATTCAGCTTCCCTCCCTCCCCTTTACTCCACTTCTGTAATTTCAGTAAATATCCATGGATGATTGAAAGCAGGTGTTTATTATATTCCCTTAGTCTATTTCTTTGGAGGGTAATAGAGCAGGTCAAAGGAGTTGAAAGAAATTATTTTGTCAGAATGGCTATTATCAAAAGGACAAGAGATAACAAGTGTTGGTGAGGATGTAGAGAAAAGGGAACCCTCATGCAGCATTGAAGGGAATGTAAACTGATGCAGCCACTATGAAGAACAGTAAGGAGGCTCCTCAAAAAATTAAAAATAGAAATATCATATGAGGGGCGCCTGGGTGTCTCAGTCATTAAGCATCTGCCTTCAGATGGACCCCAGGTCATGATCCCAGGGTCCTGGGATGGAGCTCCCTGCTCAGCAGGAATCCTGCTTCTCCCTCTCCCACTGCCCCCGCTTGTGTTCCCTTTCTCGCTGTATCTCTCTCTACCAAATAAATAAATAAAATATTTTAAAAAAAGAAATACCATATGATCCAGTAATTCCACTTCTGGATATTTATCCAAAGAAAATGAAAACATTAATTTGAAAAGATATATGCATCCTTATGTTTATTACAACATTATTTACAATCAGCAAGATATGGAAGAACGTACAGTCCATCGTAGATGAATGGATAAAGATATATATTTATTATAGATATACATTTATCTATACATGAATAAAGTTATACACACACACACACACACAGACACACACACACAGTGGAATATTACTGAGCCTAAAAAGAATGAAATCTTGCCATTCACAAAAATATGGATGAGCCTAGAAATTATTATGCTAAATAAAAGAAGTCAGAGAAAGACAAATATTGTGTAATTTCACTTATATGGACATCTAAAAAAATACAAATGAACAAACAGAAACAGACTCATAAATACAAAGAACAAACTGATGCTACCTATGGAGAGGGGGTGATGGGGATGAGTAAAATAGGTGAAGGTTAAAAGGTACAAACTTGGGGCGGGAGTCAAGATGGCGGAGAAGTAGCAGGCTGAGACTACTTCAGGTAGCGGGAGATCAGCTAGATAGCTCATCTAAAGATTGCAAACACCTACAAATACAATGGGAGATCGAAGAGAAGAAGAACAGCAACTCTAGAAACAGAAAATCAACCACTTTCTGAAAGGTAGGACTGGCGGAGAAGTGAATCCAAAGCAACGGGAAGATAGACCGCGGGGGGAGGGGCCGGCTCCCGGCGAGCGACAGAGCAACGGAGCACAAAATCAGGACTTTTAAAAGTCTGTTCCGCTGAGGGACGTCGCTCCAGAGGCTTAACCGGGGTGACGCCCATGCAGGGTCAGCGAGGCCTCAGGTCCCGGAGGGTCACAGAAGGATCGGGGGTGTCTGAGTGTCGCAGAGCTTACAGGTATTAGAACAGGGAAGCCGGCTACAGAGACAGAGCCGAGGAGTGAGCTCTAAGCTCGGGGTTACCTTGAACCGGTCGCAGGCTCGGTCAGCTCGGAGCACGGCCGGAGGCCAGGGTGACGGGAGTAATTGGGTGCTGTTCCCTGAGGGCGCACTGAGGAGTGGGGCCCCGGGCTCTCAGCTCCTCCGGGCTGGAGACCGGGAGGCCGCCATCTTCATTCCCACCCTCTGGAACTCTACGGAAAGCGCTCAGGGAACAAAAGCTCCCGAAAGCAAACCCGAGCGGATTACTCAGCCCGGCCCCGGGTAAGGGCGGTGCAACTCCGCCTGGGGCAAAGACGCTTGAGAATCACTAAACAGGCCCCTCCCCCAGAAGATCAACAAGAAACCCAGCCAGGACCAAGTTCACCTACCAAGGAGTACAGTTTCAATACCAAGGAGAGCATCGGAATTCCAGAGAAGGAGAAAGCAAAGCACGGAACTCATGGCTTTCTCCCCATGATTCTTTAGCCTTGCAGTTAATTTAATTTTTTTTCTTTTCTTTTTCAATTTTTTTTTCTTCTTCTGCTAAATTTTTTTAACTTTTACCCTTTCTTTTTTTAATGTTTTTTAACTAGTTTATCTAATATATATATTTTTTTTTCCTTTTTATATTTTTTCTTTATTGGTTTTCTTTTTTTAATTGTTTCTTTTTTTTTCCTTTTTTTTTTCTTTTCTTTTCTTTCTGAACCTCTTTTTATCCCCTTTCTCCCCCCTCACGATTTGGGATCTCTTCTGATTTGGCTAAAGCATATTTTCTGGGGTTGTTGCCACCCTTTTAGTATTTTACTTGCTCCTTCTTTAAGTATTTTACTTACTCTTATCTGGACAAAATGACAAGGCGGAAAAATTCACCACAAAAAAAAAAGAACAAGAGGTAGTACCAAAGGCTAGGGACCTAATCAATATAGACATTGGTAATATGTCAGATCTAGAGTTCAGAATGACGATTCTCAAGGTTCTAGCCAGGCTCAAAAAAGGCATGGAAGATATTAGAGAAACCCTCTCGGGAGATATAAAAGCCATTTCTGGAAAAATAAAAGAACTAAAATCGAACCAAGTTGAAATCATAAAAGCTATTAATGAGGTGCAATCAAAAATGGAGGCTCTCGGGGTGCCTGGGTGGCTCAGTGGGTTGGGCCACTGCCTTCGGCTCGGGTCATGATCTCAGGGTCCTGGGATCGAGTCCCGCATCAGGCTCTTTGCTCGGCAGGGAGCCTGCTTCCCTCTCTCCCTCTCTGCCTGCCTCTGTCTACTTGTGATCTCTCTCTGTCAAATAAATAAATAAAATCTTAAAAAAAAAATGGAGGCTCTCACTGCTAGGATAAATGAGGCAGAAGAAAGAATTAGCGATATAGAAGACCAAATGACAGAGAATAAAGAAGCTGAGCAAAAGAGGGACAAACAGCTACTGGACCATGAGGGGAGAATTCGAGAGATAAGTGACACCATAAGACGAAACAACATTAGAATAATTGGGATTCCAGAAGAAGAGGAAACAGAGAGGGGAACAGAAGGTATACTGGAGAGAATTATTGGAGAGAATTTCCCCAATATGGCAAAGGGAACAAGCATCAAAATCCAGGAGGTTCAGAGAAGCCCCCTCAAGATCAATAAGAATAGGTCCACACCCCGTCACCTAATAGTAAAATTTACAAGTCTTAGTGACAAAGAAAAGATCCTGAAAGCAGCCCGGGAAAAGAAGTCTGTAACATACAATGGTAAAAATATTCGATTGGCAGCAGACTTATCCACAGAGACCTGGCAGGCCAGAAAGAGCTGGCATGATATATTCAGAGTACTAAACGAGAAAAACATGCAGCCAAGAATACAATATCCAGCTAGGCTATCATTGAAAATAGAAGGAGAGATTAAAAGCTTCCAGGACAAACAAAAACTGAAAGAATTTGCAAATACCAAACCAGCTCTATAGGAAATATTGAAAGGGGTCCTCTAAGCAAAGAGAGACCCTAAAAGTAGTAGATCAGAAAGAAATAGAGACAATATACAATAACAGTCACCTTACAGGCAATACAATGGCACTAAATTCCTATCTCTCAATACTTACCCTGAATGTTAATGGGCTAAATGCCCCAATCAAAAGACACAGGGTATCAGAATGGATAAAAAAACAAAACCCATCTATATGTTCCTACAAGAAACTCATCTTAAACCCGAAGACACCTCCAGATTTAAAGTGAGGGGGTGGAAAAGAATTTACCATGCTAATGGACATCAGAAGAAAGCAGGAGTGGCAATCCTTATAGCAGATCAATTAGATTTTAAGCCAAAGACTATAATAAGAGATGAGGAAGGACACTATATCATACTCAAAGGAACTGTCCAACAAAAAGATCTAACAATTTTAAATATCTATGCCCCTAACGTGGGAGCAGCCAACTATATAAACCAATTAATAACAAAATCAAAGAAACACATCGACAATAATACAATAATAGTAGGGGACTTTAACACTCCCCTCACTGAAATGGACAGATCATCCAAGCAAAAGATCAACAAGGAAATAAAGGCCTTAAATGACACACTGGACCAGATGGACATCACAGATATATTCAGAACTTTTCATCCCAAAGCAACAGAATACACATTCTTCTCTAGTGCACATGGAACATTCTCCAGAATAGATCACATTCTCAGTCCTAAATCAGGTCTCAACCATTATCAAAAGATTGGAATCATTCCCTGCATATTTTCAGACCACAATGCTCTGAAGCTAGAACTCAATCACAAGAGGAAATTTGGAAAGAACCCAAATACATGGAGGCTAAACAGCATCCTTCTAAAGAATGAATGGGTCAGCCAGGAAATTAAAGAAGAATTGAAAAAATTCATGGAAACAAATGATAATGAAAACACAACGGTTCAAAATCTGTGGGACACAACAAAGGCAGTCCTGAGAGGAAAATATATAGCGGTACAAGCCTTTCTCAAGAAACAAGAAAGGTCTCAGGTACACAACCTAACCCTACACCTAAAGGAGCTGGAGAAAGAACAAGAAAGCAAGCCTAAACCCAGCAGGAGAAGAGAAATCATAAAGATCAGAGCAGAAATCAATGAAATAGAAACCAAAAAAAAACAATAGAACAAATCAACGAAACTACGAGCTGGTTCTTTGAAAGAATTAATAAGATCGATAAACCCCTGGCCAGACTTATCAAAAAGAAAAGAGAAAGGACCCAAATAAATAAAATCATGAATGAAAGAGGAGAGATCACAACGAACACCAAAGAAATACAGACAATTATAAGAACATACTATGAGCAACTCTACGCCAACAAATTTGACAATCTGGAAGAAATGGATGCATTCCTAGAGACATATAAACTACCACAACTGAACCAGGAAGAAATAGAAAGCCTCAACAGACCCATAACCAGTAAGGAGATTGAAACAGTCATCAAAAATCTCCAAACAAACAAAAGCCCAGGGCCAGATGGCTTCCCAGGGGAATTCTACCAAACATTTAAAAAAGAACTAATTCCTATTCTCCTGAAACTGTTCCAAAAAATAGAAATGGAAGGAAAACTTCCACACTCATTTTATGAGGCCAGCATCACCTTGATCCCAAAACCAGACAAGGATCCCATCAAAAAAGAGAACTACAGACCAATATCCTTGATGAACACAGATGCAAAAATTCTCGCCAAAATACTAGCCAATAGGATTCAACAGTACATTAAAAGGATTATTCACCACGATCAAGTGGGATTTATTCCAGGGCTGCAAGGTTGGTTCAACATCCGCAAATCAATCAATGTGATACAACATATTAATAAAAGAAAGAACAAGAACCATATGATACTCTCCATAGATGCTGAAAAAGCATTTGACAAAGTACAGCATCCCTTCCTGATCAAAACTCTTCAAAGTGTAGGGATAGACGGCACATACCTCAATATTATCAAAGCCATCTATGAAAAACCCACCACAAATATCATTCTCAATGGAGAAAAACTGAAAGCTTTTCCGCTAAGGTCAGGAACACGACAGGGATGTCCGTTATCACCACTGCTATTCAACATAGTACTAGAAGTCCTAGCCTCAGCAATCAGACAACAAAAGGAAATTAAAGGCATCCAAATCGGCAAAGAAGAAGTCAAACTATCACTCTTTGCAGATGATGTGATACTCTATGTGGAAAACCCAAAAGACTCCACTCCAAAACTTCTAGAACTTGTACAGGAATTCAGTAAAGTGTCAGGATATAAAATCAATGCACAGAAGTCAGTTGCATTTCTCTACACCAACAGCAAGACAGAAGAAAGAGAAATTAAGGAGTCCATCCCTTTTACAATTGCACCCAAAACTATAAGATACCTAGGAATAAACCTAACCAAAGAGACTAAGAATCTATACACAGAAAACTATAAAGTACTCATGAAAGAAATTGAGGAAGACACAAAGAAATGGAAAAATGTTCCATGCTCCTGGATTGGAAGAATAAATATTGTGAAAATGTCTACGCTACCTAAAGCAATCTACACATTTAATGCAATTCCTATCAAAGTACCATCCATTTTTTTTCAAAGAAATGGAACAAATAATCCTAAAATTTATATGGAACCAGAAAAGACCTCGAATAGCCAAAGGAATATTGAAAAAGAAAGCCAAAGTTGGTGGCATCACAATTCCGGACTTCAAGCTCTATTACAAAGCTGTCATCATCAAGACAGTATGGTACTGGCGCAAAAACAGACACATAGATCAATGGAACAGAATAGAGAGCTCAGAAATAGACCCTCAACTCTATGGTCAACTCATCTTCGACAAAGCAGGAAAGAATGTCCAATGGAAAAAAGACAGCCTCTTCAATAAATGGTGTTGGGAAAATTGGACAGCCACATGCAGAAAAATGAAATTGGATCATTTCCTTACACCACACACGAAAATAGACTCAAAATGGATGAAGGATCTCAATGTGAGAAAGGAATCCATCAAAATCCTTGAGGAGAACACAGGCAGCAACCTCTTCGACCTCAGCCGCAGCAACATCTTCCTAGGAACTTCGCCAAAGGCAAGGGAAGCAAGGGCAAAAATGAACTATTGGGATTTTATCAAGATCAAAAGCTTTTGCACAGCAAAGGAAACAGTTAACAAAACCAAAAGACAACTGACAGAATGGGAGAAGATATTTGCAAATGACATATCAGATAAAGGGCTAGTGTCCAAAATCTATAAAGAACTTAGCAAACTCAACACCCAAAGAACAAATAATCCAATCAAGAAATGGGCAGAGGACATGAACAGATATTTCTGCAAAGAAGACATCCAGATGGCCAACAGACACATGAAAAAGTGCTCCATATCACTCGGCATCAGGGAAATACAAATCAAAACCACCATGAGATATCACCTCACACCAGTCAGAATGGCTAAAATTAACAAGTCAGGAAATGACAGATGCTGGCGAGGATGCGGAGAAAGGGGAACCCTCCTACACTGTTGGTGGGAATGCAAGCTGGTGCAACCACTCTGGAAAACAGCATGGAGGTTCCTCAAAATGTTGAAAATAGAACTACCCTATGACCCAGCAATTGCACTGCTCGGTATTTACCTAAAGATACAAACGTAGTGATCCGAAGGGGCACGTGCACCCGAATGTTTATAGCAGCAATGTCTACAATAGCCAAACTATGGAAAGAACCTAGATGTCCATCAACAGACGAATGGATAAAGAAGATGTGGTATATATACACAATGGAATACTATGCAGCCATCAAAAGAAATGAAATCTTGCCATTTGCAACGACATGGATGGAACTAGAGGGTATCATGCTTAGCGAAATAAGTCAGTCAGAGAAAGACAACTATCATATGATCTCCCTGATATGAGGGAGAGGAGATGCAACATTTGGGGTTAAGGGGGTAGGAGAAGAGTAAATGAAACAAGATGGAATTGGGAGGGAGACAAACCATAAGTGACTCTTAATCTCACAAAACAAACTGAGGGTTGATGGGAGGAGGGAGGTTGGGAGGGGGGGTGGGATTATGGTCATTGGGGAGGGTATGTGCTATGGTGAGTGCTGTGAAGTGTGTAAACCTGGCGATTCACAGACCTGTACCCCTGGGGATAAAAATATATTATATGTTTATTAAAAATAAAATTAAAAAAAAAAAGGTACAAACTTCCATTTATGCAATAAATAAATCACAGGGGTGAGATGTACAGCACAAGGAATTTCAACAATAATATTGTAATAAGTTTGTATGGTGACAGATAGTAACTACACTTATCATGGTGAGCACTTCATAACATACATAACTATTGAGTTACTACGTTGTTCACAGGAAAAAAACTGTTTTGGTAAATCTGGAGCAAACTCAATGCACATTTTAGAGACCTAGTTGCATCCTTAATACCTCACTGATTACTTTGGTAGTATTTTCTGCTCTTTTTTAAATTAAAATTTATAAAACTTGCTGAAGTCCTGAATATTTAAAAAATATACAATAGAAAATAACAACAATGAGGAGACAATATAAAAACAGTATTGAACTATGAAGGAAGAAGCTTGGATTTTAAGACTACCTTTGCCGCTAACTAGTTTACAGTTAGGCAAGTGTTTTAACAGCTTTGATCTATTTTCTTGACTATTTTTTTAAAGATTTTATTTATTTATTTGACAGAGATCACAAGTATGCAGAGAGGCAGGCAGAGAGAGAGAGGAGGGAGAAGGCTCCCTGCTAAGCAGAGAGCCTGATGCGGGTCTCGATCCCAGGACCCTGGGATCATGACCTGAGCCGAAGGCAGAGGTTTTAACCCACTGAGCCACCCAGGCACTATTTTCTTCAACTATTAATTAAAAATTCGGCATAAAAAATCTTTAAAAAACTGTCACACTTTGACTTGTATTACCTAATTACTAGAAGTCGCATGTATGGTTATCAGTGTTACTATGCAATTACTATGAATTTTGATAGTGGAAATTAGTTGAAGATTTTACTTCAATATCTAAATCACCCCTTTGGTGCTCTATAAAAGGGTTTGCATTTTTCATGGAAAAGTGATAGTGCTGGGCGCCTGGGTGGCTCAGTTGGTTAAGCGACTGCCTTTGTTTCAGGTCATGATCCTGGAGTCCAGGGATCTAGTCCTGCATTGGGCTCCCTGCTCGGCAGGGAGTCTGCTTCTCCCTCTGACCCTTCCCCTTCTTATGATTTCTCTCTCTCTCTCTCAAATAAATAAATAAAAATCTTTTTTAAAAAAGTGCTAAGGAAATGTACAAACTAACAGGAAACTAAGATACTGAAATTCACATTTGTAATTGTAATTTATTTGACATCAATACATTTTCTTCTTTCTTAGGAATTAACCAGTTAGTGTGTTTAAAATAGATAGTAAAACAGAACCAGAAAGCACTTAGTATACATCCGGTCATGTCTAAAACTGATATAAGGGGATAACAATATGACGAATACACCTAATAATTCAATGTAGGATGGGCCACTAATGTAATTGAGCTCTAGGAGGACATACAGAGTCCTGATTTTCTGTGTCAGGTTTCTATATGTTCAGCAATTTGACTTTTTACATTTATGATTCATTTTTCAGATTCCAAAACCATCCAGCAGAACTTCCTCTACACTGTGCTAAATGCAGAAGATGTAGGCAAGTTTCATCTAACTGGAATTCCTCTAGAACATATTTCTAGTCAAAGAAAAGTGTTAGAAACAGCAACCTTGGGTATTACTTAGATATCTTACTTTGGAATAGTATGTTGCTTGCTGATAAGCATTACTAAAAAATCACTACATTTGGTAAAACTTGAAAATCATCTAAAGGAGGAAAAAGGACTTCTGGCAGATTCTGTTTAGGGTGTGTGTGTGGGTGGGTGGGCATGTGTCTATATCTGTATGTTTGTGTGTGTTTAAAGTAACAACTTCCACTTGGTCATAGTTACCAACCTGCAATGTAAGGTTATACTGTAAGTCATATTCTCATTTAATATCTGAAGCAGAAAAACATTTTCATTAATATTACTTTTAAGAGAAACTTCTCACAATAACCCATTTGTTTTCTTTTGTGTGTATGAGAGAAGAATATAGCTATTTCCTTCAAGCTTTCTAGCACTAAAGAGAGGCAGCGAATGGTCTTATCTGATGTTAGCTGCATTTGGGATACTTCCAACTTCTGGAGATATGAATAAGGACCATATAAATATTCACATATATGTAGGTTTTTGTGTAAACATGGGCTTTCCCTTCACTTGGATGAATATCTATGATCAGGATCAATGGACCATACGATGAATAGATGTTAAACCTTATAAGAAGTTGCCAAAGTGTTCTCCAAAGTACCATTTTGCATTTCCACCAGCAATGTGTAACAGTTCCAGTTTGTCAACATTTGATATTGTCGGTTTGTTTTTTACTGAGGGTAGGGACGGTAATCCTCAATCCACTCCTGTTTTAATCTCCCATAAATGAAAACACTATACAATAAATTTCCATCTAGATGAGTGAAATGGACAACAAGCACACTTATAGCTTTAATTTGCATTGCCCTAAATGAGAAATGATGTTGAACATCTTTACTTGTGCTCATTTGCCATTCACATATCTTCCTTGATGAAGTGTCTATTCAAATATCTTATCCATTTTTTCCTGGGTTGTTTTCTACTTTGTGAGTTTTGAGACTTATTTTTATATTATACAATCAAGTCTCTTATTGAATAAAGATTTTACCAATACTTTCTCCCAGTCTTTGGCTTGATCTTCATTTTCTTACCGGTGTCTAAACAGAAGGTCTTAATTTTGACAAAATCAGATGCGTCAAGTTTTTCTCTTATGTATCATGCTTTTGATTTCATATTTAAGAAATCTTTTCCTAACCCCAAATCACAAGCATTTTCTCTTATATTTTCTTCCAGGAGATTTATACTATTATGTTTTACAATTACTTCTATGATTCGCCTGGAATTAATTTTTGCATACAATCTAAAGATATAGATCAAGAATTTTTTTTGTTTTGAGGGAGCCATCTTTTTGTTTGTTTTGTTTTTATTTGTTTTGTCTTTTGCATTTGGATATCCAAAGATTTAAGTATCATTTGTTAAAAAAGATTTGTATTAAGTATCATATGTTAAAAAGTATCATTTGTTCTTTCTCCATTGAATTGCCTACCTTTTCCAAAAATCAATTGGTCATATATATGAGTCTATTTCTAGAATCTTTATTCTTTTCCATTTTCCATATGTCTATCTTCTTGCCAATATGACACTGCTTTGATTCCGTAGATTTAGAGTCAATTTTGAAGTCAAGTAATGTGAATCCTCCAACTAGCTTCTTTTTCAGTTTTGGCTATCATAGTTCCCTGTCTTTCCGTATACATTTTGGAGTCAGCTTGTTGATTCACACATATTTTTAAAAAATCAACTAGGATTTTTGATTGGGATGCACTGAATCTATAAATTAGTTTGAGGGAAATTGATATCTTTATAATATTGCATGTTCTAATCTATGAACACAGGATAGCTCTCCATTTATTTAGATCTTTGATTTCCTTCACTGGTGCTTTGTCGTTTTCAACATAAAAATACTGCACATTCTGCTAGATTCATAATTTCTTTTTCTGTGCTACTAAAATTGATAATTTTTTTAAAATTTGGATTCCAACTATTTATTGCTAGGATCGAAGAATATGACTGACTTTTGTATATTAGTTTTAAGTAACTTTTTTGTGCAGGTTCTTTGGGACTTTGCAACTATGTGACTATATGATCTGTTAATAAAGACAATTGTGTTTTTTTCCTTTCAATCTGTAAGACTTTTGCTTCTTTTTCTTGCTTTATTGCATTGGTTATGGTTTCTAATATAATTTTGAATAGGAATGGTTAAAGTAGAAATCCTTACCTAGTTCCTAGTATTAAGGGAAAAGCATCCAACCATTCACCACTAAATATTATTTTAGCTATAATGTTTTTGTAGATGCCCCTTAAAAGAAGTTCCCTTTTACTGTGACTCTGCTGAGAGTTTGTTAAAAATCATAAGTGAGAGCTAAGTTTTATCACATGGATTTTCTGCATCTATTACACTGCTGATATGACAGATTACATTGATTGATTTTCAACTGTTGAAACAGCTTTGCATTCCTAGGATAAAGTTGGTTATTATGTATTATGCTTTTTATAAATTTCTGGATTCAATTTGCTAGTATTATGTTGAAGATATTTTCATCTATGTTCATGAAGGATATTGGTTGAAGCTCTTCCTGTAACATCTTTGTCTAGTTTTAGGAGTAGGTAATTTTGCCCTCATAAAATGAGTTGGAAAGTGTATCCACCTTTGCTATATTCTGAAAGAGCTTAGTAGAATCGGTATTATTTCTTCCTTAAAGGTTTAGCAAAATTCACCAAAAAACACAATAAAATTTAATTGTACCAATCTCATAGAATTGTGAAGAATTAATGAGACAGCATATGAAAATAGCTTAGGTATTACAGCAAGCAGAATCCAGGCAATAACAAATATTTGCCATGATTATTAGTCTATTAATCCAACTTAATACAGGTAATAAGTATATGAGAATGCACCTTCCCAGTGAAGATTATATGCCACAGGCTGGCATGCAAACCCAGCTCCACTGGCCAGAACTGATAATGTTAAAAGCCGAAGTTTTGAAAGAAAAAAAAAAAAAACTTTGGGTTTCTTCGCTACAATCATTATACACCTATTTAAGATACATCGTGAAGAGCCATTAATATTTTAAAAGAATTTCAGCACTACGCTATTTGAAACATTTTGTTTCATTATTGTTCTTTAAATTTCTATATGAACAAGAAAAACATGTTGCTATTTACTACAATCATAAAATTAGAAATGAGCTTAAAATTTGTAATGCTGGTGGGGTACCTGGTGGCTCAGTCAGTTAAGCATTCAACTCCTGATTTCGGCTCAGGTCATTGTCTCAAGGTTGTGAGATCAAGCCTCATGTGCTGGGCATGAAGCCTGCTTAAGATTCTCTCTCTCCCCATCTCCCTCTGCCCTTCCCTCCCGCCCCTGCTCACATGCTTTCTCTCAAAAAGAAAAAAAAAAAAATAGG
This sequence comes from Lutra lutra, assembly GCF_902655055.1. Taxonomy (NCBI): domain Eukaryota; kingdom Metazoa; phylum Chordata; class Mammalia; order Carnivora; family Mustelidae; genus Lutra; species Lutra lutra. The sequence goes on along the minus strand of NC_062282.1, from coordinate 103,347,724 downwards.
AATACAGGTAAATAATAAGACAAAATTCCTCTCCATGTCCACTTTGCATTTCAGTGACTACAAAAACAAAACAAAACAAAACAAAAAACACAAGAACTAAATGAATGGTAAATAATGAATCAAAGGTACAGTAATTTTAGAAATACATTAAACAACATACTGAATATTTTAGCAGTTTTAATTATGCATTATTACATACTACATAGCTTTTTATATATTCCTATATGGTTTTCTGGACTTACATTATTACAGAATGGGGGTGGAGGGAGACAGTGAAGCATATCAAAAGCACTTGTGTAAGGGCCCAATGGAATATTAATGAATCAAACAAATGAAAAGCAAAATTTAGATCTTTCAAATGCTAAGGCTTCATTTGCTATGAACAGAGAGGACTTGAGCCTTGGCAATTCTAGGCTGGTGATCATCACAGAAGTACATTAATGAAAGAGAATGCTAAAGTCAGGATCTTGTTTCCTGTTGGATAAATAATGAATATTTATTGAACGCCACTCAGCAAGGCTGCATGGAAACTATCTAAGACAAACAAGTCTCTGTAATGCTCTTGCAGTGCTCCACAGAATATGCAGATACCTTCGGTGTATGGAGAATACCTGGGTTTTGAAGCCCCACAGGTATAAATTCACTATTAATAGTTCCATAACCCTGAGCAAGTAACTTATGCTCTTCCTGCACCAGTCCTTTAATATCTAAAATGCATTACCTTCTACTGAGGCACTCCCAAAATATTTTGTGATTATGCTAGGCCCTGTGTCACCTGCTTGGTCCATGAGCACGAACATTCGAGAACCCAGACAAAGAAATGAACATTCACCAGAGTAACAAGTATTATCACTGTACAAGAAGAAGGTGCACATTGGAATGGTTCTAAATTGGACTGGGAAAATTGAGTAGGATTCCCTTAAGGAAACTACTGTTAGGTAAATTCTGAAGGATGAATGGGAGTTAATTAGGCAAGCTATGGAGTAAAAGTTGAAGGGGAGAGCCTCCAGGCAGTCAGGAAGTCTCAGGAGAGGCAGAAAGAGAGTACCAGAGCTATCAAGGACCAGTAAGGAACTGGTAAGGAACTGATCATGATCTTAATGCAAAGTGGAGCCGTTGCTGATTTTTAAAACGAAAATAGACACAGTCTTTTTGTTTTACAAACAGTGTAATGAAGAGGGACAAAATGAAGGCCAAAGGTCCCATTAAAAGCTGTTTTAAGAGATGATAGTGGCCTGGACTCAGGTGTGATAAAAACTAAGAACAGGTGTCTAGAAACATAGAGCTGGTGTATGCTAGGAACCCAGCACCTGTTAGATGCCTTTTTTCTTCTTCTCTTGTAATTGGTCCCACTGTTTTAAAAGGAGTTGTCCAGGGGCGCCTGGGTGGCTCTGTGGGTTAGAGCCTCTGCCTTTGACTCAGGTCATGATCCCAGGGTCCTGGGATCAAGCCCCACATTGGGCTCCCTGCTCAGCAGGGAGCCTGCCTCCTCTCTCTCCGCCTGCCTCTCTGCCTACTTGTGATCTCTGTCTGTCAAGTAAATAAATAAAATCTTTAAAAAAAAAAAAGGAGTTGTCCAAATATCCCAGTAGCCATCCATGTGAAACCTCTTTCCAAAGAGGTTATGAAAAATATTCGTATTTTTACGAATAAATATATTCTATTTTATTCTATTTTATTATCTATATATTCTATTTTACCTCTCTATTTTTGTTCACCTAGCAATGAGATTGCTATAAAATGTTGATGTAAACGCAATTTCATTGCAACAAAATTGTTTCAATGTGTTAGTTACAGTAAGTTTTATCACTAATATTAGTTTTATCACTAATATTAGCAGCCTTTCTAGTCACTGAAGATCACATTAACTATTCTACTGTCTTCATCGAGTTTAAGGTTTTAAGACTTTATTTATTTATTTTATTTGAGAGAGAGAGCATGTGCATGCATGAGCAGGGGGAGGAGCCGTGGGAGAGGGAGAGAAAATATCAAGCAGACTCTGTGCTGAGCGCAGAGCCGGATGTGGGGCTCGATCTCAACACTCTGAGATAGAAATCAAGAGTCAGATGCTTAACCAACTGAGCAAACCAGGTGCCCCTAAGCACTATCTTAAAATCATTTTGATCATTTCATATTATTTGTTTACCGTTTGTCTCCTCCCTCTCTAGAATGTCATCTCCATGAGAATAGGGACTTTATCTGTCTTGTTCTCTGTTCTACCTTCAGCAGCTGAAACAGTGCTTAGTGTTTAATAAGCACACAATAAATACATATGGGCTAACTGCCTCACAGAATGAATGAAGAATGGGGGGGCCAACAATGTGAAGTAACTGAAATTAGCCACTCTTAACTGGTATCTTTACCTCAAGGCTCTCCTTACCCTAAACCATTGTACACTTGGATTAAAATTCATCTCCCTGCTCTGACTGAGTCCAAACTGCTCACCCAACCTTCGAAGATTCCCACCCACCACAGCTTCTCCATCTCCCACCACAGCCAAGTTCTAGAGCTCATACTGCTTCTCACCCCATCAGCAAGATAACTTGCACTTTCCTAGACTTGCTCCATCTCTGCCTCAAATATCCTGCATCTCCCTCCCTGCCTGAAAAAAAATCCCAACTGCCCTTTAAGGCTCACCTCAAAAGTGATTGCTTTTGAAGTTTCTCTTTATACTTTAGGTCAGCAGTTCTCAGCTGGGGGCAATCTTGCACACTCTCTACTACCCATAGATATGTGGCAATGTTCAGGGACATTTTTGAATGTGATGACTGGAGGGGAAAATACTACTGGTATCTGGTGGGTATCAGTCATGGATGTAGCTAACTTCTACAATGCACAGCACAACCCCCTGTGACAAAGAATTATCTGGGCCAAATGTCAATAGTGCTGGAATGGAGAAGCCCCTAAGGAAATGTCCCTGTGCCATGTTCAAACCACTGCAGGAGTTTGGACTGCTTATACCAAACGTCTGCTCTTTGTTGGACAAAATTTATATATAACCCATCTGAGCCCTCCCTCACAGGTCTGTGTGCTTGTGATCACAGGCTGAATCCTACCCAGCTCATTTTCCCTAGTGATCACAGCATATCCCTTGCACAAAGAAGATGATCAATTTGTTAACTGAAATGGAATTGAAATTTTGATTTCATTTGAAAAGATTTCAGTTATTTACTCAAGTCTTTCTCCTATGTCCTATTAAGAAGAAAAGAAAAGGTAAGAACCATCTTGAACCTTTAAATCCTTAAGATATATTCTACCTTTTATGCTCTCATAGGAAAGAGTATCCATTTAGAATGATAACTACTGCTATACTGGATTAACTGTAGTTTGGATGCTAGTTTTCTTCACATACAGGGAAGCTGTATTTTTTCACTTAACATATGTATAGCTTTTGAGCTAATAAACAAGTAAATGAACAGCCAACCTTGAACCTCAGCTGAGTTAAAATGTGGCTTTACACAAGTAAGGACCAAGTAATACATGCTGTGATTCATCTAAATTTCCTTCTTTTCTTATAATCCTAATACTTAACAAAGTTAATAACTATTTGCTAATTTTACAGTCCATCAACATTATAAATATTTTCTGAGCATTTCGCAAATAAAATAGCCTGCTTATTTTGCTAAATCAGGGCTCTACATGCAGAGGCTTTTGGCACATTTACAAAATTCGACTAAGAGTGAAAACTCAGATCTGACCATCAACTCCTAATTTCATCTCTTCTGAGACATAAGAAATCGATTAGCCTAAGTAATATACAGACACAGACACACATTAGTCCTTAGAATTCAGTTTGGAATGTTGAATGAAAAACTCAGCTTGGTGAAAAGAAGGAAAATCTGATCTGATCAGATAAAATCATCATAAATCCCTTCACCATGACTAGAAGGTAGGATGAACCCTCGTGACTGTAAAGCCAAATGGCCTTCAGGCTGAGGGCATGTGTAGGCGCTCACCTGAGAAGCTGTTACACTGAGAAGCTAGGCATCCTGATTCCCAATGCTGTCAGTCACGGGCAGTGAAAACTGTTATCAAAGAGTTTTGTGTTGTCATATGTCAGCCAGACCAAAAAAATCAATGGTTAGTTATCCTTCAAGGGAAAGAGGAAACCTCTCCAAGCAGAAAAGCACCATGCAATCAGAAAACCCTGAGAAGCACTTAACGTTGTCACGACTTCCTGAGTGAAGATGTCACAACCCATCACTACCAGCAGAGGACATGCAGACAAGACACACACACACACACACACACACACACACACACACACAGTAGCCCAACAAACACATACATACCAGCAAAGGAAAGCACTAATATGGCCAGAAGGAGGTGCAGAAGTAACTTCTAAAGCATCACTGGGAGCCCCCAGAGCTCAGGTTCATTGCACTTTTTAACTTTAGGCAAAGACGGTCCATCATATGATTTTTTAAAATTTTGTATTACCCTAATTCAAAATCATTTACTGAGTGAAAAAAATTTCTAAGCCAACGATCAGACAGAGTATGAACTCTTATTTTCTATCTTACTTAGGAAATCTACTTTTTTTATTTTTTAGGAGCTTTATTAAATGCAATATGATGTTACACCAAATTTCTGATGTGGACGTCAACATAGCAGGTGTGTAATATGGTAATAATAAGGGTGTACATAATGTAAAAAACTCGGGAGTAAATGAATTAGTTGTCTATTGCAAAATATCCCTTTAACTTTGGCTCAGGTCTTGTCAGTGTATAATGTAGGCAGAGCTCAAATGACTCCAAATCTTCCACAACCAGTGTGTTCCACTGGTGTCACCCTTAAAGAAGAATTATATCATTCTCCTGATGTTAAATAAAGCTGGAATTATAAGATGGCCTGTATTCATGTCTCACATTCAATTATATTAATCACTGGCTTTTCTCTTCAGGCTTGCTGGGAAGTGGATCTTAACCTTTAGGGGTTAGGATTTTTTTTTTTTTATTCACCGCCTCTGAATATAATCAAGCCCTCTTGTGCACACACATCTGTATCCCAAAAGGCAGGCATGATCATTACATATTCAGGTTCAGAGTAATGAATGTTTGGAGCTCTGCCCTAGTAACAGGGTCCTCTGTATACCATAGATAGAGTGTGATGCCCTTATCAATACTCCAACTTTAGATTAAAAGGCACACTAACTGGATACATTTTCAGTCCTAGGTCACTCCTTCAATGTCTCCCTTTTGAATTACCCTTACATCAATTTCTGTTGATAAGAAAAACATTCTTATCCTTGAACTACAGACCAAGACAGGTCAACTACCTTTCATTCCCTGTTTTGTCAGTCTCTTGTGGAAGCAAGTGAGATGGCTCCCACCTCATACACAGAAGACAGGCAAGGGAATCCCATAGGAAACATTGTCTAGCAGTAACCTCAGAGAATAACAAGAAATTGTTATTTGGAAAGCAGGGTTAAAAAGAAACCACCAGACTCCTACTGGGCATCTCTCCCAGTTGTTAGAGCAGCCATCTTTGAAAATGTCTCTTTCTTCATTCCTGTAAGCTTTCCCCATCCTTAACCATCACTAATCAAGATTAGAGCAGACAGTAAAAATTCATGCCTTCACAGCTCAAGTCTTCCCACTGCTTGCATTTCGGGTGAGGCTTGGAAGAAGAATTATGATAAAGGCTTGTATATTTTCTACAGACATACCATATCTATAAACAAGTCCAGCTCCTACATCACCCCTATCCCTATACTATAGAGAGAGTAATGTGGCAGTCTTCACAGAAAGAGCATGCTCCCTTTATAGAAAATGCCAAAATGGAAGAGCCCTCCCTGCATTACGACTTGTACCTTCTCATCCGCAAATATAATTCGGCTTACTACACGTGGTACTAAAATGTACAGAATTTAGAGCAATCCAACAACATCTAGTAATAACATACATTTTGCAATGCCTTATTAAATGATTTTTATAAATAAAATAACCCACCTCCATACATAAAATGTCAAGAAGAAATAGAAAAAAATAACAAAATATGTTTTTAAATATGTAAATGTTCTGGTGTGACAACTCTAAAATACAAAATGAAGACATGGAATCCTTGCTTCTAAGTGTATAATCACCATGAATATAACAAACACCCATGGAGACAAACAGAGGTGTGCTTATTAGCAACTTAAATACCACAATTGGTGTGTGCTACTGCTGGTGACATGATTGTTGGAAACAGTGAGCAACTCTTGGTAAGATTTTGAATAAAACAAAGGATAGCCTTCCCTTGATTGATTGATAAGTAGTTTCCCCCAAAGAAAATATATATAAAAACTATGCAAAAAATACTTGTATTTTACAGAAATACAGAAAATACAGAAAAAGTTCTCGACTTGAATTATTAGAAATGAAATTTTTACTTAAATGGATGTCTGATGGGACACAGGAATGTTGTACAGTGTGTGAGACACTTTGTTGTGTGGAACTGCCCTATGCATTATGTCTTTGGTCAGTGGAACATGGGCTGAAGTGACATGCATGGGCCCTGAGCCTAGGCTTAAGAGGCATCACATGTTTCCACTCACCTTTCCTGTACTTCTGTCATCTCCAGGCAAAAAATATAAACTGGGTAGCCAATTATTCTAAGTAGAATTAAAGACATGACCCTACCCTGTAATTCGGAGAAAACCTAGCAAAGGTCAATATAAATTAGCCTGCCAGTCCAGAGATGCATGGGCAAAAAGAAATTGCTTTAGGTCACTAAATTTTAGAGCAGCCAGTGAGGCACCATGATGTAGCAGTAAATATCAGATGTATCAAATGAGATTTCCTCTCCCCCCACCCCACCCCAGCATAAGGGAGGCAAGTACAGTTAAAGGAGGGATAGAAAAATCAATAACAAATTCATTGAACATTATTCAAAAACTCATGATGTACTATACCTTGGCTAATTGAATTTAAATTAAAAAAAAAAGAAATTCATGATGTTGGACAGGGAATGGATGGATATTGGGAAAAAGAAGGAATAGTGGGGTCCAAGGAAAAGGTAGAAGCTAAGCAGCACTATAAAAAACATGCAATGCTGAGTCACTAGCTATATGAGTTGCTGGGATATGGAAGAGTCCTCCAACAAACCATGCCAGTGTGAATTTCATGAGCTTTCTCCTCTATAATCACTAAGGAATGGAATCTGCAAAGTCTGCCACAGCCTGACAGACTGTAAAGGCAGGTAAATAGTAGTAAGAATTGAATATGGTTCATGGTTTTCACTAAATAAAACCCTTGTCATCAAAATTCAAATCATGGTTCATTTGTCTGTTCAGATTATAAACACATATACACTAAACAACCATTAGATCATAGCATGCCTATGAGTACTTCATTTTTATCAACAACTTTGCTTCAAAAAAACTGGAATCTTTTGTAAATCTGGCTTCTATCATATAGATATTTGTAAAATTGATTAAATGTATCTGTCATTCTATCTAGTTACTAATGTTCTGATATTTTCAGAGCCATTTAATGGTAAATAAAGGAAATAGCAGGCTTAAAAACTTGCAAATAACCACAGGCAATGATTCCATGTTCCGATGAGATAGGAATGCATTTTAAATAATTCCATATACATTTTTAATGATCTACAGATAATGCCACGTGACTCTGAAGTTTCTAGAATCTATACAAAAAAATTGACTCAAGTATCCAAAGCAACGAAGAAATACAATTAGATATAAGAATCACAAGAGTTCATAAAATACAAACAAACCAGTGGTCTTAAATAACTATGCAATAAACTTGATAATCTAAATAAAATTGACAAATTTTTTCTTTTTTTTTTTTAAACACTGCTTACCAAAATGGACATAAGAAGAAATAGAAACTCTGGAGCATTTATCTATAAAAAGAAATCATTTTGTAATGAATCTTACATTCATTACAATCTTATATGAAATCTTGTAATTTCATCCAAACTTAAAAGCACTGGATGAAATTCTGTACACATTCATAAGAAATTTTAGCAAATCAGAAACAGAAATGAATGTATCCAAACTGATAGAAGTGGAGGTCAAATGACAGAATTGCTCATGAGGGACTTAGACTCAGGTCACAGGTGGAACCCAGGAGAGTAGAGAACAAATTAGGACTGCTTTCTCTGCCTCTGGCATCTGGCGGACTGAGAGTTTGGCCATCCGGAGACAGCATCCTCTCTGGGCACAGCCATGACATTCTCAAGTCCATCAGCAGTGATAAGGCTCTGCCAAGCAGTTTCCCAGGCAATGGGCATCTGAGCAGGACAGGGAGAACTGTTAGGCACCTCCAGAAGGAGGTTACGACTGGAAGAGACATGCAAGGTACTGCTAGAGTGCCGGGAATCATCCCTATCATGGTCTGGGTGTTGGTTAAAGAGATGTGTTCAGTTTGTGAAAATTAGTTTAGCTATACCCTTTTAATATGCACACTTTTGTCTCTGTATATTATACTTCACTTAAAAAGGCTTAATAAATATTTAAAATGTGTTCTATGTGTCAAGTACCTGGAGTTACAAAGATCTCAGTGACTTGGCCTCTTCCCTTAAGTTCAAGGGACTCAGAATTCAGTGGGAAAACATGTAGAGAGTCACAATGACAAAGTGTGAAAAGCACTATGATGGTGGTGGCTACAAGGGAGAAACAAAGAAAGGGGCCCAAATTACCAGGAAGGGGTGTGAAGTTTTAAGCTGAGGCTTGAGGCAAGTTGGGGTATTTTCCATGAATGGGTATATGTTGAGACTCGGGGTAGGGTAAGTGGTGGGAGGGAGAATATTCCAGACCCATGGAAGAGAAGATAAAAATTGTCCACCTCCCATCCCATCAAGTACACAGCCATAGGATGAAAAATGTTCCTAAAAGCAAAACATTCTGAGGAGCAATACAGGCTTTTGACAGCCACTGGACACATAAGATTTATTGAGAACACAGGTGGAAGATGGAGGAGAGGTCCTCAACTTTAATGACCTAAGTCAGCAATGCACAGCTCCTCTCAGGGTCCACTGTATTGGATGTTTATAGGTGAGTTCCCCTTTTACATTCAAAATGAAAACAGCTTTATGGAGCACCAAAATAATTTATGTTCTCACAACCTCAATTACCTTCCTGTACTATGAACTAAAAAAATATCCATGGGAAAAACTGACACTGAATTTTAGCCACTAAAACATTAATATCTGGACATATTTGAGAAACATCATTACAAGGGCAACTTGAAATTAATTTTTACCAATTCTACTAATGCCTTAATTATAAAAGTAATATGTAATTATTGTTAAAAACTCAAATATTTCAGAAATATATAAAGTGAAAAGTATCAGGTCCTCTCCCTCTTATCCCCAAAAGATAATAGTTTGGTCTTTGTCTTTCTAGGTTTTTTAATGTACTTTAATTTTTTAATAGAGACATATGACATATTCTGGTCAATAAATTGTTGTATTTTTAATTCATAACTTATCTTCAAATATTCCCAATGTTAGTACATGGAAATGGTTCTTTTCAATGGTTGTGAACTATTTCATTATTTAGATAAACCACATTTGATCTGATCCCCTCTGAAAGACATTCAGATCGTTTCCAATTTTTCACTACCACAAATAATATGCACAGAACATCCTGTGCAAAATTCTCATTATTTGTCTTAATATTCTAGTACTTCTGAGCATGTCTGGAAGGGAAGGACTAAGAAATCTCCCAGTAAAGCGCTTAGTCCAAGCAGAATACCATCTGAGACCCATAATTTATGGTCTTAGGACAATGGGTTGGAGTCAGAAGGGAAAATGGATTGTGAATACAGGTCGTGGTGTCACCTGCAATGTTTCTCACCAGCACAATACATTTGTACATCCTCTAAACTCTCCAGGGACATTAGGAGCACCTGGTAGCATCAGGAGGTTCGATAATACTGGAGCCGGGCATTGGGCAATGGGAGGCTGCTGCAGGGAAGTAGAGGCAAGGACCACAGGCATTATCCCTGAGAGCTCAAAGAAGTAGTGAAGACTCTTTGCAGCAGATGGGGAATCCACAGCTATGGAAGGAATAGAACCAGGGATATGACTGTGGATGCTAGTGTGGACCTGTATGTCTACCTTCACACTGACGTGGCTAAAAGGAAACCCTGGCTGCAGATGTAACGGGATACTTCAAAAAATAATTACCTTTATACTTAAATTACTTTCATGTTGAATGCAGCTCATAATTTGTTTAATGTGCATTAACTGGAGCATGCTGTCACACGTTGAAAATAATACTAGGGTGAAGGCAAACATGAGAATGTCCCAATGGAAATACTAGAATGTCGCTTCTTCAATACAAACACACAGAAGCACAAAAATTAAAAAAAGAAAAAATGGTGTACTTAGCACTACCAGAGAGTAATATTACAATGAGTATATTTTAAAACAAGCCAGTCAGAGCTTGAAATGACAAAGTGGGTCACCTTCTCTACCCATTGCTAAAACGCTTGGTTATTCCCTATGCAGAGGCTCCTGAGCTGTGTGACTCAGCTGGGTAATTTAAAGCAAAGAACAAACATCTCAGATATTTCTCTTAGAACAATTTCAACACCCCAAGATGACTATTTATCTTGTGTGGATCCACAGATTTAGAAACCTGAATACTGGAGGGGACAGAGTCTGAAATACATCGCCGGTGTTCCTGGCATTCCTACAAAGGCAGACCTAGAAACTTAAGCTGCGGTCTCTCAGCAACTGCAAGGATGGTGACAGGGAGGGAAGGTCCATGGAAATGACCCAAGGATGGGAGACCTAAAGCTAGTTCTTTTTTTTCTTTTTTTAAAGATTTTATTTATTTGACAGATAAGAGATCACAAGTAGGCAGAGAGGCGGCAGAGAGAGAGAGGAGGGAGAAGGCTCCCTGCTAAGCAGAGGCTTTAACCCACTGAGTCACCCAAGGGCCCCCTAAAGCTAGTTCTTTAAAAGTTTTTGATGCTCACTCAAAGATTTGGACCACACTGGATGGTTGTAATCAGGTGAAGACCGTCGTGATATACCGGTAAAGACACTGATTTTGGTTCAGTCAATTACAAAGCATATAACAAGGGGGAAAAAATCACAAGTTCTCTGAGTAATGAGAGGCCCAGGGTCATGATAAAGACTACATGATCCACATGTATAGGTATATACAAATACACATAGGTTCCCAGGATTAGCTACTAACTGACAAAAGGAAAACGTGGGGCCCCTTGTTCAAAAAGTTTCAAGAGGTGATGGCAGAGTATCAACCATACACAGGGGCTTTCTAACCATGAGGCCCACATGGGGCCCGTGAAGCAAGCCCTCAGTGTTACCATTCCACAGATGGGAGCTCCTTGAGAATAGGACCTTAGGAATTGCACAGCTCAGTCTCCAGAGTACCTTGCATTAGGTAAATATTCAGGAAACGTTTGACTACTTACAGGATTGCATTATAATAAAAAGGAAGCAGGGTTTCCCACATTAAGAAGGAACCCTGTCATGTTACAAAACAAATACTGATTGAAGAGAAAAGACATCTTTTACAGTACAATGCCTGCAAAGCAACACACTAGCAGCTTTATGTATGTTTTCTCCACTTACCCTTTACACACAATCCTAGAAAGTAGATATAAAAATCATCTTCTGACAGCTGAAGAAATTAAGGCTCTAAGAGATTAAGAAACTTGGGGGCGCCTGGGTGGCTCAGTGGGTTGACCCTCTGCTTTCCGCTCAGGTCATGATCTCAGGGTCCTGGGATGGAGGCCACATCGGTCTCTCTGCTCGGCGGGGAGCCTGCTTCCCCCTCTCTCTCTCTGCCTGCCTCTCTGCCTACTTGTGATCTCTCTCTGTAAAATAAATAAATAAAATCTTTAAAAAAAAAAGAAAGAAACTTGTCTATGGTTACACCATTTTTCTAAGCAGCTCATTAATTCATCTGATAAAATTTACTGAGCTCTTACTATGCTTCAGATTCTGTTTTAGACACTAGGGATAAACAGCAAGACCAAACAATAACCTATCTCTAATTCTGTCCTTGGCCACATGGAGTTTGTAGTTCAGCCACGAGAGACGGGCATTAATGAAACAATCACACTTTTTCAAAAAAGGAAACAGTAAAATTAACAAGCTTTATAAACAGAGTTGCCAGATTCAGCAAATAAGGACATAGGATGCCCAGATAAATTTAAATGTCATATAAACAACAAATAACATTTTACTGTAACTATGACCCACGCAATATTTGAGACACACTTAGATTAAGAGAAGTTTTATTAATCTGCATTCAAAGTTTCTGAGTATCCTGTTTTTCTCCAACTACTTTATTTATAAGGAAAAGAACACTGTGAGAGAATAAAGAATCTTCCTCTCCCAAGAGGGTTGGGAAGCTGTCCCAGAAAGGAAAGATGACAGAAGTCTAAAGAACATCAGGAGTTAATATGGGGAAGGTAGGGTGGAGCACGTGATAAGGCTGCTGTAGCAGAACGGCGCTGATGTTTGAAGGTTGCTAGGACGGGAGAGGTTTGGAGGTTAAGCAAAGTGAAGTTACAGAAGTGAGCAGGGGCCAAGCCATCCAGGACCGTGAAGGCCATGCTAAGGTTTTCAGCCTTTCTGGCACCAGAGCAACCTGCCACAAATGCTGCTCCTTCTGTCTGGGCCCTCCCTTCTGTGATACCATCTACCTAACTGTCTCCACAGGGTTTTTCCCAACCACCCCCTCACTCAACTCTGCCTCTGACTCCTACCACAGAACTTGGTCCTCTTGAAGTCTGTCTTGCCAGCTGGAAGGTGATTTCCCTGAAAGCTTCAAGTAGAGATTCAATAAATATTGAAGAGAACAACACAGCCTGTCAAGTACTAGTTCAAGCACTCCTGCAAGGGTAGACCCCTACTGAAGACATATAACCCACTTGGCAGATCCTGGTAAACAGTTTATTCTGGGCCCACGCATAGAATTACTTAGAATGTCTTGGATGAAGCTCAGACATCTCCATTTGAATCAGCTCCCCAGGAAAGTATGATACACAGGACTACTAAGAATCATAGGTCTGTTCAGCTATACACAGAGTCTAATCCACAGGATTTTCAAAGAGTAGCAAATAATAAGAAAAAGCACATGGTCTAATCAGTCATAAATCTCACTGTGCTCTTGAGTTGTAAGAGGGCCCAAGTGCTATAAGGAAACTAAAGCCCATTAATATAGTTCTTACTTTCCAGTATTAATCATCTGCAGGACATCCTGTCCACAGGAAATGATATAGCAGCCATGGTATGCATTGGGGGCTCAACAGAAAGCATTTAAAATTTGTCATGTTAGGGGTCCCTGTCTGGCTCAGTTGGTAGAGTGTACAACTCTTGATCTTGGGGGTATAAATTTGGGCCTCACATTGGGTATAGAGATTATTTAAAAACAAAATCTTTAAATAAAATAAAATAAAACTTGTCATGTTATATTCATCTGAGTATCTGCTTGACTGAGATTAGTAAGCCTGAGATTATTTTTCAATTTTGGTCTTTTAAAAATGTTTTAAACCATATTCATAATGGCATAATAAAAAATCTAGCAGATCAATTATTCTACAAAAACAGAGCCCACAGTTCCATGTAAAATCGCAATGTGAGTTAACAAAAACATTTCTTATATTCTACCCACAAGTAAAGTTCAAATTTAAAATATAGCTCAACAAGGGATAAAGAAGGTGTGGTATACACACAATGGAATATTATTCAACCATAAAAAAGAATGAAATCTTGCCATTTGCAATGACATGGATGGAATTAGAGGGTATTGTGCTAAGTGAAGTAAGTCAGTCAGAGAAAGACAAATGTTTTGTGATTTCACTTATATGTAGAATTTAAGAAACAAAACAAATGAACAAAGAAAAAAAGAGAGACAAACAAAAAGCAGGCTCTTGAATTTGCAGAACAAATTGGTGGTTACAAGAAGAGAGGTGGGCGGAGGGATGGGTGAAATAGCTGAAGGGGATTAAGAGTTCACTGATCATGATGAGCACTGAGTACCGTACAGAACTGTTGAATCACTATATACTACACTTGAAAGTAACATAACATCGTGTATTAACTATACTGGAATTAAAATTTTAAGAAATAAAATAAAATATAACTCATCATGTATTTCTGTATTTCACGGAGGGAAAGAATATCAGAACCAGAAAAGTACCAAACTACCCAATCCACAGATCTTTCTCCATTTATTTCTTTTTGTTCAGTTCTTCCCAACAGGGGAAACTATGATAATATGCAACTAGTAGCACGTGTCCCTAATTACAAGGGGTGTTTGTGATAAAAATAAAGTGTCTTTGTACACCATTAAGACATATTTTCAGCAAGAATTAAAATAGTTATTTGACCCCCCCCCATTATTATTTCAGCTGTACCAAGTAAAGAAAGAAGCTCCAAATTCAATTCACTGAAACATTTTACACTGGCTGCTCAATAGGGCTGGAATGGAAAAATCGAAGTAAAAACAAAGACAATTTAGCAATGTTGCACGGAAACCACACACAAACAGGGGGCTGCCTCTCATGTTTACTGACAGACTTAACCTAAACGATGAGTTTGTGATAAATGGACAATGATATACACGTTGTAAACCATGGGACAGACAAAATCCAAAGCAACATGGAACCAAGAAGCACTGGTGAATCATAAGTTTTCCCTCGGTACAGTCACACTAGCTAAATAGGGCATTTTAGCTTTAACCATTCATAGATATGCCGCATTATGTATGAATAACATAAATAACAACACTGTGAGTAGTTAGGAAGGCATTTTGACAAATCAGATGTTTTTATTCATGAACTGTACTATCAACATTAGAGTAAGAGATAATATCCTTAATTATAGGAAATGGATTTTCTGAGACTTGTAGTCACGTGATACATTGCACATTATGATACCCTTTGTGGTCATCTCTTTAAGGGTGGAAACTGCATCCTATTTTCTGAGGCACCTTCCACACTTAAGGAATATGACTGGATTAATAATGAGTAGAATTTTTACTTAAAAGCTCTTAGGCTAGTCTGCCGCTCACACCAGAGAAGCTAGTCTGTCATCAGGTCATGAAAAATAAATCTGCCTTCTCTACTACATCACCCAAAACACTCAGATGTAATCCAGAGCTTCCCCCCACCCTGCCCTTCTCCAGACAGCAGCTAATGGCATCTGATTTTATATAAGACTGTTAGGAAAAGTCTATTGTCTGCATTTGCTGACATTGAAGGCTAAATTTCATTAAAGGAACAGCACTGGTGAATGTCTCCAGAATTTTCTAAAAGATAAAATTGTTTTCCTTTTCCCTTAAAGGGACTGTGTTTCATAATATTTTCCATTCATAGAGAATTTGTAGGCACAAAGCTGAGACCATCATCTTCTATCCTCAAAACAATTTTGTAGTAAGAGCTAGTCTGAGCTATTTTTCAGACTTCTCAAATGTGGAGGATGAACCCAAGAGGATAAGTCACTTGCCAGAAGTGATTATAACATAATGCTTGGGAAAGCCAGGACTAGGATCTTTGTCTTTGGGCTCTTTGATGACTGCCTTCCTTTTTACCTTCCTTCCTCCCCTCCACCTCCCGCCTTTCAATCCTTTTGCCACACATCCTGCAAATCTGGAGTCATTCAGCAAAGCCAGTAGAAAAACCTTTGTCAGGAGGCTTCCAGAAGTGGAGTCTTTTTAAAAAATAATAATAATAAATAAAATGAAACATAGATTGGGCTTTTTATTTTCTCCCGGGGAATGCTTTCAACACACATTTTTCTGTCCTAAAGGAGAAATGCCGCACACTGTTTTGAAAGCCATTCTCAAGCCCCACTTAGAGGCCAGGTGTCCTGACAAACCTGAAGAATGGTGAAGGTGTGGGTGAGCACTATGGCATCTCATGAACCTCAACGTCAAAGCTTTCACATGAAAACCTGCCACGAGCACGAGGCCTTTCGGAATTTGCCCCAGAAAACGCGTGAACGCAAAGTGATGAATGCCAAATGCTCTTCCAGAATTATGGCTAAACTGAAACAACTTTCTCCTGTTATCAAGCAACTAAATATTGAGGAAGGCAGTCTGCTGAGAGAGGAAGCCATCAGGGCATTCCCGCTGCGGCGCCTTAAAAGACGCCCCATCTTTCGATCCCGGGGGAGCGCCTGGTGGCTGCGGCGCCTTCCCGGCACTGTGGCGCACTGCGGAGCTGCGGGCCGGCCCGCAGACCCAGCCCTGCGGGGCTTTCCTCCCCGCCCCGGCCGCAGCGCACCCCCAACCCCCAACAGTCGCCTTGCAGCCCCGCCCCGTGCGCGCTGTCCGCGCCGGGTGCGCTGCGGGGCATCCATCACCCGAGAGACTTTGACGCACACGCGCGCTCTTCCAGACCAAGACTCCGCCACCTCCCCTCCAGCCCCCACCCCCGCCTGCCCCTCGCGGGTCTGCATTTGCATCACTAGCACACGCAGCGGGTGACGTGAGCGCCCCCCCACACACACACACAACCTCCGGCTCTAGCCGTCCAGGCGGCCCCTCCTGCCACTGTGACTCAGCCCCACCCCCTCCACCCCCGCGCGCCCGGCGCCTAAGGTCCCCGCGCGCCCACAGAAAGGCCCTGGGTTTTGTGCATCTACGGTGGGGTGCCCGCTGCCCCACAAGTTCATCTCCATATTCTGCAGTCTTCATGGGCCCAGCTCTGGGAGGTCCCCGCGACAAGCTGGAGAAAAGTGTTCCCAGTTCTAGAACCCAGGCGGAGGGGAAAGAGTCTGATAATTGAAAGGGTCAAGTGTATTGAGTGATCGCTGCCACAGCTCTCACCGCCACCTGAAATGACCCAGGTAGCTTGTTTATGGGTGATAGCCCCTCTCCCGCCCTGAGCCTCACGCCATTCGGCCTGTTTCGCCGCACCTGGAGCACAGTGGGCGCTCAGTAGGTTTTGCTGAATGAAGGCGTCTTGTATGTAGTGAAGTGCGGCACTTACAGAACAGCCACAGCCCCGCGGGATTCCCTGTTCTCCATCCCTCTCTGGTTCTCGCGCAGACACTAGACGGGGGCTTCGGGGACATCCGTGGAATAGTTTTTTAAGCCCCGGGGTTTCTTTCAGGCTCGCACAGCGCCCAATGCGGCTGGCTGCCTCTGCTCTCCCGCCACCCGCAGGTCTGCAGAGGGATCCCCGCCAGAAAGTTAAGCCCAAAGCTGGGGTCGGAGTACAGGTGGGACGCCTGGCTGGGGCTCGGAGCTGCTTGTTTTGATTCAACCTCACCCTCCCTGTCCATCCACGGGAGTATTGTGGAGTAAGTATAAGCAAAGTATTGTGGAGGTCCCCACGGAAGGCGGGCGCGGCTTTCGAATCCCGGCTGCCGCCCACCAGCTTCCCCCGGGAATCCGGGCTAAAGTGCGCCCGGCTCCCCAGACCTACCCTGGGCATCCGAGAGTCACTCCATCTGCTTTACCCTGAATCCTCCGGTCCCGCCCCAGCAAAAAAGCACCCGCCCGGGCAGCACCAGGCACCTGCAACCGCTTCCTCAGGGGCACTCGGGGCAAAGTTGCGCTTTTACAAGGCTGCAAAAAGTTCCCCACGCTGCAGCGCCCGGCTCCCGGGTCCGGAAGGGAAATTAGGCGGCGGCTGGAAAACCCGCCACCGCTGCCGGGGTCCCTCACTCACCGCTCTGGCCGCCTGGGACCCCCTGCCCTAGGTGGTGTCAGCGCTGCAGCTGCTGCCTCGCGGGCGTCGCTCGGGCTCGCTCCCTGGGGCCGCCTCCGTCTGCCACTCTCGCCTGCAGCGCGCGGAGTGGTGACTCCTCCGAGCGTGTCAGCGACGAAAGGAGGGGCGGGAAAGTGGCTCCGGGCTTGCACGCTGCGGTCCTCCTCCCCCTCCTCCGCCTGCGCCTCCTCCCCGCTGTGCTGCAGTGCCGGGCGGCGGCGTGGCGAGAGTATGATCGGTGCGCAGGGAGGGAGTCACCGCGCGCAGGGGAGGCGGGAGCGGCGCACGACTTGGTGCGGGGCGGGCTGACTGGCTCCGGGAAGTCGGGGTGCTAAGGTCTTGCTGCAGCGTGGAACCGGGGGTGTGGGGGAGGAGCGGGGCCACCCCCAAGTGGCAAGTACTTTCGGAGGAGTCATGGCTCCGAGAGTTTGCAGCGAGGGGAAAGTGTGACTCTGAGTGGTGTACTGGGGGCGGCGCCCCTAGTCTGGTCCCCCAAGACAGCAAGGAATTCTGAGTGCGGGACCTAGCTGCTGCCAGGGGAGGGAGGGTTTGCCCCCTATTTCTGGGCCTGGGACTGACCTGTTAACGTCAACTCGTCTTCCAGGGAGCCATTTGGCAGGGCTAAATTGACCAGTTCCTTCACCCTCCACCTCCGCACGGGCATACAAGTCGACTGGAAACTTGGGGCGCAGCAAGAGCAAACAGGAGGAAACTTTGCTGGGTGCCTGAGGTCTCCCTAATGCCAGGTGGGGCCAGACAGCCCGATCCCAGACAGCCAGATCCACAGGCAGACATTGAAAGGGGCTCTTTTAGGGGAAACTACTGAATATTTAAAAAGGAGAGGGAAGCACGGGAATTTTACTTGTATACTCAGTACCACTGGCGTGCTGGAGACCCCCAAATCGGGCTTCCCCATTGCAAAGCAGCAGGGTTCGGCGTCTCCGGGAAGCCGACTGGGGCGACGCCTAACCCAAGGCTGGCGCGGCCACTCCACCGCGGTAGAGGAGGGCGTAGTCGTCCTCTAGCCTCTGACTGCCGCCCCCGCCCCAGCTCTCCACCCGTCACCCCCATCTCGCGCAGTGCCACCCAGATGCTGCGAGAAGCTGGGCTTCCCCAAATCCCTGACCCGGCTCAGCGCTCACATGGAACGAAAGCAGGGTGGGAAGCGGCCACACCACCAGGTGTCTTTCCTAAGATCACTGCTCTAGGGGTGGGTGGCCCAAGGCAAGACAAAGCGCAACGCCTGAGCGGGATGCAGTGGGTGGTACACTCTCTCTCTCTCTCTCTCACACACACACATACACACACACACACACATGCACGCGCGGCTTACCTGCCCAATGTGTACTATTCGTGTAAATATGCCTGGATGATTGAATGGATCCGTGTATAGATACAAATATAAATATAAATATTACATGTACTCGTGCTGGAAAGAAAAGATAGAAAGCACCTTAGGCAGCCTCCTGCCCAGAGAAGCTGGTGGGGATGAGGTGGCTGGATTCTGAGCAGTGTTGCTCTATGAGCTTTCTGGCTTGGTTTGTGTCACTATGCATGTGTCACTGTGGAAAGAGGAAGACAGAGATGCAGTCCTTGGCCTGTCATTTTCCCTTCTCTCCATTTCAGGCACTCAAGAACTCTTAAGTAATGATTCCCCTGTCCTGTTGAACCTACACGTGCTTTGGTACACTGGTCTTTGAAAACCTGCCTGGGTTTTTTTGGGTTAAAGGCTTTGCAGTTTGCAACCATATGTGGCACTGTAAGGTGATCAGGAAACATGAAAATTAAGAACATGCTTATTTGCATTTCATGGATTCCTCTACAGAAGCAAATTATTTGGGGCGCCTGGGTGGCTCAGTGGGTTAAGCCGCTGCCTTCAGCTCAGGTCATGATCCCAGGTCCTGGGTTCAAGCCCCACATCGGGCTTTCTGCTCAGCAGGGAGCCTGCTTCCTCCTCTCTCTCTGCCTGCCTCTCTGCCTACTTGTGATTTCTTTCTGTCAAATAAATAAATGAAATCTTTAAAAAAAAAAAAAAGAAGCAAATTATTTAAGTTAAATAATTTTTTAGGCTAAAATCATTGTGTTGTTACCATGAGAAGGAAAATATATCTCATGGGAATGCCAAATAAATCCAGCATTGGAAATGAAATTGTGAAATTTAAAAAAATTATAAGTCTTATCCAGATCACCTGCATATTACACATAAAACTTTTGATCTCTCAACTGCAAAACATGCTGGTGATTCACTGGGTTTCCAAATGGACAGACAGGTCCCCTCTTGAGAACCTTCCCCCAAATGTCACATGATAATGGATTATTTCTCCAATGAGAGATGTTCAGAAAACCATGAATGATCAATGTGCCCTGTGCCATGCTATCTCTTCCTTCAGTCATTTCCTTGTGCTATCCATGGAAGATATTTAAAGGAGTGTAAAAATTTTTCAAGCTTCCAAGTTTTCATGTCTTGATGCAGTTGAAGATAACAGCCCCAACAGGAAAATTCCCAATTGTGTATTTTTGAGAAATGTTCAGTTTAAGACCGGCTTGTTAGAGAAGGACATTTTAATGCTGTGTCTTTGGAGGACAACAAACATTCTCTCATGACGATGGGATGCAAAGGTTCTTCAGCTTGCCCTTTTAGGGTCCCATTTGGTGCACCCCAGGCCTATTGGATACAGCACTCAAAAGAGTCTTCACACCTTCATTATAAGGATGTGTTTTCTCTCCTAAAAACATTTGTCTTGTAGGAGCTGATGGGGGGGGGGGGGCGGGTAAAGGGGACACCTGCACTGTCTCCACAAAATCCCAGTGCTCTGATGTCACTACCCTCCTACCAATCTGGAATTTTATTCCTCAGTGCAGTATCTGCTGAGCATGCTAGAAGGTAAGCCATTAAACACAGCTAAAGAGCATCAGAGATCTATCTTTGCGTCTGCAACATGGATTCAATAAAAATAATTCATACTAAGTACAGACGCTGTGGTGATTAAACTTGATCACACAACATAAGAAGCACAGTGCCTAGCACACAGTGGACATAGATTAAATGTTAATACCCTTCCCCTTTTAGTAGCCAGAGTGAGGTTTTCCCAAGTCTGTGCCTTAGGGTGTTAGTTCTATAAGATATTCCTGCAAGCTTAGGGTAACTAACAGCTGGCTTCCAGAACAGAAACCTCAAGAGAGCCTCCATGCACTTGGACCAAGGCTACATCACTTCAGTTCTCCTCACCTTCATCATTGGAGGTCAGTAACAAAGCAGACAACCTTCTCACCCTCAGTGCTCACAGCTTCCCCAAGACTCTGTGTCTTGAGTCTACCAGTGTTAATCTCATTAAGCACTCAACGCCTATTTATGTTGGTTACCACAAGCAGCTCGAGAATCTCAAGTGCATTTCTCATCTCCTACATATTGATGTTCATAAGACTGAGCCCATCTTATATGACCCTTTCTCCCTATCCAGCTCCTAGAACCTGTTTTGCCCTTCTGGAAGGCAAAATCCACTATTAGCAAAAGGCCCTATATCTTCAGCCTCTTCGCTGGAGGTTCCCTCCACTTCCTGCTCTAATGTAAGCCTGATTCTCTCCCTAGAAAAGCCGTTTCCACAGCCCTCACACGTGATGACTGGTTTTTCCCTCTCGGGCTCTTGTATCACTGTGTCAGGAGATAAAAGTGTGGATCCTTCTTGTTCCTCAGTGTTGCTTCCAGAACATTGTTCCTCCCTTCTCCCAAAAACCTACAGCTCTGAATCTTACTTCATCAGGTTATTGTACACTTTTAAATGTTGCTGCTATGCTCAGACCTCCATGTCACTCTGCACCTTTCCTGACAATTTTAGCTCCTAATTCAAGGTCACTCCCTAAACATTAATCCTACCTTAAGTGTCACAAACCTAATGCACATAAGATGTTCATTCCAACCAGTACTACCCTTAGTCCTGAGCAAGCAAGGGTTCTGTGCCCCTTTTGTGGCTGGATTTGCAGCCCCAAATTTTCATGAAACTATGAACTCGGTTTAATATTGGGCTGGTAACTTCCCAAGGCCCTGGCAGAGGAAATGCAAATACTTTCTGGAGGAGCTCCCCTTTATCTTAGACTTCAAAAATATTCCCTCAAATAAGTTTTTTTTAAATGTTTTTTTAAATATTTTATTTATTTGTCAGAGAGAGAGAGAGCGAGAGCAAGCAGAGGCAGGCAGAGGCAGAAGCAGGCTCCCTGTCGAGAAAGGAGCCCTATGTGGGACTCGATCCCAGGACACTAGGATCATGACCTGAGCTGAAGGCAGCCACTCAACTGACTGAGCCACCCAGGCATCCCCAAATAAGTTTTTAGTGAAATCTAGAAAATGATGAAGCACACAAAACTAAACACACAAGGAAGGATCATACCATGAAGGAGAGTCAGCAGATACAACAGAAGAAACTTTAGTCCTTCTTCAAGAAAAGACTTTAGATGTTGGAATTATTAATCACCTTCCTTTACTTGAAGAAAAGTAAAAGGCAAGCTTATAAATATTTGCAGGTGATAGGAAACTACAAGGAATAACCAATCATACATGAAAACCTACCCAATTCTACTGATTATCTTACCAACATTCAATCCAACTTCCACACCCATTTAACACAACTTCCTCCTTCATTAAAGAACCTTGATTATTTTCAGGGATCAATCTTTTTTGTTGTTGTACACATATATTTAACAAAATGATTTTACACAGAATTCTAAGAACACGTTTCTTTGTATTTCACAGAAAGGCATGTAATTCATACCATTGCATAACCAAATTTAACTCCTAACTAGATGGATTACATTTTCTTTAAAGACTTAATGGCAATAATCATTATTATGATTCATAATAATTACTGACTGAAAAATAAATTCAAGAAGTAGTGAATTAAATTTAATATGGTCCCATATGTCCTGAAGAAGGTTATACCTGATTTGGAGGAGTTTTGTTATGTCCAAATAACGTCCACTTTAGAACTTCTGTGCTGCAGGGTCGTGAATCATCAGTCCCCTCCTTTTCTGCCAGACATCATGCTACCAATCTCCTTTATTCCCTGGCCAGGTCTTTTAAGATCTATAAAAAACAACTATAAGATTGAAGTGTATGCCTTTCTCTCTAGCTTCTGGGTAGATTTCCTTTACTCACAGCTGAAAACATTCTTACATTATCCACAACTCTAAAAAAGTGTCTGGTACATAGTAGATTCTCCACAAATATCTACTGATTTAAACTGAGCTGTGTGTTGAGTTCATTTCTGCTGAGAAAACAAGAGGGATGTCTTCATCTGTTGGTCCCTAAATCATAGAAGGTGTTTGGCAAATATTTTCTTGAAGCCAGAATGGCTTCAGGATCTTAGTAAGCACAAGGGAAGTTTTTAGGGTCCAGATGGAAGGCTGAAAATGAAAGAAAAAGAAAAAAAAGCTCAGTGAAAACTCAGATTCTGGAAGACTTTCTGCTCAGACTGCCAGGGAAGGAGCTGCACCAGGCAGGGTCAGGAAACAAGAGCCTGAAGAGGTCTTTGGCTTCCCCTGGTGGCTCAGAGAGAAAGATAACATGTCTCTTGGGAGTCTGTGCTATGGTAGAGATGGGAAAGGGAGGAGAAATGTCCACAAGAGACTTTGTGGGTAA
The DNA here is from genome assembly GCF_902655055.1 of Lutra lutra. Taxonomy (NCBI): domain Eukaryota; kingdom Metazoa; phylum Chordata; class Mammalia; order Carnivora; family Mustelidae; genus Lutra; species Lutra lutra. The sequence continues at coordinate 103,324,441 of NC_062282.1, read as the reverse complement.
AAAGCAGCAGAATTTGATGTTTGGAAAGCTTTCCTGTTAAGAGAGAGATGAATGAAAGGAAATCAATCTCTTCAGGGCTGCACCCTGGGTAGACTTTGTGGGCCCCTAATTGTCCCCCTCTGTACGGTTTGCTCCCTGTATCTGCATGTCTAGAATAAAGTAGATCTGTCATTCAGGAAATGTCTAACCTCAGTGCATGTGACTACTGATAAGACACAGAGGGGGTGTTGTGTTCCTGAGGTCTCTGTGCCAGGAAGAGGAGCTCCTGATACCTAAATGGTGGCAGACAAAACTGGAACCATCTCACACAACATGGGGTGTCCTGGCCATTAATTTAGGGATGCCCAGGAGACAGTAAAGCTGTGAGTAAGCAACTCGCTCACTCCAAGTCTCTCAGTGACTGTGTAGTGCCTTTGAGTAAAGTGTAAATGCCTCAGCCTGTCCATATGTCTCATGTCATTGCCCACCTGAGAGACTGACACAGAGGAAGCACTGAATCACAAGGTACCCAGGACGACCTAGCCATTCTCTGACCTCAGCCGTCCCGGTGCTTGCACAATGGGCCTGGGGAACTATCACCACTGAAGGATGGCAGTGGACAGATATGTACTGCCCCACAAAGGGACAATTCTGAGAACATTCTATATAGTCTCTCAGAGGATCTTCAGTAGGATAGCCCCCAGTTGGCCATAGTGGTAACCAATTTTTTAGTCAATAAGCCACTGAGTTTCCTCCCTTCCTTAACTCACCTCTTCACCTGTTCACTGTACTTCACAGCATCGATTCTCAGGGAAACTACATGTAATCAAACCCTAAACCAAACAGAGACAGCCACTGGGCAAAGGCAGACATAATCAGCTCTGCACACTGAGAGCTTTTAGGTTCTACTTTGTGTATGGCCTCATTACTTACCAACTTGGCTATAAGTATCCTGTCTCATTTCCTGAAGTGCCACAGCTTTTGAAAGCTCATAAACTCCCTGATACAATGCTTTCCATATGAGAGGTGTTAAATACATTTGAATAATTGTTCAAACATTTAATTAATGGTCTACATTCTGTCTTGAACATCTCTTTCCAAAATAGACTTATTAAGAATCCTTCTGTATAAGAGATTTACAGCTTCAAATTTTGCAATACCTCTTGGAGGGGGAATAGTACAATACCATGAGAAACTCCCAGCATTCCTATAATTTTAATTTGGTTTAGGTTAAAGCTCACACACACACAAACACACCTACTTTGTAGCAAAAGTAATCTCTCTGAAATTTTTCCTGCTCTTTTTCTGACTTCTGTAGCTGCTCCAAGCTCTGTAATAAGTGCTATGGATCATTTGTATCTACATGATTTATAGCTCAAATCTGAATATTCCCATTGGGTCTTTCATATTATCACTGGCTGGATTTTCCTTTTTAACATTCTCCCACAGGTTTGTTAATACATTAAATTCTATGAAATTATTTTTCTGCTCAAGGGAGAATTATTGTCCCCATGTTCAGAATTTGTCTTGTATAATCTTCCTGCTCCAAATTAGTGTTCTAACACTCAGCTTTTCTATTTTAATAATAGACATGCTGATTTCCCCCATATGATCTAACTATTAAAAATGCATGTAGTAAGCTCTCAGAAAGTTAGGTTCACTTCTGTTTTTAGCATGATCCATTGCTATTGGTCCTGACCAACTTTTGGGTGAGAAATAGCTTTTTCTTTTAAGAGGTAGCAACACTATGAATGTTAATGATGGAAACATACGGTATTAATAGTCTAATTCATGTTTCTCTTGCTCTACACTTAAGTTAAAGCTATTCCCTGCTGATAAAAATATTTTTGAACTACCCATGACTTTGTTCCACTCCCAGTCCCAAGAAGAGTTTTGTGGGTGCCATAGTAACCTGCATAATGATATATCCTATATGGACACTTGATCTCCCTTATTGAAACTTAAGCTCATTTCTGTGTGCAGTTGCAGCCCAGAATTAAAGGCTCTTTAATAATGGGGCCTGATGGATTAGGTGAAGCTTAGTGTCTCTTCCTCACACACTCTTTAAATACCAAGAAAGTAGCTTCCCACCTCTACTATTGATGAAAATTCAAATCAATCTCATCCCAGGCTATTGTTATTCCCAAGGGAGGGAACAGACAGTCTCATTTTGGCATAAGAACTAAGTTACAGTTTACCAAAGTTCAGTGTTTGGGGCCATGAGGCCATTGTCTGCTCTCTGACCTGCTGAGGAAGAAGCTTCTTCATTTCTTTCCACCCCCTTTTCATTCACCCCACAAGCAGCAGATTCAGGTTCTTAAGGTGTGCCTTATAAGTATGGTGGGCTCCATCTTGTCCCTCTGACTCACCACCTCAGAGGTCACCTTAATGCCATGAAATTCCTGTTTTCAAAAGAAGGAGCTCATTTCTAAAGGGTTCCTGGGGATGTAGGCTCAGAGACCCCTTGAAAGAACAGAAGTTGGCCCAGGATTTCCTTTATTTTTTTTTTTCTAAAGATTTTATTTATTTATTTGAGAGAGAGACAGTGAGAGAGAGCATGAGCGAGGAGAAGGTCAGAGGGAGAAGCAGACTCCCCGTGGAGCTGGGAGCCCGATGTGGGACTCGATCCCGGGACTCCGGGATCATGACCTGAGCCGAAGGCAGTCATCCAACCAACTGAGCCACCCAGGCGTCCCACCAGGATTTCCTTTAAAGAGATCCCCAAAACACGTATCTTTAGCTTTTCCTAGAGGCAATGCAGAAATGGCACAGAAATGGGTAGAAGATATTCCAGATCATGGGTTCTCAGAATGCTCAGTGAAGAGATTTCCTTGGCATATCATCCTGATAGGTTAAGCCAAGAGTGACAGAACACAGTGTTCATAAGACACAAGAAGATGGCTACAACTTAACACACAGACCAAATGTCACTTTGGTAAAATACAATTTCTATTGCCACCTTCCAAGTACCACCTTTCCAGAAGAAGACAAGATTCGGACACCCTGGGACAGCCAGCTCAGAGATCGATCAGTGGGAATGGGCAGTGATCTTAGAGGTTATCGTGCTGAGACCTGAGAGTCCCAGAGAAGTCAGGCCTCCATATTCTTATTTACAGAGAACATACAGATCCTTGCCAGGGAAAAAAGGATACTTAAGTGCCACCATCACAACTTGCTACATGCGTTCTTGCAGAGGGCCTGGGTCCCAGGGATAGTAGACATTTGTCTTGTAGAACAGACCTGGGTAGGAGTCTAAAGGCCTGGTTGTCTCTGTGGTGGGCACTTCCAGGTAAGAGGTTACCTGGAAACATCTGCATATAAACCATGTGTTTGTTGAGGATCCCTAGAACAAGAGCAGCAAGTTGGCAAAACTCCACTTAGAACACAGGCCGGTGGGCAGCAGAGATGTGGTAAGAGGTCAGGTTGGTGAAATACCCTAGGAATTTAGGGCACTGTGCCTGGTCTCCTCTGCCAAGAGGAAAAAAAGCCTTAATGTGGGCTTGGGTGCTGTGGCCCTGGGATGGTCTTAGATGTGGGGCAGGACTAGATTCCCAGCTGCGGAGCATGGAGAGTGACCTGACAGGCAGCTTACGGGAATGCAGCCAAGGTGACTGACTAGTCAGCAGATAGAACAACTGGGATGACAACCCAAAGGGGCTACACAGAGCTGGAATCCAGATATGAGGCCTGTGACAATGTTGAGTCTGTAAACAACAGAAAATGAACCTGAGACTAACCGGGGCCAAAAAAGGTGAGAGACTGGAAGAAAAGTGAGTCAGTCAGAACCACAGGAAGAACTGAAGGCACATCTGGGAAAGACAAGAGCCAGGAGATTGCTGAACTTTGAAAAGCCTCTTTTAGGGCTCTGTCTTTGGAATGATTCTGCTGTCTCTGCCTTTAGCCCTTGTGTGAGGAGCTTGGGATTCTCAGGAGACTCTGAATGGCACAGTCTGGGGCACATGACACATGGAGGACTGAGCCAAGGGCACCCAGATGGACATGCCCACCAGGACCACAGAGAATCTGAGAAAGGGTGACTGAGCACCAAGAGAGTAGGATGTGGCTCCCAGAGGAAGGGCGGAGTGGTTCTGTGCAAGACAAAACAAGAGATATTCAATTCAGAGCAGCTGAATGACAAACAGGGGCATTGAGGACTTGAATGGAAGTTAGTGCAAGGTAGAAGGTTATCTGATACAAGAGACAATCTACAGATTCTCACCGGTGCAGCTGGGTGTGAGGACAGAGCAATGAGGGGCCAGGCTCAGACCCACCGAGTAGCCACAGGTCAGGCAAGTGGCCTGCAAGAAGATGGCAGACCCGCGCCTCCTTGGTTGAGTCTCAAAGCATGTGGCATCTGTACAGAAAATCTGCACCACAGATTCTTGGCAGAGAGTGATTACAACTTCAAATGTTTTACTGCTCATTCCTCAAAAAAAGCTCAGCTTTAATAAAATAGTATTTATGAAGGTCCCAAAGAGCAGGCAATGCATCCATTTGGTACTCCAAATGTTATTATACTTACTGTATAGCAGCAGACCATGTGGGAGAATGCAAATATCTGAGATGGTTTTCCTTTTTTTTTTTTTTTTTTTGCATTTTGCCAATTTTATTAATTGTACTTTCATATTATGCCATCAGCTGTCATATTAGGATATTATTTTTTAAAATCCAGCATATATTAGTGTGGGGTGGTTGTGAGGGCTGTGGTGACTGGATCAGGCAGCACAACCTTTAAGTAATCTCAAGGGAACTTTTCTTTTCCATTTTTAGTATCAGTAAAAGTTTGATCCTTCTCTATAAATGCTGATTCTGTCCTAGTTATACTTTATCCCCCTATATAGGTTTTAGAAAACAGTTCTTCTTAGAGTGTTTCAGGGCACAAATAAATAGAAATAGAAACAATATTATTTTCTTAACCTTTTTAGATCAGATAATTGCTACTATGTTAACTATTTTGAAGGGTAAAAAAACACTGGAAGCTATTCAATTAATTATGAAAATGGAAAACCATGATATAAAAACCTCAGAGCAGCAATACAAAAAGAACAAAAACTAAAGATCGATCTCAAACACAGATATAGATACAAAAATCTTGAATAACATGCCAGCAAGTTGATTTTGACACAATGAAAAGAAAAAGAGTATACCATCATGTCACTAGTTTCATCGAGATGAAAGTATAGTTTAGTATTAAGAAATTTTTCAGGGTGCCTGGGTGGCTCAGTGGGTTAAAGCCTCTGCCTTTGGCTCAGGTCATGATCCCAGGGTCCTGGGATCGAGCCCCACATCAGGCTCTCTGCTCAGCAGGGAGCCTGCTTCCCTCTTTCTCTCTCTGCCTGACTCTCTGCCTACTTGTGATATCTGTCAAATAAATAAATAAAATCTTTAAAAAAAAGAAATTTTTTAATAATAATCATAGAGTCAGTATGTAAGTCCTATTGTATCCCAATATATGATGAGATGTTAATTCTTAAAATTTCACACTCACTTTTGACTTATTATAAATCTAGGTATAGGTATAGGTACATAGGTATAGGTATAGGACAATACATTTTCAAAAATGTATTTATATCAAGCCAACAGCCATATTATTATTGGGGAAACACTGGAGGTATTACCATTAAAATCAGGAGTTTAAAAAAAAAAGAGGCCCATTATTATCAGTACCACTTACCTTGGTTTTATAAGTATTGGCCAATGGAATAAAACTATGGACCAAAGATTTGGGGCTCCTGGGTGGCTCAGCTGGTTAAGCCTCTGCCTTCAGCTCAGGTCATGATCTCAGGGTCCTGGGATTGAGCCCCACATGGGGGGGGGGGTCTCTGCTCAGCAGGGAGCCTGCCTCTCCCTCTCTCTCTGCCTACTTGTGATTTCTCTTTCTGTCGAATAAATGAATAAAATCTTTAAAAAAAATATGGATCAAAGATTTAAGAAATAATCACAGGGAAAAAAGTAGAAGAAACTATCATTACATGTAGTTTTTAAGACTCTATATGTATAAACACAAAGAAAAAAATTATAGAAAAATGGCTAAATATAGATAAATATCCAAAGATCCATAGGTATTCTATATATTGACAATAATCATTATAAAGAATAATGGCAAAAGATCCTATTCACAAAAGCAAGAGAAGATATAAAATTCCCAAGAGTAAACTTAGCCAGAGAATTGTGGGAACTAAATGAATAAAATCATAAAGTTTTACTAAAATACTTAAAAGTTGAATACATGGAGCCACATTCTTAAATAGAAAGCTGAATATTATAAAGATGTCTATTCTTCCAAAGTCAATTTAGAGATTTGATAAAATATATACTACTTAAGAAATTTGGGGGCTATTCTTCCAAAGTCAATTTACACATTTAATAAAATATATACTACTTAAGAAATTTGGGGGGATGTTATCAAAATAACTTTAAGTATACCCAGAAAAATAAAATAGGTAAGAATTACTTAGGCAGTTTTGGTAAAAGGACAGTAACTAAACATCCCTTCCCCAAAAATAATAAGGTGCAATAATTAATTCAGTTTGGCATTGGCATAGAATAGTCTGTAAAGCCAGTGGAGTGTAACAGATGACTACTACTGGACCCTAAGTGGTTTTAAGGAAATTACAAATAATACCATTATTATCAATTCTACTATCCATCAGTTCATGGACTGAGTGTTTCTAAAGCCTGCTATAGAGAATGTGATGAAATAGCAAGGGAATTTTTTAAAGATAAAAATGATACAAAATCAGAAAGAAAACTAGGAGGTCGCCTGGGTGGCTCAGTCAATTAAGTGTCTGCCTTTGGCTCAGGCCATAATCCCAGGACCCTGGGATTAAGCCCTGCATCTGGCTTATTGCTTAGCAGGGGACCTGTTTCTCTTTCTCCCTCTGCTCCTCCCCTCAGCTCCTGCTCTCTCCCTCTCTCAAATATATAAAACAATATCTTTTAAAAAAAGAAAGAAAACTAGCAATTATTTTCAACAAATTATGAAAAAGATTGAAAGCTCCAATAGCCTGACTACACAAAATAGTCATACAAATTATCAAGGGAAAAATAAGGCCTTAGGAGATAAATGGGGAAAGGGAACAAATTGGAAACTGCCAAGGGGGAACTAAAAATAGTTGATAAATATTCAATAAAACACAATTTAAAGCAACAATGTATTTTCATTACCAAACAAATTCTTAAGTGAAAACTATTTTGGGGGGCGCCTGGGTGGCTCAGTGGGTTAAATCCTCTGCCTTCCGCTCAGGTCATGATCCCAGAGTACTGGGATCGAGCCCCACGTTGGGATCTCTGCTCCGTGGGGAGCCTGCTTCCTCCCCTCTCTCTCTCTGCCTGCCTCTCTGCCTACTTGTGATCTCTCGGTGAAATAAATAAAATCTTAAAAAAAAAAAAAAGAAAAACAAAACTATTTTTTTATTTTTATTTTTTTAAAGGTTTTATTTATTTGAGAGAGAGACAGAGAGAGTGAGCAGAGGAGAGGAAAAGAGGGAGTGAGCAAGAGAATCTCAAACAGACTCCCCACTGAATGCAGAGCCTAATGCAGGGCTCCATCTCACAATCTTGAGGTCATGACCTGAGCCAAAACCAAGAGTTAGTTGCTTAACCAACTAAGCCACCCAGGTGCCCCTTAAGTGAAAACTATTTAATAATTAACTTAGATCACATCTATTTTCTTTAAGAATTTAAAGCAGTTTAAAAAATACAATTAATGACATAAAAATTATTTTTAAGATAAGAAAATCAAATCAAAGCCAAAATAAGTTCAATGAATAAGCCTTCTAAAAGATAAACTACTGACACTATATCAAAATAGAAACTTCTGCACAGAAGAGAAAACAATCAACAAAACTAAAAGGCAGCCTATGGAATGGGAGAAGATATTTGCAAATGACATATCTGATAAAGGGTTAATATTTAAAATACATAAAGAACTTATATAACTCAACACAAAAATACCATAAATAATCCAATTAAAAAAAGGCAGAAGACATGAACAATATTTCTCCAAAGAAGACATCCAGATGGCCAATAGACATAGGAAAAGATGCTCAACATCACTCATCATCAGGGAAACACAAATCAAAATCACAGTGAAATCTCACTTCATACCTGTCAGAATGGCTAAAATAAAAAAGAAGAAACAGGTGTTGGTGAGGACGTGGAGAAAGAGGAATCTTCTTGCACAGTTGGTGGGAAGGCAAATTGGTGTAGCCACTATGGAAAACAGTACAGAGATAGTTCAAAAATTTAAAAATAGAAATACCATATGATCCAGTAATTCTACCACTGGGTATTTATTTACCCAAAGAATATGAAAACACTAATTCAAAAAGATATATGTATCCTGATGTTTATTGCAGCATTATTTACAACAGCCAAATTATGGAAGCAGCCCAAGTGTTCATCAATAGATGTATGAGTAAATAAGATGTGGTATATATATACAATGGAATATTATTCGGCCATAAAAAAGAATGAAATTCTGCCATCTGCAAGAACATGGATAGATCTAGAGGGTATAATGCTATATGAAATAAATTACCCAGAAAAGACAAATACCATACGTTCTCACTCATATGTGGAATTTAAGCAACAAAATAAGTGAATAAAGAAAAAAAGAGACAAAAAGAAAACCAGTTTCTCAACTATAGAGAATAAACTGATCGTTGCCAGAGGGGAGGTCAGTGGGGGATGGGTGAAATAGATGGTGGGGATTAAGAGTACACTTACCATGATAAGCACTGAGTAATGTACAAAATTATTGAATCATTATATTGTATACCTGAAACTAATATGACACTATATGCAAATTATACTGGAATTAAAATAAATAAATAAATAAATAAGAATAAGTCTTCCATGAGGCTAGAAAATAAGTCACAACGGCTTCTGAAGCCCCTAGTGGTCCAAGAAAGAAATACGTGCCATTGCAGGGCTTCATGGGACTATGAATACCAGCTGTTTGTGGGTGGGTGGGAGGGTGTGTCACAGCTTTCCTTGTCGATGAAACCTGAGGGCAATTTCTTCCCTATGTGGTCCTAAGGAGTAAGTGACAGACCATGTCTTCAACAATGCCTCTACAAAAAGAGTTGCATATTTTTCTTCCTCACAACATACCTTGATACAAACCTCAATTTTTTAAGAGGGGGAAGAGCATAAGACGCTAAGACAGCACAGACACTGGTAATAGATTCTCATGAACTGTTCTTTTTGATAAGCCCCTGGTAGCAATTTAAGTTGGCACCACTATTTGAGGGTTTAAGGAAATAATCTTTAGTACAGGCCAAGAGCTCTAACACCATTCTACTAAGTGATGCCATGATCCACTTTCAAACTCTTTCCTAAGATGGAACTCTAAAAAACAGGAAACTTCACCCATGAAGCTATTCAATACAGTATTATTTATAACCGCACAAAACTGGAAACAATCCAAATATCTAATAACAGAAGACTGGCTTAGCACACCGTGGTATACGTGTGTATGCCACACAGAGAACACATACACAGAGAACCAACATAGAGAAATCACTACATTATAGTAAGAAAAAACACGTGGTATAAAAGTATATATACAGTATGATCTTAACTACATGTACTCTATGTCTAATACAATCATAAAAAAGAAATATGTAAAATGTTAAAATTATTTTATATTTTTCTATCCTTTCATTAAAGAGTAAGAGCTATTTCCTTGTAATCAGAAAAAATAATGGGGTGCCTGGGTGGCTAGTGGGTTAAAGCCTCGGCCTTTGGCTCAGGTCATGATCCCAGGGTCCTGGAATCAAGCCCGCATTGGGCTCTCTGCTCAGCAGGGAGTCTGCTTCCCTTCCTCTCTCTGCCTGCCTCTCTGCCTACTTGGGATCTCTGTCAAATAAATAAATAAGATCTTTAAAAAGAAAAAAGAAAAGAAAAAATGAATTGTAAAGTTCATTAAAGACAGATGGCTTATTAAGCAGATGTGAATGATTGTGCTTTGTGTACCTACCTCAATACCTGTCAATTTCCATGTGTAGGGAACTTGGTCAAGCGTTTTATTATAAGTCTTTGATTTTTAAGATTTCTGGCAGATGTTTGGTCCTCTGGCCTAGAGGTTCTGATGTAGGACACTTAAACGTACTATTTTTTAAAAAAGAATATTCCACTTACTACTTTAAGTCACAGGTTGTTGTTAGATAATGTATTCTAAGAAAATGTTATCAGGCAAAGGACAACATATTTTAAAATCCATAAATGTTTTCATTTTCTAAAGCTATATACACTGAATATTTAGATCAGTATTTTGTTCTTCCTTGAGATCTTTTTTCTATTCTACACAATATTACTGGGGGATCAAAGCATTCAGAGAACTTCGCTTCAAGTGAAGTTTAAAGTTTGGCATTAAATTAGACCTATGAACACCATCAAAACTGACCTGTTGTATATCAAAGATAGTAATAAATTACAATGTTTGTTTTCCTTTTTAAATTTCTTCTAGATCAAATACTTCTGACAAAAAGGAAGAGGGGAAAATAGCTTTCAATGTTTTTCCTTTGATTATTCATAAGTATGTCATCTTTACAATTTCCTTGTGTTTCATCTTAAAATCACTCTAACAATAAGAAAATATGCACAGTGAAAGAGCATTCTGATGTTCTCAGAACATTGGTGTTTAAGGAAGGAAAATTAGGGGAGGCTTGATCTCAACTTTCCAACCATCACAATCGAGTGCCTGCCAGGATATAAACTAGGTTTCTACCATGAGGGATCAGGGGAAGGAAATAGGATGGGGGGCCTTCGTTAAGCTCTGAATTATAAACTCCTTGTAGGCAGGAAAAATTTCATGTGCATTTGCTCTGAGTGGGACCTAGCAAAATAGCCCACAAAGAGGAGAACTGGATATAGGCTTTGGAGGATGGAGAAAATAACATGCAATGTACAAAACTAAAAGAGATCCTTAAGCTAAGGGACTCACTCCAGGAAGAAAGAGCTGCTTACATAACAAGTGTAATGAACATATTGTTGATTTGTGTGTGTGTGTTGTTTTGTTTTTGGCAAGATTACACTTCAGGGAAGGCTCTTACATCCTGGGAGGAGACCTGCTGAAGACATGATCTTGCTCCCTTTTATGTCTAGAGCCTGAGCTAATGATTTCTCTGAAGAAGGCCTTTACCTGCAGATTTGCAATCTACTTTTATCTGTAATCCTTTCTCAGATTTCCATTCCACACTATCCTCCCCTGTCCTGAAATTACGTGTTAGCTTTAATCTTCCCTCCACATTGCGCAGTACTGAGGGTTCATTATTCAGTATACAAAATACACAGCCTTACATTTATGTTGCAACATTCTTCATGCAGTCCTGTTGTTCTCCTTCTGCATCTTCCCACTCCCTTCCTGGACTATTCACTTTATTCTTTTTTAAGTTTTTTATATATGTTTTGATTAACAACACTCATAGTCACCCAGGGCACATCTGCCTTTCTGAATCACTCTCTGAACATCACATAAAACTGTCTAAAGTTGTTTAGATTTCTTCAAATACGTTTTATAAACAAGGTAAAAAAAGAAGTCCCTTAAGCATTAAATGTGAATCTCTTACACTGGAAGGGTTATAAAATGGTAGTGTTGAATAGAAATACTTGTTTTTTAAAAAATTCTCCATCCCTCAATCTCTCAGAGTTCTTAGTTGCAAACAAAAGAGCATGAGACAATTCAAACAGAAAAGGTTCCTATTAAAGGATATTAGGTAGTTTACAGTATCTCTGAAAGAAGATGAAAGGATCATACTTAAAGCCTACACAGTGGAAGTTATTATCTGAACTAGACTATGGAATGCTCCAGCAAAGATTTCATAGCCACAAACCCTGGCACTGATTCCATAACCACACCACTGATGGAAGGCCAGAACCTTCACCACCACTGCCTTCAAAAACTAGGTCCCTCCTGTCTTTGCTAGGAAATGGCTATTGCTAGGGCTGCTTTCCCACTTCCTTTAGAAAGATGTCTTAGGACCAGCAGAACCCAGAAAACATACCTGTGCCTTGGCTAAAAAGAAAGTTGGGGGGACGCCTGGATGGCTCAGTGGGTTAAAGCCTCTGCTTTCTGCTCTGGTCATGATCCCAGAGTCCTAGGATTGAGCCCCGCATCGGGCCCTCTGCTCAGCGGGAAGCCTGCTTCCCTGTCTCTCTCTGCCTGCCTCTCTGCCTACTTGTGATCTCTGTCAAATAAATAAATAAAATCTTAAAAAAAAAAAAAAGAAAGAAAGAAAGTTGGGAAAGAGTTTTTAGCTTCCTCCTAGGGGAGGTGGAACACAAAATAGAGAGACTCTCACAAGCACATGAAGCGAAAGAGCAAGACCATTCAATAGTGGTAAATACTCCAACAGCTGTAAGAAGGAGAGGAGTACTGTGGAGGGGTAATCACCTCATCAGATACAAGCAATCATATTTGATGAGGCATGGACTAATTTTATCATCATCCATTGCAAAGCAGGTCATTACACTGGACTGCATAAAGTGTTCAGACAGTTAAGGAAACTACATAGTGTGAAGGAAGGACTTACCACGTTGGGACACGGCAACAAGGTGGATAAGTTGGATGACTCTCTGCATCTCTCCACAGTGTGTACATCTGAGTGCCTGCTTTGGCCAGCAAAGTCCATTCAATTCAAAAGAAATATTGCTTTGGTCTCTGTACACCTCTGTAAGAGCTTATTAGGGTTTAATTAAAAGCAACTCCAATTACTTGGCTGACTGCCATGGTGAGAAACATAATATCACTTCTGATACTTTCATCTTCAAATTGACCGAAGCATATGACATGGTCCTAAATAAAGAGCCTTTCCTACTTCTCAATATATTTTGCCAATTCACCAGAGTAAAGAGCTATAAAGCAATGATAGCAATCGTTTTTTGTGTTTTTTTTTTCCCCCTCAGGTTACAATAAAATCCTGATACCTAATTTCATACAACCATCCATCAGACCTCTCCCTCCCTCCTCTTTTCCCATACTCTAAAAATTGCATCAAATAAAAAACTTAACCAGCTTTTATTAGACAAAGATGACAGTAGTTTTTATAAATATTTTAGGGGCCAATAAGCTGCTAGCCTCAGGGATAAAGAAAACTCAGGAACATTTGAACTATTTAGTTAAATATCCCTTCCTGGTTTTGTGTACCAAGAGGGTAAAAAAATGAACGAAAATGTACACAACTCCTCATAAAGGAAATATTATCTTTGCCTTGTATTTGACATGAATATCTTTCTGTAGATTACTTGACCCTTTTTGCAATTCTCTTGATGTACATTTATTTCAAAATATCCATCTTAGAAACAAAGTTTCAAGGGAATGAACACAGTAGCACACCGTTTAAGGGGCAGGTTTCTATCTGTATCTTATATAATCTTGCATATGGAAGAGTGTCAGTACCTATCAGCTGATAAGAATAATGATGTGTGATTCTCTATCCCAAAAATAAGAGTATAAAAAGGAGAAGACCTGGTCTATTATTTCACATATTTAAAAGTAAATCTTACACAGAATACAACTTGAGGTGGGAAGTGAGCGGCTTTTTATCACCTTCTTTCTTTCTTTTTTTTTTTTAAGATTTTATTTATTTATTTGACAGAGAGAGATCACAAGTAGACAGAGAGGCAGGCAGAGAGAGAGAGAGAGAGAGGGAAGCAGGATCCCTGCCGAGCAGAGAGCCCGATGCGGGCCTCGATCCCAGGACCCTGAGATCATGACCTGAGCCGAAGGCAGCGGCTTAACCCACTGAGCCACCCAGGCGCCCTATCACCTTCTTTCTAATGTAACTATCTCCTGAACCAAAGTAGATTCTTTGCTGGAATAAAGATGACAAGTCTAGGCTTTGAGGAATTATTAGAAAATAATATGGAAAATTGATTTTAGTTATTTGTTTCTGGTAACAGAAGCAATGGAAAACACTCGGTTAATAATAGAAAACAATGGACCCCAACATTCCATTCTTTATCCCAAGTCAGCATGATCATTTACAAAACTTCAGAAAGGATTTAATACATTCATACTAAGGCCTCCACATTTGAACAGATGTATAAGACCGTGGTAGGATATTATAAAAGAATATTATCACAGAGTTTTATAAAATCTATAGGTACTTACCTTAGTATTCGGAAGTGATCTAGAAGTATTCTTATTGGTATTTTAAACTGCGATTAGATTTGCTTTGTAATACTAATTTCAAATTTCAACTTCTAGTCACACTCATATTATGAGGCAAATTATCTCCCAATTTATTCTGTTCCAAATTTAATTTTATAATAATGAAAAAATAGAATGTTCAATACTTGGAATATTCTCTTTCAGCTCTTAGAAAGTTCCTAGTCTGTGTCTATATTCTAATGAGCACTTTAAAAGCGTGTCTTCACCAACATTTATTTCTCTTCATGCTAAGATGCTGCTCCATAGAAATGAGAATTTCTACCAAAAAAATCCTGACTTGGTTTCTGGGTTGGCTTCAGTTGTGTAGGTGGGACTGAATAGGAGAGAGGTTGGAGTTGTCCTGGCAGTTGACTACCCAAGCGTTCCAAAGAGCTTGAGATGACTGGTGGGTGGGTGGGTGGGGGTGGAGGTTGGTATCCCCTGGGGAGGTCAAAGACCTGAAATGGGCTGCCCTTGGAACAAACAGGGCATAATTCTCACTTCCAACTCAGACTATACCTGAGTTATTCATAGTCACGTCAACTGAAATCGCTTAGGCAAAGAGACAGTTTTGGGGCTCTCCTTGATACCTTCCCTCTCACTATAGCCAGCTTCCAGTCTGCACCTGCATTGCAGGTGTTAATACAGACATAATGTCAGACTCGTAGAAGATTTATCAAATAAATAAATGCAAACAAGAAAAAAAAAATCAAACACACTGCAATGGTACTTTTGTGTGAAACAAACTTTAACCATACCTGAAAGAAATGTTCTCTCTAAAATATAGATCTGACCATTAAACAGTCCTTATAAATACTTCTCTAGTCAAATAAAGGATACAGCAAAAATAATTACTGAATAATTCAAATTACTCAGGAACGTTAACCCTGTTTCAAGGAAAAATACTTTTGCTTACTATAACTTTCCAAAATGGCCATAAACCACAATCAAAATTATTAGACTGGCTGGTGAGACTTTAACCCACATCAGTGATGATGGTAATTGCAGCCATCACATACATTGCTCTATGTTTTACATGTATTATAGTCCCTAACACCCACAAAACCCCTAAGGAATAGGCACTACCACGGAAGAAACTGAGTCTGAGAGGTTAAATAGCTTAACCTTTAAGGTCACAAGTCTAGTCAACAGCAGAACCAAAATTGAAACCTACTATATTTAGCATGTGAGTGAAGGATTGCTGCTCTGGTTATATTATAAAGATAAATTTATATAGAAGTTCCTTCAACTTCTTTCCTATGATTAATTATTATTAATAGTTTCTATCTCCATAGTACCTTAACACGTATCATTATGTTTGATCCTCACCACACCTTATGAGATTTATAGGACAGATGGTGGGATCTTCTTTTTATGGACAAGGGAAATTGAACTTTCCAGAGTCCACAAAGTTGGGTCCACAGCATCCAGTAATCTTTCCATAACATGCACTGCCTCCTCGAAGCATGTCTCAAAATTGACAAAGAATGAGTATTAAAGAAACAGAACTGAACTGCCTATAACACAATACAAAACAAACAAAAAACTTGGTCGATGTTTGACAAAATGATAATTCCAGACCAGAACTGGAGATAGAAATCATTTCTTTTGATATTGTAAAAGACAAAGCTATTATAAAATTATTTCCTGCAAAAGGATTTTGGATAATGAAAATGTCACGTTGGGTCTTTGACTAGGTGAGCCCAGATAAGAAGAGGCCAACCATCACACACCAATCATTAACTTTCTCCCAGTCCATAACTGAGGTCTGAATGATAAGTGACCTCTGAACCACAGAATCAAAATATCTTCTATTTTGATCTGATGGCTGGTACAGTCCAGACTAAAACTATATTTTTCTCATTTCAATTCTAGAGACTAGCATTGTTTTACAGAGCTTCTGTCAATCAGCGAGTTTCAATGTGACATATACTCATGACCTGAAGTGTTGAGCTGAAAAGACAAATGACACCTGAAACAAAAAAAGATCACCTTTCTTCAGGGATGAATGCTTGTTAGAGATTTTAGAATCCACAACAGTTATGTGAAATACTTGAGTGTTCCTTTCTTTTTTTGGCCCATGTTGAAAAATAAGGAATTAAGATATCTTGCACAGCCTTCAGCTAGGTTGTGATATGGGATATATGGGAAGTTCAGACTCCTAAAATCTCTCCCCCATTTGTTAAAAACGATGTCTGAAATTCCACTGAAATGTTTTATTTTTCTGGGACTAATATTTTAAATTAATGTATTATTAAACACATGGTTATAATAATTTGGCATAGTATTACATAGCTATTATAATAGTGTAGCATTATATTACGTATAATACATAATTTACAATAATGTAAGCCCTCCAAGAGAGGTTAACAAGAATTATTATGCAGCCAAAATTTATTTCTTATATTTTATTTTAAAGTAATAGCTACTTTAGAATTAGACTCTGTTGGAAGAAAGATTGCAGAGGGGAGAAATTGCAGGGACTGAGTTTTAATAAGGGCCTCTCACGGTAAAGACCAGCCTTGGTTGGAACCCTACTCAGAATCCAGGAACTTAGCAGCATAATGTGCTGGACACATTCGACACATGACCTGACCAGTGCTCTGGCCGTCAGATGGGCTAACAAGGATGAAACATAACAGACATGTATTCTTCCTAATGCCAGGTCCTGGTAGCCATGGAACTGGAGCTTCAGAATCTTAGCAGGTTTGGATGACACCCAGAGCCCATCATGCCATAGAAGTCAGCCTGGAACCTTTCGCAAGTGAGTCGCTAGCCATTTATAAGCTTTAATACTGCAGTACTTTCTTTATCTACCTTCCAGTGATAGACTGCTCTTCATAAGGGCAGTTCACACAAGTGAGGAAGGAGGAGAATACTACTTATGCCAACGATCCCTGAATATGAATAATACTGAAAGCTTTCTCAAGCATGGTGATCTCAAAAAGCATAAGGTAATCAGCCAAACAACTAAAATTGGAATTAATGTTTTAGAAAAACGAATTTTTGAAAATTTCTCAGGTGTGACTAGAAGATCAGATTTCAAAAAAACAAAACAAAACAAAAAACAAAACCAAGCACTAAATGTTTGGGGTTCCCTTTTAGTTTTTAATATGACCTCAAATGGCTTGATCTTGCAGGCCAATGATGCTATCGTAAGGGAGAGCCTTGGCTAGGAGGACACGAGATTTAGCCTCTATACTCCACAAATGGGACAGGTGGCCACAATTCAGAGAAAACAAATAGTTCTACTCTGCTGGGGAGAGAAAATGAAAGTTCCCATATTTTCTTTCCCTTGTTTATTTTTTTCAATTACCAAAAATTTTTTCCAATATAATAGATAAACATCCTTATTACAGATTGTGTGGATGATGTACATACTCACGGATAAATCAAAAGGAGGAAAACCTTGTACTTGGTCCCACCACCCAGAAACAACTTTTTATGTGCTATTTTGGTATATTTCTTTTTCTTTTTGTATGATGCCTAGATTTTTAACATGGTATTTATATAATTGCAATCACGCTATATTTTATGACCTGCTTCCCTCACTTAACATTATTACAGAACTCTTTTATATTGTAAATTATGTAAACATTATTTTTCATTGTTGTAGTGAACGGAATACATAATCCATCTTCTAATTTTGTGTGATTTTAAATGTTTCGCTATTTAAGCAATGCTGTGATGGAGATCTTTGTTGACTAAGTTTTTCCAGATTTTTAAATACTTCAAATGGACTTCCAGAAGTGGGATTATTGGATCTAAAGGAATAAACGTCTGTGTGACACCTACTGTTAATCTAAATCCTAAAGACCAGTTGAGTCTCCCATTGATGGTTTTACCTCTACCATCTTAAACAGCTCTGAGTATTATCATTTAAATAGTTGCTGTTTTGATAAGGAGAAATGGTATTTTGTGTTTTTACTGACATTTCTTTATTACTAGTACAGTTGGACATTTTCTTGGTATATATTAACTAAGTAATTAGAGGGCATTTTGTGAATTTCTTATTCCTATCAAATAGCAAAGTCTACATTTCTCAATGATTTGTGTTTTTTTAATAAAAACATAATTTGTTATCTTTTTAATAAAAACATAATTTGTTATGTTATGTGGCTGCTAATTTCCATTGTTCAATTTATCTTTGTGTTGATTATGCTTTTAATTTTTAAAACTACAAACATTTTAAATTTGCATATAGATATATGTATTTATACTTTACTTTGTGATCCAGATTGGTTATTATTGTTTTTTAATCCAGAGAAGTAGCAGGAAAGTAGAGACACTTTCCTCTCAGTGGCTTTTCCTTACAGAAGTACCTTATCACACTTCTATGATCAGGAAGAAAATCACTTTTCTAAACTTAGGGTTCATCTTGGGATTTATTACTTGGTACAATTCTGAATTGTTAGAGGCCACTTTTGATGCTTTAATTCCAGTGCCTACAGATAAAAAGGCATCAGTGAGAGCAAGGTCTTCTTACTAACAGACTTAAATGGCAGAGTTATAAATGCTCTGGAAGGTTCTGATCAGGAATGGGGGGAGGAATACTAAGGTGGTAAATCCTTTATAGGGAAAAAAAAGAGAGAGAGAAGAGTACAGAAATGGATGAATGGCTAATGAACAAACAAGTGAAGGAACACTGCCTTATCTATGCAAATTTTAGCCTTCTCTAGTCCTCAGGGAGAAAAGTCTATTTTTATTGGGACTCATCTCCTCTAGTCCTCTAAGGCTCTGACTGTGAAGATCCCCAGGAGTTTTCTACAGTCTCTCTTCTGCTTGAGAGTGAAGTCTGCCTGCTGGGTGCGCCTACTCCTCCTACGCCTCCCCACTAACCTCTACCTTCAAAGGTCCATGTATTTAATCATGGAAGAAAAGGGAGATCACATGATTACCCTGTGTTAAGACCAAATAAATAACACTTACAGCATGTCATCAACCCTAAACATTTTAGTGAATATTAACTGAGTAAGTTGGGTAGCATGTAACCAATGTCTATGATATGAGTGATGGTTCTTACAAACAAAGTAAATACTAATCGATTGCTTACTATGTGTCAGGCCTTATTTCAAGTGCCTTACATATATTAATCCCTATGATGACTCTGTGAGGTTGGTACCATTCCTGGCCACAGTTTGCAGATGAGGAAACCAAAGGTTGGATAAAGGGTTCAAAGTTACACAGTTAATAAGTGGTGGAATTAGTCAGGATTCATCATGAGCTGTCTGGTTCCTGAATTTCTGCTCTTTGTGGTATGATGTCCTGTTTTGTCCAAAAATGCTGCTCCTCTGCCTTGAGTAAAAGCAATAATACCACTAGAGCCACATGACATAATTATGGAGGCCTTTATTACAAAATAAACATGAAAATTAAGCAAAATAAGTATATAGTGAAAGCTGCTAGTTATTGAAACACCAGCTTCCTCTGGTGCTCCTGGGAAAGTATATAATGTAGAAAAGAAAGACAGAAAACACACACACACCCACGTGCGCGCACGTGCGCACGCGCGCACACACACACACACACACACACACACAAAACGAACAACCAGAAAACAAAAACTAAAAACCCCCACCCAACCAATAACTCCAATACAAAAAAATAAGATGAAACAATTGTTTTCCCTTGTTATTCCTGACTTTCACCCACAGTGACATGATTTGTGTAATTACAGCATGTTAAATAGGATCCTAACAACTTAAAATTAAGGTCATCTAGTTCCACCTGCCTTCCACCCACTGCAGAAAGTCTTTTACAATCATCCTGCTAACAACATTCAGCCCTTGATGGAAACCCCACACTGACATAGCTCACCAATTATTAAGATGGCCTCTGATGTGGCAGTCTTCTTAACTAAAAGTAGAATTTGCCTATTTGTAAAGTTGATTTATATGCCAAACAAATGTTTGTTGAACCCCTCTGCTATCTGCTTCTACCCTAAAACCAGCTCTGGGGATCCACCGGGGACTAAGATATACACTTTATTTTCTCTAGTACATTTTTTTAAAGTTTGAATTTTGCTTGCAATGATAGAGCATCAGTTAATCCATAAGCATAACAATTTTTATTATCAGTCACATGCAAGTCCTATAAAATGTTTTTACAGCAATCAGCTAAGTGAGAACAACCTATATGCCATCAACAACAGAAGAGAGGGACACAATGTAGTCTGTTGACTCTATGGATACACTACAGAGTATTATAACCCCCAAGAATACACAAACTGCAGCCAACAGCAACCACACGGATGAATCTCACAGAGTAAAAGCAGCCCGACAGGACAAAGTATATACCACATGATTCTATTTCTAATTATAGAAAGTTCAAATCTGTCAAAACTAATTATTATTATTAGAAGTCAGATTGTGGTTACCTTTGGAGGGTGAGACAGGTCCCGAGAGAGGGTCTTCTCGGGTGTTGGGAAGGTTCTGTTTCTTAATCTGGGTACTGGCTACTCAGGTGTGTATACTTTGTGAGAATTCATCAAGCTGTACACTCAAGATTTTTGTACTTCTCTATGCGTATATTACACTTCCATCAACAATACACACAAAGAAAACCACTATTAGAAACATTGGGAAAAAATCCCATCAGATTTAAGAAGAACATGGGTTGGATAATGGAAAAAATTCAATTTACATTCTTCAGTGGAATGCATATAAGCACTCAGTTCAGAAGATGGAAGAGAGCCAAAGCATTACCGTTAATAAATGTGTCCTGGAAAAAAAATAGCCCTATTTCCGAAATGGGAAAAGCCACTGGCAGAGCTCTGTGACATAAAATGAATGAATAAGGACGGTCACATTCGGACCTCCCCAAGGATCTGAGGACTTATGCTGGCAAAAGGCCATCTGTGAGAGTACCACTGGGAAAGGCTTGGGGCCTGGCTGCTGCTTCTTCTGGAAAGATCTTTCTGGCTCAGAGCCAAAGGTTTGCTTTATATATTTTTTGTTTTTCCGTTTTAACATGCTGACTTGGCAGCTCTGTTCCTTATTCTGAGAGTACTGTTTATGTTCTTTGCATTTTATTTGAATACTGTAGTGCTGTGGAGTGTAAGTTGGCTTTTAGAAAACAAGTTTTCATTTAGTAGGAAAACCTTTTGAGTTTTATGTTTGAGATAGCAAAAGCTTCAATCACATGGGTTTGACCTGAACAGCCAACTGAAATAGATATATACTCATATATTCAGAGTTCCCTCAATGATCATTCTTTCCCTCTCTTCTTTCTGCTTATCTTTTAAGACCCACCTCCATGAAGCCTTCCATAAAGTCCTTTCAGAATTCATGGCTTTCTAATTTTCTTCTATTGAACTTTGTGTGTGTGTTTATTTTAGCATTTCTAAAGGGAGATAACATGTTATAGTGGTATGGTGGCCTTTGTACTATAAAGATCAAAGTTTCCTAATTTCTCTGACTCTAGATTTTCTTATTTTTCTAGGATTGAGTTATTTTGATGATCAAATACATCTATAACACATCCGGCATATAGAGGAAATCCAAAAGAATATGCTCATTTTCCTCTCACCCTGCTCTATTTGTCTCTGCCAACATGTATCACCTTCTAATATGCAACAGTATAAGCTCTATATGCTTACTGTTTTGCTCAGTGATGAATTTCAAATGCCTAGAATAATGCCTGCAACGCTGTAGACACTCCAAAAATATCTGGGGAGTGAATGAATGAATTCCTTTTCACCACTCCTACCATCCCACCCAGGAAGCCTGGTAGACTTATTAATCATCACTAGGTTTAAACTTTTTTTTTTTTTTAAGATTTTATTTATTTATTTGACAGACAGAGATCACAAGTAGGCAGAGAGGCAAGCAGAGAGAGAGGGAAGCAGGCTCCCTGCTGAGCAGAGAGCCCGATGTGGGACTCGATCCCAGGACCCCGAGATCATGACCTGAGCCGAAGGCAGCGGCTTAACCCACTGAGCCACCCAGGTGCCCCTAGGTTTAAACTTTTTGAGGGCAGGAATCCTCCTCCACACAGCTTCCTCTAGCCTCCACAGAGCATGACACAGTGCTTTGCAAACAGAAGAATGCAACTGAGAAGACAACAGCAAGCTATCACAGAATTAACACTCACAGGTAAAAGCAACATAAAGTAGATTTAAACAATCAAGTTAAGGGTAACAAAACCTTGGTATTAGCGGCACAAAAGAGCATCAACATCTTAGCCTAAGCAGCATTCTGGGTCACAATAGATTAAATGTGTTGTTTGGCTTAAGATTGCAGCCAACCCACTCAATATGTATATAGAAACACGAGAGGAAAGGAAATAAATCAATGCCAGTAGAGGAAACTACTTAATGTTACTAAATGAACCTTTCTTCTTCTTTTCTTGTTTGCTTATTTTATACTACAGAAGAAGTATAATGGCCTGCAGATACATACAAAGAAATGAAACAAAGTGCTTGGACAAAGTACTGAAAACTATGAAAGTAAATAATTAAAGTGAGTATACTCTGTGGTATTTGGCTAACACTAAATGAAGTTTTAAAGTAAAATAAATCTAATGCTGCTTAGAAAATGAAATATGCATTGGCTTCTGTATAGGAATGAAGTAGGGTTTGGAAACTATTACTAAGCAGTAAGAAGTATATTTTTGTCTCTCCTGAATTCTGGGAGAAGTAGAAGATAGAGTGGGTTAATCACCTGGGCTTTGAAATCCTATAATTGAACTTGAATCTGGGTTCCTTCACTTGTTAGCTCTGAGTGATTTTTCCAACTTACCTGAGCCCCATGACAGCTGGATTTCTCCAGAGCAAGTGATGAGAAGGATGGAAGATGCAATTTTTTACATCTTAATCTTCAAAGTAACATACCAACAAGTACTTCTGCCATAGGTTATTGGCCACACAGACCAATTTTAGTACAATATAGGAAGACTACACAAGATTATGAACACCAGCAGGTAGGGGGCATCCTGGAGGCTGGCTCCTGCAAATGGCTGTAACAGCTGGAGGCTGGTGGGTATCTGTCTCCAAATGGATCTTCCATGTAACTAGCTTGGGCTTCCTTACTTCATGGAGTCTCAAGGTAACCAGGTTTCCAACAAGATGATACCTCTTATCCAGAGTGAACATTTTAGGTAAGCATATGGAAGCTGCTTATCTTCCTAAGTCCTGGGCTTAGGAATACTGGAAACTACACCTCACAACATCTTATTGGTCCAAGAAGTCATAGAGTGCGCCCAGTTTCAAGAGCAGGAGAAGCAGACGCTATCCTTTGGCAAGGTTACACTTCAAGAGGGGTAATTGGATCAGAGAGGTCAGTCATAGGTATTGTTAAAAATAATCTAACATGCAGTAAAGGAGAGTGCAAACAAGAGAGTGGCACTGGTTTTTTGGGAGAAGTTAATACCAAACTGGGTTTTGACATAAATTGAGACCTAGGATTGTAGAGAGGAGGGCCAATGCCAAGAGCTGTTCAGGGGCTAAATTCAAGGCAGTTGTAATGACAGGAGAAGAGCCATGGAGGTCAGAATGTATGAGTCACTTGTGGCATGAATGGAAATATACTTGGCAGGAAAAGGAAAGTCACATCAGGGACAGACAAAAGATGAGGACAGAGACAACTGCCAGAGGGCCCTGAATGCTAAACTGAGAACCTATACTTAGAAGGAGCCTCTATAGATTCCATAGGAAATGATGCCCTTAGAAATACAAGCAAGGATCTTAACACTTATGAAACATTTACCATGTACCAGGCACAGGACTAAGATTTTACATACATTAGTTCCTCCAATTCTTTTTTTTTTTTTTTAATATTTATTTATTTATTTGACAGACAGAGATCACAAGGAGGTAGAGAGGCAGGCAGAAAGAGAGGAGGAAGCAGGCTCCCCGCTGAGCAGAGAGCCCGACGCGGGGCTTGATCCCATGACCCCGGGATCATGACCCGAGCCGAAGACAGAGGATTTAAGCCACTGAGCCACCCAGGTGCCCCAGTTCCTCCAATTCTTACAGCAAGCCTACAGAGTAAATAAATATACCGTCTTCATTTTTTTTTTAAATGAGGAAATTGAAGCTTAGGGAATTTGAGTAAGTTGCCAAAGTTTTCAAGGCTAGCAAGTGGCAGATCTGGGTTTTGAACTCAAGTCTGTTTGAAACCTCATATTCACAGCTCATTCGGGTGTTATTATTGTAAAATCCCAAGAGAAAGAAATCTTTCAGTATTATTAAGAAGAGGCATTTGAGGTGAGTCCAAGGGACCAGCTTGGAGTCAAGACTACCATGACATCCAGAATAACAAGACCATGTGAGCAGCACTAGACAGAACCAGGCAATGACATGAATGGGTGGCCAACAGGTCACACAATGACAAGATGGAACAGTGAAGCCTATGCACACATCAGCTAATGGAGAAACTGTTAGAAATAATAAATAAATTCAGTGAAGTTGTAGGATACAAAATTAATACATAGAAATCAGTTGATTTCTATATATTAATAATGAACTAGCAGAAAGAGAAATTAAGAAAATAATTCTATTTATAATTACACCAAAAGGAATAAAATGCCTAGAAATAAACCTAACCAAAGAGGTAAAAGACATGTACTCTGAAAACTATAAAACACCGATGAAAGATATTGAAGATGACAAAAAGAAATGGAAAGACATTCCATCATGGACTGGAAAAATAAATACTGTTAAAATGTCCATACTACCCAAAGCAATCTACATATTTAATGCAATCCTTATCAAAATACCAACAACATTTTTCACAGAACGAGAATAAATAATCTTAAGATCTGTATGGAACCACAAAAGACTCAAATAACCAAAGCAATTCTGAGAAAGAACAACAAAGCTGTAGCCATCAGAATACTAGAATTCGGGACGCCTGGGTGGCTCAGTTGGTTAAGCCGCTGCCTTTGGCTCAGGTCATGATCCCAGCGTCCTGGGATCGAGTCCCGCATCGGGCTCCTTGCTCAGCGGGAGCCTGCTTCTCCATCTGCCTCTGCCTGCCACTCTGTCTGCCTGCACTCACTCTGACAAATAAATAAATAAAATCTTAAAAAAAAAAAAAAAGAATACTAGAATTCAAGATATGCTACAAAGCTATAGTAATCAAAACAGTATGGCACTGGCACAAAAATAGACACAAACATAATGCAAAAGAATAGAGAACCCAGAATTAAACCCACTTATATGGTCAGTTAATCCATGACAAAGGACACAAGAACAGAGAATAGGGAAAAAACATCTCTTCAATAAATGGTGTTGGGGAACTGGATAGCAACATGCAAAAGAATGAAATTGGACCACTTTCTCACACCACACACAAAAATAAACTCCAAGTGGATTAAAAACCTAATGTGAGACCTGAAACCATAAAACTCCTAGAAGAAAACATAGGCAATAATTTCTGCCATAGTCCATAATAACATTTTTTGGATATGTCCCCTGAGGCAAGGGAAACAAAAGCAAGAATAAATTATTGGGACGACACCACAATCAAAAGATTTTGCACAGCAAAGTAAATGATCAACAAAACAAAAAGGCAACCTATTGAATGATATCTGATAAGGGGTTAATATCCAAAATATATAAAGAACTTATACAATTCAACATTAAAAAACAAATAATCTGATTTTTTTTAAATGGGCAGAAGACCTGAATACACATGGGCTGAGGGAGCTGGTAGACATAGCTAGATGAGATGCCCTGGGTGAGAAGGCAGAATAGGGGAAGTCTCTAGATTTGGGGGAGTTCTTGTTGGGGAGGACCCTAGACCCTCCTCGATCTGTCAGTGTTTTCTGCTTTGATGAATGATGCAGCTTCAGGAAGAACTTGTACAGAGCCATGAGGGAAGACAACATCCCCACCAGAGACCCAGATCAGCTGAATCAACTCCGGTGCCCAGTGGAGGTCAGGAAGCGGGTGTTGGCAACAAATACTGCATCTAGATTGCCCTTAAAACTAGTGTTTAACTGTTCACACCCACTTTTAGACCAAGACTAGAGGGCTTGTTGTCATCCTCTTTGGGCTAGGACCTCTTCCTGACATGAGGAGTCAGCCAGACCAAAGAGATGAGCCCACCTGGAACCCATTCCCCAACTCTAAATATCTGGCATCCCAGAAGTCCCTGTTCAAATGCCTTCAACTTACTTTCAGGTCTCCAGAGTCATCTTATCTGGGTCTATCCTTCCTAGGGTGAACACTGTCACTGCCCAGTGTGCCCCTAGGGCTGAGGGGTAGCCTAGAAGCTGCCATCTTATATGTCACTGAAGGGTATATTGAAGTCGTTTGGAGGCAGAAGCTAGAATGTCCATATGCATGTGCATGAGGCCCTTTGCAATGAGGGATAAAGCCAGATGAAAAAGAGAAGGACTGATGAGGGACAGGAACAGAACTTACAGAACTGGAGGCTCTCAATTTGAACCTGACCTTCCAGTTTCATTCTGAAGGTATACTTACAAAAGTAGGAGGAGGGTATATATTTTATCTATTATCTGTCTGTCTATGCTGTTAAATATTTATATGTATAGAGTGTGACCCTCTACTTGTATTCTTGCCCAAAACCCTCCATAGGGGGCCTATAAATCCTGACTCAGGCACAGGTTTAAAGACGATATGATTCCACCTGCTGTCCCCAGCCAGCTTAACTCTCTGGACACTTTGCCTGACAGTACCTCACACTCCAGTGCCCCAGGCCTGACGATGGCATTTCTTGGCCATGAGCCTCGAGATGAGTAGAATGTTGCCTACATTGTAGGCTATGCTGCCATAATTTCCCTTACTTCCCAAAGCAGATGATTTTTAACTGTGCTGCATCCTAGTTGCTCAATTTGAAAACATGTCAAGAAGAGCAGCATTCAAAATAAACCCACAACTTTTCAAGGTAGCCAGTACTGCAACGTTACAGACTATGAATAAGGACTCAGCTGTTCTCACCACATCTCACCAACTCCTCCAACTTACCCCGTGCTGAAGGAGACTTGGCTTCCACACTGAAGGTGAGCCCACTCACTTACAAAGAAGCATCCAGGATTTCAAACAGTTACCTCTGGACCACAGCATTCTTTCTCCCCAGGGTTGCTTTCTAGTGCCAACTCCCTTTATAAGCCTACAAATGTAATTCAGAAAAAGGCTTCAGAGAATTTAATATTGTAATTCTACGTAAGTGAGTAATTTGCACATGAAGACCAGATCTGCATATTCTACTAGACAATACCAAAGGTATTTTTTGTTGCACTATTCAGTATCCTTTGAAGAAAATCCCATGCGATAAATGTGTTTTATAATTCAGAACCAGAAAACAGTTTGTTTTACTGGAAGGATTAGAATGATTCCTGTAAACAACTGACTTTTTAACCCATTATTTTTCCTTTTTGTATTGGCTGTTCAGAATATCAGAGTTAAATATTACTCATAGTAATTACCTTATTCCAGTTTCCTGATTCAATTATCTCCTGTGTTTCTTACTCAAAATGCTACTGAACTCAGTTATTTCACCTTTATTTTTTGCCATTCTATTGAATATGTCTTATATGTTAGTTACTTTTTTCTACAAGGAGCTAGGTGTATACAGCTTCTTACAAGTAAATAAACTTATCAGTATATGCATACTCATCATATTATGCTTTTTTGTATAAAAGATGTCATCACTATTAATAACTCTTATGAGCATATGTAGCTCGAATTTTGGTCAGCAGTGAGTTAGATGGTGATACTCATTTTCTCTTCCCCAGTTTCCTTTAAGTTCTAAAAAGTCTATAGAATGGGTATATGCCCAAGTGACCTGGCAGGGAGACTGGCTATACTTCTAACCACTGACATGAGCCCCCACAAGTAGTTACCCCTCCACTGCTTATCTGTATAAAGAGGGTACTGGGCCAGTTAAGATTCCTTCCAGCTGTAATGTTTTCTATTCTGTGCACTGAAACTTATTCAACGAAAGGCAATACACTACATGCAAATGAGAGGGCCTCTGGTTTTCCCTCTTGGTCATATGACCTGCTCCAGGAGGGTCAACATCTCCATGGAAGAGATGTGAGCAACTCCAGGACTGGGATGGCAGGAGCTCCAGCTGTGAGCCATGTCACAGGCAATAGCCAGTCACCACTGTTGAAGGCTAACCAGGAAAGGAAGGACAGGATAGGAGCCTGTGCTGACCACACTTGAGCAGTAGACTTAGGGCCTCATCAGTCTCACTTCTTTCTCCAGGGTGTGGCTATTTCTTCTGCTGGCCTGAATGCCTAGCCCCATGTAAAGCAACATACAATAATAACAATAACAATAATAGTCAATATCACTCTAGAAACACTAAAACCCTTGAAAAATGAAGCTTCATATAGGATCTTGAGCTGGGCTACGTTTCTTCTGCAAAAGAAAAGACCTAATTGAAGATTCTCATGCACTTATCTGAGCGTTTACAAAGCAAAGCTGCATATTGACTCAATTATGGGATTGCTCTGAGCTGTTACAGAGTTCTTCATTAACACAAAAGGGAGATGATAGATGTAGTCTGAGCTGCCTTGCAGAAAGCTTTAATCTTTGCACAGATACTTCATAAGCGATCTAAGAATTATGTGAAATATAAAAGGATTTCATTCCATCCAACTTTTGGCCATCAGTTCAGGGTATATTGAGAATATTTTTTCTTTATCTACTAAGAGGTTCAATTGCTCTTTCAGATTAATGTTTTCAGTGAATGATGTGAGTGACCAGTAATGTGATAGTTTCCACATTGTTATCACTTACTATGTGCCTGGAGCTTTTTGTGCCTTATTTATCATTTATATGACAACTCTGCAACATAAATATTATTGCCACCATATAATCTTCATTTTCCAGATTTTAAAAGTGAGGGTCCATAGAAGTTAAGCTACGTGACTTGTAAGTGTGAGATCTGGGATTCTGGCTAAGATCTGCCTGGCTCCAAAACCCAAGCTATTTCTAATCTAGAGCACTTTCCCATAACCCTCAAACCCCCTACTTCTAGCTTAACAAAGAGCCTTTTGTTTATCTATTATTCCTTCATTCATTCAAACACCCAATTTGCACAATTAGTATACCAGGTCTTATATACACAGAGCTGGAAGAGGAATAAATAATAAGATACATTCCCTGGGGCGCCTGGGTGGCTCAGTGGGTTAGGCCGCTGCCTTCGGCTCAGGTCATGATCCCAGGTCCTGGGTTCAAGCCCCACATCGGGCTTTCTGCTCAGCGGGGAGCCTGCTTCCTCCTCTCTCTCTGCCTGCCTCTCTGCCTACTTGTGATTTCTCTCTGTCAAATAAATAAATAAAATCTTTAAAAATACAGTCCCTGTCCCTAAAGAAGTCACATTATTTTTCTTCTATGCAACAGTTAATAATAACTGTTAATAATAGCTGCATTCTTTAAATATTCATAATTAATTATGTACTTAATAATATGTACTTTTATTCCATGTCATCCCAAAGGAAAGACTTAAAAAGGCTCAGTCAAAACTGGCAACAAATACATTTGGAGACTTCCCATCTCACTAGTGGGTATTACCAACTGATAAATAAGTTCTTTCTTCTTATGCAAGCTGGACACAGTCCACGCACTCACTACCTCAAGGAACTCAGGGCAGCAGACTGGCTTCTGGGAGGCCGAGAACCAAAGAGTTGGGAAAGGGCCAGGGTAAGTTGCTGAACTAGTGGAGTACTTCTACACCTGTTGTAGAGAATCTAACAGTAGCCAAACTGAGCCACAGATACAATTAATGATATAACTTCTAATGTCAGCTCATTAATTCAAGCTGAATGTCATAGAACATCACTCTGACTGTTAACAGCCTGCTACTGCAGAGCTGCCTAGGTAATAACAGGGATATTGAATTTATTCACATCTTGGGTGGTCTTCGATGGGCTAGACAACTTGGGAACGTAATTGCTGTTTGATCAGCGGGTGCTTGCAGAGGATTCAGCACTGCAAAAGAGACATGCATTTTCATACTTCCTGAATATGATTCACCCGATGACAGTGCCCAGCTTAGAGATGGGTCACAAGGCCTGCTAGGAGCCCTGATGGCACAGAGAAGATCACGATGGGGGACAATGAGGGCTTGCCTGCTATCCCGGAGCCAGCCAGCATTACTGGGGTGTCAGCCCAGTCAGAGGAGTTGGTGACATGAAAAGTGGGGTGCCACTGTTGGCAGAATCTGAGATACAGTTGCTCTGAGTCATGTTGTATGGAAAGCACTAGCATCAAACATGTACCCAGCTGTGATGTGTGGGCAATGTGCACCGCACCTGCAGGGGAGCCCCCAGGGGAAGGCACCAAACGACCAAATGACCAATCTAACACAGAAAGTGTCAGAAGAGTTTGACGCAATCCTTTCACCAAATGGGAGCTCAGACAGGGCATATTTTAGTCTGGGATGGCCAGGTCAGATGGGAGACCACACCACCAATATTTACAATGCAACAAATCATTTCACAAATATTAGGTTTGGTGAATAATTTGCAAAATTGCCTAGTAAGCAATTGTATGAGATACTGTTTAGCAGAATTGGAGAATAGAAGATAATTTTTTTAATGTCTGACTTACTTGTTAATTCATATTATCAAGCTGATGGTTCAGTATTGTTATGTATTTTGGATATCACCCATGGAAAGGCCCCAGATTAGAGCCAAGCAAAAGGTCCAGTGGCTCTCCCCACTCCAGAAGGAGGCAGATTTCTAAGCTAGACTGCCCCAAGAGAGCCAATGCTCTAACCACATGCAAGCTGCCTCCTAGAATTGTGTAAAGTGATGGCTTGGAGCCATACGTGGATCAAGAATGCATCCTTTCATAATGCATATCACATCATTATTAGAGCAAATCAGTAGTACTTACTCCTATGGGTTCATTGCCAAGGTAATAGTTCCCAGCTGGCAGCTCTCTCTTTGAATCTTTGATCCATTACTTCTAGAATGTTCTGGAACCAGTGAGTATGTGAAGTGCTCCAAGGCCCTTTCTCCTCTGAAAGTTCTTGGGTGGGCAGGCAAACAATTTATACTCCTTAGATAAATAAGATACAAATTTTTCCAAAAAGAACTTTACAGGAATAAAGGAAACCAACCCTCTGACCAAAGCAATCTGTCTTGCTGGAAAATTATGAAACCAAAGCAAAATATGTAAATATTCTTTCCTATACAGAGTCCCTTGACAGTTGCATGTATTAAGAAATAAAGTCGTCTTTTTCTCGTAGTCTGTCCGAATTCACTTGAATTTTAAAAAGAAACAGATAATCATTAAAGTCCTTACCTTTCAAGTGCTTTCCCTGAACCATCAACCCTATGATATAATCACCATAGAAACCAGGTCTGAGGTCTCCTGGACCGGAATGGGTCTCTGGAACTGAAGGGCTCTGTTCAATCAACCTCTGAACAGAAGCGACTGATGCAGAGACTGAACCCATTCAAGAGCTTACTCTGATTAGAGCCTCTGGTTGATGGTTTTACTCAGAGGTCTTGTTCATTGAAAGATGTCAGGTTGAATTCTAAGCTGACTTCCAGATTTTTATCCCCAAAGAAACACTGCATGGTAAATGACATTATAATGGATTGTTGCAGGTTAAGCAGAATATTTTTAAAGCAAATTCTTCTTGGACCTGTGGAAAAGCCAAATATTTGTTTATGTGTCCCTGAAATTAAATTTGCTTATCGAGTAAGGTGGATAAAAATGGCCAGAGGCTTTGTAACTGGCATTACAGTTACAGGGAAATAGTGTGGGTTTTTTTCCCCCTCTAATAAATACCTTTTAGCACTGTAATTAGAGTCAGGGGTTACTCAGATTCTAGTTGGGAAATCTCAATGATGCCAGTGAAATGATGCAATTCCCATGCCACAACTCATGCCCTAAAGGACTCTCTGAGAGTTTAGCAAGAAAAAAGACTTTTTAACAAGAACAGTGAGATTTGAGAATACTTGTCCTATAAGACAGGGACTGATGATATTCATTCATTCATGTTATTCACTCATTTGTTCACTCCACAGGTATTCATTGAGTGCATTCTCCTACGTGTTAAGAAAATAGAAATAAATAAAATACAGTTTATGTTCTCCAGCAGTTTCAGGTCTGGACTTAATGTGCCTGAGTGTTGCTCAGCTGGGGGCAACATTGCACCCCAGGGGACAGCTGGCAATCTGGGGAAACATTTTTGGTTGTCTTGTTTGGGGATGGGGGCTGACACCTACTGGGTAAAGGCCAGGAAGCTACCAGACATCCTATAGTGAATAGAACAGTGCTCTTCCCAACCAAAACAAAAATAATCTACACCCTAAAAAGTCAGTAGTGCTTAGGGTGAGAATCTCTGATTTGCACTATACTGATTCATTTAGCCAGCCAATCATTAGAATCATCTAGAAGCTTTGCAAATACCCACATCCTCCAAATAATTGTGTGGCAAATGTGCATCTATATTCAAAAGTGGAGCTGAAACATAAACGTGTGGGCCTTAATAATTAGAGGCTAGCAGCAAACAACTCCTGATTTATAGTGTAAAAAGCAGAAGGAATTTTCACCT
This sequence comes from Lutra lutra, assembly GCF_902655055.1. NCBI lineage: Eukaryota > Metazoa > Chordata > Mammalia > Carnivora > Mustelidae > Lutra > Lutra lutra. The sequence continues at coordinate 103,291,816 of NC_062282.1, read as the reverse complement.
GTGCCATAACAAGGCTCCAGCAACCATGATACGGTTACTCCAGGGACAGGATCTCACAAAGAAAGATATATTGCCAAACTGTTTTTGGATCATCTCTACATTGCTCAGTTAAGCAAGAGTCCAGATGATACTTAATAAACAATTTACCATCTTTTAAAAAATGTTGCAGATTTCCACTTCCAGCCAAGATGGCATAACAGGCTTTGGATTTACCTTCCCTTCTGAAACAACAACAAAAACCTGGACAAAATACATGGGGAAAAAAAAAAGAAAGAAAGAAAACAGTTTTCAAGACAATGATAGGCAATGAAGGACAGTGATTGTGGGGAAGAAAACAAAATGCAGTGAGCCCTGTCTCTCCAGCTTTCTGCCTGGAGAGTTTCTAAGCTGTGGTGTGGGGACACTGGCAGACTTCTGGAATTGAGGAGACATTCCTCAGAGCTCAAGGAGACCCAAGTGGCTACATTTTGCAGAAACTGTCCCAGAGAGGAGCAGGCCTCACAGAAGTTACAAACATCTGCTAAGGAATTCCCTCACATATTCAGCTGAGCGCTGCATTTGAGAAGCCACCAGAGGCCAGGGAAAGAACCACCTGAGAGATAAGAGCACCTGAGGCTCACGCTCAACATGCAACCATGCCTGTTCCCACCTGTTTCCCATGGAAAGCCTCATGGGAGGTGGGGTCAAGCATACAGAGGATCCTGCCTCAATATTGAAGAATAATGAACCCCAGATGAGTAGTGGACTAGTCCCACCTAACAAATCCTATAAGCAACCTCCCAAGTGGATCAAACTGTTTCTAAGTACTTAGCTGCATTCCAGACCAAAGCTCAAGAACACTCATGGCACAGATGTGATCATTAGTAGACAAGAAAATGCAAAGAGTACTTATAATTGTATTACGTATGTTCAAAAAGTTAAGTAGAGCTATGATGATATAAATGAAATTATACAATAATATATTAAAAGGGAATTTTTTTTTTATAACCAAGTGTAGTTTTTCTTAGGAATGCAAGGTAGGTTTATCATTTAAAAATCAATCAACATTGGGGTGCCTAGGTAGCTCAAGTGGTTAAGCATCTAACTCTTTATTTCAACTCTGGTCATGATCTCAAGGTTGTGAGATCGAGCCCCATCTTAATCCCCCCTGCTTAAGATTCTCTCTCTCCCTCTCCCTCTACCCCTCCCCACTCCCATACCTCCTCACTCAGGTGCACACAGGCACTCTACATTAAAAAAGGAAAAAGAGGGGCGCCTGGGTGGCTCAGTGGGTTAAGCCGCTGCCTTCGGCTCAGGTCATGATCCCAGGTCCTGGGTTCGAGCCCCACATCTGGCTTTCTGCTCAGCGGGGAGCCTGCTTCCTCCTCTCTCTCTGCCTGCCTCTCTGCTTACTTGTGATTTCTCTCTGTCAAATAAATAAATAAAATCTTTAAAAAAAAAAAAAAGGAAAAAGAAAGATCAATCAATGTAATTCACCATATTAATAAACTAAAACCAAAACTATTTGATTAACTCAATTCATGCAAACAAAAGCATTTAACAAAATTCAGTACGTATTCAGGAAAATAACTTTCAGCAAACTAGGATTAGAAAGGAATTTGCTCAACTCCATGTAAAGGACATCTATGAAAAGCCTACAGCTAACATCATGTTCAATGAATGTTTCCCCCCAAAGATCAGGAACATGCCAGCTCTCACAGCTTCTATTTGACACTGTACTGAATGAAGGTTCTAGCCAGCGAATGAAAAGAAAACAAAATAAAGAAATAAAATGCACTCAGATTAGAAAAGAAGCACAATTGCCTTTATCATGAGGACATAATCATTAAGAGTATCTATGTAATTATCTACATATAGACCATCCAAAGTTTGGGAACTAACACTACTTGATCATAAGACTTATTATAAATCTACAATATTCAAGACAGTGAATAGAGTCTGGAAATAGACTTATCCAAATATGGAAAACATTTTTGAAAAAGGCATAGAGGCAAATCAGTGGAGAAAAGATTGCCTAGAAAATGAGACAGTCTAGGATGCCAGAATAATTGGCTATCTGCAAAAAAATCAACTTGGATCCATATTTTACACCATATATTACAAATTATAAATATTCTTGAAGAAACACAGGAGAAATCTTTTGTAATCTTGGGTCAGACAAGGATTTCTTAGATGTGACAACAAAAATATGATTCATAAAAGAAGAAATTGATAAACTGGATTTCATCAAAATTAAAAAATGTAGGCTTCTAGAAGGTACTCTTAAGAGAATGAAAAAGCAAATGAGAAACTGGCAGAAAAATATTTTATGATCATATATTTCATACAGGAGTTGTATCTAGAACATACAAATTAATTGTCAAAACTCAGTAAGAAAGCGAAGAACTTATTTTTTTTTAAGGGCAGAAGATTTAGGGAGACTTTACTAAAGACATTTATTTCCCAAAGAAGGTGAGGGCTCCTTTTCTCCACACCCTTGCCAACACTTATTATTTCTTGTCCTTTTGATTCTAGCCTTTCTAACAGGTGTAAGGTGATAGGTCACTGTGGTTTTGATTTGCGTTTCCCTGAGGATGAGTGACGTTGAGTATCTTTCCATGTTTCTGTTTGCAGCTGGCGTTTTCTACAAAAGTTATACACTTACCATATGATCTAGCCATTCCCCTCTTCAGTATTTATCTAGGGAAATGAAAGTATATGCCATGCAAAGACTTGTACATGAATGTATATAGCAGCTTTATTTGTAAAAGGCAAATGCTGGAACTAATACAAATGTCCATCAACAGGTGAATGAATAACCAAATTTCAGCCTGTCCATGTAATGTAATAGCACCCAGCAATAAAAGGAATGGACTACTGGTCAACATGATTAATATATATAAACCTTAATTATTTTGAGTGAAATAAGTTAGATTAGAAAAAGGTACAAATATTGCATAATTCCATTTATAAAAAATTTTAAAAATACAAACCAATAAACAGAGATAAAAAGGAGATCAGTAGTTGCCTGGGGATGGGTGATGCCAATAGAGGCAGAGGGAGTGATTACAAAGGGGCACAAGAAAACTGAGGGATGGCAGATTCATTCTTTACCTTGTGGGGATGGTCACAGGTGTGACATGTTATCATGCATCAAATGGTATGCTTTAAATATATTCAGTGCATTGGATGTCAATTATGCCTCATTGAAACTGTTTTTGAGCAGGGATGAATGCAAATGTGGGGGAGCCACCCTCCAGGAGACGTGCTTGTCCACCTGTACCCTCCAGCCACCTGTGTTCTCCATTCACCTCCTCTCTTAGCCCTTGTGCTCTCCATCCCACCTCCCTGGAGACGTCCTCAATCTGACCTTCTGTAGGGCCTTCTGCTGTTTCTTTGAACATCCCCAGGTCTCTCCTAGATACCATCTTTATTTATTTTATTTTAAGCTTTCAAAATAAAAACATAACCTAGGCTTATCACCCCCACCCCTTCCTTCTCTGACTCTTGAAATACCTGTAATTTGGCTTCCTGCCTGCAGTCATCCACTGATTAACTTCTCAAAAGTTACCCTCATCTTTCTCGTCTCCAAAATTAAACAGCCTTTCCAGATCCTTATCTCTTTGTTATAATTTCCATTCCTGATCTGTGTTTTGGTAATTTTATTTGCTTCCCCATTTGGTCCAGGCAAGTCACCATTCTGGGTTACCCCTTCCTCTCATATTTTACGTGTGCAATTTATGGATTCGCTCCTTAGGTTCTACACACTAGTAACACCCTCAAATAGAACTTCAATAGCCAAATCCTAACTCCTTTTTAAAAATATTTATTTATTTATTTATTTATTTCCGAAAGAAAGCGAAAGAAAGAATGAGCAGAGGGGATGGGCAGAGAGGGAAGCAGATTCCCTGCTGAGCAGGGAGCCCAATGCAGTCCATCCCAGGACACCAAGATCATGATCTGAGGCCAAGGCAGATACTTAACTGACTGAGTCACCCAGGCACCCCCGGAATCCTAACACTTAGCTATAACTTGTCAAGGGGCTTTCTATTTAGGCTGCCAGGTTAATAAGTAGAACATCTAGTTATGCTTGGATCTCAGGTAAACAAGGAATGTTTAGTATAATTTTACCCAGATATTTCATGGAGCATACTTATACAAGAAAAAAACTGTTGCTTACCTAAAATTAAAGTTAACTGGGGTATCCTGTATTTCTGTTTGCTAAATCTAATAACCCTATGTCTACCTCATCTCTTAATTACCATCACTGAAAAGGCCCTAAGTTTTCCAGCTTTTACTTGTGTCTCTCATCAGGAAAAATGCTATCTTTTTAAACTCTGCCTACCAAAGTCACCCCTTCTCCACGCTCAGGTCTTCCCTGATCATCCCAAGCTACAGCCTCCACTTTCCCTTCTCTGAGCTGGTCTCCTTCCCAATGTTCTTTATCTCAGGATCTTGAGGGGTATAACCTCAAAAGTATAACCAAAAGTCTCACTTTTGATGAGTCATTATTTTGTGTAGTCTGTAGTTCCGGTTTACGAATTCACTTTTTTTTTTTTTTCCTTTATGAGTCGAATTTAAATTGTGAATGTTTTTTTGCTTAGTAGTTTTTGCTTGGATTCTTTTGAGTGCCACAGATGGGTTCGCCTATCTAGAAATAGGTTTTGTTTTTAGAGACACAGAATTAATGTTTTGGTTTCTCACAGGACCCTTTTTTTCTCCTCTGAAAGCCCTAGAAAAAACACACTTCTTGATCTTTTCCCTGAGACAGTGGAATGTGAATTGTTTTTTTTTTTTTTTAAGATTTTATTTATTTGTCAGAGAGGGAGGGAGAGAGAGCGAGCACAGACAGACAGAATGGCAGGCAGAGGCAGAGGGAGAAGCAGGCTCCCCGATGAGCAAGGAGCCCGATGCGGGACTCGATCCCAGGACGCTGGGATCATGACCCGAGCCGAAGGCAGCTGCTTAACCAACTGAGCCACCCAGGCGTCCCTGTGAATTGCTTTTTATCTTTGAGGGGACACTGTCCAAGAGTCCCAGCTTACTGCGAACAGCCTTGGGTACAGCTTCATCCTTGACAGGCCCAAGTCCACCCTTTCCTACCTATGCACTTCTCACAGCCCTATCTTGGAGCCCAGTCTGGGCTGCCAGGGTACTCGTCCAGCCCCACCTTCCCATCCCCAGGCATCTGGGCCCTGCTCTTGCTTTAAGGTCTTGCCTCACTTTTCTGCCATAGATTTCTCTTCAACTCTTTTGGATTAGGCTGTCTTTGAGAATATTTTCTTTGTTACACTTTAGCCAGTATTTCTGTATTTCCAGTGGGAGGATACAGCTGCAGAGTCTGCCTCCTTTTATTACTCTTTGTGTCCTCAGCTAAGTCCCTCCACTGGACTGTAAGCCTCCACAGGGCAAGGATCAAGTCTTACCCTTTTTAGCACATAATCTCCTGCCTCATAGAGCCTCAGTAATTATTTGCACGGTGAATGGTACTGTGCTGGGCTAATGTTTGTTGGCTGGAGGCTAATTAAAAGTACATGGAGGGGAGCTGGGTGGTTCAGTCGGCTAAGTGTCTGCCTTCAACTCTAGTCATGATCTTGGGGTCCTGGGATGGAGCCCCACATCGGACTCAGCGGGGAGTCTGCTTCTCCTGCTCCTTCTGTCCTTCCCCCTGCTCATGCACTGTCTCTCTCTCTCTCTCTCTCTCTCTCTAATAAATAAAATCTTAAAAAATTAAGTAAAAGTACATGGGGAAAAATCTTCATTTGCACACTTCAGTGCACCTAGCACAGTACCACCCACAGCCTCCTTTTAATAGCAGCATGGGGTGGCAGGGGGGGAGAGCAGGGTGTGAAAGAGAGAGAGAGAGAAAGAAAGAGAATTTGCTGGGCTGATTCCCACTGGAAAAAATATTTTTGAATTTGTAGATCAATAGTTACCAATCTTTTTCTAAGCCTACTCACCTGAGTTCCTCATCACTACCAGCTGTAACTGGCTTACCTAATTGTCACTTTAGGTTGGGGGTGGAGGGAGGGAGAGGATGGGATGCCTTGCAAAAGGGTGTATCAGAATCCTGGCCAACAGGTGTCGTTTTAAAATTCCTTCTCCACCCACCTTCCACCATCCTGGCTGAAAATCACTGCCTTAATCACCCACACGACTTTGTAAAAAGCACTTCTCACCTAAGCTCAAATTTCCCATTGTTGGTTATTCATTTCACATCGACACGTTTGTAACAGTCAGGCACGACAAGCATTAATGATCCGATTGGCTTTCCCGAAGCCATCCGGAAGCCCAGTGGAGCGATACTACAGAGATGGACCATCTGACTTCCATTTTTCCCAATGTGTTACTAAACACACAAACTCTGGGTCACTGTACTGCATCTCTCTGGGTATCCAGCTGTAAGGGTGTATTCAACAGCGTTGCAAATTACACGTGTAGAAATGAGCAGGCTTAACATCTCAATATAGAGAATAAAGACATAAATGTTTCGTTTTCAAAACCACAGAATTTTACCAGATGCGATGATATTTTAGGGAACGTTTTCCTAATACGTTCATTCTCTTCTAGGGAATGGATTTCAGTGTGATATGATGCTGAAGGCAGTAGGCAGAGCTTCTGAAAGCCTCGCTTCCGTCTGCCACGGCTAAACAACCCAGCAGTTTTCGAGGAGGCATTATGCCATCTGAACATATTAGTCTCTTGGCTGTCTTGCTCAGACCATCTATGCACCTCCTTACTGAATGCTTGCTGGCAGAGTTCCCAGCCAGGAATGCCCCACAGCCATCTGCTCTATCTCTTGTACCCTGCCTTTGTGCCAGGGGGAGCAATGTCTCCCCAGATATTGCTTAGGTGTTTGGATGACCATAAAAGGGCAACCTAGAAAAATTATTATGTACTGAGAGCACGTGGGCTGTTTCTGTGTTATGATATTTTATTATACTTTGGCTGCCCTGTGTTTTCAAATTGATTCTACTAGTTGCTGTAAACACGCACAGATGGAGTGGGGAGGGACGAGGGTAGAGTGGGAAGTACAACTCCCTGAGAATAGGATTTGGTAAAGGGAAAGCCCTTAGGGCAGATCCTTATACTGTCCCCACTCTACCTTTACCTGAAGGTGCTATTTTGAGCAAGTCACTTTCACCTTATACTTTCCTTACATTAAATGGAAAATGGAAAACAAAATTGCATTTAAAAAAAGCTAAAAGACAAATTATTGACTCAGAAAAGCAAAAAACCAAAAGAACCATTTCTAGTATTTATGGGAAGGAACTAATATCTCCAATAAAGAACTCCAACAAACTGGTGAAAATAAAAAACACAGATAACCCATAAAAAGAGTCAAAGACCTTGATAGGTTTTGGCACACGAAGAGCAAAAGACCAATAAATAAGTGACAACATGCTCACAAATGGTCAGGAAAATTAAAAATCAAAACAACATTGGGATATCAGGTGTTTATGCATCTGACTAGCAAATAGGAAAAAAAAATTTTTTTTTGATGGTCACTCTCCAGAGCTGGGGAGAGTGGAGGGACACTTGCAGACACTGTGGTGAGAACGTGAATTGCTATAGGCTGCTAAGAAAGTAATTTAACAATGCCTATTGACTTTGCCAGCAACCTTCTTTGTGGGAATCTGCCCTAAAGAAACAGAAACAATGTTGTGTAAAGATACATGTATGTAGGGGCACCTGGGTGGCTCAGTGGGTTAAGCCTCTGCCTTCGGCTCGGGTCATGATCTCAGGGTCCTGGGATCGAGCCCCGCATCGGGTTCTCTGCTCAGCAGTGAGCCTGCTTCCTCCTCTCTCTGCCTACTTGTGATCTCTCTCTCTCTCTCTCTGTCGAATAAATAAATAAAATTAAAAAAAAAAAAAAGAAGAACCTGGACACACACCAAAATTAGAGAAGGTAAAATTAAAAAAAAAAAAAAAAGATACATGTATGTAGATTTCTATTGCCAAGTGGGAGAAGAAAAAGTTCAGAAAATAATCTGAATTGCCACTGATGGAGGAATGGTTGAACACATTATTTCGTATCACTGGTTCTCAACCAGGAATGACTTTGGTCTCCAAAGGGCATTAGGCAACATCTGGGGATATACTTTTTAAGTATTTTTAATGTAAGGTATGTACTTTTTTTTTTTTTTTTAGATTTTAATTTGTTTATTTGACAGAGAGAGAGAGGCAGGCAGAGGGAGAGGGAGAAGCAGACTACCCACTGAGCAGGGAGCCCAATGAGGGACCTCGATCTGAGGATCCTGAGATCACTATCCCAGCCAAAGGCAGACGCTTAACTGACTGAACCACCCAGGTGCCCGGGGATATATTTTGATTGTCACAAGAGGGGGCTGAGTGATAATGGCAAGTAGTAGGTAGAGGCCAGGGATATCACTAAACATCTTACAGTGCACAGGACAGTCATCCCAAACAAAGAATGATCTGACCCAAAATATCAATAATGCTGATCCTGAGACACCTGTGTGTATGTATGTGTAAATGCACTGAAGGTGAGTCCCTGAGAAAATATTAAATAAAAAGACTACTTTATAATATTGCATTAAAAAAAGTGACAACTCCAAACAAGAATATATATATATTTGCATGAGCATGGTGTAAAGCATGGAACTTTATACCAAACTGGTAACACTGGAAACAAGCAAACACACAAGAGTTCCTATACTTTCAGTTTCAGACGGCTGATCAGAATCACACGGGACGCTTTTGAAATATTTGTATTTCCTACCCAAAATCCAGGTTTCTTGCCTCAAACATCACAGATCTAAAAATTTCAAAAGTTTTGAGTTTTCGCCCCCAAAAATTATCTTTTGGAAAAGAGAGAGCTGCCTTCTACTGAAGTCCTTAGCAAGTATCTCTTGCTATGGGGGCTCTCTCAGTTACTTTATTTTGATGGCATAATACTGTTGATGGAAAAATATAGCGCCTAAAAACTGGGAACAATGCTTTCAAGAGGCACCTGACAAAATCTCATTAGGTCCTCACTAGGCAGAAAGTGAGCAAACTCGGGTCCCTTCATCCCTTCATAAGGCACCAAACCTATCATAGGGGCTCCTCTCCCATGACCCTATTCTAACCCTTAATTACCTCTCAACAGCCCCACCTCCGAATATCACCACACTGGGGATTAGGGCTTTGACATAGAAACTGGGAAGGACACAAATATTTACTCCATAGCAATGGCCTTGCCATGGCCAATTCTTCATGTCTTTGCCTTCTGAGACAACATGAAGTTTCTCAGCAGATGACCTCTTAGCTTGTGTAAAGGACAGATAGAGAAATTTTTACGGGATAGTCCTAGCAGGTGACAGAGTGGAAACACTCCGCAGGGGGTGCTCAATTTATTGTAATATGGGAGATGACTTGGGTGAAAGAAAATAGAGAGCAGGTGGGTCAGAGTCTGGGCCTCATAATGCTGACATGTGTCCTGCTCTGTTCTTCCAGCACCTGTCGCTCACAGGAAGGCAGGTACTTGTCAGGGTACTTTGAAATTTTAAGGCCAAAGGGCATCTGTTGATGCTCCAGGCATGCTGAGAAAAGCAAGTCATCTTTCCATGCACTAAATGACGTCGGTGAGTGAATGGAGCTGTTAGGAGTTAGGCGCCAGGGAGAGAGTGGGAGGCAGTGGAGACACTGTCCTACTGAGCCTCCATCTCTCGGCCTAGCCTTGCCGCCGCTACAAAAGGGCATGGAATGAATAATTTTAACCTTGGCTTCCTGTCCTGTTCCATGGGATTTTTCATGGCTGTTTTGAAGAATGAGGACTAGAAAAGATGCCAAAATGGCTTAAGAAGACAAAACATGGTATTACTATTTTCAATGATTTAAATGAGGGTGGTTTATTTTCAAGATCAAATAACTTCTGTTCACCTACAAGATCTTAATGCAATAAAAAGCCAGTTAAAACTTTCATCATGATTCAATATCCATGCACTTGTGAATACTAAACTATGCGACTGAAAACTTCCAAGGAATTAAGGGCATGAAATAAAAGTTTCAAACAAATCATCAGCAAAACTGTCTTTTCAATTACAAAGGGAATTTTCCAGGAAAGCAATAAAGCTGTTATAACTAGGACAAATAAATACCTAAAGGATCTTTGGACTTGTCCTGTAACACTTGTAATTTCCTACTTTTCAAATCAATTCAGTTTCCGAAATATCAATTAGGCTCTTACTATATGTAAAGCCTGACTAGGCACTGGGAATAGCAGATAAATGTGAAACAGCATGAAGATGGGGCATTAGAGTTTCCAGGAAGGCAGCTAAAGGGATTGATAAAAATCAATCTGTATCATGGTAATTGAATAGAAATGATGCTACTAATAACAGAATGTGATTTGTTTCTAGAATGAAAACTCATTTGTTATGATCAAATATTCTCTTCATTCTGTGCTTGGAAATGTTGCTTTAAGCTAATACAATTCACATGCTCAAATTTCATAAAATAGAAAAAATTAAGTTATTGAGTATTCATGGTAAATATATGAATTCAAGACTTTAACAATTTAACAAAAGTTGCATTATTGTTTACTGGGGTAAATAAAGCTTGTAAACAAGGAAGTCTAATTAATCTTCATATTGATTTTATAAAAATAGACACTGTTGTCTTTTTGGTCAGATACCTAATCAAAAGCCTTGGACCATTACGTGGAAACCCAAACCAATCACGGAAACAGGCCAATGATTTCTTCATATATCTACTATACTCACTCTATTAATTAAATTAACATTAGCTGCTGAACAAATAAATTCTAAAATTTCAGTGGCCTAACATAGTAAAATTTTATTTTTTGCTCTCTTTCCAGTCTAATATTAGTTTTCCTGGTTGGCAGTTGCCTTTGAACTAAAGCCTGGCTTTCTGCCACTCCATGCCCCCCACTCCAAAATACAATGGTTGATCAGGGACAGAACTGTAATAAAACTCCTATCAAGAAAAGTGAAGAGCGGATGGGGCATCTGGGTGGCCCAGTGGGTTAAGCCTCTGCCTTCAGCTCAGGTCATGATCTCAGGGTCCTGGGATCGAGCCCCACATCAGGCTCTCTGCTCAGTGGGGAGCCTGCTTCCCCCCACCTCCACCCCACCTGCCTCTCTACCTACTTGTGATCTCTGTCTGTCAAATAAATAAACAAAATCTTAAAAAAAGAAAGAAAGAAAGAAAGAAAAGCGAAGAGTAGAAAACATGCAGTGGTCTCTGGTCCCTAGCAGTGATAAGATCCTACAAATATTTGTGAGGTATCTTGTGAATTAGGTTATTTTCCTTGACTTGAGCCAGATTCTACATTTTGAAAGAACTCCCTTGCCCACTGCTACAAGGTGGGGAAGAAGGAGTGAAGTATCCCTCCCAATGCATTTTGAGATAAGAAAACAAAGCAGGTGACTCCATCCAGTATACACAGAGTTTTATTCTGGGTAATTTATTGAGGGGGGATCTGGTGGAAGATGATCCACAGCAGCTGCACAGTTATTCTTAAAGGTCTGCCAGGTCCAGACCTTAGGTGACAGATTTTATAAATCGAGGGAATGCACAGAAGGGCACTGTAGGGAGATCAAAGGATTTGCGTGCACCTGACAGCTAACCTTGAATTAGATCTTGTGGTACCACCTGTGTGTCAGGAAAGGGAAAGACCATGTTATCTCTAATAGAGTCATGCAAGGCCAAAGCAAGCCTCCCCCGATCCCAGCCTGCACAGGCATTTCTAAAGTACATATATTAATCTCCGAGGGGCCGAACACAGAGTTCCAAGAGAAGTCATCTGGTGAAAAAAGAGTAAGACAGAGGGCCAGAGATGGAATCAGTATTGTCAGCACTCCTATATCCAGGATTCGTTATGGCCCCTGGATCTTCCCTTTAGGAAGTTCTTTCTTGTCTATCATCTTCCATGGCCACGTCTGAAAGAGGAACCAAGGACTACATTGTCCTACAAAGCCATATAGCCCAGTGCAAGCGTAGGGATGCAAAGGTTGTTTTAAAACTGTAAAGGTCAAGGTATTTTGTTCTGAGCTCATAGTTTTCTCAGCAATACAGTTTCCACAAAGCCTCAGTAGACCTTTGACTATTTTATACCATGAAGTTTGGGCCTGGTATATTGCCTTAGTAACTGTAACACTAACTGAGACTTCCTTCAGTGACACAGCTCATACATCCTCTGTCCTCGAGTCCATCACTAAAAACTTAACAGTAGGGGTGCCTGGGTGGCTCAGCGGGTTAAAGCCTCTGCCTTCAGCTCAGGTCATGATCCCAACGTCCTGGGATTGAGCCCCGCACGGGGCTTTCTGCTTGGCGGGGAGCCTGCTATCCCTCTCTCTCTGCCTGCCTTTCTGTCTACTTGTGATCTCTGTCAAATAAAAAAACAAAATCTTAAAAAAACAAAAAACTTAACAGTAATTCCACTATTTACTTGTACCCACCAAAGAATTTGCAAGGACATATAATCCATCGCAATATTTCTTGAAATACCTTTTCCTTTCTCCCATAGTATACTGGGTTTTAAACTTTCTCCTTTACCCTCTGCTTTTTACCAATATCCTTTTAGTTTTCCCTGTTTGTTTGGCCTTCTTCTTTCTTCCCTTCTCCCTCTTTTTTCTTTCATTCATGCATACAAAACACAAAACCCTCGTCCCAGTTTCTTGAGTTTTCTTACCCAATTTGCCCAACCTATATAACAAGGCCCTGATATGTGGCAGGGGTAGGGACATGAAGCAGGTCATACCCACATTTGACACTGAAGGTAGAGTGAGGGAAAAGAGGAAAGTAATACTCTCACAGAAATATTTTCTATCCTCATTGCACTTGTCTGTTTATTATCTCTTTCTTCACTGATTCCTCTCCCTGAAGGAACATACTCACATTTACTGAGCACAATGCTTCAGCTACTGCCCCATCATGGTTTTACTATCATCCTGAAAGGATGGCACCTACTTATTTCTCCACTTCTCACACTCCATTTACTCCTCAACCCATTGCAATATAGCTTCTGCTCTCACGTGTCTACTGAAATTCCTGCAAGGTCACCAAATGGTCCACAAACTGCTGCATTCGCTTCTGTTCTCGACTTCCAGAACCTCATCCCGCTTTTCTCTCTTCCTCTTGTTGCAGAACTGACAGAATGATCCAGCTATGGACTTGATTTTCTCTAATGGCACTTGCTTTTCTCTCTTTTTATTAGCCTCCTCAGCCTCAAGGAAATTGGGACAAATTCCCCAGGAGGAGGTGAGAGCATAATCAAGTGACACCCCCTGATACCACATGAAAGAGGATCTCTGCTATAGATCAGCAATCCTGAGCAATGCTCAGAAGCCTCAACCTTTTCCTGTTTCGGGGTGAGCTATCTATACAGCACTACGCAGTGAATGGCAGTAGTCTTATCTCTCTAGTTTCTGTGTGAAGCTTAATCTGGTCTTTGGGGCATCATTTATCAGATTTAAAGCTTCTTAGGGATGGTGTACAAATAGGATTTCTCCTTTGAACTAATACTCAGAGCTCTTGCAAAAACTGACATATCAATATATTTCTTTAACAACCTTCCCTGAACTTCTTCCTTCTGACCTTTCCCATGATTACTTACATCATTAAAATCACCAATTTTGGAGAAGTATCCTATCACACTGACACATTATTGGAAAATCAACTATTGGACTGAAAAATGATAGATTCATTCTCAATGATTTAAATGTTGTGGAATTTGGATTTAAAAATTCAAATATCTTAGTAGTACCTGACATGATCACTTTTAATTAAGGCCATTCCACAAACACCTTTTCACAAGCATACCGATTTGTCTATTTTTTTCCTTCAAAGGTTCCTTTACACATTATCCTTAAGGAGTCTACAGAGATCAAAAGTTTGGAAATTAATACATTATATGTTAATAAAAAATTTTTTTAATTGTTAAAAACAAAACAAAAAGGAGTTCTGAAATTTGAAGAGAACCATAGGCCCTATAATTATCTGAGAAATTTTTCTTACTCTTTAGGAAAGAGAAATATCAATTCACATCTCAAGCTACAATTTGATAGGTGAAGGACTGAGAGTACTGAAGACAAATTTTTAATAAAATTTGATAGTTACATTGCAGAGACCCTATCCACTGTTACTAGTTTAAGGAAGATGGAATTTATTACAATCTATTAAATGGCTTCAGAATCACTGAGATGGTTAAAGAGAATATTGAACGAGTTTTCAGGGACAATTCCTTCAATCACTCAATAGAATAGGGCCACCCAGAGATCTGCTGCCTCTCCTACAAACAGAAAGCTACCAGCTCCAGGGCAAGGCCACCACTGCCACAATCAGGCGGCAATCTAAAATCATGAAGCTGCCACCATGACCATGCATATGAGCAAAATGGATGCCTCATGCCCCACCTCCCCAAACCCACAAAGCTTGTAACTGGACAGCAGGACCATGAGCCCTCCAATGGGACTTGCCAGCAGAAGTAGCAGAAGCCTCATGTTTTCTTCACTGCCATGTCCCAAATCTTGCATGAGTGAGGCTGACTGCAACCTAAATCACACCTGGAAGCTTAGCTCTGAGGAAATAAATAGGAGGGAGGTAGACTGTAGCTCTTCCCTTACCCTCTTACCCCGAAGCGAGGTGAGATAGAAACAAGTTCCTAAAAATGAATGGCTATCAGGGCTCCTGAATGGATCAATCAGTTAAGCGCCTGACTTCAGCTCAGGTCATGATCTCGGGTTCCTGGGATCTAGCCCCACCTCAGGCTCCGCACGCAGTGGGGAGTCTGCTTCTCCCTCTCTGCCCTCTCCCCACCCCACCGCTGGTGCTCTCTCTCTCAAATAAATAAAATCTTTTAAAAAAAGAAAAATAAATGGCTGTAGTTGGGTATTCAATGTTTTTTGTGTTGGCTAACTATGAGGTTTCAGAAGAAATTCGAAGATTAAGAGGCACTGCTAAAATCCTATTCTAAAAAAACTCAATGATAGAGATAACTTTATAAAAAATTAGCTCATTATTGGGGCGCCTGGGTGGCTCAGTGGGTTTAAGCCTCTATCTTCAGCTCAGGTCATGATCTCAGGGTCCTGGGATTGAGCCCCACATCGGGCTCTCTGCTCAGCGGGAAGCCTGCTTCCCCCCCCCCTCTGTCTGCCTCTCTGTCTACTTGTGATTTCTGTCTGTCAAATAAAAATAAATAAAATCTTTAAAAAAAAATTAGCTCATTATTATTAATAAAGTATCGGGCCCCATGGAATGGCAGTTTCAGATTACATATTCAGTAGAAAAATAAAATAATGCTGAAGATAAAGCTAGAGGCCAATAGAGCCTTTAGCCAAGCCAGAGAAAGACAATGAAAGCTCTGGAGGGCTAATGTCAAGTTTACTTCTTCATGATGAAATTATAGGGGTAAAATAGATTTCGCCACCTCTCAATAATGAGTGAGAAATTACTGTGGAAAGGTTGGTGAATTATGATAATAAACACAGCTGCTTTGATGCAGCTAACGCAGGTGTGCATTTTTGTAACGTTAATGACATTCATCGCCTTGGCTTACTGAACCAGCAAGGAGATTCCCTCTGTGAGGCGGCGGAACAGGAAGAAAGCCAGACCCTACTGGTTTTCTACAACCATCACAATTGTAACAGTGCAATGTTTCATGCAGTTATTTAATATCGAGTGAACTGAATTCCAGCTGCCATTTACTGAGTACCTTCTGCCATCCACATTGCATAAGGGGTTTTGCATTGTTCTGTCCATTACACCATTATAAAAACCCTGGACAGCCAGCATTCTTTACCTCTTACATCTATTTACAGATGGAAAACCTTGGGATCAGAAAGGATAAGTAACCAACGCAAGCTCAGGGAGACAGTAATGTACTGAGAGGCTGCAAATTCAGATGGCCGCATTTGCAGGGGAAATGTGTTGGCTTTGCTTGTCTAGCATTCAGGCCTCCTGTGGTTTGGCTGGGTTGACTCTGCCACTCCCAGGGTTGGCATGGGACCCAGGCACACTCGACCAAGTCACCACGTCCTCCTGGGCACAGCAGTCAGAAGTGTCATATGACATGACCACAGCCTATCAGAGAGAAATATATGGCTTTTTCTGGAGAAAATAAAAGAGGAATTTTTTTTCTCTTCTCTGCTGTATTGGGATTTTGATGGCATGAGTCCATAATGGGTAATAACCTGTTACTACCAAAAGGAGACAGCCTGCTAAGAGTGAGGCCAACAGAGGACAAAGCAGAGATGAGAGATGGAGAGAAACTGGTCTTAATGCTATCTTCCAAGTGTCTAAATCCAGACATCCTAGAGCCCATAGAACCTATGTAATTTTCAGGTATATAAGAAAATTAGGGAAGCCTGGGGGTATAGTCAGTTAAGTGTCTGACTCATGGTTTCAGCTCAGATCTTGATTTTAGGGTCGTGGGATCCAGATCCGCATCAGACTCCACGCTGAGCCCAGAGTCTGATTGAGATTCTCTCCCTCTTCTTTTGCCCTTCCTGCTCATGCTCACTCTCATTCTCTCTAAAATTAAATGAATAAATCTGTAGTTTATCTGTAAAACTGATTATTCAATCACTGAAAAGATTTTGAGTTTGAAAACATTTGACTAATTTTGCCACAAGGTAAATGACTTGAAAATGTTGTAAAATCTTATAGGAAATTTCTCAAGATAGTCTATTACACATTAATAACAGCTTAACTCTTAAAAACTTATCCTTCCTGCCTCCCTCATCAAAGCCTATAATAAATGACATAAATTAAAAGGCTTTGTGAAACTAAGAATTAGACTATAGATATAAAAAATTTCAAATAATAATATTTCAAACCAAATTTACCAGCACTTTTAACATCTGCCCGTGGAAGGTGACTCTAAAGCGTAGACTATACTAAGGATAGGCAAGGTGCAGTGGCAACCAAAGTACAGTAGGGAAAAAGGGGTCAATGTTACCAGCTCCTTCTTACTTAATATTTCACAAAGTGCATGTATCAGGCATGGGAGGCCAGGAAGCGAAAACAAAAATCCCAGATTTCAGCAGGCTTCATTTTTGCTCAGCTTTCTTTTTTGCTCATGCTAAATGTGCAGTGTGGGTCGGGGACTCTGCTCCACCATCACTCAGGGTTGGAGGCGCTACCTACCGACTAGCAGCTGAGCCATCTAGCAAACTCAGCTTCCTTATCTGCTGTGCAGAGGAAGAGAGAGAATGAAGAACTCACCGCTGTGGTTAAGGACTCACACTAGAAGCGACATACATCATTGCTGCTCCCAGCCTGAGGCGAAATTAGTCATGCAGCCCAGTTTTAGCTAAAAGAAAGGCTGAAAAATGACAGTGAATCACACGGGATATTTGGTGAGTAATAACTACGTCTTCCGGGATATCTGGATATCCCAGAACAGATATCCAGATATCCCAGAGAACAGAAAGAAATGGAATGGAAGGCATGTGCTCCCTTGACTCATATGTGACTATATCATGTTTACAAGTATATCTTGTACTTTTGTATTACTTTTAGACTTTACAAAAAGCAATTTTCTATACCAATCAGATGGGCTGCAGTAAATGTAGACATTAAGATAATCAGTGACTCTGGAATGTACGTAATTACATCTGGTAACTTATATTGGGATGAATATACTTTTAGTCAGTTAATCAAGTAGCCAGAAGAACCTAAACTGATAATGGGCAAGAATGTGTGTGTGTGTGTGTGTGTGTGTGTGTGTGTGTGTGTGTGTATGTTTCCATGGGTGTCCATCCTCAGTCTCAGGAGAACATGAGTACCTGCTTGGTCTGCCTCATGTTAATGGATGTGAGGGAAGATGCAATGTGTACACCTGAAGAGTGACTTAAGAAATCCTCTGATGTATTTTTAGAAAGCTTTGGATGGCAGTCATTTTTGTCTTTGTTAAGTAGTCTGAACCCTAAAGGTGGGCTAAAGTTTGCCAGTAGTTTTTCAAAGGGGTGGTACTGCCCCTTAGGGAATGTTTTGAAAATCTGTGGTGGTATGTTTTATTTTTGGGTTTTGTCCATTAAAATAATTGGAAGGCCCTACTGGCATTTAGTAGGTAGGAGTCCTGCATCTCTTGACATTTGAAAGCCCCAATTACCATTCATGTTTATCATCATCTGAGCCTATATAATTAAAATACGCTTTTCATATAAACAGAAAAAAATGGGGGAAGGTGTTGGACTTTTTTTTAAATTTTCTAAGAATGCAACTATTATATAAAGAGAAGGGAGGTTTCACTGTGTTTTCCTGAGTTTGACAAAGAAACGGTTTCTTTTGTTGTTGTTGTTGTTTTTTAAGATTTATTTATTTTAGAGAGAGAGAGACTGCAAGGGGGGAGAGGCAGAGGGAGAGGGAGAAAAATCTCTCTTTTTAATTTATTTCTTAAAATTTATTTTTATTTAAATTCAATTAACATATAATGTGCTATTGGGTAGAGGACAGTGATTCATCAGTCTTATATAACACCTAGTGCTCATTATATCACATGCCTTCCTTAATGTCCATCACCCAGTTATCCCATCCTCCCACTCCCATCCTCTCCAGCAACCCTAAGTTTGTTTCCTATGCTTTTTAGAGTCTCTTATGGTTTGTCTCCCTCTCTGATTTCGTCTTGTTCTATTTTTTTTTTTTTTTCCAGGAGAGAGAATCTTAAGCAGATTCTGTAATCAGCCCAGAGCGAGATGCAGGGCTCGATCTCACAACCTGGAGATCACAACCTGAGCCAAAACCGAGTCAGACACTTAACAGACTGCACCACCCTGGCACCCCAAGAAATGCTTTCTATTTCAAAAATTCATGCGACCAATGACAACACTGCTGATGATATTTGCATTCATAATTATTCTCCACAAACATACAGGCACCTGATGACATAACTCTACCTTCTAATGAAGTCAAGCTTGCTTATTGAGATAGTGTAGTAACGTATTATTATAAAATATTTTTCTTTCTTCTCCCATTTTTATTACACTTAAAATGCTAGGTGTTCTTCAGAATTATGAAGTAGTCAATAATAACGCTTACAAATTTGATCTTTGGATAATAAAGGAACATTTAAAATATCTGCTATGAAGGAATTGGATCTGGAAAGGTTGAGAAGCAATGTGTTAGCAATATGGCATGATGTTTAAAAATCAGAGTTCAGAGATAAGTAGATCTGTGCCCAAGCCTTAGTTCTATTATATAACCTCAGGCAAATAATTTAACTACTCTAAACCTTCACAGGTAGAAGTCTCTCAACTCTAGAATGGAAATACTACCTGTTATGTCAGTCATTTTGAAGGCTAAAGGAGATAGATGGTTAGCTTGGTGCCTGGCCTTTAGCAAGCAAGCAACGATAAATTATGGCCATGAATTCTAAATTACTATTATAAATACAGTTTAAAATTCAACATAAAACATACAGAAGCTAGAGTCTCAGAACCTTAGAGCTCTTACGTGGTAATGTCAAAATGGTTCTCTTTGTTTTTCTCTAGTCTCCTGGGTCGGGGGCAGGGAGCTGGTTTCTATTTCCTCAAATTCTAGCTAAGCCCTGTCAAGTCGGCTTGAAAAGTAAAAGCTGTTACAGTGTGTTTACATAGAACCCTGAGATTTTTTTATCTCTCCACTTTCTTTTTCCTGTTACAAAATAGTTACTTTATGCACATGCCATCAACTAACAATGCACCTTCCACCCCCACAGGCTGCCATCTTGGTGGGTCTGAAAGGATGGCTCTATTTTTACCTGCCTTCAGGAGCTGGCTCTTTGAAAACAGGCAGTTCTGCTCTATAGGCTGGAAATATGTTTCTACTTTGCTTTAGGGTCAGACATAATACAAGGTGTTAATGATCTCATCAGTAAAATACGCTTCATGAGATGAGCATTCCAGACTAAATTAGGCCATGTCTTTACAATCTCTCCCACCTGTTCCTAAATTTCATTACACAGTGTGGCTATTAATTGCCCAAAAAGAGACATTTCCAACTCCTATCCTGGACCCTTGCAGAGCTGAGACATACTACTCAGACTCTTTCTTTCCCTCTGGTATAGGAGGGAAAATTAATTGATGCCAAAGAAAATACACTGAAGCTGAAACTTCCAAGTTTTTATCCTACTTTAGTGTTAGAGTTCCAAATAATCTCAATGTCATCAAAATAACGGAAACTGACCTTTTCTTTTGACTTGTTCAATTTCCTATTCTGTCCCTCAGAAGTCAAACATAACATTAAACGTTCAAAAATTAAAAGAGGGAGGAGAAGGATAATTTCTTAAAAAGGAATTTGGGGTTTCATTTTCCTTTCTACATGAAAGCTCCTCTCCTATAAACTCCCATAAGACTGAAGTCTGAAGTTGTATAAGATTCATCCCTGCTAACACTAACATTAACCAATTTTAAGAAAATTACCGCACTTTACAATGCCATAATTCAGACATCTTTCCCTTGAATGATGAGCATACAGTCAGTGGTCACTCATCCTGAGAAGTAGGCATGAAGCATGATCAAGCCCAGAACTGAGATCCCAGTGATCGTGAACTCTGTGTCCTGAAAAAAACCTGGGGAGAGCCTGATTCAACACATTCACTCTGCAGGCTGGGTGGCAAATGGATTCCTTCTGAGGAAACAACAAACTCTTCAACAAATCTGTATTGATCTTCTACTGTGTAACAGGTGCTGTTCTAGATATTAGAGATAGAGCAATACAAACCATAACAAAACAAAACAAAATCCCTGTCTTGATAGGGTTCATAATGTAGTAGAAGACAGACAATAAGCAAAATACATGAGTGTATTTGATAATGCACAGAAAGCGATAAATTCTAATAGAAAAAGCTGGGAGGGGTGCTGGGAGTGTCAGGGAGTGGAATACAGTCTTTGTAGCTGGGACAGGGTGGGCCTCACTGTGTAGGTGACATCTGAGAAAAGACTTGAAGGAGGTGAAGTTGTGCACCATGGAGATCTCTGGGGGAAGAACATTCTAAGCAGAGGGAAACTTCCGTGGAAAGACCTGCTGGAATAACAGCACAGAGTCCAATGTGGTGAAGGGGGTAAGGAGAGGACTTGTAGAGGTAAGGCCAGGTAGGTCATGGGCGCCAGGTCCTCGGGGGCCTGTGGGCCACCCTAAGGATGTTGGCTTTCACTCTGAGTGAGATGGAGAGTCACTGAACAGTTTTGATTAAAGAAATGACATGACTTGAATTACATTTTAAAAGGATCACTCTGGATGTAGAATGGCCTGTGTAGGGAAGAGAAAAAAATCTTTTTCCTACACCCTACCCTCTTTTATTCAATGGTTCTGGCTCTGCAAATTTTACTGACAAAAAACAGATGAAGAGAAGAAAAGCATACAAGTTTTACTTGATGTTACTTTTTCCATGACACGGGAAAAAAGTGAAGACTCAAAGAAGTGGGTGAGCCTAAGAGCTTATATACCATTTTCAACAAAGAGCAGTAAACCACAGAGACGTAACAAGACAAAGGAAAGAGGTGTTCAGGCTGTTGAGGGCTGCAAACTGTGGGAAGGTAGTACATGGTAGAGATGGGTGGGAGGTAAGGGCTTTCTTAGCAAGGTTGTTTGTGTAGGTCTGTGGGGCGGGGGGCAACTTTCTGCCTTCTTCCTTGCCATAACACATCCCCCAGGATAAGGGACAGAGGGCAGGCGTCTTTCAGGAGTCTCTGGTTCTAGTCAGATAAGGCAAGCTCCAGGAAGCCTTCTTTCTGCAGCTATTGAATCTCAAATGCCTTGGCTTAGCTTCTGCTTAAAGTAATCCTTCTGCCAAAGTGGCATAATTTAGGGCAGCATATTCCGATCCCCTTCAGCCTGCACAGGGACAAAAATGGGAGGAGGGAGTCTCACAGAAGGTTCCTACAACAGCTCAAAATGGGAGATAATGGTGGTTTGCACCCGAGTGAAAACAGCAAAGTAAGGGACACTCGGATCTATGTATATATGGATAGTAGAGCCAGCATAACTTCCTATGTTGTGGACATGGGGTGTGACAGAAGGGTCCACAATGATTCCAAAGTTTCAAGCCTGGAACTGTGAATCATTAGGCTAGTTGAGAGAATGAATGGTCTCCAATTCAGTTCTGTGTGTTTTTCCTGGAATTGTCTGGCTCTGTCGGTTAAGAATATTTTGTCATCCTTAGAGCCTCCTAACTCCCCCTGAACAGCTGAGCCAACAGACCAGCTCAGCACAGAGTAGCGCACCACACCAGCTATGTAGGATGCAACTCATCCGAATTCCACAGGTGTCCTTGCTGAGATGGACTAGGGCGCACCCTCAGAATCCTCTGCTGTCTTTATGACCTCCCCCTAAGAGAAAATGTGAGTTTAGATGTCCGCTTTCATTAAGAAAAAAGAAAGAAAGAAAAAGTAAATAAAGCCATGTAATCATTCTGTAAAGAATATGAGCAAGAGAAGGCATTTTCTCTTCATCATTGCTGTGGGGAAAATTCACACAGCTCTTGACCCTGCCAGAATCTAGAAGAAAGCTAGAAGGGTGCCTAAACCCTCCTGGAAAAAAAGCAAATAGAAAGGGTAACCTTTTTGCCACTGATAATTTTCCCTCACTGACCTGGACCAGGCAGTTTCCCTGTCCCTGTATCCCCAGGAACAGCAGTCTGGTTTTTCTTTGTAATTTTCTCCTCAGTTTTTGAGATATAATTGACATATAACATAGCATAAGTTTAAGATGTACAGTATGATTTGATACATGTGTATATGGTAAAATGATCACCACAATGTTTAGTTCACATCCATGACTTTACATAGTTACAATATGTTAGTCACCATACAATACATCATTAGTTTTTGATGTAGTGTCCACAATAGCCACACTGTGGAAAGAGACGAGATGCTCTTCAACAGATGAATAGATAAAGAAGATGTGGTCCATATATACAATGGAATATTACTCAGGCATCAGAAAGGATGAATACATAGTTATAATTTTATTGTGGTAAGAACTCTTAAGACCCACTGTCTTAGCAACTTTCAAATATACAGTACAGCACTGTTAACTGTAGTTATCATTATACACTACAATGCCAGAATATATTTGTCTTATAATTAGAAGTTTGTACCTTTGACTGCCTTCACCCAAACTCTGTACACCCCACCTCCTGCTTCTGGAAACTACCAATTCAATCTCTGTTTCTACAAGTTTGGTTTTTCAGATTTCACATGTAAGTGAACAGCAGTCATGTCTTAACAGAATCTTTCTGCCAACAAAGGGTGAGGAAAGCAAACCATTACTGTTCTTAATACTTATGCTTTGGGGGCACCTGGGTGGCTCAGTGGGTTAAAAGCCTCTGCCTTCAGCTCAGGTCATGATCTCAGGGTCCTGGGATCGAGCCCCGCATCGGGCTCTCTGCTCAGCAAGGAGCCTGCTTCCTCCTCTCTCTCTGCCTGCCTCTCTGACTACTTGTGATCTCTCTGTCTCTGTCAAATAAATAAATAAAATCTTAAAAAAAAAATACTTATGCTTTGAACTATTACAGCTAATTTCCATAAATCACATGTTCAAGCCCATTCTTTCTGCTTTCAAATGCTATGCACATTTCACTATACCCTGTCCTCAAGGAGCTTAGAGACTAGGAGAAGGAAGGTATATACAGACAATGAAAATATAAGACAGAGTTTGAGAAGAGCCATGAGAAATTCAAGTAATTGAGAACACAGACTCTAGAGCATCTTAAATTCAATCCTTTCTTTGCCACATACTGGCAGTGTAGTCCTGGGAAAATTACTTACCTTGATTTTCTCATTTGTGATGGAATACTAACAGAACTTGTAACATTATTGTGAGAATTGACTGAGGATAGCTACACCCACATAGTAAGTAACATATATGTGCTATTGATGATGAGGAGTTCCAAAAATGCTTCAGAAAAGAAATGGCCTTGGAAGAAAGGGTAGTACTTGGATAGTAACAATTAAGGGAAAATTCCAAACACAGAAACTAGAATGATGGAAGATTTGAAAATCGGAGAATCTCAGAGGAGCAACAGTCAGAGTTTGGCTGGAATGTAGACTGGTGATTCTCCATGCTGTGACATGCATAAAGGGTTCTAGGTGTGCTTTGTTAAATGACAGCCCCAGGCCTGAGGTATAATTTGGTTCCTTTCCAGGAAAGTGACCCCCACCCCAACCCCTAACACCAGTGAATAAGCAGTTAAGAGACTGAAGCTGCGCAGGTAGACTGCCCCTTACCCTGGTATTAGTATTGTGATCTGGGGTCAGATCACAATACTAATACCAGGGTAAGGGGTTGAACCTTAATTTTTGCTACTGAAGAGTTGTGACAGTGAATGCTATCATCAGAGACGTTTCCACATGTGAAAATGCACATTTTAAAAACACCATTATCAACAGTCTCATTTTATACACTGTATAAGAAATTATATTAGTTAATCAAAAACCATTCCGGAGGGAAGATGGTAATGTGGGAAAGACCTAGGCTTATCTCAACCCACAGATACAACTGGATAACATCCATGTCAGTGTAAATTAAAAATGACCCAAAGACTGGAAGAACATACTCTCCACAGCTACACTTAGGCAACTAAGAGGGATTTGGAGAATTGTCCATGGGAGGGAGGGACACCATAGGTGTGGAGAAGGGAGAGAAAAAGATCCTCATACTGCACACCCCAGGCTTGGGGAACCTGTATAGGGAAGACATTTGGCTTTGAGAACCAGAGGGGCCTAATTCTGTGAGTTCTCACAATCAGTGCGGATTAACATCTGTAATTTTAAAGATCAGTGGGCTCAGCTCCAGGAGAGGTGGGAGGGTGAGAAGAAAATGAGTTTCCACCTTAAAAAGACAACACAGAAAAGAGGCCTGCAGAGATACAGCATAGAAGCAGCATTTTGAAAAATGCCTGGGGTCTACAGGAATAAGATTTACTTACTAATCTCAGAGCATGTGATTGAGGGCCAGGGAACTTGACGAGACATCTCCAGGAACAAGGGAGCTTCCAGGCACTGTTTCCTTCCCACCTCCCAGCCTAGACACCTCTGGGAACCAGCAGAGCACCAATGTTCTACACTTAGCTTGCTAACAGTGTGCCCCACCCTCACAGTCTCCTGAAGACACACCCCTCCAGCCAGGCTGGCCTCAGTCTGGGCAGCTGCAGGTACCCTCAAACATGCCCTTGGCCAGAGCCCAGCCAAAGCAGTGCCACAGCAACATGCAAACAGGCCTGACAGGGGCCAGCACCACTCCAAAGTGGCTCCAGCCCTGGGAGAGGGGAACATAACCACACACACCTATCTGACTGCATCCCTGTGGTGGGAAGAAACATCTGGTATGACCACAGACCCCATCCACCAATGAAAACTCTCAGGGGACAACACAGGGAAAGTGACCTGCAGTTTGGAGCTACTACATCCCTGGCAAATGCTTGGTCTGACTTAACTCAAGCCCAAGGTGGCCCTGGACTGGCCCAATAACAACATAGAGACCAAACCCTGCTCACAGCAGACAAAGAGATCCATTGCAGACAGCTGGACTGAAGGAAAAAGCAGCTCAGCCACAATAATAGGGTACACATAGCACACATTGGAGACATCTCTGAAGTGCCAGGTTCTGGTGAAGAGGGGTCACTGCACTGTTGGGCACCAAAAGACCTCTTCTTGCCACTACCTGCAAAAGTAGGGGACATAGGTGACTTTTCTAACACAAAGAAACAGACACAGAGGGTTAGACAAATTGATGAGACAGAGGAATATGTCCCAAATGAAAGAACGGGACAAAATCATAGGAAGAGAGCAAAATCAAAGGGAGATAAAGAATATGCCTAAGAGAGAATTTAAAGTAGTGGTCATAAAGATACTCACTGGTCTGGAAAAAAGAATGGAGGACCTCATTGAGACCCTCAACAAAAAGAGAGAAAACAGAAAACAACCACAGATGAAGAACTCAATAACAAATAAAAAATACACAATATGGAACACATGGTAGACTAGAGGAAACAGAA
The DNA here is from genome assembly GCF_902655055.1 of Lutra lutra. NCBI lineage: Eukaryota > Metazoa > Chordata > Mammalia > Carnivora > Mustelidae > Lutra > Lutra lutra. The sequence continues at coordinate 103,265,895 of NC_062282.1, read as the reverse complement.
GAACATACCAGTGACTTACAGGAAAGAGTAATGGAAAGCAATCAAGCTGAACAGGTGAGGGAAAAATAATAATAAAAATAAAAATAGAGTTAAGGAACTCAGCAACTCCATCAAACATAACATTTGCATTACAAGGGTCCCAGAAGAAGAGGGAGAAGAGGGGGCAGGAAATTTATTTGAAGAAATAATAAATGAAAACTTGAATCCGGGGAAGTAAATGGAAATCGAGACCCAGAAGGCAAAGAGATCCACCAAAAAAATCAAGCCAAGGAGGTCCACACCAAGACACATAGTATTTAAAATAGTAAAAAGTGATAGAGTATTTTAGAAACAGCAAGAGAAAAAACAACAGTTACAAACAAGGGAAACCCCATAATGCTATCAGCTGATTTTTTTTTGGTAGAACCTTTGTAAGCCAGAAGAAAGTGACACAATATATGCAAAGTGCTGAAAGGAAAAAGCCTGGAGGCAAGAATACTCTACCCAGCAAGGCTATCATTCAGAAAAGAAGGAGAGATAAACACCTTCTCAGAAAACAAAAGTTAAAAGAATTCATGCTCACTAAACCAGCCCTACAAGACATATTAAAAAGGACTCTCTGAGTGGAAAAGTAGGAAGCATAAAAGCAGTAAAAATTAGAAAATTAGTACATCTATAAAAATCAGTCAAGGGATTCACAGAATAAAAGGATCTAAAGTATGACACCATATACCTAACACATAGTGGGGAGGAGAGGAGTAAAGAATGGGTTCCAACTTAAGTAGCCATCAAAACAAAACAAAATAAAACAAAACAAAAACTTAAATGACCATCAACTTAATATAGATTACTACTGCTATATGCATAAGATGTTACATATAAACATAATGGTAACCACAAATAAAAAATCAGTAATAGATAAGCAAAAAAATCAAGAGGAAGGAATCCAGGTATATGTATTTTCCTGACCACAATGCAATGAACTAGAAGAAAAAATCTGGAAAGAGCAAAAATACATGGAGGTTAAATATCATGCTACTAACTGATGAATGGGTCAACCAGGAAATCAACGAGGAAATCAAAAAATACAAAAAATGAAAATGAAACACAACAGTCCAAAATCTTTGGGATGCAGCAAAAGTGATTTTAAGAGGGAAGTTTATAGCAATACAGGCTTATTTCAAGAAGCATAAAAAAAAAACCTCAATCTTACCTTATACCAAAAGGAGCTAGGGAAAAAAAGAACCAGCAAAACCCCTAAACTAATAGAAGGAAGGAAACAATAAAGATTAGAACAGAGATAAATGAAATAGAAACTAAAAAAAAGAGAGAGAGACCGAGAGAGAACTCAAATAAACAGAATCAGAAATGAAAGAGGAGAAATAACTGATGCTATAGAAGAACAAAGGATTATGAGAGAATATTATTAAAAATTATATGCCAACAAACTGGACAACCTAGAAATGGATAAATTTCTAGAAACATATAACTTCCCAATACTGAAGCAGGAAGAAATAGAAAACTTGAACAGACTAATTACCAGCAATGAAACTGAATTAATAATCAAAACACTATCAATAAACAAAAGTCCAGGTCCAGCTGGCTTCACAGGTGAATTCTACCAAACATTTATGAGACTGACATACTGCCTACTGCACTAAGGAGGCACCTCTACCAAACATTTAAAGAAGAGTTAATACTTATTCTCAAACTATTCAAAAAAAAAAAAAAAAAAAAAAAAGAGGAAAGAAATCTTCCAAATTCATTCTATGAGGCCAGCATTACCCTGACACCAAAACCAGCTAAAGATGCTACAGAAAAAAAAGAAGTACAGGCCAATATCTGTGATAAACAGAAATGCAAAAATACTAGCAAACCAAATTCAATAATACATTAAAAAAATTCATTCACCACAATCTACTGGAATTTATTCTTGGGATGCAAGGGTGGTTCAGTATTTGCAAATCGATCAACATGATACATCAATCAAGAAGAGAAAGGATAAAAAGCATACGATCATTTCAATAGATGCAGAAAAAGCATTTGAAAAAGTACAACCATTCATGATAGAAACTATCAAGAGAGAAGTTTTAGAGGGGACATACCTCAACACAATAAAGAAAAACATATATGAAAAACCCATAGCTAACATGATATTCAATAGTGAAAAACTGAGTTTTCCCCTAAGATTAGGAATAAGACAAGGATGTCCAATTTTTCCACTTTTAGTCAAAATAGTACTGGAAGTCTTAGCCACAGCTATCAGACAAGAAAAATAAATAAACGACATTCAAATTAGTAAGGAAGAAGTAAACCTTTCAGTATTTGCTAATGACATGACACTTTAAACAGAAAACCCAAAGACCCCACCAAAAAGCTACTAGACCTTATAAATGAATTCAGCAAATTTGCAAGATACAAAATCAGTGTATAGACATTTGTTACATTTGTATGTACTAATAACGAAAGAGTGGAAAGAGAAATCAAGAAAACAGTCCTATTTGCAATTGTACCAAAAATAATAAAATACCTAGAATAAACTTAACCAAGTAAGTATAGACCTGAATTTTGAAAACTAAAAAATATTGATGAAAGAAATTGAAAACAACATAATAAAATAGAAAGACATTCCATGATCATGGATTAGAAAAACTAATATTGATAAAATGTCTATACTACCTAAAGCAATCTAAAATTTAATGCAATCTCTATCAAAATACCAATAGCATTTTTCACAAAACTAAAACAAACAATCCTAATATTTGCAGTGAACTACAAAAGATTCTTAATAGCCAAAGCAATCTTGAAAAACAAAGATAGGGACGCCTGGGTGGCTCAGTTGGTTAAGCGGCTGCCTTCGGCTCAGGTCATGATCCCAGAGTCCTGGGATCGAGTCCCACATCAGGCTCCTTGCTCAGCAGGAAGCCTGCTTCTCCCTCTGTCTCTGCCTGCCACTCTATCTGCCTGTGCTCACTCTCTCTCTCTCTCTGACAAATTAAAAAAAAAAAAATCTTAAAAAAAAAAAGGAAAAACAAAGATAGAAATATCACAATTCCAGATTTCAAGTTATACTACAAAGCTGTAGTAATCAAAACAGTGTGGTACTGGCACAATAACAGACATAGTAATCAACAGAATGGAGTAGAAAGCCCAGAAATAAAACCCATGATTATATGGTCAATTAATCTTTGACAAAAGAGACAAGAATATGCAATGGGAAAGAAATAATCTTTTCGGGACACCTGGGTGGCTCAGTTGATTAAGTGTCAACCTTCTGCTCAGGTCACAATCCCAGGGTCCTGGAATCAAGTTCCACATCAAGCTCCTTGCTCAGCAGGGAGCCTGCTTCTCCCTCTGCCTACCTCTCTCTGTCTCTCTCTCTGACAAATATCTTTAAGATAAAAAAAGAGAAAGAAAGAAACAGTCTTTTCAACAAATGGTGTTAGGAAAACTGGACAGCTACATGCAAAGTAGAAAACTGAACCACTTTGTTACACCATAAACACAAATAAACTCAAGATTAAGGACCTAAATGTGAAACCTAAAACTATAAAAATCCTAGAAGAGAGCACAGGCAGTAATTTCTCCAACATTGGTCATAGCAACCTTTTTCTAAATATGTCTCCTGAGGCAAGGAAAACAAAAGCAAAAATAAACTATATATCAAAATAAAAAGCTTTTGCTCAACAAAGGAAACAATCAACAAAACTAAAAGACAGACAACCTACTGAAAAAGAGAAAATATTTGCAAATGACATAACTGCTAAAGGACTGGCATTCAAAACATATAAAGAATTTATATAACACAACACCAAAAAAAAAGCCAACTAAAAAATGGTCAGAAGATATAAACAGACATTTTCCCAAAGGCAGAGTTGACCAACAAACACTTGAAAAGATGCTCAGCATCACAAATCATCAGGGAAATACAAATCAAAATCACAATGAGATATCACCTCATACCTATCAGAATGGCTAGAATCAAAAATACAAGAAACAACAAGTACTGGCAAGGTTGTGGAGAAAAAGGGACTCCTGTGCACTGTTGGTAGGAATGCAAACTGGTGCAGCCACCATAAAAAACAGTATGGAGATTTGTCAAAAAATTAAAAATAGAACTACCATATGATCCAGTAATTCCACTACTAGGTATTTACTGAATAAAAATATGACAACATGGTATATGCACCCTTATATATATTGCAGCATTATTTACAATAGCCAAATTATGGAAGAAGCCCAAGTGTCCACTGATAGAAGAACAGATAAAGAAGATGTGGTATATATATACAATGGACTATTTTTTTTAAAGATTTTATTTATTTATTTATTTATTTATTTATTTATTTATTTATTTATGAGAGAGAGAGAGAGAGAGCGCACAAGCAGGCAGCATAGCAGGCAGAGGCAGAGAGAGAAGCAGGCTCCTGCTGAGCAAGGAGCCAGATTCGAAACTTGATCCCAGGACCCTGGGATCATGACCTGAGCCGAAGGCAGTGGCTTAACTGACTGAGCTACCCAGGCGTCCCTATACAATGCACTATTACTCAGCCATAAGAAAGAATGCGATCTTGCTATTTGTAACAACATGGATAGATCTAGAGACTATAATGCTAAGTGAAGTAAAAGTCAGTCAGAGAAAGACAAATACATTATGTTTTCACTCATGTGGAATTTAAGAAACAAAACAAATGAACAAAGGAAAAAGACAAACCAAAAAACACACTCTTAACTATAGAGAACAAACTGATGGTTACTAGATGGATACTAGAGAGGAGGTGGGTGGGGGGATGGGAAATAGGTAATGGAGATAAAGAGGACACTTATCATGATGAGCATTGAATAATGTACAGAATTATTGAATCACTATATTTTACACCTGAAACTAATATAACACTGAATGTTAACTATACTGGAATTAAAAAGACAAAAACATTTTGCCTCATACAGCATCTCCCACTGAAAGCAGGTTAAAGGAGTTGGTGGATAAATGTAGATCATGAAAACTATACGTATGTGAAGGCAAATGGTAAAGATCAGAACTGAGGATGTGGTTACAACACATGCGTCCATGAGGCCAACCCCTGGGCAGAGTTTTCAAAAGCTGACTGTCCCTGTTTGTATTATAGACAGGCAATGGGACATCTGGGTGGCTCAGTAGGTTAAGCATCTGATTTCTTGATTTCAGTTCAGATCAGGATCTCAGAGTTGTGAGATCAAGCCCCCTATCTGGCTCCACACTGAGCATGGAACCTGCTTAAGATTCTCTAGATTCTCTCTTTCCCTTTCCCTCTGCCCTTCCCCTCTCACATGCACACATGCATTCTCTTGCTCTTTTAAAAAAAAAGCAAAATGTTCAGATTTTCCCAAATCTGAACTACTACCGTCTGGGAAAGTCAAATGCTCAAATCATTAAGACTCTCTCAGAGGCTACATACGTTGAGACAATGATGCCTTCCTTGAGGAGCTTGCTTCTTGGTTGAGGAAACAGATGACGTCTACATTTGAAGTAACTTAAGGACAGTTTGTTTTTTTGGTTTTTTTTGTAAGGACAGTTTTTTATAATAGCATTCTCAACAGGCACAAATGAGTAATGTGCAAAGCCTTAAATGCCAGGGATGGAGCAGATACAGCTGCTGGATGACATCCAGGATATCTTGGAAGACATCCAGGAAGAGAAGTCTTGGTTCATTTAAATGGAGAATCCAGATATGAACATGGTTTCAGGTCCAACTGGATCCAGGAGCTCAAACAATTTCGTCAGGATTCAAATTTTCCCTCTATTCTCTGCTTTGCTTATCCCTGCATTATTTCATTCACCAGCTAATGCTTTGAATACTGAACTAGGAAAAGACTCAAGTTTGTTCTGCTTCGGTCATTTATCAATTACTGGACCAGTCATTTTGCCCGTGGCATGGGATACATGACTAGCCAAGGCAGGGTAAGGAGTCCTCATAAAAGTATAGGGTATCATTAGAGGGAAAGCATATTAGTTGGGAAAAATCAACATGCCTAACATAGAAATTACTATTAATCAGGAAACCATGAAGGGTATATCCAGCAGAAACAAGACAATTATTCCTGAAATCTCAGAATGCAAGACATGAGAATAGGGTATATTTGAACAATCTGTTTTGAGAAAACTAAATACAAGTATTACCAACAATAGTTTGAGGCTTTGGTTTTCAAGCATTTATATTTTTAGCAGCAGAAAATTCTTTTCTCTTAAAAGGCATTTCCTTACATGGAACCCTAAAATACAAACTATTTGAAAGTGGAACAGTTCTGAATGGAGTGGAGAGGGGGTGTGACTAGGAAAGGTACCCACTTGGTCTTCTCCTCCTCTGAGGCTATGTGAGAAAAACCCCACACTATTTAAAAACCTAGTGGCTTGGAGAATTTGTTAATATAAAGACCAGTATACAATAAAAACATGAATGCTTCCAGAAATGTCGCGGCCGGCACGAAAAATCGACCAGGAAATTTGAGGGTAAGAGGATGGTGAAAAGAAATTAAGAGACAAAGAGATAGGGGCAGGAGGAGCACTGAGGATGATGTCCAGCAGTACCGATTTTATTCCACATCTTACAAGCATTTATAAGGCAGACCACAATAGAAGGAGTAATACATCAGTACCTAGTCAGATGACTGCAAGTTTTCTATAGTAAGTTTACATTAACTACAAGCAAACCTCGTGATGCCAGGTAGTCTCGGCTAAAGCCATTAGCAAAACAATCAACCAGGGAGTGGGTTATGGGAGGTACAGGAACAACAAGGACCAACTAAGAATTCATGACCCTGACCACATTGTTCCCTTCTGTAGGGAGAGCGTATGGGAAGTCACGTAGGCAAGTGCACGACACATAGCACGGACCCTTTCTCAGTGTTACTCAACTCTCCTGTCCTTAACCCCTTATCAAGACATCCGGACAGTAAAGAAGACACAAGTCGGGGCCTGGTTTGATCCACGACTCCAACCATGCTGTAGCCTCCAACACAGAAGATTTTAAAAACCACAATGGGCAAATCTATAGACCCATGACAAATTATACGGAAAGTGAAGGAATTGCTAGTACCACCCTAAAATTGAGGTTGTGCTCCTCAGGCATCTCACCTCAAGGTGTCCTTAAGGTCACTGTATGAGCAAAATACCAACCCTGTGCTTCTGTGGCTGCTCTCAATCTTAAGAAGAGGCTTTGGAGTTATATAGGACTAGATTCAAGTTCCACTTCCAACTTAAGAGTTGGGGGACCTTGAGCAAGTCACTTAATTTTCCAAGTTGTCCTCTAATGTGTAAAAGGGGGTTCTTTTTATTCAAGGGGTCATCCTACAGATAAAAAGAAACAATCTAAAATCTAAATAAAACACACTAGAAGGCCTATCACACACTGAGCACTCAGCAAACCAATAATTACGTTTTTTTGGTCAGCAGTATTTTCAAGAAATTTACAGATATTGTTATTTGTCAGATAGGAGCCTTTTTTTTTTTTTAAAGGGCAGGATATGTGTCTCAGTAGTACTAAGAACAAGAGAAACACTAACACTAGGACTGATTCTAATGCTGAAAGCAATGCATACCCTGTGCCAAGGTCTAATCTATATGCTTTATAAATCTCAGCTCATTCAATCTCTCCAATAACCCTGTAAGGCAGACCCTTACAGACCCTTATGCCAATTTTACAAATGAGGAGACTAACCCTTAGAGAGCCTATGGCTTCTCACACCTTCACCAGCTGCGTGTTGATGCCCAGCCAGTAAGTGTCCAAGGTGGGAAATGGGTTTTACTCGCAGCAACTGTGCATTTTAATGTAAGGAAGAACTTTTTGGTAGTAAGGGTGGATTAGCAATCAATCTGGCAACCACTCTGGAGGTCCTTAAACATCAATACTCTTCCCCTTGGAGGTTTTCCTGACTGCCTAACTCGTAGATGGAACTACTTGATTCCATCCAGAATTCTTTGACTCAGCCCTTATAAGAGTTGTGATGGAACAAGGAAGAGGCAGTGCCATTAATAGTTCTTTCCCCTTCTTTTCCCCTCTTCATCCCACCTGATCACTGAAATTGCCTCTTAGCTCCATTTCCAATTCCTGATTCAACCCTCTTTTCTCAAGCAGTTTCTTTCCAGAGCCTACGTATTTGATTCTCCCTCTTGGCCTGGCCTCTTCTGATGGGCAAATAGCTTGAATAGTCTGCCTGACTTTTGCTTTGGTTTCTCCCAAGGCACCCCATGGTTCTCTCAGCTCCACATGCCTAGCCCTGAGAAATGGGACATCCTGACCCAGATGCCTAGGCTGCATACCCCAACTGGCCCCTGTTCTTCACTGAGGGGTGTCAGATGAAGCTAGGGTTGCTCAACACTTGTTCCAATTTCTGAGGCTTGTTAGGCCACTAGGTTCACTACTTCATAGTAACACTTTGTTGTTCTTCTACCCCCTTCTCCTACCTTCCAAACCCTGAAGTGTTTGGGTGATAGGCTTAAAGACACTACTGTCTGTGAGCCCTACAAGCACAAACAAACCAACACAGAGGGTTTTCAGATTCTTAAAACATTAACTGGCAGCAAGGAATACAGGCTAACAATCATGGTTGCCTATGAATTTCTGTTTCTGAAAATTCAATTATTATAACAACAGTACAGGAGCAATCCCACTCATCTCAAACCACCCACATCATCTCAGTGTCAGCTCTTTTTTTTTTTTTTAAGATTTTATTTATTTATTTGACAGAGAGAGATCACAAGTAGATGGAGAGGCAGGCAGAGAGAGAGAGGGAAGCAGGCTCCCTGCTGAGCAGAGAGCCCGATGCGGGACTTGATCCCAGGACCCTGAGATCATGACCTGAGCCGAAGGCAGCGGCTTAACCCACTGAGCCACCCAGGCGCCCCTCAGTGTCAGCTCTTGAGATACACTGTGCCCTTAAGAAAAATAATAAATGAGGGGTGCCTGGATGGCTCAGTCATTAACTGTCTGACTTTGGCTCAGGTTCATGATCCTAGGATCCTGAGATTGAGCCCTGCATCGGGCTCCCTGCTCGGCAGGAGCCTGTTTCTCCCTCTCCCACTCCTCCTGCTTGTGTTCCCTCTCTCGCTGGGTCTCTCTCTGTCAAAAAAATAAATAGAATCTTTAAAAAGTAATAACAAATGAAATTTTAACTAAAATATGCCCACATTCTCACCTCCTTTTTCTACTCCCTCTGGTTACTTTACCTACTTAAAAAATACAGAAGTAATGGGTAGGTGATGCAAAAGAAACAGATCTTCTTATTTTCATCATTTTTATCTATACTTCTTGAAAAGTTTCTTAATTACTTTTCTTCCATCTTGGATGATAAGCTTCCTACAATGTGTCCTTAGTTTGTCTGATGCATAGTTGTCCATGTTTGGCCAGAGAGTCACATTATAATTCACAAAGAATGTTCTGTTCTTTGCAAACCTAGATGTGTTTCCAGTGACTTTTAAAATTATGTTACAGCTTTACTGAGATATAGTTTACATACCATAAAACTTGCTCATTTAAAGGGCACAGCTGAATGGTTTTTACTATGTCCACAGGGTTGTACAGCCAACACCACAATCAATGGTAGAACTTTCATTAAGCCCCCGAAGACACCCCATATCTACTTCATTCCCTCTTCTTCTTCTTCCCCATGGAACTCACCCATCATAAGTGAGCAGCAAAATGTATAGAAATGGTATTTCACCTTTGATTAGCTTTTCATTCAATCCCACATGTTCCTGATTGGGTTGGGGGAGTGATGCTCTCTTCCAAGAGGCCGAAGAGGCATTACGTTAGGAGGCATTCCAGTGTTAATGGCTAAGGGTGACATTTCAGTAGCCACAACCACAATCCACAACCAAGAACACATCTTTATGGACCCAATAACTTGGAAATAGAGTATTAAGAACTTTTCTTCTTTCCAAGAACCACTCCTAAACTGGAAAAGAGGTTTTTATAATTCCATCAAAAGTCTGTACACAAATTTTCCCAGGACCCTCTGCCCCACCCTTGGCACCCCTTCCTCCCTCTTAACTCTCTCAAGATGCCCCTCCCTTTCAAAACGCTGAGCCTTCTCATGTCCCCAGCTTATGAGGGCCCTCCCCAACTTTGGTGTGCCAACAGGCTCAGATATAATTCCACACCTCCAGTATGTTCTCTCTGCCTGTGCATTCCTCAACCCCCATCAAAGCTTAAGTGTCCCATATCTTATCTCCTTTAGGTACTAGTTTCATCAATTGCAGTGGATGGTATAGAGTTAATATGTCCTCCTCCTAGTTAATATAAAATCTTGACTCACTGTTGTTCTATTTAAACATGACAATCAATGTTCTGAATAATCATATTGGGGGAATGACATCAGGTACGGGAAGAGGAGAGGCGGAAGCTGTGATTCTTTTAGGAATTAAATGCATTTGAGTCAGAGATCTGTGTCAGAGGCCACACTACACATTTGGTGGAACAGCAGTGCATGAAACAGTCAAGGCTTCCCAATGCCAAAGAATTACAGGGTACTTGCTATAATTCTGATTCTTGAGGCCCACCTCCAGAGTTCCTGCAGGTCTGGGGCAGGCCCAATATCATGTAGGCTCACCAGTGGTTCACAGACTACACTTCCAGAAATACTGGGCCAGAGAAACTGCAGACATAACACTTGCCAGCTGGGAACTTGGGAGTCTTCATGAGCTTCTTTTTTCTCCTCTCTGCACTCTCTGCCTGCCATAGGGAGGATAAACACACACACGGAGAGGTCCCTGGGAAACATCACCAGAAAGTGCATAGGACGTAGTTCAATGTCTCGAAGGCTTAAACTCAGAGGCCCCAATTTTTTTTTTCTTTCAGAAAATTGAAAGCCCACAGAAAGGTCACTACCACAGTCTATCCTACAGTAGGTCCACCAGCTGCTACTATCTGATCACACACACTGCACCCCTCCGTGCATGTAGCTGCACTCCTCTTCTACCAAACTCTCTGAAAGTAGACTCCAGACTTCCTCACAGTTCACCCCTAAATTCTCCAGTTTGCATCTCTCGGGAACAAGGACTTTCTCCTACACAACCACATCACCATTACCACACCTGAAAAACCAGCTTTCGTTCGGTAACATCACACCACACACAGTTGAACTGCAACTCCCCTCCCATGGCCACATGGCCTTTGTAGCTGCATGCCCATCCAGGATGCGGGCAGGACTCCTATATTGTGATTGGTTGTTACGCCTCATTATCCCCAGACCCCAATCTGAAACCATCTTTCTACTTCTCTTGGTTCTTCATGACGTTGAATCCTCTTTAGAGTACAGGTCAGTTGTCTACAAAATATGCCACGTTCCAGATTCTTCTCTTTCCTAGAATTTAATTGAGGTCAAACATTTACAGCAAGGATGCCTCATAGCTGATGTGGAATACCTTCCTTTCATGACTTCTGGGCACATAAAATGCAAGGTGATCACATGAAAGGAGCTGATATGGTGCCATACGGTGTTTTTAGGGTTTCTCCACTTACTAGGAAAACTTCTTTTTGAAGAAGTTTACATTTATTCCTCTACTGCTAGAAGCTGCCTGACACATCACTCTGGCATAGCTCAGTAGTTGGTGGTGCTGGGTTTTCATTTCTCCACTATATATAAATTGAAGAGAACTGTATTATTTTCTGTCTCCTAGTATTGTTGTAGACTTGAATTATAGGTTATTGCATTTATTCTCCTTACAATATACATGCTTTTTGGCAGATATACGGAAAGTTAGGAGTTAGAAGTTCTGTCATTATTTTATAAGAACTTGGAAGTCCTGAATGAGCTTTTAGTGTCAAGTTGTCTTAAAGCCTCTGAGAGTTTGAGCCATACGTAAGCTATGAATATAACCAATTTACTCTTATCATAAGAAAGTATTTGTAGTGTGTCAAAGCTTGTTTTTTTACCTACACTGGAGATGAAAATAAAGTGTGGATAGGCAGTGCTCAATAGTTCTTAAAATGAGCACAAAGATAGTTATTTTATATAAGTGTTTATGTTTCTTCATATTTCATTACAAATTATTTTACAGCATTTCTAACTGGCTATTGTATGAACAATGTTATATATTTAATATTGTTCATTTCTATAGGGAAATCTTAACTGTCTCGGTAATGTGCTAATCTGTGCTGCCAATCAAAGAAGCAATATAAAAAACTCTTGAAAACCTCAGAAATCCCAGACCATGCCTTAGTTTAGTTGAAGGTAGCTATGTGTAGGGCTGGGAAGATAAGAAACTTCCTCATATATATAAGCCAGAGAAATAAAGTGAAAGCAAGTCACCTTAAATACTTTGTACACCAAGGATGGGGTTAATTCAAATTTAAACATTAATTTATTGACAGAAACTATCCCTCCAATTAAAAGCATTTCTCATGAAGAACTTTAGAGAGTCACAAAGCCATTGAACTGAAAGACACTTTAGATTTCTCCTTCCATCCTCTGGCTTTACAGGTGAAGAGCCTGAGGCTGAAAAAGACAGTCTGCTCAAGGTCATACTGCTAATCGAAGGTAGATCCATAAAGACTTAAGAGGTCGAGATAAAGGTAAGAAGTCCAGGAACTTAGCAAGGGCTAGATATCCAATGAGACAGGTCTTTGAGTTCCTTAAATTACATCTCAGAGCTGAAGTCAGAACATCTATAAATACAGATGCCTCTGCCTTTTATACACTCTTACCCCAGAGATGAGGGAATGTTATGCATTTCGTCTAAGATTACACCTCACATCTCATCTTCTGTCCTGCTTTCTTCTTGGGACCCTCCCCCTCTAAACTGATCACAGTTACAAATATGATTTACCTTTTTATATTTGTTCATGTGTACCATGGCAGAATCGTTTATTGGGCCAAAAATAGCAGCAGTCCCATCTGAGGCATTAAAATCAAATGACCCCATTAAGCACAGCCAATCCTCACTGGCCTTAAAAAATCACTCACAGCATTGTAGAGCATCATAGGGACTTTAAGGGAAAATCCTCACTTAAAGCCATTGACAGAAACTGTATTTCTTTCTTTCTCTGGTCTCTTCCTTGGCTTGAAAAATTCTCTGTGCTTTCTTGTTCCTTTCAAACCCGCACATCAATCCATTCCTGGCTATCAGCCCAGGAAAGATGTGTCTGAACCCATTAGGCTGAGAGGGTTTCATTGTGTCACTGCACTGAAAGATTAAGTGGCCAGGATGACTTCATACGAAAGGACTGGAATAAATGCTATCACCCTCCCTGACATAGCAACTCAGACAGTGGGCATTTTTGACCTAGACAATCCTGACTCCTGAAGGAAAGGGAACAAGGATGTACACTCAAGAAACCAGTGTTTAGAGCTTTAGAGAAACACTGGATTTAAAAAAACTGATCATTGGGAAGAAACTTTTTTTCCCAGGTTCAATGCAATATAGTTGACATACAATGCTGTATAAGTTTGAGATATAGAACATACTGAGTGGACATACACTGTGAAATAATTACCACAGTAGCTTTAGATAACATCCATCATCTCATATAGATACAAAAGGAAAAAACTACCTAGTGATGAGAACTTTCAGGATTTACACTTCTTAGCCAATATCCAATACGCAGCAGTGTTAACTACAGTCACCATGTTGTACAGTATACTCCTAGTATTTATTTGCCTTATTACTGGGAGTGTGTACCTTTTTTTAAAATAAAGATTTTATTGGGATGCCTGGGTGGCTCAGTGGGTTAAGCTGCTGCCTTCTGCTCAGGTCATGATCCCAGGGTCCTGGGATCAAGTCCCGCATCTGGCTCCTTGCTGGGCAGGGAGCCTGCTTCTCCCTCTGCCTCTGCCTGCCACTCTGCCTGCTTGTGCGCTCACTCGCTCTCTCGCTCTCTGACAAATAAATAAATAAATAAAGTCTTAAAATAAAGAGAACAAGCAAGCAAGGGAGAGAGCACCAGTAGGGGAGAAGGGCAGAGGGAGAGGGAGAAACAGGCTCCCTATTAAGTAGACCCTGGGATCATGAGCTGAGACCAAGGCAGATGCTTAACCGACTGAGCCACCGAGAAGCCCCAAAGTCTGTACCTTTTGACCACCTTCCTTCATCTCTCCTACCCCCTATCTTGGGTCACCACAATCTGTTCTCTGTATGTATGAGCAGGAGTTCAGTTTTGCTTTTGGTTTTTTTGTTTTTAGATTGAATATCTAAGTGAGACCATATGGTATTTGTCTTTCTGCGGCTGGCTTACCTCACTTAGCATAATGCCCTCAAGGTACATTCATGCTGTCACAAATGGTAGGATTTCCTTCTTTTTCCTATTTCATTTTATACATTACTCATTTTCTTTACCCATTCATCTGACCATGAATACTTAGGTTGTTTCAATGTCCTGACTCTTGTGAATAAGGCCTAAGTGAACATGGTGGTGAGGATAGCTCTTGGAGATAGCAATTTCATTTCTGGAAGGAACTCCCTGAGTGGCAGTGTCCCCAGGTAACTCTGTAGCAGCACATTCATCCTGAAGACCAGTGTTAGTCTTTGGGGCATTATTTTCTTACCAAGGAGAACAGCCTTTCCTTTTTCTGCCATCTGTTCTGAGCTGGGGGATTTTCCTTCTTTTTCTTTTAATTTGTTTTTTAAAGATTTTATTTAATTGTCAGAGTGGGAGAGAGCACACAAGCAGGGGAAGCAGCAGGCAGAGAGAGAAGCAGGCTCCTTTCTGAACAGGGAGCCCGATGCGGGGCTCAAACCCAGAAACCAGGGATGATGACCTGAGCCCAAGGCAGAGGCTTAACCCACTGAGCTACCCAGGTACCCCTGAGCTGGGGGATTTTCACTCAACTTACTATTCTTGCTCACTCTGCCTTCTGTTTTCCTTAGGACAGATTGTGTCCACTTTGCCCAGAAGTGCATGATCACAGAGAATGACTATGCAGGATGAAAAATTATCTTAATGGAAAAAATTGGGGCATCTGGGTGGCTCAAGTGGGTTAAAGCCTCTGCCTTCAGCTTAGGTTATGTTCCCAGGGTCCTGGGATCGAGCCGCACATCGGGCTCTCTGCTCAGCAGGGAGCCTGCTTCCTCCTCTCTCTCTCTCTGCCTGCCTCTCTGCCTACTTGTGATCTCTGTCAAATAAATAAATAAAATCGAAAAAAAAAACCACCAAAAAAATTACAGTTGCCCTGTGATCTTCACAAAATGTTATCAGTGGCCTAACAGGAAATATATATTGGTCTCTGCCTCCCTGTTTCTGCCACTGGGCTTCTGAGATCCTTATAATTTCCTAAGTGATAAAAGCACTAGCAGCATCTCTTTTTCTAATATTTGGTCTTTGACCCATCCCTGATACAGGGCTCCCAAAACCCTTAAAAACTCCTAAGTGGTAAGAGCTCTAGGAACACCTTTTGTTCCACTGAGTCAACTCTGGGTGGGCTTCTGGATGGGGACTGGTCACCAGAAAGACCAAGACATGATTAGAAGTTTGGAATTTTCAGTCCCACTCCCTAACCTTCAGAGATAGGAGAAGGGTCAAAAGCTAACTTTATAATTGGTTATGCCTAGGTGAGCAAGCCTCCATAAAATTCTAATAGTATGAGGTTCAGAGGGCTTCCAGATTGGGGAATATATGCAGAGTGGGAGGGTGATACACCCTAACTCCATGGGGACAGAAGCTCCTGTGCTCGGAAGCTTCTCAGACCTTGCCCTATGTAGCTCTTCGTCCGGCTGCTCATCTGTATCCTTTATCACAAACTTTAATAACCTGGTAAACATAAATGTTTCCCTCAATTTTGTTAGCTGCTCTAGCAAATTAATTGAACCCAACGAAGAGGTCTTTGCCATTTGTGATCCACAGCCAGCTGGTCAGAAGCACAGCATGGGCTTGTGACTGGCATCAGAAGTGTGGTGAATATACAGAGGGGATAGGGGGAGAAGTCTTGTGGGACTTAGCCCTTAGCCTATGAGATCTGATAGTGTCTCCAGGTAAATGGTGTTGGAGTTGAGTTGAACTGAAGGATATCTTGCTGGTGGCACCAACCAAGAATTGGTTGGTGTGGAGAAAATCCCCCACCCGTTCGGTGACTGGAAGTATCAGAACTGAAGCGTTTTGTGTGAGTAATGAAGGAAACACATAGGGAAGAAACTCACAGGAAAGAAGAACTGGGTTCTTCCCTAGAAAGGAGGAAAAAGCTGAGTTTTTCCGTGTATGTTATCGAAGCACTAAAAGTTCTTTCTGTTCATAGGGGCGCCTGGGTGGCACAGTGAGTTAAGCTGAGTTTCAACTGAGGTCGTGATCTCAGAGGCATGAGATCAAGCCCTGCGTGGGGCTCCACGCTTAGCAGGGAGTCTGCTTCTCTCTCTCTCTCTCTTTCTGCCCCTCCCTCTGCTCAAATGCTCTTTTTCCCCCAAATAAATAAAATCTTTTTAAAAAAGCTCTTGTTCTTCATAATAAATATACAGAGAAATAGGAAAATGGCAGAATTTCATACATCTTGATTAAAAACATCAGAAACCCTGGGGCACCTGGGTGGCTCAGTGGGTTAAAGCCTCTGCCTTCGGCTCAGGTCATGATCCCAGGGTCCTGGGATAGAGCCCCCCATCGGGCTCTCTGCTCAGCAGGGAGCCTGCTTCCACCTCTCTCTCTCTGCCTGCCTCTCTGCCTACTTGTAATCTCTGTCTGTCAAATAAATAAATAAATAAATCTTAAAAAAAAATCAGAAACACTGAGAATTAAATTTATTTCATTTCACTGTTTCTCAAGAGTAACTTGAATGGTGATCCCTTTCTTCTTGTCATCTAATTTATGACTCAGGGCAAGCATCTTTCCAACGCTGTGGCAAATCATCTCAATCTTTAAGCTTGGATCAGGTTTCAACATTTTATCCTTTGTGTTTTCAATGCTATGAAATGTCTCCAGGACTTCCTTTAATGTGAGGGTTTTGTTTTGTTTTGTTTTGCCAGTGTCACGTCCTCTGAGACTTGTTGATCCTTTTTATCACTACCGCTTGAAGTTCATGTGAGTCTGACTTGTTCCTCTGGCTGTGAATCTGGCGTGTTCTGAACAGCAGCCATGTCAATGTACTCACAGAGACAATTTCTTCTGGCATCCCATTTACCTCCAATTCCATAAATGGCGTCCCATTTACCTTACACTTCCAGCATTACCACCTCTTGTCTGTCTGGAGCCTTTCCATCTTTATTGGCCAGTGCCTTCTTTCAATTATCCCCTCTCACAAAGCCTCCCATGTGTGTATTGCTGGGACATTAGGAGGGAACACCACTGCATATTCTGCCATGTTGATGAATGGAGTAACAGATATGCAGTGACCAAGCATGGACACACACTGAAGGAAGAGACACAAATGGTCACTGGTCAATTTATTGATCTGTTATTCACATAGTGGTTTGTAGACTGAAAAGCTAGCTGTTGAATTTGTACTTGATGCTATTACTCATAGTTAACACACAATGATAACTAAAATTTGAACTGTGTTGTGGAGGACTCTGGTTATTAACTAAACCAGGATAGCTGAAATTTGTGTTTATCAAAACCAGAAAGAGGAATGCATGTTTATACATGTGTCATTTTATATGGTTTTTATGGTCCTGATATAAAAGGGCTTGTCCTGTTCCCACTTAGGCAAAGGGAAAAACTATGTCAACTATCTTATTGTTCTTCCTTAACCAAGGAAATTATTTATACACCCATATCACTTAAAAAACTAGCCCAAACTAATAGGACATATAGATCATGATCCAGATAGGAAAGCTCAGTATTATCAAGATGTCAGCCCCTTCTTTACAAATTCATCTAGTGATATAACAAACCCAAATGAAATCCCAATAGAAGTTTAAGGGGAAGAGAAGTTTTATTAAATGGTTCTCAAATTCATATGAGAAGAGGAGAGAAAAAACTGCAAAACAAGAATAGTGATACAGGTCTCATTTTACCAGATCTAAAGCTCTAATAAGTAAAATAAGGACCCAGCCCCAGAATATAAAAAGGAGTTCCAATTCCCTGACAACCAGTAGACAGAAACTGAAACGAGAAACCACGTTTAAGTACAAGACTGTCAAATATTTAAGAGGACAATAATTCTCAGTGAGGGTGATATTGTGGTAATCGTGTCAACTGTCACATTTCTGAAGGTTATCATGTGTAAAAGCCTTCACACCGTGCACTTGACCCAGCATTCATGAGAAGTCGGGCTTCTCGTTAAAAACCTATGTGTGATTTTTCAGGCCCAGACA
Source organism: Lutra lutra (assembly GCF_902655055.1). Taxonomy (NCBI): domain Eukaryota; kingdom Metazoa; phylum Chordata; class Mammalia; order Carnivora; family Mustelidae; genus Lutra; species Lutra lutra. Next base: position 103,247,705 of record NC_062282.1, on the reverse strand, counting down.
CAGGCAAGTACAAAGGCTTTATCTAACAGCTCTCACTGGGAGGCTGGTCTCCCCACACCAGACTCCGTGCAAAGCCATGCACCGCCATCTGAGGGGAGATAGAGTCTAGGTCCTAGGTGCTCCCAGGTCAAACTGTGTATCTACAGTCGAAGCCTTGCACTTGCATCCCTAGGTGTCTCTCTTGGAGGCCTTAGGCAGAAGTCGTCTTCAGGTGCCTCTGGAGGACCTCATCATGGGGGCTGGGGAAACCTAGAAGACACTTCCCGCCACCCTGGCTTAGTACCTAGTACTTTTTCACTCTTGATCCTTCCTTCTCCCAGTTCCCTACAATCCCAGAGTCTGCAAAAGTGCTAGAGACTCTTGTTTGGGGCTCCCTTAACAGTGAGACAATGCCCATGTCTGCACTGCTCTACCAGACCCTCAACCAGAGCAGGTTCTGTGGGGGAAATCAAAGATGGCGAGTCAGTGCCTCCTCCTCTGGCTCTAGCTTTTGACTTAACCTATTGCAGAAAGAGAGCAAAACCTTGACTATAACTTTAATTTTGGCTCATTCTTGCCTTAATTAACTTCAACACTTGACAGCTCAGCTGTCTTTTCATATCAGTTGAGCTCCTGAGAACTTTTATTTCTAAGAAACAATTCCAAGGAAATAGTAAGACAAATGTGCAAAGCAACATATAAAAATGTTCACCACAGGACTGTTTAGAATAGGAAGAATCTTTAAAACAAAAACAATTTTTCACCAATGGAAGACTGCTAAAATAAATTAAAATGCATTTGTATATTGAAATACCAGAAAACCACTCTAAGTGGTTGATTTATATTGATTTGCATTTATTAGCATGGAAATATGCCTCTGAAATAATGTTACATGGGGAAAAAAAGTGACAATATCACATGTACAATGTTGATGAAAAATAAACAAATCTTTTTTTTTTTTTAATTTTAATGAGAAATAAAGAGTTTTCTTGGAGCCCAAGTTAGGTCAGCTGCCTGGACAGACAATCTTCACAAAGTAGAGAGTGCTCCAGGAAGAAACATTTGGTAAAGGGTTATCTATGTTTTTTTACATAGTTAAATTGATCATGATGAAGGATACCCCAGAAAGTTACAGATATTACCTCAGTTTTTAGTATGTGCAAGGCTTGAGAACGTTAATCATATGAGAACCAGGGAGGTTTTTTCTTTATCTTATCTTTATGTTTGGAATGCTCCTTATTTATTTTATTTCATTTTTTAAATGAAGCAGATGTACATTGTGTGCTCGGGGCACAAATAGAGCCCATGCTTTGAGGTTTTGCTGAGTCATTTTGACCTTGGTAGCTTCCTTGGGAGCCTAGAAGCAGGACCCAAAAACATTCAAAGTTGAAAATGTCCTTTCTCAAGAGTAAGGCTCTAGTTGTATTTAAACATGTGTGTGCCTGTGTGTATATGTACGTGCTTGTGAGTTCACAGAGAAACATCTGCAAGTTTGACCATACTACATTCTGTGTTTGCTTACTCTGTGTAAAGAGTTATTCTGAGTAGTTTATGTACATTGTCTAACAGTTCTCAAAAGGTAGGTGCTATTGTTACATTCATTTTACAGATTAGAAATCTGATGCATGGACTATTAAACAACCTGCCTGAGGTCAGAGCTAATAAATGAAGGGGTTAAGATTCTAACCACCACCTTAAACCCAGATCTAACCCATTCTGAGCCTTCTCATAAAGCAGTCTCTCCAAGATAGAGTTAGTAATAATCTCTGGTAGTGGGGTTGCAATAGTGATTGGTTTTTTTGCTTTTCAATGGTGTTTGAACTTTTCAAAAATACATTACTTTGACTCCTTAAAAAACAAAATTATTTTTTAGAAAAAATGAATACAGCCCCCATAAAATATTTCTTTTAGAATGAAATCCTTTGCTTTTTTTTTCCTTTTCAGCATAACAGAATTCATTGTTTTTGCACCATACCCAGTGCTCCATGCAAATCCTTTGCTTTTAATCAAAGATGCCATCAGCTGCAAGTAGCAAAACGTCTGTTCAACATGAGAACAAACAGAGAGGAGTTTCTTTTTCTCACATAAAAGTCTGGAAGTAGAAAAAAAAAATCTAGAAGTAGGCTGTCCATGGTTGGTTTTCCTATTCAAAGATTTCATTAGGCATCTAGACTCCTGACTTTTTGCTCTACCATGTTTGTTTTGGTTTTTAACTTCATGGTTACAGTGTAGATGGTGCATCTTCAGGCATCATAACTGAGTGATAGGGAGAAGGAAGGAGACTGATGGAATAATCAAGAAAGTGTCCTTAGCTGCACTCTCAGCAAACTTGTATTTGCATCTCACAAACCAAAACTATGCTACATGGCTGCCTCCAGCTGAAAGGCCTTCAAGAACTGGGCAAACAGATTTTTACTTTACTTGAAAGCTAACCAACTAGTCTGCAGAACGTCTAAGTCTCCTGGGTCAGACAACAAAGGACTTCATTGTGCACAGCACAGCAGGCAGCGTGAATTGATGTTTGCATGACTGCCCTTGCCCCCACCTACTCAGAGTCCCACAAGGGCAATGCAGAAGCAGGTCCGGTTAATGTTGAGAACAAGGCAGGTTTGTGTTTCAAGTGAGAATCCCTGAGCTTAATAAGGACCTGACTTTGAAAGGAATGCTTGGCAAACATGCCCAACTTCTGCCCTAGAGAAGAACCTTATCTTTAATATCCTGCCCTCTGCCTCAAAGGTAGACAGTCTCTATCCACCAAGAATCTTCACTTGGCTTAAAGTCAAAGTCCAACAAAAACTCAGACATAAGACAGGAAGAAATGTAGGAGGCCCACAGGGAATGGTCTGCCAACAAAGGCCATCTCCAGCTAGGAAGAAAGAGGTTATGGACAGAAGCTGCATTAGTCAACCAAAAATATTTGTCACCTGCCATTAAAGGATTGTCCTCTGTCATCAAGCTGAGAACAATTAACCAGCAAACACTTTCTCTACTGAAAAATTAGTTTCACATTAATGCCCTAACAAATTACCATAAACTTAGTGGCTTTAAAACAACACAGATTTACTCCCTGAAAGTTCCGGAGGTCGAAAGTCCAAACTCAGTTTCACAGGCCTAACAGCAAGGTGTTGGCAAGGTTGCTTCCTTCTGAAGGTACTAAAGGGACAACCTAGTCCCTTGTCTTCTTCACCTTTTACCAGCCGTCAGTATTCCTTGGCTTGTGACCTCTTCCTCTACCTCCAAACCCCACCACTGTGGCCTCTGCTAACATCACCACACTGCCTCCTCCAGGGGCCCTTGTAAGGACTGCTATGATTTCCCTGGGCTCAGTGGGGTGACTCAGGAGACTTACCATCCCAAGAGCGTAGACTGAGTACATATGCTAAGTTTCTTTGCCAGATAACATTCATAGGTTCCAAGAATTTAGTACCTGAGCATCTTCTGGATGTCATTGTTCAGCACACCACAACTGGCTTTATTAAAAAAGTCATGGATAAATAAAGTCATGAATAAAACAATGGAGTTACTTCTTTAAATGCCATATATTGCAAAACTTCTTTAGTTTAGAATGAATTCAACAAGAGTGATAACTGCAGATACAAACAGGACAGACTCAAGTTTTCATTTACATTATAAGCCCTTTAGTCTGAGATTCTTCAGATTCATATTTTAAATAATATTGTAAAAATATTATCTCCAAACCTAACAATAAACTATTTTTAAGCAGCCTTATTAAATAACTATAAATGTACCTATTTCACTATTGCCCTTTATTAATCATTCTCTATCTTCTTTGTGGGCCCCCAAAGGATCTCTACTAAGCAAATTTTAGTATTACTAAACCAAAGGACTACTGAATTTTGTGGCTGAAATGCATCTTGTCTAACCTCCATCCAGAGCAAGAACACCTTTCCCTATTTCTGAAAAATGATTAAGCAAATTATGTTTGCATCTTTCTGGTAATCGTGAGGATAATTTTAAGAGATAACCCTTATTGGAGCATTGGATGAGATGATAACCTGAAATGGACACTGGCTTTAGGGTTAGGTTGACTTAGGTTCAAAAGTCATTCTACCACTTAAAAAGGGAATTTCCGACTGTGAGTGTAATGGTCACTTTCATGTGTCAACTTGGCTAGACTATAGTCCCCAGTTAATCAACCAAACACTAGCCTAGGTATTGATGTGAAAGTATTTTGTAGATAATCAATTTACTTTAAAGAAGGAAAATTATCCTGGATAATTTGGGTGAGCCTGATTGAATAATCTGAAAAGCCTGAGGAGTCCAACTTCAGTTCAAGCCGAAGAGTCCCAGCCTGCCTTTTTAATAGCCTGCCCTATGATTTTGGATTTGCCTTGCCTCATAATTGCATAAACCAATTATTTGCTGGATTTACCTACCCTGCTCACCTCACTTCCATTTCACAGAAATGACCCTGAGATACTTCAGTTTTCAGAGAACAGGAAGCGAGGAAGAGCCAGCCAAAAAAAAAAAAAAAAAAAAAAAATGCTAAATGTGCAGCTAATGAGGCAGGAGGAAAATCAAGAGAAATGGTATCACACAGCTTAAGTGAAGAAAGCCTTTCAATAGGAAAGAGTGGCAGCTGAGTCTGATGCTGTTGATAAATGGAGTAAGAGTAGGACTAAGAACTGACCCCTACATGGTGGTGAGCAAGAGCTATTTCAGTGAAGAGGTAGGGGGCAAAAGCTTGATGGGCATGGGTTCAAGAAGGAATGGGAGGCTAAGAAGAATGAAAGGTGGGTAAGGAGAACTCTTACAAGGAGTTTTGCTAGAAAGGGGAGCAAAACAGTAGGGCAGTAGCTGGAGGGTGATGTAAGGCCAAAGGACGGCTTTTTAAGGTGGAAGATACTGAAGAATGTCTGAATGCTAATGGCAGTAATCCAGTAGAGGGCAAATCTGATAATGTTAGAGAAAGGGGGTAAGTACAAGAGTGATGTTCGTAACTAGGTGAGAAGGAGAAGAGCCAGTGCACAAGAGAAGGGAATGGCTATGGGCAAAACCAAGGGCAGGACACCAGTTATAAGAGGCATGGAGACTATGCACATGTCGATAGATGTGCTTGCAGGAGAGTTCATTTTGGATGGCTCTGTTTTCTGAATAACACTTCCCTTCAGGCTGCTCTTTGATAGAAGAACAGAAGACATTGACTAGAGCATCTAATAACTTTGGTAGATTTTCTTGGGATTGGTAAATAATCTCTATTAGTTATGCAAAAGATGTTTAGACTATAAATAATTTCCCTCCCCATTCCAACACCCATTCCTATCACTGATATTTCCTTTTTATTGCATTGTCCAGAATTGCTGTAATCAGGTTAAATGATAATGACTTCTAGCCAGCATCCTTGTTTCTGAAATTAATGGAAATGCTTCCAGTGTTTCCCCACTGAGTGCAATATAGCTGCTGTTTGGGCAAAGAGCTCTTTTTTCAAATCACAGAAAGTATTCTATTTCTAAAGTTTTAAACTGGAAACATATTTGGGATTTTTATCAAATACTTTCTAGGTATTTATTGATCACATAATTTTTCTTATTTAAGTTTCAGGTAAACAGATAATTTTATTCTCTAAAGAACTTACCTGACTTTATCTTAAATACTAAGAAATGCCCAATTGTAGGGGATCTGGGAATGGATTTTAAGTTAAAAAAAAAAACAACAAAAAGCATGGTATTGTCCAATTGATCGAGATGTTTTGTATGATCTCTCTGGAAAGCCTCTAGGAAGAAAAAATCTAGCCACTGAGATTGGAATCTATCTGAAAGCCTGGTTTTGTTATGCATGCTGCATCCTCCCTGCACAGCTCATTCCAATCTCATTACAGAGAAAATTATGAATTAACAGCAGTTGATGAAGAGATTAAACTCCATTTTTTCTCTTGCCAGCTCTAAGGCATGAAACAACTTTCACTCTTTCTCTGGATTCAGTAGATGGTCTTCACATTTCTTATTTTGTGATTAGCCATTCTTCCTTCAAAGGAAAGAGAAAAAAATCTGAAAACAACTCTCTAAAGAAAAAATAATATTAGAGAGAGGAAATGAAGAGCAACTTGTCATTGATTCATTGCTTTTAAACAAGTCAATATTAAACAAACATCAGTCCTATTTTCCTCTTTGCATACAATTCTCAATTAAGCTATACCTGCCACTCAAAGGTGCTCTTCAAATGAGCCATTGCTCTATTACTCCCGCACTGTTTCAGAAAGTATATTTCCATCCTGGCTCTTTTGCAGTGATGATTTAAAGTTAATGACTTGAGATACAGCTACTGACATACAGCCCTCCTCTTCTAGAATAGGAAAGCACGATTTAAGCTTCTCCCTTCTTTGTCTATCACGCAGGACAGTTTAATGCAGGGCTGTAAGGAATGGAGAGACCGATGCTAATTGAGCCTCTGTGCTCTTCTGAGTTTATCATGTCACCGTGGAAAGACAGCTGTGTTCTGAGGCTTTCCCTGGAGCCCTCACCAATCCAGTTCTCTGTTTTATAGTGTCTGTGATACGTGCATCCCATGATGCGTGCATATGAAGCATAATTAAAGCAGGCTTTCCTCCTAGAAGCCAGAATTTCTTTTCTATTGCCAGTTCTTAGAACCACGGGGACAGGTTTCAGGATCTAATCCCTCTACAAACTGTCGATCCTGCTCTAAGGAGCCTAAGAACACTTAAGAGATTCATGCCCAGGGCGCAACATTGTTGTATTCAACACGAGACACAGGAAAAAGTCAAGAATAGGTCTTAAGCATCCTCTATGTTTTAAATACATTCCTACATGAACTGGAAATAAAGTGTGTCTATAAACATGTAGCTGATGTTCATGAATTCACAAGTCCCCTCTTTCCTTTAATTTTAGGAAAACTGACCTAAAGATTAGCAGTTGCTGATTACATCATTTAGTAACTATTCTAAGCCACAGAAATGCACACAAATAGTGCTTTACCAGGTGCACTACCACGATCTTAACCTGAATTTACCTTCTAGCAAGCCCCATGTGTCTGTATTTGAAAATCACCAACCCTGTAGAACTGTGGGAGTGCGGTGATTTTCTCTTTAGTGGCACGGCCCGCCACTAAAGGTCAGGGGCTGCGTGCTTTGTAATAGAATGACCCTTAGAAAAGGGTCTGCTGAAAGTGATGCAGTGCCAATGGACATCCTATCAGTTTATGGGACTCAGCAGGATGCTATAGTCAAGAGCAGGAGGCCTAGGGACATGCTATATAGCTTGGATTCCCACTTCTGTTGTTTTCCTGCTGTGTGACTTTGGCAAGCTTCTTAGAATCCTCTCTTTTTTCATCTACAATATGGCAATAATGGTAGCACTCACTTCATAGGTTTATGAGGAGTGTCTTATATAGTTACAGAGTTGTGATATGGATGATTGATAGATGAATAGATACACATAAATAAACAGATATAGAGTTATGAGGATTGTCCTCTGTTGTGTGGCAAAAAGTAAATACTCAGTGAGGACCATGATGATCATGACTGGACTCATATAGTCCTGAACTATAGACCTATTAGGGGAAATGTTAGTAAAGCAAGGTGGAGTGTTTCATGCTAATTTCATATTTAATAGTACTTGCTTTGTAGGGTTATGAGGAATGTCTTCTACAGTATCTGGGACTAAGTAAATATACAACGAGTGACATGACAATGATGAGGATGATGCCACTGATGATGATGATTTGACTGATACAGTCCTGAAGAGTGGCGTACTGGGGGAAATTTTAGTAAAGCAAGTTAGAATCTTTCAAGCTACTTTCATTTTTTTCTTCAAAGATGTATGCTTGGCTAAAGCCTTTATCTAAGGTTGTCATCAAGTAGAAAAACCACTCTTTTCACTTGAGTGAAAGTGAATTCATTTACCATAAATGACAGTGACTGCATCCATGCTCAGGGATCTAGCTCTCTACTTTCTTTGGGGTCCTTTTACATTTAAAGGATCCTTTTAACTGATTTGCAAGAACAATGATAGCATGTTGGAGTGGTGGGGTGGTATCACACATGGAATTCAACAATAAGTTAAAAGGATCATTCATCGCAATCAAATGGGATTTATCCCAGGGATGTAAGAATTTTTTAATATATCCACAAATCAAACAATGTGATACATCATTTTAACAAAATAAAGGGTAAAAATCACATGATCATCTCAGTAGGTGCAGAAAAAGCATCTGACAAAAGTCAACATCTGTTCATAAAAAAATTCTCAACTAAGTGGGTATAGCTGGAACATACCTCAACATAATGAAGGCCATACACAAAACCCTACAGCTAACATCATACTCATTGATAAAAATTAAGAGCTTTTCCTCTAAGATCAGGAACTAGATAAGGATATGCACTCTCATACTTTTATTCAATATAATACTGGAAGTCTTAGCCACAGCAATCAGATAACAAAAATAAATAAAAAACATCCAAATTGGTGAGAAAGAGGTAAAACTGTCATTATTTGCAGATGACATGATATAATATACAGAAAATCCCAGAGTCCAACAGAAAATTACTAGAAGCAATAAATGAATTTAGTAAATTTGTGGAATACAAAATTAATACACTGAATTCAGCTTTATTGGTACACACTAACAATGAAGTAGCAGAAAGAGAAATTTTTAAAAATTTCATTTATGGGGCGCCTGGGTGGCTCAGTGGGTTAAAGCCGCTGCCTTCGGCTCGGGTCATGATCCCAGGGTCCTGGGATCGAGCCCCGAGTCGGGCTCTCTGCTCAGCAGGGAGCCTGCTTCCCTTCCTCTCTCTCTCTGCCTGCCTCTCTGCCTACTTGTGATCTCTGTCTGTCAAATAAATAAATAAAATCTTTAAAAAAAATTTCATTTATAATTACATCAAAAAGCATAAAAACCTGGGAATAAACTTAAGAAGAATAAAAAACCTATACTCCAAAAACTATAAAACACTGATGAACAAATTAAAGATGAAACAAACAAAAAGATATTCCATTCTCATGGACTGGAAGAACTAATAATGTTAAATGACCTTACTAACCAAAGTGATCTATAGGTTCAATCCAAACTCTATCAAAACCCTAACAGCAAAAAACCAATCTGATTAAAAGTGGGCAGAGGACCTGAACAGACATTTCTTCAAAGAAGATGTACAGATGGCCAACAGATTAATTAAATTAATTAATTACTTTAATTAATTAAACAGATATTCAACATCATTAATCCTTAGGAAAGGCAAATTGAAACCACAATGAGATCTCACTTTATACCTGTCAGAATGGCTAGAGTCAAAAAGACAAGAAATGACAAGAGTTGATGAGAATGTGGAGAAAAGGGAATCTTCATGCACTGTTGATGGGAATGGAAATTGGTGCAGTCATTCTGGAAATCAATATGGAAGTTCCTTAAAAAACTAAAACAAACAAACGAACGAACAAAAAACAACAACCTAAAAATAGAAGTACTATATGACCCAGTAATTACAGTACTGGGTATTTATCTGCCACAAAAAACACTAATCCAAATAGATATGTGCACCCCTAAGTTTACTGCAGTACTATTTTCAATAGCTAAAATATGGAAGCAACCCAAGTGTCTAACAATAGATGAATGGATTAAAAAGATGTGGTATATATATATATATATATATATATATATATATATATAATGGAATATTACTCACTCATAAAAAAGAATAAGCACTTGCCATTTGCAATAATATGGGTCACCTAGGGGGTATTAGGCTAAGTGAAGTCAGTCAGAGAAGAACAAGTACTATAGGATTTCACTCATATGTGGAATTTAAAAAACAAAACAAATGAACAAATGATCAAAAGCAGAAACAGACCTACAAATACAGAGAATAAACTGATGGTTGCCAGAGGGGAGGGTGGTGCGGGGATAGACAACATGGTAAAGGGGAGTGGGAGATACAGGCTTGCAGTTATGGAATAAGTAATTCAGGAGGATAAAAGGTACCACATAGGGAATAGAGTCAACAGCATTTTAATAGTGTTGCATGGTGACAGATCATACTTACACTTTTGCTGAGCAATGTGTAAGGTACAGATTTGTCAAACTGCTATAATGTAACATTGTGTGTCAACTATACTTCAATAAAACAATATATGTGTATGTGTTGCATATCTACCAGTCAGCATAGTGAAGGGATTAGAGCTGTATCCACATCAGGTAGCAAATTCCTTCAAGATGGAGATCATAGCTGTTTTATTATGTGTCTTATTTGCCTACTCCCAGCTCTCAAGAAGTATGTTCCCTATAAAGGCTCATCAATATGATACACCTATATGATTTTTAGAGATAAGGGAGTTTATGTTTCCATTACTTTTTTTTAAAACTTTGAATTCATCTCCTGAAGAGTCAACTCAGTACTTACCATAAGTTCCAGGATAAGTAACTCCCTCAACTAGTTTTACAGCACCCCATTAGAAGGTCAACATTCAAACTATCACATTTCTAGGCAATAAAAAGATGCAAGAGTCTGGCAGTTTACTTACATAGGCTGAAGAATCATTTGCAAAATGGACTTGAAGTCAAATATCCTGTTTTCTATGTTTCTGTTATAATCTACAAACACACTGCTCCTGGCTTCACTCTTTTCAGTTTCATTACCCCTCAGCTTATTACCCTCTTTGTCCTCTTTCATTCCAGAATATGTGTGTATCTCTGGTGTACCGGAAGGGTGGAGGGAAGTGGGATAAGTAATAAGGGAACACTTCTGGGAGCACTAGTGGTGTATACCCCATTACTTCTTGTTCCCTTTAAGTCAGTGCCACCAGGGGCAGAGGAAATACTTTCACTGCCAAGTTTGCTGGGGTAGGAAACCCAGATCTCCATGGAGCTGTGAGGCCCAGATGTATTTGCTTCTAGGCACGCTAAAGTAATGACATCTTTCATAAAGCCCCTTCTCCATGGTAAACCCCTAAAAAATAACAAAGATTCTCTGGCCTCATGATTAATTTGCTCCATGCCCGATCTTCCTACACTCCATTTTCTAAACCACCAGCAGAGGTCATTTGTAGCAGTGTCATTCATTCACTCATTCATTCATTCATTCAATAGATTCTTATCACAAGCCCACAGGGTAGCATGATGAAGAAGTTAGAACACTAATTCTGAAGCCAGACAAATTGTCTTTGTATCCCAGTTCTGACACTTTTTAACTATGTGATCCAGGAAAGTGTCGTAACCTCCTGCTTCTTAGTTTCCTCATCTCTAAAACACAACAGTTTTTGCCTTTGTACCAACAGTTCTCTCTTCCTGGAATATTCCTCTTCCAAAGAAGCCCATGGTTAACTCAGTCACCTCCTTTAAGACTTTCATCAAATTTCATTTCAATGATGCCTACTCCGCCACCTGATTTAAACTTTCAACCACCCCTCTCCCCATTCCTATCCTCCTAATGCTTCTTACTCTATATTTTTAATCCCCCCCGTCCCGAGCACTTGGCACATTCTGACATGCTAAGTACTTTACTTATTATATCTATTGCTTGTTGTCATTTCCCTCCTGCTAGAGAGATCCTATGGGGTAGAGATCTTTGTTTATTATGTATCTCAAGTATCTAGAACAGTACCTAGCACATAGTTCGTGTGCTGTTAGTAATTTCTGAATGAAAGAATGTTCTATCATGTGAGGAAAGGAGCATTAAAGAGTGGGTTTATTTGAAGAAACATGACTTTTTGGTCACTTGAGTAACCAGAGGCTCACCAAAAAGGATACATTTTTTAAAAAAAATTAAATTAGGGGCACCTGGATGGTTCAAGTCATTAAATGTCTGCCTTCTATTCAGGTCATGATCCCAGGGTCCTGGGATTGAGCCACCCATCAGGCTCCCTGCTCAGCGGAAAACCTGCTTCTCCCTCTCCCACTCACCCTGCTTGTGTTTCCTCTCTCACTGTGTCTCTGTCAAATAAATAAATAAGTTCTTTTAAAAAATAAAAATAAAAAATGAAATTAATCATAACACATACACCTTATTCATTTGTCTTCATAATCATGTTAACTGTGAAATACATACATATATATCCTTTTTTTTTAAGATTTCATTTATTTGACAGAGAGAGATCACAAGTAGGCAGAGAGGCAGGCAAAGAGAGAGGGGGAAGTTCCCCTCACTGAGCAGAGAGTCCGATGTGGGGCTCAATCCCAGGACCCTGAGATCATGACCTGAGCTGAAGGCAGAGGCTTAACCCACTGAGACACCGAGGCGCCCCCATACATATATTTCTAAAGAGTTTCAGAAACTTGCAGAAAGTGAGGTGCTAGGAAATACCAAAGTCCAGGGCCTAAACTTGGGTCTTTGTACTGTGTGCTTTTCCCACCCACCATATAATGTAGTAGGATAGCAAATAGCAAAAACATATGGACATCTTCATTTTGGGGCTGGAGAAAGTGTGATTCCCCACACAAAACCTTAGTTTACTTGTCTCTCACTCTAGATGAATTTACTAGATTTAATGAAATATTCAAAAGAAAGTCAAAGCATAAGTCTAAATCGTAACTAACCTAGAGGATACTTAGCATCAGATCACATAAAACAACACGTAGTTCAGTTAGTTAGCTATAGACTGGAAAAGCTTCCTTCTTAACTATAGTTTCCCCCCATAATTTGTATTGAAGGCAGGTAATCAATAATGTCGAAAATACTTGGCTTCAGAAGTCAGACTGAGTGTAGCTGTAACAGGGACTTTGCTTCCATAGCTGCATGTTGTGTTCAGAATCTCAACACAGCCTCAATGTTTGCCTTTTTTTTTCTTTTTTTTTTGACTGCTCCATGAAGCTGACAATCTGGAAAGGACTTAATATGGAAATGCTAATCTTTTGCCTTTATATGTGAGCATTTTTGACAGTCAAGTAAAGCTATGCTAGGTAACTGATTTTTCTTGTTTCTCTGGAAAATTGAAGATAATCTTCCTGCACTTGAAAAGCTCAAGTATTTGTTCTTCCTGTATCCCTAGCAACAATACAATAGTAGGTAGAATCCAAAAAGTCAGTTCAGAATAAATGTATTAAAATTATACCAGGAAGACTACCTCATACCCATTAGGATGACTACTCTCAAAACAAAAACAAAGGGGCACCTGGGTGGCTCAGTCAGTTAAGCGACTGCCTTCAGCTCAGGTCATGATGCCGGGGTCCCAGGATTGAGCCCCACATCAGGCTCCTTGATCAGTGGGAGCCTTCTTCTCCCTCTCCCTTGGCCTGCTGCTTCCCCTGCTTATACTGTGTGTGTGCGTGTGTGTGTGTGTGTGTGTGTGTGTGTGTGTGTGAAATAAAATCTATAAAAAAAAGGAATAATGAAGGAATAGAAAATTTGAACAGACTGATGACAAGCAGTGAAATTAAACCAGTAATTAAAAAACTCCAACAAACAAAAATCCAGGACCAGATACCTTCACAGGTGAATTCTACCAAACATTTTTTTTTAATATTTTATTTATTTATTTGACAGAGAGAGATCACAAGTAGGCAGAGAGGCAGGCAAAAGAGATGAGGAAGCAGGCTCCCTGCTGAGCAGAGAGCCCAATGCAGGGCTCAATCCCAGGATCCTGGGATCATGACCTGAGCCCAAGGCAGAGGCTTTAACCCACTGAGCCACCCAGGCACCCCTCTACCAAACATTTAAAGAAGAGTTAATACCTATCCTTCTCAAACTATTCCAAAAAATAGAAGAGGAAGGGAAGCTTCCAAATTCATTCTATGAGGCCAGCATTACCCTGATACCAAAACCAGATAAAGACACAACAAAAAGAAAACCAGAGGTCAATATATCTGACGAATATAGATGCAAAAATCGTCAACAAAATATTAGCAAATCCAACAATACATTATGAAAAATCATTCACCCATGATCAAATGGGATTTATTCTAGGGATATAAGGATGGTTCAATTAAACAAAAACAGAAATTTACAAGTGTTGGCAAAGATACAGAAAAATTAGGACTCATGTACACCCTTGTTGGGAATGTAAAATGGTACAGCCATTATAGAAAACCATAGATCAGTTCCTCAAAAAATTAAAAGCAGAATTACCATGTGATCCAGCAATTTCACTTCTGGGTATATACTATAAAGAATTGAAAGCAGCATCTCAATAAGATATTTGCAGGGTGCCTGGGTGGCTCAGTTAGTTAAGCGACTGCCTTCAGCTCAGGTCATGATTCTGGAGTCATGGGATCCAGTCCCACATCAGGCTCCCAGCTCCATTCAGTTGCATAAAAGCAATTTTTTTTAAAAGATTTCATTTAATTATTTGACAGACAGAGATCACAAGTAGGCAGAGAGGCAGGCAGAGAGAGAGAGGAGGAAGCAGGCTCCCTGCTGAGCAGAGAGCCCGATGTGGGGCTCAATCCCAGAACCCTGGGATCATGACCTGGGCCGAAGGCAGAGGCTTTAACCCACTGAGTCACCCAGGCGCCCCTAAAAGCAATTTTTATAACTGGTTAAAAGAAAAAAGATAATAGGAAGAGGATTTAAAAATCTTTATCATCCCAATAAAACCCATAATCACAATAATGTATTCACTAGTGGAGCCCAATGTGCTATATAAATAAAAACTCTTCTTTTTAAAATATATTTAAGGGGGATCAGGGGGAGTCTGCTTCTCCCTCTGACCTCCCCTCTCAAGCTCTCTCACTCTGTCTCTCTCCCTCTCTCAAATAAATAAAATCTTTTAAAAAAAATAAGATATTTGTACATAATGTTCCTATCAGTATTATTCACAGTAACGAAAACACAGAAGCAACCCAAGTACCTATCAATGAATGTATGAATTAGTGAAATGTGGTATGACATTTGACATATGACAGAATATTATCAGCCTCAGAAATAAAGGGAATTCTGACATATGCTACAACACAGATGACCCTTGAGGATATTATAGTAGGTGAAATAAGCCAGTCAAAAAAGACAAATACTGTATGATTCTGTTTACATGAAGGACCTAGAGCAGTCAAAATCATAGAGACAGAAAGTAGGATAGCAGTTGTATAGGGCTGGGGGGTGGGGAAGTCATTGCTTAATGGGTATAAAATTTAAATTTTTGCAACATGAGAAGAGCTCTAGAGATGGGTGGTGGTGATATTAGCACAACAATATGAATATACTTAATTTCACTGAACTTAAAACTGGTTCAGACAGAAATCTTAAGTGTATTTTACCACAATAAAAAAAAATAGAAACTAAAATTTATTTCAGGAGGAGAGGAATCAACCTGCTCCACTTTCTTACTCCATAATGCTCTGCCCAACGACTATAATTAATGAGCTCAGTTTGTGAGAGACTAGTGCCTGTGCGGCTCGGGTAATTGGTGTGATCATTAGGTGGACAACAAGCCCCAGTCTCTTATAGCCACCAATAGTGTCCTTCCCCTTCACTGCTGTTCTCACCATCAGAGTGTGCTTCTGATCACAAGGAGGAACAAGAGAATGTGTCTGTATATTCATGATCTGTACACAAAGGCAGATCCCTACACATATCCCTCTAATATTGTCACCTTAAATATATTTTATTTATTTTTTTTAATTTTAAAGAAATTGAAGATTTTATTTATTTATTTGACAGAGAGATCACAAGTAGGCAGAGAGGCAGGCAGAGAGAGAGGAAGGGAAGCAGGCTCCCTGCTGTGATGCGGGGCTCGATCCCAGGACCCTGGGATCATGACCTGAGCCGAAGGCAGCGGCTTAACCCACTGAGCCACCCAGGCACCCCTTAAATATATTTTACAAAGAAGAGTTTTTATCTATATAGCACATTGGGCTCCACTAGTGAATACATTATTGTGATTATGGGTTTTATTGGGATGATAAAGATTTTTAAATCCTCTTCCTATTATCTTTTTTCTTTTAACCAGTTGTAAAAATTGCTGTTATGCAACTGAACACATGTATGTATTAACCTCCTTGCCCACCCCCCCATCCACTTAAGATGATAACAAAAGAATAAAAAAGGAATAAACTCATAGTAATAAAAAGACTAAGGGGGAGCCATGAATGGTTTAGGGATTCCAAATTTCTGAAAGAAAGTAGACCGGTTGATAGAACAGGGTGGAGAATGCTTTATCCGTGAATATTCTTGTAGGGGTTTTGATGGAGGAGGATGCTCAGGGAAGCTCCAGCCTCGGATTCAGTGGATGTGAAGGCTTAAAATAAAAAGGGGGCTGAAAACAGGAGTGAAGGAGGGGATTTACTGAGAGCCTGACAGGAAAGAACTCCAATGGCTGCGCTCCCCTGCCACATTAATTAGCATAATATTTGCAAGAACTGAATATGGGAGTCAAGAAGCATTTGTATCAATTTATATTGCTTTCAAATGAGCATTTCTGTGAAACCAAATGTAATATATATGGAACTGTAAACTAATTCTTTATATTGGATACTGGCTACTGGATGGATCTTGAAAACAAAAATTGCAAATGGTTTATTTAAAACATTTAATGTTACAAAACTAAAATTTCAAAACAAATTAAACTTCATATTTTAAAATTTATTTGATTACTCTCAGTTTTTATTCCTTGGGATCATTACCTTCAATAGAACACAAATTATCTAAAAATTCTGACTAAAATATAATCAGTGAATATGCTAAAATGAAGGCAAGAAATATCAATTGAGTGGAATACTACATATATAAAATTTTTGCAGGGATATGCAAAAAATAATTAATCCAAGTCATCCTTTTTTTTTTTTTTTAAAGATTTTGTTTATTTGACAGACAGAAATCACAAGTAGGCAGAGAGGCAGGCAGAGAGAGACAGGGGGAAGCAAGCTTCCTGCCGAGCAGGGAGCCTGATGTGGGGCTTAATCCCAGGACCCTGGGATCATGACCTGAGCCAAAGGCAGAGGCTTTAACCCACTGAGCCACCCAGGTGCTCCTTTCCAAGTCATCTTTGATATCTATTGTCTTTCAATCATATGGAAACCATGGCTTTACATGTATTTTTCAATTTAACTAATATAAAGGTATATATGCAAGGCAAGAGGAGAGAGCATATTTTATTTAAAGGTGTAATAGCTCAATATAGAACCTTTAAATATTTAGGTTCATAGTATACAGGCTTCCATTTGCATTCTTGCCCTGGGCCATAAATTTTAGAAGCCGACCTTCAAAGAGGCATAAGACAAGATTACCTGGGAGTCAAATCAATCCACTCAGATAGACCAGTGGATGCAGCTATGATGCGGGTGAGTGTAAAGGGGTATCAGAGCACAAAGAAGGGCACGGACAGTGCTTTCCACTCCTGCATCTCTAATACAAACATTCCATAAATGTTTGGTGAAGAAGTAAATGAACATATATGAGCATGCATGAGGTATTTATACGTAAAAGTACAATAACAGAGCAACATATATTAGAAACATTATAAAAAGCTATAAAAGAACAGAGCAAGAGACAGTATCAGACACTTGTCTTAACATGGCTGTAGAAAACACTCATGAGTTCTGAGTTTGTTGACACTTGATTGACCTTCAAGGTCATATGAAAATAGCATCAGGAGAAATTAGAATTATGAGTGAGCATGCTAACAAAAAGATTCCATAATCCCATGATGCCACTCTTAGGCAAGTTTCATACTTTAAGCTTGAATATAATTTTTTACCATAAAGTCCCTTCAGCAAATTCACTCTGCAATAAAAATGTAATGTAGAAGCTTTATTGCTAATTTTGTCTGAGAAAGCAATAATGATGCTCCAGGTCTTTAAAAGGGTATTGATTTTTAGTGCAATTTCTCATTTCTTTGTGAATAGGACTGGTCTTATATTTCTTCTTCCCTCTATAGGAAAGAAGGACATTTGCAGAATCAGGTATTTCTATCTTTGGACTGATGGAAGATACATAAAGAGTGAGGATGTGGGCAATGGACCCCACAAAGTAACAATGAGGTAATGTTGGCTGAAATACATATTATATCTTCTCTTTGGATTTACATAATTGATATTTCTCCCAACAATTATAGAAGCTAGATTAAATTTCTCAAGCAGCACTTTGATTAGAAGGATGTGTTTCATTAACAAGCATGAACTGTAAAATCACTTGGGGAGCATTTTAAAAGTACTGTTGTCATGCTCCCTATCCTCAAAGGTGAAGAGAACTGCATTAGGTACACAGGAATTATCAGTTTTGTTTTGTTTTGTTTTAAGATTTTATTTATTTCAAGGAGAGAGAGTGATCACAAGTAGGCAGAGAGGCAGACAGAGAGAGAGGGGGAAGCGGGCTTCCTGCTGAGCAGAGAGCCTGATGTGGGGCTTGATCCCACGACCCTGAGATCATGACCAGAGCTGAAGGCAGAGGCTTAACCCATTGAGCTACCCAGGTGCCCCAGGAATTATCAGTTCTAATTACATAACAGCACATGAGATGTTAAACAGGGTAAATGCTGAGGCAATTGATTGCCTTGGCATTTTACTTGGGATGTCCTGAGAAGGAACACAGAACAAAAGATGGTAGCTCCAAAAAGGGGGCTATTCTGGGCAGATGGAAAGCACACAGAGCAGGTCCCTTCTTTGGACAGCCTTTCCCCAGCCGAATACTAGAAACTTAGGAAAGGGATCCTTCCCTGTCTGTCTTCAAGGCATAATATGTTCAATTCTGGACTTCTTTGGATCAGAGACCCTGTCTTTTTGATCCTTGTATCACTAGTAGCTCATGGTACAAAGAGCAGGTGTTTAATAAACAACTGGTGAAAGAATATCAGTGTAAATGAATAAAAACTAATATCAATAAGGGACTCTTCTGTCACAATTTTGGTGTGAGGTCTCAAAAGGTAGGGGAACAAAAGAGTAGGTAGAAATTGGCCCCCATTTGCCAAAGGGAACTGGCAGCTCACCTCTGCAAAGGAAGTGTTTTGAAATTCTTATTCCAATGTGTACTTCAAAGGTATCAAAAGGTTAAGGGTGAAGAGGTCCAGGACAGGGTTTTCTTGGGGTGAAGGGCTGGTATGTTGTAAACACTCCACTTCTCTAGGAAAGGATGACAGAGGCTTCAAAAAGAACTATGGGGAACCTGAGCCTAGGAGGTCGGTGGAAATCTACACTTGAGAAACTTCCAAGTCCAGAGGCAGCGCCTGGAAACTGCTCACCTGAAGAGTGAGGACAAGTGGCCAAATTGAAAGGGGTCTGCACTCCGAGAGTCTGTCAGAGCAAAGGATGCAAGAATGTCTACTGGGTACCAGATTATAGTCCACTTGGAGCCTGCCTTAAGAGAATCATGGCCAAGAGAGCTCCCTGCTAGAGGCAAGTTTGCCTTGATAGAAGGAAGCAGGAGGAAACCAGCAGACACAAGTCTGAGGGTTGAAGGCGTGGGGCTGGCCAGTTTGGAGAGAGATCAGTTCCCTTACATTTATGGAACTTCAGGTGAAAAAAATTGCCAGGAATGAGGTGTCTCCAAGGAACTCACAAATACATTGCAAGAGAGTCAGTTATGAAGATCTACAAAGACCGTGGAGAGTCAGCTTTGACACCCACCAAATTCAGAGAGTGCCACCTCAAATCATGAGAGTCCCAGGAAAGAAGTCCTTCCCTGTCCCCACCCTCCTTGAAAATCTCCAGCAAAGGACCCGGGAAAGGATAATTTCAAAGCACAGATATAGAGAAGCCATCTCAGCTCCCTTCCTAATTGCAGGCCCAAACCATGGGAGAAAAGGAGCGTTACCTCCAAGTTGAGTTTAGAGTTTTAATTATTATACGAGAGTGGATTTTCAAATTCCTGAAATTAAACTGCTTTGTATGCATAAAGCCAATTAATAAGTACCATCCTGAGAATCTGCTCCTTAGGATCTTGGCATCTACAGTCTAACTTTGAATTTCCCCAGAAGCAGACACAGATATGTGGATTCAAAAGCAAATGATTATACTGCATAATTAATAATACTGTATTGTATATTTGAAAGATGCTAATAGAGATCTTAAAAGTTTTCATTACAAGGAAAAATGTAACTATGTGTGATGATGGATGTTAGCAAGACTTACTGTAGTGATCACTTTATGATATATACATATATTGAATCATTATGCTGTACACCTGAAACTATTATATGTCTAGGGTTTTGGGAAAATGCCATATATAACTAATAAAGATATATGTCAATTTTATCTCAATTTTAAAAAGCAAATATTTTATTTGGAGGTGGAAGGAACACTGGTGTGGGACTGGGGAGGTAATACAAAGAAGAGAAGGCAGCTAAGAAAGAATGCATTGTCAGGGGGCTTGGGTGGCTCAGTGGGTTAAAAAGCCTCTGCCTTCTGCTCAGGTCATGATCCCAGGGTCCTGGGATCAAGCCCCGCATCGGGCTCTCTGCTTAGTAGGGAGCCTGCTTCCACCTCTCTCTCTGCCTGCCTCTCTGCTACTTGTGATCTCTGTCTTTAATAAATAAATAAATAAAATCTTAAAAAAAAGAAAGAAAGAAAGAATGCATTGTGAAAACAACTTCCATCATAGGAGACTGGAGCATAATCCCATGGTGGGGAAGAAAATAAGAAATCCAGGAAATGGGATGAAACATACAACTCAGTCACTGGTTCAGGCTGTTTACTCATTTCTAGCCTGATAGCTCATGAAGGAAACACTTGCCAAGTTTCTGTGTAAAGTACCCAAGCACAGAGCTGCAGATACTAGGAGACTAATGTTGGTTTAAGCACCTAAGAGTAAAGCTCAGGGACATAGTGGGCACTGAAACACCCACTACAGAAGATGAGGCTGAGAGAGTGAACCATGAAAAGAAACAGATTTTGTGGGACACAATATAAATATATTTGATACACTGAGTTTGAGGGGCCTCTGTAATATACAAGGAGAAACATTTAAAAGTATTTGACCTTAAAAGGGAGAAGTGAACTTTGATAAGAAATCAGTTGGTTAAGCATCTGCCTTCGGCTCAGGTCACGTTCTCAGAGTCCTGGGATGGAGCCCCACATCAGGCACCCTGCTCAGCAGGGAGCCTGCTTCTCCCTCTCCCTCTGACCCTCATCCCTGCTCCTGTTCTTTCTTGTGCTCTCTCCCTCTCTCTCTCAAATGAAAAAAAAAAAAAATCTTTAAATAGTAAGTCTGGAAATTTGGAAGGCTTTATAATAAGAGGGGTTTGAAACCATGACAGTGAAAGCAATCGATCAGTTTAGGGAAACCTGACAGAACATTGAGGAATCTCTTTATTTAAGGGTAGATGAAGGAGAAATCATAAAGTGGAGGAGAGAGGAAGAAGAGGAAGGGAGGGAGTGGGGGAGGGAGACAGGGAAGGAAAGGAAATGACAAATGTGGGAGCTGAGTGTGTTAGAAGTGAGAGGAAGTGAAGCGATTCGAGTTCAACAATGTCTGGTGAATTATCTTGGTCAGGGTTATTTCATTTTTCTGTACTTGAGTCTCACTAAATGCAAGCAGGAATATCAATCTTTATTCCATTTTCACTGATATACTTAAAGAACTCCTTAGGTTATAATAAAGACTTGTGCGTTCTTTGGGCTACACGAATATGATTCCTTATTAATTTTACTGCTGCTCACCAATCACTTGTAAAGATTTCCTTGCTTGAGGGGGGAGCAGAGGAGAAAACAATTAGCCTTTTATAAACCCCTTACTTCCTTCGCTGTAAAACAAGTTCCCTGGTGAAAAGAAATGTTCTGTGGGATACCATAATTGTGACAGAAGATTTTTATAAGTCCACAAATAGTGCTATTGGCAGAAGCATGGTGATCAGGGAATGCAAATTCGTATCCATATCCAGAAAAAGTGTCTATTGCAGTGATTACAAATCACTGCCCTCTTCTTGACGGCAATACATGTATAGTCATAATTTTTTTCTCTTGTGCATATGAAGCATCTCTAGGTGGTCAGATAGATCCCTAGGTTGAGACAGTAGTATTTAATTGGAATCTACTTTATTATTTCCTGGTTTGGCCAAAACATTTCCCATGAAGCCTAGACTAGGGTTCTGTGGCATGGGATACAATCCAGAAAGGCCTTTCTTTTCAACTTTGAAAAATTTAGAAACCTTGGATTTGAGAGAGTTTTGCTGAAATGGAATAATTTTTTCATTCAGCTTAAGAAGGCATGGCAGTTCTCATTTCCCAGCAGGCAAAAACAGAGTGATCAATTCTGCACAGAATTCTACTGAGAGCATTTTAATCAACCAGAATGAGCACAGAGCAGCTGGCTCGCCACCAAAACTTCACAGACATGTTTGCACCCAATTGGAAAACAGTAAACATTGGGCATCAGGCCAGGCCCATTTGGTGTATTAATTTCTTAGTCTAAAATAGATCTTAGAGACAAACTCACTTTTTCCTACCCTCATCTACAAGAATCCTCATCCCTTTCTTTCTCTCATCTAGACTATCAGGACAGAGCTTACTAACACCTAACTTAAAACTGTCAAGATAGTTTTGTCTTATAGAATTTCTGTGTACAAAACTGCAGACCAAGAATACAAAGGGAAAGGGAGAGGGGTTGGGTGATGAGAATCAGCATGTGGGAATCCAATTTCACCTCTCTACCATTTTCCCTCATTTTTAAGTTAATTAGAATCATTCGTTTGACTTTGAGCATGTGACTATAATGTAGAGATTTCAGCAGCAAAGCTTATATATCTAAATGAAGGCAGATGCCATGGAAGAAATGTAATTATTCCAGGGATATTACCATTGTTCAAAAATATTTTTGAATTCCTTCTTCAGAATGTCTCTCAAAGCCATTGGGAAATTCAATCTTACAAACCAAACTCACATTTAACAGTAAAATATTTCTCAATTTATTCATCCATTTATATCTGGCTTGACTCTGAATGACTTTTGGCAGGTTTAGAAATTAAAATCCAACCTCAAAAGACATTTTGCCATCTCTAAGGATTCTCAAAGCACTATGTCTATGAAGGATAGTCCAAGTGGGATTTCAAATATATTTTGACCAATTGTAATATCATTAGAAAAAGTATTTAGCTATTTGAAGGGACTACTTCAAAAGAGGTAGTATTCTTCTGAATGTAGAAGTTCTCATATTTGGTCTAAAAATTAGTCATATTACATTATAATATTTAGCATTTTATAGTTTATCAAAGTGCAAAATAATGTTTTTAATTCTTCCCCGGCCATCCAGGGTCTTTCTGAAAACCACAGCACATTTGGATGTTGGTAATTATTAAACTGACTAGTGATGGCATATTCCTCAGATGAGTTCTCTTTATACCATCTTCTGGTTTAATTCAGTTCCATTATGTTTATTTCCAAGGTATGTGCTGTGAAACACTAGCTCCGTAAGATAAAGCGCAGGTTCTATAATGGGATAAATTTAAGAAGTGCAGCTACTATATTCCTTCTTAGATAGTCACAACACATGTTGTGCCCACATCAATGGTGCCCCAAAACCCAGGTGGCTTCATCAAGACTTCCTTTTCTCCCACAACCTTTGCCTCCCACAGTTATCCCCATCTCAGTAAATGGAAACATTATTCTTTCAGTTGTTTGAGCTAAGTAAAATCTTCGTATTCATCCTTGACTCCCCCTTTCTCTTAGACCCATATCCAATCCATCCAGAAATCCTTGCTGGATCTAATTAAAAATGAATTTGTCACCCTCTTGCTATCTCTACCACTATCACTTTGGTTCAAGCTGTCACCAACTGGCTTCTAAACTGTTACACCAGCCTTGTTCCTGTACTTCTGACCTTCTTCCTCTTCAGTCTCCTGTCAACAGCCCAAGTTATGTCACTCCTCTGCCCATACACCACCAGTCTGTCACTATCTAACTCAGCATAAAAGCCAATGTTCCAAGGATGACCTTCAAGTGATCTACCAGAGATGGTCAGTTTTTCTGCTCCCTCAGCCCTCCTCCTATCTCTACCCCATCTCTTTTATCTCTTTTCCTACTTTTTTCCTAGATTAATCCACTCCTGGCATACCAGCTTCTTTGTCATTTCTGGAAAACACCAGGCATACTCATATCAGCTTTTGTATTTACTCTTCCCTTACATATCTCTTCTCCAGCTATTTGTGTGGCTCACTTCCTCACCTCTTCCAGGTTTCTTTTGTATTATTATTATTATTATTATTATTATCAGTTATCCAACATATAGTAGATCATTAGTTTTTGATGTAGTGTTCAATGATTCATTAGTTGCATAGAACACACAAATGTCATCTTACTAAAGAAGGTTTCCCTGACAACCATTCTATATAACTACCACCCCTCCCCACTATCTCCTTATGTCAGACTGTCACTCTGTATTTTCTCAACCTGTTTTGTTTATCCTTGTGGCACTTATCAACACTCAGCACATCATATCTCTCTTTATTTACTTATTATGTGTTTCCCTACCAGGATGTAAGCTCTATGAGAACAGTGTCTTGTTTTTATGCCTTCCAGTGGAATTTCCCAGGATCTAGGATGGTGGTTGGCATAATAGGTACTCAATAAACATTTGTTGAATAAATAAGTATATGAATGTTTCTGAGAGATCCTGCAGTAAATAAACCTGTTTAATTATCATTCCCAAACATATGTATCAACAAAACAATTTTTAACGCACAATACCTAGGAGCAGTTTATTGAACACACTTTGAAAACTCATGAATATAATACATGCACTGCCAATCTAGTGTGGGAGATGAAACGTAAACATAAACAGAGAATCTGGTATAACATAGTAAGTGATGAAACAGATATATATGAAGGCTGCTGTGAAAGTACAGGATAAAGCCATTTAATCTAATAGGCTTCTGGGAAGGCTGCTTGAAGAGGAAATTCTGATTGTGCTCCTATAAAAATATGCTTCTGTAACTTACCATTATATAAATGTGCAAGTTATGTAATTAATATTGGGTGGAGTAAGATCACCCACCCTTGATAAATATTTAGAAAACATAAAGAACACAATTTGGGGCCCTTTTAATAAATGCAAGATATAGGAAGAGACAAGTGTTAGTCCAATAATGCCAATCTCCTCTTTCATTCCTGACTTTGGTAATACATGTCTCCTCTCTTTTCTCCATCAGTTTAGGTGGAGGTTTATTAAAGTTTTTAACCTTTACAAAGAACCAAGTTTTAGTTTCACTGATGTTATTATCTGCAAGTTTTAATTCTTTTCTTCCTTTCCATTTTTCTGTATGGTGTGGATGTTTTTTCTAGCTTATTGACATGAAAGCTTAGATCACTACTAAGATTTTTCCCTGCGGTCTTTCCTTTTCCTTTCTTTTTTTTCTTTTTTTAAGGTTTATTTATTTATTTGTCAGAGAGCTAGCAAGAAAGAGACAGAGAGAGTGCTCTTGAACAGGAGTAACAGCAGGCAGAAGAAGCAACAGGCTCCAGCTGAGCAAGGAGCCTGATGAAGGATTCGATCCCAGGACCCCAAGATCATGACCTGCCCGACGGCAGATGCTTAACCAACTGAGCCACCCAGGTGGCCCATCCTTTTTCTAACACAAACATTTAATGTTATAATTTTTCACTCTAAGCACTGCCTTACTCACCTCTCATAAATTTTCATAAGTTCTCTTTTCTGCTTCACTTTATTCAAAATATACTCTAATTTCCCCTGTGACATCTTCTATGATCCATTAATTATTTAGAAATCTGTTATTTAATTTCCAAACATCTGATGATTTTCTAGATATCTTTCAGTTATTGATTTCTTATATAATTTCATTATGGCTTCAGAACATATTTTGTATGACTTCAATTATTTAATTTTTTAAGGTTTGTTCTATGGTCCAAGATATGATCTATCTTGGTGAATATTCCATGTGCACTTAAAGTATCAATAGAAGTTGTTGCCTGAGATTTTCAGTAAATATCAATCATGTTAAGGTGATTGAAAGTTTTGTTCAGGTCTTCAGATACTATGTTTTTTAGTTCTAAAATTTTTGTTTGTTTCTTTTTTATAACTTGCAGTCTACTGAAAATTTCTATCTTTTTATTCATTTCAAGAGTATTTATCATCACTTCATAGAACATGGTTATTATAGATGCTTTAAATCTTTTTCTGATAATTTCAACATGTAGGTCATCTTAATGTTGCCTTCTGTTGATTCTGTTGATTTTTGTTTCCTGGATTTTTGTGGGTTGTTTTGCTTTTGTTTATATATTGGTCATTTGTTTTGATTCTTTATATTGAATCCAAATTTTGGATTCTGAAATGAGCATTTGAATATTACATTGTAGACACTGGGTCCTATTAAAATCCTCTGGAGAATGTGTGTGTTTTATTTTTATTTCTTTTTTAAAGATTTTATTTATTTGACAGAGAGAGAGAGAGAGCACAGCAAGGGGAATGCCAGGCAGAGGGAGAGGGAGAAGCAGGCTTTCCACTGAGTGGGAACCCCGATGTGGGGCTCAATTGCAGGACCCTGAGATCATGACCTGAGCCAAAGGCAGACACTTAACTGACTGAGCCACCCAGGCATCCCAGATGTGTGTGTTTTAAAGCAGACAATCAACCAGTCTGTTTTGGACCACAAAGTCTATTTGCCTTCTGTGGACATTATTCCCAGAATCAGCTCATTTTTAAAGACTTTACTATGCTGTTTGGGTCTACTTGGTGAAGACCTGGATGTTAACATGGGACCTGGTCAGCTTTTTCATATGGCAGTTTATTTTTTGAAGTCTTTGCTATTTCTCTGTGTCTGGTCTACATGTACCAAACTTGGAGGTGAGCCTGGATTTAATGTTGGTTTGTACCGAGAATTAAAGGATCCTAACACCGCCAGTCTTCCCTCTCCGGTATTTCTCCCACATTCTGGTTCACAGTGACCCATTTTCTCCAGTTCCCTTGGGTAGACAGATGGGGCACAGATGGGGCCTCCTGTGCTTTGTAGGGTTCCACGTAACTGGTGCTTTCAGAACAAAGAAGAGAGGAAAACAACATAGAAAAATAAAGGGATGCCCTCACACTCCTTGGACAGTTCTTTTCTCAATTCCTTTAGCCCAGAACTCAGTCTTCTTTTGGTGTTAAAAGTGCCTTTATCACAGTGATGGCAGTAGAGTGCCATGTCTGAGGCTAGTCCTGAGTCAGAACCAGAAGGGGGAAAACAAAACAGAAAAAAAGTTATTTCCACTCTCTGGAAATCAGGTATCCCTATTCCTGGTGTTCTGAAAAAGTAATTTTATTATTTTTTTTATGCCAGCACGTGCTGCCAAATTGTACATGTTAGCCTTCCCCCAGTTCAAATCCAGGAGTCAAAGGAAAAAAAAATAAGAACAAAAAAATGAAACTCCTCTTTGCTACAGGTCGTTAATCAACTTTTGACTGCAGTGTCCATTTTCCATAGTAAAGCTTACTTCTCAGAGTCCTCAAGCAGTTGCCTTTTGTCTGCTGTCCAGAGTTTTAGTTGTGATCAGTAAAGAGATAGACCATAATCTACAGACTCCACCTTGGCCAGGAATTTCAATAATAACCACTTCTTTATCAAATCAACAGGAAGCAATTTAGTTGTTCTGCTAAGATAGATAGAGAGACATATATAGACAGATATATATCAACATTCAAATTTTAGTCCCAAGTTCTTAGTCAACATTCAAATTATATATATATATATATATATATATATATATGATATATACTCTCTCTATATATATCTATGAAGAAACTACTAATGACTTGATAAATGAATACTAATTCCCAGAGTATTTGCCTGTAGGCCAAAAAAACAACATAAGTTAAGCTATACTACACTCATAAAGCCACAAAATTGGGTGTGGGCAAACATTTGAATAAGTAGGTAAATAATTTTCCCAAGTTCTTAGTCAACATTCAAATTTCCTTTTTTGTGTGTGTACTTTGCAACAATTCATGTCCTACACCTTTTTTTTTTGTTATGTGTAAAAACACTAATACACTTCTGTTCAAATAAGTCAATTCTCCAATGTCCACACACCTTTTGGCAGCCATATGAAGTTCTCTTGCCAAAGCAAATAAAGAAGGGCAAGAGTGCCCATAAAGAGGGGGATAGAGGTGGTATTTATTACATATCAGAATGA
This sequence comes from Lutra lutra, assembly GCF_902655055.1. Classification (NCBI taxonomy): domain Eukaryota; kingdom Metazoa; phylum Chordata; class Mammalia; order Carnivora; family Mustelidae; genus Lutra; species Lutra lutra. The sequence continues at coordinate 103,219,769 of NC_062282.1, read as the reverse complement.
GTACTGGCACCTCCAAATGAGTCTTTAACAAAAAGATGAGGCTCTGAATGTGCTGTTAAGGAAAAGACTATTTAAAGATCACCCACCCTATATTTCAGAACAATAAAACTGAAATCAAAAGAGGTGAAGTGTTTTATTCAAGGTCAACCATTTATCTCCTTGTTGTTCACAATTCAGAATTTAGCCTATCAGTTACAGATGGAATGGTTCATTTTAAGAAACACTTCTTTGTGATTTCAAAGTTTGTAGATTATGAATCCTTGAAATGTTGAGCAGACAGGATGGGAAAATGAAAGATGTATAATAGGGGTAAAGGAATAAGAGAAAGCACGAGGGGAAAGAGGAGAGAATATTACATATTATATCATGAAAAAAGGAGGAGGAACAGGAGATGCAGAAAAGCAGAAAAAAATCTGCCCTCATGACATGACTGCTTTAAGTTTCATGGCCAAACCTATTGGAAACAAAATATTTTTGCCTTTTGGGAGTAAAATTCCATAAAAACAATGTCCATCAACAGTTGTACCCACTTAAAAGCCTCTTGCTAATTTAAAAGTATTATTTTATTTCTCAAGCAGTAACATGAACTCTAGACTTCTTCATCTACAGCCTCATGAACTGTTAGCTAGACCTTATTCCTGAAGGACCTCAATCTTTATTAGCTTTCACACTAAAATATGGTCTTGCTCTTGTAGAGAATTCTCACTCTGTGCAAATCAGCACTTCCAGACTCAGCCCTGTGCAGAGGTAGCCAAATCCTCTATCCCAAATCAGGTTTCTTAAATTGAATAACACAATGCCAATATTAACAACAGAATCTTCCCTTAATCCAGAACCCTAAAAATAGAAAATAAAAATGACTTTAAAAAATGATTTTTATTTATTTGAGAGAGACAGCAAGGGGAAGAGCAGAGGGAGAGGGAGAAGCAGGCTCCCCACTGAACAGGGAGCCAGATGCAGGCCAAACCTAGGACCCTGGGATCATGACCTGAGCTGAAGGCAGATGCTTAACTGACCCACCCAGGCACCCCAAGAATAAAAATAATTTGATAAGCTAAATCATGCCAAAAAATTTTTAACCAAAACACTTTAATATGTCTCCTCTCCCAGAGTAGTTCAGTTTTAAAGAAGAAAATCTAGGTGGTATTATGCTTTAGTCCCTAGGAATAAACTGTGAGTGGCAGGAATTTATGCATACTGCCTATCTGCTAGGATAAAGGCATAGGTACAACTGTAGAAAAGGCTAAAGAAACAACAGTTTAAACAAGAGCAATTTTTTTACTCCATCACATAACTGACTGAAGTGGCAACCTAGGCTCACAGAACTGCTCAATTTTGATGCTAAAATTTGTATGTAACCAGAAAAGAACCCAAATTGCCAAGGAATAAATGTTGAAAAAGAAAAACAAAGCTAGGGGCATCACATTGCCTGATTTCAAGCTATATTACAAAGCTGTGATCACCAAGACAGCATGGTACTGGCATAAAAACAGACACACAATTGGAGAAAGACAACTATCATATGATCTCCCTGATATGAGGGAGAGGAGATGCAACATGGGGGGTTAAGGGGGTAGGAGAAGAATAAATGAAACAAGATAGGATTGGGAGGGAGACAAACCATAAGTGACTCTTAATCTCACAAAACAAACTGAGGGTTGATGGGGGAAGGGGGGGTTGGAAGAGGGGGGTGGGGTTATGGATATTGGGGAGGGTATGTGCTATGGTGAGTGCTGTGAAGTGTGTAAACCTGGCGATTCGCAGACCTGTACCCCTGGGGATAAAAATATATGTTTATAAAAAATAAAATTTAAAATAAATAAATAAATAATTAAAATGCAATATACTGAATAATTAAACCCCCCCCCCCCAAAAAAAAAACAGACACAAACCAATGGAACACAAGAGAGAGGCCAAATATGGACCCTCAACTCTATGGTCAACTAATCTTGACAAATCAAGAAAAAAAGACAGTCTCTTTAATAAATGGTGTTGGGAAAATTGGACAGCTACATACAGAAGAATAAAACTTGGCCATTCGGAGGAGGAGTCAAGATGGCGGAGAAGTAGCAGGCTGAGACGACATCAGGTAGCAGGAGATCAGCTAGATAGCTTATCAAACCATTCCGAACACCTACAAATACAACAGGAGATCAAAGAGAAGAAGAGGAACAATTCTAGAAACAGAAAATCAACCACTTTCTGAAAGGTAGGACCGGCAGAGAAGTGAATCCAAAGCAACGGGAAGATAGACCACAGAAGGAAGAGCCAGCTCCCAGCAAGCAGAGGAGCAATGGAGCACAAAATCAGAAATTTTAAAAGTCTGCTCCACTGAGGGACATCGCTCCAGAGGCTAAACTGGGATGAAGCCCACACAGCGACAGCGTGGCCTCAGGTCCGGTGGGGTCACAGAAGGATCAGGGGTGTCTGAGTGTTGCAGAGCTCGCAGGTATTAGAGCGGGGAAGCCGGCTACAGAGACAGAGCCCAGGAGTGAGCTCTCAGCTCGGGGTTACCTTGAACCATAATCTGTGGTCGAGCTCAGGGATCTGTGGGGTTCAGAGACTCCAGGCGGAGCTGTGTGCCAGAGAAAGACATGCTTGGTCACAGGCTGGGTGAGCTCGGAGTGCAGCCGGAGGCCAGGGAGATGGGAGTGATTGAGCGCTTTTCTCTGAGGGCGCATTGAAGAGTGGGGCCCCGAGCTCTCGGCTCCTCCAGGCTGGATATTGGGAGGCTGCCATTTTCATTCTTGTCCTCCAGAACTCTATGAAAAGCATTCAGGGAACAAAAGCTCCGGAAAGCGAACCCAAGCGGATTACTTAGCCTGGTCTCTGGTAAGGGCGGTGCAATTCCACCTGGGGCAAATTCTCACTTGAGAATCACTACAATAGGCCCCTCCCCCAGAAGATCAACAAGAAATCCACCCAAGCCCAAGTTCACTTACCAAGGAGAACAGAGGAATTCCAGAGGAGGAGAAAGCATAGCATGGAATTCATGGTTTTTTTTCCCCATGAATCTTCACTCTTGCAATGTTAATTAATTTTTAAAATTTAAAAACTGCTAACTAACTTTTTTTAACTTTTACCCTTTCCACTTTTAATGTTTTTTAGCTACTTTATCTTAATACTTTTCATTAAAAAAAAATCTTTTTTGGAACCTTCATTATTATAGTCATATTTTATCCTTCATTGTATCTAACTTTATGTTTTGTATATACATAGGGCTTTTTCTGCTAAAAAATTTGGGGTACAACTTCTTCTAATAGATCAAAATATACCCTAAATCTAGCACCAGGCTTGATCTAGTCTCCAGCCTGAGCAAATTCTCTCCAGTTTCTTTTTCTTTATTCTCCCAACCAACTTACCTTATCAACTCCTTTGTTAGAAATTAAAAAATTTTTTTTTCTTTTTCATCTTTAGAGTCATATTCCATCCCTTCATTGTGTTTACCCTCATATAGGTTTTTCATTCTTTAAAATTTTGGGAGGTAGTTCCTTCGAAGAGATCAAAATACTCCCCAAATTAAGTGGGTGACCCTGTTCTAGTCACCAGTCTAATATATATATATTTTTTCCTTTTTATATTTTTTCTTTATTTGTTTTCTTTTTTAAATTTTTTTTTCTGAACTTCTTTTTACCCTCTTTCTCACCCCCCCCCCCCCCCACGATTTGGGGTCTCTTCTGATTTGGTTAAAGCACATTTTCCTGGGATCTTTGCCACCCTTTTAGTATTTCATTTGTTCCTTCATATATTCTTATCTGGACAAAATGACAAGGCGGAAAAACTCACCACAAAAAAAAGAACAAGAGATAGTACCAAAGGCTAGGGACCTAATCAATACAGACATTGGTAATATGTCAGATCTAGAGTTCAGAATGATGATTCTCAAGGTTCTAGCCAGGTTCGAAAAAGGCATGGGAGATATTAGAGAAACCTCTCAGGAGATATAAAAGTCCTTTCTGGAGAAATAAAAGAACTAAAATCTAACCAAGCTGAAATCAAAAAAGCTATTAATGAGGTGCAATAAAAAATGGAGGCTCTTACTGCTAGGATAAATGAGGCAGAAGAAAGAATTAGTGATATAGAAGACCAAATGACAGAGAATAAAGAAGCTGAGCAAAAGAGAGACAAACAACTACTGGACCACGAGGGGAGAATTTGAGAGATAAGTGATACCATAAGACAAAACAACATTAGAATAATTGGGATTCCAGAAGAAGAAAAAGAGAGGGGAGCAGAAGGTATATTGGAGAGAATTATCGTAGAGAATTTCCCTAATATGGCAAAGGGAACAAGCATCAAAATCCAGGAGGTGCAAAGAACCCCCCTCAAAATCAATAAGAATAGGTCCACACCCCATCATCTAATAGTAAAATATACAAGTCTTAGCGACAAAGAAAAAATCCTGAAAGCAGCCTGGGAAAAGAAGTCTGTAACATACAATGATAAAAATATTAGATTGGCAGTGGACTTATCCACAGAGAACTGGCAGGCCAGAAAGAACTGGCCTGAGCACCAAACGAGAAAAACATGCAGCCAAGAATACTATATCCAGCTAGGTTATCATTGAAAATAGAAGGAGAGATAAAAAGCTTCCAGGACAAAAAAAAAAAAAAACTGAAAGAATTTGCAAACACCAAATGAGCTCTACAGGAAATATTGAAAGGGGTCCTTTAGGGGCGCCTGGGTGGCTCAGTGGGTTAAAGCCTCTGCCTTCAGCTCAGGTCGTGATCCCAGGGACCTGGGATCAAGCCCCACATCAGGCTCCCTGCTCAGCAGGGAGCCTGCTTCCTCCTCTCTCTCTGCCTGCCTTTCTGCCTACTTGTGATCTCTATCAAATAAATAAATAAAATCTTAAAAAAAAAAAGAAAGGGGTCCTTTAAGCAAAGAGAGACCCTAAAAGTAGTAGATCAGAAAGGAACAGAGACAATATACAGTAACAGTCACCTTACAGGCAATACAATGGCACTAAATTCACATCTCTCAATAGTTACCCTGAATGTAAATGGGCTAAATGCCCCCAATGAAAAGACACAGGGTTTCAGAATGGATAAAAAAACAAAACCCATCAATATGCTGCCTACAAGAAACTCATTTTAGACCCAAAGACACCTCCAGATTTAAAGTGAGGGGGTGGAAAACAATTTACCATGCTAATGGACACCAGAAGAAAGCTGGGGTGGCAATCCTTTTATCAGATCAATTAGATTTTAAGCCAAAGACTATAATAAGAGATGAGGAAGGACACTATATATATTCAAAGGGTCTGTCCAACAAGAAGTTCTTATAATTTTAAATATCTATGCCCCTAACATGGGAACAGCCAACTATATTAACCAATTAATAACAAAATCAAAGAAACACATCGACAATAATACAATAATAGTAGGGGACTTTAACAACCCCCTCACTGAAATGGACAGATCATCCAAGCAAAAGATCAACAAGGAAATAAAGGCCTTAAATGACACACTGGACCAGATGGACATCACAGATATATTCAGAACATTCCATCCCAAAGCAACAGAATACACATTCTTCTCTAGTGCACATGGAACATTCTCCAAAATAGATCACATGCTGGGTAATAAATCAGGTCTCAAATGGTATCAAAAGATTGGGATCATTCCCTGCATATTTTCAGACCACAATGCTCTGAAGCTAGAACTCAATCACAAGAGGAAATTTGGAAAGAACCCAAATACATGGAGACTAAACAGCATCCTTCTAAGGAATGAATGGGTCAACCAGGAAATTAAAGAAGAATTGAAAAAATTCATGGAAACAAATGACAATGAAAACACAACAGTTCAAAATATGTGGGACATGGCAAAGGCAGTCCTAAGAGGAAAATATATAGCAATACAAGCCTTTCTCAAGAAACAAGAAAGGTCTCAAATATACAACCTACACCTAAAGGAGCTGGAGAAAGAACAAGAAAGCAAGCCTAAACCCAGCAGGAGAAGAGAAATAATAGAGATCAGATCAGAAATCAATGAAATAGAAACCAAAAGAACAACAGAACAAATTAACAAAACTAGGAGCTGGTTCTTTGAAAGAATTAATAAGATTGATAAACCCCTGGCCAGACTTATCAAAAAGAAAAGAGAAAGGACCCAAATAAATAAAATCATGAATGAAAGAGGAGAGATCACAACCAACAGCAAAGACATACAAACAATTATAAGAACATACTATGAGCAACTCTATGCCAACAAATTTGACAATCTGGAAGAAATGGATGCATTCCTAGAGACATATAAACTACCACAACTGAACCAGGAAGAAATAGAAAACCTGAACAGACCCATAACCAGTAAGGAGACTGAAACAGTCATCAAAAATCTCCAAACAAACAAAAGCCCAGGGCCAGACGGCTTCCTGGGGGAATTCTACCAAACATTTAAAGAAGAATTAATGCCTATTTTTCTGAAACTGTTCCAAAAAACAGAAATGGAAGGAAAAGTTCCAAACTCATTTTATGAGGCAAGCATCAAGTTGATCCCAAAACCAGACAAGGATCCCATCAAAAAAGAGAATTACAGACCAATATCCCTGATGAACACAGATGTGAAAATTTTTACCAAAATACTAGCCAATAGGATTCAACAGTACATTAAAAGGATTATTCACCACGACCAAGTGGGATTTATTCCAGGGCTGCAAGGTTGGTTCAACATCTGCAAATCAATCAATGTGATACAATACATTAATAAAAGAAAGGACAAAAACCATATGATACTCTCAATAGATGCTGAAAAAGCATTTGACAAAGTACAGCATCCCTTCCTGATCAAAACTCTTCAAAGTGTAGGGATAGAGGGCACATACCTCAATACCATCAAAGCCATCTATGAAAAACCCACCGCAAATATCATTCTCAATGGAGGAAAACTGAGAGCTTTTCCTCTAAGGTCAGGAACACAGCAGGGATGTCCATTATCACCACTGCTATTCAACATAGTACTAGAAGTCCTAGCCTCAGCAATCAGACAACAAAAAGAAATTAAAGGCATCCAAATCAGTGAAGAAGAAGTCAAACTATCACTCTTTGCAGATGATAAGATACTTTATGTGGAAAACCCAAAAGACTCCACTCCAAATCTGCTAGAACTTGTACAGGAATTGAGTAAAGTGTCAGGATATAAAATAAATGCACAGAAATCAGTTGCATTTCTTTACACCAACAACAAGACCAAATAACGAGAAATTAAGGAGTCAATCCCATATACAACTGCACCCAAAACCATAAGATACCTAGGAATAAACCTAACCAAAGAGGCAAAGAATCTATACTCAGAAAACTTTTATAGTACTTTTTTAGTACTTTATGTACTCATGAAAGAAATTGAGGAAGACACAAAGAAATGGAAAAATATTCCATGCTCATGGATTGGAAGAACAAATATTGTGAAGATGTCTATGCTACCTAAATCTATCTACACATTTAACACAATCCCTGTCAAAATCCCATCCATTTTTTTCAAAGAAATGGGACAAATAATAAAATTTATATGGAACCAGAAAAGACCTCGAATAGCCAAAGGAATATTGAAAAAGAAAGCCAAAGTTGGTGGCAACACAATTCCGGACTTCAAGCTCTATTACAAAGCTGTCATCATCAAGACAGTATGGTACTGGCACAAAAACAGACACATAGATCAATGAAACAGAATAGAGAGCCCAGAAATAGACCCTCAACTCTGTGGTCAACTAATCTTTGACAAAGCAGGAAAGAATGTCCAATGAAAAAAAGACAGCCTCTTCAACAAATGGTGCTGGGAAAATTGGACAGCCACATGCAGAAAAATGAAATTGGACCATTTCCTTACACCACACACGAAAATAGACTCAAAATGGATGAAGGATCTCAATGTGAGAAAGGAATCCATCAAAATCCTTGAGGAGAACACAGGCAGCAACCTCTTCGACCTCAGCTGCAGCAATGTCTTCCTAGGAACATCGCCAAAGGCAAGGGAAGCAAGGGCAAAAATGAACTATTGGGACTTCATCAAGACCAAAAGCTTTTGCACAGCAAAGGAAACAGTTAACAAAACCAAAAGACAACTGACAGAATGGGAGAAGATATTTGCAAACGACATATCAGATAAAGGGCTAGTATCCAAAATCTATAAAGAGCTTAGCAAACTCAACACCCAAAGAACAAATAATCCAATCAGGAAATGGAGAGAGGACATGAACAGACATTTCTGCAAAGAAGACATCCAGATGGCCAACAGACACATGAAAAAATGCTCCACATCACTGGGCATCAGGGAAATAAAAATCAAAACTGCTAAAATTAACAAGTCAGGAAATGACAGATGCTGGCGAGGATGCGGAGAAAGGGGAACCCTCCTACACTGTTGGTGGGAATGCAAGCTGGTGCAACCACTCTGGAAAACAGCATGGAGGTTCCTCAGAACGTTGAAAATAGAGCTACCCTATGACACAGCAATTGCACTACTGGGTATTTACCCTAAAGATACAAACGTAGTGATCCGAAGGGGCAGATGCTCCCAAATGTTTATAGCAGCAATGTCCACAATAGCCAAACTATGGAAAGAACCTAGATGTCCATCAACAGATGAATGGATAAAGAAGAGGTGGTATATATATATACGATGGAATACTATGCAGCCATCAAAAGAAATGAAATCTTGCCATTTGTAATGACATGGATGGAACTAGAGGGTATTATGCTAAGCGAAATAAGTCAATCGGAGAAAGACAACTATCATATGATCTCCCTGATAGGAGGAAGTGAAGATGCAATGGGGGGAGATTGGGGGGTAGGAAAAGAATAAATGAAACAAGATGGGATCAGGAGGGAGACAAACCAAGAGACTATTAATATCACAAAACAAACTGAGCATGGCCAGGGGGAGGGGTGTAGGGAGAGGGTGGTGGGGTTATGGACATTGGGGAGGGTATGTGCTATGGTAAGTGCTGTGAAGTGTGTAAACCTGGTGATTCACAGACCTGTACCCCTGGGGCTAATAATACATTATATGTTTATAAAAAAATTTAAAAATTTAATTAAAAAAAGCCACGTTAAAAAAAACACAAAAATTTGGCCTTTCTCTTACACCATAGACAAAGAAAAACTCAAAAGGGATGAAAGACTTCAATGTGACACAGGAATTCATCAAAATCCTAGAGGAGAACATAGGCAGTAACTTCTTCAATATCAGCCACAGCAACTTCTTTCAAGACCCATCTCCAAAGACAAAGGAAACAACAGCAAAAATGAACTTCTGGGTCTTCACCAAGATAAAAAGCTTCTGCACAGCAAAGGAAAGAGGCAACCCACCAAATGTGAGAAGATATTTGCAAATGACATTACAGATAAAGGGCTGGTATCTAAGATCTATAAAGAACTTCTCAAACTCAACATCCAAAAAACAAATAATCAAGTCAAAAAATGGGCAGAAGACACGAGCAGACATTTCTCCAAAGAACACTTACAAACGGCTAACAGACACATGAAAAAATGTCCATCATCATTAGCCATCAGAGAGATTCAAATCAAAACCACATTGAGATACCACCTTACACCAGTCAGAATGACAAAAATTAACAAGGCAGGAAATAACATATATTGGAGAGGATGTGGAGAAAGGAGAACCCTCCTACACTGTTGGTGGGAATGCAAGCTGGTGTAGCCACTTTGGAAAACAGTATGGAGGTTCCTCAAAAAGTTAAAAATAGAGCTACCCTATGACCCAGCAATTGTACTACTGAGTATTTACCCCAAAGATACAGATGTAGTGAAAAGAAGGGGCACATGCATCGTAATATTCATAGCAGCAATGTCCACAACAGCCAAACTGTGGAAGGGGCCAAGATGCCCTTCAACAGACGAATACATAAAGAAGATATGGTCCATATATACAATGGAATATTACTCAGCCATCAGAAAGGATGGATACTGACCAGTTGCATCAACATGAATGGAAGTGGAGGGGATTAAACTAAGTGAAATAAGTCAAGCAGAGAAAGACAATTACCATATGGTTTCACTTATATGTGGAACATAAGGAATAGCATGGAGAATATTAGGGGAAGGAAGGGAAAACTGAAGCGGGGGGAATCAGAGGGGAAGATGAACCATGAAAGACTATGGATTTCGGGAAATAATCTGAGGGTTTCAGCGGGGAAGGGTGTGGGGGGATGGGTTAGCCTGGTGATGGGTATTAAGGGAGGCATGTGTTATTATGAACACTGGGTGTTATATGCAAATAATGAATCATAGAACACTACATCAAAAACTAATGAAGTACAGTATGGTGACTAACATAACAATAAAAATAAATAAATATTTTTAAAAATTAAAAAAAGAATTAAATTCTGTCAATACAAAACCCACTGACACATTGTGGAAGAAAATGTACAAAATCAAAGGTTATGCAAAGGTTATTCTTCAAAACATAACTTTCATTTATCTAAGTGGCTTTTGAAAGATATCACAAAGATAATCTGACTATTTGGGGACATAGCTTTGAACTTCCTTTCTTTTAACAACAAATTTTACTTAAAGCAGCCTCAGTTTTCCATGCGACATCAACATAATGGGTCAGCAGTGGCTTGGTTCTCAAAGAAGGGATAAAAATCACATCTTTGAAAAACCCAGCATCACCTTTTAACAAAACTCTGCCAGCTAAATCCATGAATCACAGCTTACAGAGGCGAGAACAAAGTTACATGTGGTTATAAGGGTACTCTGCACCACAACATTTTGGAGTTAGAAGCAACCTTTTGAGTATATATGATTCAACTATTCCATTTTATAGATAGGAAGACTGAGACTAAGGGCAGGTGAATGACCTATGACCACACAGCAGATTTGTGACAGAGCATAAACTAGAATCTGTCTCTCTTACTCTTTCCACTATGCCTAATGCCCTTCAAATGATTAGAGATGGAAGGAAAGTTGCAAAGTGGAGTTCTTAGCCAATTATTCTTAAAATTAGATTCTATCTCTAAGAACATGATAAAGAGGATTTGCTTATTGTGACTCTTCCCCAAAAGAAACGGACATCAAATTAATATACATGGTCCATAAAATACTTAACATTTTATTCTCAAATGTGTTTTTCTCTTGAATGTAAACTCCGTTCACATTTTTACATTTTCTTGAAAGCTCCATCAAGCTTCAATTTATTTTTTTTCAAGCTTTAATTTAAATGTGCCATTAGGACAGTGCTCACACCCATGAATTTCCAACTTTCATACCATCCATTTGCAGCGTCTTTCTTTTTTTTTTTTTTTAAGATTTTATTTATTTATTTGACAAACACATAGTGAGAGAGGAAACACAAGCAGGAGGAATGGAAGAGGGAGAAGCAGGCTTCCTGACAAACAGAGAGCCCAATGTGGGGCCCAATCCCAGGACCCTGGGATCATGACCTGAGCCAAACGCAGACACTTAATGACTGAGCCACCCAGGCGCCCTGCGTCTTTCTTTTTCATAAAGTTCAGTGAACAAAAATTGTACTCTGAAACACAATTCCCTGGATCACAAACCATCCACAGAATTCTGTCTGATATTCAAGCCATCACATACACTGTGGAACCAATTCCTGACCCATGAAGAAAACAGCATGTCACACAAACCTTTTGTATGATTCCTTTTGTTAACAGAACCAGTGAGCTAAATTCAATCTTAAATTTCCACAAAACCATGGCTGAATATCTACAGAGGAACATAAGCTTTTCTAGAATATCGTAAAACTTAAAATTAGTAATTTTGTCCTTTCTCAGAATAATGTGAGGAAGCACAAAACCTTTTTGCTTGTGTTTATAGAAGGCCTCCTTCCCACATGTCCCCACACTACACTGGCCACTATTTTAATGGCCACAGCCAGACTTAGTAGGGAAAGAGGAGACAGAGAGAAAGGGAGAAGAAGAGAGGGTAAGGACTAGGATAGGAGAAGAGAGAAGAGGAAAGATTTATGAATCAACTCTCATTAAACTTTTCCTTTCATTGTTTTCTCCTAGAAGCTAAGAAGAACTTGGAGAAATTCCTACAAGACAAGTTATTTTTGTTGATATGACCAATATAAATTTGATAGCAAATTTCTGATAAATGACAATTACAAATACAATTAGTCAGGACCTTCAGGGCTTTAGGATCCAGACAATATTTTACAAAATGTAGTTTGTTTCTCTTAAAATTAAAAAAAAAAATAGTGACCATATTCAATGAGTAAAAAGTAAGAACACAGAGCATAAGACTAAAAAAAAATAATTTATATAAAGGTACTTAGTACTTAGGAGCTCAGCAAATAAAAACTTATTACCATTAATATTTGTGTAATGGTGCAACCCAATAAAAAAACAATTCACTGGACAAAAATTAGCTATATACATAAACGTTACACATGTGGTAATTAGCCATAAGTATTAAATTCTCACAAACTCTTATGATTACTATTACCTTACAGAGGAAGACCCAGTTTTCCATTTTCTGTTTTAGAGCTCTGCATCTGTATAGTGTATCATTGTTTACATATTCCTTAGGTACAGTTTAATCCCCTTTCCACATTCAGGATAATGCTATTTCTGAAAGCCATAAAGGCCACATAGGATTCCCACAAGTGGGTGTTCCTGCTTCCCCACCTGGCCTTAAGTGATCATTCCTGGGTCTCCTCTGGAGGAGGCCTGTATTGAGTACCAGGGAAAGGGGCCTCAAGACTGCTGACTCTGGAGCATGAACAATACAGCATTCCCTCAGAGAAAGAGCAGGTGCTGGTGGGGCCAGGGAGATTCAGAGCCATGAGTCCCAGAGACCAGGGTGATATTCAACCCTGGCCCTGATTGATTCTGAACAGAGTCAACTGGCAGGGTGGGTGGATGGGATCCAGCTGGGTCAGGACTGGGTCAGGGATGCCAATAAGCCCTTTAATTTCTCAAGAAAAATTCTGCAGGCAAGAAGAGGGTGACATGATATATTCAAAGTGCTAAAAGAAAAAAACTCCAACCAATAATACATTGACTAGCAAAGCTGTTCTTCAGAAATGGAGGGGACATAAAGACTTGCCCGGAGAAACAAAAGCTGAGAGTTCACTGCCACTAGATCTGCCTTACAAGAAATGCTGAAAGCAGTTCTTTAAGCTAAAATGAGAAAATAATACCTAGTAACATAAAAACATGAAAATATAAATCATACCAGTAAAGCAATTATATAGTTAAATTCAGAATACTCAAATACTGTAATATGGTGGTGTGTTCATCACTGAACTATGGCATAAAGGTTAAAGGAGAAAAGTATTTTTTAAAAATATAGCCACAATAATTTGTTAATAGATATGCAATATAAAAAGATGTAAATTATGACTCAGAAACAAAATAGAGGGGAGTAAAAGGGTAGTTTTTATATGAGATAAAAGTTAAGTTCTTATCAGATTGAAATGGACTGTTAAAACTATGAGATGTGTCATACATGTATGGAAACCACACAGCAAAACCTACAGTAGGTACACAAAAGAGAAGGGAGTCAAAGCATACCATTACAGAAAATCACCAATTCACAAAGAACACAAGAAAGGAACAAAGGACCTATGAAATAGCCAGAAAATAATTAATAATATATAATTTTTCCCATTAATATTTTCTTTCCTTTCAATATTTACTTTAAATGTAGACAGATTAGATTATCCAATCAAAAGACAGAGTGGCAGAATAGGTTAAAAAAAAAAAAAAAAAAAAAAAAACAAGACCCAGGATGCCTGGGTGGCTCAGTCGGTTGAGCCGCTGCCTTAGGCTCAGGTCTTGATCCCAGTATCCTGGGATTGAGTCCCGCATCAGGCTCCTTGCTCGGCGGGGAGCCTGCTTCTCTCTCTGCCTCTTGCCTGCCACTTTGCCTGCTTGTGTGCTCTCTCTGACAAATAAATAAATAAATAAATAAAATCTTTAAAAAAAAACAAAAAAACAAGACCCAACTATGACACTCACTTCAGCGATCAGGAAACAAGCCAGTTGAATGCTCGTTTTGAGGCAGATAGAAACTCCCAGGCCCCAGCCCCTTTCTATCCCAGGCTCTCCTTTTCTCCTGCTAAGGCCAAGATAGCCATCCCCTTTGACTAAGAAAAGATAACAAGTCTTTGCTCCTGCTGAGACAGAAGAAAAAGACTAGAGGCCGGGTCTTGTTTGAATAAGAAAAGAAAGAGAAACAGCCCCCTAGGTGATTTAGCACTCTCGTGAGATGCCTCCACATAGATTATACTGCCACTTGAAAGGGCTGTTGGGCCTAGGGGAACTGGGAAAGTGTCTGGGCCCTGAGAGACTGCGAAAACACCCGTATGGGTACCATCCCCCATTGCCTGTAACCAAAAAACTCACTCCATACCCTGTCGGGTGCTCAGTCTTTGGGAAGGATCCCACTGAGCACACTAGCATTAATAAAGCTGTGTTCTCCCATCTCTCCATGTGCCGTTTGGGTTTCCTTGGTCACCTCAGATTTTCCGTAACAGTTTCAGCAGCACATATACTAAAAATAGGAAACAAGCCGGTTGAAAATGAAGGGGGGTGAACCATGAGAGACTATGGACTCTGAAAAACAATCTGAAGGGTTTGAAGCGGTGGGGGGTGGGAGGTTGGGGGAACCAGATGGTGGGTATTAGAGAGGGCACGGATTGCATGGAGCACTGGGTGTGGTTCAAAAACAAGGAATACTGTTATGCTGAAAATAAAAAAAAAATGAAGGGATGGACAAAGCTATTCCATGCAAATGGAAACCAAATACAAATGGAAATAGCTATATTTATATCAGACATAATAGACTCTGAGTAAAAAACTGTAACAACAAAGAAGGTCATTTTATAGTGATAAAGGGATCAATTCATAAGAGGATATAATAATTGTAAATAATTACACACCCAGCATCTGAGCACCTCAACATATTAGATCTGAAAAGAAAGAGAAACAGCAATAGAATAAAAGTTGGGGACTTCAATACCGCACTTCTACAATGAATAAATCGTTCAGACAGAAAATCAATAACAAAGTATTGGACTTGAAATACACATTAAAACAGATGGGCCTGGGGCACCTGGGTGGCTCAGTGGGTTAAGCCCCTGCCTTCGGCTCAGGTCATGATCCCAGGTCCTGGGTTCGAGCCCCGCATCGGGCTTTCTGCTCAGCAGGGAGCCTGCTTCCTCCTCTCTCTCTCTGCCTGCCTCTCTGCCTACTTGTGATTTCTCTCAGTCAAAAAAAAATCTTTAAAACAGATGGACCTTACATATACATACAGAACATTCCATCTAAAGGCAGCAGAATATGCATTTTTCTGAAGCACCCAGAGAACATTCCAGGATACATCATGTTAGGTCACAAAACAAATCTTAACACACTTAAGAGTACTGAAATCATATCAAGCACCCTTTCCAACAACAAAGGTATAAAAACATAAATCAACAGATGGAAAACTGGAAGCTTCCAAATATGCAGAGATTAAATAACATTCCTGAACAACCAGTGGGTCAAAGAAAAAATCAAAATAAAAAGATATCTGGAGGGACGTCTGGGTGGCTCAGTTGGTTAAGCAGCTGCCTTCGGCTCAGGTCATGATCCCGGCGTCCTGGGATCGAGTCCCACATCGGGCTCTTTGCTTGGCAGGGAGCCTGCTTCTCCCTCTGCCTCTGCCTGCCACTCTGTCTGCCTGTGCTCACTCTCGCTTCTCTCTCTATGACAAATAAATAAATAAAATCTTTAAAAAAAAAAAGATATCTGGAGACAAAGGAAAATGGAAACACAGCATCACAAAACTTACGTGATAAAGCAAAATTAGTTCTAAAAAGAATGTTTATAGCAACAAAAACCTACATTAAGAAAAAAGAAAGATCTCAAACATTCTAACTACACCTCAAGGAACTAGAAAAAGAAGAACAAACTAAACCCAAAGTTAGCAGAAGGAAGTAAATAACAAATATCAGAGTAGAAATAAATAAAATTGAGACAGCAAAGGAATTTAAAAAGACCACTCAAACCAAGAGCTGTTTGTTTATTTGTTTTTTAATTAACATATAATAATATTTGCCCCAGGGGGTACAGGTCTGTGAATCATCAGGCTTACACATTTCACAGCACTCACCATAGCACATACCCTCCCCAAAGTCCATAACCCAGCCTCCCTGTTTTGTTTAAGAAAAACCAATCTGACAAATCTTTAGCTAGACTAATTAAAAAACAGAGAAGACAGAAATAAATACAATCAGAAATAATAGGGAGATATTATAACATATCACAGAAGTACAAATGATCATAAAAGATTACTATGAACAATTATGTTGCAGAAAATTTGAAGCGACCGAGGAAACTCAAGCAGCACACCGAAATCAGGGAGAACTCAGCTTTATTATCGCCAGCGGGCTCAGCGGGATCCTTTCCCAAAGGCTAAGCACCCAACAGGGTTAGGGGTGAGTTTTTATGGTTACGGGTGATGGGGGATGGTAACAGGACATTTTCGAGGTCTCTCAGGGCCAGTTGGCCCCCTTCATGTATAATCTATATGGAGGCAACCCAGGAGAATGCTAAATTATCCCGGAGGACTTGTTGTTTTCTTTTCTTAACCAAACCCGGATGGCCATTTGGTCTTTTCTTCTGCCTCAGCAGGAGCAATGGAGAGCAGCAGACAAAGGAAAGGGCTGGGGCTTGGGGGGGGCGGGCGGGGAGGGTCTCTATCCGTCTCATGTCCCCCCTCTTGATGATCAGCAGGGGTACCCTAGAGATCATGATTATCTAGATTTAAGGGACTGTATCCTCGGAAGGCGAGGATACAGGCTGTCCTGTGTTGAGAGATGGTATTTCTGATGAAACAGACGAGGCTCTTGAGACAAGGACCGAGGGTAACTAGGAGGAGTCGGGACAATAAAGGGCCTGCTAGAGGTAATAGTCAGGATGTCCATGATTGTGGGTTGAAAGCCCAAGATGTGAGTTCTCCTCGACGATGCTGGATGCGTTCCAGGAGCTCTCGAACCTTGGAAGTGCGATCCCGGACTGGTTGATAGAGTAGCAGCATTCCTCCTGTAGGAAGAGACAGGTTCCTCCCTTCTCAGCAGTGAGGAAACCTAGGGCTTGCCGATTCTGGAGGGCTACCGTTGCCAGACTGGAGAGTTGTGTCTGAAGGGATGTTAATGAATCTGCGATGCGCTCCATGTCATCGCTGAGTTCCTATGAAGGCTTGAAGTAAAAGTTAAGGGAAGTCCCGAGGCCCGATGTGCCAGCAGTTACGCTGGCGAAGACTCTGGCCACCAGGAGGAATGATAAGACTACTGCCCGTTGACTTCCGTGGTGAAGAGAGACCCGGGACTTGAACTGGAAGTCTGAATATAGTGAGGCAGAGGGGGAGAAAAAAAAAAAAACCAGTATGCAACCAAAAGGGGCGTTATTTTCATTGTGGCACCTAAAGAGCTTGTTTTCACAGGAGAGGAAGATGCGCAGGGCAGGGGTGTGTGTGTGTGTGTGTGTGTGTTAAGGTAAAGGAGCGTTACTTTTGTTGTGGCACCTAAAGAGCTTGTTTTCACAGGAGAGGAAGATGCCCAGGGCAAGGGTGTGTGTGTGTGTGTGTGTGTGTGTGTGTGTGTGTGTGTGTGTGTGTGTGTTCGCACAGTAAGGTAAAGGAGCTGTGAAGTTCTGGCAGCCCGAGGCTGCAGCCTCGGTGGTGCAGCTGAGGGGAAGAAAGCAGGTTAGATTGTCAACTGGAAGCAGCAGGACTGAGTTTTGTACAGGGCCAAAACTCATAGGGCTTGTTTTATTGGGCAACAGATGTTAGGAGGGATGGGGATACTGAAGAAAGACTATCGAGCCATGGGGAATCAGACCCAGCAGGCGGAACCAGTAGGGGAATGGGTCGAATTGAGCCATAAGTGGTAGGAGGTGTTTAAGAGCTGACAAGTATAGTTTTGAATGGTTGGCCCTGGGGGAGTGGGGTTTATAGAAGAGAACCTGGGCTATGGAGGGGGTCTCTCCCAGTGGAGAGTGAATGTCATTCCAGGGTCCCTCCCAGAAAAATACAAACGCAGTCCCCAGCGTCATGGCTGGTCCCAGTAGGAGCCTCCGCAGTTCTGTGGGAGTAATTGTGAGTGTTTTGTTGGCCTGGGACATGTAAACCAGGGAGATATTGCTTGATGTCACCCATGGGGCCATGGTCTCACAACCCCATTGGTCACTAAAGGTTTCCCCGCATTCCTCTATCCCCAGGTCTGGGCAAAGGTGTATCTGGTGTCCCTATTCTTTACATAGCCTCCCTTCAAACGCTTGTTCCTTGTATGGAGCCAGGAGTTGACATAGGGATATCTGGAAGGTGGGACACTCGCCAGTGGTCTGGTGATGAAGGACTTTGTCCTGGCCTTCCAAAGTCTGGGTTAATTTCCAGTCCTATGTTGTTGGGTTAGTGGGGGTCCCTGGTGGGAAGAGGCAGAGGAAACTTAGTAGGCAGAGGAAACTTAGTAGCCATAACGTGAGGCTCCAGCTGGGTTGAGAAAGGAGAGGATGTATTTTAGAGTTTAGGGCCCTTCTTTAGAACCATCTTCAGAGGGTTTGATGGTGATGGATGTGGGATTCACCACAGAGGGAGTGCTTTAGCTTCTAGGACTTCTGTAGCCATGGTAACATCATAACTTGCTTTTCTTAGGCCATTGCTTAGGAAGCTGCTACCATTAGAGTATAGTGTAAGGTCAGAGTTTGTCAAAAGGGGAATCCTGGAGGTCTTGACGGGTGGCACAGACTTCAGTTTTGATTTCTAGACAGTTATGTTCTGGTTCCCCTTCCGCCGTTGGGAGTTATGTGGTCGGGATGAGGGCCTGCATAGTCTGTAGGTTTATGTAAGGATTTTCTAGAAGTAGCCCTTGATATTGAGTGAGCCTGGCATTTGATATCCATTTCTGACCCTGACTGTTTAGATGAATGATCACTGAGTGGGGAAATTTTACTGTGAGCTGTTGTACTAGAGTGAGCTTGTCAGCCTCCTTGATGAGAAGTGTGGCGGCTGCCAAGACCCGTAGGCAAGGGGGCCATCCAGAGGCTACAGGGTCTAATTTCTTTGACAGATATGCAATGGGCTTTTCCCAAGGACCTATTGGTTGGGTTAGAAGTCCTAACACAATTTTGTTTGTTTCATGAATGTAGGGGCAGAAGGGTTTCCCGGTATCAGGTAGGCCTAGGGCGGGGACCTTCCAAGTTAGTCCTTGAGTTCCTTGAAAGCCTTCTCTTGTCTATCTTCCCATTGAAGAGGCAGATTATCCAGTGTCGTTAGTGAATCATACAGGGGCCTGGCTACAACTGAGAACCCTGGTATGCAGATTCTACAGAATCCTGCAGCCCCCAGGAACTCATGCAAAGCTCGTTTGGTGGTGGGCCCGCAGGAGGTTAGTTGTCACGGCCTTTCTTTTGGTGCTGAGGGCCAGTCTTCCTTGAGTTATCATGAATCCTAAGTATTTGACCTCTTGTCTGCGTAATTGAGCCTTTTTCCAGGATGCTCGATATCCTCTTTTTGATAAGTGATGTAGGAGGTCGAGTGTTGCTTGGTGGCAGTTTACCTCAGTTGGGCTGGTGATGAGAAGGTCGTCAGCATACTGGAGTAACGTGCAGCCAGTTCATTCCCTGGGGAAGTCAGCCAAGTCGGGGGACAGGGCTTCACTAAATATTGTTTGGTGAGTTTTTAAATCCCTGCGGAAGTCTGGTCCAGGTGAGTTGCTTCTGGCATCCTGAGCTGACATCAGTCCATTCAAAGGCAAAGAGAGGTCGACTTACTGGGGCTAGGCGAATACAGAAAAAGGCATCCTTTAGATCGAGGCAGGTAAACCAGACAGCATCCAGTGGGATCTGGCGTAAGAGGGTACAGGGGTTTGGCACCACCGGGTATAGAGTCTGAGCAACCCGGTTTACAGCATGCAAGTCCTGGACGGGTACGTAGTCACCGTTGGGCTTTTTGACTGGGAGAAATGGAGTATCCCAGGGAGACTGGCATTTCATTAGAATGCCTGCTTCTTTTAGTCACTCTAGGTGGGCCTGTATGCCTATTTGGGCTTCCCATGAGATCGGGTACTGCCTTTGCCATTGCAGCTGTGTTTCAGCCTTTAGTTCTATAATGACTGAAGCTCGCCGGATGGCAAGTCGCCGGGAGGGTTATCTTCTGCCCATACATCGGGGACTGCAGTCCGGTAGGCCTCGGGGTTTGTCTCAGGGTGTTCTTATTTGAACAGTCTCCATTCTTCGTCCCAGGGTGTGCTGAGGGACAAGATGAGTTGAGGTCCAGCACAGTTTAGACTCGTGGTGGTCTGCCCAAAAGATTCGAAGGAGATTTGTGCTCCTAATTTTGAAAGCAAATCTCTTCCCGGTAAAGGGAGTGGGCAGCCTGGAACATATAGAAATTCATGGGACACAATGTGTCTGCCCAGCTTACAAGTTCGGAACTGGCAAAAGGGTTGGCTTGTGGCTTGATCCCCTGTGGCACCCATGACGGTTACCCCTTACAGTGGTAAGAGGTGCCACTGATGTAGTTAGTACTGATGATTGTGCGGTGCAGACTCCTGAGCCCATCTCTCGGTATTCATAATGTCTGCTAGAGCCACCTCCTCAAGCCACTTAACGCGCCTCCTGAAGGATTCTTCTTCTCTCCTCGGTGTTGAACAAGGTGCAAAGGAGCTGATGACAATCTTCCCATGTTGGTCGGTGGGTTTGGAAGATGGATTCCATGAGGTCAATCATCGTGTGTGGTTTCTCTGAATAAGTGGGAGTATGTTTCTAGTTTAGGCGGCCAGTAGTGGTGAAAGGCTTATAATAGATGATGGGCCAACCCAGTTGGGGGGTGCCATCTGCACCAATAGTGTTGGGACCTCGAGTCTCATAGAGGGGCATTTGGTAAGGGGGATCTCCTGTGTTTGGAGTCAGCACATGGTGTTTTGGGGTTTGGGTTCTGGGGAGGAGTCCCCATCACGAGTAGTTGGTGGCAGTGTAGAGGCTGGTAATGAGACCATTGATGGTTGGGAGGTGGTGGGAGGTGGTGGTAGACTGTGGCCATTGGCAGAATCAGAGATGTCGGAGAGGTTGTAGTTAGCACTGGAATGGGGGGAGGCAGGGATGGAGCTGGAGGCAGCAGAGAGACTGAGGGTGGCGGGATACCGAGTCCCACTTCAGGAGCAGTCGGGGGGGCTGAAGGAACATACGTTGGTGGGAGCTCTTCCTTTGGGTCCCCCTGATGTATGGCTTTATTCCAAGTATTTCTGGTTGGAAGGATGAGGATCCTGCACTGTCCCTTACTATAAATGCAGAACCATACCCATGGGGGAAGTGTTCTAGCTATTTCTAACCAGGAGTCAATATATGGAAACTGATCTGGGTGCCCTGGGTTTCCCATGACCACTCAATAAAAACGTCCAATGGTGGGCAAATCTAAGGTTCTTTCTAAGGGCCATCCAACATCAAAACTAGGCCATTCTAGCTCGCAGAGGGTCCTGAGTTTTCCCGGGGTCATATGAACCTCGTCGTCACCACTGAAGCCCTTTTTAAAGTTTTTAAGCATGCAGTCTAAGACAGTGGGTTTACTGGGTTTCCCTCCCATTGTGAACGATGTCTCGGACAAAGGGAGGGGATTCTTTCAGGTGCTGTCCTGCTCGCATCCCTCGTGGGAACTTAGGAGATTCTTAGCTAAGGACTATCCATATAAGACCTGGACCAGACTATTCTGTGGAGTAGATGACCGTTATGCTGTATGACGCTCGGCCAGATGCAGGGTGCAGCCCACTCGGACTCTGGAGCCAAAGTGGTGGAACTGTACAGACAGATTCACACAGTCAGGCACCCTTCACATTCAAACAGGCTGGACACCTCCCCTCCACCCCTGGTATCCCTGACTAATGGGCGGTGATCAGTCTCCCCTTCCATCTTCAATAGATGGGTCTGACTTGAGCAGTGGCCCCAGGGCTTACCTGGTCCGACAAGTGGATCCTGCCAGTTGTCCCGGTCTACTGCTGTTGGTCCAGCAGGGCAGAGGCGAGCCACGGCTATCGGGGAGAACCCAGCTTTGGGTCTGCGGAAATCAGCGGGGCGCACCTAAATCCTAGGGAGGTACTCTGTTGCCCTCCTCAGCCTGTCTCTGGTCCCACACTGGTGGCACAATGGGCCAGTGCAGTTGGGTTTCCTGGTCAGGGAACCAAATGTTGCGGAAAATCTGAATCGACCGAGGAAACTCAAGCAGCACACAGAAATCAGGGAGAACTCAGCTTTATTATCACCAGCGGGCTCAACAGGATCCTTTCCCAAAGGCTGAGCACCCAACAGGGTTAGGGGTGAGTTTTTATGGTTACGGGTGATGGGGGATGGTAACCGGACCTTTTCGTGGTCTCTCAGGGCGGATTGGCCCCCTTCCACATGGAGGCATCTCAGGAGAGTGCTAAATCATCCCAGGGGACTTGTTTTTTTCTTTTCTTAACCAAACCCGGATGGCCATTTGGTCTTTTCTTCTGCCTCAGCAGGAGCAATGGAGAACAGCTGACAGGTAAGGGCTGGGGGTGGGTGGGTGGGTGTGTCTCTATCCACCTCAATTATACACTAACAAATTGGGATAACCTAGAAGAAATGGATAAATCCCTAAAACATAAAGTGTACCAAGACTGGATCATGAAGAAAAAAAATCTGAGCAGACCAATAATGAAAATAAATAAGGAAAATAAAATTATACTCCAATATCCTTGATGAACATAGATGCAAAAATCCTTAACAAAGTATTGCAAACCAAATTCAAAAGCACATTAAAAGGATCATATATTACGTAGAAAACAACATGGAAGTTCCTCAAAAAATTAAAAACAGAACCACCATATGATCCAATTATAACACTACTGGGTATTTGGCCCAAAGAACATGAAACACTAATTCAAAAGACTAAATGCATCCCATGATTATTTCGACATTATTTACAATACCCAAACTATGCAAGTAGCCCAAGTGTCCACTGACAGATGAATGGATAAAGAAGATGTGGTGTGTATGCATATATATATATATATATATACATATATATATATGTATATATATATATATAATATTTAGCCATAAAAAAAAAGAATGAATCTCACCATTTGCAACAACACACAAGGATCTAGAGAGTATAATGCTAGGTACAATAAGCCAGTCATGGAAAGACAAATACCATATGATTTCACTCATATGTGAAATTTAAGAAACAGAACAAATGAAAGAAGGGGAAAAAAAAGAGAGAGACCAAAAACAGACTCTTAACTCTAGAGAATAAACTGATAGTTACTGGAGGGGAGGTCGATGGGGAGTGGGTGAAAGAGGTAAAGATGATTGAGAGTACACTTATCTTGATGAGAACTGAGTAATATACAGAACTGTTGAATCACTATATTAGACACCTGAAACTGATATAATGTTATATGTTAACTATACAGGAATTAAAATAAAATAAGGATAATAATCATGATCAAATGGGATTTATTTCTGGGATGCATGGATGGTTCAATATACACAAATCTATCAATATGACAAACTAAATCAGCAGAATGAAGGATAAAAAATTATATGATCGGGGCGCCTGGGTGGCTCAGAGGGTTAAGCCTCTGCCTTTGGCGCAGGTCATGATCTCAGGGTCCTGGGATCAAGCCCCGCATCAGGCTCT
The DNA here is from genome assembly GCF_902655055.1 of Lutra lutra. NCBI lineage: Eukaryota > Metazoa > Chordata > Mammalia > Carnivora > Mustelidae > Lutra > Lutra lutra. The sequence goes on along the minus strand of NC_062282.1, from coordinate 103,196,131 downwards.
CTGCTCAGCGGGGAGCCTGCTTCTCCTCCTCTCTGCCTGCTTCTCCTCCTCTCTGCCTGCTTCTCTGCCTACTTGTAATCTCTGTCAAACACATAAAATCTTTAAAAAAATTATATGATCATCTCAATAGATGCAGTAAAAGCATCTGTCAAAATTCAATATCTTTTTATGTTAAAACTCTGAACAAATTGGGTATATATGGGATGCACTTCAACAGCAAAGGAAACCATCAACAAAATGAAAAGGCAATGAGAGTCACTAGAGTAGGCATCCTTGATAGTGGATGCCCAATATTCAACACAATACTGTCCTAACCAAAGCAATTAAAGGGAAAAAAGAAATGAAAAAAGACAATAAATAAATTAATTAAGTAAATAAATAAATAAATAAAAGACAGCCAAACCAGAAAGAAAGAAGTAAAATCATCTCTGCAGATGACTTGATCTTATATATAGAAAACCCTGAAAAAAAAAACCCAAAACACCAAAACCCTAAAGACTCCACCAAAAACTTTTAGAACTAATAAATGAATTCAGTAAAGTTGCAGGATACAAAATCTATATACAAAAATCGGTTGTGTTTCTACACACTAACAATAAACTACTGGAAAGAAAAATTAAGAAAGCAATCCCATTCCTAAATGCATTAAAAGAATAAAATACTTAGAAATAAATTTAACCAAGGAAGTAAAAGATCTTAATACTGCAAACTATAAAACATTGATGCGAGAAATTGAAGAAAATGCAAAAAAAAAAAAAAGGCAAAATATCTCATGTTCCTGGATTGGGTTAATAATATTGTTAAAATTGTCAAATTTTTAACAAAATATTGTTAAAATTGCTATTAATACTGTTAAAATTCTATTGTTAAAATGACCTAAAATGATGGGCAGATTCAATGCAATTCCTATCAAAATTCCAATGACAATTTTCCACAGAAAGAGAAAAAACAATTCTAAAATTCACATGGAACCACAAAAGACCTTGAGTAGCCAAAGCAATCCTGAGAAAGAGTAAAGTGGGAGGCATCGTGCTTCCTGATTTTAAACTGTATTATCAAGCTCTAGTAATCAAGACAGTATTGTACTGGCGTGTAAACAGACACAAACCAACAGAACAGAATCAGGAGCCCCAAAACAAGCCCACCCATCAATGAATCTTTGAAAAGAGCACCAAAAACACACAATGGGGAAAGGATAGTCTCTTCAATAAGTGGTGTTGGGAAAACTCGATATTCACCTGCAAAACAATGAAACAGCCTCTATCATACACCATACATAAAAACTAACTCAAACAGAATAAAGACTTAAATGTAAGACCTGAAACCATAAAACTCCTAAAAGAAAATACAGTGAAAAATGTTTCCTGACATTGGTCTCTGAAACAACTTTTTGGATATAACACCAAAAGCATAAGCAACAAAAAGCAATACAAACAAAGTGAGTGTACAGTAAAGTAAAAGGCTTTTTCGAGCCAATATATAGATATCTATATCTATAGATATAGATACAGATATAGAAAATGAAGGGGCACCTGGGTGGCTCAGTTGGAAGCTTTCAGTTAAGATCATGATTCCATGGTCCTGGGATTGAGGCCCGCATCAGGCTCTCTGCTTAGCAGGGAGTCTGCTTCTCCCTATCCCTCTGCCACTAACCCCTTCCCCCCAGCTTGTGCATTTAAAAAAATGAAAAGGCAACATACAGAATGGGAGAAAATATTCTTAAACCATATATCCAATAAGGGGTTAATATCTAAAATATATAAATATTTATACAACAGAAGAGCAAAATAACAAATAACCAAATTGAAAAATGGGCAAAGGACCTGAATAAACATTTTTCAAAGACAAGGTACAAATTACCAACAGGTACATGAAAAGGTGCTCAACATCACTAATCATTAGATAAATCAAATCAAGATCACAATAAGATATCACCTCCCATCCATCAGGATGGTTTTCATCTAAAAGACAAGAGATAACAAGTGTTGGTGAGGATGTGAGAAAAAAGGACCCCTTGAACACTGCTTGATAGAAATGTGAACTTGTCTAGCCATTATTGGAAACATTATGGAGATTCCTCAAAAATTTAAAAATAGAACTGCCATATGATCCAGCAATTCTACTCCTGGGTAAATATCTTAACAAAATGAAATCACTATCTGGAAGAGATACTTGCACTCCCATGTTCCTTGCAGCATTATTCACAATAGCCCAAAGGGGCTCTGTGGGCTCCCTCAGATCATCTGCTTCATGCATCCATCCCTACTCTATTGCTCCCATGCCATTTTGGATGCTGCAGAATTTTTAGATGCTTGACACCTGGCCTGGCTTTAATCAAAAAGCAAAGCACACATCCTGCCTATTGTCAGAAACCCAAATCTATACATGGTTTGAAACCATGTACATCTCTGATCTTCAACCCTGTCCTCAACTCCACTTGGGAGTCAGAGCACAGGACCCTCTCAAAGAAACTCTCTCAAAGAAACTCAGTGGTATTGAACTGTCTTGTCTTCCAGTTCTCTTTTCCTCTCCCAAAAACTGTAGGATCCTTAGAGATCCTCTCCAACAGGAAAAATCCTCTGACATCCACATGCATTCCTTCCAATCTAATGTGTTAACTGCAAAACTTTCATGCACTGAGTCCTTCAGGATCTTAGCTTTTGATATTCAACATTCAGCCTTTTGAAATCAAAACATTTTCTTTCAAACTGTAAAGAGGCCCAGAAGTCCATTTGAAACTCAAACCTGAGAATTGCTTCCTCATATTTTTCCCCTGGATAATACTCCTTTCCAGAGGAAATTGATGTCTGTGGTTTGGCATAAAGGGGAGAAGAGACACAGGAATGACAAGAAATTACCAATAGGATTTTTTTTAATGGTTAATATATTAAAATGTTATGTCCTACTCCTCATCTCTGACTATTGCACACCAAAGGATTTTGGCCCTTTTTGGCTGTGCACACATTCAACTTGGCAGGAATAAAGCCTGTATAGGTTGGTCTGGCCCAAATCAGCCTTTCTTTTTTTTTTATTTGCTGGCAATAGCTGGTTATATACAATATTTATATTTTCTGGAACATTTGGTCCCCATCATTATTCAAGTGCTTTGGATTCAAAACCACAAGATCCATAGAATATGTGGATAAAAAGCAGAGCCAAACTAGTCAGCAGATTCCACTACTAGCCAAGAAAACTCTGGCATCAAGCAGGAAAAACAAAAATGGAAAAGATGTAGGTGTTTAAGAATTACTAAATGAGTATCATTCTTTGAAGCAAATAAAAAAAGCAAAAATTCTCTATCAATAGCAAACTCATTAGTTCTTTTAATGTCAAGTGAAATGCCATGAATCCTTCCTGTCTTTCCAAGAATGTTTTGTTATATTTGATAATTTTTTATTGAAATTTACTAAAATAACACTGAAAGAAACTTCCACTTTACAGCTCCAAGCCTTGGAGCAAATGTGGGTTTGGCTAAGCTCAGTGATGAGAATTTACATCTGTGCCGAGCTACCCTAGCTTATAATTCTTTTCCTAAATTACAAACAACTTTGATGAAAGTGAATACTGCTATTTTCTATCAACCACAGTTAAATGAGACCTATATGGAAGCCATTATAATCTGAAAATCAAAGAAGCCCTGACGTCAGTGTTTCAATGATTTCAATATTCAATAATTCGTACAGAGTCCTACTGTCTCTGGCTTAGATATGAGTCAAAGAAAGAAAAGAATCAATGAACCCCAAGTGATTCACAGAAGCTTAAGATGAAGAGGTCATCCAGTTCACTTGAAGGATTGTATTTCAAGTCACCCCAGGGGATGATAAATCACCCTATTTCAAAAATCTATAACCTTCTCAAATTGCTTACTCTATGTTCTTTGAGAGTTTTTTTCTTTAAATATTTCCTATTTATAAAATTAATATTTTAAATATATATAATATAGAAAATAAGAAAGAGGAATTCTCCCTCTCCACCCCCATGATACTGGCATCAGTGAAATATAAGCAGAGTTCAAGTACCTGCATCCATGGGTGACTCAGATGTACCTGGGGTTTATCTCTATCACTTAGGGGCTATTCTCCAGAACCTTCCTTGTATGAATATTGGAAAGACTTCAGGAGGAAACTCTCTTGAAGGAGTGCCCATGATGAGCCCGACCTGGTGAGAAAGTCCTTAGCTCTTGGACAAAGGAATGGTTCTATGTGATACGTGGGGTATTGGACTTTCCCATTCAATTACTTTCTGAGACCTATGAGAGTATGTGGGGGACGCTGTGAATAAAAGCTGTAAAGGCAATTTCATTACACTCTGACACACTGGGGCCCAGACACCTCTTCCCGGAGACCCCTTTATGATTATGACAGAGAGGCTTCCCGGGCCCAGAGATGGCTCAAGTGCATCTGTGATGAGTGGGTCTAGCCTCAGGGCCCACTGGGATTATCCTTGTTCATGGGTATATATAAGAACCTGCACTTCCAGAACTCCAAGATATAATCCAGAACATGTTTTATAAAGAGCAGAAGTTCTATATAATACCAGAAAGAACAGGGCCAGGGGAAATAAGTGATTTTACTATTGGTGTAAACTTATTAGTGTCTATAGGCAGGCGAGGGCTAGAAAAACATATTAAATGGTCATAATTTTTCATGATTCTGGAGTTTCATTTTCTGAGGTGTTTTGTATCTATTCTTCCCATTTTTTTCCATTTAATGCTACATCATGAACAGCTTCTTGTTTCATTAAATATTCTTCAAAACAGGGTTTTTTTTTTAATTTTTTTTTAAATTTTATTTTTTATAAACATATATTTTTATCCCCAGGGGTACAGGTCTGTGAATCCAAAACAGGTTTTTTGTTTTTAATTAGCTTCTGGATTGCCAGTCTTGACTCAAGTCTCCCCCAATCCTAAGTGAAGCAGCTTGACATGGGGTGAGGGAGGGCACGCAACTAGACTTTGAGTTAGAATATTTAGTGTTTTTTTTTTTTTTGAGATTTTATTTATTTGTTTCACAGAGATCACAAGCAGGCAGAGAGACAGACAGAGAGAGAGAGAGAGAGGAGGAAGCAGGCTCCTGGCTGAGCAGAGAGACCGATGCGGGCTTGATCCTGGGATCACGATCTGAGCCAAGGCAGAGGCTTTAACCCACTGAGCCACCCAGGCGCCCTAGAATATTTAGTTTTGAGTGCCAGATCTATCATTTACTGCCTGCATTACCTAGCCCTTCAGTTACTTAATCTCTAAGATTGGGGGAAATAATACGTACTTCACAGGACAAAATAGGGCTTAATAAAATTTATGAAAAGTACAGATACTTTAAGCACCTATTATTTATCTATATTTTTAAAAAACTTCATACCTTCCTTTATCATGACATACATTCAATTTTTCAATGATTTGTCTTTATATCTGTTTCTTCCATGAGATGGAGAGCTTTCTGAAGGGCTAGAAGACCCATTTGCCCTTGCGTGCCTGGACTCTACCACAATTTCTGACATAAACACTAGGTGATTATTTCATAAATGAAGGTAAGTAAATGAATGGTACCTGACACTGTTGGGGAAAATCTGAAGCTGTAAGGACCTATTTAGCCAGAGGCTTCCATTAAGGTTAAACAATAACCTTGTTGTTTAACCCTTAAACTGTCCCTGCTCCCCTTCCCCCAGGGGACTGACTTAAAAACGAGTCCCAGAAACCAGCCCCAGGTAACAAAGCCTAGATACAAGAGTGGGTCAGGCCAGGTGGAGACATCGGATCAGTGGGGGGTCGCATACTGTCTCCCTAGCTACCAAGGAATACAGGCCCCGCCCTTTGGGAGCCTCTTGGGCGCCAATTCTAACGAGGGTGATAGGCTAGGTCAAATGTCTACTATAGGGTAAATTGTAATTCAATTGGTCACTTATGTGTGACCTAACATGACTGTGGCGTTTCCTGTATTACAATCTCACTGGCCACCTGTGTGTGGCCAGGCCCGACGGCATGTCCTTTGCCCTTAAAAGCTAGTCTGTGAAACAGAGAATGGTCGCCCTCTCTGTAAGAGGCGCGGCCCCTGCCGGTCAGTCTGATACTTGATGCCTGGCACGAAATAAAGCTTTGCTTGACCTTCGCTTTGTATCAGTCTCGCTCCTTTAATCACGGACCCATTATTAGGGGACCTAACAAAGCGACAGAGGAAACTCAAGCAGCACACGGAAATCTGGGAGAACACAGCTTTATTTTCACTGATGGGCTCAGTGGGATCGTTCCCCAAAGACTGAGCACCCAGGAGAGTAAGGGGTGAGTTTTTATGGTTATGGGTGATGGGGATGGTAACGTGACGGTTTTCGCTGCTTCTCATGGCTGACTGGTCCCCTTTATGTGGAAGTATGATCTATACAGAAGGTTCTCAGGAGAGTGCTAAGTCATCCCAGGAACTTGTTTTCTTTTCTTAACCAAACAGGATGGCCATTTGGTCTTTTCTTCTGCCTCAGCAGGAGCAATGGAGAACAGCAGACAGGAAGGGGCTGAGGCCTGGGGGTCTCTATCAGCTTCAACACTAGTTTACTTACAGGTTTAAAAAAATAACCTCCTGTATACTACTTTATTGAATCCTCACATCAATCCTCAGGACAAGTGTGGTAGATACCATGAGTCGCTGAAATAACATGCTAGAGGAATCTCAAACATTTGGCACCTTCTGGTCTTTGCTGGTTGGATCAAATGCTGTTAACAGATAAAGTGGGCCCAGTCTTTAAAGGATTACCTTAGTACCACACCCTTGTTCTCCAATCCTAGATAATGCTCTCTTTTGTAGCTCTACCAGGGTCCATTCTGAGAAGGCCTATTTTGCCCTCAGCCCTCTTCTAAAGAGTTCCTGTCCACAGACATTTGCTTAAGTGCCTGAAGTTGATGCCTTAAACACTGTGTGCCCCTGTGCTCTACCACATATTTTACCATCTGACTTGTGTTTTGGACCAGGGCAGGGATCTGACCCAAGGCAATAAATTCTTGAACTGAACATCATTCCATAAAGAGGCCTTATACTTCAGCTTTATCCAATAGGGATGACAGCAATTAATCAAAACTTATCAAACTCCCATATTTCTGTAAGCTGGGGTTTTACATATAGAATTTGACAGGGAATACAGGAAGTAGAAACAGAAAGACGTAGAGAATGCAGTACACAGACACCACTGTCAAATGGAGGCTCCTCAAAATATCACCAAAACAAGGTGCCAATAAGAGAAATTTGAGTTTCTTGTTTACCTACTTGGTTTACCTACTGAGTGAGAGACAATAGCACCTCAACAGTCTTCTTAGCATTGTAAAAAGTAAATCACAGAGTCAAGAGGTTGACTGAAATTTTTAAGTCTGGTTTAACAGGTCCTTTTGATGAGTGGGAGGGGCATAATTTGGATGAGGCCAGGACTATGATATAATAATTTGGAATTGATGTGCTTGGCTAGGTTAACATTTTGATGGGAAGGGTTCACAGAGTCTTGAGTGCAAACTGGTTTTTGATGCCTTCTACTGAAGAGTTGAGGGGTCTTTCAGGAAGTTACTGGAATGAACAATAAAGCTATTTACAACTTCTATCTTCCTGGGGAGAGTCTCCTGAAACAGTAAAGTAACGCTAATGCCGATAGCTCTATGAATGGTTTTGTTTTTCATCACAAAGCTGGAGAAGCTAACCACTAAGTAGAAGTAAAAAGTGGAGAAACCAACCTTACATAAAGTTGAAACAGAAAACGTGGATCACACTGATGGTGGAGGGCCAGAAGAACAACCGAAATATGGTTTTTTTCCTCTGCAGTCAAGCCGGCTTTGCCCTCAGACAACTGGGGTCATCATGCGCCCAAACGTTAACTGGTATTCTTATGTTGAGCAAAAAGAATGAACCAATCCAAAACAGAGTATTCCATGATAAGCCTTAGGCTCACAAGCTTACATTCTTATTCAGAGTACCATTCCACAAAGTGAGATCCCAGCTGGATATGAGAGAAACAAATTACCAAATGAAGAAATCATGGATTCTGGGGCATATTTGACAGTTCGCTGGAATCATGCAGGCAAAGTAAGCTCATTATTATGCAATGACTATCAGATCTCACATTTGCTTATAACACCCACTACCTTGTAAACTGTACACATCCATAGTAGAAGTGTATTTGCTTTCCAGTTACAAATGTGTCCATTACAATGGATTTGGTAACTGTGCCTGGTCCTTTTCCTGCAGTATTCACTCTCTGGAGGAACCCATTTTCCCTCCTGTTTTCTGACCTTGCTTCCTCTGGGAGTATCTATCACTCTTCCCATCCATGCCAAACTCTTGACAAAGAGTTTGATAAGTGTAGTTTCCTACACTAACCAAATTCCATCATTCAAGATCCAGTTCTTTTAATTTGGTTTAATTGCAACAGAATAAGTTGTAGGGGAGGAGTAGAGAAGAGCCACTCAGAATGAGCAGCCTAACACCTTCTCATACACCAAGTGGCATGAGAGATGTCATACACAAGAAATTCTTTGTGATGAGCAAGTTTCTCCTCTTATTTCTCCAACTCAGCTTTTTTCCCCCTAGAGCCTACATCTTTCACCAAGATGCAACATTTGCTTAATTAAAAAGTCACAGCAAATTGTTTGTCATTGAAATGACAATAAATATGCCACTAACATTCCATTCAATTGTCTATAAAATACATTAAACATAGGGAGAAGATTGTACAGCCCCTGCTTTTATTTCCTGAGACATCAAGAAGAAATGTGTTCAGGCTTACTGTATGTGTCAAAGTTTTATAGTGCTGTTTGGGGCAACCCATAGAAGGTTACTGTTCCTTGAGCGGCATGACATGGTGCAATCCCAGCTCTACAAATAACTATTACAAATAACACTCTCTACAAATAATTCTCCTATCTAGATGGGATCTCAAACTCCAAAGATTTGTTTCATGGAAACTATAAGTGAGAATATAAACTTGTGCCCTTGCTCTGGGATCCTGAACAAGATACTTTAAAAATCACTTTTTCATTCAGGAAAGAAACATTTTTTAGGTTTTAATTATGTCCCAGGCTCTGTGATAAGCACTAGATACAAGGGCAAGGAAGATAACATTGCTACCTTCCTTGGCCTTATGGCACAGTAGTGCCTTTAGTTCAAAAGACAGTAGTCTCTACTCCCCAAGGATGTGAGGTTACAATGAAATTATTTAATGTGGAGAGTGCCTGATTCAGTGCTAACTCTGTAGCAAATATTCCTTCAATGTATTTTTCTTCTCTTTCTTCTCTTCATAGCATTCCAAGTACATTTCATTCTGGGTATGCTCCTTAGCATTTCAGAAGTTATGTAAAGACAGAGAAAATAAAAAAGTCTTGCATGCCTATCAGATACTCATACTACCTTCCAGTGGCTAACTTCTCTATTTTTGTTTTAATTCTCTATTTTTGTGTATGTTGACAGTAAGGGATATCTTTAAAAAGAGTCTGCTGGTTTGTTTTTTAATCTATTTTAACCTTAATCTATTTTAAGTAGATGTGGAGACAAGGATTAAAGTGCAAATAGTTTCACTGGACGGTTAAGAAAAAACTTGGTTCTCTACTCACAACACTTCTGACACAGAAGTATAGCTTTTCTATACTAACCAAGTCTCTAATTTTCTGCAAACATTAATTTAGTGTCCTATAACTTAATTTATTCTCATACTGATGTGGGAAACAGAAGCAGAAGAAAAATTATTAAATTTCCTTACCTACTGACAAGCTCTTAAAACAGGCAGAGTGACTCTCCTCTAGGGACTCAACTACCCCCACCTTAAGGCTTTGCTAAGGGCAAAGGACAATCCTAGCCTGACCGACCCCCTACCCCCAACCAGGATCCTATAAGTCTACTTTAACAATTCCTTTGGAAACTTTGTCTCTAAACCTCCAAGATAGTGTTGACAATCATTCCCAAGCATATGGCCCACTGATAGACATCTAAAGGGTCTCATGAAAAGATTTTATTACTGGTAATGAATAACCTTTTCCCCAAACAATAGCTAGCCCCTCAAGGTCCTAGAAACCTTGCTTCAAAAATTCCTTAGAGACTTATACCATCCCTAATCCTCTCCCCAACTTACAAGTATATGATAGACCACTCCTCACATCCCCAGGGCAGCAGCTCTTCCTGCCCATGGGTCCTGTCCCCGTGCTTTAATAAACCACCATTTTGCACCAAAGATGTCTCAAGAATTCTTTCTTGGTCATCGGCTCCAGACCTCACCCCACCGAACCTCATCTATGTTCTAGAACTTCATCAATACTAACCACACAGAATTAGTATAGACTCCACAAGTAAATATTCAGTCCCACAAAACTGCTCCCTACTTCAGATGCCTATTCAAATACTGGGCCTCCTATACTTCCGACCAATGGCTAAAATTAGAGGTTCCCATGACCCCCTTACATGGGTTCAGTAATTTGCTAGAATAGCTCACAGAACTTAGGAAAGCACTTAACTTACTATTAATGACTTAATACAAGGGTTGTAACTCAAGAACAGCCAGGTAGAAAAGATGTATAGGGCAAGGTATGGGGAAGGGGTGTGGAGCTTCCATACCCTCTCTGGGCACTCCACCCTCCCAGTACTTCCTAGTTTAGCATCCTGGAAGTTCTCTGAACCCTGTAGTTTAGGGGGCTTCATCACTTAGGTGTGATCATTGTTGATTCATTCTCCTATCCCTCTCACCTCCCCAGGGGTCAGGCTGAGAGTTCCAAGTCTTTCTGGTCATCAGCATCCATCCTGAAGCTATTCAGAAGCCCACCAACTGTCATTTCATCAGAACAAAAGATTCTATAGGTCTTTATCACAACAGTAAGACGAGTTCTGTGTTTTGAATTTCAGTGGTATGCAGGCTACAAGTCCTATTTAAATACTTTGGGCTTTTGAGAGGAATCTTTTGGAAATGTTCAGCTCTGAGTTAGCATTTCGAAGAGCTCTGTTTCTAAAATACAGGGCCAAGAGATGGTTCACCAGTCCTGGTCTCCTCTAACTATGTTTCAGCACATCCTACCTGCAATCCTGAAGTCTAGGAAGTCTCCAGAAAGTTTGGGGAGATCATTTCCATCTGAAGATGGGGTCTGGAATCAGTCTTGGCATCCTACATACAGTGTGCCGGTAGGGAACCTTCAGAAATACAGCTCCCCTCTACCCCAAAACTGTTCTCACATTTTCCTAAACCCTAATCCTTCCAAGGCTTTCTAGTATCTCTCCACCTTCCAGCACCTGGACTTAAGCCCTTCATGAGCTCACCTGCCTGGGACCCTGAGACTTAACGTTGCTCTAATTTATACCATCTGGTGTGGGTTAAATCCTTTCCCGAAAATGCAATGGATTATCCAGAAGCATGATATTGTTACCTACCTGATTTCAAGTATGGCCAGTTTCTGGAGACATCTGATTTATATCTTACTCACTGGATCAGACCCTGGAGACTTCAACAAAACTGACGAAACTCACTTTTACCCTGCTTCCCAGAACACTATCATTTGGGAAGCTGGGACAGATTACTAGCCCAACCCCAAGCCCCAGATTTATTTCTCCCCAAATGGCCCATTCCTGCCATCCAGCATGCCTCACAGAAAACCTGGTTTGGAGTGACTACACTATGGATCATGGCCATTCTTGGATTCTTGCCCTCATGGCTTCTATATCCTAAATCAAATGTACTCTTCAGCCTCATGAAAAAGAACTTGGCAAATTCAGATTTAACCCAACCCACTTAGCTTAATCTTTCTCTTGAGCAATATAATCTCAGAATATAGCTCAAAACCTGCTTAGATGAAATACATTATATTGGCTTTATTCTGAAATAATTGTACAGAAATTTCCTGTGGAAAACTTTAAGACAGATTTCTATTTCAGTTTATTTCCTTTCTTCTACTTCACTATTACTTAAAGTGAGAAGAAAAAAATTGGGGTCTTCCAGAGTTTTCATCCAGAGACCCCAAACACCACTGAATAAATTCTAAAGAAACAACATGAGGTAAAAACAAAATTGAGGTCATAGCTGATCATACCCCACATTCTGGTTACACTTGCTCTAACGGTTTCACATTTTTTGACATTTCTCATGGCCAAGGGATTTATTCTTCTTCTATTTCAATAAGAAGATGAAACTACCTTAAACATGAGAAAAAGAAGATGGAACCAATCAAACATTTGTTGAGCCTACTGTGTACATTGATTCATTCATTTCACAAATATTTATGGAGTGCCTGGTCTGTGAGAGTCAATGCTAGGTAAGCCCCAGCTGAAGATGCAGCAACAAACAGCTGGGCATAATCCTACCATTGTGGTTCCCTGGGCAGAACAAACTTAGATCAAACAGGGGCAATTCTTGTATTTGTGGATGGTCATTCAGACTCCTTAATATTCTGGTTGTCTGGTGGTGGTGGTATGATTCTTTGTGATTTTGTCCTTTATGAGGCAGATGGGGGAATAGGTACAGTTTTACCCATTGGTAAGTTAAGAAGGACAGATGAAAGCGATTAGAGACATATTAATTAGTTTACCTATTTAGGAGAGTGATATCACCAAGATAGGAACATAGGTTGTTCCTAACTCTGCTTCCCTACACAAGAAGAACCATTAACAACTATTCATGAACAAGCCACGGAGAAAATCCTAGAACATACTTAACAGTAGCTTGGGCTTAAGGAAAAAAGAAACTAAAATTTAAGGTCCAAACATGTATTCACGCTATGCATGCTCTCCTAGTATGCCAACAGCAGTGTAATGGAAAAAGACCGAAATTAGGAACCATTTACCTCCCACGATAATGTTAAACAAACAAAGCACCACCAAGAGCAAACCCTTCCTCCTCGCCCTGTTAGCCCACTTGTTGTCTCCCCCACAGACATACCATTTCCCAATCCTCACACTCCCACGGTGCTCCGACAGAAATAAGAGTGTGTGCTCAGCCACTGTAATTAGCTCATCACCAAGACCATGCTGATCCACTCACCTCCCCTGTTCAGACTAAGTGACATAATAACTACATCTGTGGTACCAGAGAAAAGGCAAGCAGAAATGCAGATGCCATTGCTACCACCAAAGAAGGAGGGTAATTCTTAAAGTTCCTGCTGAGGCAACAGGGAGAGCAGTCAGGACACTCACACACGTGGAGAGGCCAACTCAGCCACAGCTTGCTGTGGTTAGTGCTGCCTCAGCAGGAACACCCTGGGAGTCACTGTGGGACCTTAGGAAAGAGGAAGAGAGGGCTGGTCAGGAAACGATTCTGGAGCCAATGCTGCTGCTGCCTGGGGCTTCCAAGTCCTGGCTTCTCTGCCAAATGAGAACGGTACTGCCACCTTCTTATCTCTCGGCACAGGAATGAAAATCAGATGGGGTAATACGTCAGGGGGTTTTTACAAGTCGTAAAGCGTGATGCCTACAGGAATCGTTAACATTGAATGACGTGTTGAATGTCAAAGAGCTTTTAAGTACAAAACAAGGCATCTTCCTAGGAGTTTATGATATGAGATACTGAAAATCTCTGCACTGCTGGAGAGGTTATCCGGCACTTGAAGGAGTATATCAGCGGCTGGTGAAAGCAAAACCACCTGCAATGATAAAGCTACAGTGTTAGAGGAGAGGACAAAACAGAAACCAGGGGAATTGTGGAAAGGGCTTAGTGGTTGGCAAAACCAAATCCGGGTGTCCACAGAAGGAGAGGAGGGAAAATCGCCAACAGCTGAAATGCACTAACAAGCCCTGAGTCACTAGCCAGGTGAGAGTTCTCTCCCTAACCTTAGAGCCAGAGTGGCTAACAGGTAACAAACCCAACGAACAGATTTGAAGTCATCACTTCCCTTGTTACTACAGCACATACAACTAACTAATTTGTAAGAATTACTGCTGGAAACAACCTAAATGTCTGTCAGCTGATGAGTGGATAAATAAAATGTGTTCCACCTACACAATGAAATATATTTCAGCCATGAAAAGGAATACTGACACATGCTACAGTGAGGATAAACCATGAAAACATGCTAAGTGAAAGAAGCCAGACACAAAGGGTCACAATGTTATATGATTCCATCTGTATGGAAATGTCCAGAACAGGAAAATCTAAAGGCACAGAAAGTTAGATTAGGGATTGCCTAGTGCTGGAAGAAGAGGGAAAATGTGGTAATGGGTGATCTTTTGGAGGTGATGAAAAATCTCTAAAATCAGCTTATAGTCAACTTATAGTTGCATATATCTATGAATCTACTAAAAACCACTGAACTTATTCTTTAAATTGGTGAATTGTATGGTATATGCCAAAAAAAAAATTATAAAGCTATTATTTAAAAAGTCATGCTCCCCTTCTGACCCACTTTCAACTAACAGTGGCATTCTCTGGCAAGAAGCCAAGAACATCACACAGTTAAACCCATCCTTTCCCATCAATGGTCCTACTAAGAGATGAGAAAGAACAGGGACAAGGTTGTCCAAGCAGGGACAGGGCTCAGAGATCTTACTGCAGGCCCATGCTAGGAGTTCTTATGTTAGGCCTCCTTAAGGCACTTTTAATGTCCTGTCTTCCTTTAAGCTTCTACTGAATTAGAACAATTTAGATATTTTGCTTCATCTATATTCTTTCCTGGCTTACTCAAGCAGCAGACTAAAGAAACAAAAATGAATTACCCCCTGCCTTTCAAAACCTATGGTGGTTTGAAGAGGGTATATCTAGGTTAGGGTCAACCCTGGTCCACACCAGCAACCACTAGCTGACATTTCTGCACAAATGCATAGTTATTGCCCTTTGTTCTCTCAAATGCCCAATAACAAGTGTCCCATCTACAAGATAAGTCATTCCCATTACTCTCTGTCAAGATTATTTTCCTTCTTAGCAGTTACCTCAGTTTCATGGGAGTGTTTATTTCTATCTACCTCCTCCACTAGCCTGGAAGGGTCATCACAGTACAGCAATCTTGACATTGAGGCTCACCACTTTGGCCTCTGCACCTGGTACAGAGCCTGTAGAGAGACTGGACCTTCTGTAAGCATTTGCTGAAGGAATAATAAAGCCCTAATGTGTTGCTTTAGAGATGTGTTATGATCAAGACCATCTGGTTCCTTTTAAATACCATTTAACAGTCCAGAGAGTCAGAGCTCCTCCACTTGTCTCCTTAAACCAAATTTGTCATGTGCATATATTTCCCCCCAAGCATTCCTTCCTTTGAGGACCACCCATTTTCTATGTAGTATAAATGGGGTTGGCCATGTGCCTTTGCATCTTGTCAATGGTATGGCCAGGGGTTGTTATTATGGCTATTCTGATTGGTTCAAGGTGGACATGTAACCAAAACTGGGCCAGTTAGAATCACCTAGAAACATCTCTACCAGCACTTTTAGGAAAGATGCTCTAAGACAGGATTTTTCAATATCAGCCCTGTTAACTTTTGGGTATAGATAACTATCTGTCCTATGCATTCTAGGATGTATATTAGCATTCCCAGAAATAAGTCCTAATTATGAAAAGCAAAAATATCTCCAAACATTGTAAAAAAATATCATTAGCATTAACCCCACTTAAGAACCACCATCGCTATAAAACGTGTCTGTGAGGATATAATAGACTGGATTTGCTTGCATCCATGTTCTCTGAGGCTCTCTGGAAAGAAGCTTCCACAGAGAAGCCATCTGCAGGAGGAGAGAATAAAGCCAAAAGAAAAAGAGAAAGAAAGTTGAGAGATGGAGAGAGACATAATGACATCTTTTAAATCTCATTTGGATTTGATTTTAAGGTTACCTGCAACTAAAGCAGATTCCTGACATCTATGTCCATATGTGACTATTTCCTCTGAAGCCAAGTATGACCCCTGTATCTCTTCCAGAGCCACAAGTGCCGATTCTAACCAAAGAAGGTGAGCTGGTCAAAAAGACATACGATCAGCCAAATCAGACACAGAAACCCTTTGCACATCCATGGGGGCATCTAGTACAACTTTTGTATTCTTCCTATGTTTTCTAGGACACAAAGTGGTATCATTCTACAAGTGGTTGAGGAAAGTATGTTAGTTTCTTAGGGCTGCCTTAACAAGTTACCACAAACTACATGGCTTAAAACAATGGAAATTTATTCTCTCACAATTCTACAGGCCAGAAGTCTGAAATCAAGGTGTCCTCTGGATTGGTTCCTTTTGAAGGCTTCAAGGAGAATCTGTTCTCTACCTCTTTCCTAGGTATTGCTGGTGGACACCAATCCTTGGCATTCCTTGGGTTGAGGCTGCAACACTCCAACCTCTGCCCCATATGGCCTTCTTCCTTGTGTGTCCATGTACATGAGTGTCCTCTCCTCTTTTAAGAACATCAGTCACGGGATCTAGGACCCACCCTAATCTATTATGACCTCACCTTAACTAATTACATCTGTATTAGACTCTAATTCCAAGTAAGAGCACATGCTGAGGCCCCAGATGGATGTGAATTTGTGGGACTCTATTCAACCTGTTATAGATGACAAAACAATATCTTATACTATAGAGCTTTACAGTTGTCAAGGCACTTTCAAGAAAAGAAAAAATAAAGGAAGTAGGCATACAATTATCTGTTCCAGGATGCTCTGGAAAACTCTGAGCTTCACTGAGCAAGGTAGATAGCCGCCTTAGAATGTCAGCTGGGAAAATGGAGACAAGTTGGATTGGCTATCCGAAGACTGTCTGAAGACAGAGACTATCCCTCTCTTCCATACTCTTCCATACTCTGCATTTTTTGCCTAAAATTTTATCAGTAGGGACGCCTGGGTAGCTCAGTCATTGGGTGTCTGCCTTCAGCTCAGGTCATGATCCCAGGGTCCTGGGATCAAGCCCCACATCGGGCTCCCTGCTGGATGGGAAGCCTGCTTCTTCCTCTCCCTCTCCCACTCCCCCTGCTTGTGTTCCCTCTATCCCTATGTCTTTCTCTGTCAAATAAATAAATAAAATCTTAAAAAAAAATTTTATCAGTAGCCTCAGATCAAGGATCTAAATGCTCTGTATGTTTTTTCAGAAGCCATCTAGATTTCCATTTAAAATTCTATCCAAAGCAATATAACACCCTAGCCGGCCAAAGGAGCTCTTATTTCTTTTTCAGGTTTATTTGGCAACATGGAGACTCATTTCTTAATGCATGTATTAATCAAACTGATTACTACATGATTTGCCCCAGAGGATAAGGACAAGGACTTCAGCAGAGGAGTAGCAGCCAAAAGACATTTGAGGGTTTTTATATATCAAGAGACTTTGTTCTCATATGATCACTACCAGTAGCTCCTGAGTGGAAGCAGAGGAAAAAAGGAAGACAACTTTGTTTTGTTCTATGGCCAAAATTTGGGTTAAAAATATTCAACAACATTAGAGAATTCTGCAACATTCAAGAGTCCTTTAATATAACAGAATTCATGTTCCTTCATGGTTATAATTCATATGGAAGGACTAAAGCCTAAACTGAAGCTAAAAGCAGCACTCCATGTATACATTTTGAAGCAGGGTCATACTTACCTCCAATTATTGATAATCACTTGAAGTGTTGGGATTATCTACAATCATTCCTGCTTGTAAGAAATAGGACTAAAATTTCATTTTCAAAAGTGAACTCCATGTTGTATTTACAATCAGGATCTAGTCAACTCAAGAATTAATAAGAATGCTAATTCTCACTAAGATCTACTGTCTTTAGGTAACAAAGAGTTATTCATCATAGCCAGACTATAAATAGTATTTTAAGAGACAGATTTATTAAAATTGGTTCTTACATCATAGACATTAGCTCTGTCTGTAACTATGTCTGCCTAGAGGTAGGATGATAGATGGAAAACATGTTCTCCCAGGATCCAAGTCCCAGAATTGATGGCTCAACCTTAGGAGGAAGACAAAAAGTCAAGTCATTAAATTGTGCAGACAGATGAACCACTTTTGGGGGTTTGAAGTTCCATGTTACCGCTCACATGAATAGAGGACAACTCTGTTTTTGACATTCTGGATAGAGGGCAGTTCTAATCCATTAGGACCCAAACAGTGAGAAGTCACAAGACACCCAGAGTTGCTGGGGTATTTCATTAAGCCTAACCACAGTCTCTCTTTTTCAGGACTGTAGCCTCTGAGATCCCTGATTCCAACTAATCCAGATCAGAATTATCTCAAGAGACCCCCAACAGTGAACTAGTGGCCTCCTTGCCTTCTGAAGACCTGTTTTGAGCAAACAAAATACCCTAGACAAAAGAAGTATTTTATAGGCAGGAACTTAATCATCTGAATTGGGGTGGAGGGAAACCCATTTCTCTTTAACCTTCTGAAAACATATCAAACTAACCAAAACTATCAAAAATCCATCCTTAAAACACAGATTCAGTCTTGCACTGTAATACATAATTCATGCTTTAAACATACATATGTGTGGGGCGCCTGGGTGGCTCAGTGGGTTAAGCCACTGCCTTCGGCTCAGGTCATGATCTCAGAGTCCTGGGATCGAGCCCCACATCGGGCTCTCTGCTCAGCAGGGAGCCTGCTTCCTCCTCTCTCTCTGCCTGCCTCTCTGCCTGCTTGTGATCTATCTGTCAAATAAAAAAAAAAATAAATAAATAAACATACATATGTGTAATCAAAACAGTATGATACTGACATAAAAATAAATATACAGATCAATGGAAAATAAAAGGGAGTCCAGAAATAAACCCATGTTTACATGGTCAATTAACCTATGACAAAGAAGGCAAGAATATACAATGGGGAAAAGATCTTCTCTTCAATAAATGATGCTGGGAAAACCGGACAGTTACATACAAAAGAATGAAACTGGGCTACCTTCTTACATCATATACAAAAATAAACTCAAAATGGATTGAAGACCTAAATGTAAGACCTGAACCATAAAACTGCTAACTTGCACAGTAAAGGAAACCATCAATAAAACAAAAAGGCAGGTGCCTGGGTGGCTCAGTAGATTAAGCCTCTGCTTTCACTCAGGTCATGATCTCAGAGTTCTGGGATCGAGGCCCGCATCAGGTTCTCTGCTCAGCAGGGAGCCTGCTTCCCCTTCTCTCTCTCTGCCTGCCTCTCTGCCTACTTGTGACCTCTCTCTCTCTGTCAAATAAATAAATAAAATCTTTTAAAAATAAAATAAAAAATAAAACAAAAGTAAAACAAAAAGGCAACCTACTGAATGGGAGAAGATATTTGCAAATGATATATCCAATATGATATTAATATCCAAAATATATAAAAAACTCATACAGCTTAACAGTAAAAAAAAAAAAAAATCCCATTAAAAAAGGGGCAGAGGACCTGAATGGACATTTTTCCAAAGAAGACATACAGATGGCCAACAGACAAGGAAAAGATGCTCAATATGACTCATCATCAGGGAAATGCAAATCAAAACCACAATGAAGTATCACCTCACACCTATCAGAATGGTTTGAATCAAAAAGACAAGAAATAGCGAGTGTTGGCAAGGAAACAGAGAAAAGGGAATCATCTTGCACTGTTGCTGGGAATGTAAATTGGCACAGCCATTGTGGAAAATAGTATGAAGTTTCCACAAAAAAACTAAAAATAGAAATACCATATGATCCAGTAATGTAACTACATTATCTACCTGATTCAAAAGTTCAAAAAGATATATGCCCCCTAAGTATAGAGCATCATTATTCACAATAGTCAAGTTATGGAAGCAAGCTAAGAGTCTATCCATAGATGAATGGATAAAGATATGGCATATATAAACAATGGAATATTACTCAGCCATAAAAAAGAAAGATATCTTGCCATTTCCAACAATATGAAAGGACCTAGGGGGTATTATGCTAAGTGAAAGAAGTCATACAGAGAAAGATGAAAACTTACATGCGAAATCTAAAAAACAAAACAAATGAACATACAAACGATAACAAAAATAAACATATTCATAAATACAGAGTACAAACTGGTGGGACAACCAGATAGGAGGGTGGGGGGATTGAATGAAATAGGTGAAGGGGATTAAGAGGTACAAACTTCCAGCTATCAAATAAATAAGTCATGTGGATGAAAGGTAAAGCACAAGTAATTTGGTCAATAATACCGTGATAATTTTGTATGGTTACTACACTTATTGTGGTGAGTAATTGTCAAATTACTATGTGGTACCCTTGAAACTAATAAAATATTATATGTCCACTATACTCCATTTAAAAATTATTTTAGAGAACACCTGGGTGGCTCAGTGGGTTAAGCCGCTGCCTTCGGCTCAGGCCATGATCCCAGCGTCCTGGGATTGAGTCCCACATCGGGCTCCTTGCTCAGCAGGGAGCCTGCTTCTCCCTCTGCCTCTGCCTGCCACTCTGCTTGTGCTCACTCTCACTCTCTCGCTCTCTCTCTCTCTGACAAATAAATAAATAAATAAAATCTTAAAAAAAAAATAAATTATTTTAAAATTTAAAAAATACAGGAGTGCCTGAATGGCTCAATCTGTTAAGCATCCAACACTTGATTTTGGCTCAGGTGATGATCTCAGGGTCCTGTGATCAAGCCCACATCTCATGGAGCTCTTCACTCAGTGGGGAGTCTGCTTGTCCCTCTTCCTCCGACCCTTACCCTGATGGTGCTCTCTCTCAAATAAATAAATAAATAAATAAATAAATAAAATCTTTTTAAAAATTAAAAATAAATTTAAAAAATACATGTGGGCATGTAAACCTCAACAGTTCTCCCCAGAAGATTTTACTCCATAACACTGTATTAATTCACAGCTTTTCTCTCTCTCCCTTTTTTTTTTTTTTTTTTTGAAGAGGAATACTAAGTAGAAAAATGAGTTGTATGGTGAGTGTTGTGAAGTGTGTAAACCTGGCGATTCGCAGACCTGTACCCCTGGGGATAAAAATATATGTTTATAAAGCTGTAAAAAAAAAAAAAAAAGAAAATAGGGACATGCATAAGAATAAATAAACACAACTTAGTGGCATTTTAGAAATGGCACCAGTACATGCTATTCAATGAGCATGTGACAGGCTCAGGGATGTAACTCATTGCCAGAGCTAGAGCTATCTGGATACAGAGTGGCCAAAAAGAATTACAGTGTAGATGTTATGAACTACCTATAAAAGTATGAAGAGATGCCAGTGGGATGACCACAGAGAATAGTTTTATATTAAGAAATTCTCTGAAAGAATAGGCAAAGAAATACTCATAGAAATAGAGTCATCACATAATCCTGAAAAACTCAGAAGACAGTCAAGTTACTGAATATTGTTCATTTTCTTTTGCTATTATTTTCTTCTTGTATTATAGTCAGAGAGTGTATCCACTACAAAGGCAGCACTTTGCAAGGTTTTGGAGACTCCATTTAGTTTAATACATAACCATATCTTTGCAAGTACTTAATGAGTGTTGGGAAAGAAAGGGTAATCTCTGTAGGATACTGTTTAATTTATTAATTTATTTTTGTGTGTTACCGACATCTCCAGGGTGATACAAACTGTATTTGTCTTCCATTAGTATTGAATTCCTTTCAATTTCTTTTGGATTTCTACCAACTGAGGATTTTGAATATCTTACATATTTTGATGTTGGTTATTTTTATGCAAGGGAACACAGGTTTTTATGTTTTCTTTGAATATTGTGCCCTTCATCCATAAAACATAAAATATATAGATGCAATTAATAAAAAAAAAAAAAAAGAAAAAGAAAAATGAGTTGTAAACAAAAATGTCCATCTCCAAACAGAATTCTAAAGATAAGGTTGATAATTCTGCTTCCCTTGCTGGCTTATCTCCCACAATTTCTCTTAACATACACTCAACTAGATTAGTTGCCATTCACAGATCCAAAACCCTTGTTCTTCTTGCTGACGTCTCTTGCAGCAAGAATATCTCTTTTCTTCAATTTTATTTACTTCCAGAGTCTTTCCACTGTGCTTTCCACATGGCAGGTGTGAAGTACATTTGTCGAATTAAATCTCACTATTAGAAGCTGGTCAAACCCACAGGATCCAGAAAATTTTACAGACCTCCTGATAGCACATTTGTGTCATGTAAACAGATAACTCAGTATCTCAATTCCAAATCTAGAGTTTGAAGAGCAGACTGATTCAGTTAAACCTCCACATTCTTCTCCCGTGCATTCCAAGATCCATCCTCACTGTGCCCTCTCCCCACCCATCACTGGGATAGCACATGTTCCGTAATGAACAGAATACAGGATCAGGAGAAACAAAAACAATGAGCCCAATTTTCCCCCTTTAGGAAGAAATGAATCCTTGATTAAAGTTTCCATAGATTAATGGGTTTGTGACTTTTTGGTCCAAAGGATATTACTTAGAACCTTGAGCCTCTTATCCAATATCCAGGTCACATACGAGTATAACATAAATATCAATTGGAATCTTCAGCCTGTGAGTAAAATCTCCTCATCTCATAGAGCTCTCTGGCCTTCAGGACTCCAATAGTCCTCCCAGGAGATTGGATCTGAGAACCCCTGGTGTGTTTTCTCCCCATCTCAAGAGCCTTTCCCTCATCAGATACCTCAACATAATCAACTTAAACATGCAATAAGTTCATCTGCTTAAAAACCCATGCATTTTTACCCAAAACATTCTTAGATTTTTTTTTTAATATCTGGGAATCAGATTGTAGATGGGATAAGAAACTCATCCAAAAACCTGTATTAATCATTCCTCCTCTCCAAAATTTTTGTGCTCACCTTACCTTAAAGGGTACATCTTTTGTTCCTTCCCCCTCTCAGAAACCAGGTACCTATCCTTTCATCCTTTTCTTCTTCATCACCTCTTCTCTCATGAAAATGACAAATACAGTCCTCTCCTCATTCATGTAGGTCTGCCATCTTTCCTCAAGTTCTGTCACCAACTGACACTTGGGCTTTTGCTGCCTCACCTTCTACCCCCCATGCTTATCTGGGTATGTCTCCAAACATAATTCTCTCCCTGAAGGGAATTATCTTGCCAACAACATCAAGAAAGTACAAGAAAGTACAAGGTTCCCCCCCCCCAACTTGTTTCAGAAGAGAAGAAAATAATTATACATCTAATTCTACCTAAATCAAATAAGGGCCATCATATGCCCCAGGATAAAAGTAGATGTGATCTGCCAAGTAGAAATCAGCACATTGAAGAATAATACAAATATAATTTGTATGGAATAAAAGGAAGACGGGCTGCATTGCAGGGTAGATTGAAAATAATTAGTGTCTACAGAACTCACCCCTGTAAGATGTCAGTTACCCAAGGCAGCTCACCACAATTCCATCTAAGTAGCCTCTTTTATAAATTTTCCCATCAAACAGATCAATTAATAAGGTAGTGACTGACATGACATAAAACATAGCAAGGACCAAACCAGGGACACAAGAAGAGGAAATGGATTCCTTTAGCCCTTGAAGTGAGGGATGTAGGAATTCTAGTGCAAGGCCAAAATCAAGTCTGAGGAATCAAAGAAGCCAAATGTTACAAGATGAAAGTAAAAGTTCTCACTTGGGAATGCAGGCCGAAGTTTAGGAATCTGGAGAGCAAGTAAAGCAGTAAGAAACAGGTGATCACATTTTGTTATGGAGGTCAGGGTTTATCTGGCCCTAAGATGTTTTTAATGGACTAGGGTGACTTATTAACAGTCCCTCCTGGTATTAGATAGATCTCTGCAACACAAAATGGGTGGTGCTAGCCCACAGTCTAGACATAGCCCTAATAAAGATGAAAAAGGAGAAAGGAAATTTATTCTACAATTCAGTTATGCCAGTCAGTGGCACATTTCTTTCCCAAGTCACAAACACATTTACATAGTCTGAGATTGCAAGGCAGATACCTCAAAAATAAACTGGGATGAAAGAAAATGGATTTTAAATTGCAGAGGTAACATTTCTATTTCATGCCATCTGTTATAACTCAAGTTTCCAACAGATGTCTTATTCACCAGAAATGTTGCAAAAAATGAGATCAAAATTATATTACAGTAAATAAAGATATTTTTAAGTGATGATAAATAGATAATTTTAAAAGTACGGACTCAATCTATTTTTTTAACTTAAAAGTTACTTATAGATTAGTGATTATTCTTCAGTGTTTTTTGGATGGACCAATGATGATAAATTAAACCTTTTCCTGAAATAAGCCCAGAAACACAAGTGAACATTTTACCAATTTTGCTAATCTCCTAGCATTAGTGCTAAAGTATGGATGTCTGCTTGGAGAATGTTCTACTCCACAGATTCCCTTTGAAATCTGAGATGATAGATAATGGCAGGTGGGCAAGGATAGGAGACCTAAACATCTCTGTGCTTCTCCACTACAGCACAGGTGCACTGAGTGTTCAGATCTGATCAATAAACAAAATCCCAAACTCCCTAGCTTTAATCACAATCAATACCAATTGCTGATCTGTATCAGAAAACAATTAGGGCTCTGTAATTTAGGGCTGGTACAAGTACCTCAGAATCAGAACTAATCAAAACATTTAGGCCACCATAGAATGTGGTTTAGAACAAGAAAAAAAAACAAAACAAATAGGGTGAGATATCTCCCACCAGCCTCCCCCCATTATCAACACAGCAATGTTGCTCAGAGGAGGAAAGAATATTTCAGTAATGTCTTGACTTGAATATTTACAGATGGCCAGCCAAGAACAAAATGGCAGGGGAAGGCTTTCTTAGCAAGATAGGAATAAGTCACTGAGTGGCTCATCCTCATTCACCTCTACTGACACTGATACAGAGGATCTCGCTCACATCAATGACAGGGTAATTCCTGCACTACCCATATTAGACATCACAGGGGCTCACACTGTGAGACTAAATGAGGAGGTATAAACTCTGCAGATCCCCAATTTAGAGGACAGTACACAGAGGCTCTCCCATGCAGGGAAATGACCTGGTGGTATTTATCTGCCCTCCCCTTTTGCTGCCCTTTTCCTTTCTTCTACCAGAGGGATGGAGATTTATAGAAATAAGAATCGTGGGCATTTGAGATTATATGCAAGTGAGCATCAGCTTTGAAAGCTTTTCAGCTATTGTCACATACCTTCAAAAGCAAAGGCTAGCTAGCCCTCTTCTCCACTCTGCCTATCCCAGGAGGAGAATGAAGATGATTGCCACACTATTCTATAGACTATTGCAGATTACATATAGACTAAATACAGATTTGGTACAATGGGGGGAGGTTCGCTAACACCTGCTCCTCCAATGAACAAATGTACCTACTTTGTAAAACACTGACCTAGGCAAATGAAGGATCAGTGGCATACTCCTTGAGTGCTGACTTCATTTTTATACACAACTTAAAGTCTAATTTGCAGATAATTTTAGCATTAGCCAGGAAAATGTGGCTCTCTTTAAATATAATGCAGCAGAAAGGTACATTTCAGTTTACATACTAAATCAGCAACTCCTTGATTGTATGATCTTGGACAATTCCCTAAATTTTCTAGCTGTTTTTCTCTTCAAAATGAGAGGGATTGGAATGGATCCATGATCTTCAAGACTCTGCATGAGAAGCACCTCTGGAGCTTATAGAAAAACAAATGCCACTGGCAATCCAAACACTTAATCCACTGTCTCTACAGCTGGACACTCAGAAAAGATTCAAGCTTCCTGTTTTACAATCTTTGTACTTGGTGAGTGTGTAGTCACTTATTTAGTGTATACTTGTGCAGTGTCCATTGTGTGCCACTGTTTTATAGGCAAATTGTGCCCCCTAAAAGTCATATGTTGAAGTCCCAAACTCTAGTACTTCAGGATGTGACTATATTTGGAGATACAGTATTTAAACAGGTAACTAAGTTAAAATAAGGCCATTAAGGTGGGCCTTGATCCAATATGACTGGTATCTTTATAAGAAGAGGAGATGAGAACTGAGATACACACAAAAAGAAGACTACAGGAAGACACAGGGAGAAGAGAGCCATCTACAAGCCAAAGAGAGAGCCTCAGAAGAAACCAATCCCACCAACACATTGGCCTTAGACTTCCAGACCTCAGAGTTGTGATAAAATAGATTTATGGTCTTTAAGCTACCCAGTTACCCAGTTTTTCTTATGAAAGTACTTTGTGTACTTTAGTAGTTTGTTATGGAAGCCCTAGCAAAATAATAAACAGGGTAAGATACAAAATTCTGGGTGTAACACAACAAAACCCAGAAAAGGTCTCCATTCCCATGGAGTATACAGTAGAGTAGAAGGTCAGATGAGAAACAATTATAAGCTATGGCAGGTCCTATGAAGCTCACATGATGGTTGCTATAATAGAGAGGGATGCGATAGGTGGCTTTACTCACCCTCGGTGAAGTCAACAAAGAACTCCCTGAAGAAGTGACATTTAAACTATCAAGCTGAGATCTGAATGATGACAATGAGGCAGCCATGTGGTAGTTGAAGGAAGAACCTTCCACTCCTGAGGAAGCAGCAGATGCAAAGACCCAGAGGTGAGAAGGGAAAGTGCTTACTTGAGGAAATGAAATGCCTAGTTAGCCAAATGCAGTTCATGATGAGGGATGTGACATGAAATGAGGTTGGATAGGTGGGGGCGATAGTGGGGGTGGGGTACAGTGCCTTGAAAGTTATGATAGGGAGCTTGAACTTTATTTCAAATACAAAAAAAGCAATTGAATTGAATTTTATTTTTAAAAAGGAACAAAGCAGTTTTTGAGCTCAGCCTCAGGTAAGCCATGCCTAGAGCATCATCTTTTTATTGGAATCCCAAGGTTGTGACCAAAGCATGCCCATCCCCTGCCTGCAGTGTTCCAAAGTGCCCCTCTAGTTCTTCTGAGTGGTAGTGAAGCCTCCTGCAGCAAGTTTAAAATTTATTCAAGGGACTGAGATAAACAGAAATTTTACTTTTTAAGTTTGCTCTAGCCAAACACAACTTACGAGATCTTCTTTTCAATGATAGAATAAAAGTTTATTCATACTTAAAAAAAAAAAAAAAGGAATGCTCTTAAGTCGGGAATTGGTTTTTACGTATAATGAAAATAAGGATCTTGCTATCTGTTTTGTCTGCAGTATGAAGACAATAGACACCATATTGTGAAGTTAGACTCACACTGATATTTCAAAGTAGATGTCTAAAAACTTAGATCACATCTAAGCTCTTCTCTCACATTCTGTGTATAAAAAGATCAGAATCTGGAGATTAAAGAAGAGAGTTTTTTCTTTAAGGACTCTTGGGGAGAGCTGTGAGACTATCCTAAGTCCCACCATACAACGTTCGGAGTATCACATTAGTCTTCTGTATTAATGACATCACATCGATTTGATTGGAGGAGTAAGAAGCAAGTATATTGGAGGCACTGGAGGCAACTCGAAGAAGATCTAGGATCCTGCCTCCATCTGTGGAGATTTGAGGGGTCCCACGCTCTGGGACACGCCAAGGCATCCCACCTAAAATGAAGGTCAAATTATCACATCTCACAACTCCCACCACGGAGAAAAAAGCACCAAGCCTGGTAGGTCTAGACTGCCTAGCCATCTCAGTTTGTCCAGGCCTAAAGGATTTCCTGAGTGCAGGACGTCCAGTGCTAAACCTCAAAAGTCCTGGTCAGCCTTGTAGGTATTTTCATTTTTAAAATTTACTTTGAGTCAAGTGTCTGATTTTTTGCACCTAAAAGCACTCTAACTTATGCTGTCCCAAAGTCTCAGGAAACCGTGCAAAAAGTAGGAAGCCTGTCAATGTGTGCTGACTGAATTGAGCTCTGAGTTGAATTAACTATTCCCCCCAAAAAACAGAAGGGTATTTCCATTTATTATATCCAATGTGTCTAGCGTGATCCCTAGAACAGACAGTATTTGCAAATATCTGTTTAAAGCCATAATAGCTTCATGATTCACCAAGCAAAAGAGAAACTTTACGAGTCTTGGATGGAAGGCTGAAAATTAAAATAATTAACTCTGTGAAACTCAAGTTCTGGAAGAATCTTTCTATTCAAACGGACATGAAAGAAGTTGCATCAGGGAGGGTCAGGGGGGTGTAAAAAAACCTGAAGAGGTCTCTAGCCTCCTCTGGTGGCTCAGCCTGGATGGCAATGTGTCACTCACTTAGGACTGTCTGTGCGGAGGTGGAGATGGGGAAGGGAAGTGGGAAAAAAAGCCCGTAAGAGACATTCTGGAGGAAACAGAGGCAGAATCTGATGTCTGGAAACTATCTTTATAAGAAGTAGAGGGATGAATTAAAGGAAACTCCAAACTGTCCTGCCTACACCCATCCCATTAGCTCCCAGGACTAAGGGCAGCTGAGAGCTCTCAGCAAAATCAGTCTCCTGGACTTGCCCACAGCTCAATGGGCTGATTCACCCCAGGTCAAGGCTCCTTCCTGGGAGCAGCTCAAATCCAAAGCCTGGCCCAAGCAAACAGCATAACGTCCCAGGCCCCTCGCTGCAACTGCGAACAACTGTCAAAGGCCATCCTGGCTTTGAAACTGCCCGTGACCGGACTGGGGCTTCTGTGGTCGTTCAACAGCTCAACTTCTCCCTCAGCCCAGCCCACTTTCCTCCTTCTCACACTGGTGGGCATCTCAAGAGCCTTCCCCACTGGCTGTGTGCATGTAAATCTCCTACTCAGAGCCTGCTTCTCAGTGTCAAAAACTGTGAAGGGTCTGAGATTTTTCTCTTACTTGCAAGTTAGCATGTTAACCTGCCACAGGTTCAGAGAGGCTGGAAAAAGACACAAGAATCCCTGGGTCAAAAACCAAAAACGTTATTACTTTTGGCACAGTAGCTAGCATGAACTTCACATTCAAATTCATTTTCCTTGCTCCACAGATCTCACCAGGAGGTACAGAACACACAGAAGGTTTAAGTCACAACTAAGCAGCTCTAAGCTTAGGAAATCCCCATATTTTTTAATTATCAAGTTAAATTTTATTTTATTTTGTTAATTTATTTTTATTTTTTACTTATTTTTTTAAAAGATTTTATTTATTTATTTGACAGACAGAGATCACAAGTAGGCTGAGAGGCAGGCAGAGTGAGAGAGAGGAGAAAGCAGGCTCCCCGCAGAGCAGAGAGCCCTATGTCAGGCTCAATTCCAGGACCTTGGGATCATGACCTGAGCCGAAGGCAGAGGCTTTAACCCACTGAGCAACCCAGGTACCCCTACTTTGTTAATTTGTTTTTAAAGATTTTATTTATTTATTAGAGAGAGAGCACAAGCAGGGGAAGCAGCAGGCAGAGCAGGCAGAGGGAGAAGCAGGCTCCCCGCTAAGCAGGGAACCTGATATGGGACTCGATCCTAGGACCCTGGGATCATGACTTGAGCTGAAAGCAGATGCTTAACCTATTGAGCCACCCAGGCACCCCAAGTTTTAAATTTTAATTCCAGTGTTGTGAACATGTTATATTAGTTTCAGGTGTACAATATAGTGATTCAACAACTCTATCACACAGTGCTCACCATGAATTGTGCTCTTTACCCCCATCACCTTTCACCCATTCCCATTCCACAGGAAACCCCAATCTTTTAAATGGGACAACTACCAAACCTGCCTACTTTATCCCAGAGGGAGACACTGTATTTATTATACTGGTCAGGAAATAAATCTGCCTTCTGTCCTGGAAGCAGATACTATATTTGTAAGCCTGTTTGCCATATACACATCCTTGAATAGATAGTTCATGACAAAAACTGATAGAAGATAGGCAGAAATATGAGAGAACCATGGAGGGTCATCTCCCAGCCCTCGGGGAACCCAGCCTATGCAACACACACATGACACATAATCATGAAGCTGTTATATTTCAGCATTCATGTAAATGTCTCTATTAATTTTCATAGAGTAGTGGGTTTTTTCATTTTCAATTATATATTTGGAAGTTACCATAGTCTTTTTAAACTGAATTTTTACTTTTGTCTATTAAATAGGTATATAATTTTTAAAAATAAAAAAATAAAGATAAAATGAGAATGGGCATGGGAATCAGGAAAAATAGGAATTCCCCAAAGCTAGAGTAATCAAACAATATGGTACTGGCACAAAAAGAGGCATATTTATCATCAGAACAGGACAGAAATCCAAGAAATAAACCCACATTTATACGGTCAATTAATCTATGACAAAGGAAGCAAGAACATAAAATAGGGAAAAGATAGTCTCTTCAATAAATGGTCCTGGGAAAACTGGACAGTTATATGTAAAATAATGAAACTGGACCACCTGCCTATACCATACATAAAAATAAGCTCAAAATGGATTAAGGACCTAAATGTGAGACCTGAAACAATAAAACTCCTAGAAGAAAACATAGGCAATAATTTCTTTGACTTTGGTCTTAGCAACATTTTCCTAGATATGTCTCCTCAGGCAAGAAATGCCAAAGCAGAAATAAACTATTGGAACAACACCAAAATAAAAACCTTTTGTACAGCAAAGGAAATCATCAACAAAACATAATGGCAACCGACTGAATGGGAGAAGATATATACAAATGACATATTTGATAAGGGATTAATATCCAAAACATATAAAGAACTCCTACAACTCAACACCCAAAAAGACAACTAATCCAATTTTAAAAGGATCAGAGAATAAAAAAAATAAACATTTTTTTTAAAAAAGGGTCAGAGGACCTGAATAGACACTTCTTCAAAGAAGACATACAGATGGCCAACAGACACGGGAAAACATGCTCAACATCACTTAGCATCAGGGAAATGTAAATCATAACTGCAATGAAATATCACCTCACGGGGCACCTGGATGGCTTTGTCATTAAGCATCTGCCTTTGGCTCAGATCATGATTCCAGAGTCCTGGGATTAAGCCCCACATCGGGCTCTCTGCTCGGCAGGAAACCTGTTTCTTCCTCACCCACTCCCCCTGATTGTGTTCCCTCTCTCGCTGTCTTTCTCTGTCAAATAAATAAAATCTTAAAAAAAAAAAAAGAGAAAGAAATATCACCTCACACCTGTCAGAATGGCTTGAATCAAAATGACAAGAAATAGCAAATGCTGACAAGGAAGTGGAGGAAGGGGAACCCTCTTGCACTGTTGGTGCGAATGTAAATTGGTGTAGCCACTGTGGAAAACAGAATGAACATTCTTCAAAAAATTAAAAATATAAATACCATCTGATCCAGTAATTCCACTACTGGGTATTTATCCGAAGAAAACAAAAGCACTAGTTCAAAAAGATATACACATTCCTATGTTTACTGCAGCATTATTTACAATAGCAAAGATATGGATGCAACCCAAGTGTCCATCCCTAGATGAATAGATAAAGAAGATGTGATACATATAATGGATATATGCATGCATACTCAGTCAAAAAAGGGACGAAATCTTGCCATTTACAACAACATGGATGGGCCTTACAAAGCTTATGATATGATAATTCACAGGATGTCTGGGTTGCTCAGTTGGTTAAGTGTCTGCCTTTGGTTCAGGTCATGATCACAGGGTCCTGGGATTGAGTCCTGCATCTGGCTCCCTGCTTACTGGGGAATCTGCTTCTCCCACTGCTTGAAGCTTCCCCTGCTTATGTGCTCTCTCTGACAAATAAATAAATAAAATCTAACAACAACAACAACAAAAAGATGACCCACACATCTAACCTATTTTTTTTTTTAAGGATTCACTACCACAAACAGATGGTATGACTATAGAAATGGTAACCACCTTATACAGAAGGCCTTTAGTAATAATCTTCATCTTCAAACAATGATCTACTCATTTTAAGTATTTCCTTTTTAGGGATGGATGCCTGGGTGGCTCATTCTGTTAAGTGTCTGCCTTCAGCTCAGGTCATAATTCCAGGGTCCTAGGATCCAGCCCTGTGTCAGGCTCCTTGCTCAGTGGAGTCTGCTTCTTCCTCTTGCCTCCCCCCGTGCCCCCAGTTCATGCTCTCTAGTTTAAAAAAATCTTATAGAACTCAAGAATCTAATCTCTGGCTTGAGGGGTATCATTGCAGAAGGCCAGGGATAGAGAGGGTCCACAGAAGCATAGCCTAAGGAAGGTTGAGGTGTGATGGGTAGAGGATATAACACATGCGGACATTTAAATGAAAATAGATCACTGGTGTTTCCAGGATGACTTTTTGCTTAAAAAACAGGTAGAGAGCAGGAAGGATGGTGACAGGGACCACAGCAGGGAATGGTAGCAAACAAAAAAAGAAGTAGCACTTTCTTGACTGATTTGGCAAAGTCCTGAAAAAGTTGTCACTAACTCCTAAAATCATAGGCCACAAAGGACTCTACAAGGTTACTTAACCTGGTGCTTTGTTCCAGATGATATGGCAGCCAGACCTGAAGGAAGGAAGGAAAGAAGGAAGGAAGGAAGGAAGGAAGGAAAGGAGGGAGGAAGGGAGGGAGGGAAGGAAAGGAGGAGGGAAGGAAGGGAGAGAAAGAAAGAGAAAGAGAGAAAGAAAGGAAAGAAACCAACCAAGTGACATTTAAGTTTTAACTTTTTTTGGTCCAGTAATGGAATACTTAATTGTCACAGATTGTCAGAGCTATCCAAATGGGAAATTCAGCTTTCCTTACCACTGAGCAGACATTATTATAAATACAGCTTGTCTAAAAGCCTCTGTTGAGAATGCCTTGCAATAAACAAGAGAAATTCTGTAGCCCAAGGCAGTGAGTCAGAATTCCTACGGTGTGCTATCTAGCTGCAACCAGAAGCAAGATTGGGAGTTGCAGCACTGTTTGTCCCCTGAGCTCTCCTGCAGTCACATTCACCCACGCTTTGGTCATGAAGCAGAGGACACTCACTACATGTGGATGCCCACAGGGCTCTGTGCCAAGGACATGACTGATGGTTCTAGAGTGGACTATGCCTGCCAGCCCCTCCTGCAGTCTGACAGGCCTTTGCTTGAGCCCTGATCCATGACCTGCTAGCCCATGACTCCAGAGGAAGTAGGAAGAGGGAGAAAAGGGTAAAAAGTCAGAAATAATAGTAACTGCCTCATAGGACTGTTGTAAAGGTAAGATGAAGTAATATATGTAAAAAACTTAGAGTACGTGGTAATTTTTCCAAAATACATCAAATTTCATTAGCATATCAGCAGCAGCAGCATCACCAGTATCTATGATATCAGAATTTCTAGATTATCAGAGGGCTTAGAGGGTACAATTTATTTGGAAAGGGAGGAATGGTGGTGAGACAGTCCTCAGTTGCATTTATGTAGTAAGGAGACATACATAATGCAAGGTTATTTGAAATAGTTTAGCAGAAAGGCAAGATCCTCTTGACAACACCACTTACCATTGTTGTTATTGCTTTGTCCTCATAATTACTATGACTACTGTTGAGGTGGCAGAGTACTGCAAGTCCTAGCTGTCTGCATTTAAGATACATTCAGTTTTATAGCTACACACACAAGCGTGTGTGTGTGTGTGTGTGCATATACGCATTTATTTTCCTAAAATAGCTAACAGGTATTTGCCTTTATTCAAATATTAGATGCATTTCGACTTTAGAATTGGTGATTAAATCCCTCTGACGTTCAGAAACAACATATGCTCTCACCAGGGAGTTGCTGGTGGGTTGGGGGAGTGAAAGTCTGCTGGCAACAGTTTGAAATTAACCCAGCTCCCCTACCCAATTCCTTAAACCCAGAGCTTCAAAGAAAGCACCCAGCACTAAAACAGCCAACTTTATCCTCCTTGCTTACATAACAAGGAGGGCTCATTTGCTACCTAGAATATTTAGCTTCTGTGCTTCCCTCAGTTGGTTTCTCCAGACCTATAATCAAGGTAAAATAGGAAAAAAGGAGAGGAAGAAGAGAATAAGAATGAGGAGAAAACATCAATTTGTGTAACATATTTACTGAGGACCTACGATGTGCTTGGCATTCAGCATGATAAACCCATCCTAAAGCAAGGATGTATGGGGTAGGGGCGGGGGGTGAAAAAGGTAGATAGGTCAGATGCTGTTAGAGAAAGCTAAAAGTTAAAGTAATTAAGTGCTGTGAAGACAGTACAGAAACTAAATCCAGAAAGACAAAACCAGACTGAAATTTGGGTGACGAAATTAAGTATTCAAGATTCACATCACATGTTCACAACTGATTAAGGCAAAGGTTCTATTGTAGTGCACCAGGGGAAGGATAGCCTTTTTATAAACGGTTCTGGATCATTTGAATATTCTCATTAAAAAAAAAATAACCTTGATTCCTACCTCACACCACGCCAAAAATCAGTTTCGGGTGAATTGTCGACTTAAACATGAAAAGAATAAATTAGAAGTATATCTTGAGAATTTCAAGATAAACAAAGATTTCTTAAATAGGTCACACAAAACTTTAACCCAAGGGAAAGATGATAAATTGGACTACACTGAAATTAAGACTTCTACTTATCCAAACATACCATTAGGACAGCGAGAAGGTAAAGCACAAAATAGGAGAAAATATTTGCAATACATAAATCCTGAAAAGGCCATAAATGTAAATTATATTTTTAAAAATCCTGAACATCAATGAGGAGACAGACAATCCACTTAAAAATGGACAAAAAAGTCAAACAGCACTTTACAAAAGAGGATTAATAATAATAAATAAAAATATTTATTAAATAAAAAATAATAAATAATAAATTCAAAATAGTCAATAAACAAATGGTAAGGTAGTCAACATCATTAGTCATAAGGGAAATGCAAATTGACACCACAATGAGATACTATACCACATATCCACAAGTATGGCTAAATTTATTAAAAACTGACATTCACTGCTGGTGGAAGCATAAATTGGTGTATCAACACTTAGGAAAACTGTTTGGCAGCATTCCCTAGAGTTGAACACAGGCATACTCTATGAGCCAGCATTCGCTCTCCAGGTATATATGCAACCCAACTGCACGCATGCATTCACTAGAAGACCTGAGCAGGGACGTTCCCAGTAGACCCAAACTGAAAACGACCTACATGTCCATCAACAGCAGAATGAATAAAAAATAAACTGTGGTCTGCTTATGCAACAGAATACCACACAGTAATGAGAATGAACGCATTTAACACACAAATGCAGAAGAATCTCATAAGCAAATTGTCGTTGAAAGAAGTCAGCCGGAACAGTGCACATACTATGGGATACCACTTATATAAAGTTCAAAAACAGACACAAGCCATCCATGCTGCTAGATGTTACAACAGTGGTTACCCTCAGAGGGTAACCAAAAGAAGGCAGGATGGAGAATGCCAGGGTACTGTAATGTTCTGTTCTTTTCACTTTGTAAATATCATCACACTGCACATTTAGGTCCTATAAACTTTTCCATAACTGTTACATCTCAGCATAAAGTTTAATTAAATTTACACAAATAGTAAAGTAATTAAGGATTTGTAGGGGCAGGATTTGGAACTGGGACTGCTTCAAAATAATCCTAGAGAGTCCAGAAAAGAATTCCTCGTTTGTCATGAAGGTGGTGGGGATAATGGTGGTATGTGTAGGGACTCAGGGTCCCCATCATATGAACAGTGTAAGGTTGTGGCAGGTGAAAAGGTCAGATAAATAAAATAGGGTAAAAAAAATCCATTAAATTCTAAATATTGGCACTAATTTCATCCAGGGTTTGTGTGCATGCATGCACATGTTGCGCTGATTTTGGTGCTGATTTTCCTGTTCTCTATACAAACAGGTATAAACTGCTAATGAGGCTGAGTGTGTTCACTTTCCCAGGAAGGTTCCAACTTCATTTCATCAATGGACTTTGGTTCTAGTTGTAGAACTCAGGCATCAGAGAACAGGTGGGTGAAGCCTTTTGAGGACAGTGCAGTGCT
Organism: Lutra lutra; assembly: GCF_902655055.1. NCBI lineage: Eukaryota > Metazoa > Chordata > Mammalia > Carnivora > Mustelidae > Lutra > Lutra lutra. The sequence goes on along the minus strand of NC_062282.1, from coordinate 103,160,468 downwards.
CAGGACACTGGAAATCATATCACATAGCTACCACCGACTTGAAAAAGAGATTGGATGATTCCAAAGAATCATCGTGGGGCCTTAGAGGTGAACACAATCTTTAAGATGACCAGGGTTGTCTTTAGACATGTAAATGGCTTTTGTATGGAAGGAGAAGGATTTTGCACGGTCCATGAGGACACGATGGGAGAGACTGCTGCTCACAGGAAGAAAGAACAAGGGGCTCTGTCAGGACCTACTGAGTTCACTGGATGACTTCAAGCACAATCTAGAGAAACCCTTGGTGGGGATGCTGTGTTGGGAATTTGTGAATGCAAGTCCTGCATGTGTGCTTGGCTGGATCATTCTAGAACAGTGGCTCCCAGCTGCAGTTCAGGAGTTTAGCTATGCTAAGACATTTTTGGTGGTTCCACCTTGTTGCGGCAGCAGTTCCAGGCATCTGGTGGGAAGGGGCCAGAGATGCTGCTAAACCAACTGCAAGGCTCAGGACCACCTTCATGCACAACAAAGAACTGTCTGTTAAATGTCAATGGTGCTGGAGCTGAGACAGGAGGGGATGGTAGGATTTCCTCGGTAATCTCTAGAATTTGTTTTGCCACATAAAGTTACACTTTGGATCAATAAATTTCTTGCATGTGTCTCAGATGTTAAGTGACGAATGCATTACAGATACTCAAAATCGCCTTTATCATTAACTTGCTTTTGTTGTCTTTACTTCCAAGTCTTACTTACCATATAAAATGTCACAAAGGTTTTGTCAACACTCATAGTGTCTTTTCATTTTTTTTTGTCAACACATTTTATTGTCAACACTCATAGTGCAGTGAAGATCTAATGTTGTCTGCATGCTGGAATGAAATATGTTGTTGAATACTACCCACTATGTTTTTAAGTTCATCCTTCATTTAAGTTTGTAAAACAGTCAACAAGCACACCTCAACCCAGTTTTATGCTGTGAAATAAAAATAACCAAGACATCAACCTTGTTTGCGAACAATACGTCAACAGTCAGAAAAAGCAACTCTTCCTGTAAACGGCATATTAAATCATTATTCTATGACATAGGATTGTTGCTTCTGTAGGATATTATCTAGCTATGTAAAAACAAAGTATATTATTTGTTATTAGAGTTAAAATAGTCTCTCATTATGCACAGTTTGATATCAATGACATAAATGCAATTATGTTGCAATCAAGTAAAATGGCATTGTTGGCAGGTTCCACTTATCATTTCTAAATTACGCCACTGGCAAAAGTCAAGCATTTATTAGTGCTACCACGAAGCCAATCAAATAGCCTATTCACATGGTCCCCTTTGGTGTTTCTCAAAGTTGTGTTCACACCAGGGGAGTGTCATTAATTCATGGTGCTATTTTTTGCCCTCCTCAAGAACTGCTCCCCCCCCCACCAAGACTGGGGTTTATCTTTCTAGAATTTAATGGGACCCAAATTCACTTTCGTTGAAACCCAGTCTCTATTAACTTCTTTTCAACTTCTTACATATTCTTCAATTATCAGGCTGACAAGGAAATGACACCATTGTGAAAACGCTACTAGGTAAAATGTTCAGTTCCAGTTCATTCCATTCCCCAGTTAACTGGGTAAAGCAGCAAGAGACCTAAAAGAATTCAGTTTCTTGAAAGCCTTTTTAAAATATATTACTTACTTCCAAGGCTTAATAAGTATACCAATACAAATCACAGCCAACACTATGTAGTACTTACCATAGGCCTGTCACTGTGCTTTATATGTATCAATTCATTTCATCGTCATTGCAAACAAGGAAAAAGCTACTGTTTTCCTCTTCACTTTACTGAGAAAGTAATTAATTATAATTGATTATTGAATTATAATTATAAATAAATGATTCATCCAAGGGAAATAAACACTAAGTTCCAGTGGAGCTCTGAACCCAGCACTCTGGTCCCACTCATTTAACCTCTGTGGTGTATGTATGGCCACGGTAGAGTTTATGTTTATGTGCAATAGCTTCTTAACGATCTGATAGGTTGTGTCAAGACTACCATGAGGGACATGAATTTCCATTGAAGAACACATGAATAAATAAATGTAAGAAACTGGGTCAAGGGTGGGTCCTGGGAAAGTGGAGGAAGTAATTTAGGGCCTGACCTCAGTTAATATGGGGGCTTTAAAACTGCAGTTGTCCCTCTGATCGTACTACCAGTACATACTAATTGGGAGAAATAGAAAAGTACATACAAGGAGGAATTTAAAATTACCAATTATTCCATTGGTAACATTTTAACCAATGTTTTGCCAGTCTCTTTCTATATCATATTCATGCACTAAAAAAATTAAAGGCAGTTTATATTATAGTAGTTACATGGATTCTCCAACAGAAGCCTCTAAATCTCACATCTCTAGGCTATAGTTTCCCTATCTGCAAAATGGGTTATCACATTAGAACTTACACCTACTGAAGCACAGGAGATGTTTCATGTAAAATGCTAAGTATGATGCCTGGCATATAGCAAGCACACACCCAGGTTAGGTACTGTTACATTTTCAGCCGTATGTAGCATTTTAACTTGCCTTCCTACTCAAGTTTAGACTGTTTCCTCACTTTCATTAACTATTTTCAAAAGCAGTTTGTAAAGGTGTGTTATGGACTTAGTTTCTTTTTGTAGTCTTCTAATTTTTTTCCTTGATATAAAATTCCACAGGTAAAATGGCTGTTTCCAAGGACACAAATATGAATATGTTGAGACATTCATTGCATATTTCCAGATTATGCAAGATTATGCAAATAATATTTCCATCTTTGTAGATTGATATTGAGAAAGGGCATGCCATTTACATTGTTATCTGGGGTATGAGAATGTGCGAATCTGTGGGATTAAAGTATTATGTTTATTAAAGTATTATATTTATTTGCCAATTGAATTAGTTTAAGAATGGTGACATTTTAATTAGACTGATTTTATACTAATGAATCTGAAATTTTATATGTATGTTAGGCATTTGTGTTTCTTTTGTGAATTTCCTATTCATGTCCTTTGTCTGTGTTTGCACCAGGGCATTCATGTCTTACTGTTTCAAAAGTGTGCTTTTGGTTTTCACTTATTAATTCATGGGATCAACAAGTATTGATTATTGGCACCCCCTCTAAGCCAGTTGTATAACTTGTTAGACAGACTATGATGTATTTTGTTTTCATTTGCTTTCATATTTTGTACATAATAATTTTGATATATAGATATTTTTGGTTCTTTGGTAACTGAATCTATCAATGCTCTCCTCTGGTTTCTAACTTTGGTGCTAGGCTTTAAAAGGCCTTACTTAGAGCTGTATAATATATTCATATATGTCTTCCTAATTTTTTAATGACTTTGTTTCCGTATTTAAATATTTAAACTATCTGGAATTTATTTCATGGTCAGTTATGAAGTGGGAATCTAATGTAATCACATTTTTCTTTCTAAGTAGCCAGTTGTTCATTTTCTCTATAAGAAAATTTCTTGACCTCTTTATTTCCTAATTATTTATTTTCCTACATCTACCCTGTTCTCTTTCTCTAGCATTTTGTTGTTGTTGTTAAAGCTGTGGGGGGGTAAGGGTAGAGAGAGGAGAGAGAAAATATATTTTTTTAAGAATTTATTTATTTATTTGACAGAGAGATAGAGAATGAGCACAAGTAGGTAGAGCAGCAGACAAAGGGAGAGGGAAAGTCAGGCTCTCTGTTGAGCAGGGAGCTCGATCCCACTGGGATCGTAACCCGAGCCAAAGGCAGCCACTTAACTGACTGAGCTACCCTGAGAGAGAGAGAGAGAGAGAATCTTAAGCAGGCTCCTTGCCCAGCATGGAGCCCAACAAGGAGCTCGTTCTCACAACCCTGAGATCATGACCTGAGCCAAAACCAAGTTGGATGCTTAATCACTGAACCTCCCAGGTACCCCTAGAATTTTTATTGTAGGTATATTAAATCTCCTTACTCAGTCCTTCATTACTTATCTTTTAAAATTTTTTCACATTGTTCTCATCTCTTTAGTCCTTGCCCCTGAAACTTGGATTAATTCCAACAGTTATCATTTACTCCACTGACTGAATGTCCTGCAATAGCAAATCTGATCTTCATTTAGGTTTTAAAAAATGGCAATCAATTCTTCTTCTATGCTATGTTTTCTGAACTCAGATTTTTCTTCACAACCACCTTATTTCTTTTTTAAAGTTTATTTATTATTATTAATTTTTCAGTAATCTCTGAACCCGACATGGGGCTCAAACTTATGATCCCAAAGACCAAGAGTTGCATCCTCTTTCAACTGAGCCAGCCAGGTGCTCCCCACCTCGATTATTTTGAGACTTGACAACTTCTCTATTGTGTTAAGATCACAAATTAAGAACTTGAAAGTTTTTAGTGCAGCCCAGTAACTAAAGCTCATAAGAAGACATCAGCTCTGGTTCTTCAGCACAGCCCCCTTCCTTCAAACAGCAATATCTTTTCCTGTGTCTAATGGATTCTGCCTGTTTGCTTATCCTTAAAGAGGCATTTGTGCTTGTTCACTTCTGGGAATTGAGATGGGTTCTGTCCAAGATTGCTTGGATCCCAGTCTAAATCTTTCAGATCCAGATAATAAGTGAAAAGAAAGTTTGGGTGCTAATGCAATTTTGTTTTATTTGGAGTATAAATACTGAATGGCCTGGGTCACTAAAGCCAGAGGTGGACACAGCAGGAAGAACAGTCTCCAGGCTGGAGCTGAGCTTTCGTGTTTGCTGGTCAGCCCAGAATTAGCTGCATCAATGCCTCAATTTTTTGTTTGGCACGCTTGTCTTCCTGAGGAGCCAGATGAAACTCTCTGTCTGTCTTTAGTATAAGCCAGGGAAAACCAGCCCTGGCCCACTGAGTGTGACATGCCATCACCTCGCTAGCCTGTGCCAGACCACCACACCACCAATCCTCCTAAATGAGGGCTGGGAAGGCACATCGACCAAGAACCATGCCCCCTGACTTCCCAGTCTGCACGTGAATAGCCTTGATTCCTATCAGTCCATCCATTTGAGTCCCCTTGTGCTATCACTGACAAAATGGCGAAGTGCAGCCACTCCTTCATACTCTCCACTCAGTTTCTGATATTTCTTTTTGACTATTTTATACTCAATCAAGTGGAAATCTAGGGAAGTGGTAGACTTCTTGTCTGGACTCCATTAGCTTCTTATCCAGGAATTCCTCAGTTTCCTTCCAGGCTGCACTTAGGAAATGCCAGTGCAGATGGGGAGAAAGCCACTGTCAATTTTCTCTAAGAACACAGGGAAAATTAGCTTCTTTACTTAAGGAAACTAGCCACGGGATTTTTCTACTCTAAGCATGGAGAACTTCACACGCTGTTTTTTCTTTCTCTTTTCTTAAGTGAGAGCAATAATGCAGAGAAACTCAAAAAAGGGGTGTAGTGGGAACTTCACACACCTTTCTAATTCACTTGTCAGAGACAGAAATTTAGTCCATTTTTTTCAGTGTTAGCAGGTAGAACATTATTCTGTCTGGCTGAGACAAAAAGGTTACCACCAGGTACTAAAAATACACTAGTCCTCTGGTTTTTTTACTCAATGATAGAATTCAGGCTGAATTTCTTAAAAATTATGAAAGTAGCCCAAGTATAAGATTACCAAAGAAATGAGAAGAATTAAGAAGGCACATACCTGGGGCACCTGGGTGGCTCAGTTGGTTAAGCGACTGCCTCCAGCTCAGGTCTTGATCCTGGAGTCCTGGGATCGAGTCCCGCATCAGGCTCCCAGCTCCACAGGGAGTCTGCTTCTCCCTCTGACCTTCTCCTCACTCATGCTCTCTCTCGCTGTCTCTCTCTCAAATAAATAAATAAAATATTAAAAAAATAAAATAAAATCTCTTAAAAAAAAAAAAAGAAGAAGGCACATACCTAAATGTATTTGGCATTTCTTTCTAATTAAAACTTGCAAGAAAACAATTACTTGCCTTCTTGGTTGCTCTTTTTCAGTTTTGACTGTTTTAATAAAAAAAATTGTACCAGTTAAATAAAAAAAAAAAACAAACTCACAATTGCGATATGAATCTCTCAAGCAAAGCCTGTACTTTGCTTCATCACCTCCAATTTCCTTTTCAATTCTCAGCTCATGATATAATAGCTCTAGAAGCTCTGGATGGAAAGGCACATTGAAGAGAAGGTTTTCATTTTTATTTTTAAAATATTTTAAAAGATATTTTGTTTAATTATTTGAGAGAGAGAAAGCAGAGTGAGAACACAAGTTGGAGGGGCAGGGAGAAGCAGAGGGAGAGGGAGAAGCAGGCTCCCCGCTGAGCAGAGAGCCCAGTGTGGGGCTTGATCCCAGAACCCTGGGATCAGGACCTGAGCCGAAGGCAGATGCTTAACTGACTGAGCCACCCAGGCACCCTGAAGAGAAAGCTTTTAAACGAGTCTTGATGAGCAAACTGTTGTAGTTAGTTCACTATCTACTCTTCCAGGAGCAAGTATTTCTCAAAGCAAGCAGCCAAGTGTTTTAGGTCTGGTCCCAGCATTGTTTTACACAGGGACTCCTTTCCTCCAGTCCTCTTCCCACCGCCAACCCCCCTGACACACAGCAGCCAACGCACTCACTTCAGAGAACAGATCTGTTCATATTACTCTTCAGTTTGTTTTGGTTTTGGTTTTGTTTTAATACTCTTATAATGGAAAGGCAGGAAATCCAGTCTCTAAAATGTTCCATATTCAAGTGCTTTATGAATTGGCTCCAACTTCATTACTACTAGGGGGACTTCCCTGGGCCCTGCTGATAGATGCTAGCTACTCTGCTCCTTCACGGTGTTATTTCTTTCCTTTCTAACAGACCCAGCATGCCCCCAGCTGGGTTCTGCTGGGATTGAATCCACTTGTGAGCCTGGTAGCCAGCAGAAGAAGTGAGCAGACTCGAGGGATGAGCTTGCTGCCATGCTGGAAAGGACTCCAGTAGTATCCCCTTGCATGAGGAAGCACCAGCTCCCAAAAGGAAGGGGTGTGCTGCCCCTGAAGCTCTGAGATTTCAGGGAAGACCACAAAGCCAGATTCCCCAGGACATGCACACTCAGTCCTTATTCCTTGTTTCAGGGTCCCAGGTTTTCCTAGCCAGGGGAAGGTGACGTAACAGGTCTGCCTTGGCTGGCAATGTTCGTGTCCTTTGGGATCTGGATTCTAACTATCAAGCCTTGTATCTGCCCCTCAGCTGAGCTGCTTTCACTGAAGGAGCGTAGAGCCTACTACATAATAGGTGCTATTTGTAAATAAAAATTAAATGAATGGCACTGAAAAGCAGTAGTTTGGAAAACCACGGAAGTCATTAAAAAGCTTAGTTGTTGGACCTAGAGGATATTACACTAAGTGACAGAGAAGGACAAATACCATGTGATTTCACTTATACGTAAAATCCAAGAAACAAAACAAATTAATAAACACACAAAAAACCAGAAGCAGACCCACAGGAGGATAAGGGGCTGGACAAAATGGGTGAAGGAGAGTGGGAGACACAACCTGCAGTTATGGAAGAAGTAAGGTATGGAGATAAAAGGCACAGCATTGGGAAGAGAGCCCATGGAACTGTATGACAGATGGCAGCTACCGTTGCGGTGAGCTCAGCATCACGTGCAGAGTTGTCAGATCACTGTGTTGTGCACCTGAAACTAATATAACATTGTGTGTCAACTGTACTTAAATTAAAAAAACCCTTAGTTTTGTATTATTTCTAAACAGGGCAGAGAATGTAGATAAGAATTCAGGATCAATTTTCCTAGAAGAGACTCTTTTGCTTTCATTTTCTCTTGTTATCTGGTAAATCGTGACCATAGATTATGAAACAGACTATGTCTCTTATATTGTTTCTCTTGCCTTTTATAAAACAAGTTGTAAATAGGATGCATAGAACATTACATTAAAATTATTTTACATGAAATAAAAGAAAGGGGAAATTCAAGGTCACATTGGTTGGGACCAATTATAAACTGCTTTCTTGATATAATGAGCAGAAAGTTGGATATGTCCAAACTTAAATTTGTCATTTATTGGAAATCAGAAACTTGATATATTTTAAAAATACTTTAGTAAGCAAATTGATATAGCAGAATAAATCAACAGGAAAACACAATTTGGGTTTATGGAAAACAATAGGAAGGAATGATATTTAATATGCTCACAGTGATGTTTGGGTACAAAGTCTTGTTTGGTAATGAGCTATCATTTCACTCTCAGAATGTTAGCCTTTAGAAATATGTCAGGCATCAATGTCATAAAGTGAATCAGAACTAAATAATTGAGCAAACCTCAAAATGTGAAACCAAGACACTGTATAAAAACCCTTCTGAACCAGAGCAGCCAAAAGTAAAAAGAACAAGTGAGAAAACCACAAGTGAAGGAAAATGGCCCCCACAAACTTCTTAAATGTTCTACATAATCAGATTATTTGCAAATAATAAGATTCATCTCTTCATTTCCAACACCAAAAGCAAAGGCAATAAATACTCAAAACTCCATAGCTTTCTAATTTTACCCCAATTTTCTGTTATCTATGCCCTTGAGATTATATTGGTTGTGTATCTACGGTGGAAATGCTATATATGTGCTCCCGCGCATCTCTGCCCAACCCTAAGGTTAAGTAATGTAACACTGGTAGCTTGACATCAGCCACAGTGGGAGGATCTGTATCACAGAAAATGGCAAACACTATAAATCAGAGTTTTTTCTTTGTTCAGAGATCTGGTTGTTAAACATTAACCAGAACATCCTGGCAATATTCTTTCTGGACCTGAATATCTGAGAAAGGTCCCAGTCTGCCCTGACCAATGACTGAAATACTAAATATTTTGGAATCCACACCAGCTGACAGATGGTCTGAGTCCACACCAGCCGTGTTAGATGTGCTCCCTCTTCCCTGATTCCTAGAGCCAAGCACTGCACTGTGCCATGATCGCAAAGAGTAAAAAACTGTGATCCAGCAATTCTACTTCTGGGTATTTATCCAAAGGAAATGAAATTACTATCTTGAAAAGGCATCTGAACTCCCCCATGTTCACTGTAGAATTATTTACAATGGTCAAGACATGGAAACAACCTAAATGTCCATCAACAGATGAAAGGATGAGCCAAATGTGTGTGTGAGAGAGATAGATACACATATCTCACATTTGGAATGCAATGCAATATCATCTAGCCATAAAAAGGAAAGAACTCCTGCAATTTGCAACAATACAGATAAACCTTGGAGCATTATGCTAAGTGAAATAAATCAGACAGAGAAAGTCAATAGACATACATGTGGAATCTTAATTAAATTTTTTTTAAAAGTTGAACTTAGAGTGGTAATTGCCAGAGATGGGGGTGTGCAAAGTGGGTGAAGGGGGTCAAAGGGTACAAACTGCCAGTTATAAAATTGATAAGTTATGGGAATGTAATGTGCAGCATGATGACTATAGTTAATATTGTATATGTGAAAGTTAGTAAGAACAGATAATAAAAGTTCTCATCACACACACAAAAAATTACAACTGTGGTAATGGATATGGGTAATGGATGTTAACTAAAAGTATTGTGGTGATCGTTTTGCAATATATACATATATCAAATCATTATGTTGTGTACCTGAAACTAGTACAATGTCCTATGTCAATTATATCTCAACTTAAAAAAAAAAAAGAAGAGTGGAAATTTTATTCTGATCACAAGAATCGGCTCTGTTCCCTATCCCGTACCTGTTATCAGTAAGTCTTCTCTTTCTGTGTCTACTCCAAGACTGTGGTATCATTGTGCTGCATAGGAAGCAGAGGGATGACTAAAGATGCCTTTCATCTTGGGATGTTAGTTGTCGACGAAAGCATAGAGAAAGGATGAGGACAGGATGCTTCAACTGCTGTTCTGTCTCCTCCAGCAGGAGTTGCTGAGAGTGAGTTTTTCCTGAAAACACCCAAAGGCAACAATCTGCCACAGTAAAATCCTTTTTCTGGTGAAGTCCAGCCAGTTTAGCATACATGGAAAACATCCTGGTTTCTTTATTCAGGATTACTAATTTTGCGTACTTATTTTACCACCTGCCAAGCAACAACCATGGCTTTATTAAACTAAAGGACGTTCAACTCTGATCTGTGTTTTACGTGTTAGTTCTGTCATAATAAAATTCCCCACACTTAAAAACTAGGTTTATCTCAAAGCTATCTTGCCATCCATCTAGGGTCTAGGTAAATAACATTTTGTTCACATAATTTCTCTCTAAACCCAGGCTGCTTCCAAAATAAAACTATTTTATTTTACAAGCATACTTCTGTTCTTCCCACCAGCAAGATAAATCCAAGCCTAATGTTAAATTAACATTGGCTATTAACAGTATTGGAGGGGTGGTGCCTGGGTGGTGCACTTGGTTGGGCATCTGACTCATGGTTTCGGCTTCGGTCATGATCTTGGGGATGTGGGATCGAACACTGGGTGGGGCTCTGTGCTCACCATGGAGTCTCCTTGAGATTCTCACTCTCCCTCTACCCTCCAATTTGTGCACACTCTCTCTCAAATAAATAAATAAATCTTTTTAAAAAAAGTATTGGGACAGTTGGGGCTGAGGAGGGAGGGCAGAGGAATGTAAAGTGCACTAAATTCCTTGTCAAGCAATGGGAGGAGTCTGAAACTAATAATTAATTCTTACTCTAATTTTAGATATGTTAATTAGATTCATTCAGGTACCATGAGCTGGGAAATGATGATACTGGAATTTATTTATTTATGATGTAGCAGAAATAAGGTATACACAAGTACTACAGGAAATAGCAAGTAATTAAAGATAATTCTGACCCCACTCTTAAGAGAATTTATGAATGCTCCAGCTGTACACAAAGAGGTGTTCATTTTTCTCCTGAAGACATTAGAAAGACTTCTAGAACATAAGTGCCCTCATGTGTGAAAAGACAAAAGACACAGATCAACAGATATCGGGATTCTAATGATTTAAACTGGATATCATTTAAGTGATAAATAAGAACTTTAGTGGCACAACAAAAGTGAATCATGTATCCGTAGTTATATGTACTCAGTCAAGAAATTACTATTTCCCATTAAACAAACACAATTCCAGAATGATGACAATTCACACAAGAATAGAGTTTTTCTTAAAAAAAAGAAAAAAGAAAAAAGGAATCACTGCATTTGATATTTGCAGAAACATTACTGACTATAGAATAGAATTGTATACTAGACTAAAGGGATCTTGGGAGCTCACAAGTTGCTAGTTTATGGTTAATGGACAGCAAGATGACTGCATTACTAAAATGGATTGTATTTTCAAATGGATGCTAATTTCTTATGTAATGGTGAAAGATTAAATGCATTCCTCTTAAAATTGGAAGGAAGAGGAGCCAGCTGGGCTTCCTACAGTTCAACTCCATTGTGACATTAGGTTCTCAGAGACAGCACCCAGACTCCGTCCCACAAGGCTGCCCTCATTTGAAATGCTAAGGCAAGTCCAGGCTGTTCCCTGGACCAAGAGGCCAAGTAGAAGATTCCAATGACTCCCTCCTTGGGTTCAATTAGTTGGCTAGAGTGGCTCACAGACCTCAGAGAAACATTTTACTGAACTGATTACCATTTATTATAAAAGGATATAACTCAGGAACAGCCAGATGGAAGAGTTTCATCAAAGCAGAGTACAAGGAAGAGCAGAGTACAAGGAAATGACAGGGAGTGTCCACGCCCTCCCCCACCATACTATTCTCCCGAATCTACACGTATTATATTCACTAACCTGGAAGTTCTCCCAAACCTATCCTTTTGGGCTTTTATGGAGGTCTCATTCAAATAGGTATGTTTGATTAAGTCACTAGCCATTGGTGACTAAACTCAACTTTCAGCCCCTCTCCCCTCCCAGAAGATACGGCATCCTCTAATCACATAGTTGACTCTTCTGGCAACCAGCCCCCATCCTTAGGTACTTCCAATAGTCACCTCATTAACATAAACCCAGTCATGGTGGGAGGGGCTTCTTATGAATAACAAGACACCCATTTGCTCTTCATGGCTTTGAAGTAATTTCAGAAACTGAAGACAGGACACCAAGTATTATGACAAAAAAATGCTCCCATTGCTCTTATCACTCAGGAAATTCCAAGGGTTTTGGGAACTGTGAGCCAGGAAACATGGGGCTAAAACCAAATAATATGAAAAATACACATGTCATTTAGATGATTTATAATACATATTTTCTGTAAATCACAACATTCCATTTTCCCATCTGAGCTTGAAGGGAACTACTTACACAAATTATTTTATTTTTTAACATGGTCTTATGAGAAAAACATGGTCTCTTGGATTTAGACATGAATTTAAAACTCAGATTTAATTTTTTTTTTTTTTAATTCAGGGGCACCTGGGTGGCTTAGTGGGTTAAGCCACTGCCTTCAGCTCAGGTCATGATCTTGGGGTCCTCGGATCGAGCCCTGCATTGGGTTCTCTGATCAGTGGGGAGCCTACTTCCCCCCCACCCCATCTGCCTCTCTGCCTACTTGTGACTTCTCTCTCTGTCAAATAAATAAATAAAACCTTTAACTAGCCAACTAAATAAATAAATATTTTTTTTAATTCAAAATTGCACTTACCAGCAAAATAGAGCTCAGCTAGTAGTTAATATATATTATCTAGTTGATAAAAACTGTTTAAGATATCCCACTCAAGAATTCTTTCACAATGTGTATATATATCAAATTACCTTGTACACTTTAAATATATTTCAATTTTATTTGTAAATTATATCTCAGTAAAGGTGAAAAAATTAAATTTGGAAGGTTAATTATCTATAGATATAGATATAGATATATTTCCCACAGAAGAAGAATGGACTACTGTTAAATAATTTCTGCTGAAATTTCCTGGGTCACCTTGCATAGCTAGAACTCTAGCTAGTGATGCCATCAAAACTAAATACCAATCTGTATGCTAGCATGGGAGTTAATCATTAAATTCTCAGCAGAATTTATGTAGGTAGTCCTAGTTACAAATTGGTCACTTTGTTCTTGGGGATGAAAAGTGATGGTCTACTAAAAAAGCTGACTTCATGTCATTGGTTAGAAAAAAAAATATGAAGCTGTAGTTTCAAAACCTATCTTTAAACCATAGTAAAAATGAGGTCTTATTAAAATGAGTACTTTCTAAAAAGTACCTTTTTTTTGGCATGTATATAACACATTTTGGAAAAAACCTTGCCTCGGAGGTAAAAAGAAGGATCACACCAATCAGTTAGAGCTGACAGGGCGTGAATATATTTATAAAATAGATATTTTGATTTAGAGCATCTAGTTCAATAAATCATTCTGCATAGAAAAAAATAATAATTATGTGTTGGTCCACTTCTAACATCTTATTTTGTCTACTAAATCTGCTTAATAAAAATCTGCAGCCAGGGGCACCTGGGTGGCTCAGTGGGTTAAAGCCTCTGTCTTTGGCTCAGGTCATGATCTCAGGGTCCTGGGATCGAGCCCCGCATTGGGCTCTCTGCTCAGCGGAGAGCCTGCTTCCTCCTCTCTCTCTGCCTGCCTCTCTGCCTTCTTGTGATCTCTGTCAAATAAATAAATAAAATCTTTTTAAAAAATCTGCAACCATACAGAAACAGTAAATATTCTACTAAGAGTAGTAATCTCTGAACCTCTAATTCTACTTTAGGGCAGGGCTCACCTTGTATTCATAGACATGTTTATCAAACACCTACTGCATGTTAAATTCTGTGTTAGGAACTGGGGATAGAGCTGTAAGGCTTTTATGGCCTTTATCCTTAAAAATTTACAATGTTCCAGAAAGATAGACATTGAAACAATCATTACAGTGGTGATCAGTGCTACCTACACAGAAGTACAGGCTGCTACTGGAGTGTTACAATAAAGGCTAACCTAATCCAGAGGTTCCTATCTAGGAACCAAAGTTTAAACTGAAGTTTGAGGATAACCAGGAGTTAACAGGTTTTGTGAGCATAGAACACCCACACAGCAGGAAATATTGAAGAGGAGAGAAAGCAATACAAACTAAGTTTCAGCCTTGCTCATTTTCAGATATCCTGGGCAGTGTGATGATCTAAATTTATTGTACTCGATAGATTTATGGAACATCCTGGACTTGATTTCTTTTCTATCTAAACCTGAGGCATCTACTAAATCAGTACCATTCAAATCATGGTTCGGTTCCCAGCAGCAACCGCTTGTAGGAAATTCAAGTTCTTCGCCCACACCTGTGCTAGTTTCCTAGGGTTGTTGTACAATTTACCATAAACTACATGACTTAAATCAACCTAGAATCCATTCTCTCACAGTTCCAGGGGCCAGAAGTTAAAAATCAAGGTGTCAGCAGGACTGCACATTCTTGGAAGTCTCTACAGCAGAATCATTCTTTGCCTTTTCCAGCTTCTAATAGCTCTAGGTATTCTTTGGCCTATCACTGCAAACTCCAATTTCTGCCTTCACATGGCTATCTCCCCTGTGTGTCTTTTTTCCTTCAGTGTGTATTTTATAAGGACACTTGTTTTTGGATTTAGGAGCTACCCAGATCATCCAGAAAAACCTTATCTGGAGATCCTTAGTTATACCTGCAAAGACCCTTTTTCTACCTAAGGTCTCATTCGCAGATTTCAAGGGAGAGAATGTGTGACTATATCTTTTTGGAAGCCATCTTTCAATCAACTACGTCACACATTAAATCAAAATCTCTGGGTATGGGGCCCAGAGATCTGTGGTTTAACAAATTCTTCAGGTGATTCTTTGGATAAGAAAGTCTGAGAATTGGGTGCCTGGGTGGCTCAGTGGGTTAAGCCGCTGCCTTCGGCTCAGGTCATGATCTCAGGGTCCTGGGATCGAGTCCCGCATCGGGCTCTCTGCTCAGCAGGGAGCCTGCTTCCCTCCCTCTCTCTGCCTGCCTCTCTGTCTACTTGTGATCTCTCTCTGTAAAATAAATAAATAAAATCTTTAAAAAAAAAAAAAAAAGAAAGAAAGTCTGAGAATCACTGGACCAATACCTTCCTGCTCAGTTGGAGTGTAAAATTAGCTTCTCCTAGTCAGCCTTTGGCTACTGTTGGTCTCAGAGAAATATCTTTATAGGAAGCATGAAACATTCATTCTACATTATTAAATGATGACCTATTCAAATAATTACTTTCAAAAGAACCCAAGAATTAACCTTTTCCTTTTCTCATAAATAAAAGAACATTTACTTATGGCTTGATGATAATGCCATAATATAAGGGCAAACCATTTTGTACTTAGGGTATTCCTTATCTGCAATGAATATGGAAATCAAAAATAAGAATTTTCAAGAAAACCAGAAGTAAACAGCATCAATTATTATGTCAAGGACATTAAATGTTTAATCATTAGAAACATAAAATTCTCTTCCTTTAGAAAACCATTACCTATTATTCCTAGCAGATATGATAAAAACAGTAAAAACTACAAATGTGAGATTTTATTTTATTTTATTTTAAAGATTTTATTTATTTATTTGACAGACAGAGATCACAAGTAGGCAGAGAGGCAGGCAGAGAGAGAGAGGAGGAAGCAGGCTCCCTTGTGAGAAGACAGCCGGACGCGGGGCCCGATCCCAGGACCCCAGGATCATGACCTAAGCCAAAGGCAGAGGCTTTAACCCACCGAGCCACCCAGATGCCCCCAAATGTGAGATTTTAAAGGTTTTTTTATTTTAAAAAGAAAGAAAAGAATGAAGTATACTACGTCCTAATCCAATTATCCATAAAGATTTTGCTCTTATTCCAAGGTCAACTCTGTTACCCATTTTATAAATAAGCCAGGTCTAAAGGTTAATTGTATTCTAAAAACCTACAGTAGTCTTAAAATGTCAAATGAAAATCTTTCTAAAATGTCTTCATCTTTATAAGCTCTTAAAGATCCTTAAAGCACTAGTAATGACCTTGCAATGTAGTTAAATTCTATTTACATTTTTCATACAGAAGTATTTAGCTTGCATATGATAGACGATAGATAGATAGATTCAAAACAATCAGGTAAGACTGAAAAATCTAATCCAAGTATTTTGCAGACATTCAGAAAAACAAGCTAGAAAGAGACATAATGCGTACTTTCTCAGAAACATATACACAGTTGGAAAACACAACCAGTAGCCTATAAAACTATACTTTTATAGCTCAGGATTCTTTGGTCTATATAAACCATGGATTTCTATTCCCTTTCTATTGTAAATATAAGTGTGCATGTGAGTATGAACGTGTTCTGTTTCCCTCACTCTAATGAAAATTGGCACTCCTGAAACTTACATTTACAATCATCTGCGCTTCCATTCACCCCACTGAGGTCTAAGTATTTTCCTTTCACTTGGGACTTACTCTATGGGTAGCATCTGTTTACTCCCAGCTACCTCCCTAGAGTTCTACCCCAATTTATTCAGTCAACAATTATTCATTTGACACCTATTGTGTGCCAGACACTATGGATACAGAAGCGGATGAGGTGGATTTTCTGCCCACATGGAGACTTCTTTCCTGCTGCGGGGGTTGGGGACTGTGAAGGAGAGAGGTGGTAGGGGGTGAGGATGAAGGAAAGCACTGGGGATCAAGAATATGATACACTGTGATTACATTCCTGATACTATGTGCCCAGAGTGTAATATATTGTATCTCAAAACCTCACAATAACCCTATGAGGTTGAATATTATACTTCTGCCAGTGAGAAAAATCAGATTCAGTAGAATCAAATAATTGGCCCCAAAACACAAAACTGGTCATTGTTGAGGCCAGGTTTCAAACCAGGTTTCATCTACTCTTGACCATATCATCCACATTGTCCCATATGAAATAGAAACTTCAATACACTCCTCTGCTTCCTCCACCCTCATCCCCTCAACCCCTGCTGTCTTAACACAAAACCAGACTGAGCCACACAGGTACAAATGAAATGAGGGTGCAAACATGTTCACTTTCTTTATTTGCATAAATCAGTTAGAAATCTGTTTCTCCAGTCTGCCTACTGATGCATCTTAAAACAAACAGCTCCCAGATTTTCTAAGTCCAACACTGATTTTTCTCTCCATCAATTCCAACTTGTAGTCGAATCACCACCAGGTTAAATCTTAGTAAACTGAATGTTCTGTCTTCCGTCATTGCCTCTGGGGTAGTAAATAAGTGCTAGGGCAGTATATAGGAGCATTACAGCATTGATAAGCTATATATCTCTTGTCTGAGGTCATGTTTCTGCTGGTGTCTTACTGGCGATATAATTGTCTGGCCTCTTGGTTCAAGGTGTCTAATGCTTCTTGCAAGCAGATCTCAAAGCTCTTGAGCACCAGCTCCTCCTCTGTTCTCTGGTATTGCTAGTCATCTGGGTTCAGTTTTGCACTCCTTCTCATCCCTCACAGAAAGTATAAGCAGCATTCTTTTTGGTGAAGGCTTTCTCAACAATACTAGTTGACCTCCTCCCTAAGTGGCTTATCAACCCTCACTCTTAGCTATCTTGGAGGCTGGCAATTGTTCTAGATTTTGTCCGAGACTTTCCTCTCTGGGCTCCTGAGATCTAAGGTAGATCTGAGAGGGTGGAGACACATACATGGATGGGGTCCAAAGAGTAAAGTTGCCACACTGCTTCTTATTTCTTTTGTCTTCTCTCCAAACTCCTCTCCTCTAGCATAGATGTCATTTACTAAGTTTGAAGACTGGGGGAAGAAATATAAACACGTTCTCTCAGTTCCTCAAATCCTTTCTAGTCTATTCTATCTCATATCCAACTCAAACTTAGAATCAAGGAGTAAGTCAACTTTGTTAATGCTGTGAATTATTTCTGTATCAATAGCAGCATTCTGCCTACTTGAAAGATGGACAGCTATAGAGGGTGGACTGGAAATAGTGCAGTAATTCAGGATTTGAAATATTATTCTGTACTACTAACACTAGCCATTTAACAGAAGTATAGTTTTTAACCATTTCATCCTTCAAGTCAATGTACATGGGTAGACACAACTATAAAAAGTGAAGCTATGTGCTAGGTATCTGCATAGACTCCATATATTCTGAAATAGCAACACAGATGTTCAATTAACAGCAAGAGGTAGATCAGGACTAGAAGCCAAAAGAAGACTCATATGGCGCAAATTTTGATACTCAATACAAGAAAACCAGATTTGTCATGTTAGAAAGCATCTAGAACCTTTCAGAGTGAAACTGAGGATTTTCATGATTCTTTTAAAATATCTATCCTCAATTCTAAAAAAGCAATAAGAGATACAAAAAACAACAAAAGAAAACAAAACAGTGGTGGAAATGACAATGGACAGATAACTATTTGAATGTCTCACTCTGTTCAAAAACAAATAATGATCATTACAAAGGTGGTTACCTTAACAAGTTTTAAAAGGCAAATAATTTGAAATAAAAGGACAGCGGTGTTTAATATGTGGAGTTGCTTAGAAAGTGGTTCAATGCAAATTAGTTGGATAAGTGTTTCCCTAGCAAAGAAGCAATTACATTTAAGAAAATTTTAAAAGGTGGTTACTAAGCAACTACATTCAGCCTACACGCATTGTTCATCATCTCTGGTAAATTATAGAAAATGACAGCCTGTCATTATGGAACAGAGACATACAAAATTAGGGCATTGTTATTCTATGTTCCTCCTACAGAAGAAAGATCAATTATATCTTTGGCACAATGATTAGGTTAAATAACTACAATAAGGATTAAATGTTAGTGTGTCATGCTAAAAATGTGTAAAAAGCCCAGGAGTTTTTCAAAGAATGACCCTTGTCAGCAGTTACAACCCTTCTTTGACCTGCCTTCACATCATAACTTTCCTGTCACAACAAAAAGAGCTCAAAACACTCTACTTTATTGGCAGAATCTTAAGTGAGTCTTTGGTAGAACAGCTCTACAAGAAAGAGACATATATTAGTATTATTTACAACTTAGAATTCTTTATTCCCTCTAAAGTTAATGATATTCTGGGAGTCAGAGCTGTTATGATGATGGTGCTGCCTTAAGGACTGCCTAACTATTCCTTTACATGAAAAGATCAGTATGTAGCAGTAGATGAAATCCAAATGCCCCTATCTTAAGAGTATGAGGAAAACACCTCATTTCCTAGGTGACAAAATATTTCTTTTAAAAGAGTATGCCACTGAGTTAAAGCCTCTGCCTTTGGCTCGGGTCATGATCCCAGGGTCCTGGAATCAAGCCCTGCATCAGGCTCTCTGCTTGGCAGGAGCCTGCTTCCCCTCTCTCTCTGCCTGCCTTTCTGCCTACTTGTGCTATTAAATAAATAAATAAAATTAAGAAAAAAAAGAGCATGCCACTGAATTTAGTAAACATGTGACCAATATACCAGATAATAATAAGTATTCCAGAATTTTAGGGAAAATCTATTGAATGAATGTATTTTGAGTTTTGTTCTTTCCCTATTGGCAAAAATAATTCCTGCGGCTGGTTAAAAGCAGATCTCTAGGGGTGCCTGGGTGGCTCAGTTGGTTGAGCGACTGCCTTCGGCTCAGGTCATGATCCCGGACTTCCAGGATCAAGTCCCGCATCGGGCTCCCAGCTCCTTGGGGAGTCTGCTTCTCCCTCTGACCTTCTCCTCTCTCATGCTCTCTCTCACTCATTCTCTCTCAAATAAATAAATAAAATCTTAAAAAAATAAAAAAGCAGATCTCTAAGTTTTCCATTTCCATTTCAAAATGCATTACAAAATAATACATCTTTAGAAATAAAATCTCGTGCTTGCTTCTACATCTCTTCCTAGCCTATAATGATCAATTTCAGAGGGCATTAATGAGCAGAGTGGCTCTTTCTTACTACTCAGCAACAACCATTTTACACAGTGATTTCTCTCTAATGGTGGCTCTCACTATCACATCAGTAAACATTCTGAGAAAAGAAGAACTTGTTTCTCAGCCCCATTCATTTCACTATATCTTACTGTCACAGAGGACTCTCTGTTATTGACATGACCTAGAAAACTGCATAAGAAAGATAAGATCAATGTCAAAACCAATGAATGAACTATAATTGAACAGGAACTGCCAAGCACAGGGCCATTCCAGAGGCTCCCCTGCCTTATCATGGTCCCTCTCCAGGGCTACATGAATCTTCTCTTATTCCATTTCTCCTGCCCTCTTCATTGTCTCTACTCAATAGATGTTCTCTTTTCTCATAGTTTCTGTTCTTCATAACCTTGGTTTACCCATGGCCTTGTCCACACAGCATGGTATTCTTTCATCTCTCACTTCTAAGTAGGTAATTCCTTTGTATTACTTAGTCTAAATTTTGGAAAAAGGTAAAATAATTAACCCAGCTTATAATTTTGAGCCAGATCATATTACAGACCACTATCTAGCCTATGGATTGGAGTATCCAAAATTCTTAGACACTTCGCCCACCCAGAGATGGAGGTCTATGTTTTCTCCCCTTCGATGTGGGTTATGTGAACACAGAAGAAATGACACCATCCAGGTCTAGGACCTGGCCTTAAGAAACTAGCAGCTTGTTGTTGGAATCCAGCCATGGTGCTGTGAAGAAGTTCCAAGCCACACAGGGGGCCACGGAGGTATTGTGGTGCCATCTCCAGCCAAGGTCTTAGTCAACAGCCAACATCAACCACCAGGCATATGTAAGTAAAGCTGCCTCCAGATAATACCAGTCCCCAGCCATTCAAACACTCCTAGCTTTTGAGTCTTTCTGGCTGATGCATCAGATACCATGGAACAGTGATAAGCCATCCTTACTGTGCCTAGTCCTAATTCTTGATCAACATTACCTATGAACACAACAGAATGCTTGCTTTGTACCACTGAGTTTTGGGATAGTTTTTTAGATAGCAATAGAAGATGGGAAAAGATGTGTACTGTAAGTCATTTATCTATAGTTGTGGCAGTTAACAACATAGGTTAGTGACCTAAAACAACAATTATTTTCTCTTCTCCCCTGTTTCTGGGGATCAAGAATTTGAGAAGCACTTGGCTGGAGGGTTGTGGCTCAGGTCTTCAGTGCAATTGCCATCAGAGGAAGGCTGGAGTTAGACCAGCAGGGCTGAAAAAACAGGCATCTAGCCAGGCTCCTCTGTTGGTTCTTGGGTTTCAAGGGCTCTCTGTGTGGTCTCTCCATATGGGCTAGTTTGGGCTTCACTGCAGCATGGTAGTCTTGAGGTGATAAAATTCTTTCATGACAGTCCAAGGCTCCAGTGTGACTCTTTCAGGGAACCAGGTGAGAAATATTTTGCCTTCTAAGACCTAGCTTTCTAAATCAGATAGCATCATTTCCACCATATTCCTATTGGTTAACTGGTCACTAAGTCCAGCTTAGATGCAAAGAGTAGGGGAGATTTTGACCTCTTTCAAAAAGAGGAGTTTCAAAGAATTTGCCTCTTAAATCATCCATAGTCTAGTTCTGGACCAAAGCTTATTCCTATTGTAATGAGCTATGCCCAGGTTGGTAGGATCAGAGATGCATCCACACCACTCTTTTGTTAAGTGCTTGGGGTGGGGAAGTCTCCCTATACTGGCTGACACAGAGCACTACACCCCTTCCCTCCCAGCTTCCAGGATTCTTCTTCTTTATGCCTTATACTCTGCATCCTCTTGATCCCATCTGTTGGATATTTCTTGAAGTTCTCTTCATTGGTGTTTAATACTATTTTTACAAAATTTACAAGAGAGAGAAAATATCCTTCTTCCCACATATTCAGTTCTAGACATGCTACTTCCAACATGGTCTAACTGACATGTTTACAAGTACAAATATGATAACCACCTGATAATAGGAAAGCAATCCAAAGTCATGACCAGTTATAGCATCTAGAAAAAACTGTCAAAGAACTGTTTTAAAGCTGCTTGCCTATTTCAAAGTCCAGAATTGTTAATGATATGTAGCCTTTTTTCTGGTCCATTATCCTTTTTCCCTGCTCCCATTCAGATATTAGCTCTTACCCTTTCAGGTAAACATTGGTCAGGTAAACATGACCAATGGTAAACATTAAATACTCCAAATATAATGATGGAAAAATAAGTAACATTTATAATAACAACTTATGTTTGAGAGTAGAAACAAAATAAAGAACGATTTGTTAATCCTGAAATTCTAGATTTACATATTTGTGATCAAAAAAATTTACAAATTTCTATTCTGTATTTTCCTTTTTATATTATAATTTTTTGTTAATACAATAATCTCTTAAATCATGTGTTCCCTTTTTATGTTCTATGACAAAAAAAATAGTTACATGAAGAGAAAAACTGAAGTAAATATCTTTTTCTTTTTTTTTTTAAGATTTTATTGATTTGGGGCGCCTGGGTGGCTCAGTGGGTTAGGGCCGCTGCCTTTGGCTCGGGTCATGATCCCAGGGTCCTGGGATCGAGCCCCGCATCGGGCTCTCTGCTCAGCGGGGAGCCTGCTTCCCTTCCTCTCTCTCTCTGCCTGCCTCTCTGCCTATTTGTGATCTCTGTCTGTCAAATAAATAAATAAAATCTTTAAAAAAAAAAAGATTTTATTGATTTGACAGAGAGAGGCACAGCGAGAGAGGTACACAAGCAGGCAGAGTGGGAGAGGGAGAAGCAGGCTTCCAGATGAGCAGGGAGCCTGATGAGGGGCTGGATCCCAGGACACTGGACTCATGACCTGAGCAATTGGCAGATGATTAAGCACCCCGAAGTAAATATCTAATAACTTATGCAATGCACTATTTCTATTTTTCCTCATTGCCTTACTATTTTTTTTTTAAAGATTTTATTTGTTTATTTGTCAGAGAGAGAGGAGCGAGAGCGAGCACAGGCAGACAGAGTGGCAGGCAGAGGCAGAGGGAGAAGTAGGCTCCCTGATAAGCAAGGAGCCCAATGTGAGACTCGATCCCAGGACGCTGGGATCATAACCTGAGCTGAAGGCAGTTGCTTAACCAACTGAGCTACCCAGGTGTCCCTCATTACCTTACTATTAATAACAAAACATTTTATTTTAAAATTGAATTAGCTAATAAATGAATTTGCCTAATTATAACTGTTAGCCATTTCTTTTTATTTCAAGGTTTTTTTCTCTCAATAAAAAATGCAATACACAAATGAAACAAGATGGGATCAGGGAGGGAGACAAACCATAAGAAACTCTTAATCTGGGGCACCTGGGTGGCTCAGTGTTTTGGGCTCCTGCCTTCGGCTTGGGTCATGATCTCGGGGTCCTGGGATCGAGCCCGGCATTGGGCTCTCTGCTCATCAGAAAATAATTCCTGTTACCTCCTAAATTCCTGTTACCCCATCTTAGTGGGCTAAGATGATAGGAAAAGGAATTAAAAACTATCCTCACACACACACACACACACACACACACACAAACACATACACTCTCCCAGAGCTAATGACAGCATATGACAGATGTTAACAAATCCTGGAAACTGAAAAACAATAAATAAGAAGTAGCCTTGGGGTGCCTGGGTGGCTCAGTGGGTTAGAGCCTCTGCCTTTGGCTCAGGTCATGATCCCAGGGCCCTGGGATCGAGCCCCATATTGGGCTCTCTGTTCAGCAGAGAGCCTGCTTCCCCCCACCCCGCCCGCCTGCCTCTCTGCCTACTTGTGATCTCTGTCAAATAAATAAATAAAATCTTAAAAAAAAAAAAAAAAGAAGTAGTAGCCTTATTGGCCAGAGAAAGATGAAACCTTAAAATTCAACAATAGAAAACAACTTAGTATAAAAATAGGCAAAGGTCTTTCTCCAAAGAAGATACACAAATGGCCAATAAGAAGATGATCAATATCATTAATCACTAGGGAAATGGTTATTATAAAAAATATAATAACTTAGAAAGTAATAAGTATAGATAAGGATGTGGAGAAATTAAATCCATGGTTGATGGAGAATATAAAATGATGCAGCCACTATGGAAAACAGTACAGTGGTTCCTTAAAATACTAAAAATAGAAATAACATATAAGCCAGCAATCCCACTTTTAGATATATATCCAAAAGGATTGAAAGGATGATCTCAAAGAGATATCTGTGTACCCTTGTTCACAGTGGCATTATTTACAATAGCCGAAAGGTGGCACCCAAATAAACATTGAAAGGCAAATATCCAAAACAGGTATATGAATACAATGTATTATTATTTGACCTAAAAAAGGAAGGAAATTCTGATACATGCTACAACATGGATGAACCCTGAGGACAGTATGCTGAGACAAATACTATACAATTTTACCTACATCAGGTATCTATAATAGTTAAGCTCACAGAAACAGAAAGTAGAATGATGGTTGTTAGGGACTGGGGAGAGGGGAAATTGGGGAGTTTCCAGGTGTGAAAAAGGTCTTCAGATTGGTTGCACAACAATGTAAATATACTTAACACTACTGAACTATATACTTAAAAGTAATTAAGATGATAAGTTTTATATTATGTGTATTTAATTGCAATTTTAAAAATGTAATGGAAATGTAATCATAATGCATTATGTGGCTCAGCTAGAGACAATGTGTACATAGATATTAATAATAATGCATCACTCACTGTTTATGTAGACAAAATTTGTGATATAACTATATTTGCAAGATAGAGGAAGTTTAGAGTGGGGGGAGGATGGAAGTAGTTCAAGAAAATCAAACTTTCAATGATTATTAATTTTAATTATTGATAACTATCAATAATATTCAATGTTTAAAACTGAAAAATCAGTAGGGCAGCTTAAACACATTATTCAGAAATAAAAAATAAACCCCATGCTGGTCTTAGGGTGTTTGCTCTAAGCTCCATAATTAATCCCTCACCTGCTCTTTTCTACTTAATAAGGGAGGTATCTGACCTCTACAGGCTGCATTCTCCAAGCTGTTATGTCTGTTGGAGACAGCTGGTTTGTCCAATGGATGACACTGTCAAAAAACCAAATGGCAAGAGGAAGAAAAAGTTTTTTTTTCTCTTCTACACTACAGGTGCCACCTCAAGTAATGTCTAGGTTTCTTCAGTGGCTCCAGCTCCCACCAGACAAACCCTCTACAGTTCTAAATTCTGCTTAGGTAATATAATTACAAGGCTGAGAAGCATTTCCTCCCCTCCTCTCCCAGCAAAAACTTCATGTTGCAAATCTTTGAGTTGCTCAACATTCCCTATTTGGTTTCTCAGATTTTCAATTTCTAACTCCTACTCCAAAGAGAGTCTTGTTTCTGCCTAGCATGCATAGCACATAGCTAGAAAGTTATCAGTCCCATCCCAAGTACAAGAGAAAAATGAATGAACTACAAATTCATAACTCTTCTGTAACCCATCAGAGAACTGAGATCAGAGGGCAACCAAGTAGAAAAAAAGCCAAGAAAAGAATGGAGTCACCAAGAAGCTGAAAGCACTAGCTTACCTGTAACAGAGTATGAAAGAAAGAGACACTGAGGATCATACAACTGGGCAAGAAGAATTCAGCTATAATTTTTGACAAGTGGCTAAAGGCCCCATGTAAACTACTATAGAGCTCGAAGAAACCCCTGGGAGCTTCAGACACAAGGGGAGCTCACGCACATTTGCAGTTCTCTATAGACCTCCAAAAGTATTTATGAGAAAGATTTGGGTAGACTGGGAAAGGCATGAAGCCCACCCATACCCTTCTCTTCTGTGGAATAAAAGTCTTAAATTACTGGGGAGGAAGAATAGCAAATCATGTCACCCACAGCAGAAAGTGATAAGCAAAGGATGTACACTCTAAACTTGAACACAACTTCTAGAAATAAACAAAACTAAATACAGCTAAGTCAACAGTAAAGATAGATGAAATATTAGAAAATATTTAATTGACCCCCCAAAAAAAGGAGAACAAAGAAGGAACAAATAAAAAACAGGTGACAAAATAGTAGTTTTTAGCTTATTTGTTTTTTTAAATTATTTATTCATTTGAGAGAGAGAGGGAGAGAGAGCGAGAGAGCAAATGGGGGTAGTGACAGAGGGAGAGAAACCCAAGCAGACTTTGTGCTGAACATGGAGCCCAACACTGGGCTCAATCTCAAGACCCTGAAATCATGACCAAACCAAAATCAAGGGTCAGATTCTCAACTGAATGAGCCACCCAGGTGCCCCCAAGTGGCAGTTTTTAATTCAACCATACCAATAATCACACTAAATGTAAATAATCTGAATATTCTAACTAAAAGGCAAAGATTATCAGAGTGGATTAAAAGGAATCCACCAATAAATCAAAAGCAAAAGTATGGAATAAGATATACCACACAAATAATAACTGTAAGGAACCTAGAGTGACTGTATTAACATCAGACAAAACAGAATTCAGAACAAGAAATATTACCAGAGATAAGGAAGTAAATATGATAAAGGGATCAATTCACCAAGAAGACAAAAATCTTAGATGTGTATGAAATATTACCATTTATAAGAAATAAACATTTGGACATGCAGATGACCAAAATATGTTTTCATACATATTTAGTCTTAGTCCATGGTTCTGGCTCACAGCTCCCCAAACCTTGGAATTTCCTGAGTGTTAAGAACAATTGGAGGATCTTTTGTTATATATGGTCTCATGTCCTTAGTTCCTAAAATCACTTCAAAGCCATGAAGGTAAAATGAGTGTCTTGTTATTCATAACAAGCCCCTTTCCACTACAACTGGATTTATACTAATGAGAAAACTCTTGGAAAGGACCTAAGAATGGGGGTTGGATGCCAGGGGAACCAACCATGAATAGAAGGTTGGAATTTTTCAGTCCCACTCCCTGATTTCCATGGAGGAGAGAAGGTTTGGAGGGTTGAATCAGTCACCAAAGGCCAATGATATCATCAATCATCTCTATGTAATGAAGCCTCCATAAAAAGCCAAAAGGGGGGTGTTTACTGAGCTTCCAAGTTCAGGAACCAGAACCCTTCTATGTGCCATAGTACTAGACCCTAAACTCCATGGGAACAGAAGCATCTCTGTTTGGGACCTCACTCTACATATCTCTTCACCTGGCTGTTGATTGGTATCCTTTTAATGTACTTTGTAATAAACTGGTAATATAGTACATAAATAGGTTTCCTAAGTTCTGTAAGCCACACTAGCAAGCTAATCACCGAGGGGGTCATGGGTAACCTCCAATTTAAAATGTAGGGGAGGTAACAGAAATTTCCCTCTACCCATCTAGGTTCTTGCCTGAGACGTCTCCCTCCCAATAATAAAAGGCAGATTTACACGGAAAAAACAAACATAAGTTTAGTAATGTATATGTCTTCTGTATAAATGGGAGATACCAGAAAACCAAGCAACTTCAGGAACAGTCCAACCCATCACCTTATATACTACCTTAAACTAAAAACAAAAGAAAGATGTTGGAGGTTGGGGGGGTGGGATGGGGAGAAAATTCCAGTAATGGGAGGTTACAAGGAAAAGCACAGTAATCAAAGGAATGTTTGTTATGCAGATTTAACTCAAGGCCTTCTCCATTGATGAGTCATCCTCTTCCTGGTACAGAGAGGGAAATATCCTTATATATGGAGATTTCCATTATAAATGTAAATTTCTCTTATAAAAGGGTAACTTCTACTTAGTTTTCAGATCTTTTCCTGTGTCTGCTGTTTCTTAAAAATAACCAGCCCCAAATAATCCTTATGCCAAAGAAGCTTGTTTCAGGGTGGAAAATTCTGCTTCCCTTCAATAGCCAGCTGGTCAGAAGTATTGGTAACAACCCAGACCTGCAACAGGCATCCTGTGTTGAGGAGGGTCATTAGCATCTCCAATCTCTAGCTGGTTAGTCAGAAGCACAGATAACAACCTGGACATGTGACTGGCATCTGAAACTGGGGTTTGAGGGTGGGAAGAAGTTTTATGAAACTAAACCCTTCATCTGTGGACTCTGATGCTATCTCTAGGTAGTGTCAGAATTGAGTCAAATTATAGTACACTCAGTTAGTGCAGTGTAGAAAATTGTTAGATGTGTGGGGAAAAGAAAAATCAACCCCTCCACACACTGGAAATAAGGTTCCAGAAACCATATTTAGTGTTTGTACCCTATAACAGATATTTAAGGAAAAATAGACAAACAGATATAAGTGGAGAATTCAGTGGTTTTCGTTCAGTAATTGACAAAGCAGGGATACAAAATAATCAGTACCTATGAAGACTTGAAAAACACAACTGACTAACCTGACCTAACTGACAAATATAGAATACACCACCCAGAAAAAGAATAAACATTCTTTTGAAGCACACTCAGTTCACCAAAATGGACCATTTGCTGGGCCCTAAGATAAGTCTCAAATTTAAAATAACTGAAATCATATAGAGTATGTTCTCTGACCCCAGGTAATTAAATCAAATGAACAAATAATAATTAATATTAAATCAGTAACAAAAAAAATTAAATCAGTAACAAAAAATATAAGGAAGATTCCCAAATATTTGGAAATTAAATAACATACTTAATAATACATAGATCAAAGAAGCAATCACAAAGAAAATTAAATATTTCAAACCAAATGGTAATACAATATATCAAAACTTGTGGGATAATGCTAATGCAGAGCTTAGAGGAAAATTTATAGCTTAAAGTGCTTGTATTAGATAAGACCTAAACATAAAAGTAAAACTTATAAAATTTCTAAAAGAAAAAAAAGATTTTTTTTTTAGATTTTTTTTTTAATTTTTTTTTTATTTATTTGACAGATCACAAGGAGGCAGAGAGGCAGGCAGAGAGAGACAGAAGGAGGCAGGCTCCCCACAGAGCAGAGAGCCCGACGCGGGACTCAATCCCAGGACCCTGAGATCATGACCTGAGCCGAAGGCAGAGGCTTTAACCACTGAGCCACCCAGGCGCCCCTCTTTTTTAAGATTTAATTTATTTATTTGAGAGAGAGATAGCAAGAGAGAGCATTAGCAGGGAGGAGAGGGAGAGGCAGTGTCCCTGTGAGTAGGGGCTTGATCCCAGGACCTGGAGATCATGACCTGAGCCGAAGGCAGACACTTAACTGACTGAGCCACCCAAGCACCCCAAATCTTTACACCCTTGATATAAGCAGAAATTTTTAAGCAGGACAGAAAAAGTATGAACCATAAAAGAAAAAAAATTTTTTTTCATCAAAATCAAAAGACACCATTAAGAAAACAAAATGACAAACCATAGACTGTGTGAAAGTATTTGCAATATATAGATGATCATTAATTTTATGTGTCAACTTAATTGGGCTAAGTGATGCCCAGATAGTTGATACATTATTTCTGGTTGTGTCTGTGAGGGTGTTTCCAGAAAATACCACCATTTGAATTGGTGAACTCAGTAAAGTAGATGACCTCAAAGTAAGTGGGCATCATCCAATCCTTTTAGAGCCCAAATAGTACAAAAATACAAAGGAAGAAATAATCTGCTCTCTCTCTACTTGAGTTGAGACATCCATTAGTGGTCCTGGTTCTCAAAATTTGGACTCAGACATGGACTTAAACCATCAATCCTGATCCTCACTCCCTCAGATTTGGATTATCCTACCAGCTTTCCTGTTTATCTGTTTGGCATATGGGAGATCTGGGGACTTCTCAGCCTCTAAACTATGTAAGCCAATTCCTGTAATAAATCTCTTATATGTTCTATTGGATCTGTTTATCTGGAGAACACTAAAACAATGCACGGCTGACAAAGCATTTATATCCAGAATACAAAAAGAACTCTTAAACTCAATTATAAGAAGACAAAAAAAACCCAAGAAAAAATTGGCCAATACACTCATGAAAAAAAATATGCTCAACATCACTAGTCATAATGGAAATACAAATTAAAACTACATTGAAATTCCCAGTACTTCCACTAGAATAGTTAAAATTTAAACTATTGACAACAAAAAACAAATCTAATAAATACTGGAGACAACCTGGAACAACTAAAAATCTGTTAATTGCTGGTGGGAATGCAAAATCATATAATGTGACAATCTCTTATGAGGTTAAACCTACCCTTACCATAGGATCCAGCAATTCCACTCACAGGTATTTACCCAATTCTTTGTCCACACAAAAAATTGTATGCAAATGTTCACAGAAGCTCCATTCATACTTGCTGAAAATTGGAAACAATCTAAATGTCTGTCAATAGGTAAACAGATAAGCAAGTTGAACTACTCCTACCCCAGTGAAACTGTGCTTTAAAATGACAAGTTCATATGTCTTAATACTTTGTGTGGCAAATCTTCACTCCTTACTACACCTTAGGAATTTTTTGGATGAATTCATTTCATATTTTACTTCCAAATTAATTTTAGAATATTCTTTTCAATCCCTGACCCACAAAACTCCTTTAAGTCTTAATTTAAAGAAAATAAATTGGGGCACCTGGGTGGCTCAGTCAGTTAAGTGTCTGCCTTTGGCTCACGTCATGATCTCAGGGCTCTGGTATCCATGGAGTCCCATATTAGGCTTCTTGCTCAGCAGGAAGAAGCTCTGCCCCTTCCCCCCAACCTCGACTCATGCTCTCACTCTCTCAAATAAATAATTTTTAAAAATTAAAAATAAAGAAAATAAGTTGTATACAAGACTGAATCCACCTATCCAAGGATAAGACATCATCTTAATGTATTCATGTGCACCTCCAGAAATGGAATCACTCTTACTGATCTGCTAACCTATCCTAAAACCTCACTCCTAGCATCTCACCAAGGACACTTTAACTTTTCTACTAATATAGTTGTTTTCCAGAATTTGAAGCTGTGGAGATGAAGGGATTCATTGCAATTGTAGCAGTTCACCATATATTTGGGGCCAGTTCTTCAGAGACATGATGAGATTTAGAAAGCAAGATGTCTATTACCTTCACTGAATTCAGTTTAACTTAATTCAGTAAACATGTATTGTGCACCTCCTATGTGATAGACAGGGTACTAATGTCTGTGAGGAATCAAAAGCAAGTCATGGGCTCTGTTGTCATGGATCTTTCTCTCTATGATGGTGGCAACCCCAGAAACCAAACAGCTTCACAGAAGGCAACATGTCCTAAGGATGCAGAGGGCCTATGTAGGCACAGAGGACAAACTTGCTTTTTAGTAAGGAAAAAAGCAACACTGTAAAGTCAAAACTTCAACATTCTGTATAAAAACACTGATTTAACTTTTTGTATCTTCTTTCTAACAAACCCTGAGGCCTAGAAATTTGCTGAACTTTGTGCTTTGGTGCCTAAGTCCAGTTTGCTTCATTGCTCTTCCAACTGCAAGGTTTAGAAAACCCTTAGGTTGTATTTTATTTGAAATCATATTCCTCACATTATCTGCTTAGGTGGTAATTCTTTTTTAGCTAAAAATAGAACTTGCCAGAGAAATTTAACAGAGAAATTAATGCAGGAATGAAAGGTGGGGCAATTCTCCATTCAACATTTTACTGTTAATTATAAATTTGCTACATAATTTCAGTTTCTAAGGAAACTTATATTTTGTTCTAATTATAAGAGGCAAGTGGTGTGTATTAGAAGCAGCTGCTCCAGAGTTTTGGCTAACAGTCATTTCCCAATTACATACACACAAATGCATTCAGCTCTTTTCTTTGCCTTTCAACTTGATATGTATGGATTTGTAATTTCTTCACATAAAATGTAAAGAAAAACCAGCTAGTCTCTCAAGATTTTATTATGCACATTCACTTAATTTTCTCAATTTTATGAGTAGCTTTGTGGAATAACCCAGCTGAAATCATTTTTAAAGCATAGGGATGGAAGAAAGGAGGGAGGAAGGGAGGGAAAAGAAGGACAGGGATTGAGGGAGACAGAGAAGGAAAAGAAAAGATGGAAGAAAGGAAACAGGGAAATGATAAAAAGATGAATGGAGAGTAGGCAGGCAGCTGAATGAGTACAGAATGAAGAGAAAAATAGCACTCCCTATACGGTTTCTGCGTTATAACAACACATCGTGGCCTAACAGTGAAGCACAACTAAAACGATTGCTCCAGGATCATTCCTAACTTCCTATCCCCTACTAACTGTGATGCTGTGGACTAATGTTTCTAAGTCTTTCATTCCCCATCAGTAAAACTGGGTTGAGGCTCAAGTCATGATCTCAGGTTCCTGGGATGGAGCCCCCGCCTGCTTCTCCTTCTCCCC
Source organism: Lutra lutra (assembly GCF_902655055.1). Lineage (NCBI taxonomy): Eukaryota > Metazoa > Chordata > Mammalia > Carnivora > Mustelidae > Lutra > Lutra lutra. Next base: position 103,128,462 of record NC_062282.1, on the reverse strand, counting down.
CCTGCTCATGATCTCTCTTGCTATCTCTATTCCTATCTCTATCTCTCTCTCAAATAAATAAATAAAATCCTTTTTAAAAAATAAAATCGGGTGAATAACAGTATCTGCTACAAAAAAGTTGACATCGGAGGAAAATAAGAAATGTAATGTGGGGGGCACCTGGGTGGCTCAGTGGGTTAAAGCCTCTGCCTTCGGCTCAGATCATGATCCCAGGTTCCTGGGATCGAGCCCCACATCGTGCTCTTTGCTCAGTGGGGAGCCTGCTTCCTCCTCTCTCTCTCTCTGCCTGCCTCTCTGCCTACTTGTGGTCTGTCAAATAAATAAATAAAAATAAATAAAATTTTTAAAAAAAGAAATGTAATGTGGTACCATATCACACCCATCAGATAAGCAAAAATCCTTATCTCCAATAATAAGTATTGAGGAGGTCAGAAAATAAAATTCTCCTGCACAGTTGATAGGAATATAAATGAAAAGCGATTTAACAACAGGAAAAGTTAGGAATGCATATACTTCGACTCAGCTATTTCTCTCCTAGGTATATCCCCTAGAAAAACTCTTATACGTGTGACCAAAGAGAAACATACACAAGAATGTTTACCACTGTATTATTTGAAATTGCTCAAAATGGAAAAATGCAAATGTTCTTCAACAAAAAAATGGAAAAAATGAATAAATCATAGCATACTCATATAGTAATGAAAAGGAATGATTTAGAGTCAATGTGTCAATACATATGACTCTCCTACACATAGAGTAGGCTAAAAGAATCAAGTTTCAGACTTCAGAATGTCAAGGCAGAATCACAATGGAACTAAAGGAGCAATGGATTTCACTCAGAAAGGCTGAACTTAAAACTGGATACAGTAACTAATGTGTTCTTGGTTGTACATAAGACAGATTTTGTTATATTAGGAGGAGGCATTTAAAAATTCTGAAGGCAGGGCGCCTGGGTGGCTCAGTGGGTTGGAGCCTCTGCCTTCGACTCCAGTCATGATCCCGGAGTCCTGGGATCGAGCCCCACATCGGGCTCTGTGCTCAGCGGGGAGCCTGCTTCCTCCTCTATCTCTCTCTGCCTGCCTCTCTGCCTACTGTGATCTCTGTCTGTCAAATAAATGAAATCTTTGAAAAAATAAAAATAAAAAAAATAATAAAAATTCTGAAGGCATGAATCCATTTCCATGGCTCGTCTAAGGGGAACACTGGGCTCTGTTGGCTCTAGGCTGAGAGAGAATACACTGATGGATGAAAGGAATCTTCTACTCTGGGCTCTACCTAGCACATTCTTTCTTGGGGGTCTGAAGCATTAAACACATTTTGTCACCACAAGCACTAATTTTCACCCTCAAAGCCACGTGGTAAATTCATAGCATAATTTTGACATTATTTTACACCTCATAATATCAAAGCCTTATTAGGAAAGGAATATTTGATTTTGCTTGTTACATGAGAAAGCATCCTACATTAACTGATGATAAATTTTGCCATACCCAAATCATCTCTCATTATGTGATTTCCCTTGGAACTGGTAGAGGTAGAGGATTTGTTTAATTAATCCCACTGCACATGTTAATGGCAGTCTGACTGGCCATAAATTTTCTTGGGCCATGATAAATGTCATATTTGGTAAAATGGTAAAGATACTTCTTATGGGAACAGAACTTCCACATTTTTATCACAGTTTACCATTCCAGAACACTTGAGTAGGCTGCCATCTCACCTCCAATGTTTTCACATTCACCAATGAAGAGTTGGTGTTCTCTGCCATTTTATATGACATCTTAAGTGTCTTATTTTTCTATCACCAAGAAGATCTCTGTATCTTGAATTCAACAATTGCCCATTGAATGATTGTCTGCCCTGAATTACAGATCAGGGAACTATGGAACACAGCTAATGACAAAACTGTCATCACATTTTTCACAAGGAATCAGTTTTTGAACAACAGTATTTTCTTGGTCAAGAGATGCTTGAGTCAAGACATAGGAAAGAATAGACAGGCTGAGATTTTTGGAGTAGATTCAAGGCATCATTCTGATGACAGCTGTTACTGTAAGCATTGGTCACACTGTTCAGAAAGTTCCCCTATAACCTATCTTATGAGTGCATGGTGTTTTACACATAAAAAAATACCAGTGAAATTGTGTTCTATTATATTAAAGTAGAAAAAAACTCTGTAACGAGAGCTTTGAGACAGGAATATAAGTATTCATATACCACCTCTGATTCTGATTGTGAAATGTAAATCTGATGACACAAATGAGAAGCACACCGTGGAAAACAAGTCTTAGTTAGTGTTAAAAGAAGCAGTAACATACCATCAATATGATTTGGGACCACTGATGTTTACCCTGATGATATGGCTGAAGCAGTGTTTGTCAGGTTTCTCCATTGTAAAGTTACCGTTCTCTACTCTTCTTCCCTTCCCCTTTCCATACTGGACTTTTAGGAAGGAAGTCACTACACAAAGCTCACACTTTAAGAGTTATGTTCCCCCCGCCTTTGAAGCAAAGTACCTATATAAGTTATTTGAAATTCTTCTGCATGGAAGATACTTAATTGTTCAATTCCAGTATATACATACAGTATTATCAGACTTGTTAATACTGTATGTATATATCGGGGCATTTTACCGGGATATCTATGTGGCTCAGCCAGTTAGGCATCTGACACTTGATTTCAGCTCAGGTAAGGATCTCAGGGTTATGAGAGGGAGACCCACACTGGGCTCTGTCCTGGGCATGGAGCCTGCTTAAGATTCTCTCTTTCCTTCTCCCTTTGCCCCTCTCCAACCTGTCTATCTCTCTGTCTTGAAAGAAAGAAAGAAAGAAAGAAAGAAAGAAAGAAAGAAAGAATTATCTTTTACCCCCAAGAAACACAACTTTATCAAGTGGGATACAGTGCTTACATACAGTTTCTTTTGCCTTTAGTCTTATTGAATCCTCCTCTCCAAAGTTACTTGACCTACCCACTTGAGTGAGATTGTTTAAAACAACTGCAATATATCTGAATTCTCTTGTCATAGCCTGTGTTCCATGGATGAATCCCCTGACCTCCTAAATAATTTTTTAAAGTTCTCATACATTAAGGTTCATTCATTGTTCTATAAAGTTCTACAGATTTAGACAAATGCTTAATATCAGGTATCTACTATTCCAGTATCATACAAAATAGTTATGGCACCCGAAAATCTCCCGGTTCAACCCTCACTCTCCCCACCAAATGTCTGGCAACCACTAATTCTGCTACTATCTGTACAGTTTTGTCTTCCCAAAATGTTCTATGGTTGGAAGTGAAAGAAGCCTTTTCAGATTGGCTTCTTTCACTTGACAATATGCATTTAAGTTTCCTCTGTGTCTTTTCATGGCTTACTAGCTCATTTCTTTTCATCATTGGATTGTATTGCATTGTATGAATGTACCACAGTTTCCTTACCCATTCACCTACTGAAGGACATCTTAGTTGCACACAGCTTTTAGAGATTATGAATAACGTTGTTATAAACATTCATGTGCAGAATTCTGTGTAGCCCTAAGTTTTCAACTCATTTGTGTAAATATCTAAGAGTGAGATTTCTGGATCATATGGTAAAACTATGTTTAGCTCTATAAGAAACTTCAAAACTGTCTTCCAAAGTGTCTGCCCATTTTGCATTCTTACCAGCAATAAATGAGAGTTCTAATAAATTTATTTAATAGCAAGAACAAGTAAGCTTTCAATTATACAGGATCTCACCGCTATAGAACAGCTCTGTCATGGGAGTTAGGGAGACATTCCGTTTCCATGGTTTGTGCCTTATTAGAGGTGAACCATGAACTTCTATAATTGTATGGAGACAGCACTTACATTTGAGGGAAGAGAAAAGTATAGCTCTTTTCCTTCTCCACACAGCAAACAAATTCTGGCCATAGCAGCATGCCAAATGCCAACTGTAAAAGACTACTGGGAAAACTAACCAAAGAAATCCAGACTTACTCGATACATAGTGACATTTTAGCAGTAAGGGAGGGGTACACCATTAACATCACCTTTTTAAATATATGCAAGTTCAGGAACTAAAAAGACTAAGCAACTATCTCCAGAAAACTAAAAGCAAGACAAGCAGAGAAGTGTTATAATTATGGACCCTTTCCTTGAGCCCTGGGTTAAAAATCTGTCTTTGCTACATACTAGCCATGTGCCACTAGGCAAATTCTTAATTTCACTAGGCCCTGATTTCCCAGATGGTAAATGAGAATAACAATAATAATACTCTTCTCATAAGGTGTCACCGGAATCAACCAGCATATGATGACTATTAACACCTAGCACCCTTGCTTCAATTCAGGACATCTCTGAAGGGTCATCCCAGCTCCTGAGCTCCAGATAGAATCGGCAGAATTAACTTTTGGGATACATCTTATTGCAACTTCTTCCTCTGCCCAATCCTGCCTCCCTCATCCCCTTACAAGAATTATTCCCAAGAGTGCTTCCTAAGAAATTTCTTACACATAAATTTACATCTGGAGAAATATGACCTAAGAGAGTGAGCATTACCATCACAACCACTACTGTTATTAGTGTTTATTCCAAGGCCCCCAGTCCATGGCTGTCTGTGTGATGCAGCAAAACACCCTTCAGTCCCTCATTTGAAGGATGACTTCCTCCCTCTGGGCAGAGTGGTCCTAACACTCCCCAAAGTGATGACCCACCTGAATTGTTCAAGGTAGTCCTCAGTATCAGTCATCTCCTTAGCAGAGCTAGTAATGGTGGAGGAGGATGGTCAAGGATGAGCAAAGAAGAGGAAAGAACTTCCAGCTAATTAAAGTTCCCCAGTGCAGCCTAGACGAAATCTTCGTCTAGGAATAGACGAAGGAATAGAATAGAATAAATAGGAATAGAATAGAGTAAAAAGTGAGATCTGAAGGAAGTTTAAATGCAGATGGCAATCTATCACAAATAGTCCCCTTACCAGCAAAGCAGACATGACTGGAAGTTATTTACACAAAGAGAGATTTAAGAATGAACTTCAGAAGGGTGGGATTTTCAGAACTGTGCTGATTTCCAAATAGCCAAAAGCCCACAAGACAATGCCATGCCTTAGAAAGGCAGCAACCTGGAGCAGAAATAAAATGATACCTAATGGCAAATGAGTCCAACCAGACAAAATAGAAAGGAAATTGTGTTACTAAGTATCAGAATTAAGTGATTCTCTTTTTTTTTTTCTTTTTAAGATTTTATTTATTTATTTGACACACAGAGAGAGATCACAAGTAGGCAGAGAGGCAGGCAGAGAGATAGGGAATAGCAGGTTCCCTGCTAAGCAGAGAGCCCAATGCCGGATTTGATCCCAGGACCCTGAGATCATGACCTGAGCCAAAGGCAGAGGCTTAACCCATTGAGCCACCCAGGCATCCTGTGATTCTCTTTTCTTACTGAGAAAAGTGAGCTGCTTCCATTTAGCAATTTACAGGATATAGAGATAGTTTGTATATATGAATATGCAGAACAGTTGATAATTCCTTCAGAAAAATTCAGAGATTTTGGCTCAGGTCATGATCTTGAGGTCATGAGATCAAGCCCCATTTTGGGGTTCACACTGGTTATGCAGCCTTCTTAAGATTCTTTCTCTCTCTCCCTCTTCCACACCACACCCCATGCTTTCTCTCTCTCTCTCCCTCTCACACAAACACATACACACACTCTCTCTCCCTCTCTCTCAAAAAACAAAAACAAAAACAAAAACAAGAACAAAACATTCAGAGATATTTCTAGCAAACTTACTCAAGGCCATTCTGTTTTGTGCATTTCCACCAGAACTATGTGTGTGCACTCTTCCTGCCAACCTAAAATTTGGGTCTTTAAGGAAAATAATAAAGGGGCCTCAGCACTAGCGGTCACCGTGTCAGGTAATTTTTCCTTTTATAACTGGGATTTTAGCTTCTCTTTTCTGTAGAGAGCATTATCTGATCACTACAGTTCTTAGGATTACTCTAAATAGCTTTCTGGAATAGTAACTATGAGGGTACAAATAGTAGACACAGGGAAAAACTGCCCAAGAAAGGGAGCACCACTGGTGACCTCTAGTAGTAAACCACTTGTACTGAATCAATTCCAAATTTATAAAGCATGCTCATATTTTCAGATTTCCATCTCATTTTTACAGCTCATTACAAAAGACACTTATGTTTAAATGACTTATGAACCACCCCCCAAAAATTCATGAAGTGGATAGACTGATGAGAGATTCAGTTACCCTTGAATTTACCAAGACATGAAAACTATGGCCTCTCAGATGGACTATATGCTGAAGGCCAAGCACATAAACTTTCTTTCCCACTAATGAACAAATGCTACTTTTGCCAAACTCAAATCCCAAGAAAAGGGTGTGGCTCAGAACAATCAGAGATCCAAAGAGTTTGTTGCAGACTGGAAAATGATGTCACCTGAGGGTGAGTGAAGTGCTGAAGAGAGAGCAGCATGCAATATTTGGTATCCAACATGCAAAAACTAACCAACAAAGAGAACAGATATTAGAGAATTTGTAACTTTAAAAGGAAAACAGCTAAAAAATCTTTTTTTATCCCTATAACACCTCTTACTCTGATGAGTTCAGAACAACTAATGAGTCCTCACAGTTGGAGCTGTCTCATAATTGAGGTGCTTTTCCATGGATGCTATTCATGATTCATAGAAGAGGTTCTTAAGGAATATTTTTTAAAAGGAAAGAAACATTTATAAATCGAATCAGGTCACTTGGGTCTTCAGTCTGGTGGGAGAAATACAGTCTGCTTAGAGTTGTCATGAGTGTTCTCAGGCCTAGCACACCCTTAGGACTAGGACACAAAACTCCTTGAGCCATGTCCCTCATTTAGCAGTAGCCACTGGGAGCTGCATATTGAGAGGCATTTAGAGACCCAGTGCTGGCTTAATGAAAAAAGATACTGTGATGGACAGTCTTTAAATTTGTGTTTTATTGATGAAAAGACCATGGAATCAAAAAGGTGAAACGCTTCATCCAGAATCACTTATTAGAATCAACACTCAACAGTGAGAATTTGGCCTCTTCCTTATCATCTTGTCAACTTCTGTTACAATCAAAATTTGGATGGCTCTCAAGGACTATATGTTACATGAAAAGAATGCAATCTCAAAGGCCAACATATTCTATTATTCCATCTACAAAACATTCTCTAAGTGAAAAATTTATAGTGATAGAGAACACGGGAATAGTTGTTAAGGGGTTGGGAAGAGTGACTCCTCAGAGATGACACAATGGGGTTTCTTTGTGGTGATGGAACAGTCCTGTATCCCTATTGTGGTGATGGTGACTCAAATTTAGACAAGCAATAAACTATCACAGAACTATACACCAAAAAGAAAAAAGTGCATATAAAACTGGTAAAATTCAAATATGGTCTGTACCTGAGATAATGGTATCATACCAACATCAACTTCCTGGTTATCATGATATGTTATGCTTATATAAGACACTATCATTTCAGGAAGCTGGATAAAATATAGTAACTATATTACCATTTTTTGCAGCTTCTTTGGAATCTTAAACTATTTGAAATAAAGAGCTGTTTTTCTTTTTCTTTAATATTTTACTTACATATTTGACAGAGAGACAGAAAGAGCACAAATAGGGGGAGTGGCAAGCAGAAGGAGAGAGAGAAGCAGACTCCCTGCTGAGTAAGGATTCCAATGCAGGGCTCCATCCCAGGACTCTGGGATGCTGACCTGAGCTGAAGTCAGACGCATAACCAACTGAGACACCCAGGCACACTTAAAGAGCTATTTTTCAAGTCATAGCCTACCATACTTTGGGGGAACTTAGAGGAAAGGTCTGTCCTACTCATGGAATAAAACAGGTAAAGAGCTGATAACTGAGTACAGTTTGGATAACTGAACAATCATTTACATATATAACATAAATATATATAAATTCCTCAGATTCAATGGCAACCAAATATGGCCATTTGACAAAGCCTGGCCAAAATTATACAAGTAATAGTCAGCTAATGCCAACTCTCCCCCACCTGCCTTGTTCCTGCCCAGACTGTGGATATGATCGTGGGTGCAAGCAGCCATTTGCAACCACGAGGATAAAATCACAGGGTAAAAATAGTGGTGCAAAAGGAGTCAAGGCTACATACCTCTGAATTTGCCTTGTGACAAAAACAGATCTGTATCCATTTAAGCCTCTACAGTTTGGTTCAGAGCTGAATGCCATCTCTACAAGGAGAAAAAAAACATATCTTTTCTCCTGAGGCAGTGGGCAGTCAGCTGTGCCATGCAATGCTGGAGAGCCATCAGCCAGAGAGGCACCACTGTGAAGGAGTGACAGTGAAAATGGAGGGCAAAGGGGTGAGGAAATAGGGCTCACCACCTAGAAGGCAGCATCTCAGGACCTCTCCTACATATCTGAGTATACTTCAGGGGGATAAATAGAGCTAGTGGGTCTTGAGTCATCATAATTTGGGTAATCTAGTTTCCTTGCTGACCCTCAAGATCAACACTGATGGGAAGGGCAGGGTGAGACCAAGTGGAAACTACTCACTACACACCAAGCTAAGTCCAGCTCAGCAGTTCATTCCAACTGAGGTAACTAAGGGAACAAGGTTCTTTCTCCTGTGAGTTGTGACATTAAGACCAGTCTGCAGTCCAAGCTTCCGTAAATGCCCTCAGACCCACCCACCACCTGAATCCTCTGGATTATTCTCCCTCTCGCCTTAACGGGAGAGAGGCTGCTCTATTAGATCTTACTCAGTCTTTTCTCATCTCCTTCTATCAGCTTTGAAAAATTTTACGACATTATTTCAGACTTTATGTATGAGGTCTGTTTTTTTACTTGCCATGTTTCATGTGTGGTTTCTTCATGCTTTTTGTAACACGTTCTTATAAGTGTTCCTATATTTCCTGACAATCATTTTTTAACTCTCAGGGACATCCTGGAGTAATACTTCCTATGCCTGTCACTTCTGGCACATAGGCCAGAGGTCAGCAAATTCCAGCCCTCCTGCCCTCCTGTTGTGATGAACAGTTTTCATGGTTCACTGCTACACCATTGCTTACTCATTGCTTAGAGTTGCTTTTGCACTATAATGTCAGGGTTGAGTAGTTTCAACAGAGGCCCAATGGCCCCACAGAGCTTACAATATTTGCTATGGCCCTTTACGGGGTAAGTTTGTCAACCCCTGACACAGGCTTTCAAGTATGCGGGGGTTAATATAAGACATTAGCATATTCAAACTACAATTTATATCGTTCATATGCTAGCCAGTTGAGGAAAACATCATTTACCTGTTTGGTGATTGCTTTTTGCCATATTTTCTGTGAAAGAACATTTATTCTCTTACTCAGTCCCCTCAACTCCTACATAATATTGTGAATTAAGAACCTGATATTAAAATAAAGTTTATTTCTTGCAATATATGGTATGGCTTTCACACATAAAGCCTAAAATAAATGTGAAATGTCATTTGTGGATTTGCTGTAATATTTTTTCTGAATTATTACTGTTAATATTGGTTTATTTTTAAAGGCACTTTCTGTTTTGGCAGAAGGAATCTTTCTAAATTATTTATATAAAATGTATTATCACTCTTTTGTTGGATCAGTGAACTAGATGACAGCTCAATTTGAGGCGTTAAAAAAAGCTTTAGGGAATCTTTTGTGGTTTTGGCAAAAAATAATATATTGCCTTTCAGAACAGAGATCATGTGATACTGAATAAGAAAACTGTAAGATAATAAATAATTGTCTGACAATAAAATGCCTGCTCACTGAAATGAGATTTTTTTTTAAAAAGCCAGCAACAGGGGAAAATAAAAAAGGGATGAAAATACATTTTCAGTCAATTCAAAAGAAAGGTGTAGAATTTAGGAAACATGAAAGCAATGCTCCCCAAATTTAATTGCTTCCTTGTCAGGATACAAAAAAAACACATCAAAAATATGAGTAGAAATTGTTCCAATTTCTAGAAGCAATTATGCAATATATACATTGTTTTTATAGTATGTATATATTATATAATATATATACTTAGAGTCTTAAATACACATACCTTTTAAACCCAGTTAGTTATATTTAGGTATGTATCCTGAGGAAATGAGCTAAAATGTGGATGGAGATATGTGATGTTGGCTGAAACATTTAGTTATCAGCAAAAATAGGAATAAAATAAATTAAATGTCTACCACATTTCAAGTACTATGCTAGATACTGGTTGAATGAAATAGTCTTTGGTGAGGGAGTAACATGTCAGCTGAGAACCAAAAGCACTGGAAGTTAAACCACCCAAGACCATTAAAGAGCAAATAACCATCTTTGTAAAGAGAGGAAGGTGAGAGAGATGAGATGGGCTGGTCAAAGTTCTGATGATAGGGGACAGAGGTGAGATATCTTTTAAGAACATTCCAGACACAAGGACTGAGAATATTTGGAATATACCAAACACAGAGTTAAAGTAGGCATTCGGGAATCACACTGGTTAGCACTAGTGAGGTAATTTGATCTAGACCCACACCTTCCCCTAAGGCAAGCAACCTTACCTGAAACAAGGAACTCTTTTCTTGTCTTACCCCTCTTTTTGCCTATAAATGTCTTCTATTTTGAGCAGATCCTTGGAGCTCTTTTCTATTTGCTAGATGGGATGCTGCCCAATTAATGAATCATTGAATAAAGCCACTTTGATCTTCAAATTTATGCAGTTTTGTTTTTTTAACAGTAGCAGGGCAAAAATCATGACAAAATATGCATCATATTCAAATGTACAGTTGCTCACATAAAAACTAACCTTCATCAGTAATGTTAACTCTGCCTCCATTTTTTTTAATAGACTTGATGGAATGGGAATGTCTGGGAATATTAGATATCTTTTTCTTAGATGCTTTACTTAATTACATCTTTCTTACCCTAAGCCTTGTTCCTTCTCTTCAATACTAATAAGTGTGACAAATGTACTTAGAAATGTAGCAAGTTCTAATAATTATTCTGTTATATAAAACATTAACATAAGGGGAAGCTGGGTCAAAGGTGTACAGGAACTCTCTGTACTATTTTTTGCAATACTTCTGTTAAATCTAAAATTAAAAAGTAAAAAAAAAAAGAACATCATGTATAGTATGCTGCCATTTGCATAAAAGGAAGAGAAAAGAAATAGAAATGTGAATGTGATTTTATATGGTTAGAATATCTCTGGAGGTACATACACAGAACTAGTAGCATAGTTTAATTCTGGAGAAAGTACCTGGAGGCTGAGGGTCAAGGGTAGAAGAATGGACTTCCTCTGGCTGCTCTTTCTGAATATTTTGTTTTTTTTTTTCCATGTGGATACCTTGCCTATTCAAAAATAATTAAAATGAAAAACTGGACATCTTGGAAAGGCCATTCTAGCTCCAGAGTCCGCAGTCAGCAGAGGCAACTCAACTGCTCTTTCTGCTCAATCCTGCTTTCTTCCATTTTCGTCACGGGTACCGAAACTAAGGGCACTTGCTAATAAACACAGTATGTGCTAAACAGCTTCTCAGATACTTTACAGGGAAGGAATCGTACAGCTACTCTTTCTTTCAGCAATTCTGTAAAATTTGCCAAAGTAAGATATTTTCACTGCAGTTGGTTAAGGTTACTGACTCTTTTCATGACAACTTCCACTCCATGCCTCCAATCTTATCATGTGGTACTGAAGTGGCTATGGGCAGCTGGAGATCCAGTTAAGTTCACTTGGGAGATATATTTCATCTAAGTTGGTAGACTACCGTTATGTGATTCACAGAGACACTTCCTGCATAGGCAAGTTATGGACAGCTATCCTACTGTGGGAAGAGTTTAGGAATACTCCAGTGCATCAACTCAGTGTCAGGACATAATAGTGCAAGGGTCAATGTCATATTGAGATGTGAATGTATCCTATGGTGCTCAGCACTGGAATTTTGTGGGTAGTGGTAGAACAGTGTGATATGTAAGGAGCCAGAAGCTAGTTTGTGGAAAATACTTTCAACATCAGACATATAATAGGTAAAAAAATCTGACTCTCATGAATGCCTAGTCAAAATAGAATTTCTCTCCTATCACATAACAAACTCATAATGTGCCAGGACAATGAGGATAACCCATGATGTGCTGGTAAGTGAGTGTCATCGTTTCAAAAAGGACTTAACAATAGCTACTGCATAAGAAAATTTAAAATGCCCTGAAATTTAATTGCTCATATATCAAAGAATCTTAACAGAGATTTTCCATATTTCAACAAGAATCCTAATTATTACATGACATTACAAATAAGTAGTGAAACTAAAACTTTTCTAAACTATGATGAAATAAATGTTGATTAATTATGACAGAGGAAAGATTAAATTATCTTTCTATTCTCTCTATAGCATATATTACAAAATCATTCCACATGAAGAGTATGATCAGGGGTGCCTGGGTGGCTCAGTGGGTTAAGCCGCTGCCTTCAGCTCAGGTCATGATCTCGGAGTCCTGGGATCGAGCCCCGCATCGGGCTCTCTGCTCTCTCGGGGAGCCTGCTTCCTCCTCTCTCTCTGCCTGCCTCTCTGCCTGCTTGTGATCTCTCTGTCAAATTAAAAAAAAAAAAAAAAAAAGAGTATGATCAAAGACTACACAGCCAAAAGAAGAAAAAAAAAGTTGGAATTAAAAAGTACTAGAGAGGGGCGCCAGGGTGGCTCACTGGGTTAAGCTGCTGCCTCCGGCTTGGGTCGTGATCTCAGGGTCCTGGGATCGAGTCCCGCATCAGGCTCTCTGCTCAGCGGGGAGCCTGCTTCCCTCTCTCTCTCTCTGCCTGCCTCTCTGTCTACTTGTGATCTCTCTCTGTCAAATAAATAAATAAAATCTTAAAAAAAAAGTACTAGAGAAAATTATTATTCCAATTAATATTATGTTCCTTTTCTGGATTTTTATGATACTTATATATTTGTCAGCTTTTTTATTTTTAGACCTAGAGAAAGTGGGGTTTAGAGGAGGAGCAGAGGGAGAGAGAGACAAGCAGACTCTGTGCTCAGGAGCCTGACACAGGTCTCGATCTCAGGATGATGAGATCATTACCTAAGCCCAAATCAAGAGCCAGATGCTCAACCAACCAGGCCACCCAGGCACCCCTACTTGTCAGCTTTTTAAATTTATAATTTATTTGGATTATCTTCTCTCATTTCATATAAATTTTCATATCTGTACCTGTTTTATATTCTTTTCTTAAAGAAGGCCTAAGAAGGGTACCTGGGGAGGAGTCAAGATGGCGGAGAAGTAGCAGGCTGAGACTACTTCAGGGAGCGGGAGATCAGCTAGATAGCTTATCTAAAGATTACAAACACCTACAAATCCAACGGGAGATCGAAGAGAAGAAGAACAGCAACTCTAGAAACAGAAAATCAACCACTTTCTGCAAGGTAGGACTGGCAGAGAAGTGAATCCAAAGCGAAGGGAAGATAGACCGCGGGGGGAGGGGCCGGCTCCCGGCAAGCAGCGGAGCAACGGAGCACAAAATCGGGACTTTTAAAAGTCTGTTCCGCTGAGGGACATCGCTCCAGAGGCTTAACCGGGGTGAAGCCCCACGCGGGGTCCATGTGGCCTCAGGTCCCGCAGGGTCACAGAAGGATGGGGGGTGTCTGAGTGTCGCAGAGCTCACAGGTATTAGAACGGGGAAGCCGGCTACAGAGACAGAGCCGAGGAGTGACTCTCAGCTCGGGGTTACCTTGAACCGGTCGCAGGCTCGGTCAGCTCGGAGCACGGCCGGAGGCCAGGGTGGCGGGAGTCATTGGGCGCTGTTCTCTGGGGGCGCACTGAGGAGTGAGGCCCCGGGCTCTCGGCTCCTCCGGGCCGGACACCGGGAGGCTGCCATCTTCATTCCCGCCCTCCGGAACGCTACAGAAAGCGCTCAGGGAACAAAAGCTCCCGAAAGCAAACCCGAGCGGATTACTCAGACCGGCCCCGGGTAAGGGCGGTGCAACTCCGCCTGGGGCAAAGACGCTTGAGAATCACTACAACAGGCACCTCCCCCAGAAGATCAGCAAGAAACCCAGCCAGGACCAAGTTCACCTACCAAGGAGTGTAGTTTCAATACCAAGGAGAGCGGCGGAATTCCAGAGGAGGAGAAAGCAAAGCACGGAACTCATGGCTTTCTCCCCATGATTCTTTAGCCTTGCAGTTAAATTAATTTTTTTTCTTTTCTTTTTCAATTTTTTTTCTTTTTCTGCTAAATTTTTTTAACTTTTACCCTTTTCTTTTTTAACTAGTTTATCTAATATATATATTTTTTTCCTTTTTATACTTTTTCTTTATTGGTTTTCTTTTTTTAATTTTTTTTTCTTTCTTTCTGAACCTCTTTTTATCCCCTTTCTCCCCCACCCCATGATTTGGGATCTCTTCTGATTTGGCTAAAGCATATTTTCCTGGGGTTGTTGCCACCCTTCTAGTATTTTACTTGCTCCTTCATATACTCTTATCTGGACAAAATGACAAGGCGGAAAAATTCACCACAAAAAAAAGAACAAGAGGCAGTACCAAAGGCTAGGGACCTAATCAATACAGACATTGGTAATATGTCAGATCCAGAGTTCAGAATGACGATTCTCAAGGTTCTAGCCGGGCTCGAAAAAGGCATGGAAGATATTAGAGAAACCCTCTCGGGAGATATAAAAGCCCTTTCTGGAGAAATAAAAGAACTAAAATCTAACCAAGTTGAAATCAAAAAAGCTATTAATGAGGTGCAAACAAAAATGGAGGCTCTGACGGCTAGGATAAATGAGGCAGAAGAAAGAATTAGCGATATAGAAGACCAAATGACAGAGAATAAAGAAGCTGAGTAAAAGAGGGACAAACAGCTACTGGATCACGAGGGGAGAATTCGAGAGATAAGTGACACCATAAGACGAAACAACATTAGAATAATTGGGATTCCAGAAGAAGAGGAAACAGAGAGGGGAACAGAAGGTATACTGGAGAGAAATATTGGAGAGAATTTCCCCAATATGGCAAAGGGAACAAGCATCAAAATCCAGGAGGTTCAGAGAAGCCCCCTCAAGATCAATAAGAATAGGTCCACACCCTGTCACCTAATAGTAAAATTGACAAGTCTTAGTGACAAAGAGAAGATCCTGAAAGCAGCCAGGGAAAAGAAGTCTGTAACGTACAATGGTAAAAATATTCGATTGGCAGCAGACTTATCCAGAGAGACCCGGCAGGCCAGAAAGAGCTGGCATGATATATTCAGAGTACTAAACAAGAAAAACATGCAGCCAAGAATACTATATCCAGCTAGGCTATCATTGAAAATAGAAGGAGAGATTAAAAGCTTCCAGGACAAACAAAAACTGAAAGAATTTGCAAATACCAAACCAGCTCTACAGGAAATATTGAAAGGGGTCCTTTAAGCAAAGAGAGACCCTAAAAGTAGTAGATCTGAAAGAAACAGAGACAATATACAGTAACAGTCACCTTACAGGCAATACAATGGCACTAAATTCACATCCCTCAATACTTACCCTGAATGTTAATGGGCTAAATGCCCCAATCAAAAGACACAGGGTATCAGAATGGATAAAAAAACAAAAACCATCTATATGTTGCCTACAAGAAACTCATCTTAAACCTGAAGACACCTCCAGATTTAAAGTGAGGGGGTGGAAAAGAATTTACCATGCTAATGGACATCAGAAGAAAGCAGGAGTGGCAATCCTTATATCAGATCAATTAGATTTTAAGCCAAAGACTATAATAAGAGATGAGGAAGGACACTATATCATACTCAAAGGAACTGTCCAACAAGAAGATCTAACAATTTTAAATATCTATGCCCCTAACGTGGGAGCAGCCAACTATATAAACCAATTAATAACAAAATCAAAGAAACACATCAACAATAATACAATAATAGTAGGGGACTTTAACACTCCCCTCACTGAAATGGACAGATCATCCAAGCAAAAGATCAACAAGGAAATAAAGGCCTTAAATGACACACTGGACCAGATGGACATCACAGATATATTCAGAACTTTTCATCCCAAAGCAACAGAATACACATTCTTCTCTAGTGCACATGGAACATTCTCCAGAATAGATCACATTCTTGGTCCTAAATCAGGTCTCAACCGTTATCAAAAGATTGGAATCATTCCCTGCATATTTTCAGACCACAGTGCTCTGAAGCTAGAACTCAGTCACAAGAGGAAATTTGGAAAGAACCCAAATACATGGAGACTAAACAGCATCCTTCTAAAGAACGAATGGGTCAACCAGGAAATTAGAGAAGAATTGAAAAAATTCATGGAAACAAATGATAATGAAAACACAACAGTTCAGAATCTGTGGGACACAACAAAGGCAGTCCTGAGAGGAAAATATATAGCGGTACAAGCCTTTCTCAAGAAACAAGAAAGGTCTCAGGTACACAACCTAACCCTACACCTAAAAGAGCTGGAGAAAGAACAAGAAAGAAACCCTAAACCCAGTAGGAGAAGAGAAATCATAAAGATCAGAGCAGAAATCAATGAAATAGAAACCAAAAAAACAATAGAACAAATCAACGAAACTAGGAGCTGGTTCTTTGAAAGAATTAATAAGATTGATAAACCCCTGGCCAGACTTATCAAAAAGAAAAGAGAGAGGACCCAAATGAATAAAATCATGAATGAAAGAGGAGAGATCACAACGAACACCAAAGAAATACAGACAATTATAAAACATACTCTGAGCAACTCTACACCAACAAATTTGACAATCTGGAAGAAATGGATGCATTCCTAGAGACATATAAACTACCGCTACTGAACCAGGACGAAATAGAAAGCCTCAACAGACCCATAAGCAGTAAGGAGATTGAAACAGTCATCAAAAATCTCCAAACAAACAAAAGCCCAGGGCCAGATGGCTTCCCGGGGGAATTCTACCAAACATTTAAAGAAGAACTAATTCCTATTCTCCTGAAACTGTTCCAAAAAATAGAAATGGAAGGAAAACTTCCAAACTCATTTTATGAGGCCAGCATCACCTTGATCCCAAAACCAGACAAGGATCCCATCAAAAAAAGAGAACTACAGACCAATATCCTTGATGAACACAGATGCAAAAATTCTCGCCAAAATACTAGCCAACAGGATTCAACAGTACATTAAAAGGATTATTCACCACGACCAAGTGGGATTTATTCCAGGGCTGCAAGGCTGGTTCAACATCCGCAAATCAATCAATGTGATACAACACATTAATAAAAGAAAGAACAAGAACCATATGATACTCTCCATAGATGCTGAAAAAGCATTTGACAAAGTACAGCATCCCTTCCTGATCAAAACTCTTCAAAGTGTAGGGATAGACGGCACATACCTCAATATTATCAAAGCCATCTATGAAAAACCCACCGCAAATATCATTCTCAATGGAGAAAAACTGAAAGCTTTTCCGCTAAGGTCAGGAACACGGCAGGGATGTCCGTTATCACCACTGCTATTCAACATAGTACTAGAAGTCCTAGACTCAGCAATCAGACAACAAAAGGAAATTAAAGGCATCCAAATCGGCAAAGAAGAAGTCAAACTATCACTCTTCGCAGATGATATGATACTATATGTGGAAAACCCAAAAGACTCCACTCCAAAACTGCTAGAACTTGTACAGGAATTCAGTAAAGTGTCAGGATATAAAATCAATGCAAAGAAGTCAGTTGCATTTCTCTACACCAACAACAAGACAGAAGAAAGAGAAATTAAGGAGTCCATCCCTTTTACAATTGCACCCAAAACTATAAGATACCTAGGAATAAACCTAACCAAAGAGACTAAGAATCTATACACAGAAAACTATAAAGTACTCATGAAAGAAATTGAGGAAGACACAAAGAAATGGAAAAATGTTCCATGCTCCTGGATTGGAAGAATAAATATTGTGAAAATGTCTATGCTACCTAAAGCAATCTACACATTTAATGCAATTCCTATCAAAGTACCATCCATTTTTTTCAAAGAAATGGAACAAAGAATCCTAAAATTTATATGGAACCAGAAAAGACCTCGAATAGCCAAAGGAATATTGAAAAAGAAAGCCAAAGTTGGTGGCATCACAATTCCGGACTTCAAGCTCTATTACAAAGCTGTCATCATCAAGACAGCATGGTACTGGCACAAAAACAGACACATAGATCAATGGAACAGAATAGAGAGCCCAGAAATAGACCCTCAACTCTATGGTCAACTCATCTTCGACAAAGCAGGAAAGAATGTCCAATGGAAAAAAGACAGCCTCTTCAATAAATGGTGTTGGGAAAATTGGACAGCCACATGCAGAAAAATGAAATTGGATCATTTCCTTACACCACACATGAAAATAGACTCAAAATGGATGAAGGATCTCAATGTGAGAAAGGAATCCATCAAAATCCTTGAGGAGAAGACAGGCAACAACCTCTTCGACCTCAGCCGCAGCAACATCTTCCTAGGAACATCGCCAAAAGCAAGGGAAGCAAGGGCAAAAATGAACTATTGGGATTTTATCAAGATCAAAAGTTTTTGCACAGCAAAGGAAACAGTTAACAAAACCAAAAGACAACTGACAGAATGGGAGAAGATATTTGCAAATGACATATCAGATAAAGGGCTAGTGTCCAAAATCTATAAAGAACTTAGCAAACTCAACACCCAAAGAACAAATAATCCAATCAAGAAATGGGCAGAGGACATGAACAGACATTTCTGCAAAGAAGACATCCAGATGGCCAACAGACACATGAAAAAGTGCTCCACATCACTCGGCATCAGGGAAATACAAATCAAAACCACAATGAGATATCACCTCACACCAGTCAGAATGGCTAAAATTAACAAGTCAGGAAATGACAGATGCTGGCGAGGATGCGGAGAAAGGGGAACCCTCCTACACTGTTGATGGGAATGCAAGCTGGTGCAACCACTCTGGAAAACAGCATGGAGGTTCCTCAAAATGTTGAAAATAGAACTACCGGGGTGCCTGGGTGGCTCAGTGGGTTAAGCCGCTGTCTTCGGCTCAGGTCATGATCTCAGGTCCCTGGGATGGAGTCCCGCGTTGGGCTCTCTGCTCAGCAGGGAGCCTGCTTCCCTCTCTCTGCCTGCCTCTCCATCTACTTGTGATCTCTCTCTGTCAAATAAATAAAAATCTTTAAAAAAATTAAAAAAAATAGAATTACCCTATGACCCAGCAATTACACTGCTGGGTATTTACCCTAAAGATACAAACGTAGTGATCCAAAGGGGCACGTGCACCCGAATGTTTATAGCAGCAATGTCTACAATAGCCAAACTATGGAAAGAACCTAGATGTCCATCAACAGACGAATGGATTAAGAAGATGTGGTATATATACACAATGGAATACTATGCAGCCATCAAAAGAAATGAAATCTTGCCATTTGCGACGACGTGGATGGAACTAGAGGGTATCATGCTTAGCGAAATAAGTCAACCGGAGAAAGACAACTATCATATGATCTCCCTGATATGAGGGATAGGAGATGCAACATGGGGGGTTAAGGGGGTAGGAGAAGTGTAAATGAAACAAGATGGAATTGGGAGGGAGACAAACCATAAGTGACTCTTAAGCTCACAAAACAAACTGAGGGTTGATGGGGGGAGGGGGGTTGGGAAGGGGGTGGGATTATGGACACTGGGGAGGGTATGTGCTATGGTGAGTGCTGTGAAGTGTGTAAACCTGGTGATTCACAGACCTGTACCCCTGGGGATAAAAATATATTATATGTTTATAAAAAATAAAAAAAAATTATAACTTGTGCTGTACACACCGTTCTTTTACTGATGATGTAAGATAATAAATGCCTATGTGATGAGAAGAAGTGAGGTGAACGAGGCAGGCATTATGACCTAACATGACCTTATTGCTGGCCTTCTGACATCATGTCTGAAGAAGGATCATCTGGCTTGGATAGCTGAAACTGTTGAAAACAAAACTGTAAATAACGAGGGCTACAGTGAAATACTACCTATACAAAGGAAAGAACTGTTGATATATGCAACATCATGGTTAAGTATGCTGAGTGCAAAATACTTACACTGAGTGAAACAAACCAAACCAAAAAAATAACTAACTAAATAAATAAACCTTATGATGCAGCTTAATTAAAATTCTTAAACATTTACACTATTATGGCATAAATCAGATCATCAGTACCTGAGTATGGAGTAGGAGCAAGGAGGATAAACGAGATGGATCAGAAAGTGGGTGATGAATATATTCATTACTCTGATTATGGCAAGGGTTTATGAGTGTATACATATGTCAAAAAGTCAAAGTGTACACCTTATATATATGCAGTTTATTGTATATCAATTATTCAGCAATAAAGCCTTTTTTAATATTTATAAAAAAAAAAAAAAAGTAGGGCACCTGGGTGGCTCAGTGGGTTAAGCCTCTGCCTTTGGCTCAGGTCATGATCTCAGGGTCCTGGGATTGAGTCCCGCCTTGGGCTCCGTGCTCAGCAGGGAGCCTGTTCCTCCTCTCTCTCTCTGCCTGCCTCTCTGCCTACTTGTGATCTCTCTCTGTCAAATAAATAAATAAATAATCTTAAAAAAAAAAAAAGAAGAAGAAGGCCTAAGCATTTGATTAATCTTCAGGCCCTATAAAAACCTAAACCAACCTATGAGAGTCATCCTTTGAAAATATCTTTTTAAAATGGGAAAAATAGCATTATTACAACACTAAAAGTCTAAAGTGATTCTCAGATAGAGTGTCCTTTAAGACAGAAATCCTTGCAGTGAGAAAAGCCTATGTTCCAGGGGGTGGCTATGCAGGAAAATAACATAGCATTTTCCCAAATATGAGTGCAGTATTGGCAACACAGATATTAACATTTCTGCTTTAATGTCATGTATACATTTATTTTATTCTTCAACCATATCTTATGGTCAAAGCATTATATAATACAGTTCTGACTGGTGTTACTTAAGGTACTTAAGGTATGCATCCTTGATAAACTTTTATTATTCCTATTTCCTCTGCCCCTTTCTCGTTTCTATCAGATTTATAATCTCCAACTCATGCACATTAAATAGAACGACAGACATATGCTTAGAGTGCCACCGGGTAAAATGAAAAGAATAAAAGAAGCTTAATGTTCCCCAAATATTGTTCACACAAAAAGACAATAGATACTTTGATTCTTATTGGGAGGGTCCTAAGCTTCAGCTCACACATTTGTGTATGAATTGGTCCTTACCAAAATGGATGGTGATGTGAATTGAAGATTGCGAATGTACACTGATATTACACTGAGCAAGAAGAGAAGGAGATGCTTCTGGTCTCCTCATTGTAAGCAGACATCTAAAAACAGGAAAGTGAGCAGAAGTTGATATCCATTCTTCTTTCTTAGCAACAGAATCCTTATTTTGAATGGGATGGCAATGCACCACACTGTTAAACTACATTCCCCAGTCTTCCTCAAAGCCAGAAGTGTCTAGATGACAGAGTTCTGGCCAACGAGAAGGAAGTACAAGGCACTGTGCACAGCTCCCAGGAACACACTATAAAGGGAGTCACTCAGCCAGCAATATCTTTTGCCCTTCTCCTTACTTATACCAGGAATTCCAAAGTGGTACTTAAATAGAGGCAGTCATCTTACAATCCAGAGGCAACCATGACGTTTAAAAAAAAGAAAAAAGGGGCACCTGGGTGGCTCAGTGGGTTAAGGCCTCTGCCTTCGGCTCAGGTCATGGTCCCGGGATCCTGGGATCGAGCCCTGCATTGGGCTCTCTGCTTGGCAGGGAGCCTGCTTCCCTCTCTCTCTCTCTGCCTGCCTCTCTGCCTGCTTGTGATCTCTCTGTCAAATAAATAAAATATTTTTTTAAAAAATTGCACCACCTGCAGCCATGAAGACATTGGAGGAAGCTTTACTTACCTTCCCAGACTGCCTACTACTAGACTTCTTGCTAGGTTTAGTCAAGTCCTTATCTGTTTAGGCCAAATGTAGTCCAGTTCACTTAGATGAAATAATACACAAATTCCTACTTGATACAAGGGATGACTGAGATCTCTATTTTTATTTTCCTTACATGACTTATGAATACCTACTATTAAGTATTCATAATAGTAAATAAAACAAGAAGAAAAAAAGAAGGAAGAATGACACTAAATATAGCATAATAGTAGACACATAATCTACTTGGAGATAAGACATACCACAAGACACAATAAATTTCAGAACAACAAATCTTTTTTTTTTTTAAGATTTTATTTATCTATTTGACAGAGAGATAGAGAGTACAAGCAGGGTAACGGCTGTCAGAGGGAGAAGCAGGCTCCCACTGAAGAGAGAGCCTGATGTGGGGCTCAATCCCAGGACCCTGAGCCGAAGGCAGATGCTTAACCAACTGAGCCACCCACGTGCTCCAAGACAATGAATCTTTCCTGCCCTTAAAGATAGATTCCAAACCTGAAGAAATTAAAGTAAATAAAGATAGTAAAATTTAACTTTTTAAGTAAAATTGTACATCTCAGGAAAAATATTAAGGATCTTGCAATAAGCTAAATGCAGAAAGAAACATCATCAAAATAGGAAAGAATCAAGTTAGTGATCTGAAAGAGAGCCTTGGGAAAAATCACATAATGAAGAGACAAAAGACAGACAAAAGTGATATAAGGACAATAGGTATAAGGAACAAAAAAGATGAGCCAACAATTAGCTTGATGTCACTGAAACAGAGGAAAAAATTAAGGAACTAGCACTCTGCAAAACATACTAACAAACAGATCAAAGAAGACTTTCCTAAAAGGAATAGAATGATATTTATGTTAAAGAGGAAGGCAAGTCTTTCATAAAGTTCAGTGTTTCTTGCTGATTAAAAAAAAGAAACAAATCCTTAGTGAAATAGATATTAATATAAACCACCAACATTCAGCTTCATGCTTAATGGTAAAAGACTAGAAACCTTCCCAGTAAATTCGAGAATAACATAAAGATGCCCAAGAGAGCCATCATTATTTTTTTTTAAAGATTTTATTTATTTATTTGAGAAAGAGAGAGAGTGAGACAGTACATGAGAGAGGAAAAGGTCAGAGGGAGAAGCAGACTCCCCATGGAGCTGGGAGCCTGATGTGGGACTCGATCCCGGAACTCCAGATCATGACCTGAGCCAAAGGCAGTCGCCCAACCAACTGAGCCACCCAGGCACCCCGGGCCATCATTATTATTACTTAAAAATTGTATCATTATGATTCACAGACCAATACCCCTGGGGCAAATAATACAATATATGTTAATCAAAAAATGTATCATTATATATTTTGAAAACCCAAGAGAACCAACTAAAAAAAGAAAGCATTAGAAACAGAGGATCAGGGGCGCCTGGGTGGCTCAGTGGGTTAAGGCCTCTGCCTTGGGCTCAGGTCATGATCCCAGGGTCCTGGGATCAAGCCCCACATCAGGCTCTCTGCTCAGCAGGGGGCCTGCTTCCCTTCCTCTCTCTGCCTGCCTCTCTGCCTACCTGTGATCTCTGTCTGTCAAATAAATTAATAAAATCTTAAAAAAAAAAAAAGAAACAGAGGATCAATAGGGTGGATAGGTATAAATAATATTTTATCTATTTTTATAATCATAAGAGCTTTATAAATACTAATTTGAGTTTGAATATTGATTAAAAAAAATAAATGCCTTGGAGTAATAGCAAAAACTAAGCTAAAGTCCTGAATGAATTTTTCAACTCAACTCAGAGACAAAAAAAAAGAAGACTGTTTAAATAAAAAGACAGATCATGTTCTTAGGAATTCATACTTGTAAAGAGGTCAATTCCCCTTACTGAATTTATAAATTCAATGTAATGGCAATTAAAAAATACCAAAACAATTATATTTGTGGGAAAATGGGGAAACTTGACAAACTTGACTAAAAACAGACATACAAGATATTTGAGGAAAATCTGTGAAAAAAAGAGTAATAATTGAAACTAGCATGTCCACAACTAAAACATCATAATATTTCACTCATTTATAAAATATGATCATTCCAGATTAATAAACAACAGTTAATGGTCTATATGATATAATATAGACCTAAACACAAGTATATGCAATAATTTAATTTATGATAAAAGGTGGCAATTCAACTCTGTGAGATATTGGAGCAACAGGCAAGCCATTTGAAAAAAAAATGATTAGATTTCTATCCCTCTCTCTATGCAAATAAACATCAGATAAATAAAAAAATCATCATGCAGTAACTAAAATGGCACAAGGAATGTTTTGGGGTGATGGAAATGTTTCTCAAATCAGACCATGAGGATGGCTGCATAACTCTGAATTCACTAAAAGTTGTTGAATTGTACACCTACAATGAGTGAACTTGGTGGTACACACATTATACATTAATAAAGCTGCTGAATTTTTAATTGTAATAAAAGTAGAAGTACCAAAAACCACAGAAGTCCTGAAAGAAAATATGGGTGAATATTTTTAGAATTTTGGATTGAAAGCGCTTCCAAACATGATGTAGAAACCCAGATACAAATTTAAAACGTGTATCTACGAATGGATAAAGAAGATGTGATCCATATACACAATGGAATATTACTCAGCCATCAGAAAGGATGAATACCCAACTTTTGCAACAACATGGATGGGACTGGAGGAGATTATGGTGAGTGAAATAAGTCAAGCAGAGAAAGTCAATTATATGGTTTCACCTACTTGTGGAACATAAGGAATAACATGGAGGACATTAGGAGAAGGAAAGGAAAAGTGAAGGGAGGAAAATCGGAGGGGGTAGATGAATCATGAGAGACTGTAGGTTCTGAGAAATAAACTGAAGGTTTTGGAGGAGAAGGGGGTCGGGGGATAAGTGAGCCAGGTGGTAGATATTAAGGAGGGCACGTATTGCATGGAGCACTGAGTGTTATACGTAAATAATCAATCTTGGAACACTACATCAAAAACTAATGATGTACTGTTTGGTGACTAATATAACACAATAAAGAAATAAAAATTTATCTAGATAAAGACATTAAATAAAATCAAAGAAAAAAGGCAAACTATGAAAAAAAATCTGGAACGTGTTTGAGATAGGACTAATTTTCTTTATACCATCAATAAAATTAACTCAATGTATAATAACTCAACATAAATTTAATAATTCCTGTGTTGACACTGTCTCTACACATGATAAACTGATTAACAATACATTGTCACCAATTCATAGCAAGGATTACCAATCTGATAGCCAAATCATAAAATATGCCCCTGAAGAGAAAAGCTTTCCGAAAACCACTGTGTTCCATAAAGCAACAGATCATCCAGGAGCTTGCTAGAAATGCAGAATCTTGGGGCCCATGTCTCCTGTTCTCAGCCAGAATCTGAATTTTAATAAAATTCCAGGTAACTGATACATACATTAAAGTTTTCAGAAGCACTACTTTCAAGTATCACATTCCTTTTCTGCCTGGCATTTTCTCCTTCAGAAGCAAAATTATCATCTAATAGGGTTCAGGGTCTTCTCATCTAGGTTTGTTATCTTGGAATTAATTCTCATATGTAAAAGACCATAAGGAAAAACATCACATTTGAGGTTACTCTGAATAGCCTAGTAAATGTGCATTATGCTCCCACATATTAGACCAAAATTATATATTATCATAGTTTAATACTTTATTTTGATGATAAAACAAGTTTACACTGTAGAAACATTCTAGATTTTTTATTTGGTAGAATTTTTCTTGAAGTCTACTCTACTATACCTATCACTGCTGTGAACGATGACTGGCAACATCACAGTAACTAGATACAGTTGCTTCTGACCATGGAACTGTGCCTTAGCTAACTATAAGGAGTCTATCAGAACCATCAGCACTCATGCTTCACTACCTTCAAGTAAATGGTCATGCCAAACTGTAAGAACAATGCAGGCTTCATAGAGGATGCTGAGAAACAGACTGCATGAGTAGATTCCCCTATAAAGGACTTCTCTGCACTTAAATGCCACACCAAGTTCAATAGCTGTTCCTATTGAAATACTAAAAGGGCAGGCTGGCCTATATTTTCCTAGATGAAATCCTTCCATATTGAAGACATAGAAGGTTATTTTGTATGCTATCCTGTCTTCATCAGCCCTTCATCCAATTCCTTCCAATAACACTTCTTTTCAAGTTAAAAATAAATGACAACACGTTTAGACAAACATTAGTTTTGTTGAGGTAGAATTCTAAAAGGTAAAAAGTTACCTTGTTTTGCTCACTTTGGGCCCCCGAATTTTGACTCTAATACCACAGGTAGGCTCTGTTTGGTTTAAAAGACACTACGTACATAGATTATTTAGCCTGGATTTGACAGGAGCAACAAAAGCTTTATTGGAACAACTGAACCCAAATTCTATAATGTAATGGTTTCTAAATGCTGATCCACAGAACACTGCTAGGCCAGGTCATAAGAATTACCGGGAAACATTTTTTTTTTTTTAAGATTTTATTTATTTGACAGAGAGAGATCACAAGTGGTGGAGAGGCCAGCAGAGAGAGAGAGAGAGGAGGAAGCAGGCTCCCCGCAGAGCAGAGAGCCTGATGTGGGACTCGATCCCAGGACCCTGAGATCATGACCTGAGCCGAAGGCAGAGGCCTAACCACTGAGCCACCCAGGCACCCCCACCGGGAAACACTTTTAAAATACAAACTCTAAAGCCCTGTCACCTGGATTCAGATTTCTTAGATATGGGGTGAAATCCAGAATGGGCATTTTTTTCCAAATTCCACCAGACAATCCTGATGCATAACCTAGGTACATATGCAAGAACTTGAAAAATCATTTACTGGGGTAAATGATATCCAATTCTCACTGTTCCACACTTGAATTAATAACTATTAACATGACATTTCCATACTGTATTCAATAGGACACACTTCCCTCAAGATGCTAATACTAAATATCCAAATGAACAAACAAAAATAAGGTTCTATATTCAAAAAGGTTTAAGAAACACTGCATTTAAATAAAATCAGAATGTTTTCTTTACTTCATATAACTAATGTACGTTACACATCTCTCCCTCAGAGAATATGGTAGGTAGCAATTCCCTAATTTATTTGACCATGGACTCCTCTTTTTGGTGTGTCCTGTCTCAACACCTGCCAGAACTGGTGTTCTGTAGAGCAGAGTTCAGGAAGCTGTCTTCACCAGTGAGTAGGAAGCAGTATCTAGGATACTGAGTCCCATTGTCTCTGTCCCTCTTCCTTCTTTCTCCACTGTGCTGTGATGTCTCCTTTCCTCAAAGCCCCTTGTCTCTGGTCACAGTCAGCACTCACTCTTGGTCCATGCACTTGTTGATGCATAACCACTGAGGATTAAATCATCACCACTGGTGAGCATGTAAGGTTTTTTTTTTTTTTAAGATTTTATTTATTTATTTGACAGAGAGAAATCACAAGTAAGCAGAGAGGCAGGCAGAGAGAGGAGGAAGCAGGCTCCCTGCTGAGCAGAAAGCCCTATGTGGGGCTCGAACCCAGGACCTGGGATCATGACCTGAGCCGAAGGCAGTGGCTTAACCCACTGAGCCACCCAGGTGCCCCAAAAGGTTTTGCTTCTTTTGGTCAGCTCTGCAGTATTAATGTGGCTATGATGATTTGAGTTTGTTCCTTCCCCCCACCTCTCCTTCTCTCTCTCTGTCTCTC
Source organism: Lutra lutra (assembly GCF_902655055.1). Classification (NCBI taxonomy): domain Eukaryota; kingdom Metazoa; phylum Chordata; class Mammalia; order Carnivora; family Mustelidae; genus Lutra; species Lutra lutra. The sequence goes on along the minus strand of NC_062282.1, from coordinate 103,100,836 downwards.
TCTCTCTCTGGAGCACAGGTTCTTTCCGCATGCTGAATAAGCAGCTGAAAAGGGTCCTTCTATTTGAGCTTCTCCAACTCCTACCTGACACCATTAAACACCCTCAGATAACCCCAGATATTATAGTTTTTGTTCTTCATGCCAAATATCGTATGGGTGAAACCAAAAAGGATTACAGACACAAAAACCTATTCTCCATCAACCACCATCTCTGATGCCCTAGGAGGACAAGGTGGGTGCTAGAAGGAGACATTTTTAGAAAGATGGTATCCTTTACATAAAAGGGATCGGTCAATGTCCAAGTGAAATAATTGTTCACATGGATTTTTATAAGCTTCAAATATTATTGTTAGTTCTAGTTCTCTCCTAATTCTCTCCCCCTCCTATCACCACGACAATCCATAAAACAAAAGAGAAATCAGGAGAGGTTTCTGATTTGTGTTGTTTTTTTAAGCACATAGCATATACAAGGCATTATAGGGATTTAGATATGTATGTATGCATGAATTGTTGTTTTTTTTCCTTTTGAACCCCTTCACTCATTTCTCTGATCCTGTCCTGACCAGAGGCCCTTTTATTCCTTTGATAATGAAAATAGGTGGTCACCATGTATGGAAAAATATGTATGTTTTGCTTTTCCTAGCCAATATTCTACTTCAGAAGGGCCTTCAAGTAGTTTGATGTAAAAAATTGGGACAGAGGAAAGAAAGACACCCAGCAAAACACCATGCAATTATGTAGCCACTCAAAACCAGGCTGCCCTAAAGGAGGGCATGTCAGATAAAAGAGACAGCACAAATTGGAAAGCTTTTTAGCCCTCAACGGTACTTTAATATTAGGCCTTCACAGGATTAGTATTAGTGCTCTACATGACCGCTTTATAATTACTATCTCCAAAAGTGACTACAAAGGCTCAGCCTAATATCAAGGTCTATGAAGTCTGGGTCATGCAAGAGTGCTAACTGACCCGTGTGCCATCACCATGGTGATCATACTTGAAACTTACTCCAAGGATGATTTGATAAGATTGTAGCAGAGCCATTAACAAAATTCCTCTAAAGACAAATGGAACTGATGGTTCAGTTATAACAACTGAGGACAGATGAATCCCTAAGAAGAAGACAGGAGCTGGTCTTCTCCGGCCTTTTCTGCATGCTAAGATATGATGCCCTCTGTCTCCACACTTCTCCAAAGAGGAATTCACGACAGGTAACAGTTATCAGCTCCTGGAGGCACTTTTCCAGTTAAATGTTTCTATATTTCTGTTCCTTTGAATCCCCGTGGTTATAAAATGAGGAAGTGTTTAACACTGAGAACTTTTACAACAATGAAAGACTGTTTGCTAAAGGCCGGCCTTGACTCCTCATTAGTGTTTTACTGTTCCCAAACCCAATACTGGAAAAACCAAGGATCAGTCAGTCTGTCAGGTCCAGGTGGCAAATGGACGGATGGCCCCAAAGAAGTGAGATCCATGTTGTCTGCAGTATGCAATGAAGTGAGGTCAAACAGCTGTTAGGCTAGAAAACATGGTGGCATTCACTGAGTGAGTTCAGCCCTAGTCAGAGAAAATACATCCATGAATTAGAAACTGGAAATCAGGGCATGTCAGCCCTGCCCCCAGCTCTGTGTAGAATGACCTGAGAGATAAATTAGAATATGATACGCAGAAGATATTTCTCCAAATTTCTGTGTGGTGGCCATGAGAACACACCACTCAGATCTGCTGTCGGCAGGAGTGGAATGGACCAATAGCCCCTGCTGCAGCCTTCTGGATCCATCACCACGTCTGCATCATGGCCATGCTTCCACTAGACTGGCCCAAGACTTGACCGTGCATGGCAAGGGTACTAGTGCAGTCCGTCGTATGGCTGTGAGACCCAGGAACAGCTGACTTGGGTCAGAGAACTCTCTGTTGAACAGCAGACACATTCTTAGAACTGCACTGCAGTCTGAGACTTCCTGCCAAATCCTCCTTCCTTCCCCCTCTCCTTCACAGGCAGCACTTATTTCAAAGGCTGCAGCTCTCCCCACCTCCCTCCGCTCTCGCTCTCCTTTATCTTTCACAGGCATTTTCCTCAACAAATCTCCTGCATGTCTCAGTGCATCCTGGTGACTTTCCCGGAGAACCCACCTGATGCAGAGAGTTTACATGAAATAGTTCACACTGGGTATTAACTTTAACTCCTCCAAAGCCCTTTCTTGTACATAATCTTATTTGATCCATGGAACTCTTTGTAAGGTGTCCTTGAGATCTTTCATGAGCAAAGAAATCCTTCCTTTTTAAATTAATAATAATACTCTACAAAACTATCTGTGGCCACACACAGCTATTAAGCATAAACTGTGTTGTTTATTCATCTATTCAACAAATACTGAGTCACTTCTATGAACCCAATGACAAAGATTCTTTGCTTAACCAAACGTGAGTCAGGCTCCTGAACTTTCTCCTAGATCCATCTGAGCACTTCCTTGTAAAATCCAGTCTTAGCAAACACCCTGCTTAGTCAGTTTAACCAGAACTTCCCACCCTTGACACCTGAGCATGCCCCATCACCCTGACCTGTCTTCAGTAAGAATACTGGTAGATTGGTTTAGTCAAAATGCCCCAATCCCTGATGTTTCCTCTAAGTAATTTTCCATCCAGTGACTCCCACACTACTCCTCAGCTATAAATTCCCGCTTGCTTATGGAGTATTCAAAGTTGAATCCAATCTCTCTCCCCCACTGCAAAATTCTGTCAAAGTGGTCTCTATACCTATCTAGTCTGCCTGGTCATCTTTAACAAGGGTTATGAATAATTTTTTCTTTAACACCATTTCTATGCAGGATTCTCTTGGGGATACAGCAGTAAGACAGAGTCAGTCCCTGCCCTTACAGGATTCACATCGATCTTAAAATCACAACTGTAGTAAGAGATACAGAGAAAAAGATCCAGGTGTTATGGGGTTAGGAAAGATTCTAGGGAACCTAACTTTGGTAATCTTAGAGAACACTTCCCTAAGACCTATCACTGAAGTTTGGTTCAGAAGGAACAAGTGAACATCATCTGGAAAGGGTGGTTGAGCTAGTAATAGGGACAGATGGGTGCCACTGAGTAGACAGGGATGGGGGGAAAGGCCCTAGGCAGGAAGCAATTGGGATCATTCAGAGAATTGAATGGGGATCAGCATATGTTAGAAGCAGAGAGCAAAAGAGTGCAGGCACCAGATACTGCTATAAGCGCTATACCTCTTGGCCAAAAGAGTTCCCAAGATTCTGCTTATGTATGCCTGTAAAATAATTTGGGAAACTATGTACCCATTCACACACCGTTAATTCACATCTAAATTCTTTTACTTTAAATTTAAACAGATACAAAGGATTTGATTTCTGGTATATTACAAATATTGACATCTTAAAATAATGGAATAATGTTCCAAGAAAATGCCAAAGCTAATGCTACCCAATACCATTCATTGAAAAAAAAAAAAAAAAAAATATATATATATATATATATATATATGAACAAGCTGATCTTCAACACTTAGAAACCTTTTATCATTCTTTTTTCTCCATGAAGTCATTTTTCCATTCCACCTTCCCCACAGAATATTTTCATGTAAAATATTTTTATACTTGAAAACTCTTTACTGATGTCATTTCATCCTCAGGGTAAAATTTTCTTTCTGGATTAAGTTATTACTATAATTATTATTAATATGTGCTTCATGAAAAGCAATATAGATATATTATAAATTTTAAACGTATCTTTAAAATTGGAAATGCTTCTGTTATAATGGAATGAATGAGGAGTCTTCATTTCATTTCATGTTTTGGAGGATAATTATTAATTGCTACAATGAGACTGGGTTGAGTACCCATTCTAATATGCTTATTGGGAGTTCTGGGAATCTTTTTTCATACATATAAATAGATGGTATTAGAGCAAAATTTGCTATAAAATGTCATTCCACTCTTTGAACTTCTACCACTTTACATGCCAAAACCACACAATGGCATATCTTCAAATACTATTTTTGTGATCCACCAGCTCACAACTCAATTAGATCTTCCTCAATTTTGTTGAAAGCAAAGGAATGGAAATCATCCTGAATTGTGAAAAGACTTGTTACCCATCATTAGAGATATCAATTTCTCAGTTTCTGGGAATATATCAAAAAGACTTTGCCAGGATTGATCAAATAACTATTAATTATATCTCTTATTCTTTCATCTGGAAGCATCTTCGTTAGCCTAATATACTCACAACAGGTTGGGAAAACTAAGATATTCAGTATTATTAATATGCTTTCAATAAATTGAGTCAAATCTGTAACTTGCATACTTTTTTTAAAAGGTATTAACAAAAGTATATTGAAGAAAACACACTGTATAACCTAATTAGCAAAATGATCCCTCATTGTCAAACCAATAATCAAAGAGAATTCTGACTCCATTTTCATTTCAAATAACCCGCCATCTGAATTCCAGTTGTAGGTATATGGTTAGATAAGGCATGGAGTTCTGCCTCAGTCTGTAATCTGGATATGAGAGACATATTATAGAGAATAGCAAATATGGCTTTCATGTGACACTTGCTAATTTGAAAAGGAATTATATTCATTATACTACATAAGTTTAAAGTCATATATTGAAAACTTACAGAGATATTTGCAATAGAACATTTACATAATTATCATTGACATCTTGTTTATATTCAATTAGAACTGTTTGATGATTAAGCTGATGGTACAGTTACAGAAGGTGACCAAACAGAAAATCTTAAATCCAATTTTTTCCGGTGGGAAAGAAAATGGTTAAGAGTCAACTGGAGTTACCACCATCAGCTTCATGTAAAATGTTGCAGAGGACTCCTGAGGATCAAGAGCACAGTTTTTGATTACCCTAGCCCAATTTAATTCACTCACAAAATATAGCTGGTTGTCACACAATATGGTGCCAGTATTATGTACAAAATAAGCCATGCTCTCTGTCCTGGGAGAACTAAATTTTTTACGGATAAAACAATATATATTCTTACCATGTTATATTTAAAAGGCAAATAAAGAGTTACAGAATACAGCCCTTGAAAAGACAAAAGGGGAGACTAAACTGGTATAGTCAGAACAGGTTTCAAGGATCTTGCCTTGAAGGACAGCATAGATGAAAACCAGCATTCCAGGTAGAGGAAAGAGTATAAGGAAAGAGGAGGAGGTAATTCAGGGATCAGAAAAGAAGCCAACCAGGGTGCCAGAGTGTCTTTGAAACTGGGGAACAGTATAAGCAAAGCTCAGATTATAAAGAGCCTGAAGTGAACCCACAAAGACTGAGGCTTGATTTTTTCTTATTAAAGATTTTATTTATTTATTTGAGAGAGAGAGAGTGAAAGAACATGAGAAGGGAGAAGGTCAGAGGGAGAAGCGGACACCCCATGGAGCTGGGAGCCCAATGCGGGACTCAATCCTGAGACTCCAGGATCATGACCTGAGCTGAAGGCAGTCCCTTAACCAACTGAGCCACCCAGACGCCCCTGAGGCTTGATTTTATAGGTAATGGAGAGCTACAGGAGGTTGTGGCACAAAGGAAAGATACAAAGAACACAAATTAGCTTATGGAAATGGGAAACTAAAACAGGAGAATTCAAAACTACTAAGAACATACTGTAACAACGCAAGTATCAGGGGCACTTGGGTGGCTCAGATCATTTTCCTGGGGTCCTAGGATCAAGCTCCGCCTGTTTGCCCCTCTCCCTCTGTCCCTCCCCACCAGGATCCTCCTTCAAAGACCATAAAATTCTGATATGCTATGGAGAGCAGCTTTATAAGAGAACAGTTGGTGGGACTTAGCAACTGCACAGAGAAGAAAAGAAAGGGGTATCAAAGAAGACTGAATGACTAGAAAACATGAAGAAATAATGAGCAGGAGTTGAATAGGATGTTGGTTCTTGGGAGAAAATGTTGAGTTTTTCCTAAAGTTTGAAGGGATAAAGTAGCATGAAAGTTAGCGTTTTCTCTTCATTGCTTTCTAATCCTTTAAAAAAAAAAAAAAAAGGCCTTTCTCTATCATCTACAATATCCAAAAAGAGAATAACTGCATTCAAACATAATTTAAAATATTTAGGACACTTTCAGCATTAATTAGAAATGGAATCAATATAATCTCTAGTGAGGGATAACTTTTATTTTTAAAAACTTCTCAAAAGGCAAATTGCTTTTGCTTTAGTGATGTAGGTATTTGCAGTAAACCTTTGGGGCTTAAATTACTAGCTTGAATTTTCTGTTTCCCACATGTAAACCAAGCCACACACTCGAGAAGTATTTTTTTCTCTTAAGATATTTCTTTTAACATAAAAGGAATATTCACTCGATACCCTCTTTCAAAATGTTATCTTTACCCTGAGTTGTTCATACTAGATTCTAGATGATATAGGTGAGAATGCTTTGAACAAGCAAAACTATAATCCTTCCATATGTAAAGTCAGCATGTATTTAAATTTTCTTTCGAAGCTACATCACATGCAACTGGGAACAAAAGCTACAGAGAACAAAGTGTAATGGATCGTGATGACTGTTTTAGAACAGCTTGAACCTTCTTACAGCCTACAAGACAGCTATGTGAGCTGAATTCAGAAGAAGTACTGAAAATGAATTTCACTGCAAGCTATGCTGGTTCAGAGGCAAATTTGCTTTTATAGAACATAACTACAGGACTCTCAAGTAAAAGTTCTCATGCCAATGAAAAGATTATCTCCCATGTCCTTCCATTATGAGTATTTCTTCTTAATACCAAGCACACAGATAATCACGCACAGAATGTTTTTTAAACTGCTAATACATTTTGCTCCAATTGCTTGCCACTAATGCAACAAATTGCATTTTTCTATCATTTTCCTGGTGTTATGGTCTTGTCTCTGGTGAATGAAAGTATTATTGCTCCAGGAGATCAAATGCATTTTCATGTTTTGAGTCAGAAGAGAGGTCAAAGAGTGAGTTTTTTATTCATTGTCTTTATCTTTTAAATGTAACATAAAAATAATTGCATCAAGAGCAGAAAGGAGGAAAGGAGAGAAATGTACCACGTTGGCATTCTACTGTAGCTTTTAATATCCTCAAGGAATAATGCCTTTGTCCTATCTCCTTGGAAGAAGTTCTCATTGAGTACAGGGCCACTTCTGTGCAGATTAAATTTTTCAAGCTATGCTCAGCTTCAGCATATTCTTAATGAACAGAAGCCTCTCACATCCCGGAAAAATCACATCTCTTCAGTGTGACTGGGATGATATCTTTCAATTCTTTACTGAGAGATTACAAGTAAATATATCTGGGGAAGACTAATGACCAAGGAGACTTGATACTAGCTAATGCTGTTCTGCCACTGAGGTAATCTCCCCACCTCGGTCTCCAACGGAACCAGACATGTTCAGATGGAATATTCCATCAGGAGAAAAGATATTCCATATCAGTATGGTACCTTGCTTGCTTGAGAATCATGACACACAAGAAATAGAGACGCCCATCAAGCACATTAGTCCATTATTTTTTTCCTAGGAATTCTCTGTTCTGCCCATTTCTCTTAACTCAAATCCTCCCAGGCAGAGCCCTAGCACTCCTATTTTCTTTTCCCTGTGCTGGAACTCTCCCAGCCATTTCTGATACAAAGACTCAAGCAGGCATTTAATGGTGCAGAACAAGCAGGCCAGCCCTCTCTGCAGTGCACCTCATTGCAGTAAGAGTGTGCTCCTAGTGACTCAGAATGAACCAGATACAGAGTAAAAAATAACAGCACAAAATGGCAGTTTACAGAATATTGGCAACCTGTGATCTAGAGAAAGGCTGTATGACTGATCAGTTACCCGAGAGCTAGCTGTCCTATCTGCTGCCTTCTTCAAAGATGGGAAAGAATGTAAACTTCTTTTCCCAAGGAAATCAAAGCATTCTCTTGTTTAAATACACAGACACAAATACACACAGTCTCTGATTTTCCAAGCTATGTTGTATCAAAATCAGAGCTATAGGTCAAAATCTTGTTCTTGCATTTTCATTTTTTATTGCTGCAATTTTCTTTCCTTTGTGAAAGCTTTACATATAAATACAAAATCTAAAACACATGTATTTGTATTTCAAAATATTGCAAAATGGAAGTTCTTTGGGTTATGCCTACTTTCTTTTTAATTATTTCTAATTGAAATATGGAAGTCCTTCACTAGAAAGAGCTGGCAAGGGGCGCCTGGGTGGCTCAGTTGGTTGAGCAGCTGCCTTCGGCTCAGGTCATGATTCCAGGCTCCTGGGATCGAGCCCCGCATCGGGCTCCCTGCTTAGCGGAGAGCCTGCTTCTCTCTCTCCCTCTGCCTGCCGCTCTGCTTACTTGTGCTCTCTATCTCTCTGTCAAATAAATAAATAAAATCTTTAAAAAAAAAAAAAAAAGAAAGAGCTGGCAAATTTGCTTATATGTAAGAGCAGCCAACTTATGCTGACCCAGACCTATTACTACTAGAACTTTTCTTCGTTCCAACCTCCCCTCTCCCTTTGTTCCTATGTTCCCCACTGCCTTCTCATTCCTACCACTCCACATTCCATGCCTCACTTTTTTTTTTAAGATTTTATTTATTTATTTGTCAGAGAGAGAGGAAGAGAGAGCACAAGGAGTGGGAGCAGCAGCAGAGGGAGAAGCAGACTTCCCACAGAGCAAGGAGCCTCATGCATAACTTCATCCCAGGAGTCTGGGATCAAGACCTAAGCCAAAGGCAGACACTTAATTGAATGAGCCCCCCAGGCATCCCTCCATGTCTCACTTTTGACTTCACAGCTACTAATTTGTGGAAGTTATACTAGGAGGACAAGCTGTCAAGGGAAGACCAGGGAGCTCCAGGCAAGCAAAACCTCCCTGAACACCTCTTGCTTTTTGCCACATTCCAGCGCAGTCTGAGATAGAAAATGGAAAGAATCCGCAACATTTGCTGCTCTTCATGGCCTAGCCCCTAGTACCCTGGCCTCAAAGCTGACTGTGGGAGGACAGAGAAACAGAAGAAGAGACCAAAGAAAGAGGCATAGGGATGAAATGCCTTGCAGCCCCCACTGCCCTCATCCCTGCCATGTTCCACCCCACACACCCTGGCACAATGTAAACCCTTTAGGAAAGGAAAGGAGTGACATAAGTTAACTGAGATTAAGGTCTTACCATCTGGCAGAATGAAGCCCCAAAATACAAATTTAGCTCAGTTACTTTTCTTGCACATGTAAGTTTGTGGCCTGAAAGTCATACTTGGGTGCACTAGGAAGAGGGTGCTTTCTCAACTTAAGAAGTACCTATTCTAAACTAACAGTCAACAAAATAACTTACAGTGAAAAACTAAGGCATTCTCGTTTGAAATAAAGATCAAAATAAGCAAATCTACTACTGTCATTCTTCTGTTGAACCCAATCAAAAACAAAGGTAGTTGAAAGTAGAAGTAGCACTTTAACTACTAGAAATAAGGACACAGAAACCGTCATTATTTATAACTTAAATGAGAATCAACTGAAAAGCTCCTAACTTTTTTTAAAATTTTGTTAAAAAAATCAAATTTAGGGGCACCTGGGTGGCTCAGTGGGTTAAAGCCTCTGCCTTCAGCTCAGGTCATGATCCCAGGGTCCTGGGATTGAGCCTCATGTCGGGCTCTCTGCGCTGCGGAGACCCTGCTTCCTCCTCTCTCTCTGCCTGCTTGTGATCTCTGTCTGTCAAATAAATAAATAAAATCTTTAAAAAAAAAATCAAATTTAAATAAGGTGAATATACACTTTGAAAGTCTTGTCTATACAGCATCAACACCAAAAAGATGAACTGGAGAAAAACAAGTTGTACAAGACAACAATAAAAACCATAAAATAGCTAAGAATAAAACTAACCCAAAAAAGTGGGAATGGTATGAAAAAAATAAAAATTTTGGTGAAAAGTATAAAAGATTTACATAAGAGACATTCGACATATAACAATGGAAACACCAAATACCTCTAATGATAATAAAAGGCATCATTTAGTAAGAGGCATAGAATGGGAGGTAGTAATTTTTAGTTATTTTAATTAATGAGCACCTACTATATGCCAAGAATTGCTGAAGGTGTTTATATCCTATTTTCATTTTATTGCATCTTTCTAACCAATCTATCAAGTATTGCTATCCCCATTTTACAGATAATGTAAGTCAGATTATAAAATATGTACTTTAACCACTTTGATACATTATATCTATTAAAATGTTTAGGTTTCACCTCTAAAGCATTTAGCTTTAACAAAGTACCTACATAAATCGAATGGAATATTTAATATAAAATTATTATACATTTCTTCTGAAAGAAGTGTGAAGGGAAAGACAAAAATTTCAAAGAGTAATACCACAGAAGAAGTAATAGAGAAATTTCAAAAGAAACAGACCCTAGTACAAACAAATTTTTATTATTTGGTCAAGGAAGCATCACAAACCAGTGGAAAAAATCAATGATTAAATTTTAACCCACTGAGCCACCCAGGCGCCCCATCAATGATTAAATTTTAAATGATGCTGAGAAAATTGACTAGTTTAGGAGGAAAGAAATGATCCTTTGCTTCATGTCACACATCAAACCAATTTCCACAAGTTTTAAAGAATTAATTAAAAAATACACACACATCAACATCATAAACTAGAAGAAACCATATAGGGATAGACTGAGCATAAAAGCAAAAGAAATTACAATGAAAAAATTCAATAAATTTAACTTACAACACAAATTTCCATATTTTATGAATAAAATGTGAGACTAAAAACACTGGGGGATATCTGCAATGTATATGACAAATGGTTAATGTATTTGTATTTAAAGATGCCCCATCAGTCGATCTTTTAAAAAGACAAAAATCTCAACAGAAATATGGGCAGAGTATAAATAGGCAATTTGCAAAAGAATTGCTCAGATTTTCTAATCTACTTATGTTAAAAATAGATGTCAGTTTGGTAATTTGTGTTTACTAGGAATTAAATTATTTCACTTTTTTTTAATTCACTTGAATAATTTTTATAATACTTCTTACATATTTTAATGTCTATAGAATCTAAAGTGATGTCCCATTTTTAACTCCTGATATTGGTAATTTGCAGCTTCTCTCTTTTTTTGGCCAATCTTTCTGGCACAGAACCAACTTTTGCTTATGTTGATCCCTTCTATTATACGTTTGTTCTATTCCATTAATTTCTGCCTTTAACTTTATTCTATCTTACCTTTTCCTTTTTTTAAGTATAGTTTGCCATTCTTCCAACTTCCTGAGATGGATACTTAGATCATTGATTTTCACCCCTCCTTGTTTCCTAACATATGCATTAGGGATTATGATTTCCATCTAAGCAAGACTGCATTCCTAAACTTATAATTACAGTGATCTGCCTAAACATGAAACTGAAGTCAGTTAACTAAGTGAATTAATTTTTTAATAGCAATGATAATGAGAAGATAGTGGCAAAAGAGAGAAAACATTTGGTCGAAGACAAAAATGGCAAGAGCAGAGACTGATCATAAATGAGCCATGATTTCAGGAAAACAAAATAAGAAGATAATGAGAAAATTTCTCCTAAATGTGAATCAGATTTTGTCTTTATTTCCTCATTAAGGAAAGTAGTCTCAAAACAGATGCTCTATCTCTTTAAATGGAACTAATGCTAGTTTCTCCCAAAGCATTGAGATTATACCATATATTATTCCTGAGGTAGCAGGCATTAGGAGAACAGGTTGTAAAATCATTGACCAGAGTTCAACATGTGACAGAAAGGGAAGGGCATTCCTACTGATATACTCTAAAATTTTATTGTTAATTGACAAACTACAGAGGAACAGAGAAACAAGACCATAACAACTGAAAGAGGTTCAAATCTATCGGTAAAACGATCTACTGGTTGGAACAGAACTCTGTCAGGCCAGAAACACACACACTCACACACACGTATGTACGCACACATGCACACAAGCATGCACACCAAAGAGCTCTCAATAAAGGGGAAATACTACACTTGAAACTATGACCTTCTTGGAGTTCTACTTTCTCAAGTCGTCTGATAGTGGAGTATCCCAAGGCTCCGTCCTGACTCTGCTTTTCTTCTTGATTTATATTCCTGCCCTAGATGAGCTGATCCAATCTCCCGGCCTTAAATATCATTTCCCAAATGTATATTTCATTCAGTATCCTCTCCCAAATTCCAGACTTCTACACATAAGCATATAAAATAGACATCTTCAATTTAGGATATCCAAAACTGAACACATCTCCTCTAAATTCTGCTCTATATGCAGCCTCTTTCATTCCAGTTAATAGAAATGCTATCTTTTTTCTTTTCATTTTGAAGTAATTTTAGGCTCACAGAGAATTTGCAAAAATAGTGTAGAGTTTCTGAGAATGCTTTCCCAGCTTTTCCCACAAAAGAAACTCTTACATAAACATAGTACAATTATAACAATCAGGGAATTAGGATCGGTGCAATACTATTAACTAAATACAGACCTTACTTGGATTTCACTAGTTTTAACATGCACTTTTTAAAAAAGATCTATTCATTTATTTACTTGGGGGGTGTGGGGGGGCAGAGGGAGAGAGAGTATCTCAAGCAGACTTCTCTGAGCATAGAGCCTGGCATGGGGTTCAATTCCATGACCCCAAGATCATGACCTGAGCCAAAACCAAGAGTCGATCACTTAACCAACTGAGCCACCCAGGTGCCTGGACATGTGCTCTATTTTGTCTTTGGTGCATAGTTTTGTGAAATGTTATCACATGTTTAGATTTTTGTAACCAGCAATAGATACAATGTATACAGAGTTGTTCCATTACAGCAGAAAAATTCCCTTTTGCTACCCATTAATAGTCATATCCTCCTTACTCCAGCCCTAACCCCTGGAAACCACAGATTTGTTCCCCATTGCTATAATTTTACCATATCAAGAATGTTACATAACTAGAATCATATGGTATGTAACCTTTTGGGATGGGCTATTTTCACTTAACTTACTATAATACCCTTGACATCATTCATCCAAGTTATTGTATTTAGTTCTCTTCTTTTTTCCTTTTTGCTGAGCAATACTCAGTTTTTTAGATATACTATAGTTTGTTTATCCATTCACTTGTTGAAGGACACTTGGATTATTTCAATTTTTGCCTATTACAAACAAAATTATGGATATTCATATATAGGTTTTCATTAAATATAAATTTTCACTTCTCTAGGATAAATATCTAGGTGTGGGATTACTAGGTTATATGGTAAGTAGATAATGAACTTTATAAGAAACTACCAAACTGTTACCTGCACCCCAATGTGTGTGTGTGTGTGTGTGCATGGCAATGTCCACAATAGCCAAACTATGGAAAGACCCCAGATGTTCACCAACAAATGAATGGATTAAGAAGATGTGGTATGAATGTATGTATGTATGTATGTGTGTGTGTATATATACACACACACACACATACACATATAATGGAATACTACTCAGCTATTGACAAATGAAATCTTGCCATTTGCAACGACATGGTTGGAATTAGAGGGTATTATGCTAAGCAAAATAAGTCAATCAGAGAAAGACAATTGTCATATGATTTCACTCATATGTGGATTTAAACAGCAAAACAGGATCATAGGGAAAGGGAGGAAAAAATAAAATAACACAAAAGCAGAGAAGGAAACAAAGCATAAGAGACTCTTAATTATAGGAAATAACCTGAGGATTGCTGGAGGGGAGGTGGGTTGGGGGAATGGGGTAACTGAGTGATGGACATTATGGAAGGCATGTGATGTAGTGATCCCTAGGTGTTACATATGACTGATGAATCACTGACCTCTACCTCTGAAATTAATAAGACACTATATATTTATTAATTGAATTTAAATAAAAACCAAAAAAAAAAAGAAAGAATGAAAGAAACTGCCAAATTTTTTCCAGAGTAGCCATGCCATTTTCCATTCCTGCCAACGACATATGAGACTCAGTTCTTCATATCCTTATGAGCACTTGCTATTGCCTATATTTTTAATTTTAGGCCTTCTAATAATATACTGTAGCATCTCATAGCAGCTTTAATTTGCATTTCCCTAATGGCTAATGATGTTAAGCATCCTTCCATGTGCTTATTTGGCATTTTTTGTGGGAGTATCTCTTCAAATCTTCTTCGCATTTTCCCAAACTTGTTTGTTTTCTTCCTGTTGAGTTTAAAGAGTGTGTATGTGTGTGTGTATCCTTTTGGGATATGTAACTGACAAATAATTTATCACATACTGTCACTTTGTTTTCATTTTTAAAAAATTATTTTATTTATTTATTTGACACACACACACACACACACACACACAGAGAACACAAGCAGGGAGTGGCAGGCAGAGGGAGAAGCAGGCTTTCCGCTGAGCAGAGAGCCAGATGCAGGGTTGGATCCCAGAACCCTGGGATCATGACCTGAGCTGAAGGTAGACACTTAACCAACTGAGCCACCCAGGGATCCCTATTTTCATTTTCTGAATGTTGTCTTTTAAAGAACAAAATTTTTAACTCTGATGAAGCCCAATGTATAGAACTTTTATTTTATGAATCATGCTTTTGATGTCAAGTTTAAGAAATTTTACCTATCCAGGGGTCATGAAGGGATTTTCTTTTGTGTTTTTTCCTAAAAGTTTTGTAATTTTATACATGGATCTATGGTAAATTTTGGTTAATCTTTGTATGTGAGATATACTATGTTTTCAGTTACTCAAACTAAAAATTTTGCAGTTACCTTTGACGTCTCTCTTATACTACATATCAAAACGAAGTTCTACTGACTCCCTCTTCTTGCCTATTCCACACCTGGCCCAACACTGTTATCTTTCATCAGTTTGTGGTACAAGTCTCTTAATTAATCTCCATTTTCTTTCCTTATCCTGTATAGTCTATCCTTAGCACAATAAGAAAAATGATCTTTTTAAAGCATAAGAGAAATCAGGTCCCTCTTCTGCTACAAATTCTCCAATAGTTGTCATTTCTTTACATGACATGATCTGCTCCCTCCCTCCCTTCTCTGACCATATATCTCAAACTTTACCATTCAACACTTCCACTCCCTCTTTACTGGCTTCCTTGTTCTATTTTGACCATGTCAGGCATACTCCCACATTTACACAGTTGTTTCCTTGTTTGAAATGCTCCTCTACCAGATAACTGACTCCTTTAAGACTTTGCTTCAAAGGAAAACTTCCAAATTCATTGCATGAGGCCAGTATCATCCTGATATCAAAACAGGATAAAGACAACACACACACACAAAAGAGAACTATAGGCCAATATCTCTAAGGATAGATGTAAAAATCCTCAGCAAAATACTAGTAAGCCAAATCCAACAATACATTTTTAAAAAATCATTCACTGTGATCAGGAGGAATTTATTCCTGGCTTGCAATGGTAATTCAATGTTTGCAAATCAATCAATGTGATACATCACATCAATAAGGATAGAAACTATATGATCATTTCAATACATGCAGAGAAAGCATTTGACTAAGTACAAGAGCCATTCATGATAAAAGCCCTCAACAAATTAGGTTTAGATGGAACATACTTCAACATAATAAAGGCCATATATGAAAAACCTGCAGCAAACATTCATACTCAATGGGGAAAACTTCTGGCATCTTAGCACCCATCAAAGCAGTGGCAACAAACTATTCTAGTAGTCATTGTATTATTCTTCATTGCCATGTGCTTGCAATTAAGAAAAAAAAAGCCAGTTTCATGTAAGAATGGCCTTGATAAAACACCACAAGTTGTTAGTTCTCAACACTTGAGTACGCTCCTTTTTAATATTCTGTTAGGAAATGAGAAATTCTCATAAAGCACATCTGCTCTATAACAAAGCACAATGGCTGGTTCAAGAAAAACAACCTGTGTAAGTATTTAAGTTGTGAACTAACCTAGATACTTTTTTTCTTTTTTGTTCTTTAGATTTTTATTTAAATTCTAATTAGTTAACATTTAGTGTAATACTTATTTCAGTAGAATTTAGTGTTTCTTCACTTACCTCTAACCCCTTGTGCTTATCCTAACAATTACCCACCCATCACCCATTTAGACCATCCCCCACCTAGCTCCCTCCATCTACCCTGTTTGTTCTCTATTGTTGAATGTCTCATAGACATTTTCTTGATAGAACACCATGTTGTCCTGAAAAAACAGTGGCAAACTATGGTTATTTGGATTTGTGTCTTGGTGGACATTTTCACTTCACATTCTAGTTACTTTAAGGAAAAGAAAACAGTAAATGCTGCCAATTACAAACTCTAATCTCTCAATATAAATTAAGATACTGGAAACTCATATCCTGTACCATGTGCTTGTAAGCCTCCCAATACTTACATTTTTTTAAATCTAACTTCTAATACTATAAATACAAATGGATGTGATCCACATAAACAAAAGCTCTGAGTTTTTCCATAATTTTTAAGAGTATAAGCAATCCTGAAAACAAAGTTTGAGAACAGATGATTTGTCACAATCATTGTGTGATCCTCCTTGCTTTTCACAACCTAGGTGTTTCCATGGATATGTTAATGGCAGAACTCACACAACTCTGAACTTATGCACTAAGAGGCTTCAGCCTCTTATTCATTTTTGCTGTACAACCATGGGTTGCTTTTAAAGTAAGGCAACTACAGCTGAGAACATTGCTTGGTGGCAGTGTGGGGTCTTGGTGCTTAGGAGAGAATAGGGATTTGCCACAAGATTGACCATCCTATAATGAATCTTTAAGGTTTCCAAGGCCAGACATCAACTGAAACCTCAAGGCTTTCTGACAAATTCTTAAAGGAATTACAAGTACTATTTGATTTACTGGAGAGTGTAAATATTGCACATCAAGAAATGCTTCTTGTGTTTGGGAGTTACTTCACACCCTAATCCCCTAACCCGGAAAATAAAGCCGCACATAGGAACAAAAAATATAAAAGTATATATATGTATGTATATACATATGTACATATACATATATATAATTTTTAATATATATAACTTTAAATATATATTAACTAAATATAACTAAATATATAACTATATATTATATATAATACATAATATAACTAAAATACACCATTTTAAATATGACTTATAAATATCTATATATTTACTTACCAGCTTTCACAAACTCATTGGAACAGGATGCCAGGAGATAAAAATATTCAGGAGTAATTTTCTGCAAGTAAACATAAATATTACCTATCTTTTTTTCTTAGAGATGCTGTAATGCAAGAGCCATTGAAAACTTCTGTCAAAATTTCACACATATTCTGGTTTCAAAACACATCTTGTTAGTTGATATTAAATCAGTTTTGATTATATTTAAGGAGATTTTTAACCATCAAGAAAATTTCCCAAAAATGTTTCCTGATACATTTTCTCATTTTTATCTTCAATTTCTTACCAGTTCTGAGTAGTGTTTTAGTTGGAACTTTTTCTACTGCAGGTGCTAGAAATCTAAATTAAACTAAACTGAAGAGGAAGAGGAATTAGCTAACAGAAAAACAGAGGCCCTTGATGTTAAACTCAATCACAGCTAGATCTAGGGACTAGAGTCTTCAGGACTTTCTGTCTTCACGACTTGTCTCTACTTGGCTGCATTCTGCATAGAATCTCTTTCCACTTAAGGGAGTCAAGACAGAGACCACAATCACGCCTCGTCTTTTATTATCAGATTAGCAAATGAGGCAGAAAGAGAATTTCATTCTCCCCACATCCATAATCAATCTTTCTTCTTCCCTCCCTCCCTCTTTCTCTCCCATTTCCTCTCCCCCACCTCTCTCTCTTTCTCTCTCTCTCTCTTTCTCACACACAAACACACACACATGCACACACAGGTTGGCCATGACTGGATCATGTTTCCACTTCTGTGTGCTAAACCAAATAGTGTACTACGATTGGCCCAGCACTGGTCACATGCTGCCTTAGTCAAGGTTCTCCAGAGAAAGAGAACCACTAGGATATTATATATATATATATATATATTACATATATTATACTTTATATATATATCATATACATATATATATCATATATATATATATATATATATATATATATATATATATCAGTCCAACTTCACAGACCTAAGAACCACAGGAGCTGATAGTATAAATCTCAGTCCAGGAGCCAGAAAACCAATGT
Organism: Lutra lutra; assembly: GCF_902655055.1. NCBI lineage: Eukaryota > Metazoa > Chordata > Mammalia > Carnivora > Mustelidae > Lutra > Lutra lutra. The sequence continues at coordinate 103,082,678 of NC_062282.1, read as the reverse complement.
CCTGGCTCAAGCAAGAAGGCAAGACAGGAATGAACCCTCCTTTCTTCTGATTTTTGTTCCATTCAGGCCCTTAAAGGATTGGATGAAGCCCACCCATGTTGGGGGGGCAGTCTACTACACTTGGATGTATGGCTTCAAATGCTAATCTCATCCAGAAACACCCTCACAGACACACTTAGAAGTAATGTTTAATCTCGGCATGCCTTGACTCAGTCAAGACGACACCTAAAACTAATATATATGCCAACCCCGTAATGGTACGTGGATGTGTGAGACCCCATTAGAGAAATACCTCGAGGGCGAAATGGATTTGAGGAGAAACGGATCCACACACAAAAAAGATGCTAGCCAATAAAAAGAGCTCTCTGCTACAACCTACAGAAGCGCTGTTTATCTGTACTCACTGCTCCCACAGCTGAGCATCTTACAAAGACAGTATAAAGTTTTCATAAATTAGCAGTGCTTGACATAATATTTTTCAGAATCATTACTTTGTAATTTTAAAAACTGTCTGAGCTCAGGCAGTGGGGTAAACGGACACTAGAAAATCAATCACCTCTCACTCCTCTGACCAAGGCTGACTATTCAAAAAACAGAAGACATTCAAATTGGCAATAATTAAATTATTATAAAAGTAGAAGGCTGAGTTAGACAATTTGCTGGATAACTTAGTTGGGAAGTCAACCAGAAAAGATAGGCAATGTGGATCTACTTAATAGGAATTGAGTTTTTCCTCCAGAAGCATTACAGACTAATGTTTTTAGACATTGGTATATAGTTAAAGGAAACTCACAACCATCTCTTGATTTTGTGAAAGGATTTCAAACTCAGATGGAAGCTAGAGGATATGAATTGGAGAGTCTCATGCATGTACCATTGGGAAAACAAAAGCTGAAGAACTGAGAGACTTATTTCCCCATAAATGCGTGATTTACAAAAGACTCAAATGTATCTGCCATGAGATCCATAGATCTCACTGAACATCCATCAGGAATCTCTCCCGATCCCAGAGCACCTGGGTGCCTCAGTCAGTTAAGTGGTTAAGTGCCTGCCTTTGGCTCCAGGGCCTGGGATGGAGCCCCGCATTGCGCTCTGTGCTCAGTGGGGAGCCTGCTTCTCCCTCTCCCTCTGCGTCACTCCCGCTGCTTGAGCTCTCTCTCCCTTTGTGTCAAATAAATAAATAAAATCTTAAAAACAACAACAGCCACCACTAACTCTCCCTATCTTCAAGCCAATGAGCTTACTGGCTGGACTCCCCCTTCTTTACACTCCTTGCCCATAAATACAAATCCCTGCAAACCCTCAAGGGATTCACCTATAGCTGGTTACAATTCGTGCTTCCCAAATTGCAATTCCTCTGCTGTTCCAGAATAAACTCAATTTCAGGTAATTTGAGCTTTCCTCAGTTTACCTCTTTCTTTAGGTTGCCAATTTGTTCTCAAAATTCAAATCTACAAATCACAGAGGCCACTCACATGTCAAGGCCTCCAGCTAGAGTGGACACGAATGGTGGCGCCCCTTTACCCCCTCCCCATGGCCACTTTAGGGCAAGAAACTTGTTAAATTTAATTACACAAGGAAGCCACGCAATAGGCAGCTTCAAAGTTGTGGCCGACTTCCTAAGCAAACCAAAATCTAAGTTTGTAAATGCCTGAAGGTTACAAAATTAAAACCTAAGTTCAACCAATCACAAACAGTCAACTAGGCTTTCAGCTAGAGTTGATCAATCATTCCTCACCTTGCTTCTGCCTTTTCTCTATGAAAGTCTCTCCCCAGCTTCTGTCTGTGGCAAAGTGCCCCTGACTACTTTTCATTCGGCACTGCCGGTTTCCCGCTGATTTCTGCTCAGTCTTAAACTGTCTACCATGTGTCAGTTCATCTTTTACCAGGTCTTAATTCCACTCCACCTGGAACTGCATTCCCTCACCTGAGGGCTCTCTGTGGCCGCCTAAGCCCCCCACGCGGGCTAGTGCAGAGCGCGGTGACGAGAACGCGGCACGTGGAAGTGGAAGGTGGTTGTGGTGACTGCGCACGCGCTCCACTCTCTGCCCCACGCACAGCCTGCCCACACTCCAGGTGCCTGCAGGGGTTGCTGTCTGCATAGTTCACACTCCGCATGCCTCACTACCTATGTGTCCTTCCCCAGCCAAATGAACTACTCTTACTGAATCTGTGTCCCAGGACCTGCTTCTAAGAAAAGACACACAAAAAAAACACTTTAAAAGCCATGTCTTAAGAGGGTTATCCATACTTTTCTTACACTTTAGTACACAGGACTTCCACCCCCCAGCTTTACTGAGATATAATTGACAAATAAGAGTTGTAAGTATTTAAAATATACAATGTGATGATTTAATATGCATTATAATATATATAGATTGTAATTTTATACACACACACACACACACATATATATATAGTTGTGAAATGATTACCACAATCAAGATGGTTAATATGTCCATCACCTCACATAGTCACCGTTTGTATGTGTGTGTGTGTGTGTGAGTTGGGAACACTTAATATCTACTCTTGCAGCATATTTCAAATATATAAAACAGTAACTACAGTCACCACACTGTACATTAGATCCCCAGAACATACATATTTACCTTATAAACTGAAAGCTTGTAAAGAACACGGACCTTAGTCCAGTAAAGTGCCACGTCTCCAGCAGTCACTCTTCAGCTAAGTTTATTAAACTAGAAGACCCATGGCACAAAAATGAGAGGAAAGGGTCTATAAATATATGCACTTGATACCTGCATTTAGAGTCACCCTTGCCCCCCCAAAACAATATGAAAGAATATAAAATAAAGTCACATAAACCAAGTTTATTTGGCACCTTGTCTCAACCCTCAATCTTCCTGAGTTTAAACAAATAGATTAGATGTCAGTGGGTATGAGAGAGGGGAATGGGAGGAGAGAGGAAGCATTTAATAGATGGCCCCATCACTTACTATATATGGTCCCAAACTGTCTTTCCATCACTTACTATATGGTCCCAAACTGTCTTTCCATTACTTACTATATGGTCCCAAACTGCTGTGCTGCTTCATTTTCTGATCTCTTCTTTTGGTCTGTGCACTTTAATAAACCTGAAGGGCAACACCTCTTGGTGAACTGACATGCCTAATTATCACCTGCACGAGGTGTAGATTATATTCTATTTGTTCTGCTTAAGATGGCAGGAAATCAAGCAATATATTTTGAAAGAATATCATTCACTTGGTTAAAAGGAAAAAGGCAGCTCTTGAAAGCGCTCAGAAAAATTATTCTAATAGATCCTTCCTCACAAAGTCATAGAAGCTATTTATATTGTGCTCCTCCATTTCTTAATTAAGTATTTTAAAGGCAAGTTATAAAGCACTTGTGTTTCATGTATACTAAGTATTTATTCAAGTGATGTTTGGCAAGTATGACACTAATTGAGCAATTTAAGAACAGAAGGTATTTTACTTACAATTGGTCATAGATATTCAGTATTAAATATAAGTACACAAACAAAAGCCTACAAGTATTGTATTCCTGACACAAATAATCACAGACTTTAAATATCAATTTGCCTTAGTAGTCCAAGCAGCTCATGAATATTCATTGCCAGGGTGGAAGTGAAATGAGTCAAGAGAACAATGTGTTCTTCGTCTTTTACCTCAGTTATCTTTACATAATTCCTAATTTTGCAATAAGACATCTTGGAATATTGATTACTTTCTTAAAAGTCTACCAATTGCTTCGGGACATGCCAAAGATTCAGTCAAGTATTTAAGAAGTATACAGGAAAGAGAAGTTGCAGTAAATTTGTTATAAAGCTTAACTTGCAAAGAGAATTATTTACTATGGAATAAGTAATTTTACTTTTTGGGAATTGGACAATTTCCAAAGCAGTAACACTCCAAGACACTTCACACTTAAGAAAGAGGACATCTGGGGCACCTGGGTGACTCAGTCAGTTAAGTATCTGCCTTCAGCTCACGTCACGATCCCAGGGTTCTAGGATCAAGTCCTACATCGGGCTCCCTGCCCAGCAGAGTCTGCATCTCCCTCTCCCTCTGACCCCTGCTCACTTTCTCTCTTTCAAATAAATAAATAAAATCTTAAAAAAAAAAAAAAGAAAGAAAGAAAGAAAAGAGGACATTTCATCCAGTGTTGATAGCGGTAACTCCATGGATTCAGAGCAGCTGCACTTTCTCTCAACCCGCCTTTGGATACAGTGGTGCAGTGGTCACACCACACCTGAAAACGGTGTGCCTCATGATGACGTGGCATTTTTGACATTTTAAATTATATCAGTAGCCTTCCAAAAATGTACAGTTTCCCTCCAGGCAGTTTCTGACTGTCTTTCCATCAGAAGATCATTGATTTACAGCTTGGTTGCCTAAGAACATATGTATATTAACCCCCCTAAAAGCAGAGATTGGAAGGAATGTAGAGCAAGCTGACTTAGCTATGAGGATGGAGTCTTGTGGCCTCTGAATTTCAGCATGACTCCTCATTACCATGGCCATTTATTTACTGTACCTTTCTTTCTGTGGTTTCATCCATAGACGGATTATTCCACTGGATGATTCCCTCCAGTTTATATGTATTCTAGTTTCACTGGCCATTGCTTAGGATAACCGATTGTTACTATGATGACTCTCACACAGATCAAGAGCTAAAGGCTTAGCATTGCCTCAACCTTCCAGTAAAGGACTAAATGTTCCCCTCCTTGAATGACAGTCAATGGTGACTTCCTTGGCCTATGAATATAGACAGGAAAGCCCTAAATAAAATATTAGCAAATCAAAGCTAACAATATGTAAAAACAGTTAATGCACAGAAGCAAATATAGTCTTAGGTATTTACCCAAGAAAATGAAAACACATTTCCATAAAAAGACATATATGAACAATAATAACAGCCCAAACTGGAAAGAGCCCAAATGTCCACCCACAAGTGAACAAACATTGTACATTTACACAATGCAATGGCACTCAGTAAAAAAAGGAACAAATTATACTGACAAAATATCATGGATGGGGGCGCCTGGGTGGCTCAGTGGATTAATCCTCTGCCTTCGGCTCAGGCCATGATCTCAGGGTCCTGGGATCGAGCCCCACATTGGGCTGTCTGCTCATCGAGGAGCCTGCTTCCCCCTCTCTCTGTCTGCCTCTCTGCCTACTTGTGATCTCTCTCTCTCTCTCTCTCTCTGTCAAATAAATAAATAAATAAATAATCTTTAAAAAAATATATCATGGATGAATTTCACAAACATTCCCCTGGGTGAAAGTCGCCAGGGTCAAGGTGCATACTCTATGATTCCACTTATTTTAATTTCCAGAATAAGTTAAAAGTCATCTATAGCAATTAAAAAAAATCAGACCAGTGTTTTGTTGAGGTGAGGGCCCAGGAATGTTTAATTTGTTGGGAATACTACAACAAAAACACCATAGACTGGGTTACTTAAACAGTAAACATTTATTTCTCACAGTTCCGGAGGCTGGACATCCAAGATTAAAGTGTTGATCAGTTCAGTAACTGGTGAGAGTCTGCTTCCTGGTTCATAAATTCGGGGATAAGATGTAAAACTTTTTATCATGTTATATCCTGCTGGCCAACCCTTCTTAACAATGTATTTATCCTCCCAAGGGCTCCCAAAAATAAAGAGGGAGTCTATAACTTGAAGGTAAATGGGGTACTAATCAGACAAAAACAACAGTTTCCTATTTGGCTTTTCTAAAAGATTGGTACTTTGCTAAATTACACTTTGTTATGAAATTTAAGTGTTTCCTGATATGACATTCAAATCCTTAGTTCTGAACATTAAAATGATATCTCCTTATTTATAAAAAGCATGCTTCTTATAGATATAAATATTAAAATGACTTTATATTTACTGAGTTGTAGTTGCTTTATCTCATTCATGGAATCTTTTATCAGGTCCAAGTTACAAGTATTATATTGTACTCTTTCATTCCTCCTTTCTTGTTTTCATAAGAAAATTTCCCTAGATTCACAACATGATATAATTTTTATAAGTTATCCCAAAATTTAGTCTAAAAATATATATATGTATGTCTTCTCATTCCTTGTTTCTATCAATTAAGTGGCGAACAACAAAATCTACGTTGGCTAGATTAAGAGGAAAAAGAATTACTTAAACGCTAGTGAGTAATTCACAGAAGCCGAGAGGGCTTGTGACCAGGCTTGGACGCTGAGCAGCCAGGAACAATGTCCAATACCCCGCAGGAGCCACTACAGCTCAAACGCGGCTGCTGTCACTGGTCAGCCCTTCCACCATCACTTGCACAGATGGGGCCCAGCTCATGCTGCATGATGCACAGGAGTGGATGCCGGAAACTCTGGCAGTAATGCTCCTAAAGAGCCCACCGTTTTTGTTGCCGCCCTTGCCAAACAACACATTCTGTATGCCTCCTTCCTCCCATTGCTCCCCTCCCAATCAAAGTCACAGGCAAGTGCATCTGATTGGTGGAACCCAGACCACACACCTGTACCCTTGCTGCAAGGGAATCTGGGAAAGCCAGCTTTCAGCTTCAACCTGAGGAAGGCGGCCTCATAAAATAGGATGTTTGCAAACATTAGGAGGTGTTCAAAGGGTGCTGGGTGATCAGAAATGCCCACAATGACAAATGTCCACAATAAGCCCTCAAGGAGAGATTTCTCTCTGTTAGTGACTGCTTCCTCTATTTTACAGCTTAATAAATACTCATCATGAAATGTAGAAATGATGACACCTGGCAAGTATTACACAGTATGCCACTTCATAGAAGAATACGGAACTAGAATTATGCAACTGTGCCTTATTTCATCATATCTCAAGTTCAGTGGGACTTCAGCTAGAATCCCAACTTGGAGGCAATAATGATATTTGTAGGCATGGAGAAAGATTTGCACAAATCATTCACTTGCTCCATTTTGTAACTCAAAAAATACTACATATTGAGAAGCAGATTAAGCTCTTAGTTGATAGGTTAAGATGCTCTGACCATTTGAATTATAAATAATAATTGTGCCTTTTATAGCTGTTCTCATATTTACAAAACAACATTAACTTTCAATATGATCACTTATTTCTTTATATAAATGTAAAGATTGGGGCGCCTGGGTGGCTCAGTGGGTTAAGCCTCTGCCTTCGGCTCAGGTCATGATCTCAGGGTCCTGGGATCGAGCCCCGCGTCGGGCTCTCTGCTCTGCGGGAAGCCTGCTTCCTCCTCTCTCTCTCTCTCTGCTTGCCTCTCTGCCTACTTGTGATTTCTCTCTATCAAAAAAATAAATAAAATCTTTAAAAAAAAAAATGTAAAGATTGACCCTTGTCTGCCCAGACACCTATTTCTCTCTACCTGTTGACAGCACAAATAATAAATCACTGTCAGCAGCAGTGATACAAATCATGGCAGTCTTGGGATGTCTGATTAAAGTACAGAAAATTAAGTTCATTTATCCCTTTGGTAGTAAATTATGTTCTAAATGTTTTCTTTGCAGAATCACTGCATTGTTTTTCCTCTCCTACCTGCCTGGATGGCCACGCCGATGTGTCACACTGCCCTCTGGTGTGGCTGAAAGAATCTTCCTTCCATTCTGCGGAAGCTACCAGAGCAGGGGAACGCACAGACCCAGCACTGCTGAGTCATGCCGCAGGCTGGGCTTTGTTCTGAAGGGATTTGCAGGCCTACGTAAGTGAAGAGAAGTTTGGATCAACGGCAAACCCAAATTATTGCATAGGGGACTGGGAAAACTGCATGTACTTAGCATTTTTAATTCGTTTATTTAGGGCCCACTGCACAAAGTTCTGTGCTTGGTTCCCACAGGTGACACAAAAAGGAAGAAGGTACAATCCCTGCCCCAGAGGGCCTAGCAGCCTATAAGCAGCACAATACAATATGAGTTAAGAAGACGGAGTGCTTGAGGTGAGAACAGATCATAAGAAGTAATATCAAAACAGAAAAACAAAAACAAACTAAAATAGGCTTCTTATGGGGACTAATATTTGAGACAGGCCTGAGTAAGATTTGGGATTTGATGGGCAACAATTGGGAACTGAGGAGGAAGAGGAAAAATCCATGCCAAAAATAATAAATTAAAACCTCTAATTTAAAAAAAGAATCTTGGGCGCCTGGATGGCTCAGTGGGTTAAGCTGCTGCCTTCGGCTCAGGTCATGATCTCGGGGTCCTGGGATCGAGTTCTGCATCAGGCTCTCTGCTCGGCAGGGAGCCTGCTTCCCTCTCTCTCTCTCTCTGCCTGCTTCTCTGCCTACTTGTGATCTCTCTTTGTCAAATAAATAAATAAAATCTTTTAAAAAATAAAAAATTAAAAAATTTAAAAAAAAATAAAATAAAAAAAGAATCTTGGGGCGACTGGGTGGCTCGGTCAGTCAAGTGACAACTCTTGGTTTCAGCTCAGGTCATGATCTCAGGGTTGTGACATCAAGCCCCCGACACCCACCCTTGGTGCAGAGTCTGCTTGAGATTCTCTGTCTCTGCCCCTCTCTGCATCATGCGCATTTTCTCTCTCTTTCTCTTGCTCTGGCTCTCAAATAAATAAATAAAATCTGAAAAAAATAAGTCTTATTTTATTTTTATCTTATTCTTTTTCATCAGCAAAGTATATAAGAGAAAATTTGCAGTTTTCACAGTCACCCAGGATTAGAATGTTATTATTAGAAGGGAGAGATATTTATGTAGCAATACAATCGAATTTTCTTTCTTTGAAAAGTAATTTCTAAATGACAGTGTTGGATAGCAATACTTCCATTAAGTTTTCATCAAACCCTTTTGCCTAAAAAAAATAGAAAAGATAAAAATCCTCCCATATAGATTTTCCATAATTTTATTAATACAGGATTATTTATAATTTAAAATAACTTACCTTATATATTCATATTATATTAATATATATTATATATTCACTGACTGTGAGTGAATTAGTATCTGTTCACTTTTACAGCTCTTTTTAAAGAAATGTGGGTAATCTAGGTGAGGATTCTTAGAAATTCAGCAAATAGATTACATCCCCTCATTTATTCTTAAGGTAAACTTAATGCTTTCATACTATGTATGTTTTTGTCAACATCTTCAATTTTAATTTCAGTTATTTGAATCATAGTCTAGATAGGGTTATCATGGTATTTTGCAATCTTATTTAAATTTGATTTTACAGAAGAGCATGTTTTGGCGTGGAGGCTAAGAAAAACAAGGCTGTACCCACCTCGAGTCTAGCCCTAACATCACCTTCCCCTCCATAAAACTGAAGGAGGCTGAGGCGAAAGAAAATGGAAACAAAGTTAAACCTAAATCTCACTAACAAGAACACTTGATAGGAGAAATGTGACATTCCACTAGGAAACTCCCAATTGTCCTCATGTTAGTGCCTCATCAGAGGGAGAAACAGCCTTGACTTGATAATAACCAGGCCTCCAATATCTTGACAGTCTTTTTTACCCTGATAGCCCTTCTGAACATCCCCTTTGTCCTCACCTACTGCTGAGCCAGCAGTCGTGGCCCAATTATCTACTGCCGAATCCGCCCCCACTCTGCCTTTAAAAACTCTGACTGTAATCTGGTTTGGGGTCCAAGTACCTACTCTGCTGTGTCGGGTACACTTGGGCCCAAGCTTAAGCTTGCCAAATAAACCCTTGTGTGGTTGCATTGGTGTTGGCTCCTTTGTGGTCTCTTGGACATGAAAACTCGGGCACAACATTTGGAGGTTCCACCGAGATCTGGGAGACTCCCAGGATACCAACCCGGAGGGTCTTGCACCAGCTGGTGAGTGCACTTGCTTTTTTTTTTTTTTTTTTTTAAATCTATTTGTGCACATACTTTGGGAGCTCCACTCTGCATTTTTTTTTACCTGTAGGAATTCCAATCTGAGTATCTGGAGTCAACATTGGCTCAAGCGGACGTGTGGCGGGCCGTCGACCAGGGGGGTCTTGGGAGACATCCCTTTGCCCATGTCTGGAGACTCGGCTGCTGTTGCAGTCGGGCCCGGAGGACGAGGTCCTCATCTGTGAAGAGAGCCGGCTGCCGTTGAGGTCGGATTCTCCCTTAACTTCCTTTTGGTTTTGTCTCCGTGGCTGCGCCGGATCTTTTGTCTTTGTGAGTGTGTTCTTGTTAATTGTCGTAAGTGTATTTGTCTTGTGGACTGAGGACGTGATGGGACAGACACAGACGACCCCTCTGTCTCTGATGATTGCCCACTTCTCAGACGTCAGAGAAAGAGCTCATAACCTGAGCACTGACATACGAAAGGGAAAGTTTCAGACTTTCTGCATGTCTGAATGGCCATCCCTTAATGTTGGATGGCCCCAGGAGGGAACTTTTCAACTACCTATTATCTTACAGGTTAAGGCCATCATCTTCAGAGCTACCCTTCACAGCTACCCTGACCAGATACCTTACATCCTGGTCTGGCAAGACATGATCGAAAATCCTCCCTCCTGGCTTAAACCTTTTCTTCCTCCCAAAGCAGGACCCACATCCAAGGCTCTAGCCCTGTGGAACCCAACTTCTAAGTCTGACAAAAAGATGGAGTTCAAACCAAAGACTCCGCTTTACCCTGTCCTTCAGAATACCTCCACGGAGGACCTGATTTTTCCACCACACTACCAGGTCCCCCTTTCCCCACCATCTGCCCCCCCAGCGGAAGCATCAGGGGCTGCCGAGGGAGTGCACCCCCCCCCGCCAGATGGAGGGGCCCCCATGCATGGGCCAGCGGCAGGGACACGTGGATGGACCCATCGGGCAGCCCCAGCCCCAAATCTGGGACTGGCTAATTCCACTGTCCTTCCCCTCTGTGTCATGGGACCCCCCCCCCCGGCCGATGAAACAGGGGGACAGCCAATGTTATATTGGCCATTTTCTACCAGTGATTTATATAACTGGAAAACCCAAAACGCAAAGTTCTCCAATAACCCAAAAGATCTTATCGATCTTTTGGATACCGTTCTTTTCACCCATCGGTCCACCTGGGATGACTGTCAGCAGCTCCTGCAGATTCTCTTTACCACTGAGGAAAGAGAGCGAATCCAGGTGGAAGCCCGAAAGTCCGTCCTGGGTAACGACAGACAGCCACCCAGAACCCTGACCTCATAAATGCAGCTTTCCCCTTGTCTCACCCCGCTTAGGACTACAACTCTGCAGAAGGTAAGGAGAAGCTCCGGGTCTACCACCAGACTCTAATGGCAGGTCTCAAGGCCGCAGCAGGCAAGCCTACCAGTCTGGCCAAGGTATATGATGTAAGACAGGGTAAAGATGAGAGTCCAGCAGCATTTCTAGAAAGGATCATAGAGGCGTTCAGACAATACACCCCTATGAATCCAGAGGCCCCAGAAACCCAAGCTGCCATGATTATGGCCTTTGTTAATCAAGCCACTCCAGACATTAAAAGAAAACTGCAGAGGGTAGAAAGAGTGGGAGAAAAAAGCCTACAGGATCTGATAGTGGTGGCAGAAAGAGTCTACAATAACAGAGAGACTCAGGAGGAACAACAGGCTAAGATAAGAGACCATCAGACCCAGAACCTGGTTAAGATCCTACTGGCCGCAATCATGGATGACCCACGCGAAAAACAAAGACGTCTCAAGAAGTTGGCTTCAAGAGCAGGTAAGAAGGATGGCCCCCACTGAGGACGCCCCACTGAATATGAACCAGTGTGTTTTTTGCAAGGAAAAAGGCCACTGGGTGAAGGAGTGTTCCAACAGAAAACCAAAGGCATCCACTACTATCTTGGAGGTTGAAGATTTAGATGATTAGGGGGGTCAGGGTTCGGCACCCCTCCCCGAGCCCAGGGTAACCCTTAAAGTGGAGGAGCAGCCAATTAAATTCCTAGTAGACACCGGGGCACAACACTCTGTTTTGCTACAACCTCAGGGGAAGTTAACAAATAAGACCTCATGGGTACAGGGGGTCATGGGCACTAAACAATATTCATGGACTACCCGAAGAACAGTGGATCTCAGAGTGGACCGGGTATCCCACTTTTTCGTTGTCATTCCTGAGTGGCCCATACCCCTTGTTAGGCTGAGACCTACTCACCAAGATGGGAGCCCAAATTAGTTTCCACCCTAAAGGGGCAAAGGTGCAGGATAAAGAGGGGCACCCGATCCAGGTGCTTGTCTTGAACCCTGAGGACAAATATCGTCTTCACCAAATGCCTCCAGCACCAATGACCGACAGTAACCACTGGTAGCAGGAGTTTCCCCAAGCATAGGCAGAAACTGGGGGAATGGGACTGGTCCAACATCGGCCAGTCATATACATTGAACTAAAGCCAGGAGCAGATCCAGTCAGGGTCCGCCAATACCCCATGCCTCTCACAGCTTGGAAGGGAATCACCCCACACATCCGGCGACTGCTAGACTCAGGGATACTGCGGCCTTATCAAACGGCATGGAACACTCCCCTGCTGCCGGTGCAAAAGCCACACTCTAATGATTATAGACCGGTCCAGGACTTGAGAGAAGTTAACTGACGAGTGATGGACATGCACCCTATGGTCCCAAACCCCTACACTCTCCTCTCCACCTTGCCCCTAGACAAACCTTGGTATACAGTGCTAGACCTAAAAGATGCCTTTTTCCGCTTGCCCTTGGCCCCAAAGAGCCAAGATCTCTTCATTTTTGAACGGACAGACCCGGAGAAGGGCATCCATGGCCAACTCACCTGGACTCGACTGTCGCAAGGATTCAAGAATTCACCCACCATCTTCGACGAGGCACTGCGCGAAGACTTAGATGAGTTCCATGCCAAAAACCCTAATCTGACTCTATTACAATACGTAGATGATATCCTGTTGGCAGCAGAAGACCAGGAACCATGCCTACAAGGCACCAAGGATCTGCTCCAAGCGATAGCAACTCTGGGATACCGGGCTTCAGCTAAAAAGGCCCAGATCTGCAGAATGGAGGTGAGTTACCTGGGGTACAAATTAAAAGATGGCAAAGATGGTTAACAGATGCATGGAAGGAGACCGTTATGAGAATCCCACAGCCTCGAAACATCCGCCAGGTACGTGAATTCCTAGGGTCGGTGGGGTTCTGCCGATTGTGGATCCCTGGTTTCGTTGAAATGGCTAAGCCCCTTTACAAGGGCATGAAACAAAAACAGGACTTTGTGTGGACTGAGGCCATGAACAAAGCCTTCAGTGATCTTAAACAAGCCTTGTTCTCAGCCCCGGCACTCGGGCTGCCAGATCTGACTAAGCCCTTCCACCTTTACGTAGATGAAAAGGAAGGGGTGGCGAAGGGAGTCCTATATTAGTATGTGGGCCCCTGGAAAAGACCGGTGGCCTACCTCTCAAAGAAATTAGATGCTGTAGCTGCCGGATGGCCCCCATGCTTAAAAATTATTGCTGCAGTGGCCACCATGGTCAAGGATGCAGATAAGCTGGCTATGGGGCAGGAACTATATGTCACTTACCCACATGCCATCGAAGGGGTGCTCAAACAACCCCTGGACCGATGGATCACTTGACCCATTACCAGGGCTTGCTTTTAAACCCTACCAGAATTTTGTTCCAGACACCAACAGCCCTAAACCCAGTGACACTGCTCCCTAACCCTGACTGGGAAACCCCCCTACATGACTGTCAAGAAATCCTAGCTCAGGTACACAGAGTCAGAGCCGATCTTCAGGACCAACCACTGCCGAACACGGATGACACCTGGTATACAGATGGCAGCAGCTCTGTCCGAGAAGGAATCAGGTATGCGGGGGCGGCGGTAACCACAGAGACAGAGACTGTTTGGGCAGAACTGTGCGGCCGGGACATCTGCCCAACATGCAGAACTGATTGCACTGACCAAGGCACTAACAATGGGAGCAGGCAAGCGAATAAACATCTGTACTGATAGCAGATATGCCTTTGCTACAGCCCACATCCACGGAGCCATTTATAGAGAAAGAAGGCTCTTAACAGCAGAAGGAAAGACTATTAAAAACAAGGTAGAAATCCTTGAGCTCCTAAGAGCCCTCTGGCTGCCTAAGGCACTGGCCATCATCCATCGTCCGGGACACCAAAAAGCAGACACGCCAGTGGCTAGGGGAAACCGTCTGGCCGACTTAAGGGCAAAAGAGGCAGCCTTCTCAGTGGACCATGTCTTAGTGACCACACTGCCTGATCCGGGAGCACCGAGCTTGCCAGACAGCCCCAACTACACTGATGCAGACTTACAATGGATTAGGCGTCTGCCCATGACACAATGTTTACAAGGATGGTGGAGAGCTGCAGATTGCAGCATAATCCTACCAGAGGAACTGGGACGGCAAGTCCTATCCAAAAAAGCATGTTCCCACATGGGAACAAAAAAATTGGAAGACTTGGTGCGACATGCAAAGACCACCATCAAAGATTCCTGATCAAAGATCGAACAGATTGTGGCAAGCTGCCACGCATGTCAATTAACTAATGCCACCACCGCCCAGGGATCTAACCCGGGCACCTGGCTCCAGGGGGACCGCCCAGGAGCCTACTGGGAAGTAGACTTCATAGAGGTAAAACCTGCAAAATACGGATATAAGTATTTGCTAGTGTTTGTAGATACTTTTTCAGGATGTTTTCAGGATGGACAGAGTCATTTCCCACTAAACATGAAACAGCACAGACTGTGACCAAGAAACTGCTAGAAGACATCTTACCGAGGTATAGTTTTCCTGTTAAAATTGGATCAGATAATGGACCAGGATTCGTCTCTAAGGTAACACAGGGAGTGGCACTTGTGCTTGGGGCAGACTGGAAATTACATTGTGCATATAGGCCCCAAAGCTCAGGACAGGTAGAAAGAATGAATAAAACATTAAAGGAGACCTTAACTAAATTAGCCCTAGAGACTGGCAGGGATTGGGTGACTCTCCTCCCCTTCGCCCTCTATAGGGTATGAAACTCCCCATATAAGATGGGACTTACCTTCTACGAGATCATGTTCAGTATTCCTCCACCTATTATTCCCAATTTAAAACCTGAGGTACTTGCTGAGTTTGATGATCACCAACTCCTCTCTCTCTCCAAATGTTACAATGGACCCATAAACAGGTATGGCCTAAGCTGAGGGCCCTCTACGAGACCGGGCCACCCCCGGACCCCCATCAATATCAGCTGGGTGACTGGGTATACGTCCGGAGACACCAACACCAGACACTTCAACCACGCTGGAAGGGACCTTACATCATGATCCTGACTACTCCCACCACTCTCAAAGTCGACAGGATTACTCCCTGGGTCCACTACACCCATGTCCGGCCAGCTGACCCACATGCCATTCTCAAGGATTTTGTTCCAGAATGGAAGAGCCAGCTGGACAAGGACAATCCCCTAAAGCTGACACTGCGCTGCTCTCACATATCCCACTAATGTTACTTATACTATGCCCTCTTCTTACACCAGTGCACAGAGTGAAAAGTGACCCTCATTATCCCCCTTCTCCTCTTTACCTTTGGGCCCTGCATTATCAACAGATTAGTTACTTTTGTCAAAGACAGAGTCAGTGCAGTTCAACTCATGGTACTCAGACAGCAATACCAACCACTGGATTTTGTTACTGAGGCCAGCTTGGACCCATGATTGGGTCCTTCCTTAGGTTCCTCTGAGAGAGGGAAATGTGGAGGCCCAGAAAATTTAAAAGGACAAAAAATAACATTTTAAAAAATAATTCTTATACTTTGCAGGTAAACATACAATACAGTATTATATTTATAATAATGACTAATATTATATCACAATTCCCTATATATCACCCAACTACCATGAATTTATTCCTGGTCTCATGATTTAACTATGCAGAATTTTGTAACCACTAAGAGCAAAATATGTGAAATGGCCTCCCACATTGCTTGATACATAACTCAAGTACTTTTGGAGTTCAGCACTCCAAAATGTAGGGATATGCCCTTTCTCTCAGAGTGGAAATCACATCTGTTATTAATATGGCATTTTACTATTTTGTAGGAAGAAGCTCAGCTCAAATTTCAATTGTTTATCCAAGATTCACACATGTGACTAGAGGAGATGTGAATATTATCAATAGTGTAACAGCAATGCATATTTCAGTCAGGTACATGTACTCTATATCTTTTGACTTGAGGAATTCTCACAAGAACCTCTAGAGGTAAGTAATAATATCATCCGATGTTTTTGCACTTAAAACAACTGACACACACAGAGGTTAAATAACTTGCCCAAGGTCACACAGCTAGTAAGGGGCAAAGGTGAAGTTCAAACCCAAAAACCCTCTCTTTGGGGTCTGTGAGCTTAACTATTACTCTGTAATAACAACAGTCTGTTTCCAAAAAGGTCTTTTTTTTTTTTTAAGATTTTTATTTATTTATTTGACAGAGAGAAATCACAAGTAAGCAGAGAGGCAGGCAGAGAGAGAGGAGGAAGCAGGCTCCCTGCTGAGCAGAAAGCCCGATGTGGGGCTTGAACCCAGGACCTGGGATCATGACCTGAGCATGGGTTAAGCAGCGGCTTAACCCACTGAGCCACCCAGGCGCCCCTCCAAAAAGGTCTTTAAAGGCGTATTAAGGAAGTCCAGGCACAGAAAGACTTGCCAAGGACAAAGGGCCAGTGTGAAAAGAAGAAAGGAATTCTGAATGTTGCTTCTACTATACTCTGTGTGTGACCTGAAACAAGGTTCTGAGAAGTAGAGCCCTAAAGGAGAACAAATTTAGGGAGATGAGAATTAATTAGGGTAACATTAGCTACTGTACACATAAACCTCAAATATTTAGTAGCTTAGAATAACAGAAATGTATTTTTTAAATTGTGGCAAACTGTTCTTAATAATTTATCATTTTAATCATTTTTAAATGTAAAGAAAATGTATTTTTTTACTTATAGAAGAGTCCAAGGTGTCCTGGTTCCTTCCATCCTATATTCTGACATTCCCTGAGGTCTTAGAGCTAAGAAAGGAAAAAGAAAATGCACCTACTTCTTAAACTCCTTGGCCTGAAAATGATACCCATCAGCTCTGCAAAACTGTGATTGTGAAATTGTGGTGAACTAGTTCTGTAATTCTACTGAATGCACAGGAGGGGTCGGGGGGCTCAGAAATGTTTTAAATGCTCAGGTAGCAAGTTCTTGGAACTAATTCTACATAATGGAACTCTGGTAGACCGCTGGCCATCTCTGCCGAAAGCTCCTTCACGAAATTCTTTCCAGTCACCGACAACACCAGAAGCACTACTTTGGAACCCAGGAAAAACACATAAGACAAGAGATAAAAGGATCCTTCCCCCATTCACAGAGAACCAGTTGGTGCCATGAAGACTTTATCAAGTCAGGGCCACTGTCAGGGTCTGCATCAAGAGGGCAGAACACTCACAACTTTGCCAACAGGTGTCACTACATGTGGCAGAGACATTAGCATCTTTGCCATAGCAGACTGGCCAGCAATAGTGCATCTGGCAGATGACCGAGAGAGCAGAGCCACATTTGCTGGGCGTGGAAGTTGAAGGCAATTTTGGCAGGCATCAACAAAAGGAAGGTGGGGGGGGGGCGGGGGGAGGGGGAGGTGGTTCCTGGGCACCTGAGAAGATGCTCTCTGACTGCATGTGAGCCAGCCCCTGCGATTCACAGAAACCAGTCAAGAGGAAGGCTGTTTTAAGATAGGTTGGTAGGGACAAAACAAAAGAAATACTATAGAGACTTTGGCTTTACTCCAAGGCTTCTGTGGGCTTGAAACTGAAAAAAAAATCTGAAAAATCATCACAATTTCCTGTATATCATCAAACTAAATTTTATTGGCAATGTAGTCCTGGTCCCATGGTTTATTTAAGCAGAATTTTGTAACAACTAATAGCAAAATATATGCTTCCCTAGGAGAATGGTCACCATCTGAGTGATGAGATAGTACACGGGAAGAATCCAAACTTATAGATTGGGGAGCCAAAGCTGGGGGATTGGCTCCCTGGAAGCCACTTCACAGTTTCAGTGACCCACAGCTTTGAGGCAGGGAACAGATATCTGCTAAAAGCTATTGGATGTGGCACAAATTGGCTTTCAGGATCAGACACCCACCTGGAAGAGGATGAATTAGGACCTAGGGCTACTCAGAGGAGTGGGTAAAAAGCTGAGCTTCAGCGAGTGGATTTGCAGGGGTGGGGGGTGAATACATTGCAGGCAGCTAAAAAGAATCGCAGGAACTGGGGTGAAGGGAAGAGACTTCCAAGTCCCAGGACCCCAGAGGTCTCTACGGTGGGCAGCTGTCAAAACAGGGCTCCATAGTCTTCAATCTGGAACGGTATCCTCAGAACTTAGGAAAGAAACAGTCTTCAACGTCCAGAGCACTAGATAGGAAGCTTGGAAGGTCCTGAGCAGAGCCTTAGAGATGTCTGATTGTGACTGGGTGGAGAAGGCTGAAGCTTGGGGCGCCTGGGTGGCTCAGTGGGTTAAGCCACTGCCTTCAGCTCAGGTCATGATCTCAGGGTCCTGGGATCGAGTCCCGCATCGGGCTCTCTGCTCAGCAGGGAGCCTGCTTCCCTCTCTCTCTCTCTCTCTGCCTGCCTTTCTGTCTACTTGAGATCTCTCTCTGTCAAATAAATAAATAAAATCTTAAAAAAAAAAAAAGAACTTAAAAAAAAAAAAAAAAGAAGAAGAAGGCTGAAGCTTGGAGCCAGAAAGAATGCTGCTCACAATCCAGAGGAGGATCTGGATTGACCTCGGGTAAAGTGTGGCCCCAGGAACAGAGAGTCAGTATCACCTGGGGATTTGTTTGAATACAAATTCTTGGGTTCCATCCCAAGAGTACTTAATCAGAAATCCTGAGGGTAGAGCCCAGCAACCTGGGTTTTTAGTAAACCATTCACGTAATTTTGGTACAAACAAGGGACTCAGAAGACCCAACGGGTTGGAGGGAGATATATATTGGGGATTAATATCAGACCAAAGACAGACCCCGAGTAGTAAGCAACACAATGGAGGCTATGATCCGGGAATCCCAATCTCCTTTCACCAATCTTCCAACAGATTTGGAAATGGGAGACCCATTAAGACCCAGACACAGACTGTATAAAGTGAGACCAACATTTCAACTCACGTTGTGAACCTGTGTGAGATCGACAGGCACAGACACTCACATAGATGGGTTTCACACTAACCTTGAGTGTCTACTCATCTCCTGTCATTACCCCATCAATTCCCTATGTTCATTATGCTTTCACTAGCCCCTACTGGGTGCACCACACAACCCACTCCTATAACCATGTCTTTTTCATCAGCATTCAAGACAAACACACAATAAAATCTTGTTCATTCCCTGTTATTTCTCCTCCTTATCAAATTCACTAGTATGGTGACGGTATTATTTTCTACTTTATGTTACTGCTTGTGAACGACATTTCAGCCCCATCATAGAATCATAACTGAACTGATCTTGGAGTTACAATATTTTCATTTTTCTACAGAAAGATGCAATTAAACTTACAAACAATACATTTACAACTGAGCTTTCGAACATGTCCATAGATGGGAGGTGGAATGATTGGCATAATTCCTCACAAACTGAAACAGAAAAAAAAAAAGAAAAAAATCTACACAAATGGTACCATCAAGGAGACGAAACAAGTTCTACCACAGCGTTCCAAATCTGCTTTCAAATGCTGGATCTAGCCTCTCTTCCCTTCCCTCCATTGAAAAAAGAGGAAAGATAAAAAAGAAAGGAAGAAAGGAAGTGGGGGCGTAATTTAGAATTGCATAGGTTCTTTTTTTTTTTTCCTGCCTCATGGATACACTTTTATTATTTACCTACCAAAGAGAAAACCAATGTTCACTAAAAGCTGTTTAACCTATATTCCCAAGAGTGAAGGTGTTTAATTTACTATCTACTTTTAAAGGCTTCAAATAAAATACACCTAGGAGAATAAACAAAGAATTCAGATTATAAAACTCTCCAGATAATTAATTGTCATAACAATATTGGGACTGAAGTTAAAAAAAGCATTTTCCATAGTTTACTTGGAAGTACAGAAAAACAGTACCAAATCTACATATTAAGTTATAATAGGCACTTGTAAGCAAACAGTATCAAACTGTATAGCTTTTTTTTTTTAATTTTAAGTAGGCTCCACAACCAACATGGGGCTTGAACTCATGACCCTAAGACTCTTGAGTCACATGCTCTACCAACTAGCCAGCCAGACATCCCTCAAACTGTATAGCTTTTAAAAATTAACCTAAAATTCTTAAGAACTGTATGAAAATTGATATTATTTTTCAAGTCTCCCAAAAGCTCCACAAAATCAGTGATGTACCATTCTGTTTTATCTCTTACTTGCTGTCTGATCACATTTCCTTTAAATGTAATGGAAACATCAGCAGTAAGAAAGGCTCCCAGGTCGGTGGCTCCATCTCCAATCGTAACTATTTCCTTCGAATGAAATTTTTCCTTCACAAGTTTAAGAACTTTTCCTTTCCCACCAGATTTGGCTGTTGGCTGCCTCATCAAAACCTGCTTATTCACCATCAAAGTAGAAGTTCAGCCTACTGGCAAATATGTTGGTCTATGGGATACTGAACTTTGAAGCAACATGCTCTACGATCCTTGTAAAGCCACCAGATAAGAGGAAAACCTGAACATTTCGCTCTTGCAGGTGACCTACTAGCTCCCTTATGCCCTGAGTCAGGTGTTGGGGTGTGGGGGGGCTCTATACTATAAGCCTTCACACCTGCTGCCGGGAGCGCCAGGTAAGAGCTAAGAGTTCTGTGAGGGCCCCCATGAAAGGCACTGCCCCACCCACAGCTCACCGTTGTCATTCTACAGAATTTGGCTAGCTCACCAATTCCATCTTCTCTGAGGATTGTGCTAGCCACATCAAGCCACACTTCATCAGCTGGACAGAAAGGTTTCCTCTTTCCTCACTCTGAAAGGGAGACCATCCCTGGAAGAATTTTCCTTGTTTCTCCAGGGCTGGATTCCCAGAAGATGACACTCTTCTCTTCCTGCTTCTTTCCTGACTAAAAATGCAGTGTCAAGTTCTGACTACAAACTTCTTCATGAGAGATTTTGTGGGTTAGGCAAGAGCAGGAGCCCGTGCTGCTGCTCCTTCCTGGGCCCCTTCCCTCCTCCCCCCACCCCACCACCTCTCACCTTCCACCTCCCACCTCCTAGGCTTCTGCAGCTGTAACCCCCAGATTGCAGGGGGACCATGGCTGGCTCCGAGGTTCAGTCCCAGAATCCCAAGAGAGGTGACCTGTGCAGACCTGCAGAGCTTTTACTGAACAATCATATGAAATCTGTTGATAAGTGCAGTGGCTTCTGGTAGGTTTTCCATGTGCATTCTTAGACTCCAATGGCACAGATTCTTATCACTGGGCTGAATTACCCTGATTTGCAAACCCATCTCAGAATCCCTGAAGACCCAAGAATACAGCATCTGCGTAGGACTCAAAACATCAGTGGGACTCACTAACCTTGTTCTCTGAAAAACGAATTAATCCTGCCTCTTGCAGTTAGACCTAGATGGTTTCACCCCAGAAAAAGAAATCCTAAGGGTAGGGAAGATTTTACATGGCGAGAGGATGCTAATGGAGAGGGTCCAGGATGAATCGTTAAATAATTAGGAAGAACAGAAGGCTGATGAGGAAGCTAAGAAATGAACACCCTTCTGCAATAAAAGGGCCAGGGAGTGGGCCCAGATTTGCAGCTAAAGAAAAACAAATCTATTTCTTTCTAGACCTTATTTCTTTTTCTCCATAAAATCACAGTGATGGGCTAAATTACAGTTGCTACCCTAGGACAAGTCATCAGTGTTACAGATTCTCAGGTTGAGGAATGTCCAGCTAAACAAATCATAGGGTAAGGAGACAGAAGCCCTTTTAGATGAATTAGGGATGACCTGAAAAAGAAACGGGTTTCAAATCAGTCTCCTAAGCCAGGTCTAGCAAAAATGACATGGATTTCAACTCCTGCGACCACAAATACTAAGTGTTCCCAACAGGTAATGAGAGCCAGAAAAGCTTCCTGCTGACTTCTTGGAAAAGGTTATGAATTCAAACCCTATGTGATTTTTGCCTCACTTTAAAAAAATTTCTAAATAATCTCACATATGTTACCTCTCAACAGCATCATATATCCATCTATACCCACCTAGAAGTGATATTAGAGTGATGGCTGTAACAGACTGACCCCAAAATACAGTGACTTTAAGGGAAAAAACATGTTTTTTTAATATTACAGAACTGGCAAAGGAGTTCTATTCCACATGATCATTCAACACAGTGGGGAAGCAGAAGGCTCAGAAAAAAACATACCTAAAGTCTTAAAAACCAGTTCAGGGAGTAGTACATTTCACTTCCATACATATTCTATTGCCTCACTTAACTGCAAAGTAGACTGGCACATGTAATCTAACCAGGCGGCCATCTCCCCAGCTTCAAGAGGGAATAATTTTCGTAGGTAGATAGTTGATTCAGGTTCAGGTTCAGGTTCAGATTTAGTTTTGAGAGGTTCTATTATTTTCTCAACTTTAAAAAAACAAGGCTTAGGATCATGAAAGATATAAAGCTTCCCTAAAGTTGTACACCTCGTACACGAACAATTTAAAGACTCCAGCCTAGATCGTCCAAGTTTGGGAGGGCTTCGAAAGCCATATAACACCATGGAAGATTTTAGAGGAAGAAGACATATGATGCAATGTTCTTTTAAGAAGATAATTTGTCAGTATTGTGAAGGGTAAATTGTAGAAAGAAGATCCAAAGACACGCAACTAAAGAAACAATGCAAGCCAAACTCAACAATGGCCGAATCTAAAACGGTGGTGATTAAAAGATGAAAGATTATTAGAGCAGCGGTTCAGAGTTTAGGGCCTGTGGAAACGCCTCCATATTGTCAAACTCATCAGTCACTTCACTGCCATTTTACTGAAGCCTCTCCAGGTTCTCCTCCCACTACTCTGGCCCCTCCTTCTTGGTCTCCTTTGCTGCTCCTCCACTGATATCAATTCCTAAACATTAGCTGACTCCAGGGTTCCATTCTGAACCCTCTTTTCTGTTCACCTTCCTCTCCCCATTCCCTGCCCAATCCCCAAGGCTCTCATATCTAGGTCCTCAGCTTTAAATTGCATCTTATCTGTTATCTCTTACAGGATAAATCTACATAACACACCACCCAAAACACAGTGCCTTTCAACAGTCAATGTTCATTGAGCTCAACACTCTGCAAACTGGCCTGGTGGTCCTGCCATCTTTGACTGCACTTAAGTATTGTCTGGGTGTCCCCTGGCTATAGACTGATCTCGGAAGGCCTCCACTGGGATGACCAGGCCCATCAAGTCTAATACACTTGTCTTTCATCTCCAACTGACTAGTCTAGGGATGTTCCCATGATCATAAAAGAGGGCAAGAGTAAAGCCAAGCCAATCACACAAGTGTCTTCAAAGCCTCGGCTTCCATCATGTTAAACATCCCAACGGCCATTAATGAGAGGGCATGGTAAAGGACATTGATATGGGAGAGATGAAGAAGTAGAGTCATTCTGAAGTCCTCTACAGATCTATATGCAAAGCCACCCCAGTTTATTTCTCTGAGTCCTGATCTCTTCTGAGCTCTAGACATGTATGTCAAATGGCCTAATGGACAGTGCTCTTGCATATCTCTAGGCATTTCAGATAGCATATTTGAAATTGAACTTTTCTTGAGTGCCATGGTTCAGTTGGTTAAGTGTATGCCTTCAGCTCAGGTCATGATCCCCTGCTCAGTGGGGAGCCTGCTTCTTCCTCTGCCTCTGCTGCTCCCCCTGCTTGTGTTCGCCCTTTCTCTCCTTCAAGTAAATAAATAAAATCTTTTTAAAAAATAAAATAAAACAGCAATGAACTTTCTTTTCCAACTGATTCTCAGTAACACCTCCATCTTCTTCCATGTATCTCTTTCTCCTATAAAGACACTAGCTTTTGGACACTAGCCCCTACCCCAATCCAGAACAACCTCATTTTAACTTGATTACATTTGCAGAGACCGTATTTCCAAGTAAGATCATATTCACAAATACTAGGGGTTAGGACTTGAATATCTTTTTTGGAGGACACCATTCAATCCATAACTGCCAGGTTGTTCTCAACAGAACATATTGAGTGATAAAAACATGGACTTTAGAGTCTGGACTACCTTGATTGGAATACCAGTTCTGTTCTTATTGGCTGTGTGATCCTAGGCAAGTCACATAAATTCTCTGAACTTCAGTTTTCATATTTGTAAAACAAGGATAGGTATAACATCTATATTATAGAGATAATGTGAGGATTAAATGAGTTAATGAGTAGAGTGCCCAGAACATAGTAACACATGTGTGTTTATTAGATAAAATAAGTTCTTTACTCATTCATCCTCAGGTCTCAGCTTAAATGTACATTCTCAGACAGCCATTTCTTGATTTCCCCTCTCTTCAAACATAATTCATAATTTTTTATTCACATGTGTGGGTTCCCAGTTCCATGAGGGCAGACTGTGTCTATTTTGTTTACCACTGTATGCCTAGCACCAACAAAACGTTTTGCATACAATGAATGTTAAATAAATGTTCTTGAATGAATAATTATGGAGGGTTCAAGCTGGCAACATAATTACTGTGAGTTTGGGGTGCTCGATTCTCTCTCTCCAACTCCCTCCTCTCCCTTCTCTAAGAAGCTTAGGAAAAGAATCAGTTTCAAATTCATAACATCCAGATTAGGTTTGGTCTCTTTCTCTCTGTAGCTTCACAGAAGAATGGAGATGTCTTAACCAGTGGTTTTCTATAAAATCTATCTCCTAAGAGAGAGAAGACAAAGAAAAGCAACATGGAGCCAAAGTGGCGGGAGAGCAAAAGGATAAGTGCATCCGTAATGATCACAGTGTATGCAATCACCAGGTGGCAATTCAATTAAAAAACACCAATCTCAACCAGTTATGAATTCGTACGCATTAGTAGGAATGTGTTCTGTTTATAATAACCATGGGATAGAGGGGACTGGGCAGAGGAACACAAGCATAGCTTGTGCCAGAGAAACTGCCCGCTCTTCCTCAATGTTGGTACAAGTAGAAGTCTGGTTCCACCAACAGGTAGGAAGATGAGACCCAGGTTTTGCCATTTTTATCTACAGAAACAAACAAACAAACAAACAAAAAAATCCAGATACCTCACCCTCCAGGTAACAAAGGGAGTCTGAAAACTCACCCAGATCTCATTATTTGATCTCCAGATTGAGGCGCGTCCTTTGCATCCTGGATCCTAAGATATCTTTAACCACATCTGTTGCCAATACAAATTGAAAGACTAGTAGTTCTGATATTGTGTGGTAGGTATTTTAGATATATTTACTCATTTAATCTTCCTACAGCCCTATTATGTGGGTAGCATTACCCAAGAAGAATAGGCGAGAGAGCCAGGATATAATTATGACCTGATTATTACAGGGTTCATAATCACTTCGCCAGAAGGGCCCGACTTGCAATTTGACACCCTTGAGGTTATTAGTAAAACCTAGTCCAGCAGTTTCTTAACTCGTGGTCCGCTGAACCCTGCATCGAAATCAATGGTAGTCTTTGTTAAAAATTCAGATTCCCTGGCTCTAAGACGGAAGGAATCAAGGAGAGGGGTGGGAGTCAGAAAAAGCACCTCCAAGTGATTCTGTTGCAGGACATTATGGACGCAGATGATTCTTATGCACGAGGACCACACACACTGGCCTCGGGTTCTATCGAAAGTTGACAACATACCACCGCGGCTGACTAGAGCCCAGCTTGCCATACTTTAACCAAATCCACTCCCACAGCCGCCTCAGTCGCAGCCGCAGTCGCAGTCGGAAACTGAGCACGCGCAGTACTTAGCTCTCAGAAGCTGGGCGGGGCTCCCTGAGGCCTCGCCCCCTCGTTACACGCCTGCGCCGGGAGCACGGCTCTCCCTAAGTAACCTAATGCCGGAGTCTTCCTGCAGCGGTCCAGAGCCCCGCCCCCGAGCTGGGACCAATCAAATCCCAGGTTGCTGAAGTTCGGGGCCAATGCACAGGGCCGTCTTTTATTCCTCTCTGCAGTTTGAAACTGTCAGGTCGCTGCCAAGGGAGCCGCTTTACTGCTGTTGTTTCGGCTACGACGCGGCGAGGAGAAGGGGAAGCAGGCGTCTGGGTTTGTGGAGAGCCGCGACGGTGGGTAGCGGCGCCCCTGACGGAGGGAGTGGAGTGGGGTTGAAAGTGCCTTGGCTCCGGTTTCCGCTCCCGGGACTCAGTACGGAGCCGGTGGCGTCTTCCCCGAGACGTAGGCTATATGCTCTTCTGCGGGTCGCAAGGTGCAGACGTTTTCCCTCCGAGGGTCCGGGAACAGAGGTCAGGAGTGAGGGGTACTTGAAGTATAACGGTTCCTATCGCCATAGGTTCCGGTCATTTAAAACGTAAGGGGGAAAGTAACCATGGCTAACGTTTTTTTAAGAGTGTGATTCAAACCACGGTGGGAAAGAAGGTGATCGAAGAGCACTCCCAGCCCTTCCAGAACTTCACACCTGGTGTCCTCTGCTTCTAGTCCCTTACGGGGCGGGGGCAGGGTTGGCGCATCCCCTCTCCTTTCTTGCAGCTAAGATGGGTGAAGAGCGCAGGGACGTCACCCTGCTGCCAGCTTGCACTTTAATTCACTCTTCCTGTCTCTTGGGGTTACATTTGAATTCCCGGACCCCTCTTTCCTTAGCAGCCAGGTATTTACCAAGACGTACTTTGATTTCTCTGGCAATCGAGAAGTACCCAGAACTTCTTATCTCGTGGTTTCTGGTATCTTGGGTTAGAAAATATTGGAAATTTAGTGAACTGATTCACATCTTCCACCCATTAAAGCAAGCTTCATTTTTCTCCTTTCTGAACCTAGAAACAGTAAGAAAATGCTGTGATTGTAGAGTTTCAAAGAAACTGTCGTACCTTGCTGGCATCAAAGCAGGGCGGATGGAAGGCTTAATGTCCTATTTTCCAAAAATACAGTAGTTGTTTTGTGGCTGCAGTGCCTATTCAGAGACTCTTTTTGAATTCTGACCCAACCTTTCAAACTTATTTTGACCCAACCTTATTTCTTTATTGAATAATCAGCACCAGCCCACCTCCACTCCTGCTGTCTATAGGGCATGCGAATACATCCTGAAAGAAGTGAATGAATATAGAAATTAACCAGGTTACCAGGGTGGTGGATTTGACGTCCATGAAGCAGCCCTTCCTTGCTGGGCATGTGTGTGCTTATTTTATCCTCCCTAATTGGCTTAACTAAAGACAGCCATGCTGCCAGTTAGTTTACTTACCAGGCGTGTACACAGTAATACTTAATGAATAAAGCTAAGTTTCCATGAACGAATCCCAACCTATGTTTCCTTTCTAATATTGTACTTTTCCCTGTATCTGACTTTTCTACTTGAATTTTCTTATTTCATTTATTTTTCAGGCCGCTGTGATTGAGACCTGTTTCACCTTCCACTGAAATTGTTCAGGTAAATGTATGCAACTTCCTTACTGCGGTATTCAGGAGACCCCAATTTTCATCTTTCTTTGGCATCTGACTAAGCATTCCCTTCCCCAAGTTTTTATGATGCTTTTCTTTCTGATAATTCTACCACTCTGACTTCCTTTTCTGTCTTTGCTGGCTCTTCTCTTAGAAGAGCTAAATTAGAAACACTAAATGTTAGTGTTTCTAGTTTTTAATCCCCTTCCACTACTGTAGTAGGCCTTTAACTTTGTTAGGGTTATAGACCCCTCTGAACACATATTAGAAGCTAAGGATCCTCAGGATACCTGGGTGGCTCGGTCAGTTAAGCGGCTGCCTTTGGCTCAGGTCATGGTCCCAGGGTCCTGGGATCAAGTGCCACATCAGGCTCCTTGCTCAGTGGGAATCCTGCTTCTCTCTCTATTTGCTGCTTCCTCTGCTTGTGCTTTCTATTTCTCTCTCTCTCTGACAAATAAATATTTTTTTAAAAAAAAGCTAAGTATCCTCTTACTAGAAAAATACACATATGCATTTATTCTTTTTTTTTTTTTTTTAAAGATTTTATTTATTTGACAGAGAGAGATCACAAGTAGACGGAGAGGCAGGCAGAGAGAGAGAGAGAGGGAAGCAGGCTTCCTGCTGAGCAGAGAGCCCAATGTGGGACTCGATCCCAGGACCCCGAGATCATGACCTGAGCCGAAGGCAGCGGCTTAACCCACTGAGCCACCCAGGCGCCCCACATATGCATTTATTCTAAAAATATTGCATATAGGGACGCCTGGGTGGCTCAGTTGGTTAAGCGGCTGCCTTCGGCTCAGGTCATGATCCCAGCATCCTGGGATCAAGTCCCGCATCGGGCTCCTTGCTGGGCAGGGAACCTGCTTCTCCCTCTGCCTCTGCCTGCCTCTCTGTCTGCCTGTGCTTGCTCGCTCTCTCTCCCTCTGTCCCTGACAAATAAATAAATAAAATCTTAAAAAAAAAAATATTGCATATAATTTGGGTGTATGGACCTCAGAATGAGAACTCTTTCTGACACTCCTTTTCATATGTAATCTTATCCTCTCCCATGTTCAGTTTTTCCCCTTTATGCTGATGATTCCTCAAACTTTATCTCTAGCCTATACCTCCAGGGAAGAGCTCCCTCACTGCTTAACTCCAGAAAGCACCATTCACATTGTAGCCCTTGTGAATGGCAGTCTTTGGTGTATAGTGTAATGGTTGTGGCCATATCCTGCATATCTAAAGCTTCACTTCCTGTCTCAGATGCCTCATACCCAACTCCTCTGATACTGAACCCATTGTCCTCCCTCTGCCCAACCTGCTTACCTTCCTACATTTCTTGCCTTGGAGAGTGGCACTATTATCTGTCTGATTACCAAGCCAGAAATCTGGAAGTTGCCAACATTACAATACAAGCCTAATCATGTCATCACTTGTTTAAAACATTGCAGTAACCTCTCTAAGGTAAAAAACACATTTTTCTGACCTGGCATGATCATGATCTTCCATGTTCTGGCTGCCCCTTTCCTTGCCTGTTCAATCCTTTGCCAAGCCTTGCTCTGCACTCTTCGCTTCAGCCTTACAAACCACTTATATTCCTGGCATACACACCCATGCCTCTGTCTGCTTCTGCTGCTCGAATGCCTAGCACATCCTCACAGCTTTTATCTGTTAGATCTCAATACCTGGTTCATCTTTTCCGTGAAAACCTACTCTGGTTCCATTCCACTTCTTCACCCTCATGATCCCACCCCATGAAAAATAGCTACTCTTTCCTCCCTACTTTGTACCCCTGTTGTTTTAGGGTGTACTAGCTTTTTGGGGGGGGGGGTTAGTCATTTATATATATTTTTTAAAGATTTTATTTATTTATTTGACAGAGAGAGAGATCACAAGTAGGCAGAGAGACAGACAGAGAGAGATGAGGAGAAGCAGGCTCCTTGCTGAGCAGAGAGCCCAATGCGGGACTCGATCCCAGGCCCCTGGGATCATGACCTGAGCTGAAGGAAGAGGCTTAACCCACTGAGCCATCCAGGCGCTCCTAGTCATTTATATTTTATGTATGTCTGGCTGTCTCTACAGATTATAATCCATGAGGACAGGACTTTTCATCTTACATTCCTCACCATTGTCTTCCGTATAGCTGTGTTCAGATAGTTTGAATAGTCACTACTTGTCCTTTATGGTTTTTTTTTTAAAGATTTATTTATTTATTTTAGAGAGAGAGAGAACCCAAACAAGCAGGGGGAGAAGGGGGGAAAAGAGGGAGAGAGAATTCCAAGGAGACTCCATGCTGAGCGCAGAGCCCAACATGGGTCTCAGTCCCAGGACCCCAAGATCATGACCTGACCCCAAATCAAGATTCAGACACTTGACCAACTGAGCCTCCCAGCTGTCTCACTACTTGTCCTTTAAATAATTTGTTTACTAAAAGTGCAAACAATAATTTGTTTACTAGAAATTTTATTTTTTTGGTTAAGGCTTTTAACAATTTTTCTGTGGCATGTAGGAATCTATTGTTCTGTACAGTCTTGCTTTTCTTAAAATATCCTCAAATGTTAAGTTTCTCAAGCAAAGCATTTGCACATATTCCCAAATGTTAAGTTTCTCAAGCAAAGCATTTGCACAAAAGCATTTGCACAAAACATTTGCACGATTATCTTACAGGAAAACATACAGCACACAGATTGCCAGACATTGCTCAAGAACGCTAATCATGGGACGCTGGGTGGCTCAGTTGGTTAAGCATCTGCCTTCAGCTCAGGTCATGATCCCAAGGTCCCAGGATCGAGCCCTGCATCCAGCTCCCTGCTCTGCAGGGAGTCACAAAGCTCTTGCTTCTCCTTCTGCTCCCCCCGCCCCCGCCCCACCTCATGTGCTCTCTCTTGTTCACTCTCCCTCTCAAATACATAATAAAATCTTTAAAAAAAAAGTACAATGATCGTGGTCTGTTCTCAACAGACCCCACTGTGGATGTGTCTGACAAGCTCCCATTTCTCTTTAACGTTTCATAGATTTGTGTCATCTTCTTGACTATATTAAAAACTCACTGCTGTTGGGAATTGAGTCTTTTACTTTTTTTTTTTAGTTAGTTATTTGTGGGTGCTCAATATGTTGAGTGATTTTAACATTTCACGGGATTATTATTTACAGAATAGGATGTGTGTATATGTAGAGAACATGTTATTTTAGTTTAAATATCAAGTGATTTTCTATTATGTTGTAGTGTTTGTGTAGAATGTCATCAGATGAGGAGAAAGGCTCACTTCCTGTTATACAGAATGACTCTGAGCGGGGCAGTTCTGTCTCTTCAGATCTTCAGGTAGGAAGACATGTCTAAATTTGTCGTGACTTATCTATTTTAAACAAGGGACAATATGAGGGAAAACTAGGAATACATTTTTCCCTTATTCATGCCATTTACATTTATAATTATGTTTTATATATAGTGTATATCAAATTATAATAATATCAGATGTCAAGAATTCACAGACTTTGGGACACACATACCTTACATTGTTTGAACCTTTCAGAAAATAGTCATGAACTCTTCACTTTTCATGCAAAAGATTCAAACAGCACAATGAGAGAAGCTGGAAATCTCAAGAAACTTTTTTCTGAAGGTTTTCTCATTATAGGTCTCTCTTCTGAATGCTGCTTTCACTTTAATGCAAATTAGTATAATATCAAACCACCCAGAGTTCTGGGGACCTAGATTCCCTCGTGTTCTATTCGAGGTTCTAATCCCTGTTGCTACAACGTTCAGCACATTCTGCTGCGCGGGACCTGGATGGTGACAGATAAATGGTGTGGTTTTTTAATGAACTCTTTTACATTTATTTCTAAATGTTTATTATTGGAAATGTGGATTCAGATTTCTAGAGTAGATTTTTAAGTGTGAGAGCCTGATACATAGCTTGAATTTTATAGTTATATCAGCTGCAAGGGGAAAACTGGATGTTACGTTTATGCTTCAATAAAGTAAGTTGTTTTTGACACTTAATATGAGAAAAGTTTTAAGAAGATATTTTATGAAACATATGTGTTCTTTTAATTGAAATTACAGATTTAGAAATTGGGAAGCTACTGAAAAAATAGCTGTGACTTTTTATTAGGGTAAAAGTAGTCTGGAATTGTTATGTACATGTTTCATCCTTGCCTTCCATTCGGATGTACTTCTACCTAGTGCTGTCTTTTAAGGTAACAGTGCTTTCCTGAAGTTTTTATCTCTAACTTTTCCAGACTTCCTTTAGAACAGAACTGATTAACTCATTTATACTTTTGATATTGCGATTTATAATAAATATATTTTGGTCTTCATCCCTATTTTTTGCACACAGTGTCAAAAACCTTTGAAATTTCTTAAATAATGAGAGTGATAAATGTGTTACACTACAAGGTGACTTTTGGACCCCACCTGAGGATAGAGGCTGGTTGCTGAGGAGCCCACCACATGTTTAGAGAGTTGGAACTTTTAGACCTACCCACCCTGAGCTCCAGGAAGGCTTGGGCTTGCTACTGGTGTCTGAGATTGGGGGAGGTGAAGTAAATAAATAAGATCTTTAAAAAAAAAAAAAATAGCCCATTTGCCCCATATCTACATAAATGAAACAAAAATAGTTGTTTAAATACCTTTAAATATGTACATAGAACTGATATATCAGGCAGGAAGTTGTAATAAAATAACTCTGATTGAGCAAAGCTGAATTGGCTAAATCTAGTGATAATTGCCCCCAATTAAAAAGTTAATTGACCTCATACATTTCAACCAGGTTCAAAAGGGAAGAAGGGATGCAAAAGTAAAACTACAGTAATAATTTTATTTATTTATTTATTTTTAAGATTTTATTTATTTATTTGACAGACAGAGATCACAAGTAGACAGAGAGGCAGGCAGAGAGAGAAGAGGAAGCAGGCTCTCCACTGAGCAGAGATCCCAATGCAGGGCTTGATCCAGGACCCTGAGATCATGACCCGAGCCGAAGGCAGAGGCTCCAACCCACTGAGCCACCCAGGCGTTCCTACAGCAGTAATTTTAAATACCATACTCCATTTTCCCTGAAATCTTTGTCTTTGAGTTAATATAATGGTCTAAATTTTGCCAAAAGAAACTAAGAAAAGTATGTCTTCAGTTCTCCAAAAATTTAAATACTTCCTCGGTTTTCAACTCAAATTATATGTAATCACAAACCTATAATAAAGTACAAAGTTAGCAAAACATTAAAAAAATATTAACCTCAAGTACCCTTTATTGTTTCTAGGTATTGATATACTTTAATAAAAATAATACATTTACTAATAAAATAAAAAGCTAATTGACCTCAAAATACAAATACAGGATAGTCACTATATTAGTTTGCTTGGGCTGTCACAACAAAACACCATAGACTGGGTGGCTAAAACAACAGAAATTTATTTTCTTGTAGTTCTGAATGCTGGATGTACCAAAGCTAGGTCTGGCAGGGTCCGTTTCTGGTGGGCTCTCTTCTTCGCCCACAGAGAGCTGCCTTCTCATTGAGTCCTCAACATGGCCTTTCTTAAGTGCACATGCATGGGCTGAGAGAGAACTCTGTGTCTTCTCTTCTTAGAAGGACACTAATCCTAACATATCAGCCCCACTCTTGGGACCTTATGTAACCTTAATTACTTTAGCTTCCCCATCTCCAAATATAGGTGCTCTGGGGAGTCAGGTTTCAATATATGAATTTGGGGAGGACACAGACGTTCGGTCTATAACAGCCACATTTTTATATGTTCTCAGCCAAAATCAAAAGTTTATTTTGGCTCTTTGGGAAGTATAATAGTGTGTTATTTTGGCCACTTTAACAGGAACCAAATAAGATTTGCTTAAGTGAATTGCTTAAAAGCCTGAGCTGATACATAGACTCATGTAAGTCAGAGCTGATAGAGAGTCCTGAGGTCACCCCAGGACTCAGTCTCTTTCTTGTGTTGCTCTGCCATACCCTAGGGTGTTGAAAAGGTTTGTATCATTGGGTGCCTAGCTCACCACCACCTCTAACCCACGAGAAGGAAGCAAGAAGCTTCCTTTCTAAGGACATGACCTGAAGTTGTACACATCATTTCTACCTGGACCTCATAGACCAGGTCTCTTGATACCTGCTGAAGGGGAGGTTGAGAAATGTTGCTGGGTGGCCTTTCCCCGGTCAGACCCTGAGGTTTTAGTAACTTAAAGGAATAAAAGGAAAACAGCTGCTGCTGGACTGTTATACTTCTCTGTGGCAGGGCGTTACTGAACTTGAAATTTTATGTGTTTTGTTAGGACTGACTCAGGTTTATAGAAACCAGTAGATTATCTTGTGTATGGCTTCAGTTTATCAAACTGTTTGGGTATTTCCTTTTATTGTAATAACTGGGAAACTGATGTGATTTAAGATTTCAGAATCTTAAATTTAAGAATTTAAGATTTAGGAATATTTCAAATTTAAGAATATTTAAATCTATTTAAAGAATTATAGTTATTTTTGTCAACATGAAAATTAAATGTATCTGTAATAGTCTAAATCACTTTTTCTCTAATAAGAGCCTCCTGCCTCAGTGGCAGTGATAAGAGCCTCTAATAAGAGCCTCCTGCCTCAGTGATAAGTGATAAGAATATTTAAATCTATGGGATGCTGGGGTAGCTCAGTGGGTTAAGTGTCTGCCTTTGGTTCGGGTCATGGTCCCTTAGTCCTGGGATCAAGTTCCGTCTTGGGCCCCTTGCTCAATGGGGAGCCTGCTTCTCCCTCTGCCTGCTGCTCCCACTGCTTAATGTAAGCATGCTCTCTCTCTGACAAATAAATAAATTTAATTTAAAAAAAGAATATTTAAATCTATTTTAAGAATTATAGTTATTTTTGTCAAGATAAAAATTAAATGTATCTCTGATGGTCTAAATTGCTTTTTCTCTATTAAGAGCCCCCTGCCTTGGTGATAGGATCATGTGAAATACTGACTTTTATTTTCTGTCATGAAATGTAAATTTAAAATTAAGACATGTGTTTATTATTATGAAGGGGACATCTCTAACAAAGGAGTTGACAATGGGAATATGAAGGGGGGATTCTTTTTGAAGATTTATTTATTTTGGGGGGTAGCAGGAGAGGGAGAGAGAATCTCAAGCAAGCCCTCTGCTGAGTGGGGGGGCCCCATGCAGAGTTTGATACCACACCCCAAATTCTGATGATTGAATTTTCTTTCTAATGATTCTCCCTTTGGAGTATCTGTTTCTCTTCTGCCCTTAGCCGTGACATGTAAAGAGCTGTGTTTGCTATGACTTAACATTTACTTTTTATAAGTAATCTATGTTAAATATGCAAATCAAGACTGAAACTGAAACCAGGTCACTTCTTTACATTTAATTACCCTAAAGACTTGAAATTTTCAAACATCTGCCAGCATAAACCGTCTTTACAAAACATTTTTACTTCAAATTCCAGTAGGAAAAGGCTAAAGCAGAAATATGATTGTATAGATTTATGTTATAAATGCAAATTTGTGACATTCACTTCTCACAGACTCAGGAAAAACAATGAAGCTGCTTTTATGAATGCACATTTGATGTTAATGGATAATAGAAGACCAGCATAGTTTGATGAGCTTAAGTGACCTTTTTGCTTCTATATGTTATTTGGGATATGTGATATCAAGAAAATTCTAGTTCTTTTTTTTTAGATTTTTTTTATTAACATATACACATGTATATGTATATATATATATATGTATATGTATATATACACACATGTATTTATATATTCATATATTTATTAATATAGTTTTTGCTTCAGGGGTACAGGTCTGTGAATCATCAGTCTTACATAATTCACAGCACTCACCATAGCACATACCCTCCCCAGTGACCATGACCCAGCCATTCCATCCTTCCTACCCCCATCCCCTCCAGCAACCCTCAGTTTGATTCCTGAGATTAAGAGTCTCTTACAGTTTGTCTCCCTCCCCAGTCCCATCTTGTTTCAAGAAAATTCTAATTTTTTTTTTTAAGATTTTATTTATTTATTTGACAGAGAGAGATCACAAGTAGATGGAGAGGCAGGCAGAGAGAGGGGGGGGGGAGCAGGATCTCCGCCAAGCAGAGAACCCGATGCGAGACTCGATCCCAGGACCCTGAGATCATGACCCGAGCCGAAGGCAGCGGCTTAACCCACTGAGCCACCCAGGCGCCCGAAAATTCTAATTTTTAACATAAGTAGTTGAACACGGTAGCTTTTTTGTTTTGTTTTGGGTTTTTTTTAGTATAGTTGACACACAGTGTTATGTTAGTTTCAGGTGTATAACATAGTGATTCAGTTTCTATATGCATTATGAAAAATTGGTAGCTTTTTAAAAGCATATCTCATCTTCAAATAAACTGATCCAAAGTATAAAAAAGGATTGATAGAAAATTTTTGATTCAGTGTTCAATCACCAACAAAATCTGTCGCTTCTTCAAACTTTATATAATAAATTTAAAAATCACAGAAGAACACCCAGAAGACTCAAACTTGGATAAGTGCTGAAACTCTTTGTATTATGATAAGCATGTAACATGGTCTGAAGTCATTTACTACTGCACTGCTAGCTCAATACTCGTTTAAGGAGGGACAGGAGCCATTAGACGTGCTTGAGTTTGAGTGGTTCGAAATTGTTGTGGCCACATGTGTTACAGTTGTGCATTCCTCTGTACAAGTTACGTGAACATAGATATACAGATGTGAATTCAAAACAAAAAATAAACTTGTGCAGAGCTACAGTCATTCTAATCCGTGACACGTTCACAAGACCTTGACATGTACATCAATGGGAGAAGCAGCTTTATTCCAACCAACACAAAAATTTAAGAATTTATACTTTTTTGGGCCTGTTAACATTTAGCATTTATGGTATATCTGTTAGCGCATGCTCCTTTTATTACTGTTTCTAAAAGAGCTAAATAGCTTAAAAATGAAATTTGAAGAAAATATTGTGGATCCCTTGAAACACCTCCTTGGAAGCTAGTTTGAAATGCATTGATATCGCCTACTGATGCAGTATTCAAGGTAGTTCCAACTACAGAACTCTGAGTGCAGTTACATTTGTTCCTTTGGGAAACACCAAGACACTTAATTTGTTAACTGTGATACAGCCATGGCTCGAAACTTGAGTGTGGTGGGCAGTTAAATACTCTTACTCATAGAAAACCAAAGGGAAAAAGTAAAGATTGCTAATTTTTGAATACCTATATCATATCATAATGATTTTATTAAATATAATACTAGACAGGGGCACCTGGGTGGCTCAGTGGGTTAATAAGCCTCTGCCTTCAGCTCAGGTCATGATCTCGGGGTCCTGGGATTGAGCCCCACATAGGGCTTTCTGCTCCGCAGGAGCCTGCTTCCCCCTCCCTCTCTGCATGCTTCCCTGCCTACTTGTGATCTCTCTCTCTCTCTCTGTGTCAAATAAATAAAATATTATATATATATATTATATATATATATATATATATATAATACTAGACAGAATTCACTTAATTCACTTCAGCAGGTATTGACTAGGACCTTTCAAAGAGGTAGCTTTGACCATTGGTTATCTTCAAACTGAAGGTGAATCCAAATAATAAAACAGTTATGACTAATAAGATGATAGTTCTCTATCTGAGCTAAACAACTTCTTATGGAGAAAAATTAATACAAAATAATCCTTTAGAATAATAACATTTAACATTCTTGAAAACCTTCCCCCCAGTTTTATAATACAAAGATATTCTCTGGGTCTGTGCATAAGACTCTTAGAAATGACTCCTTTTAGTAGAAATATTTGTTACATTATGACCAATCCCTTGTGAATAGAAACTAAGTTCCACTATATTTTTTACTTCACAGGTATCCTTTTTTGATTTGGCTAAAGAAATAGCTAAGTATCTATGTTAGGAAATTCTAATTTTTTTTAAACCTAAGGAATATTCGCATAAGGTCTACACTTTGTCTCCTCTGTTTTTTATCGCTCCTTTTTCATGTGCCATGAAGGTGTCAGCTGCTAGAACGGCAGGTTTGCATTCATATTTTTTAATCTTCAGTATTTGTTCTCTTCCAATATTTCCCTTATTCTCTTTCCATGCTGTGAAAAGAGACTCAGGGTTGTTGCTGAGTGGCTGTTTTTGGATCGTGGCTGTCGGAAAGCCACAATCCAACTCCTTTTCATCCCTAGACTGTCCTATTGTGGAGTCTTTGGGAGCAACATCTTCAAACTAGGTTTCCGAAAAGCAGACAAGTGGCTAACCGTGTCTCTGCCCACCTGCAAGGAGCTGCCTTGGAGGGAGGGCTCTTCTGCCTTGGAGCTGCTGATTGGCTTCAGGCACCTACTTTAGGTTACCTTTATGTCACCGTTGCTAAATTGACGTACTGAAGGAATCTGTGTACTAAGGTCCTATCACTGGAAGCAATCTGGGTAGGTTTACTTGTTGGATTTTTCCTGTTTTTAAGAAAGTACACATTCCTTATGACATGGGAATACTATTTTGAGAAGTGAAGTAGAGAACATTTTTAATTGGGCCTTATTGTTCCTTGCCTGAATATCTATTGTGACTGTTGTAATACATTCTTTGTTCTTGGCTTCTCATAGGAAGAGTATGAAGAACTGCTTCGTTACGCTATCGTGACTCCAAACATTGAATCAGGTGCTCTACAGCCATGTCATTCTAAGGGAGAAGTGGTACCAGATATGCGGGTTCCTACTATAATTGATGATATTCTTCATAATCAAGGTTATGTATATTTTTAAAGATATCTCTTAATTTAAGATGTTATGAGCTCATTAATGCTGTTGACCTAGGATTGCAAAAATGCTTCTCCAGTGATTCTTCTCAGTCCTGTGTATCACTATCATCTGGGGGGATCTTTTTCCATTTTAATGTTACTCTTGGCTCTTATATGACAGCTGGATTTTTATATGAACTTTGTTGGACTATTACTTTTATGAAAAACAATAGTGTTAAAGTAACATGGTAGCCATTATATGTTGCTCAGTGGAATATACTGCATCTCTACTTACTCCAGTCGGTTATATACCAGGATTATTTTGGAAACTAAATGCCCAAGGCCCCAAATTAAAGATAGGTAACCCTCAGAACCTTTTAAGTTTATGAACCATTGCTAGGACTTTGTCGGCAGACTGTTTAGATTATCACCACAAAGATGAACCCGTTTTGGACTATGTCAGGAACAGAATTGAAAGCTAATACATACCAAGAAGTATATTGATAGATGAATGGAAGGTGGAAAAAGGAGGATAAACCTCCTTTCACCTATCCATTCTGTATTCAGTAAAGTACAAGATCCGAAACAGCTCACCCTAAGTAAATATTCCTTAAAAGGGCACAGAAAGCCCTCCTAAGATGGGCCTGGCAATGGGCAGGTACCAAAAATAGTCATAACTCCAAGGATCTCTCCTTGAAGGTACAGGACACAGCCTACTCAGAGTCAGCGGGCTTGTGGGTTTATGGGAAATTTTACAGCCCTGGTATTTGGTTCCTCTCCCTCTGTAGACATGGAATTTCCATTGCTCTTCAGTCTTCAGCCTACTGCACTGGATCATCAAATAAGACCAGAACCTACCACTAAACATTCTAACACTGAACATTTTCTGCCCAAAATTTTAACTGATTTTAAGAGATCGGACCCTGGGATTTATTCATTCTTCATTAGTGATCTTGACCATGTTTTGATTACACTGGGTACCTCAGCCTGTAGTTCCTGCTGAGCAAACCCGAAGTGCTGCCTACTATCATAAAATGTTTTATAATCAATCCATGTGTTTGCCTTCTGTGTCTCTACCTTTTTGGTGATCAGCAAAATCTTGTTTCCCAGTGACACAATATGGGATTCCTTTCCTTTCCCCAGCTCCAACCTTTCAAGGTCATCACTTGGGATCTAAGACCCCTGTTCTTTTCTAGCATGCAAGATAGTATTTATTCATTAATACTCTGCCTTTTTCACAAAGAGTTTGAGATCTAAGCGTACAACATGCAGTGAATTTAGATATCCCAATTCACAAGTAGACTTGGTTAGAATTTATAAATTTATCATCCCATTTTCTCCTCTTGGTATTGCTGTTGCTTGGTATAAGGCTATGTGGAGGTTGGTAAAGTATACATAAGCCTCAAACACAGCCATCCTTGTGAAGTTTTCCTGTTTTCTTTTCACCATATATTGAGTGAGGGTTCCTAAGGTGGAAGTGAGGCAGTCCCTGTTCTGGGGGAACCGCTGTCATTTTTGTTTGATTACAACTAGTGAAGAGCGGCAGGCACCTGGAAATACCTGTGTTATAATATAGCACAGCTTTTTCCAATTTCTAATGTCATTCTTCCACTTAGTCTCTTAGTATGAATTGAATGCTATATAGGCTGAATTCTCTTTCATCTATATTTGGTGGGTAAAGTTGAGCTTCCTGATAATACAATAAGATGTTTTCTAGACTCAGATTTTTTTTCTTTCTTCTTATTCTTTGACTTAGTGTTCCTCTTTCCCCAGCATGTTGTATTTTGCTTGTTCTAAAATCTTAGATACTGTTACCTTCTTAAATTAGGGATGTGCATTTGGGCATTTAATATGAGAGTTGTTTGGTTTAATAAAAAAAATATTTTTTTATTTTATTTTCAGCAGGAAATAGCCCTGCAGTAAGAGAAACAAGGATGGAAGTTGGAAAAGGATGTGATTTAAATATTTCAAGTCATTCAAAGACAGATGGTATGACTTTTCCTTAGCTTCTTTTTATTAGTATATGATATTGTGTGGTTTGGTGAAAAACATTTGTGTAGTAAGAGGAATATTTCAGCATATTACTTATTGGCAGGATTTTTAAATGTTGCTGTTGCTAATTTATTAACTAGTAACTGTTTAAAATAATTTCATAAAATTCCAAAATACTACAATTAAGACAGGTTAATCTATTACAGTGTGTGGCATCCTTTCTTAAAACTGCTAGGTTAGAAGGCAAATCCTTTAGAAGAATTATTGGGATGTCAGAGAGTTTGGCCCATTTAAATGTTTTCATGAACCAGTGTGTTATTTCCCAACATTCAGGCATTTGTATATGATTTTTGTCCTATCTTCATACCACTTGTTCTATCTTTTTGTGTTTTTTCTTCAGATATATTCATTTTTCGCTTAAATTCATTAAAAGGAAAATTTGTATGTGCCATTGCTGATTATAGCCTAAAACTCGCATATGCCCTTTTTATAAAAGAAAACAGTGGTAAAAATAAATGAAACTAAAACACAATTATTAAGTTTTGATTGAATACCGCTGGTGAATGTGTTGTGTTCAGCCCGAAGTCTGCTTTTTCTTTGTTGAAAGGAGAGAGGAGCAAATGTTACAGAGGTTATAAAAGGATACTAGCACCAGACTGAAACTTTTCCTTTGACACAGAATGTTTTAAAATAATTAAAATAGAACATTTTCCTTGCCCTGTGACTCAATGTTATATAATGTATGGGCCATTTAAGCCATCGCATAAGAAATATCTTTATCCTTTAGTTTCCTCACTTGTAAATAAAAGGCTTGGGCAGTGTAATCGCTGGGGGACATTTCAAGCTCTTCATTTATGTGATTCTATTTTTAAAAAGTGAATATATGTTTAAAAATAAAAAATAAAGGGGCGCCTGGGTGGCTTATTGGGTTAAGTCTCTGCTTTTGGCTCAGGTCATGATCTCAGGATCCTGGGATCAAGCCCCGCATCGAGCTCTCTGCTCAGCAGGGAGCCTGCTTCCCCCTCTCTCTCTGCCTGCCTCTTTCCCTACTTGTTCTCTCTCTCTCTCTCTCTCTCTGTCAAATAAATAAATAAATAAATAAATATCTTTTTAAAAAGGTAAAAAAATTTTAAAAAGCAGAGCCTCTTGCATTTCCCACAAGTGCTGATCTTGGTGAAATCTAGTGAAAGAAAACATTCATATACTTTGTCACTCTGCTTTTATTCTTTGGGATTATTCTTCAGAATAGGTAGGTAGTATCTCATATTTGACTATCCTAAACCATTTGTTGATAAATTGTTTATGTAAAAATATATAATAGGGAATGACTTTCCCTTTCACAAAGAATTCTTGATTTACTTTTAAGTAACAAGTTCTATACTAGCCTTATCTTTGTTTGACTCATCTCACTCATTAAGTTAGATAGGGAGGGCTTTTAATCTTGGTTGTTAGGACCCTCATAACAAAAGTGAAGTATGTGAGAAATGATGATAAATAGTCTCTAATTCCAACATGCACATGTGATAAAAGAGTAACCTTTTCTATTTTTTGCTTTTTAAAAGGAGATGCCAGTTCTTCTGGCTTTTTCACCCATCCCTCTATCCCCCACCCTTCCACCATGTATAGGGGCAGAGGGTGGGAATTATGTATATACATATATAGACCTATAGGTATGCATATATATGTACATATTTCCACCCATATGTTGAAGGCCAACAGTGTGCCTTACAACTGATTATCTGATTATCTGTACTAGTACGTACTAGTCTCCTTCTACTTAGAGAGTTGAATTTTAGTCGTGTTAAAACCCATACCAGTGTTTTACATAAAGTAGTAATGACCTGTATACAACCACTGGGACCTTGGTTAGTTGCTTAACCCTTTCTGAACCTGTTTCCTCATCAGTGAAGTGGAGATAATAATGCCTGTATCTCAGAGCAGCATGTATTAGGAGAGCTCATCTTTACAACACTTTTATTACAGGAACATAGTAAGCACTTAGTAAATGTTGATATGATGCAGATGATAATACCTTCAATTCACACTGGAACTGGATATATGAAGCATCCTTGATTGGGACAGAGGTCATTTTGGGGAAGGGAGGGTAGGAGGCATCTCATGCTTGTCAGTCCTGAATCAGTGACAGGACTAAAATTACAGTATTAATTTCAGCCTAAGCGCAGTTTAAAAGTACACTGAGAGGTCATTTCTCTGCATTTTTCTCCACCTCTGTGAGTAATTGACATGTCACCCTCCATTAGAACTCCTTACATTTGGGTTATCCATCCTCCAGCCTGACCACAATACCTTTCCTTCTTCTACAGGGTCATCGCCAGTGTCGTCACCGAGGAAACCCTCACACCCTGTCATGGATTTTTTCAGCTCTAACCTCTTAGGTGACTCTTCCTCACCAGCATCTATTTCTAGTCATGCAGACGTCCATGAAATCATTGTGAGCGATTTTCTTACTTCAGATGAAAACCTTCAGAAGATGGAAAATGTACTGGATCTTTGGAGTTCAGGGCTTAAGGTATTACACTTGTTCAGTTAGAGTTGTTTAATATGTAGGATAACAGTTCTGCTCATGATCCCACTACTCACTGTCTTCTTTGAATCAAAAGATTTTGTGAAAAGAACTAAAAACTAAAGAGTTTCCTGAGAAGATCAGTCCAGTGTTTTAAATCTGTATTTCTCAGTCTTTAATATCCATACGGCTCATTGTGTTAAGCAGCAGCTTGTCGTTCAGCAGGTCTTCACCAGGGCCCTGAGAATATGCATTTCTGACAAGCTCCCAGGTGATTCTGTGAGTTCAGGACCCATACTTTGAATAGCATACTTTTTAGTAGAAAGACCTACTATGGGTTTCCACTGGATTTCTCAGATGTTTTTAAAGACTCAGCCTATGTGTGACAGAGACACCTAGTGAACCCTGACCATATCATAGCTGTGATGAAGGGAAAAGTCTCCTTTTGTAGGAAACACAAGATCATATTTTAGCAACGTGTATTCATTTTATAGCTGCTTTGAGCAACCATGGTGTGTAACTTCCAAGACTATAAAATCTGATTATTTTAGTGATATTATTGGCCTCTAAATAAAACAAAGTATTACAGAA
The DNA here is from genome assembly GCF_902655055.1 of Lutra lutra. Classification (NCBI taxonomy): domain Eukaryota; kingdom Metazoa; phylum Chordata; class Mammalia; order Carnivora; family Mustelidae; genus Lutra; species Lutra lutra. The sequence continues at coordinate 103,039,438 of NC_062282.1, read as the reverse complement.
ATGGCTTTTCTTTTCTTTCTTTTTTTTTTTTTTTTTTGCTATTTAATATATAAAGCAGAAAATGACAGTTTTTCTAAAACATAGTTTGAGACAACTGATTTCACATTCACAGTGAAATTATGGTCATGAGAGTTCTATGGCATTTATATTTCTCTACTACTTAAAACTATATATTTTAGAAATAATCTTTCAGTATAGTTGTTACCATTTTTCCCCTGTGGAACAGGTTTCATCCTTCTAATCATGGTGCAAATCCAGTGGAGTAGCCACTGCCAGTCATTTAATTTGTTCTAGGTTCAGATAATCATATTGTTACCTAGTTTTTTTGATAACATAATTATTTGGTATTTTTACTTATGCCAGTCAGTAGGGTGAAAAGCGGTCAGATTCAGCAGTTTGTTGTAAGATGTCCTTTGTGATAAATGATTTCGGGGAAGAAAGCATCAGTCCCATGGTTTCCACTATCCACTTCTATCTAAGTAACTTCCCAGTCCTATGGCTGAGCCTTGGCCATACGCCTACATTTCTGCTTTCCCTGGGCCATCTTAATGTGGACATTGAAGTCCTTGAATAAACAAAGTATCTGTTTACTAGTGAAGGAGACCTGAAGTTTTTTTTTTTTAAAGAACAACAAGGTTTCATACAAAATAACTTAAAATAGGAAAAAAATTCATTTCCCTAGTATGGCGAATGTGAACTGAGAACAACAGTCACGGCTGTTGAACTTGAAGACATTTTCATTAGGGATTTTTATAAACAGCTCTTACGTTGATTGCTTGTTCTGATTATCTTTAATGTTTCTTAATTTTGGTGTAATTTTAAGAAGTAATGTTAAACAAACTGCTTAATTGCTGGTGTATTTATTTTTCAGACAAACATCATATCTGAACTAAGCAAATGGAGACTTAATTTTATTGACTGGCACCGAATGGAAATGAAAAAAGAGAAAGAAAAACATGCAGCACACTTAAAACAACTGTGCAACCAGATCAACAGCTTGAAGGAGCTGCAAAAAGCCTATGAAGTTTCCATCGGGAGAAAAGATGAGGTCTTCACTTTTACATTTCTTTTTAAGTGAGATGCAATAAAGATCTTGCTAGGTAATAAATGCCAGGAACGGATTATTTAGGTCATACAAGATACAAAGGGAAGATTGTTTCAGAAGCTGGAAAAAACAAAAACAGATGCATAGAGGGGCGCCTGGGTGGCTCAGTGCCTTAAAGCCTCTGCCTTCAGCTCAGGTCATGATCCCAGGGTCCTGGGATCGAGCCCTGCATCCGGCTCTTTGCTTGACGGGGAGCCTGCTTCCCTCTCTGCCTGCCTCTCTGCCTAGTTGTGATCTCTGTCTGTCAAATAAATAAAATCTTTTAAAAAAAACAAAAAACAAAAAAACCCCAGATGCATAGAAATAAGATACATTCATCCTCTTAAACATGCCAGGGTCATGTCATTTAATCTTTGTCACCACCATAAGAGTGCTTAAAGTTTTAAAAGTGCATGCTAAATATTGGGACACTTAATTGTTTTCCCCAGTCTTTTTCTTCCTAACTGTTCTTAAGAGAATATCATGGAACCAGCATTACCCCCATGTTAAACTATGTTTTTAGGGGCCATTTTAAGTATATCACATTTTATTTGTGATATGTCTTTATTCATTAATAAAAATTTTTTTCTATTATTACAGACACAGAGAGCACTTTTTTTTTTTTTTTAAAGAGAGAGCACAAGTGCCCAAAGGGTGGGTGAGTCAGAGGGAGAGGGAGAGAGAGAAAGAGAATCTCAAGCAGGTTCCACGCCCAGAGAGGAGCCCAACACTGGGCTCAATGTCACCACCCCGAGATCATGACTTGTCCTGAAATCAAGAATCAGATGCTTAACAGACTGAGCCACCCAGACACCCCACACAGAGAATACTTTGTACTTCACTTTCTTTTAGGCTCTTAAGAACAAAAGAGTAAGGTTCCAGTCTTTACTAATTTTGTACCTCACGACAGCACCTTCAACAGCAGAATGGGCAATATATCCACTGTTTTTCCCACCCTTCCCCCGCCATGGTGGTTTTCAGAGACAATGCCTCAGCTATTTGTCTGCAGATGCAGCATTTACTGTTTTAATGAACTAGATAAAGATTATATATTTTTAAAAATATATATTTATTTTGGTGTTCAGGAATTATATAAAATCAAACATTTAATTTACTTTTTTGAAACAATAGATACTAACATCAATCATTTTCTCTATTGCCCTCAAAACTCTTTCCTAAGGTTTTAAAATATTTAAGTTTAAAGATTTTATTTATTTATTTGAGAGAGAGTGCATGAGCAGGCAGGAGGGGCAGAGGGAGAAGCAGGCTCCCTGCCACAGGGCTCAATCCTAGGACCCTGAGATCATGACCTGAGGAAGGCAGACACTTAACTGATTGACCCACCCAGGCGCCCCAAAATATTTTAAATATATATTTTTAAATTTCAAAGTATCACACACAAAAGAGTGTACATGGGTCCAGTTTGAAAATGAATAAGATAGACAGCTATGCACCATTATAGAGCTCAAGAAATGGAATATTACTAATGTCTTAGCATGTATACCCTTTTCCACTTTTGAAAATTATTTGAAGAAGAGCCAGAATAAATGTCTTTCAGTAAATATGCCCAATTTACTAAATCTTGCTTTAATGTGGCCAATTTAAAAAATATATTTCGGCTTCTCAGTTCTTTGTAAGAGAGAATATCGTTTTAAAATTTAAAAGTCTTCATAGGTTTAAAAAAAAAAAGAACAGGAAAAACTGAAGAAGAACATTATAGTATAACTGTTGTTTGCTTTTTTGAGTTTGTTGAATCTAGAAAATCCTTAGCAACTTCTAATCCAAAGTACCAAAAGTATTTAGGGACCAGAAAGATGTTTAAAACCCTGGTCGCTACCCTCAAGTCTAGTGAACAGGGACTTTGTGTATATGTAGCAAAATATTCAAATATGTAGTTGTCTTTCTTGAATTAAATGCCAGTGACTATATTAATTTTCATATATGTAAACTTTTTTTATGATTGCCAAGATACACATAATGAAGATTTTTCTTTCTTTTCTTTTGTTCATTTTCATTCATTGATATGTAGTGCATTCATGTGGTCAAGGTTTTTGGCCTTTTTACAGATAATAAAGAGGTTAACTGGATGAATATACAAGTGATGCATAAGTATTCTCTTGAGCATTTTTTGATAAATGAGAAAATCACTTTACAAATTACTATTATTGTAACAACACAATAATTGAGTTAATTGCTATTTACAGGTGATTTCTAGCTTGTCTCATGCCATAGGGAAGCAAAAGGAAAGGATAGAGTTGATGAGAACATTCTTCCACTGGCGAATTGGCCATGTTAAATGCAGACAGGATGTAAGTATAAAAACAAAATGATAACTGACAGATATTAGACTTCTGAAACTCAAAAGGGTTTAGGATCACATTTTAGAGTTATTGTTAAAGCTAAAGAAAGATTTATTTTCTAATCAAAATGAATTTATAATTTAATGTCGCTCTTATTTCAAAGAATTTTAGTATAGGTTGGGGAAAACACCTCTTTTATATAGATCAATTGATCTTTCATTTCCCACTTTGTAGTAAGTTAGTAAGGATCTTACCTGACTAATAGATGCCCATGTCATGGAATCCCTTTAACAAATTTATTTTATTTTTATTTTTTAAAGATTTTATTTATTTATTTGACAGAGATAGATCACAAGTAGGCAGAGAGGCAGGCAGAGAGAGAGAGAGGGAAGCAGGCTCCCTGCTGAGCAGAGAGCCCGATGCGGGGCTCGATCCCAGGAAACCCGAGATCATGACCTGAGCCGAAGGCAGCGGCCCAACCCACTGAGCCACCCAGGCGCCCCCCTTTAACAAATTTAATGTCAGATGTGATTATGAGGAGAAAGAATTTATAATCTTTAACATATCATATTGTTTCTCCTTCAGAAATGCCTGAATATATCTTCTTCATAAAGAGGCAGTACTGTATCAATATATTATAAAATTGTGTGAATGTTTATTGTGTAGACTTGCCTTAGAGATGAGAATCAAAGAAAATTGTGTCTATATAACTTCTTAAAAATTCTTTAGTTTGTTTATAATTTAAACTTGAACATCTTTATTTTAATAAGAGCTGAATCAGGATAGCAGAGTAAATATAAACCAAGAATAGTAAGTTACAATATCAGAAGTGGAAATGTATGAGAATTTATGTATATCCCACAAGAAGACAGTATAGAGACTCAAGAGTATAGGGGATGGATGGATGTGTGTGTGTGTGTGTGTGTTTGTTTTATTTGATGTTCATGTGAGCCATGGAATGATCTCTGTGCATTTACTTCTAAGAAATTAATACTTAAGGAAAAGGCTACTCTATCATGGAACAGGATTTCTCTTTAAAGGATACTTTCTTATGCTTTCATTGTTTTTTATTAATCCTGGTAGATTAATTCTACACTAACCTACACATATTGAAACGAGCTATTTAAATGAGAATGTCATATTTTAAAAGTTATTTATCAAGTGAAATGATGAGAATATATTATGTTTAAATGTTAGTTGAAATACTTGAGGCTACCATCAGTTTTTGAATAGCTTTTCAAATTTAAGAAAATTGAAACTGAACTACTTCAAAAGAATTTCAATCCATTGATAAAAGAAGACTGGCATATGCTTCTATCTGGATCTATTTGGCACTCTATTTGATGGCAAAGTGTGTGAATTAAATTAGCCTTGCTTATGGCGGTGGCCACCAGGTGGAAGAGGAAGCAGTGGCATGTAAAGCCACAGGCCCCACCTTCTCGGCCTTGCAGCCACTCTGTCCTTCGCCTAGACCTGCTTTCAGCTGAAAGGTGATACAGACTCACAATGCCAATGTCAAGTTACTCGTTTCTTTTCTTTTTTTTTTTTTTTTTCCTCCTAACTTGATGGGTGACATACAGCAGTGATCTAAGGATAAGAGCTTAGGTTCTGAAATGAGGTGAGGCTGGCTTTTCCCTTTCTATTTGTGTGACCTGGGCAGGTTACTTAACCTCTCTCTAAGCCTGTTCTCCTGTCTGCAAATGAGAATAATATGATTATACAGGATTAGATGATAATGTATATACACTGCTTACCTCAGGGTTTCATTATGTTTTTTAATATCACTGCCAATATATTTACCAGTTACTGTGTTTTTGAGGTTGTATATTACTTTCATTTAGGCCTATGAAGGTAAACTAGCTGACCAGTACTTCCAGAGAACTTTACTGAAGAAAGTCTGGAAAGGCTGGAGATCCATAGTACAGAAACAGTGGAAAGATGTGGTAGAACGAGCTTGTCAAGCAAGAGCAGAAGAAGTTTGTGTCCAGATTTCCAATGATTATGAAACCAGAGTCGCTGTGGTAAACTTTTTTTTATACTTTCAATTTCTTTTAATAAAAATTAAAAAGATAAAATACTGTTTATAGTTAGGCAGAGTAACCCATTTCTCCAGTTCCATTTAATGCCATGTAGATTCAAATGAGACTTCCTGGCAGAGAACACTAGTTAAGACTAACTTAACTCTGACCTCCAAACTTTAGTTGGCTCTCTTAAATGTACACTTCCCTTGGAAATCACCTTTAGACCCTTACATTTCTAAGAAAGCATGCTTTCTTATGCTTCCTTACTTGGCCTTTATTGAGCCAAAAATAAAGACCCAAAACAAAAATGTTTATCCTTATGTTAATGTAAGTAAATTATGTTCTGATAAGCAGTTGCATATACATTGAAGTCATTTTCCCACTGACTTTTATTAACAAAATAAACATTGTTTCCAAGGGAAAATATTTGAGACCCAAAATTAAATAAAAACCATGGTGAAGAATGCAGAGGACCTCTTGAAATCAAATATTAAAACCCTTTTTTCATCATTATAGGACTAAGTTCTTAACGTTAAAAATAATATTCATTATATAAATAGTTTGCTGCAATTCAAGATGACTTGCAAAAAGAAAAACGCAGTCCCTTGAGATTTGGCCTATGGGATTGTACCTAATGTCACTTTGCCCTGTAAATTCTATAGATAATGTTTAATTAAAAAGAAAGAATGAAAGAAAAATTCTCTTAATAGTGCATTTAGGTATTTTTTTTCTGAAGAGATGAGAGTCTGTGGCTTTTCATGTATTTTGCTTAATAGTCTGCATAAAAGTTTTATGGTAAGAAATGACATATCTATCGGTATAATTAAAACACATCAACAGCCTTTGGTGGGACCAGCATGAAATTCCCCTTGTTTGAAACTTGATTTTATGGTTAGGAATGAAAATGGTTTATTGATAGAGACAGTAAGAGGTAAAAATGCACCTTTTAAAATAGAGATACGTGGTGGAAGAGGTAAAGTGTTTTTAGTATTTTACATAAGAATAACTTCAGAGCTTGACAATAGGGCCACACTAACAGTGCCAGCAAGGACTCCTGCCACCACTCCAGCCCCAGCCCCAACCCCAGCCCATCCCTGGCTTCAGCACCAGCACTGGCTCAGCTCCGGCTGTTGTGCAGCCCCTTAGTCCTCTTCCCTTCTCCCCACTGCAGCCACGTGGTCCAGCCACGCCAGGTCATTTTGGCCTCCATTGTGAAGAGCGACAATGCAGTAGAAGCACAGCCTGAGTTTTCGGGACCCTGTTGAGAACTGTTGACAAGCATTCAACGAAAGGCACTAACAGCTTCTTTTCAGTACCTCCCAATGAATCAAAAGATGAAGTAGTTGTTGACGTGAAATTCATTAAGAACGTGTATGAATTACACAAGAAAGTCTCTCCAAATGAGCTCATCCTGGGCTGGTACCCAGCAGGCCGTGACATTACAGAGCACCCTGTGCTGTTAAGTACTATGGCAGGGAAGTCCCCATTCCCATTCACCTCACTGTGGGCACCAGCCTCTCTGAGCAGCAAGGCCTAGGTCAGCACTTTAATGGGTGTCCCTGGGAGTACCATGAGGGTAATGTTCACACCTCTGACAGTGAAATAGGCATACTATGACACTGAACACATTCGAGTCGACCTGATCATGAAGACCCGTTTGAGCCCCAACCAGATGTTCAGACTCTCGAGCAATCTGCAGCAAGCCTGAGGGGCATCGGTTCACATCTGGGATGCGCTGATAGTGTTGCAGTACACAGAGGATGTGCTGTCTGGAAGGGTGTCAGCTGACAATACCACGGTCCATTTCTTGAGGAGTCTGGGTCACCAAGTACCCAAGATAATTCCCAGTGACTTTGAGACCATGTTCAACAGCCACTTAGCCAATCTCAGAGAGTCACAGATTGCCCTCACTGAGAAACTAATAAACCTGTGAATGGGCTCAGGCAGCACTCCGGCCAGTCTAGGCCACCCTAGGACTCAGAATGGAGTGAAGTAGAATGGTTTCCTTGCAGTTTGAGTCACACTGAGTCAGTCAACTCCTTGTGATTGTAAATAAACATAGCCTGCTTTTTGTAAAAAAAATAAAAATAAAAATAACTTCACAGTGTAAGTCTGTGTTTTGACTGATATCCTTCCTTGTGTCTCAATCATCTTCTTCTTTTCAAAAATTCCCCTTATTTAGTTATCTGGAGCTTTGGAAAATGCAAAAGCTGAGATTCAAAGAATGCAGCAAGAAAAAGAGCACTTTGAAGATTCCATGAAGAAAGCTTTCATGAGGGGTGTGTGTGCATTAAATCTCGAAGCCATGACTATATTTCAAAACAGAGGTGATACAGGTTAGTTATTTTGTATAAAGTTCTCTGCCTACTTTCAAAAAGGATATGAGGAGATTTCAGTGATTGATGTGGTCTGTAGTACTGATTTTCTGCAATGACTATGTCTTGTCCAGGTACTGGTATTTTTAACTTGGTGGTGTCATACCCAGTTTTAAATCTGCCTTGAAAATTCACTCAGTTTTGGTTATTTATGGTATCTTAGATCTGATCAAGTAAACTGTCAACTCTTAAGTGTTTTGGCTTAGTGTTAAAATGATGTTTTGAATACAAAACAGTATTTTAAGGCTCTTTTAACTAATAACTGCAATGCCTTCAAGTACAAAATTTTTATTTATTTTTTTAAGTAGCCAAATTCCTTGGACCATTTTGTTTATTAAATATTTATCTAGTCATGGTTTCCCATTTTAAAAATTCTCGTTTTCAGTTTAAGAGAGAACCCAACTAAAACTAATTTTCAACAAATATAAATATAGGCCTATCTACAACAGTCAAGTAAAATAGTTTTATTTCAAGAAAAGAGAAGTCCCTGTATTAGCTGGAATCTGTGTGGTTTATGTGGGTGTTTCTCCAGCAGGGCTTAGAATAGCACATGACTAGAGTCTTTGCCACTAATTTGCACCGAGGCCTATTTTCCTTAGTGAGTTTTAGTATTCTGCTCTGAGCAAAGAAGATAATATAAATCTTCCCTACCTGCTTCACAGAGGGTTCTTTTGGAAATGCAGTGAAATATAATTGGAAGCTCTTTAAAAGACAAAACATACTTTGACATGTAAGATGATAGCAATGATAAAATTATCACTATGTTAATTCACATCAACCTGTTTTATGTAAATATGTGAACAGTTTTTTGCAGTATATCCTCATATTAAATCATATTTGAGATTCACAGTTTATCAATGACACAGTTTCATTTAGAACATCATTAACATTCCAATCCAGTGAATAACTTTAATGTGGTTGTCATACCTTTATTTTAAAACATCTTCAAACATTTATTATTTAAATTGCATGTGGTGTGGATACTAGCAAGTTAAGGCCAATAATTTTTTTCTGAAGCAGTGAGAAATCCTAGAATCTCAGGGCAGAATAGTTTATCTTGCTAATACCCAAAGGAGTACTTGATTTCTTCAATAAATGGTCTTTTAATTGAGTGTCAACAGTGAAAACAAACTCACCACCACCAGTTGTAATTATTAGCAAGTTATATGTATTAAATTGAAGAATTTAATTATCTACTTCTAACAGATCCTAGATTTCACAAGTGACAAATTATACTTCCTACATTCAATTATAAGAGACCTGTTTCTCATAACCTACATAAGAAGATTATGAATTAACTGGGACAGAGTGTTCTACCACCTTAATAACTTTACTGTCTTAAATTTTTAAATTCAGATACAGCTTTGTCTCCTACAGGCAAATATCCAGAACTGGATTTGGAGAAAAAGTATTCTGATAATTACACAACATGATTTGTTTTGCCCCTGTTGCTTTTAAATCTCCTTTTATCTGCAGTTAATGCCAAGTCCTGGGATCTTAATTGTTCTGAGTGGCTGTCATCACAATGGGGGATAAAAATGACAGGAAAGTAAGACACATTAGCAGTAGTGTTGGTAAAGCTACCAAAAGCAAAAGTTCAGTGTTAACTAATGCAAGGTTTGCTCTGTGATTCGTAATTTTGTGGCATTTCATTAAGAGCTTTAAAAAAATTTTAATTCTAACAAGATAAAATTACTTCTGGCCCTTTTTCCTTTAAAACAACTGTTTTTTTAAAAGCAGTTTTTAATAATGATGTATCTATCTTGTCACAGCAGAACAAATACTTGGTTTTTTGTATGTCCTGATTTTCTGCTGTCCATGATCTGCAGTGCATCTCAGTAGTATCCTAAATCTTAAATCTAAATCCTAAATCCTGAATCTCAAATCTGTGTAGTATCCTAAATCTTAAAGATTGGAAATTAGAAGTTTTATGGAGAAGGCAAATGTGACAATAAAAATGGCCTTTAAATGGTACCTGCCAAATATTAAAGTAATTTTAGGAAAGTAGAAAAATGCTTTACAGATGAAAAAACTTATCCCAGTTAAAAGGAGAACAGTTATTAATCTTAAATTACAGTGATTGCCAAAAGGGAACTGCATAAATCAGCCCACATTAGCAAGAGTTAGTCAGCTACCTCTATTCCAGGGAATCCCATCATGAGAACTCACCTTTGTACTTGTTCCACATCTGATTAAGTCTGCCACCCACCTAAAAAGACACAGTCAGAATCACTTGCTATCAAAAGCATGTTAAAACTCTGTTTTGCTTTTAAAGTAAAAAGCAGTACTTTATTTTGAATTAGTCCCTCTCATCAAAGGATTTCAAAAGATCTATGAATTATAATTCTCATTCAGCTTTGCTAATGAGGTACTGTTACTCTGTTTTATATAAAGATAGCCTAAGAGAAGGACTTACAGAAGCCCAAATTTCAAATACAAAGAGGATAACATCAAAAACCATTTAAACGTAGGGCCATAGAACACCCTATATTCAGACATTCTGAAGCATCTCAGTGACTGAATTTCCAAACCCTCACCCTGGTGTTGGGTGCTACATAGATACAGTCTTATACAGTCTTAATACTTATACAGTGCTTATAATACTGGGGGGGTGGTGTGGGATCTAAAATATGAAGAAACGCTTTGGTTTAGCTTCTGGAAGCCAGTGTTGCTCCTTTGATCCAAGGGTAAGGTTCATTTTTGAGAGAAGGTTACTATATAGGGTGCCACTAACATTAGTTAAGTGTGCAAATATACCTAATCCATGAGTTTATTTAATCAACTTGCAAGAACTGATTTCTTTTACAAAGTTAAAAGTAAAAATTTTAGTGTTACTGATTTTTAGTGTTATTTACTGATTTATTATTGTTTGCTGAAAAATCAAGTTTAAAATATATTGATTTTGTTTGGATAGGAACAACAGATGGAAATGAGAGGGTATAGTGATATCAGAAAAAAATTCTACTGATCTAAATACCAGGCAGTTGTATGAAATGGTTCAGAATGAATCCTTAGACTCAGTGTGACCATATTATTATAATGGCTGTTTTGGGAATACATTTACTCAGCTGACATCCTAGCTGAGTACATACTTATTTTTATCTTTTACATAAGAGCAAATCTTTATTAGTTTTCACATATTGAAGGAAATGGTCTTTAGTCTTTAGTGGTTAATGCTAACATTAACCAGTTAATAATGCTAAACATTATATGCAATACATGACAGATTCCTACATTTTCTTTAGAACCAAATTTCAGCTATTATGTATTTTCATTGTTGGGGGCATAAAAGGAATCTTAATCTGGAAGACTGTTAATGGAATTACTTTGCAATTTGTAGGGATGGACTTCACAAATAAAAAAGAAGAGTATGGCCCTGGCATTCAAGGCAAAGAACATTCTTCTCAGTCAGATTCTCTGGCCCCTCAGATGCCCTCAGTGGTTGCACTGCCACCATCCCCGCCAGCAGCAGCCATGGGAGCGGCCAGCGCCTCTGCTTTTACCTCCGCTGCCTCCATCACTTCTGCTGGGGCCACTTCTGCTTCCTCTGCTCACCTTCCGGTTTCTGCAACTCTTGGCTCCGGGTCTACAGCTGCTGCTGCACCAGAAGAAATGGTCAGTACGGTTAATACAGGTGCCCGTGTGGGGAAAAGGGCTCAAAACTTGCATGTATATTGGAGATTTTTCAGTTAGGACATACTTTCCCATGGAGGAAAATTCTATATGGTATTTAGGCCCAGCCATAGAAAATAGTTAATATATGAAGTAGCTAAAACAATTTTAAATGAAAATAATGGCTGAGAGTTCTATTACAGTAGTGAGAATTAAAAACTTCTTCATTTCACATTTTTCAAGAATTAGTCAGGAAAAATAGATTTGAGAAAGAGTTGATGACAGACTTTATTTTGAAGGGAACTCTTATGGATATGTATTTTCAAGAGCTTAGAAGATTAACGGCTCTTTTGAATATTTTGTATTTAACTACAGCTTTCCCTTTCCCTGAATGTAGCTATATCATTAATACTATTCTGTAGTTACTCCATCTTGATTTGAGTAGGTTTGTGTTTGTAATTCACAGTTGGAATAAAGATGGGAGTAGTTTTTCCTAGTCACTGGGCTTCTTTCAAAAGAGAAATGCATAGAGCATAGAACTGTTGAATGGGAGTATTTGTGTGAGAACTTGCCTGAAGGGGAATTAATCAAGCTAATTAATATGGAAGAGTTACAAAGCATGTCAAGGTTCTGATTCCTGAGGGTCCCCTTGTTAAACCTGTATTCTTTATAAACAGCAGTTCTCAAAAGTGAAGGGAGTAGAGATACGATCCAAACTTATCAGACTCACTTCTGCTGGGCTTTTTAAAAAACAATGTATCTCCTAGGCACGAAGGCATGTCTAGTTTTAGAAAGCTCCTGAGATGATTCTGATTTGCTTGTGTTCCTCTCCTCCCTGACCCCAAGCACTTACCTGAGAAGAAAGAAGATGGCAGAATAGGTTTGATGTCCCAAAGCTCTCCTGGCAGACCATCAGAAGCTGCCATTGCCCTGGACAGCTCTCTGTAGCTAAGGAAGGCATTGAGTCAGCCAGACAAATGTCCATCTGGAGTATTCCAGCTGACATGAATTTCTGCCTTTTGGAAGCTACTAACTTTAGGGGGAAAATACGTTGAGATCTGCTATTCATCACATTTGCTCTTGATTCAAAGAGGTTAAAAAATATAGCTGTTAAGAGAAATTTGAATGTGTGAGGGAGTTTTGACTTAGAAATAAGACACTGAAATTCAACTCTGACATATGTTCAGCTGTGTTTATTTTTCATGATTACACATTTTCAAGTGTGATTCTATACAGATGATTTCATTTAAGTAAATACAGTGAGTGTTTATTTAAATTTCTGGTTTGTCATTCATGTTGCATATTCAGATAATACACAGACGTAAATTTTTCAAAAATTCCCTTCAAGTATGTCTACACCATTTGTACATCTGCATATATGTATAAACCTGAACATGCACAGGAAGAAAATGAATGAGTATGTTTACCATCCTATTTGTTACTTTTTGAAATAATTTGATATAATTTTGAAGTCTTTGAAACCTGAAAAACACAATATTGTGGAGACAGCCCTTTCAATTACATCCTCCTCTATTAATAGATACACATTCAATTTTGTTCACATAAATACAGCCTTTAGGGTTAGGGGGAGAGGAAAATCAGAAGTAAATCACTCTAAGTATAATGCTACTTTTCTTCCTTCCTTATATAATTACAGTCCTCAGATTCAGGTTTACCTCAGATTTGTCTCATTTTTAAAAAACCATAATAACAAAAAAAAAGGAACAAGGACATTAGTTGGCTAGATTACCTAATGTGAAACTGTCATTGTTGGGACTAGGAACGGAGAGATTTGTGAGGTAGGCCTGGTTATCTATCTTTTCATTTTAATCACAGAGGCTTCCTAGGAACTATTCAAAACTTTTTCCAGTCTTAGTATTTTCAGTAGCTGAAAGGAGCTGTTTACAGAGAATAAACTGCAAAGCCTGGGAAACAAATAACTGGAGAAAGGAGGATTACCATCCTAGTGAAATAACACTTCCCTCTGCAAAATTTTTAATTTCTCCAGACATCCTCAGTATGTTAAATAAAATGCCACAATTTCATGGTGGAAAGCACTCTTCAGAAATAGATTAGGCAGTTATACAAGCAAATATGTTGCAGTTCACAAGGCTGGACAATGGGTGACAGACACTTTATTCTTTTTCTAACTCCCAGTTGGAAAGTTGAGAGGTTTCAGTTGGATTTTTAAACTCTTTAGTAATACTGAGGCCCCCTCTTAACTTTCCTCTTCATCTGAATGTAAAGTAAGAGGGTATCATTAGGCACCCAGCACTGGTTTCCTCATTTTATAAATAGAAACTGGGGTTTAGAGAGAGGGAGGGGTAACTTGCCTGTGGATATAAGCAGTAACAGAACTGGAATTCAGACTTTTGACAGTTTGATCACAGAACCCTGTTTCTTTTTTTCTTTCTTTCTTTCTTTTTTTTTTTTTTTAAGATTTTATTTACTTATTTGACAGACAGAGGTCACAAGTAGGCAGAGAGGCAGGCAGAGAGAGAGGGGGAAGCAGGCTCCCCGCTGAGCAGAGAGCCCGATTCGGGGCTCAATCCCAGGACCCTGGGATCATGACCTGAGCCAAAGGCAGAGGCTTAACCCACTGAGCCACCCAGGTGCCCCTAGGACCTTGTTTCTTAACCAATAATTGAGTTTGTCTCCATGTCAATTATTAAGATAAAATAATGAGTTTTAAAAATATGTCATTTTCCTTTTCTTTCTTAATCCTTTTGATTTTGTTGCTTTTGTTGATATGGCATAAAATGCTAGAATTTACATTTTTAAAGTCAATTAAGCTGATAAATTTAATGTGATTCAACATGACTGGGACCAGTAAGTGGTCATTTAAGTGGTCATTTTAGTTAAAAAGTCAGTTTAAAAAAAAAGTTAAAGCAGGAAATTTTTAAAAATTATATATACATATCTTACACATCATTTTATGTTCAAACATGAGTGTGAGTATTTGCTAGTGTAGCTGAACTGAGTATGGGTTCACAGATTGTAATTAAGCCATCTCTTTTAAATAAGCTACACTAAGTGGATTATTTTTTCTATAATTTCCAATTTCACTTTTTGTAAGTAAAGCAAGAACCTAACAGAACTTGCAATGCAATCTGATTATAGAACAAACTATTTGAAAACAAAAAGCAGACTTGGTAAACATGCAAGTCAATTAAGACAACTATTTCAAAAAAGTGATAGAGGTTTCTTTTTAGTCCTTATTGTTCTTTACTAGAATATGTATTTTTCATCTTACTGAAGGCATTTTATTTTATTTTTTTTAAGATTTTATTTGAGAGAGTGAGAGAGAGAGAAAGAGAGAGAGTGAGCACGAGCCAGGGGGAGGGGCAAAGGGAGAGGGAGAAGCAGGTTCCCCACTGAGCAGGGAGCCTAAGTACTATGTATGCACTAGGCACTATGTGTGGCTCAATCCCAGGACCCTGAGATCATGACCTGAGCCAAAGGCAAGTGCTTAACCAACTGAGCCACTCAGGCACCCCCTACCAAAGGCATTTGAAAGCAATTCTCAGCTAGTTGGATGAAGGTTATCAAAACCCATGGACATTTTCCTAGCTACTCTAGTTTTTCTCATGCCACATGTTTCCCTGTCAAAATTTACCTAGTTTTTCTTTCATTCTTTCATCCTCCAAGTAAGAACACCGTTAGAGTTGGGCGTGTTTATACCCCTCAAATGTGACTGGGCAGCAATATGGTTATCAGCTTAATTGTACTTCAGTTTTAAATTTTTTCATAAAAATATTCTTACCTGCAATCAGTTTTACATTTGTATATGGTTTTTAAAACTCTTCAGCAGTTCATAAAGTCGTTTTTGTACTTTAATAAGAAATAGGATAAGGTTTTCCTAAGGTCAAAAGTAAAAGTACACAAAAACATATTTGTAAATATTTTAAGATCAGAGTTTCAGTTTCTTAAATTCATAAGACCCATAAAAATTTAAATAGTCGGGGCACCTGGGTGGCTCAGTGGGTTAAGCCTCTGCCTTTGGCTCAGGTCATGATCTCAGGATCCTGGGATCAAGTTCCGCATCGGGCTCCCTGCTCAGCAGGGAGCCTGCTTCCCCCTCTCCCTCTGCTGCTCCCCCCACTTGTGCTCTCTCTCCTTCTCTCACTCTGTCAAATAAATAAATTCTTTAAAAAAAAAAAAAATTTAAATAGCCAAATAGTTTCTACAAGTATATATGAGAAGCAGTTGTCTAAATATCTCTCCCTAAATTCTTTTAGTTGTTTCTCCTATTTACCCTTTTTTCCCTAAATTATATGCTCATATCATTCCACATGCATCAGTTTCAGACATTATCTGTTGACTTCCTATTATGGATGGAAGAACTTGGCCTTTTCATACCACCTTATTCCTTCCCTTCCCCTCCCTCATCCACTGTATGTATGTATGTATGTATTTGAGAGAGAGAGTGCAAGCAGAGGGAGGGGCAGTGGGAAAAGGAGATAGAGAATCTTAAGCAGAGAATCTTAAGCAGGCTCCACGCTCAGCACAAAGCCCAACATAGGGCTCGATCTCTCACAACCCTGAGATCATAACCTGAGCCAAAATCAAGAGTCGGATGCTGAACCTACTGAGTCACCCAGGCGCTCCTCCACTTATATATTTAGATACAAATATTCCAACTTTGCATTAAGTTAAAGTTTATGATGACGATGTAAATATGGCTAAGCTACAAATGTACATTATGCCTATATTTCCTTTCTAGTACAGTTTTTTGTTCCTGGAATTGATCCCTTCATTTTTGTCTTTACTTGGTTTTCTCTGCAACTCTAAGTAAGTCTCAAATCCAAACTCTCCAAGGATTTACAAAACCTCACTGAGTGCTGTTTTCCCAGGGTCTTCCTGACATATCAATATTCTGTCATTTTAATTTTCCCAGACATTTCTCATGGAACGCACGTCATCCTCTTTCAGTATACAGTTGTAACCATCTGTAGCTAGATGCAGATATGTAAAGAACTTCAATGAATGAAACCTCAGATAGACGAGATAATGAGGAAAGATCACTAATAATGCTTTTGGAAAAACTATGGTTAGAGGGAAAATTAATTTAGGTTCATAATTCACACTGAAATTTCACATGTTTTAATAAGTTAAACCAAATAAGTAAATGTTAGAAGAGTATAAGTACCCCAGCTGTCCAAGGGAAGCTGCTTGATTCAATTATGGAAGAAATTAATGATAAAATTAGCTATAATTTTTAAAATTTATGTGCATTAAAAAATAAAACAGGTAAGTGAAATAGGGAAAATACTATAAGTACCTATATCAGGAGCAGTTAAACGTTTTTGAGAGCAATACCCATTCCTGGCAAGTAATTAAAGAACATGGATAGTTGAGAAAATGAACTGCAAATATGAAAAATTAATAAGGAACCACAAATTAAATATATATGTTATTCCTGATAGAAATATCTTTCTGGAGTATCATCCAGCAGTAAGTAACAAAAGCTGTATAAGCTGACATTACCTTTTGATATGATCATCTCATTTTTGCAAAATACTCTATAGAAAAAACTCAAAAGGGGAATCCCCATTTACAAAAATTTTGTTTCCTTTTATAGTGGGAAAATAACTGAGTTAGATAAACCTTCGTTTGTCAGTTATTAAAACCTCTCATTAAAAGTTATAACATGGGGCGCCTGGGTGGCTCAGTGGGTTAAGCCTCTGCCTTCGGCTCAAGTCATGATCTCAGAGTCCTGGGATCGAGTCCCACATCGGGCACTCTCCCCGGCAGCAAGCCTGCTTCCCCTTTCTCTCTGCCTACTTGTGCTCTCTCTCTCTCTCTCTCTCTTTGTCAAATAAATAAATAAATAAATTTTAAAAAATTTTAAAAATCTGTTTAAAAAAAAAGTTATAACAGGTCTCTGTATTCGTGAGGAAAAGTATATTAACAAAGCAATAAGAAAAAACACAAAAGCATATGTCTAATGAGAGGCATATGCATAAAGTTAATTATACATAAGGATCAAAAGCATTCATAAAATAGAATAATGGTTGCCAAGGGTTAAGGGTGGATGAGGAAGGGAAATGGATATGATCCTAAAAGTTCACAAGAGGGAAACTGTGGTGCTAGAATAGTTTTGTGTCTTGATTACGGTGATAGTTACAGGAATCAAACGTGATAAAAATGACATGGATCTATAATACCAAGGCATTTTTACCCATGTCAGCTTTCTGGCTTTGACATCATAATTATACTATACTTATAAGATGTAATCCTTGCAGGGAACCAGGTAAGGAATATACAGGACTTCTCTATACTATCTTTGCAACTTCCTATGAATCTGTATTTCAGAATGAAGAGTTTATTAAAAGTTTATAAAATCCTATAAAATGGTTGGTACACCCAATTAATGGGGCGTTTTAGGGTGCTTGGTTCTATATTTTGCTTTTTGTCTGATTGCTTTATTTTTTCCATGTTAAAGTTGGTTAACACACAATTATTTTTTAAGTGCCTGTGTATTTCCCTCACAAGTTACAGAAGCAAAAGTACTATATATTTTGCTATGGATTTTTCTACCAGCTGGATATTTCTTTGTTTTTTTAGTATGTGCCCAGAGTTGTGACATCTGCACAACAGAAAGCTGGAAGAACAATTACAGCTCGGATCACAGGGAGATGTGATTTTGCCTCAAAAAACAGAGTTAGTAGCAGCTTAGCTATAATGGGAGTTTCTCCTCCCATGAGCTCAGTTGTTGTGGAAAAACATCATCCAGTCACAGTGGTGAGTACATATTTGATGACCTTTGTCAAAAAATCTTTTTCCTTAGAGTTTATAGACCAATAAGCACTTAAGCTACATGTTGAGGAAAAGATGAAAATTCATGATGACTCTTACTTATTCTACCCTTTATTGTGGTACTTTATATACTTATAATTCTCAAACCTGCTCTAAATCTACCTACCTTTCCTCTTTTAAAAAAATTAATTTCAGAAATGTTGTTTCTTCTCAACAGTGTAAAAATTAGCAACACAAAAAGTTATCCACTATGTTGGTGACCAAAAGAGACAAATGATTTCTCATTAATTTAAAAAGAGAGACAAAAGCAGTTTCCTCATTACCTACTGTTTCTGTAACAGGTATTTGATTACAAGAAACACTTCCCTATTTCTATAGTCTTTAATTTTTTGCTCTTTTTTTAAGTCTTCTTCCCCTTTTTTCTATATAACTGTCAGCATACTTGTAGTTTCAAAAAAAATTTAAGGGTTTGCAGTAAATTCACGCGATAGAAAAGAAAACGCTTGGAATTTAAGCAAAAATAAAAAAGCTTGAGTTAGTGCCTCAGTTTTGCTACTTACTGCCTTTGTGATCATATACAAATCAAGTAAAATATTTGAGCTTCCATTTCCTCTTGTGTAAAATGGAAGTGTTAAGAATACTTAGCTCCTAGAGTTATTATCTGGATTCAGGAGTAAATGAGATAATGTGAAAATTGAATGAGATACACTTAAAAAAATAAAGGCACTTTATAAATTGTAAAACCATAAGCAGATTTAACTTAATAAAAATTACTAGAGAAAGGTACATGGGATACCTCTGTATTATTTCTTAAACTGCATATGAATCAACAGTTGCCTCAAAAAGTTTTAATTTTTGAAAGTTACAAGATCACATCCTTAAAGACCAACAAGAATTGACTTTAAAAGAAAATGCCCCCTTTATAAATTTTCAATATTAGACAACATTCCTGTCTACATACTATGTCAAAATATTAGCAAAAATATATGTGAAATAAGTTTACATCCTTTTCTTTCTGGCACTAGATGGTTGCTAGATGATTAAGAGGAGCTGGAGTGTTTAAATTTAGCCTCAGGTAAAGAATGACCACAGTGAAGTGGAGACTGAGGCACCAAGTCCAGATGGGAGGATATGGAGGGTGGAGGAGTGTCAGCCTTCAGAGATTGTAGACTCTGAAAGTCCTTAAGTGACTTCTCAATATATGTTTAAGTATGTGAGATTAGTTATCAGAAATAAGAACAATCTATTTTTGTCTGCACATATGTGTACAGAGAGGAAGAGGGACTATCCATTTCTAAGATAAAGAAGACATAAAGAGACCACATATATGCTTACTTTTAATTTAGGCAGCCTTTTGTTTTTGTACTAATGATAGGAATTCTTATTCTACGAAAACAAACAAACATAGAAATAAAAGACTTAAAACCCGTTTCTTAGATTCACCTCTCTAGCTGTCCTTTGCTGATTCAATATGTATAGTACTTCTCCAGTTAATTAGTTATGAACGAGACAGCCATAAACTGCTTGCATGATTACCTAATTAGGATTGTTTTAACAGACACTATGGCAGTCCTCTGTACTACTTTTCATTTTATCCCCAAAATCAAGACCTGTAACTATCAGAAACAATTATTACTAATAAACCAGTAGTCAGATTTCTGACACTTTAGCCCCATCTGCTGGCTAATTGCTTGTCCCTAAAGCTACTTGATTCTCTGCCCTATTTTTGTAGATCATGAAACCAGCCACTGGTAAGGTGAATCTGTTTCTACATTTCCTCTTGCCCATCCTTCCCAAGGAGAAATAGCTCTTTTAACGGGGTCGGATTAGGTGGTTAGCAACTAAATTTTCATACTAGTTATGGAAACTGGAAGAATCTCCCCCATCTGTAATGGTTATCCAGTTATTTATGTACAATGAAACATTTTTATAAAATACCTCTTAAAACAGGAAATCATTTTTCCATTTCCTTAAAGAGGAACTCTTAAAGCAGTACCTGTCATGAAGACCTTTGTAGTAAGTTTTTTAAGTAAAGGGTTTTTAAAATACATAGTGAATGTTTTGATCAAGTACATATAATCTTGCTTCAGATATTTTAAGGATGACTTTTCTAAGGGGAAGACTGTACTACGAATGTACATGTACTGCTCAGTGACGTGGACTGAGAATTGGATAACAGGTCCCACTGCTGCCTACTCAGAAGCTATATCCAGTATAATAGAGGAAATCCTTAAACTTGTACATTTTATACATATGAATGCATGTAATACATACTTGTATAGACAAAGTGAAGTCGGCTGTGTACTGACTCTAATGCTTCGGTGCTTGGGTCTAAATGTTCCCCTGAGCTCTGATATGGTGTGGGTATCCTCCTCTCACCGTATTTCCTCAATGTCTAGTTATTTGTATAGAAAGTTGTAATCCACACTAAGGAGCACCAGGCTTCTGGAAATTCTCCTCTTGTATGATAGGAAAAGGTTTAGTCAGCTCCCAGGTGAACCAGGGTGATATATAAAAGATGTGCTTTACTCTGGTTTGAAACAAGGACCAGGCAGGATTCCTCAGAGCTTTCCCCATGATCCCTGAGATTGAACTCCGTATGTTAACAGAAATAGGGAGGAGAAAATTGATTAGAATAGAGGGATGGTGTCTTCCAAACACTATAAAGCCCCTTTCTGTAGTTGGTTTCTATAAACATTACAAGATTCCACTTGAGCCTTCTTTGAAGAATGACTCCCGTGGCTCTTTTTGTGATCCTCTGGAATATGGCTCTGATACTGAATTGTGGGTATTGAGCACATCAGTCTAACATATGGATTAAGAACCACATCTTATTTGTTTCAATGACTGCTTTACCAACTTAACTGCATGTATCTACTGGATGCTTAACAAATGTTTGTTTGGTTAAATTATATATAATGAAATGGTATTTAATATGTATAATTTTATGGGATTGTTAAAGCAGATTTTTACCTTTTCAGCAAACCATTCCTCAAGCTGCTGCAGCAAAGTATCCCCGGACAATTCATCCTGAAAGTAGTACCTCAGCTTCTAGATCCCTCGGAACCAGGTCAACTCACACCCAATCTCTCACAAGCATCCATTCCATAAAAGTGGTTGACTAAAATGAATATGCACATATTGAGATCTTTTAATTCTTCTGGTTTTACCGAGGATTAGAAGTCTCTCATTTTTAAAATTTCATATTCTTAAAACATCATGGATACATCATGTTCATCTTTTCAAAATTACAAGAGACTTTTTCAAGCCATACCATCCTTTGTAACTATATGTAGGATTATTTTAATGTTATTTTTTTTTAATTTAAATGATTAAGTAAAACTTTTTTAAATTAAAAAATGACTTAATTTTTTAATAGGTTCAGCCGGTCACTGATTACATCATCAAAGTATATAAATCCTGTTTCTCAACATTATTTCCAAAAGGCTCAATCATTTCCAGTGTTACCAAGTCAACTCTGAGAACTTCACTAAAAATATTAAAATAGAATTAAGGTATTTTTATTATAAAATTAAAAAGTAATAATGATATTTTAATACAAAGTTTCTGTGATGTTGGTATATTAGTCTTCATTTTCCTAAGATTATTACAATTAAAAATGGGAATTGGTAAGATCTATGAATAATTTTAATGTTAAAAGGGAAAGATTTTTTTGCTAACACAAAAAGAGAGACACAGAAACATCAAAAAAATTTCCTCTTAGAATGATCCTATTTCTGATGTTCTTTCTTGCCTTTCTGAAACTGTATGGTGTTGAGCCTTTTTTCTCTCTGAACATCTAAACATCTCTGTATGGGAGTGGGTATAGCACTGGGCAATTCAGCAAATCTTCTAGGCCTGGGCAGAGACTTTTCAGTGGAAGAAACCATCTGGGTTAAAATGATTGAGGAAAGCAAGACCAGGCTTCTAATGGTTTTATTGCTGGCTGACTGGGTTATCTTGGGCCAGACATTTAATGTCATAAATCATAGGATACCACTTGTGAAACAGATCTACCTACCCCTCCTAATTTCATAAAGTACTCTGGCTTACATAAAAACAAGTCAATTCTAAAGAATCTGTCCATAGCCTCAATTTTCATATCTTTAACAGAATTGGATGGACTTAATTAGAAGCCTGTTTCACTTTGAATGTGATCTAGCTCTGTGCTCTAACTTTATTATAGGAAATAGTTTTTCTTACTGTCTCACCTTGTAATAGAACATGAGAATAAATGTGAGATAGGCAAATATCCTATTTCCTAAAGGGCACACCAAGGCTTTTCTGAATTAAAGAATAAAAGAATTAGAGTATTGTGTCTTAGAGTATTAGATCCTTCTTTTGCAGCACTGTTGTGAATTCTGGTCCAGCTACCACTGTGGCAGACAGCACATCAGGAGTTACAACAAACACAAACCAACAGTGCCTCTTGTGCTACCCGTACCTCGGCCATGCTCTTCTCTAGGACTTCACCGTGCACTCCGAGAGAAGCACAACCGACCACAGGCTCCACTTGGAGCCTACTCATGCAGCCCAGAGTTAACACCCCATTGTGGTAACAGATCAGTTCTTCCTTTCTCCACTGTATGAATTGCCCCGAGGTATACTAGTCCATCCCTTCTCTCAGAAGAAAGTATCCTGGAAATCAGATGATCAGTTACGCTTCATACCAAGTGGTAGCCAATTTGATATTTCACCCACCTTCCCCATTGCACTCCTTTTTTCTGTCTTGCTTCCTTGGATTTGCACTCCTAAAAAACAGTACTCATGGACTTTGGTCTCAGGCTGTGCCTTTTGAGGAACCTAGATGACAACTAGGTATGGTTTTTAATATCCAAGCCATAACCATATGGACAAACTAAAAGGAATATTATGAATATTGTAATTAAGAATATCATAACCATATTTTTAAGCTTTAAGCTCTAGAGATTGTATATTGTCCAAGGTGGAAGCAAATAATTAGTGCTAGCCTAAGTTAAATTCCACAACTAAAACACTTACACAGTAAGAGTATGTATTCTATTTGTTTACTTTTGCATAAAGAGGTTACCCAGATTTTAAAAGAGGGAGCAAGTAGCATGGTCAGTGGATACCATCCATACTGAAGAACAAATGAGGACAAGACTTTTCACTGAATACCTTTCTTAAAAACTTTTTGGACTCATGTGGATATATTACCTATTTTAAACATTCATAAAAGTAAGTGAGGCATTTATAATCAGCATGAGACAAAGATGTAAAACCATAAATTCATGATAGAATAACTGTACTGATATTGCTCAGGATTTTATCTCTGGCCTTATAGAATTAAGATCAGAATTTGAAAATGGAGAGCCTTAAATTATAATGAATAGGTGCAGATAAACTGATATAACTTGATATCTGATTTCATATTTATTTCATAATTTTCTCAGATTATAAAAATACTAAATGCTGACTGTCAAAAAAAAAAACCTGGAAAGTATCAGAAAGTACAAAGTAAATGAAAATCACCTGTAATTACATCACCAAGAGATTTAAAAAAACAACAGCAAACATTGATGTATACACTACTGGTCTTTTCTAAGCAATATACTACACATATGTGTAATTTAAAGCCAACAGTAACTGTAAATTTCCAAAACTAATTTTTCTCAGTGAGGATAAATAACAGTGGATGATTTCAATACAGTGGGCATGAAATTAGGCATTTCACCGGCATTCAACCTTGATCTTCAATGCTGTGGAAGAGTGAGACACTACCCCATTTTATAAAGAAGGAACTAAAGATCTGAGAACTTGAATCACAGTTAATAAGTGGCAAACCATGCATGAGCTTAACACCCAAAATCTATAAAGAGCTTAACTCAACACCCAAAGAACAAATAATCCAATCAGGAAATGGGCAGAGGACATGAAGAGACATTTCTGCAAAGAAGACATCCAGATGGCCAACAGACCTATGAAAAAATACTCCACATCCCTCAGCATCAGGGAAATACAAATCAAAACCACAATGAGATACCACCTCACATCAGTCAGAATGGCTAAAATTAATAAGTCAGGAAATGACAGATGCTGGCGAGGATGTGGAGAAAGGGGAACCCTCCTACACTGTTGATGGGAATGCAAGCTGGTGCAACCACTCTGGAAAACAGCATGGAGGTTCCTCAAAAAGTTGAAAATAGAGCTACCCTATGACCCACAATTGCACTACTGGGTATTTACCCTAAAGATACAAACCTAGTGATCTGAAGGGGCACGTGCACCGCAATGTTTATAGAGGCAGTGTCCACAATAGCCAAACTATGGAAAGAACCTAGATGTCCATCAACAGATGAATGGATAAAGAAGAGGTGGTATACACACACACACACACACACACACACACACACACACACACACACACACACACAATGGAATACTATGCAGCCATCAAAAGAAATGAAATCTTGCCATTTGCAACAACGTGGATGGAACTAGAGGGTATTATGCTTAGCAAAATAAGTCAATCGGAGAAAGACAACTATCATGATCTCCCTGATATGAGGAAGTGGAGATGCAACGTGGGGGGCTTAGGGGATAGGAAAAGAATAAATGAAAAAAGATGGGATCGGGAGGGAGACAAACCATAAGAGACTCTTAATGTCACAAAACAAACTGAGGGTTGCTGGAGGGAGGGGGGTCAGGAGAGGATGGTGGGGTTATGGACATTGGGGAGGGTATGTGCTATGGTGAGTGCTGTGAAGTGTGTAAACCTGGCGATTCACAGACCTGTACCCCTGGGGCTAATAATACATTCTGTGTTTATAAAAAAATTTTTTAATGAAAGGGGCAAACCATGATTAAAACCGTGTCTGTCAAAAAAAAAAAGAAAAAAAGAAAAATATATATGTCTGTCTATTCTAAATCTCTTGGATTTTTCATATACCGGGATGCTGCTCCTACCAACATTAAAAAAAAAAAAAAAAAAAAGATGTGCAAAACCTAGACATATATTGCATCAAATGACAGAAAGGCAAAAATCATATACAATTTGCTTTAAAAATCGAAAAAAGTTTCTGACCTTTCATTTCTGTAGTTGGAAAGTACTAATACCATTTTTTCATCTGGTAGAGCTTCCTGTCACCACCATCGTCATAGTTAAAAATCAATACTACTGCTAGAATTTTATGGCATTAGAAGACTGAATTTAAAGGAAAATGCTGAGTGGAAAATCAATTAAATACAATTCCTTTAGGCATCTATGAAACTGCACATTTCTTGGACCTTGAGTCTGTTTCGTTTTTTTGTTGACAGATCTTTTCTGGAAAAAATAAGATAACATTTATTATTAAAGCTAACATTTATTAAGTACTAACTATGTGCCAGGCCCTATGACTCACTTAATCCCCCAACCACTCTCTGACACAGGCAATTTTCTAGTTAGTAAAGAAGGAAACTGCCACTGTGAGGGTGTAGAACTTGCTCAAGATCACATGCTGTCAGCGCTGGAGGTCAAGTACGGACCCACACAGTCTTGCTCCTGAGCACATCCCTGCACCACTTTAGGGGAGTGCCTCTTACTCTCCCCGGAGAGTTCTTACAGATACTCTTATAGAAACAGAAATTTAAAGTAGATGGAACAATCCCAGTGCTATGAAGATAATGTCACAGGAGGAGCTGTCATCCATGCACGATCTCTTGAAATGGAGTATTGGCTCAGTGGTATGATTCAGACATTTTAAGCTCAGCTTCAGGTAAAACTGTATCAGTGAAAGTAATGGCAGATGTGCCTATATTTTGCTTGAATGGTTATTATTACATGAGAGTTTTAACACCCCCTAATTTATCAATCAGTTTTGAAACTCTCCTTTAACTTTATGAGATGGCGTAGCATTCCTGCCCTCTCCTGCTCCCCACACGCCACACACACCTCCACACCCTGCCACACATTCACATCAACAGAAATCCTCCCCCACTTTTTCAAATGCCCCAGCAGGGGGGTCATGCTGAGAACCACCAGGCTAAGGTGGGCTCAGTACTGACAGAGTCACTCACCAGAGGAGCTGCAGATTTTTTACAAGCCACTGCTCTCAGATTGGGACTGCCACTGTTAACAGACAGTATTGTTTCTGCTGGCTGTCCCCCCACCATTTGAAGGGAGGAGGAGCTTCTGTCTTGAAAACTAACTCACCAGCTAGTTCTGGGAAACCTGCGCGTATCAGCTCTTCATACAGATGCTTGACTGGAGTGGCCTGTGTCATCAGGGTCCCATGCAGCCAGATGAGCAGAGCCCTGTGGCCGTGTTCACGGAAACTTCCCTTCCCTGTGCCAAGTACGTAGAGTCAGAGGCAAAACACCACATGATTTTTATTATATGCTTTTTATTGTGATCTTGGTTCTCACTGAATTTTCTGTATGACTGTGGTTGCCACTCACTCTTCTGATGGCTGTTAGATAAAAAGACCAATGGATGAAAGCCCTTCCAGTTCCCCTCATTGGAACTGCTTTAGGGTGACCAGAGTTTGGATTCACTCCAGCACTTGTCTTGCACCTGCTGTGCTTGGCACAGACTGAAGGAGCAGGTAAGACATGAAGCAGCTGAGTCCCTGCCCGATGGTAAGGAACAATCTGAATGAGATGGGGAGCTCTCTTTCAGCATTCACGTGGCACTGCTATCCACCACCATTTCTCACACGCAAAGTGCATACTTCAATGGGAAATCCTATTACAATGGAGAGAGTCTCATGCAGTCGGTCTGGGGTTAGGATCTGCACTTTTAATCACTCAGATGCTGGTGTTGCTGTCTTTTAACCACACTTTGAGCAGCAAATGTGTACTGGCCTGGCACTCCAGTTTCTGATGCAGTTTCTGCATCCCCTGAACCAAGATTATTCACTGGATACCTGAGCCCTGAGAGATGTTGGTGGGAAGTGCTGAGCTGAGATGTGTCTCTCGCAACAGGAGTTGCGAGAGAACAGGCAGAACACAGAACAGAACGAGAACACAGAACAGGCTCCTAGTTGTAGCCACTCTGTGTGTGGGAGCAGGCAGATACCACAGAAGGAGGGCCTGAGCTCTGGGGAGGAAGCTTGCTGGACAGACTTAAAGAAGCAGGTGTTGCAGGGAGAGTGAACTGTAACCATAAAGAATGTACTCCTAGGTGAATCCTGTTCCTTTCCTAATCTTGCCCTTGCCAAACTAATTCTTCAATAGCACCATCAACGTGTCACTCCTTTGCTTAAAATTAAGCCTACAAACTCCTTAGTGCCAGAACCATTAACCCTGGATTGTATCTGGATTATGAATGTTGCTGTTATCACGCCAACTAGATTATAAATTCCACCAAATAATGTACCTTGGCTCCTAGAGCAGTTGCATCCCTCACCTGGTAGAGCTAAACACACTCTAGGCACTCCACATTGTTTGACTAAAACACTTTAAATCGCCTTTATCCTGCTGGCAGTTACTCTGAAGACACACTGTATTTTCAAATCATTTCTTTAGGTCAAGAGAGATTTCCAGAAGGCAACTAAATTTTCTTAAAAATGTCACAGGATGCCAAATGCCTAATTAGTGAAAAAGGAGAAAACAGTAAAAAAGAAATCTTTTCAGAAACTATAGTCAATATTCAACATTTTCGATGCATTATCTTCTCCATAATGTAGCCATAGAATTAGCAATTAAAAGTGCCTACTTGGGGGCTGCTTGGGTGGCTCAGTGGGTTAAGCCTCTGCCTTCAGCTCAGGTCCTGATCTCGGGGTTCTGGGATCGAGTCCCACATCAGGCTCTCTGCTAGGCAGGGAGCCTGCTTCCTCCTCTCTCTCTCTCTCTCTCTCTGCTTGTGATCTCTCTCTCTGTCAAATAAATGAAATCTTTAAAAAAAAAAAGTCTCTTAAAAAGAAAAAGTGCCTACTTGTATGTGGTGTGAATGGCATGTGTTCTTGGGCTGTGATTTTGCCATCTACAGTCCCAGCAATCAATAATGCAGATCAGCCCCTGAATATGGGACTTGTTCACAGCTCATAATATCCATGTAAGGAAAGTGCTCTGGATAGAATGTTTTGCCAAGAAAAGTATCTGTTTCCTTGTTTTTAAAGCTAATTAGTTGGTTAATGCCAAATAAACTTTATATATTTCCCAGGTTTTGGTCAAATCATAAAAAAGCAAAGCTAATGACTCCAGCTGACCTGACCTCACTAATTCTGACAGCTGGAGTCTGGCTGAATTGATTCATTAGCTTGGGATCTTCTCGGGAGAGCCCTGAGTCTGTGGCCCACATCTCTCATGGGATAGGTGATCTCACTCAAGACTGCATCCTATAAGAATTCTATACCCAGATGTTGCTTAAGGGATTCCTCCTGGAGTGGAAGCACTAAACAGTAAGCCTTTTGTTAGAGAATGAACATTTTCACCCCAAGATAATCTCAAGGAACACTAGAAGAAGTTGCTTTCCCAGGGACAAGCTGTTAAGTCCTTGCTTCCCTAGCGCCTATTCAGTTGGGAAACTTCATTTCCCTAAAGGCTAAATGCCAACTTTCCAAATGGCTCGTTAATTATCCTTTGCAAACTTTAGTTTATTGCAGAGTCCAGGAACGTTCATGATTTGCAAAGTTCTCAATCTCTGTGGTCCTAAGCTAACTGTCCCAATTCCTGGGCCCTTGTCTGCTGCTTGTTGTGAGCACCAACCACTTACTTGGAAGATCTGCCACCAAGAAGAACTGCTGTTCCTTCCTGCCCACATCTAAACCATGCTCACCTGTCCACTGCTCCTCAATGGCTCTGATCTGGTCATCTGTAAAGTTCCAGGAACGGGCCAGCCTCTGCCACTCGTTGGCCTTAAGCTGCTGGTAAGCCAGTTTCCAGAGGAGACTACGAATATGTCTGGTCTCCAAACTGTGATCTTGCTTGAATGTCAAAGTAAAGCTGGTTGATGGGTCCCTGATGTTCTCACCATGCTGCTAAATTAAAGATAACTACATCAGACGATTTCATTTTCTGCTTATTGCCTTATTTCATGGTATGTATACAGTTTTTCAGCTATAACTGGTAAGGTGGTAACCAAGGCTTATGCTGTCAGTATTAACTGACATTTTTGTCATCCAAGATAATAATGGAGATAAATGTCTGAAATAAAAAGCTTGAGTACTATCTGACACAGGAAACGTGAGGGCTTTTGCCATGTTACATGCTTCTATCCCAGCCTACTGATATTTATTCACCCCACAAGAAAACAGAGGGGTTGCCTCAGCTAAGGAAATATCACAATAACATATATATCTTTGAAGGCCTTACTTTCAACCAGTATCCTCTGTTCTTTTTTTTTTTTTTAAGATTTCATTTATTTATTTGAGAGAGAAAGAGCACAAGTAGTCAAAGTGCTAGACAGAAGGAGAGAAGCAGGCTCCCGCTGAGCAGAGAGCCCGATGCATGATCCCAGAACCCTGGGGTTCTGGGTCATCAGGCTCATGACCTGAGCGGAAGGCAGACACTTAACCAGCTGAGGTGCCCCTCCCCTGTTCTTTTGTCTGTTAATTAAAAGTAAATCTTAGTGAAAGATAATCTGAACAGCAAGGGAAGAGTCCATGCTGAGACAGGAAGTGGAATAAGAGGACATGGACACCTGGTTGTCAAAACCCCTGGGAAGAACATGGTGGGCCTTGTACCTCAGCCCAGTCACAGAGCAGCTTGTGTCTTTCACAGCACCTGTGAGCTCCTCGGGAAGGTCTACAATGTCCTGGGAAGCACACCCAAGCAAACAGGCCAGTCTTTTCTCTAGTATCTGAAACTTATGAACAGAAGTTGGACTATAACAGGAGGTATAAATTACCTGTAATTGTTTCAGAGGTTGTAAAATACAGGGTCTTCTCTGTCCCAACCTTAGCTTTACTCCCACAGTGCCTAACTCCCAGGGAGTCCTGAAAGAGGAAAGGCTGAGGGTGGGGGATCCAACAAATTTGGAAGCCATGGGAGCCGTGGCCCCTTCACTTTTTCCTTTTTTCTTCATTCCCTCTCCTGAAACAGGATTCCAATAAGAACAAAATCTGAAACACCACAAGGTAGAGGAAAGAACTGCAAAATGCATCAACCTTTGCACCACAGCATTTTTAGTTCTTTGAGAAACACACATGCTCTGCATTCCAGGATTGGGTTGGGTGGTCCTTCAGGATTCCAAAGGAAAGGGTCATCAAGTTGGAAAGCCCAGGTCTTTTTCAACAGTTCATGGAAGCATTAATAGTTTGTCTGACAAACACTGAAATATTTGCAGGAGTATCACGTGCCAAAACTGGTGGAAATTAAAATAGCATGAGCCAGATTTTAGGAAGCTTCCCATTTGCCTCAACCACTGGATTTAATGATCGATACAAGAGAGGAAATGTCAGTCCTCTCTTTGATGTTCTTTATTAGGAATCATTTTATATTGGGCCAGAATAGAAACTTGTTTAATATACAAAGAGAATTTGAAATAATAATAAATGCATTTGGTTTAAAAAAAAAAATCAGGGGATAGATTTGTTTAATAAACAAAGTGAACTTAAAATAAGTAATAAATAGGGGCACCTGGGTGGCACAGTCAGTTAAGTGGCCGACTCTTGGTTTTGGCTCAGGTTGTGATCTCAGGGTCCTGGAACTGAGCCGCCCTTAGCTCAGAGTCTGCTTGGGTTTCTCCCTCCCCTTCCCCCTCCCCCTCCCCTCCACATGCTCTCTCTAAAATAAATGAATAACTCTTTAAGTAACAAATTTTGTTTAAAACATTTAAAAATATATATTAAAAAACAAGCCTTCCTCCCACTCCAGATGTCTGTCCCCACTTGTCATTAAGGTTAACAATGCTCACATTTCAGAGAGTCTCCTTTATCCATTTATGTATTGCATAGGATTCTCAAAGTTCATCTAACTCTCACATCTTAAAGATTTGTTAGGAAAAAGGGCTTATTCATTTGGTGGAAAGTAATTTATTCTCCTCTAGGAAAAAGAATCTAAAAATGCTAGCAGCATTAAAACATTAAAAATAGGGGGCGCCTAGGTGGCTCAGTGGGTTAAAGCCTCTGCCTTCAGCTCAGGTCATGATCCCAGGGTCCTGGGATTGAGCCCCACATCAGGCTCTCTGCTGAGCAGAGAGCCTGCTTCCTCCTTTCTCTCTGCCTGCCTCTCTGCCTACTTGTGATCTCTGTCTGTCAAATTAAAAAAAAAAAAATTAAAAATAGAACCAATGACTATTTCTATTTTCAAAGAAAATGTGAAAACAGTCATTTAAGAAGCAAGAGAAAAGGTGGAAGTTGGGAAAGTTTCCTTCAATCAAATACAGTGATGATCTAAGAAAATGAGAAAGAAGCTAAGGCCAAGAGGAAGAAAATGAAGGAGCAGGAGGAATAGAAATCAAGTAGGAGGAGGAGAGAGAAAGCATTTCTAATGGTCACAAAAATGTTTTGTTTTATAGGCAAGTAAGAAAAGTTCGAGGAGGATGGTGTGGCCTTTAAATGACATATATGTCATATCATCCAAATATATATATCAGGACCCCTGAGCCAATTAAACAGGATTGTGAGCAAGGAAGAGGCAAATCAATGCACTTTGCCTTAAAGATTTAAGGGAAATTTCACAGATTGATAAATTAGACAGCAAACCAGCCTGAGTCTCCTCAGGGTAAACACATGAGGGTTAAGACCTGAATTCTGGCACCAACCTATGAGACTAGGGGAGCCATTCAGCTTAGGATGGAAACAACCCAAAGCGAAAGTAGAAACTGAAGGTGTTGCCCAATAATGCAAATCCTGCCTGAAGGCTTAGATTTTGATGTTGGAGGGAAGGCCTGCTGTTGAGAAGCTGCATGTGTGGTAGCTATCAGAGGAAATAATAATGAAAAAAGGGACAGAGAATGTCTTGGAGTCAAGTCGTCTGTTTCCTCAAAATGAATAAGGTTTTTGTGACTATCATAGGACACTTGAGTGACAGCCAGAAAGGGGTGTGTAGAAAACAGCAGAGCCATGAACATAAACTTCGTTATCACTCATTAGAATGTGGGTTTGAGAACTTCCACAAAGTAGCAGAGCCAGAGACTCCGTGACAGAGGGCACAATCTGGGAGCCAACCATGCAGGGCAAGCATGCTAAGCCCGTTAGCCCGGACCAGCCTGCTTAGCCCAATGAGCTCTACACACCTCAGTTCTGACTACTGATGCTGGCAAAGGGAGGAAGCAGCAGCTGTTCATTCCATGAATGGAGCAGCACAGGCCAAAGGGACTGTTATAATTGCACTGACCAGGGCCCTCCCATTAGAGCAGAAAAAGAATTACACAAACCCCACACTACCCATAAGAAGATGGTGGTTGCAGAAGAGCCACAGCTAAGCTGGCATCATGCTTCCTTACCTCTTTCCAGGCATAGTATCTCTCTGCTTTAATGATCATGTCCACAACAAGGCTGTGGTTGCTCCTGGAGGCCACGGCCAGGGCAGTCTTCCCTTGCTAAAAGTTAAAAATTAAAGTGTCAGGCAGTATGGTATAGTATTTAGGAGCTCGAGTTTTGGAACAGAGGGACCTGCATTCAGATCCTGATCCAACTGCTTCCCTGCACTTGGGAGCTTGAGCCAGTCCTTGGCTTCCCTAGGTCTCAAAGAACCCCATGGTGTACTGGTGAGGGGCAAATGTGATAGTGCATATCAAGCCCTTAGGACTGTGCATGCCACGCGGTAATTATTCAAGAGATGCTAGGTATTGAAAGTGTCAGGTGCTGTGGCAACAGGGCAGGGGAAAAGATTTGGGTTTAGGGACCAACCATCAGCAGATGATATTTTACACATGCTCTATCAGTGAGAACCCAAACATGTCTCCAAGATCCCCAGGGGTCCCCCTGGCTCACTGCACGAGGGAGTCCTCAGCAAATAAATAATATGATCACACACTTTTCTCCTCAGGACTGACTCTACCTGTGGTTGAGACTTTGGTCAATATGCCATGATTCCTTCCCCCAGTAGCCTTTTCCTTCTTTTATGGGAAGAGACCTCCTGATTCTAGCTAGGCACTTGGCCACTCCAGACATTTCCTAGCCTCCCTCACACTTAAATATGTGACCTAAATTCTGGTATATAAATAGAAGTGGCAAATGCAACTTCTGGAAAGTATTTTTAAAGAAAGGAAGGATGTTATTCTCCTTCCTTTCCTCCTCCTCCTGAGTGGAATGCTGACATGATGGCAGGAGCTTGAACAGCCGTCTTAGACCAAGAAGTTGAAGCCATGTGTTGTAGAGAGTAGGTAAAGGACAGAAATTGCTGGATCTCATTAAGAATAATAGCATTCAGGTGCCTGGGTGGCTCAGTGGGTTAAAGCCTCTGCCTTCAGCTCAGGTCATGATCCCAGGGTCCTGGGACCGAGCCCCACATTGAGCTCTCGGCTCATTGGGGAGCCTGCTTCCCTTCCTCTCTCTGCCTGCTTGTTATCTCTGTCTGTCAAATAAATAAATAAAATCTTAAAAAAAAAAAAAGAATAAGAGCATTCATCAGAGAAAGGGCAACCCTCCTACACTGTTGGTGAGAATGCAAACTGGTGAAGCCATTCTGGAAAACAGTATGGAAGTTCCTAAAAAAGTTGAAAATAGAGCTACCCTACGACTCAGAAATTGCACTATTAGGTATTTACAAATACAAATACAAATGTAGTGATCCGAAGGGGCATGTGCACCCCAATGTTTATAGCAGCAATGTCCGCAATAGCCAAACTATGGAAAGAGCCAAGATGTCCATTGGCAGATGAATGGATAAAGAAGATGTGGTACATATATACAATGGAATATTATACAGCCATCAAAAAAGAAATCTTGCTGTTTGCAACAATGTGGATGGAACTAGAGGGTATTATGCTAAGTGAAATAAGTCAATCAGAGAAAGACAATTTTCATATGATCTCTCTGATGTGAAGAATTTGAGAAATAAGACACAGGATCATAGGGGAAGGGAGGGAGAAAATGAAGGAAGATGAAACCAAGAGGGAGACAAAACATAAGAGACTCTGAATCTCAGGAAACTGAGTGCTGCTGGGGGGTAGGGTCATGGGAGGGCTGGGGTAGCTGGGTGATGGACATTGAGGAATGTATGTGCTATGGTGTGCACCGTGAATTGTATAAGACTGATGATTCACAGACCTGTACCCCTGAAACAAATAATACATTATATGTTAATTTAAAAAGAGAATAATAGCATCCATGACAAAACTACTAATTCATAGTACAGAATTCAGATCACTTGGATTCCTATCTAGAATTTTTCTCTATTATATGGCCTCTAATCAAGTGTGAGGGATTGGAAACTTAACCAAATGGAATGAGCAATAAAGGATATTCTGAACATGATTTTGGGCATGAGTGGCCTGGGATCCCATCTGGTATCTTTTACAAATTACAAAAGGCACACCTTTGTTAAGATGGATATAGCTCAAAGCTACAGCACACAGCTTTACAAGCAATGTCCCCTAGATTTTATGCAGTGCACAATCTACACATCTATACATTTTTTTCCCTAAGCAAAAGATGGTGGTTTTCATCTATTTTTTAAATGGCACATTAAAAATTTGCTCAGGGGTCCTGAAAATAATCAAAATGAATGTCATAAATAACCCCAGAAAAAGTTCTTAGCAACCCATGCTTCTCTGCTTAAGGATCCAGCAATTTATCCCACTAATTCCCTCACATGGCTGAGCAAGTGCAACTCCTACCAACCCAAATGATCCGGCTGTTAGTGAAGGTGATAACACCCAGGTGGGCCAGAAGGTCAGAGGTGACATTTACCAGTTTCTAGTCAAATGACACAGTAATGAAATTAGGAAGAAGTGTACTGTGCAGGCAGTTAGCAAGTCTCTCATTGCATGCTACCTAAATTCTGGCTTAAGAAGCCATTGGAATCACCATGATTAGCCTTCTGTGGGAATGCAGCATTCTGAAGCCAGTGTTACCAAATACCTAGGAAAACCTTCCCAGGCAGTGTGTCCTGGAATGGTAACCCAAATAAAACTGCTGTTGAGTGTGGGAAGCCCTCCAGGAGCTTGGGGACACCTCAGACTGAGAGAACAGGTTTCTGGGAAAGTCATTCACACCAAACCCTGGCTCCTTTTTCCCATCCACAGTCTGAATCACTCTTACAACATTTATCCTTGGTAAAACTTGTGGGAGTAAGTAGAAAAGGTAGTTTTTATTAATTAAATAGGTATTGGGGCCAACCATGTGCCAGGCCCAGAGAAGAAAGAGGGAGGCAGAGAAGGGAAAAATGGGAAAATCAAATTATGAGTCAAGTTGCAGCACTGATGGTATTTACCAGGACACCCAGTCCACGAGCACTGGGGACCCAGCCTGAATTCCCTTCCCAATGC
Organism: Lutra lutra; assembly: GCF_902655055.1. NCBI lineage: Eukaryota > Metazoa > Chordata > Mammalia > Carnivora > Mustelidae > Lutra > Lutra lutra. The sequence goes on along the minus strand of NC_062282.1, from coordinate 103,003,967 downwards.
GACAGAGTCTTTACCCATAAGGGGTGGGTGTCCCACAGGAGTTAAGTATTAATGAGAAAGTGAAATAAAGTGGGACGAGAAAGCACAGGAAAATACGAATGTGAAATGTTAATACCAAAGCTAAATGTTAAGGGATGGTAAGGAGCCACAGTGGTGAAAGTGGTAGAATGCCACCTATGTGACGAGTTCTGGGTGGTTGCGTTTTCCTTCCATATGCTTCTGTTTTCCAGATCATGCACAGTAGGCTTGTATTACTTTTCATGATAACTTAAAAAACTGACCTCTAGAGAAAAGTAAAATAACACATCACTACTCCAAGTCCCACAAATGTAACATGTAAAAAAGATTCTGAAAGAGTACATAGGGTGAACCCCGCGTGCACTAGGAATTAAAGACGTGTGGAGCTAATGAAGAGTTTGGGTGAACACAAGAAAGGGGAAAGCGGCAAGTTTCAGAAGCAGTCAGCTCTGCTCACAGCTGTGGGAAAGCACTGGACAACCAAGCAGCCTTGGCTTTGAAGCTTGGCTCTACATCTTACTGTGCACATGACCCTTGACATCATAGAAATCTCTTCAAAACTGGGATAATTTTGTCCACCTCACAGAGATGTGAGGAGTGAAACAAGGTGCACGTGTGTGAGCACCTAACAGGACTGCCACACCTCAGTCTCCTGTGTTTATGCTTTTCAGTAAACTGGAACCTAGCAGATGGCCACCCTGCAATCCTCCTGACATGGAGCCCAGCTTACTGCTTTACTTGAGAGAAACGAAGTTGTCTTTCTTTTAAAAACAAGTCTACACAATGCCCAAAAGGTGGGAGCAACCCAATGTCCATCCACAGATACAAGGATACACAAAATGTGTTCTATACACAGTGGAGTATCATTCATCCTTACAAGGAAGGCTAGTCTGACACACACCACGACACGGATAAACCTTGAGAACATTATGCTGCATGAACTTAGCTAGTTACAAAATGACAAACACTGTATGATTCTATTTACATGAGGTACCCAGAATAGTCAAATTCGCGGAAACAGAAAATAGAGCAGTGGTTGCCAGGGCTGGGGAAGGAGGAGGAAACAAGGAGTTGCTGTTTGGAGTTTCAGATTGGCAAGATGCAAAAGTTCTGGAAATTGGCTGCATAACAGTGTGAATAGACTTAACGCTACAGAACCATACACTGAAAAATGGTTAAAATGATATATTCTATGTTATATTTATTTTACAATTAAAGAATTTTTAAGTAAGAACAAGTTTAGACATGTGTATGTTTGTTCACTGCAGCTCGGTCACAGCAAAAGCTTAGGAACAATTTAAATGCCCATCCACTGAAAACGAAACAAATTATGACATGTCCATGCCACAGTCTGTTGTATAAAGAAGAATGAAGAAACTCTCCTTGTACTAATATGGGACAGTTTCCACTTTATATACTTAAAGAAGAAAAGCTAAATGCAGGATAGCATGGAGAAGTATATCACCACAATGTAAAAAGGATGGAGTGATATGGTAAGAGTATAATATATTTATGTTTGCTTATTTATGTGTAAAGAAACTGGAAAGAACAAAGAAATTTTGACAATAGATCTGTATGGCCGGAGTAGTGTGGAACCCAGATAACTAGGGTCGGGGGGGGCACATTTTTATTGTAAAACCTTTACTGATTATGTTTTTTAATTTTTGGACCAAGTGAATCTACCATCTTTCCCAAAGATTAATAAATAATTTTATTTTTAAAAATACCTGTTTTATTATTCAGGGTAAAATATTTTACCTACACAACTCAATCAAAATCAGGATGTTCTACTGACTGCTTGGATACATGGTTTCTCTCATGTGTGTCCGACTCACAAGGGGTGTGCTAAGTAAGGCTGCCGTTCAAGGGTTACAGACAACAGGGAGCTCTTCATGACCATCTCCGCTGAACATGGTGAAGACTGTGAACTTACCTTATCAACAATCTTCAGGTCACATCCTGCCTTCAGCAAGGTTTCCACCAGTTCCACATTGCCAAGATCAGCAGCAACATGCAAGGGAGTCTGCCGCCTCTGCCATGAGAAATTTCAAAAATGTAATCTAAACACATTAAGGAGGGGAAAAAACTTGCATAATCAAAAGACACAGGGAATGCAGAGGTGTCCTATATGGGCATAAGGGAAGATAGACTAAGATCACATTTTTATTTTTCAAAATTTTTTTTAAGATTTTATTTATTCATTTGAGGGAGAGGGAGAGAAAGAGAAAGAGAGAGCACACGAGCAGGGGGAAGGAGAAGAGGAGGAAGCAGACTCCCTACTGAGCAGGGAGCCCAACTCAGGGCTCAATCCCAGGACCCTGAGATCATGACCTCGGCCAAAGGTAGACACTTAACTGACTGAGCCACCCAGGCACCCCAAGATCATATTTTTACATAGGTACAGGGGACATTCACTACAGTGTTATTTTTAACAGTGAGAAACTGAAAGGAAGTTGCATGTTTCACTAGGAGATTCGTTTGATAAATTATGGTAAATCCACATGCTGGATTAGTAGGCAACAATTAATTATTTTTAAAAAATGATTTCAAGGGGCGCCTGGTGGCTCAGTGGGTTAAGCCGCTGCCTTCGGCTCAGGTCATGATCTCAGGGTCCGGGGATCGAGTCCCGCGTCGGGCTCTCTGCTCGGCAGGGAGCCTGCTTCCCTCTCTCTCTCTCTCTCTGCCTGCCTCTCTGTCTACTTGTGATCTCTCTCTGTCAAATAAATAAATAAAATCTTTAAAAAAAATGATTTCAATAGGAGATACTAGAATAGTCAAGTTCATAGAGACAAGAAAGAAGAATGATGGTTACCAGGACTTGGGGGGAAGGGAGAATAGGGAGTTAGTGTTTAAAGAATACAGAGTTTCAGTTTGGGAAGATGGAAAAGTTCTGGAGTTGGATGGTGGCCATGGTTGCTCAACAATGTGAATGTACTTAATGCCAATGAACTTTACATTTAAAAGTGGTTAAATTTCTTTCTGGGGTAATCATTTTCTTACCAAGAGGATAACAGTGTTTCAAAGAAAAAGACAAAATCACAAGAAAATCACCCACTTTAACCTTTCACTGAAGGGATATGCTAATGTGCAGATACTTCTAAAATATTAGTACTGAGAGGTGCCTGGGTGGCTCAGTGGGTTGAGCCTCTGCCTTTGGCTCAGGTCATGATCTCAGGGTCCTGGGATCAAGTCCCAGATCAGGCTCTCTGCTCAGCAGGGAGCCTGCTTCCCCCTCTCTCTCTGCCTGCCTCTCTGCCTACTTGTGATCTCTGCCTGTCAAATAAATAAATAAAATATTTTTAAAAAATATTAGTATGCTATTTATGGTCTAGCCCAACCCTTGAACCAGAGAGAGGAAGCAATTTCCCCAGAGTCACACAACTGGGCAATAGCATCTAGCTCAATACTCCTCCAACCAGAGCACTGGGCCAACCTGCTTGGGGCATTAGCATAATTAATATCAGAAAGCATTTGTTAAAGACTCACTTTTGGATGGCAATGTGCCCCTCTGAGGGCTCATCAGAAACATCACACTTACAATGACAAACTATCGAAGGTCTATACCAACACGGAACAGAGATACAAGTGTCACACATTAAATACCAATAAAATTTCATTGCGACGATACTGTTGTAAGTCTAAAAGGCAGGAAATGAACCAAAATGTTAACAAGATTGTCCTTCCTTGGGGGGAATTACAAACAAATGGAAGTTTTTTACCTTATTTATGTTTTTTTATTGTTATACATTGAGTGTATTCCCAATCTAAGATAAAACTGAAATGAAAAAGTCTAATTCTATAATGGGCGGGGGGTGCAGAATAATAAGCCATCCTTCTCTGGAATGAATCTAGCCAATTCTGGTGAAACCAAAATCACGTGTAAGTTCTATGTATGGAGCAAAGATTCTGCTCATTTGTAAATATTTGAGGCATTAGCAGATTCAAACACATAAGCATATATAATAACAAAAAGGTCCTCCCCCACCTCCCCCAAACATTTGTGATAATGAAACACAGGGAGGAAGATCCGTTGAGGGGGGAAGGAATGGAAGCGCAGGTAAGTCTCCATTCTGCTCCCGGACAAAGGAATACCTAGGCTGGAGATGGAGGTGACTGGAGAGACCAGAGGCTCTGGTTCCCCAGACAGAAGCTGAGGGCCACCCAGAAGGTTAGGACAAGCATGTGCCCCGGATCTGGCTGCTCCCTCATCTCAGGGCCCAGCGGAGGCTTCTTTAGGTAGAGGCAGTCAGAAAAGCAAGACGTGTCCAGAGTTCTCATCTGTCCCCAGGGTTCCAGAAGGGCTCCTCCCCAAATAGAGTTTCTCTTCCTACTTCCGACAGCTCTTGGGAGAGGCAGCTCAGCCCCAGAGTTGGCCCTGATTCAGACAGTGCCCACTCCCATCCTCTTAATCTTTCACCTCAGCATTTCCATTTCCAGCCAGTGATGGATTCCTTTTACAGGGCATTTGATTCTGCTCCAGTGGACTGAATTCATTGTGATTTTTTTTTTTAATTCCAAGAGGTCTCTTTTGCCTTTGGGTAAAAGGAAGACCATTTACAGTCTCTAATATAGAAACAAAGCTTCCTCCTTGTGGCAAAGGGCTATCACTAGCCAATTATATTTCATGTGGAGGGAGTGGCTTTTGATTTAAAGAGCCGCTGGCAATCCATCCCTGAGCTACTGTTTATCAACCAGAGGTGCTGGACCTATTAAGTGCAAACAGGTTAAGAATGCACTAGCTGAACCCCAGTTGTGCATCTGAAAAAGTATGTGTGTGCAAGTGGGAATGGGGGTCACAGAAAAAAAAGGATAAGATATATATATTCCACTTGGAAATTTTTAAAGTAACTTGAACTTGCTCAAAACTACCTTTAACTACACAACACATTGAATCATAAGAAAACAGACTCTTAGGTTTCTGATATACTTTGCTTACCTGATTTAAAGTGTCAACGTCGTGCTGTGCCCTTATTAAGCTGTTCACAACTGAGATATGGTTGTTGATAACAGCTAAATGAAGAGGGGAGTCCTTCGGCTGCAGAAAGAAAAAGAAACAAAATTTCAAATCCAAAAGATTCTGGGTTCATCATTCAGAACAAAAAGCATTCATTTTGATAGAGATGTCCTGATAATCTCCTAGTACTGGAACTGCCCAACACAGCATCAGGCCAATAGCAAGTGTTCAGCATCATTTCCATCCCAGGGTTGTGCAGCAAACCCACTCACCAGCAATCAGCTCTCCCCCTCATTTGTTCTGGAACTATACACTTAACACCTACTATGGAACAGGCTCTTTTCAGGAGGCTAAGGATTTAGTGGTAAACATGGCCCATTCTCAGGAATCTTCCAATCTAGTGGGGGTAAGAAAATATTAATTTTTTTAAAATCACAAAATACATAAATTGTGAAAAGTGCTTTGGAGGTACAGGAGAGTACCAGGAGAGCGTATTGGGATGGGCAGATTGCTAACCTTTCTGAAGATGAAAAAAACTTTCCTGAAGATCTGACACTTTCACTTAGATAAAAATGATAAGAAAGATGAAATAGGCTTAACTGCAGGACTTCTCAGTGCCTTCCAAGACCTAAAGTACGGTGGGAATAGCTCCAAGGAAGAAAAACTATGCACATTCAGCATTTCCTGAATTGTTGTGATTTAGAGTTCTTTCTCCCTAGAGCTTTCTGTGGGACTAATGCTGCACTCACCCAGGGGCACCATTCTCATGGTTAGCCCTCCCATGGATATAGAGTATACAGCCCCAGGATGTTCACCAAGCCCCTCCAGCCTGCTCCCCTTTCCTCCTCAGTTGTGGTTAAAATGCCTGTCCTGCAGCCTCACCCATGTCCAGTCCCTCTAAGCCATCCCCAAAGGCAGGATTCTTTCCCAGGAGGTCATGACTGCCTCTAGGATCACTCACTTGGCTCCTGCTGCTTCACCAACACCCAGCTGCCACTGGCCTATGGAGGCACTAGGGAAATGTCTCTAGGGGTACTGAAGGCAGCCAAAAAGAAAAACAGGTGTGGGAAAGGGGTTAGACGGGAGAGAGAGTGAGCTGAGGGGCAGTCAGGGTGGAGGGAAGGCAGCAGGAGGCAAGGGGAGGGGGGTGCAAGTGTGAAAGAGCAGGGTCTTCAGGAGATCCAGGGAGGCTGTGAACAATAGGAGAGCTGAGAGCCAAGGCAGCTGACAGGGAGTACACGTGTGTGTGAGGGCAGGTGTGATGAGGACAGAGCGTGGTGTTGCTCAAGGGAAAGAGACATTAATGATAAGAACCACTTAGACACATTGAACATATTTTTATAATGCTACTTAATGCATACTCACTTCTCCAAGAGTTTATACTCTGTTTTAAACTCTGGGCTAACAGTTTTCATTCACAATAACCCTAGCAGCTAGATCCTCTACTCCCCACTTTATATATGAGGTCAAGAGCAGTTACATAACTTCCGAAAGGCCTTGGGGTCAGGAAGTGGCAGAGACAGGATTTGAACCCCTATCCACCTGACTCTAACATTGGCACCAGGCTCCTTCCCAGGAAAACTACTAGCAAAGAAACCTATGGAAGAGAGAGGTACTGAGTTTGCAAGAGCTGCACCAGCACACAGAGGAAGAGGAGAAAAGGAGGAAGTAGGACTCCACAGCTGCATAGGTCAGGCTGCCACAGGCGTGAACAAGGAAATGGAAATGATGGGACTGGCTAGGGCAGAGTGGGAGGAAGGCTTTCAGGGTAGGGTGGGAGGAAGGCTTTCTAGGCAGGCCTCTTCTATTCAGGAAGAATGTTCTCTCTTGAGGCACCAAGCATGAAAAAAGAGAAAGCATCCCTTGGCCCAAGGAAGTGGGCAGTGTCCTTCCTGCCAGGGCCACCGGCCTTGCTGGGACCCAGCCCCTCCTGAGAAACGGGAAGCATCCTTGGATAGACCAGGCGAGTTCAGAGCCAATTCCCTAACGTCATTCTCCAAAAACTACCAAACGTGATCAAATCACATCCCTTCTCTCCAGTTAATATAATAAATAATAATGGCTAAGCAAAATCAGAGGAAATAACATTCTCACAGGAGAAATGAAAATAGAGTAAAAAACAGAGGAATGTTTCCCATCCAATTCCAGCACAGAGGGCTTTTGTTAATGCTACCAAAGCCAACTCAAACTTCAGAAAATGTAAATCAGAAAAAAGGATTGACTTTCAAAAGAAAAACAAGATCACTCAGTGAAGGGGGGGTGGGGAATGATCATTCTTCTTCCCATTTATAGCAGTGTCCTTTCTTTTCCCAGGCTGATAAATTTAATACAAGAATAACAGCATCTTTAGATACCTGGGAAAGTTTTATTGCAGCAAATATCAATATTTAAAAGACAAAGAACTCATTTTGTTCAGGAACTTCAACGACTTTCTAAAATTCATCCCTTGGATTTTATTTCTCAAAATTAAGACTGAGTCTCCAAAAGAAGTCAGTCAGCGTTCCCAGAAAGAATTCCTCCTTTGTGAACATCTCATCCCCTCAAGTATCTGTGAGGAGTATCTCCCCACACAGCCAGCCTCACGGCACCACGATCCAAGCGCATGTTACTGGAATAGACTCACTTCCGTGTTCTGGTGCAGATCAACATTCTCTCCAAGAAGACAGCTGACAAGGGATGTATGCCCATTCTGGGTTGCCATCTCCAAAGCAGTGATGTTGTGCTGCAAGACACAGGTGGAAAGGGCAGGGAGGACTCCATTACAATCCAGCATGCTTTCTGGTATCCATCACGTGGTAATTGATTAATACAATGAAACAGTGCAACTATTTAAAAAAGAAAATCCAGGGCGCCTGGGTGGCTCAGTGGGTTAAGCCGCTGCCTTCAGCTTGGGTTGTGATCTCAGGGTCCTGGGATCGAGCCCCATGTCGGGCTCTCTGCTCGGTGGGGAGCCTGCTTCCTCCTCTCTCTCTGCCTGCCTCTCTGTCTACTTGTGATCCCTGTCTGTCAAATAAATAAATGAAATCTTTAAAAAAAAATAAATTAAAAAATAAATAAATAAAAAAGAAAATCCAACGTGTTTTTGATCATTTGGAGGGCCTCTTCGTTACTTCCTATAAGTGTTTCCCCTAAGAGTGAGAGTCCTAGGTAACACATGCCTCAGGCAAATACAAGCTAAATCCCTGTTTCCCTTCTATAAAGAGTACAAAGCGGACAAGGGCCAAGTCTTCTCTCCAAACATCCTGCAAAACCCCTCCTTAAACCAAAACGGCTGTCCTGGTATTGGTCCCAGGAAATTCCTCAACACCCTCGTGCCCCCTGGCCAGCTTACCTACAGCTTTCCCTTCCACCAGGTCTGGCTCCAAAGCTTAGCATGACTGCGATCTTTGTGCAGGGTTCCCTCATGGCCCCTCACTCAACTTCAGTGCCTCTCCTTCCCTGCTGCGTGCTGCCTCCTACCGCTCCCCGTGCTCAAGTGGCTTCACTTCATGCCCACGCTAGATGGCAGAACTGCGTTTGATTATTGTGCTGTCTTCCGAAAGGTTTTAGCATGCTGCTCTGCAGTAATATAAGATCAATGGATAGTTGCTGGCCGATTAATTATAAGATAGCTACAAAGTATTTCTAGGTCCACTAAATAAGATTCTATAGGATGTTAACGTTTTCCAAAAAATGGCTACGTAAGTAACTGACATTTCATGGGCCCATTGGCAATGTGAGCCTTCCACTTCCCCAACACGCAGTCTACCCTTGCATCTGGGTGGACTCTGTAAGTGCTCGGACCGATCAACAGAATATGGCAGAAGGTACAGCGTGCCCGTGGCAGGTGTAGCTGCTAACCGGCCTGGCAGGGTCTGCTCCCTGCCTATTAAAATCCAGCTGCCTTGCCAGGAGAAGAGACCACACATCAGTGCCGCTCAACAGCCCCAGCTGAGCTCCCGGCTGACAGCTGACACCAACTGCCAGGCATGTGAGTGAGCTACCGTGGACGTCCAGCTCACTTATGCTTTCAAAGGACCGAAGTCCTGGCTGACATCTGACTATGACCACATAGTCTGACTAACAGACCCAAAGGAAGAATCTCTCAGCTCAGCCCAAGCCTCAGAGCCATGAATGACAGATACCAGTGTATTATTGGTTCAAGCCACTGATCTTCTGGTGGGTTTCTTGTGAAGTAACAGATAAGATGCTCATAAGAATGATACACACCCTGACCACCTGGACTCTAGCTTGAGCAGCTACTAAATGTCTCTATGACATTTGTGGCCCTCTTCATCCTTAAAAAAGGATATAACCACCTGTACTAATTTTTATTGCTGCTGCTAATGAATTGCCACAAACTCAGTGGCTTAAACAATACACATGTATTATGTTACCATTCTGGGATTCTGAAGCCTGAAATGGGTCTCACTGGGCTAAAATAAAGGTCTTTCTAGAGGCCCTCAAGAAAATCCCCTTCTTTGACTTTTCTAGTTTGTAGAAGCTGCTCATATCCTGAGGCTCACGGGCCCTTCCCTCCATCTTCTGAGCCAGTCATGATGCGCTAAGTCCTTCTCATCCTGCTTAGCTTTGACCTCCTCAACTGCCTTCCCCTTCTGCTTTAAAATACCTTTGTGATTATACTGGGCCTGCCTGGATAACTGAGGATAATCTCATTTTAAGGTCAGATGATTAGCAGCCTTAATTCCATGCACAACCTAAATCTTTCTTTGCCTTGTACCATAACATATTCACAGATTCCAAGGATTAGGACATGGACGTCCTTGGAGTGAGGGGGCATTCTTCTGTTTACCACACCATCCTACCTCTTTTTCCCAAGCCATATACTGGGAGAATATTTCCCATAATACTGGGAGAATAAATGAACTAGTAAATATGTACAGTAATCATAACTATCATGTTATTCATTTCACACACACACACACACACACACACACACACAAATAGCTTGAGCCCTTCTTATGCGCCAGGCACAATGCTAGATAATGGGGAGATATGCTGGTAAACAAGCTCTCCACTATTACATTCCAGTAGAGGTGGACAATCAGTAGACCTCTAGACTGGCAGACAGATCAGTGCACCAGCAGACTGAGAACAAATCTGTTTACTAGATCTAGATGTTACAAGAATAATAACAGCTATACTAAGTGCAACAAAACAAAGTAAAACAGCAGGACTGGATGGCTACTTTCCAGTAGGTGATCAAGGAAATCCTCCAGGATAGGGTGACACTGGGACTGAGATCTAAGAAGATCTGAATCAGAAGCAAGTCTGTGAAGAACCCAAAGCCAAGAAATAGTAGGAAGAGCTGTGGGACTCTGGCATCTTACCCCAGAGGTACCACAGGCAATGAGTGTAGGGCCTACAGACTTTTTAAGAGCCAAATAAATGTTTAAAGTCTTTACCAAAAAAATTATTGATTCCAAGATACCAAAAGAAAACCGTGAAATTGAAGTGAATAAATATTTAATTGACATAGTCATACCCCATTGATTGTAAAATGTAATAGTCATAAAATATTCATTATATTCGTAAACAATTTGTAGGTTAAATTTTTTCACCTCTTCAAATTCCCAAGTATATACAGAGTTCTAAGAAGACCAAAATCAGTCATAAATTGAGGGAGTGTATCATAGCCAAATAATTATGAAAGCACCAATTAAAGAGCTTTTAAAATGATTTACAGCAAACACAACTTTTTTAATGTGGAATATTGGGGCCTTTAAATATGTTTGATAGGCTATAAGGGTAAAGCCTCCAAAAAGGAGTTGTTAGGGTCTACAAAAGTCTTCACTGGTCCAGGGGCATTTTGTACGACCCTGAAAGAGAACCTCCTGCCCAACTCTGGGCAGCATACCATCAGCCCAAACAGAGGAAGCCTCTGCTGTCAGCTAAATCCATAGTCTCCAACTACCTCCCCAGAAATGGTTCAATCCCTTACCCCTTCCCCTTAGTTGGGGGTTGGAGCACAAAGGCAATCTCCTGCACAGCAACACTAATCATTGTCAAGTGGTGAAGCATTTCCAAGATCAAACACAGTAATCACCTACAGATGTAAGAGCAAACTAAGCCTAACGTGTCCCCACAGTGATGTATCCGTGCTGCAGGCTTCTTGCTGCCCACAGCTCAGTCCCCCAGGGTCTTCACTGGGTTTGGTGGAGACAGGTGTGAACAACCAGTAAGAGCTGAGGCTGTTGATGCAGGAAGTGTGCTAATGAACTCAGGGGAAAACTCAAGAAAATGTACAAGTTGAAAAATGGACCCAGGACAATTTCCAGGCTGCCTAGATAATGTCAAGGCTGTAAGGATATGGATAACGTGGAGTCTGTAGTCTTAGTTGGGTGGGGAGAATGTGAACATGTGAAAACCATTACAAAGCAAAGCCTCTCTGGAGGCTAACAGAATTAAGTACAGAAGAGAGGGAGGGAACCGATCAATGGAGTCAGCCAACAGAAGTGAGCCCAGCAGGACCCCAATAACGAGGGAGGCTTTTCCAGGGACTTCAAGGGGGCTGAAGACTGGGGGTAGGGAGGCACCTGTGAATGCCTGAAAAACACAACAGCTCTCCACACTCAAGTATTTCGTGGGACCCATGAATTCTTAATGTTGTGTACATTTATTGCATAAATAATGGTGCTCATTTACTGCATGAGCCTGCAACTCCAGTGGGAATCAACTCATGATATCTTTATTTACTACTCTCTCTCACAATCTTGTCCATTATATAATTTTAGACAGTGAAGATGTATGTACAAATACATATCATCTTTTCTATTTGTGTTCTATCTTGAACTTTTTTTTAAGATTTTATTTATTTATTTGTAAAAGAGAGAGAGAGTGCACAAGCAGGGGCGAACAGCAGAGGCAGAGGGAGAAGCAGGATTCCTGCTGACAAGAAGCCCAATTCAGGACTTGATCCCAGGACCCTGGGATCATGACCTGAGCCAAAAGCAGACACTTAACAGACTGAGCCACCCAGGCATCCCATATTATGAACATATTTATTTGGAACATGGAACATATTTAGTATATTTAGTATTTATCATTAATATTTTTAACAGCTACGTAATTTTCCAAGAAAAAGATACACCAGACTTATTTGGCTTTCCTCTAGAATTCTTAGCATGTATAGGCTGTATCTAATTCTTGGCTATTGGAGATAACTTCATTATCTATCTTAATGCATGTACCTTTTTCCCTTTTTAAGATTACTCCCTTAACAGAATTCTTCAAGGCTGGGTGAAAGAAAAGTGACAAATTGCTTTTCAAAAGCATTGTACAAATGTAAACTTCCACCAGCAGAATAAAGAGCATAAAACATTACCAATTTCAGACTCTGTTCTTGATCCTAGTGTTATCTTTACACCTTTTGAAAAGGTATTGTTTCTACAGACATACCTCATTTTATTGATTTGCTTTATTGTACTTCACAGATACTGCTTTTTGGTTTTTTTTTACAAGATGAAGGCATAAGACTTCAGTGGAGAAAGTAACTGCAGATGAGGTAGAAGTAATACAAGAAATAGAATTAGAAGTGGAACCTGAAAATGTACATAAATTGCTACAATCTCGTGATAAAAATAAGAGATGGGGAGTTGCTTCTTACAGACAAGCAAAAAAAGTGGTTTCTTGAGATGGAAACTACTCCTAGTGAAAATGCTGTGAAGATTACTGAAATGACAAAGGATTTAGAATACTGAATACAGGGACAGGATCTGAGAGGACTGACTCCAATTTTTCATTAAGTTCTACTGTGGGTAAAATGCCAAACAGGATCCATGCTACAGAGAAACGGTTCACAAAAGGAAGAGTCAATCGCTGCACCAAACTTCACATTTAAGAAACTGTGACAGCCACCTCAACCTTCAGTAATCATCACCCTGATCAGTTAGCCGCCATCAACACTGAGGCCAGACCCTCCACCAGTGAAAAGATTGTTAACTTACTGAGAGCTTAGAGGACAGTTAGACTTTTTTAGCAATAAAGTATTTTTTAATTAATGTATGTACGTTGTTTTTGGGGATATAATGCTATTGCACACTTAACAGACCACAACAGACCACCAAAAAATTCATTTCACTCACTTTATTGTGATAGTCGCTTTTTTGCAATGGTCTGGAACCAAATCTGCTCTATCTTAAAAGTTTGCCTGTACATTGGCTGATACGAAGGGAGTCCCAAAACATACTAGCACTTAAAAAAACAAACAAACAAAAACAAAACCCAAAGTCCAGAACAGGAGATCCACGTAGTGGTGTCAGTATTTATACATGTCCATGCTTCATCACAGTTTCCATGTAAATGCATGGAAAAAACAGATTCAATGAACTATTGATCCCATTAGTTCTGGGGAGATGAAATTGAAATCTGCAGTTAGAATATACCCTTCGGAACTATTCAAGTTTTTTGTTACTTTAATTGTAATTGAAAATTACTTCAAAAAATGGAAAATGAAAGCAAAACCATCTGAAGGGCAAGACCACTGCAAGGGTGAGAATCCTCACCACGGTCACTGACTCGTCAGATAATCCTGAACGAGTTCCTTAACTTTCCTAAATTCCAGTTCCCTCACCAAGAAATGAAGGTAAGTGACACAGGATCTTAGCTCCATGCCTAAATACAAAAGCATTCTGTGTTTACAAGAAGGCACCATAGTGTCTTCTTCAGGCCCAGACTGACCACTTGAGCTTTCACACAATAATGGGTTTTTTTTTTTTCAGCATTTACTGTGTGTAAGCCAGGCACGTAGAGTGGCTAGGGAGAAAACAAGGTAGAATGAGAATGTCTCTGTATTTGAGACTAACAACTATCTGCTCCTTTTGCCCCTGTTTTCAATTATTCCATCCCCAATAAATAGGAAGAATGGCAATGCTTTCAAGGAGACAGTAATTAGGGGACTATCAGAGGTAAATCATTAATTGTTACCCCAAACAAAGCAAATTATAAATATCAATTCTACAAAAGCCTAGTGAGTGGATCTGTTCAGGACTAGATTAACCAAAGAACATTCTGAGTCCCCTACCATAGTGTGAGTGAACATGGCATGGTGCACATACTTTATTTGGAATGTTGACATCACTTCCTGCTGCCAGAAGCACTTTGCTGCATTCTTCATGACCTCCTTTAACAGCCAGGAAAAATGGTGTTTCTCCATTCTAAAAAAAGGAAAAAAATTAAAATTAATTGCCCTTTGGCATGGAAAGAAATTCCTTGAGAAACAGCATGCTTTCTCTATACCTTTTATGCATTAGTTTTAATGGATAGCATTGATTAAGTTTCTATATGCCAACTTATATTACCAAGACTATATGCCTTGGCAAAGTTAAAAGCACAACTCTGTGAGGTCAGGATTAATATTACCCCCATTTTACAGAAAGGGAAACTAAGCCTTAGCTGGAAAGTAACAAGTCTAGTACACAAATTCAGCTGTTTGGCTCCAAAGCCTGTACCCTTACCTATCCTGTTATGCCTCTTTTCAAGATTTCCATCCACCATTGAGACTCTTATCTTTATTAATTTATCTAGCAAATATTTACTAGACACTTACTGCCTGTCTGACAGAGGTACTGCGATTAGGAAGATGAATACATACAAACCCTGCCCACAAGAAGGGAACAGCCCAGCAAGCAAGATAATCACAGAAATATGAATTACAATGCAGTGTGCAACTCATAAAAATAGATATAGAGACACAAATGGCACACATTTGTACCAAGAAGGCTTTACTGTTTAAAACTGATTTAAGCGGTTGTGTGTCCTTTAAAGAAAATAAACAGTAATACTCTTTCTCAGTAATTAGGTTTCCTGAAATTCATTATGATAAAAGCTATTAGGACAAAGTGAGACCTTAGTTTAGGCCAAAACACAGAAAGAAAGAAAGAAAGGAACTGGTATCACATAGTACATGGATATTTTCCCCTCCTCATGAAGATTCTTTCCTAAAAATATTGGGAAGAAATGCAGAATTCCTTCCCATTCCCTAACCATTTTCCCCCTTGGGTATTATTCTAACAAATGCATTAGGTTAATATAGAAGGTTTTACTCATGGCTAATTAGATATGAACAATCATGTCAAGAGGGATGCAGGAGCATGGAACCAATGTCCCCATCTCAAACGGATGGAAAAATTGTATCCACGCTGCTTTACCTGAGTGCCTGGGACAGCCATCTGTTACAGAGGAATTTCTCCCCCACAAGAGGCCTTCTCATTTTCCAGGAAAATGGATGCCAAATGGCAAGCCTCAGTGGGAAAGGCATTAGCAAAAAAATGTAAAGGAAAGAATTCACATCTTTAATGTATCAGGAGTCTAATAAACATTCCTACCTTTAACCCAACAGTCCTACTTCTAAGAATATACCCAAAGGAAATAGTGAGGAATTCAGAGTATGGTATTTATACAAAGAGGTTTGCAACAACATTATTTTTAAGAAAAGGAAAATGAATTTAAAGTAAATGTCCAAGAACTGAAGAGTCAAATGAACTCTGGGCAGCCAATAAAAATATATATGCATAGGAACACAAAGATAATGGAAGGAAAGGAAAATATATACAATATCTCTAAAATAATCATTTCAGTGTGGAGAAAATACAAGAACTACTATTTATGTTTATTTTTAGATCAAAAATTTTAAATGTATATTTCTGGCTTATGCTTTGTAATGTATTAATTTAATTATAAATGTATGTGTGACAGATACACACCCAAACTTTCCTTATGGATAGGAGTTTGCTACCAAGACTGTTTAGAGACAACTCCTCTAGAGTCACTCCAACTGGTCTGGCAACAGTTTACAACAGGAAACACAGGCAGCCCAAGATTGTATGAATACTATGGGCCTTATCCAAAAGGCTAATATTAGCTCTAGTCGTTATTCTGTGCAGATGAAATTTATCATAATCTGCAATTACAGTTTGTTGGGCTTTATGAGCTCTCTCCAATGTGCCCTAATTCAAAAATAGCTAAAAGGTGGAAGAAATCCAAGTGCACACATTCCAGTGGTAAAGTATTAAAACAGAAGAGGACAAACATGACTAAGACTTTCGATTAAATCCTGTGACTACAGGGGGTGTCTGGGTGGCTCAGATGGTTAAGCTTCTGCCTTCAGCTTGGGTCATGATCCCAGGGTCCTAGGATCAAGCCCTGTGTCAGGCTCCCTGCTCAGCGGGGAGTCTGCTTCTCCCTCTGTCCGCCATTCCCCTTCTTGTGCCTCCCCTTCTCTTTCTGTGTCAAATACATAAATAAAATCTTTTTTAAAAATCCTGTGACTATAGGACTTGATCTCTACATTGATTTGTGAAGGCCAGTCACACCTAAGATTTACCTAGGTGATTTTTTTTTTTAAAGATTTTATTTATTTATTTGACAGAGAGAGATCACAAGCAGGCAGAGAAGCAGGTAGAGAGAGAGGAGGAAGCAGGCTCCCTGCTGAGCAGAGACCCCCATGCGGGGCTCGATCCCAGGACCCTGAGATCATGACCTGAGCCGAAGGCAGCGGCTTAACCCACTGAGCCACCCAGGCGCCCCCCTAGGTGATTTTTTTTTAAGTGTCTCACCATCATTCATAACTTTTATTCAGGAAGACCAAATTCCTGGGATTTTCTTTAAATAATTTAAACCAATTAAGCCTGATCATCATTATGCCAGACTGTCAGAAAAGACACACAAAAGTAAACAAAGGAAGGATCTATTTTTGTCCATGATCCTCAAGCGAAATCTTGGCTTAACTTCCCCCAGGAACTTGAAGAGAATAAAATGAAGATAATAGCAATATATACCACTGGTACAAACTCATATACTGCATCCATACCACACCAATAATGACAACAGATACCAGATACTTACAAACATGTGCTAGGCACTATTCCCAGTGCTATGTGTGTGACATTGCCTTCCCATTTAAACTTCACTATGGCCTTAGAAGGCTATTTGACAAAACTGAGGCTAAGAGGGGCTAAGGACTAAGCCCATGATTACCTTTCTAGAAGACTGATGGAGCCAGGACCTGACCCACACAGTCAGAGCCCTGGTTTTCATTGCTGGGTGTGTAAGTCAAGGGATGCAAGGGACTAGCCTGGTGGGCTTCTCTGGTCCAAAAGGAACACTGACTTGGGCAGACATCATGGAGGCTCATTTTCATACCCTTCCATTTTCATTATGTTGCCTGCAGTTGGTACTTTTATGGTCATAAGCCACCAACTCTAAGTACCACCTTGGTTTAACATATCTGAGATCAGGATGCATCTCACAATCTCAATCAGGTAGTAGATGGGATATTGTTGTCACTGCTTGCAGCATACATTATATCAGAATGGGTGTCGAGTTGGAAGAAAACCTCAGAAGTCATAGCAGGGAACCCCTTAAAGAAATACTGCATCACAAGTACTTCTGAAGGCAAAGAGGATATTACTTTGTTCAGAAAAACAAAGACATCGAGACTCTGAGTAAGAAAGTGATTTAGAACAATCAAGTTCAGTGTGAAGTTTAGGAACCAACTTATCTTGCTTATTTGTTCCTTTTTATGTATATAATAAAATCTAATATAAAAGTCTAAAAAACTCTTTCAATAAATATAAACTATTCTGGGACAAAAAAAGTTTGTGTCATGGTTTAAGTGGCAACACTATTTTTTTCTTAGTGTTACATAAAATAATAATACACTTTACAATCACTGGTGCCTTAAGTTAAAAGACTATATTACTTCTTACAGTATAGCTCAGAGAAGTACCAAGTTTAGAAGTTATCAGAACATTAAACTGTGAAGTCCAAGAGGACTCCATTCATTTGAGTTTCCCAAGAGCCAGTGTGGAAGTCACTGACCCAAAGGTCAAAAGTGACCATCTAGAGCAGATGACTCACAAATCTGCCTTCACAGCCATAGCTTCTCCACCCAAGACTGCACTCAGTTCCCATCCCCCTGCCTTCCACAGAACCCCAGAGAGTTTCCATCTCCCCACTGCTCTCCACCTGAAGGTACCTATACCCTCCCGGTGCCTCGGAGTAACCTCCTCCATAGTCCTTATTACTGATCTCACTCACCTGCTCCG
The DNA here is from genome assembly GCF_902655055.1 of Lutra lutra. Taxonomy (NCBI): domain Eukaryota; kingdom Metazoa; phylum Chordata; class Mammalia; order Carnivora; family Mustelidae; genus Lutra; species Lutra lutra. The sequence continues at coordinate 102,985,949 of NC_062282.1, read as the reverse complement.
CACCTGCTCAGGGGAGGGCACTCCACCTTCCCACGTGTCCAAACTGGTGAACTGGGCATCAAAAAGTCTTCCCTCTCTCTAACTCGAGTCACAAAGCCTGTGGCCTCTGTCTCCCTCTATCACTTCATCCTATTTGCTCCTTGTGAGTGCACTGGAGGCAAGTTTTCTCCATAGATCTTGATTCAGCAATTTGCAGCATCCCCTGACTGCCTGTCCCCACCTCCAGGCTCTCCAGGCACCAAGCCCCCTTTAGACCACTGTGACATTCACAGGCCTATACACAAAATGGAGCCCATCGCTCTTTGCGGCTTAGAACCTGGCAAAGTCTCTATTGTCTACAAGTCAAAGCCAAGCCCTCCCCATGGGGAGCACAGCCCTTCTTTATCTCTACCTTGACCCTCTCAGCTCTGACCTTTTTGCATGCCCTTCTCGCCTTGTAGCCTTCTTCTTCTTTTTTAAAATTTTTAAATATTTTATTTATTTATTTGACACAGAGAGAGAGATCACAAGTAGGCAGAAAGACAGGCAGAGAGAGAGAGGGGGAAGCAGGCTCCCCGCCATGCAGAGAGCCCAATGTGGGGCTCGATCCCAGGACCCCGAGATCATGACCTGAGCCCAAGGCGGAGGCTTAACCCACTGAGCCACCCAGGCGCCTCTCACCCTGTAGGCTCCTAGAATAAAAATACATTACCTAGCATAAATTACGTACTAAATATTTTTAAGGTAATGGGTAAATAAATGAATGGATTAACAAGCCTGGTGATGGGTATTCAGGAGGGTATGGATTGCATGGAGCACTGGGAGTTACACACAATGAATCATGGAACACTACATCAAAAACTATTGAGGTGGGGCGCCTGGGTGGCTCAATGGGTTGGGCCGCTGCCTTCGGCTCAGGTCATGATCTCAGGGTCCTGGGATTGAGTCCCGCATCAGGCTCTCTGCTCAGCAGGAAGCCTGCTTCCCTCTCTCTCTCTCTCTGCCTGCCTCTCCGTCTACTTGTGATCTCTCTCTGTCAAATAAATAAATAAAATCTTTAAAAAAAAACTAATGAGGTACTGTATGGTGATTAACATAACATAAAAGAAAAAAAATGACTTGCTGGCATACTTTAAAGAAAAAAGAAGGGACTTTTCAGCATGACATTTTACACTCTGTAGCACTAATCTCTTTGTTTTCCTCCCATGAAAGCCATTCCTCCCCTGCCTTCCACTTCCCAGTCTTGTATTCATCTGTAATGAGCACCTTCACATACCTCATTGATCTCATTTGTTTCTTGCCACTGGGTTAGCAGCACCCTGACCACAGGACTGTGACCATGCTTTGCTGCAAGATGCAGGGCAGCATTCCCCTCCTGCAAAAGAGACAAATTCATGATAGAGTCCAGAGCACTGAGGAACATGGCCTTCCAACGGTCAGGGTTGCAATGGGACTTCTGAGAGGTTTCATTTTGATTAAAGCTGCAGTCCAGAATGTGGGTCATATTATCCACAGTGTCAAGTGAAATTTACAATTTTTTAAAGTTTCAAATGTAAAGATATAGTTGTTTGAACCAGTAGGGAAAAACCATCCATACTTCTTGTTCTATCCTTGCTGTTAATTTGCTAACAAAAAGTGAAGCAGAAGAAGCAATCCCATATGACCTATGTGAAGGTACCAAAAGAGTTAGCATGCAGAACTTTTGGACCCACAATCCCATATGTGTGTATCAATTCCTCTTAATAATCAAAGATATGCAGAAAGATATGGGTGTCTATTACAGTTTCCCTCCCCAGGGAGGTGACACTGAATCTCCAGCAGACGTCAGGAAAAGAAAAGAGGAAACTGGAAATAACAGCGGAAAAATCCATGTAGTCTATTGATGTCACAAACATTTATGGGGTGAAAATTAGCAATCTGTTTGACCCACTGCAAAAGTAGGTTCATTTCATCTGGATATTCCATACTCTGACTGTAGCAGCAATTGAACAAACTGAACACCTGATACCAGGAGTCACTCTCCTTTCTCTTGTTCTCAGCAAAGAAATAAAAGTCCCACTCACCTTGTCCTTTTCTGAAGTATGTAGATTAAGGAAGATAAGTTTTTCTATCATTTCAGTGTGGCCCCTCTCAGCTGCCCAAAGAAATGGTTTTCTTCCTTTCTGAAAATCAATCACAAACCTCCAGTGTTTATTACACATTTATTGAATAAGCAAGACAACTGACAGAATGGACGGCATTTTGATGGTTACAAGAAGGCCAAGATGGTGCTTCTGGTTGTAGCATTTAGGCCCTTCCTAGGCGATAACAATCCCTGTAAGTCCCAACCAGCTTCTGTTCTGAGTCATTGCCCAAAACTGTGGGAACTTCCCATGAGCACAGAATCATTTTTAGGGGACAGAAAAGTACTGTTCAGAGGTGTTCCTCCCAAGCACCTGGGGAAGTGCTGATTCAGAGCCAGACAACAAGCTTCCCATACAAATGTAGGATTTTTACCAACTTTCTGTGTTTATTGAATAGTTCTGTTGCTCAACTCTTAACAAAGAGAAGCAATTAGGTGACCTGTCTCAGGTACCTGCACATAACACCCTAAGCCTTGCCTTACTGATAAAAATGTGCGAAGCACCAAACAAAAAAAATGTTTGGGTGGCTCAGTTGTTAAGCGTCTGCCTTCAGCTCAGGTAGTGATCCCAGTGTCCTGGGATCGAGCCCCATGTCAGGCTCCCTGCTCAGCAGGAGGCCTGTATCTCCCTCTTCCATCGTCCCTGCTTGTGTTCCCTCTCTTGTTGTGTCTGTCAAATAAACAAATAACATCTTAAAAAAAAATGCTAAAAATGCTATTTATTCATCTGAGCGAGAAAGCACACACACACACATGCACACACACACAGAGACATGAGAGGGGGGAAGGGTAGAGGGGAAGGGAGAGGGAGAGACAATGTCAAGCAGACTGTGTGCTGAGCATGGAGTCCTACTCAAGGCTCACGGCAGGGTTCAACATGGGGCTGAGTCTCACAACCCTGACATCATGACCTGAGCCAAAACCAAGAGTCAGGCATTTAACCGACTGAGCCACCAGGTGCCCCTTTAATTCCAGATATTTAAAAGAAGGAAAAGGAAGTTGGGGCAGCAAGATGGAGGCCGAAATATTTTTTTTCAATTAAAGAAAACACTCACAAATTGGCTTGGTGTGTTATTAACCAAAAGCTTAGTAAGATGTTTGAAATGTGGGAAACAAGATGCAAGCCTCTTTGTAAGAAGATTTCTAAACCTGAGATTTGTTAACTCATCCCCTGCTAATGCAGGGTTATGAAAAGATCATAGAGACTGCTAACTTGAGACGAAGAGCACATGATTCCCCATTAATTGGGGAAAAAGGGAAGGAAAAATGCTGAAATAATAATGGCAACAAAAAAAATGTCTATAAGGATTCATCCTATGGAACTCTGTATTCATGCATTTATAGAAGCTGGAGAAAACAAAGTAGTACCAAAAAGTTCACCTAATTCACTATTCTTGAGCCAAACATGTTTGCCAATGAGGTCTACATCCCCAATCTTCAACCCCAGAAGGCTTGGCTTTCATCCTCATTCTCATGAATTCACTAAGGAAGCATACACACACACACACACACACAAAACAAACAAACAAAAAAAACCAGATTGCTTGGACCCCCAGTTTTCTGATTTTCTGCAAGTTATTAGACACCTAATTGAAAAACAGAATTTAGTCTTGAGATCTGAACAACATTTTGGAAATGACAGACCAAAAATTATTGTGTCTGGCTTATACAAATATCTGCAAATGGTGACAATGGATAAAGGTTCATATTTTAAAAAATCACAAGGAAGGATGTGTGATGTGAGAGAGAATTATATACTACATGAAAACATTTAGTCACATATCCTTATAAGTTATTTACTTATTTATTCCACAATTATTGAGCATCCGGGAATATGCCAGATATTGTGCTCAGCAACAGAGTGGCCAAGTTGAAAAATACACTGCCCCATCCTCAAGAAGCTCAGAGTCCAACAGGGAAGATAAAGACATGAGCAAGTAATTAAAATGAAATACAGTAACTGAGTGCTGGTGATATATGGGAGTATATAACTCAGCATGAGTGTGTATTTGTGGATGGGGAGGGAGGTGACAAGAAATGGAGGAAGAAGGCCTTTTAAATTCACTAAAGCACTAGAACAGGAGAAAAGAGCAAGGGTGGTGACATTTCCTGCTCACCATCTTTCCCACTGGGAGCCTATGCCCTGTTTTTACAGAACTATTAATCAAAGGCTCCTACTTCTTCCACCATCTATCCCTTAGTCACACTGTTTGGGTCAGGGATGGTCACATGCCTGGCGAGACCACTCAGAGTCAACTGTGGGATATTTTTCTGGCACATTCTATCTGTCTCTAGTCTAGAGTCATCGGCTAAGCCATCATCGGCCCTCTTTGTCACCCAACAAGGAGAACCCACCTAAGAATGAAGCCAGCACAGACGAAAAACAGAAAAAGAGACAAGAGCCCTGCTAACAGCATAGGCGCTATTGGAATCAGACATACCTGAAGTTACATGTGCACAACATGTGTGAGTGAGTCAATCAAGTCCATTTTTTTTTTTTTCTTTAAGTAGTTGGAATTGAGCTTCTGTCGCCTGTCACTAGCAGGGCTTCCTTAAACCACCCCCCCCTACCTCAAAGGATCATTAGAATGACTTTAATGCCCACACAGAGGGTCTCTTTGGCTTCAACTAAACATTTCAGAATCACAGGATTATCAAAAGCCACACCTGATACCAGTCTACTCTCAAGATGTAGGACACAAACCAAAGCTTGCCAGTGTCAGCTCTTCCTCTTCATACCATGTCCTACACAGCTGTCCAACTGTTGGCTTTGAGGCCCCAGAGGACAGCTCAGTTGCAAGGTGACAAATCCACACTGAGCAGGTACTAGAGCCACCTTGGCTTAGAGGGCTGGTGCCCTACAGGAACAGATATCCCCTGTAACAACTCTTGGAGCATAGCTTCCAGGTCCCCTCAAGGGACATGCCCAGTTCATTACAAAAGTTACTACCCTCAGAGAAGTCCACAGTATGGAGCCCCCATCTGGGGTTCATAGGTCATCGGTAGTTCCTCCAAGTCCAAATGCTATTTGCTAATTAGGGGCCACTTTTATCATAAGCAATACTTATCTTATTTGCAGTGACACAGGGCCAGACAGCTAACCAAAGTTTAAATTCTCACGCAGAAGCAAAAGGGGTTTTGTTGGCTCTTTACCCACAGAGACCATAAACAATACATGAGGGAGTTGTGTCCTAGAGTAGACATCAGCTGCTTTTGTATCTCTGTTCTTTTCTTCTAATAACAGCAGCTTCATTTTCCTGTAGAGAACTTTCCCAATTATACACACACAGACTCTGTCATTTATCTATTTAGTGCTGTCAACTGCCAGGCTTTAAATACCCCCATGAAGTGACCACTTAACCCAGGCTGGTCACAGTGATTGGTTCAGGATTGGGCAGATGATTCAAGCAGGCCAAACAGAGTTGTTCCTGAGATTCAGAACATGAACATTTGATGAGAGGAATGTTCTTTCTTATGAATCAAAATCTATAAGAATATCCATAAGAGGGGCTCCTAGGTGGCTCAGTCAGTTAAGGTCTGACTTGGTTTCAACTCAGGTCATGATCTCTAGGTCATGAGATCAAGCCCCGTGTTGGGTACAGTACTCCACAGGGAGTCTGCTTGAGATTCTTTCTTTCTCTGCCCTTCCCCCTACTCATGAACACATGCATGCTCTCTCTCTCAAATAAATAAATAAAATCTTTTTTAAAAAAGAATCTCCAGGGGGGCGCCTGGGTGGCTCAGTGGGTTAAGCCACTGCCTTCGGCTCAGGTCATGATCTCAGGGTCCTGGGATCGAGTCCCGCATCGGGCTCTCTGCTCAGCAAGGAGCCTGCTTCCCTCTCTCTCTCTCTCTCTGCCTGCCTCTCTGTCTACTTGTGATCTCTCTCTGTCAAATAAACAAATAAAATCTATAAAAAAAAAAAAAAAAAGAATCTCCAGGGACGCCTGGGTGGCTCAGTTGGTTGGGCGGCTGCCTTCAGCTCAGGTCATGATCCCAGCATCCTGGGATCGAGTCCCACATAGGGCTCCTTGCTTGGCAGGGAGCCTGCTTCTCCCTCTGCCTCTACCTGCCACTCTGTCTGCCTGTGCTCGCTCTTGCTTCTCTCTCTATGTCAAATAAATAAATAAAATCTTAAAAAATAAAATAAAATAAAATAAAAAAGAATCTCCATAAAAATATCTTGAAACTGGTAGAAGCCAGAAACCATCAGATAAACCCTCAAACTCTTCAGTTCGCAATAAGTAAATTACCTCTATTGCTTAATCTAGATTAAACTGGATTTTTATCACTCATAACAGAAAGCAGTCTAATACATAATTAGCAGTTTGGGGACAAATATTACTAGAAGTACCAGGGATCTATTCAACTTTAAAATGGCTTCACTCTTGGGGCACCTGGGTGTTTCAGTTGGTTAAAGATCTGCATTGGGGTCACTTGGGTCTTGATTCCAGGGTCCTGGGATCAAGCCCTGCTTCTCCCTCTGACCCTCCCCCTGCTCCTACCCTTGTGCACGCTGTCTCTCTCAAATAAATAAATAAAATCTTTTAAAAAATTAAATAAAATGGCTTACTCTTACCCTTAGCTGCTACAAAGACCTAAATTTCTGCGTGGCTAAACTAGGTAACAGAGGACCCTCCCCCAAAGAAAGCCCAGTGTGGTTAAGAAATGGAAGATTATCACAGATGAAATATTTTTCCTCACCAAGAAAACAGCTATTACTTTAAACTTTTGATGCCTTTTAAAAATATTACCATCAAGAAGAAAATATGATAGCCAAATTACACAAAATAAGGGCATTTAAAGTAATCTATACCTTAGAAACATACCAGAAGGCAACATAAAGATGAAGTGAGAGCAAAATGAGCTATAAAACTTTCTCCTATCTTATCACATATAATTAGGAAAAATAACAAGAACTCTAAAAATAATTTTAAAAAATAGTTTCTTTCCATGTCTTATTTCCTTTTTTAACCACCAAACTCTTCTAAAATGCTGTTCAAGTTGGCCTCTATCCAGCACAGTCCCCTAGGACTGATTCTCACCTGCAAGGCGGGGAGGCCTTCCAGCCAGGACAGTGGAACCTGGCATCAGAGCTCCAGTCTCAAAGAAACCACAATGCCTTCCCAGCTCAGGATCCTGATTCCCTTTCCTAATTAATGAAAATAAGGAGGGGCCAGAATTCCTGTTTCCTTTTTCCTTGATTAACACAATGTCTATTTAACCTAACATGTTTTAATTCAATGCATTTGTTTGCATGTGAATAAGTCTGAGAGGTTTCGTTGCTTATTAGAAATTATTTTTCAGTTTATTAGCAGGGTTCAGTTAACACATGCAGCAAAAATTTCATAAACAGCCATTAAATGGCACCCAGAGATCAAACTGACCATCCTTTCCCACAATGATCCCAGAGATGGAGAGAGGAGAGCCTCTGAGAGGAGGCCAGGGAGAACCCAGCACAAAGTCCCCTAGTGCCCTATGTGCAGGTCTATCCCCCACAACATTTCCCCTTACCTTGGGACCCACAACCAGAACCCAGGCATAAGAGGAAAACCAGCAGTTTGCTTAATAATTAGAGATTTGAGAGGGAAAAAAAGAATGTTACCATGAATTAAAAAGTGTTGAAGGAGGAGTGCCTGAGTGGCTCAGTCAGTTAAGTGTCTGCCTTTGGCTCAAGTCATGATCTCAAGGTCCTGGGATTGAGTCCCACATCCTGCTTTTCCTTCTCCCTCTGCCCGCCACTACCTACCTCCGCCCTCCCCCGGCTTACGTTCTCTCTCTCTCAGGCTGTCTCTTTCTCTCAAATAAATAAATAAAATCTGTTTTTTAAAAAAGTGCTGAAGGAGCAGTGTGTTAAATATGCAGTCACAGAACTATAGAGTGTGGACTGAGTTCTCCCCTTGCACATGGGAGCCCTTAAATACTGGCCTCAGGTCCATGTAAGAAGGTATGCCTTCCCAAATCCCCTCATGCTCATTATTCCCAATCCTCCAAAAAGGGAAGCTTCTTTGCATTTTGATCTCTAAAGACTCCCTATAAAGATTCCTTTGAACCAGTGGAAGTTCCGTTAAGTCTACAGCTGAAACCAACCTAATAGTGTACCACCAAACGCTATAAATATTCAACAAGTATTCATATACTCTAAGGCCATTCCTTTCTCTGCCCCTGCTCCACCCTAAACATTGTGAGTACTTATTTTTGACCACTAGATGGAAGTTTGCATGTAGACTCAAAACATCTACACTGCTTTACTAATAACTTCTCTTGGCTGCTCTAATCTCTCTCCCCTGGAGAGGCCATGGAGCTGGAAGAAACTTCAAAATATCTTCCAGTGTATTCCATCTCTCCCACCCCCACCCACACTCTCCTACGCGTAGTTAAATCTCTTTTATTTATAAAGACCTCCTCCTCACAAGGCTTTCCTTGCTAGCTTTTGAAGTCCCCTCTGGGCTAAAGAGAATTTTACCAATGCTGGTCAGGTTAGCAGGCTCTCAGTCACTTTCTGCAGATAAGAAAGTATGCGAGAGGGTCAGCTGTGAAGGCAAAGCAGTCATTTCTATCAAATGCATTCAGTGAGTTCCACAATACTTTTAAGCAAACACAGAAAAATCTAATGATGAATTAATATACCTGAGCTCCTGATCCGAGGTCCTACTGGGTTTTGCCAACATCCTTGACCCACTCACAGATCTCAGAAAAAGAGTAGACTTTGTCTATTCCATTGATCCATCTAGGTTTCTTACAGAACTAAAATTGGACTCAGAGATTCTTCTCTCACTAAATGAGCCAGGGGACTCATTATTTGCTCATTCCTCATATGTCTCTGAATCCATCTTAATTTTAACATCTCCCAGCTGGACATGCCTGCACAGTCTGCTGCCAGGGCTCCTCCGCCTTTTTCCCAACAGACAGGGGAGGAGGAAGAGGGGTGGGAACAGGACAACTTCAGAGCCAGTTAAAGAGATGGTAGCCAAGAAGGTTGCTGGCCAGAAGCTGCAGACATGGCCAAGACTTCTCAGAACCCTGCTTTGGTTTTGAGTCCCTTCAGCCTCATGATCCTCCCCACACATGTTGGCTCCTGTGAAATCAGCCAGAGCCCACTGAAAGGAAAGACTGTCATGTGTCTCCTAGATAATATGCCCTCAACAAACATCTGCTAAATTGAACTGAGTGGAATTCATTCACATCCCTACTTAACATCAATCAAACCAGAATGATCTAACTTCCTGTGTCACTGGGTGCTATTTGACTATGATTATCAGTTTGAGGATATCAGACAGTGTATTTTATCCTATAATAATTGTTATAATAACTACCATTTAGTGAGCACTTACCACATATCAGGCTCTTTGCCTAAGTGCTTTACAATCATTAACTCATTAAAACATCCCAACAGTGGCTGTTTCAGTATTGCTACATGGGAACCACTTAGGGGTAGTGTCTGACTGGAAAGGGGTGGTGGAATGGCTTATAATGAAATTCAATGGCAGAGGCCTTTTTTACATAAAATTAAGGAAATATCAATCATCTATATGAAATCATAGAGGTATTGCTGATAAAAAATTATATGGAAGCCCCCCTTCCCAATCATCCCTTTTACACACTGTAGCTTTGACCAGCTGGAAAACTTGCTTGAAACTCATAGCTAATATATGCCCATACCACAGCCCAAGTCTGTCTCCTCCAAGTTGTAAATGTACAGTTGCTCAGTCATACTCTGAGGAAGTAAAACAAATTTATAGACTTCATTTGAAGAAAAGAGTTGTTATTATTATTGTTGCTATTGTTACTAAGACTAAGGTCAGGGGCACCTGGGTGGTTCAGTCTCTTAAGCATCTGCCTTCAGCTCCGGTCATGATCTCCAGGTCCTGGAATGGAGCCCCACATAGGGTGCTCCTGCTCAGCAAAGAGTCTGCTTCTCCTTCTGTCTGCCGTGCTACCCCTGCTTGTCCCCTCTCTCTCTTTCTGTCAATAAATAAAATCTTTTTTAAAAAGACTAAGTTCAGGGCACCTGGGTGGCTTAGTGGGTTAAAGCCTCTGCCTTAGGCTCAGGTCATGATCCCAGGGTCCTGGGATCAAGCCCCACATTGGGCTCTCTGCTCAACAGGGAGCCTGCTTCCCCCCCGCCCTCTCTGCCTGCTTCTCTGCCTGCTTGTGATCTCCATCTGTCAAATAAATAAATAAAATCTTAAAAAAAAAAAAAAAAGACTAAGGTCAGAAAAGAATGTGAAAATTTTTTACAAGAGGTAAAGTGAGGTATTACTGCTTAATTTCTGGAGAGACTTTTATGGATAATAATGTTCTAGGTACAGTGAAAAGGAGGTCCCATTTGAAATCCAAATGTCAACCTCACAGGGTATGCTCCCCTGTGAGAAAAGCCTAGAAGAAGATATTCCAGGAAAAAGTCCCTGGCACATAGGGGATGCCCACTGTCATCTGAGAAGGGAGACAGGACAGCAGGATAGCACGGTGACTGGGGTCAACTAGACCTGAATTCAAATCCTAGCTTTCACTTTCCAGTTTGGGGACACTAGACCAGGTACTGGGGTTCTGTGAGCCTCAATTTCATCACCTTTAAAAATAAGCAAAATCTTTCTATATATGATTATGGGAATTAACCAGATCATTCATTCATTCAGCAATGATTCAAGCATCCATATACACCAGGCCCTAGACCTCTCAGTGAAATAATGTATGTAAATAGCGTTCCTCTATACCTAGCACACTAATAAATACTCAGTAGGTGGTGGCTATTATTAGTATATATCTCCCTATGAAAAGAAAAAGAGGGAAGCCTGGGTGGCTCAGTCATTAAGCATCTGCCTTCAGCTCAGGTCATGATTCTGGAGTCCTGGGATCAAGCCCTGCATCAGACTTCCTGCTGGGCGGGAATCCTGCTCCTCCCTCTCCCACTCCCCCTGCTTGTGTTCCTGCTCTCACTGTCTCTCTCTCTGTGTCAAATAAATATATTTTTAAAAATCTTAAAAAAAAAAAAAGAAAAGAAAAGAAATAGAATGTACACAAATATGGTTAACATTGCATTATATTCCATGACCCATTACTGCATAGTCTTGGATCAAATATACTCCCAAAAGGCCACACACAATGGAGTAAAATGCAAACATACATTCTGAATACAAAACAGGGAGGATACTGTCCACAATAAGCCAGGATTAGGGAACAGAGAGGGAAAAATGAATCTGGATACTTGCTCAATGCTTCCTGCCCTTCTCACATGAGATGCCAGGGCCACCACCAACACTTCTCATCTGTTCTGCCGTCTCAGAGTGATGGAGGAGCTAGCTCCAGGGCCAGGTCTGTCTGTGCTGGCTGCTTTGGCAGCTCTAGCAGGAGAGGGAAGAAAGAGGAATGCATAGGGGTATGCATAGGATCTGTACTACTAGAGCAGATATACCTCATCAGGCTGGTCCAGGTCCTTCAAGTGCAGATCTTGAATGAGGTACTCCACAATGCGTACATTATTGCTCTGAGCTGCAAAGTGGAGGGCATTCATACCATCCTGAAGAGAGCCAAGGTGAGCCAAGGTGAGGGACATAATTACACAGTGATCTTAGGACTTCCCCATCCCACACTGGGGCAGTGCGAACTATGTCCTGGTGTGGCCTACAAACCTACCTCATTCTTGGCCCTTTGGTCTGCTCCAGCTCGAATGAGCATAAGCGTGATCTCGAGACTTCCAGACCAGGCTGCAAGGTGAAGTACTGTCAAGCCGTGCTTCCCCAAGAAGATAAAAGAAAAGCATCTATCACTGGAATGAGCCATAACACAGTCTCAGTCAACAAAGGCCAAGTTAATATTCAGTTAGTGAAAATTAACAAATAGGGGAAAAAACTTAATATATAGCAAATGTGATATTTCAATTCTATGGGGAAAAGGAATGCATTTAATAAGTGGTAGAGGCACAAGTCAGTCTCCACAGGGAAGAAAATATAACTAAATCTTATATTATATCTTATATTATATTATATTATAATATATACCATAATATATCTTATATTATATTAAATCTTATACACAAAAAAGAATAAGAAGAAAATCTAGACTGTAAGGTACAGTGTCTTAATCCACAAGTTATAAAAGGAAAGAATGGTGGTAAAGTCAAGAAACAAATGATAGATTTTTAAAAATGTATTTTAATAAAGATAAATGGTTACTTTTTCTAATACATGAAACTTCTTGCAAATCAACAAAAAAGAAGGCAATTAAACCAACTGAAAAAGTGGACCAAAAAAAAAAAAAAAAGGCACTCTCTTAAGGTATTAGTGGAAATGAACTGTTATGGTTTGAGCAATCTGGCAATATCTATTGAAAATTTCAATTCAACCAGCGATCCCACCACTAGGAATCTATTCTTTGAAAATGAGTTTTTAAGACCTAATATTATGTAAATAAGAATATTAACTGTAGCCCTTTAAAATGAGAGCAAGGCAAATGTCCATCGATATAAGAATGCTGAACAAATTAGGGCACAGTCAGATCACATCAAGCAGTCATTAGAAATAATGAGTTAGAGCTATAAAAACCGACTTGGAGAGACTTCCAAGAAGTAGCTGTTAAATGTGAAGAATACAATGCAGAAAAAAATAGTCCCATTTTTTATAAAACAAGCAATGACAAAAACTCATGTGTACACGTATTTATCTATATCTGTCTAAGGTGGGTATGTAGGTAGACAGATGTTCAATACCAATATAGATATGATTCTATGAGCATGAGGAAAAGTACAGAAATAAACACATATACTCCATTAAATGTAGTTTAACTGTTAAATGTAGTTACTGGAGAAGGAGCAGATGCACAAAAAAGAAAAAACAGAGAAGACTGAGGTTATAAAAAGCAATCCTATTTTTCCTCAAATAGCTTAAAATAGAGCTACCCTACCAACCCAGCAATCACACTACTGGGTATATACTCTAAAGATACAAATGTAGTGATCCGAAGGGGCACGTGCACACCAATGTTTACAGCAGCAATGTCCACGATAGCCAAACTATGGAAAGAACCTAGATGTCCATCAACAGATGAATGGATAAAGAAGAGGTGGTATATATATACAATGGAATACTATGCAGCCATCAAAAGAAATGAAATCTTGCCATTTGCAACGACATGGATGGAACTAGAGGGTATTATGCTTAGCAAAATAAGTCAATCAGAGAAAAACAATTATCATATGATCTCCCTGATATGAGGAAGTTGAGAGGCAACATGAAGGGTTTGGAGGGTAGGAAAAGAATAAATGAAACAAGGTGGGATAGGGAGGAAGATAAACCATAAGAGACTCTTAATCTCACAAAACAAACTGAGGGTTTCTGGGGGGGAGGGGGATAGGGAGAGGGTGGTTGGGTTATGAACATTGGGGAAGGTATGTGCTATGGTGATTGCTGTGAAGTATGTAAACCTGGCGATTCACAGACCTGTACCCCTGGGGCTAATAATACATTATATGTTAATTTTAAAAATTTTTTTAAAAAAGAACGTAGGGGTGCCTGGGTGGCTCAGTGGGTTAAGCCTCTGCCTTCAGCTCAGGTCACGATCTCAGGGTCCTGGGATCGAGCCCCGCATTGGGCTCTCTGCTCAGCAGGGAGCCTGCTTCCCCCCCTCTCTCTGCCTGCCTCTCTGCCTACTTGTGATCTCTCTCTCCCTCTGTCAAATAAATAAATAAAATCTTTAAAAAAATTAAAAATTAAAAATTAAAAAAAGAATGTAGATATCCATCAACAGATGAATGGATAAAGAGGTAGTATATATACACAATGGAATACTATGCAGCCATCAAAAGAAATGAAATCTTGCCATTTGCAACGACGTGGATGGAACTAGAGGGTATTGTGCTGAGTGAAATAAGTCAATCAGAGAAAGACAAATATCATATAATCTCCCGGATGTGAGGAATTTGAGAGGCAGAGTGAGGGGTCTGGGGAGTTGGGAAGGAAAAAAATAAAATAAGATGGGATCAGGAGGGAGACAAACCAGGGAGACTCTTAATTTCACAAAACAATCTGAGGGTTGCTGGGGGGAAGGGGGTTATGGAGAAGGTGGTTGGGTTGTGGACATTGGGGAGGGTATGTGCTATGGTGAGTGCTTTGAAGTGTGTAAGCTTGATGATTCACAGACCTGTACCCCTGGGGCAAATAATATATTATATGTTAATAAAATAATTAATAAAAAATAATCCTATTTATATATAAATCATTTAAAATATTTTTCTATATGAAATTATATAGGTGTGCATGTGCATGAAACAGACTGACAGACTCAGTAAGTACCTACTGACCTTTAGGGATGCTGTGGGTAGTTAGACTTGTAGACGGAAGGAGCAGGAGAAAAGTGTGAAAGGAAACGGCCGGTAGTTAACATTGGCTGTCTCAGGAAGGTGGAATTGGAGAGTACTAAACTAGGAAAGTTGGGACATGCATCCTAGGCCCCAAGTTAGAGAAGTAATATAGAGCAGACATTATGAGCGTGACCTGTGGAGTTAAAAGAAACTGACCAATTTCACTCTCCTACTTTCAAGTAATGTTCTAGTTCACACTCAGCCTCATACTCCTTAACCGTAAGTTCATGTGTCTGATCTTCTGTTTCCTTTTATCTCTGTCAAAAAAAATCACCCATTGATCTGTTCAAGTGACTTCCATCTTAACTGCCTCTCCTAATTGACTTTGTTTGTAGTCAAGAAACCAGTTTGCTAGAGATATACAGTATGACTAAAACAAGGAAGGAGGGTCTGTGGGGGGCACTTTCATTTGCCTTTTGGCATTTACTTTGGTTGCCCCAGAAACTGCATTAATGTATTCTCTTCTTCTCAAGAAAGTACAGATACAGAAAAGTGAAAAGGAAGTCCCAGATTATGAGGTGTAACTCAGTGGTTCTGAGTGGGGGAGATGGGCCAATTTTGCCCCCCAGGGGACATTTGGAGATGTCTGAAGATAACTTTTGATTGCTGTGGCTGAGTAGAGATACTGGCATTTAGTGGGTAGAAGCCAGAGATACTGCAAAGCATCCTATAATCCCAAACAGTCCCCCACAACAAAAAAACCATCTGACCAAAATGTCATAGGGTCACTGTTGATAAACTCTGCTTTAAATGTACACACTCTATAAAATGTACATTTCAGCTGTCACACTACCCAGTGAGTCTACTTAAGTCTATTTATATATTTACAATTCCAATATGCAGAAAATGCTCATCAAGTTCTGCACTTTTTCCCAAGGACTAATGATGGACAATAACTCATTGAGGTTCTTCAAGAAATGTGCCCTAAACACAATTTCCTTAATGACCCTTCCTTAATGACTCTTCTCTACAAATTAATGGTCTCTATTCAGGAATACTAAATCCAGTTTCACATATGGCCAAAAAGAGGTCAGATATATTTTTTAAATTTATTTATTTTTATTTAAAATCAATTAACACAATATATTATTTGTTTCAGAGGTAGAGGTGATCCATCAGTCTCATATAATACCCAGTGCTCATTACATCATGTACCCTCCTTAATGTCCATCACTCAGTTACCCCATCCCCCACACCCTCCCCTCCAGCAACCCTCAGTTTGTTTCCTATGCTTAAGAGTCTCTTACAGGGGGGCATTTGGATGGCTCAGTGGGTTAAGCCTCTGCCTTCGGCTTGGGTCATGGTCTCAGGGTCCTGGGATTGAGCCCCGCATCGGACTCTCTCCTCAGCGGGGAGCCTGCTTCCACCTCTCTCTGCCTGCCTCTCTACCTACTTGTGATGTCTCTCTCTGTCAAATAAATAAATAAAAATCATAAAAAGAAAAGAAAAGACTCTCTTACGGTTTGTCTCCCTCTCTGATTTTGTCTTGTTTTATTTTTCCCTCTCTTCCCCTATGATCCTCTGTCTTGTTTTTTAAATTCTACATATCAGCGAGATCATATGATAATTGTTTTTCTCTGATCAACATATTTAGCTTAGCATAACACCCCCTAGTTCCATCCAGGTCATTGCAAGTGGCAAGATTTCATTTTTTGATAGCTGAGTAGTATTCCATTGTATATACATACCACATCTTCTTTATTCATCTATCAATGGACATCTGGGCTCTTTCCATAGCTTGGCTATTGTGAACATTGTTGCCATAAACACTGGGGTGCAAGTGACTCTTAGGATCACTACATTTGTATCTTTGGGATAAACACCCAGTAGTGCAATTGCTGGGTCGTAGGGTAGCTCTGTTTTCAACCTTTTGAGGAATCTCCATACTGTTTTCAAGAGTGGCTGAACCAGCTTTCATACCCACCAACAGTCTAAGAGGGTTTCCCTTTCTCTGCATCCTCTCCAACATCGTTTCCTGACTGGTTAATTTTAGCCATCTGACGGTGTGAGGTGGTATCTCACTGTGGTTTTGATTTGTATTTCCCTGATGCCAAGTGATGATGAACATTCTTTCATGTGTCTGTTGGCCATTTGGATGTCTTCTTTGCAGAAATGTCTGTTCATGTCTTCAACCCATTTCTTGATTGGATTATTTGTTCTTTGGGTATTGAGTTTGATAAGTTCTTCATAGATTTCGGATACTAGCCCTTTATCTGATATGCCATTTGCAAATAGCTTCTCCCATTCTGTTGATTGCCTTTGGTTTTGTCAGCTGTTTCCTTTGCTGTGCAAAAGCTTTTTATCTTGATGAAGTCCCAATAGCTCATTTTTGCCTTTGTTTGCCTTGCCTTTGGAGATGTGTCTAGCAAGAAGTTGCTGCAGCTGAAGTCAAAGATGTTGCTGCCGGTAGTCTCCTCTAGGATTTTGATGGATTCCTCTCTCACATTGAGATCTTCCATCCATTTTGAATCCATTGTGTATGGTGTAAGGAAATGATCCAGTTTCATTCTCAGCATGTGGCTGTCCAATTTTCTCAGCTCCATTTGTGGAAGAGACTGTCTTTCTTCCATTGGATGTTCTTTCCTGCTTTGCCAAAGATTAGTTGACTATAGAGTTGAGGGTGCATTTCTGGGTTCTCTATTCTGTTCCATTGATCTATATGTCTGTTTTTGTACAAGTACCATACTGTCTTGATGATTACAGCTTTGTATTAGAGCTTGAAGTCCAGGATTGTGATGTCATCAGTTTTGGATTTTCCTTAGGTGGTCTCGTCCTCACAAGATGGCTTTAAGTTCCACACAAACTGATGACTCCAAAAATCATGTCTCCCTGTCAAACAAATGAATTGACATCCCCAAGGGATCACAAGACACCTGTTCAGTCAGGAAGAACATTGCACTGTGAGTTTTCTAAAGAATAGCAGTAAAACCAGATGCTTTGCAAGCCCTTCTCAGAAATATTTTTGATAGAAGATAAATCACACCTGGATAGGAGCTCTATTTTTTCCTAAGAGGTCATTCCTAATTTCAAAGCAGGCAACAGTTAAGGATTTCAAACACTAATCATAAAATCCAAGAGTCAGGAATTCAAACTGCCAACAACAGGAATCTTTGAAGGCATCATTCCTCAGAGGTTAAGAATCACTGCTCACAGATGTTAATTCCCTAACAAAAATGTTCATAAAACTATGTCTTGTGACAAGAAACTGACATGTCTAGGACAGTTTGTGAGCATGTATCATGGATTACACTCACACTTGTACAGAATGTTCTGTAGAGCATGAAAGACCCACAGTCAGTGGTGATCTATCCCTATCAACAGTGTGGTCATAGGTGAGGTCATTAACTTCCCCTGAGGAACACATGCATTGGAGTACCTCCCCAGAGATAAGAAGCTGAGAGCTGATGCTGTCATTATTCTCTAAGCACCACCTGCTCTCCACCTGGGATCCTTGACTCACATCTGTTAAGGGCCTCCATTTATCCAGTGTGCCTCTTCCCAAGAATCAGGGATGCCACTGACTTTGAACCTGGAGCTCTCAGCACCTAGGCCATGGTTAGCTTGTAATGCCTTGAGAGATACATTATGTTAAAGGTCTTTGTCCTTAATAGACTGTACACCCCTCAAAGTAGGGACTGTATATCATGCCAGTGCTTCCTGACATGATCACCTAGGGATCTTGTTAAGTCACAGATTCTGATTCAGGAAGTCTGGGGTGGGGTCTGGGATTCTGCATGTCAAGCTCCCAGGAAAGGCCAGGGTTTCTAGTCTCAGGACGACACTTTGAATAACAAGAACTTAAATGTTATTAAATCTCCAGTAGCTGGCATGGAGATTTACCCACAGCAGGAAATGAATAAATATTGATGGTGAAGGGGTTCAACTGTTGGCTCTTTACAATCCGGTGTGAGAAAACAGATCTGCCAAGTCAAATTCAAGGCTCATGACCCAGATAAAGAAAGTTTGACCAAACAGAGCATTGCTTGAATTATAAAAAGCATTTTCTTAGTTATGTTCTAATGCCACAGTGGATAAAGTTATAGAAATATTAAACTTTGGGGCACCTGGGTGGCTCAGTGGGTTAAAGCCTCTGCCTTCGGCTCAGGTCATGATCCCAGGGTCCTGGGATCGAGCCCCGTATCGGGCTCTCTGCTTGGCAGGGAGCCTGCTTCCTCCTCTCTCTCTGCTTGCCTCTCTGCCTACTTGTGATTTCTCTCTGTCAAATAAATAAATAAAATCTTTAAAAAAAAAAGAAATATTAAACTTAGTGAAACTTTCAAAGTGGAGTACAGAGGAATATCTGAAATATATATGTACAATACCATATTTCCCACCTGACAGCATTTCAATCTTACAAGGCCAAATTACAAACAAACAAACAAACAACAACAACAACAACAAAGCTGATGCTAGCTTCCAAATGTATGTTTGGAATAAGATGGTAGAACATTTCTTCATCATTCCAGGAACAACTGACTTATGGTCTGACAGAAACCAGCAGTATATTCAATATATTAGAAACATGGTGTTTATAAGAAAAGATGCTACCAATCTGGGCAATGGATGCATAAGTGTTTATTGTACAATTCTTTTCACTTTTTAGTATGTTAAAGATTTGGGATTACAGTCCTGGGTAGGATGGAATAAGTACACTGTCTCTCACCAAACACAACTAAAATCTCCAGACAAAATTCATAGAGTAGCTATCTTTTCACTTTTTAGTATGTTAAAGATTTGGGATTACAGTCCTGGGTAGGATGGAATAAGTACACTGTCTCTCACCAAACGCAACTAAAATCTCCAGATAAAATTCATAGAGTAGCTATTTGAGGACTCTGAGAAGTAAATGATAGCAGGTAGATTAGGAAGTAAACCATAACTCAGAATATAAACGAAGATTCTTTCCTGATTTGGTTTCTGTTTTTTTCCTTCCATACCTTGCAGCTTGAACTCAATGCAGTATAAGTCACAGAAGTGTGCTCTGGGAACAGACAGAAAGAGCTCCAAGAGAAGCCCTCTCTTTCTAGTCTGAGGAGCAGAAGGGAGGCCCTACAGGATAGAGAAAAGTAGCAGAAATACTGTTTCTTTATTCTCTTCTGGCCCTGCCCCAGGCAAGCCTCATTCCCAAAGCTGGAACCCTGTGGTAGAAGGGGTAGCAATAGCACTAACTGGGCAAGCACCTGAAACTAACAGAGAAATCTTCTTGGACCAGAAGAGTCGGTGGAGTGGGGACCCATGCTGGTTATTTTCCTTCCTCAGTCCCAGAAGCAGACCTAATTGTGGGAAGCAACACAGCTAGCTCAGAGAGCACACCTTTGACTTTCTAGTCAGAATGGCAGGAAAAGGGGGAAAGGGACCCTGGAGCTGGAGAATGTGGGGGTGAGGATGCTGGAGAGGTGGAAGCTTGAGAAGTGAGTGTGTGGCCTCACCCTGATCTGTACACAGACCAGACCCTACAGAGCATGACCAAGGCCTGGCATGCAGAACTACGGGGGCAGACTACTGCCCAGGTCTCAGACCAGGCCCTGGATAGTGGACCTGTGGAGCAGGTCCAAAGAGCTCTGCAAAAGTGTTGAAAACTGAAGGGAAACTAGTGTCAAATTATGAAGAAACTGGTCATCCCTATGCAAGGAAAAAAATGAACCTTGACCTCTTCCTCATACTTTATACTTAGTAACTCAAAATAGACAATAGATCTAAATGTAAGCATACAACTCTAAACATTTTACAAGAAAAATAGGAGAAAATCTCATGACAAGTTAGGCAAGTCATTCTTAGGTACAATACAACACCCAGGTTCATTTTTTAAAATACTGCTAAGTTGGACTTCATCAAAATTAAAAACTTTTGTTCTGTGAAAAAGATACATTACAGAGTGTGAGAAAATATTTGCAAATCACAGATCTAACCAAGGACCTATATCCAGAATATGTAAAGAACTCTCAAAACTGAACATTAAGAAAACAAACAACCCTATTAAAAAATATTCAGAAGATTTGAATAAACACATCTCCAAAGAAAATATACAAATGGCAAATAACACAAGAAAGATGCTCGATATTATTAGCCATTAAAGAAATGCAAATTAAAATAGCAATGAAACACCAATACATATCCATTAGAAAAGAAAACACTGTGGAGAAAAAAAGAAAATCTAGGGGCACCTGGGTGGCTCAGATGGTTAAGTATCTGCCTTTGACTCAGGTCATGTCCTGAGATCGAGCCCTACATCAGGTTCTCTGTTTCGTGGGGAGTCTCTTCTCCCTCTGCCTCTTCCCCAGCTTGTGCTCTGTCTCTCTCCCTCTCAAATGCATAAATGAAATCTTAAGAAAAAATGAAAAAATGAAAGCTACAAGTGCTGATGAGGATCTGGAACAAATAGTTCTGCTACACTGCTGCTGGAAATGCAAGGCCCAGCCACAAAAGAAAACAGTTTCTTTCTTTTCTTTTTTTTAAAGATTTTATTTATTTATTTGACAGACAGAGATCACGTGTAGGCAGAGAGGCAGGCAGAGAGAGAGGAAGGGAAGCAGGCCCCCCACCAAGCAGAGAGCCCCATGCCGCTGGATCCCAGGATCATGACCTAAGCCAAAGGCAGAGGCTTTATTCCAGTGAGCCACCCAGGTGCCCCAGAAAACAGTTTCTTACATACAGCTTACTATACCACCCAGATATCTCGCTGCTAGGACGTTCTACTAGAGAAAGGAAAACTTACACCTACATAAAATTGGTACACAAATGTTGATAACACCTTTATTTGTTTTTTGTTGTTGGTGTTTGTGAATAAAACTTATATAGGTTTAGCCAGCTGGGCTCGGTTTAGATGATCCCAGTTTTGTTGGCAACATCCAAAGCATCATAGTCAGGAGCCAATTGAACATATGCCTTCTTCTCTCCATCAGGCCTGATCAGGGTGTGGACCTTGGCCACAACAATGTCATAGAGCTTCTTCCTAGCCTGTTCGATCTGGTGGTGGTTGTCCTTGACATTCACAATGAACACAAGTGTGTTGCTCTCTTCTGTCTTCTTCGCGGCTGAATCAGTAGTTGGGGTGGCAGAGGAGCTGGATGATGGCATGGTGATCAAGCCTGTTTCTCTTGGGGGTACTCTTTTGAGGCTATTTGGGCTGCCTTTGGAGATGCAGTGTCGTGGGCCATCAGAAAGTAGGTGACGTGCAAGTCATCTTTTTTTCCTGACCGTGAATGCCTTTCAGCACCGCTTTCTTGGCCTTCAAAGTCTTTGTTTTGGCTTCACCTTTGGGAGGGCCAGAGGCTTCCTTCTTAGCCTTCAGCAGACATTTTCATGAAAGTCATAGCAGCTTTATTTGTAATAGTAAAAAACAGGAAACAACTCTAATGTCCTTCAACAGGTGAAGGCCTAAATAAACTTGTGGCACATCTATATACAGAAATACTATTCGCAACAAAAAGGGAAGAATTACTGATACATACAATATGAATGAATCCAGGAGAGATTTTTCTGAGTGAAAGAGGCAATTGTCAACATTTTGTCTGCTACATGACATCATTTATATGGCATTCTCAAAAATGCAAAAATATAGAGATGGAGAGGAGAGGGTTTGACTACAAAGAGGCGGTATGAGGAAATTTTCTGGGTGATGCAACTGTTCTGTATTTTGTTTACGGTGGTGACTACATGAATCTACACATGACCTAAAATTCATAGAACTGTATACCAAAAAGAAAGAAAATTGTATTGTCCATTTAAAAATTAAAACAAAAAGTTACTGTATCAGGGTTTCTTTTTTTTTTTTTTAAAGATTTTTTATTTATTTATTTGACAGAGAGAGATCACAAGTAGACGGAGAGGCAGGCAGAGAGAGAGAGAGAGGGAAGCAGGCTTCTTGCCGAGCAGAGAGCCCGATGTGGGACTCGATCCCAGGACCCTGAGATCATGACCTGAGCCGAAGGCAGCGGCTTAACCCACTGAGCCACCCAGGCGCCCCTGTATCAGGGTTTCAATGTCAAAATAAGAATAGACCCTTGGCAATCAGTTCTATTATCAAATCATCTTTTTCAGGCTAACTAACATTGTAAAATAATCAAATAACAACTTCCAGACCCAAACAACATGTAAAGTACCATAACCATAATACAACTTACTATCCTCACAAAATTAGAGTGCTTTCTGTGCCAGTTTTTAATAAAGGGTACTTCTTCATTCTGATTCTACTACATAACAATCAACTTGCCTACCAATCTCAGAGGAATAAAGTAGACAGAGAAGGATGTGTTCCACTTGTAAAACAAAGAAAAATGTTCATCATTATCATGTCTAGGCCATGTCTATACCAACAAAGCCAATAAGATGACCAGCTAGTTTGATCTGACTTCATTCACTCATCTTCCAAAGATTTACTAAGCACATAGTAAAAACCCAGGCTCCGGGAGAATGAAAGTAAAGCAGTGTTGAGCTTTATCTTCCAATGAGTCAATCCAGACAGAATACAGAATAGCTATGTAGAAACCTACTTACTGAACACTTTAAGAACAATGGCCCATTTGATTAAGAACCAGGAGCCATAGTCCATAGGATTCTAAAAACCAAGCCCATCATCCTTCATTGCAGCTGGAGATGATGAACGTGATATTGGGTATATCCAGCCCAAGTGGTTTTCTTGGGCCATGGTAAAGTAGTAAGTGAAGTTAGGAAAAATAGGGAGAAAATCCTTAGGGTGGGTTTTCATATCAATGCAGACAAATAGTTAAGCTGCTTTGGGGCTAACAGCTTGGTCTCTGGAACCAGGTAAACCAGGTTTAAATCCTGCCTTCACCCCTTCTTAGATGTAATACTTTGGGCAAGATATTTAACTTCTGTGTCTTGGGCTCTTCATATGAAAACTGTGTATTTTTAGTAACCCTGTTCTCACAAGGTTGGGAGACAAGGTTGAGCATTAAATATCAAAATCCTAAGACTGGTGCCTAGTACACAGTATGTACTTAACAAGCTTTGTTAGAGTTCACACAGCAAAGTCAAGACTTAGTGTCCCTGAGGCCAGTTAGTTTCTGTCCTCCATGTCCCAAATTATACTATAGGCAACCCTCTTATTCTTTTTTTTCAATTAACATATAATGTAATTATGTATTATTTGCCCCAGGGGTACAGGTCTGTGAATCATCAGGCTTACACATTTGACAGCACTCACCATAGCACATACCCTCCACAATGTCCACAAATGCATATTACTGGCCGTAAGGTCAATATGAGAAAATGAGCAAAAGCCTAAGTCCTACAGGTAGTGGGTAAACAATTTAGTTACCAATACACCTTAAAGATATCTTTCCAAAGTGAAAGCCGAATTTGGAAATATTGGGTGTGTATGTGAAGAAAAGATAACTGAAGTAACCAGATTTCCCCCATACACTGGTTATGCTCCAGTCCATTCTACCAAATGAAAATGAACTTACCTTATCAGCAATATCCACTCTTGCCTTGTGATTGAGCAAGAAATCCACCGCAGATATATGATTTGCCCCCACTGCAAAATGCAGGGCTGTGCGGTTCATCTGAGGAAACATAATTTGTATTTTCCATCATCTAATTGTTATTTAGCTTCTTCATGATTCCTATGTCTTAAATGGTCATAATTTTCTATCATATGTTTATATGTGCATGGCATAAACTATGATTGATTGTAACAGTGTAATGGATTTTAATTAAAAAGTAAAAGTTGGGGCTCTTGGGTGGCTGACTGGGTTAAGCCTCTGCCTTCGGCTAAGGTCATGATCTCAGGGTTCTGAGATCAAGCACCTCATCGGGCTCTCTGCTCATCGGGGAGTCTGCTTCCCCTTCTCTCTCTGCCTGCCTCTCTGCCTACTTATGATCTCTCCTTCTGTCAAATAAATAAATAAAATCTTAAAAAAAAAAAAAGTTATAGGGATGTCTGGATGGGTCAGTCAGTTAAGCATCTGTCTTCAGCTCAGGTCGTGATCTCAGGGTCCTGGGATCAAGCCCTGCATTAGGCTCTGTGCTCAGCAGGGAGTCTGCTTATCCCTCTCCCTCTCCCTCAGCCCCTTTCCCAACACATGCTTTCCCTCTCTCACTCAAATAAATAAAACTTTTAAAAATAAGTTAATAAAAAGTAAAAGTTGTATTTTCTCCCATATGCAATCACAAAGAACAGTAATTTTTTCTGCTTATATTGGTAATGTAAAACAAAAATTTCCCTAGATGTTCAACCCATATATGGTCTTTCTTCTATAATTTTTGTACTGTTTATTTCACTTAAACAAACACCTTCAAAATGAAAGAAAGAAGGAAGAGAAGAAAAAAGAAAAGAACAAGACAAAGAAAAAGAACAGACACAGAAAAAGAAAGCTCTGACTATCTGTTGCTTCAAAGGAAAGCCAACAAGGTGCTCCTGAGATGTCCAGAGACAGTTTACTGTGTTTCAGACAAGAGATGTTTTGCTTGTAAGTAAAATACAAGTCGTATTTCCCATATTCTAGAGACTGGTTTTACTTCCAAACAAGGTACCTGCACATGGATTTCCTCCTTTATTTCAAACTGCAAAATTTAAATATCTGATATTCTTGGTAGCTAAACTGATGGTAAACTGACGTTTGACAAAACATAAGTTATCCTGATAGTGTCTGCCATTTAGAGCTGTGTTCTGGTATGTCAAGCCAAAACAGCATCCAAGAGAATTCAATAAAACCACTTATATATTTTTTTTCATCTCTATCATCACAGATTTTAAGGAACTCTGCAACTAACCACGTCAACAATTTGCTATAAATTGGACCAAAACAGATATTGTTAGAAAGTATAATACATTTCATCGAGTGCTGATGATAACTTGCCACAGTGACCATAAATTAAAATGCCTCAAATGTGCCCTAAATGATACTTCATTTAGCATTAAATCCTTTTCAATACTTTAACATAAAAATACAGTTTAAAATATCAGAAAGTCTTGGGGCACCTGGGTGGCTCAGTTGGTTAAATGTCTGCCTTCGGCCAGGTCATGATCTCAGGGTCCTCAGATGGAGTCCCACACTGAGCTCTCTGCTCAGTGTGGGGGTCTACTTCTCCCTCTCACTCTCCCTCCGTGCTCACTCTCTTGCAAATAAATAAATAAAATATTTTTTAAAGATAAAAAACATCAGAAAGTCTTATGTGCAAAAATTTTAAATTATTGTAAAAGTATATTAGAGAATCTATTTCCCGCTACTTGGGAAAATGATTATTGCTTTACTTATTCAACAGTTTAACTAGATATTACTTTCAAAGACCCCTGCTTACTTCTTTGTTTTTACTCCCTTCCTTCCTGATTTTTTTCCTTTTGGTTTTGTTGTTGTTTTTGTTTGGTTCCTAAAATTGTTATGCTGCAAAATTTTGCTATTTCTCTACTCTTTCTAGGATACCTAAGGACAACGAATGATATATAAAACGGTAACACATCAGACATACACATGCACACAATATACACATAGACACATAAATTTCTATATATATGCAAACATATATCTCTCACATATACACAGCACAACTGGTAAACATCCTTCCACTGCATCTGATGCATGACTTCAATTCATATGACCTCACTGTCTGGGACAGATCTATGTGCTGTGGAACGGAAAGTCTACTCTCTAGGGAGCCCTTTTTAAAGCCAGAGTCAAAAGCTGAATTGATGGCAATTAAAGTTTCTTACTTTTTTTGGATTTTACAAAACCACTTAAGCATGAGAACATATTACTAGAGCCCTCCCCAGTGCCTGGGAAGGGGTCTGTACAAGTCAGAACACTGAACTTCATTTAACATTAAATCCAACTCTATTTTCCCGTTTTTGATCCACTGCACAGATTGTCCTAAGCAATTAACACAGCCCCAAATCTGTTCACTTTGATAAACATTGCCCTGAAAAGCTATCAGGAAATCTCTACAAAACTAAGCAGTAGGAAATTCGTATTTCTAGCCGTGGACTTCTCTCCTAACCCCAGACACATCAAGAACAATAAAGTTAAGAGCCAGGTTTTAGAAAAGGCCCTAGTGCCTGTCATGCAAAGGCACCATATTTCCAAAGTGGTAAAATACAAACCCATGCTCCTTTGGATGTTAAACTTGGTGGGCCGAACAACAAAGGACATCCCTGGAGAGAAAGCAGTGACAAAACTGTGAAGCAAAAGATGTTCTGCCTTTCCAGAATGTGTGAGGCCAATGATCCACAGGCTGCAATCCAGGATCACGTCCAGGCCCATAACCTTGACAACTGGCTTTACTGCCCACCCACAGTCTTTGCAAAGATGCACCAGTGACGTGTATTTCCCCTCTGATAAGATAAATTAAAACACCCAGAACTATTCCTCAGCTTAATTCCACCTTGAGCTTACACATTCTGGAATTACCAACAACAGAGCTATCCTTCACCCCATCCAGCACAATCATTTTAATTTTTATTACTATTTCAGTTGCACTGTGTAAATCCAAACCACCCTTAGGGTACTCACTTGTCATATCTGTGACTTCTACTCACATTGTTCACAGCATTAATGTTAACCTTCTTTTCAAACAGCTTCTCCATAAGATCCAAATTATTGCTTTTTGCAGCATTCTGAAAGTTTCTCTCGTTTGGCAGTACTGAAAGAATGAAAGCAAGCATGACTGAAGAATTTTAAGGGGGATGAAGACAAAAAGAAAAAAAACCTCACGTGACAAACCTGGTAACTTTAAAAACTTGACACAACAGCCTTGAGCCTTTCACATTCTGCCAATCTGGACATAGGAACTCTGCATCAATATTCTACAGAGCTGTATTATCAAGATTCCACTCTGTGCTTGCCATGCAAATGTTTTCACATCCTTAAACATATTCCTGGTCCCAAACAAAACATCATTTCCAAGGACCACCCTGAAGTCAGCAATGTAGCATCTGCCTCTAGGAGGTTGGAGGGTGGCCATGGACTTTCTGGTTTTTTGGTTTTTGTTTTGTTTTTTAATAAATGTCTGTATAAGATTAGATAGGCAGAAGCCCAAATGCTCCATACAAGTTTACAGAGATAAAACTGCTGTCTGCAGAACCCACTGAAGATGCTGGCCAGCAGAAATAAATCATTAAAATGTAGCATATCATATAAATATACACAAAGGCTGAAAGGGATGAACATGTTTTATTTTCATTTATATAAAAAGAGGTAAAAGTAGATTCATACCTACTATAAACATCACATATTTCACACACACACACATTCGGGTGGCAGGTTTTATTAACTAGCCTAGAAAAGTTTTTAGGATTTATTTAGTTTTTTTAATATGCAGGAGGATTTGGGGAACAACCCCAATATTGGGGGATAAAGTCAGAATTGGAATGATCTGAAATCAGCAACAGACCATCTCTAAAAAGAAAGCCACCTAAGAGAGGTTTTATGGATGTGTTGCCAAGTAGTTCTCAATAATAATAACAACAACAATAACAAAATTCTGTTGAAGACTGTAGAATATGAACAAGTCTAATCAAAGACCAAGAGGATCTTCATGGGAGAAATACACATTCATTCTTTCTATCGCATGGATCCCCCTCTTGCCTTCCACCCTTCTTATGGTCCCCACTCTAAATAACTTCAACATCCACACAGATGACAAATCCCTGGTCTCCCAGTTCTCTGACTCCCTCATGGAGAACAATCTATGTCCCACCTGAACTCAGCCACCCAATTTCAGGGACCTACTCTTGACATCACCATCAAAAACTACATTACCTCTGACATCTTTAAGAATCCCACCATCTGGGGGCGCCTGGGTGGCTCAGTGGGTTAAGCTGCTGCCTTAGGCTCAGGTCATAATCCCAGGGTCCTGGGATCGAGCCCCGCATCAGGCTCTCTCCTTGGCAGGGAGCCTGCTTCCTCCTCTCTCTGCCTGCCTCTCTGCCTGCTTGTGATCTCTCTCTGTCAAATAAATAAATAAAATCTTAAAAAAAAAAAAAAAAGAATCCCACCATCTGACCACCACCTCATCCATCCAACTCACCTGCTCTAGTTCTCACAGTCCTGAAATTTTGCAACCTCATCAAGTCCTCCAATCTACTGTTCTTACCAGCTTTT
This sequence comes from Lutra lutra, assembly GCF_902655055.1. Classification (NCBI taxonomy): domain Eukaryota; kingdom Metazoa; phylum Chordata; class Mammalia; order Carnivora; family Mustelidae; genus Lutra; species Lutra lutra. Next base: position 102,957,430 of record NC_062282.1, on the reverse strand, counting down.
CCTGTTATTCATCCTTTATTCCTTTACTCCACCCCTTGCCCAGGTTAGATCCTATAGTCCACCTCTGAAATTGCTTCTATACAAACACCTTTACCTCCCTTGCCAATTTCTTTCCTCATCAGACCAGCTGGCAGAATCTTAATTCTGAGGCTAAACCCAACTTCTCTTTGTTCCATTTCTGCACCTGAACAGCTGAAGAGTACTACAGAGAAACACATAACCGTGCTGTGGGAGACTCGGATAGTGCTCATTCATATCTGCTCCCCCATCTGAATGCCTGGATACCTACACATCCCAGTCAGGGTGCAATTAAGGTGAGGTCCTTCCCCTGGACTGAAAGCAGAAGGGGTCGTATGTTCCTTGGGGTGAAGTTGGTGAAAAGCTCCTGCGTCACCTTCCAGGTGCTTTCTTCCCATTTTATCAACCCTGGAAGCCATGTGTTTAAATGTTGCAGTGTTGTAGCTGCGTTGTAATCCCTCAAATTTTACATGTTGAAGCTCTAACCCCGGTACCTCAAAATGTGACTATATTTGGTGATAAGGTCTTACAAGAGGTAATTAAAGTGAGGTCATTAGGGTGGGCTCTAATCAAATGTGACTGGTGTCCTTAGAGGAAATTTGGATACAGATATGACATAGGAAAGACCATGTTGAGACACTGGGAGGAGATGGTCATCTACAAGCCAAGGAAAGAGGCCTCTAGGGAAACTAACTCCACTGACACCTTGATCTAGGATTTCTAGACTCAAAAACTGAGACAAATGTTTGTTGTTTAAGCCATCCAGCTTACTTTGTTATAGTTATCCCCAGCAAACTAATACATAGGGTCACATGATAGCAGTACCTCAATCAGCTTGGTACTGGGAGACAATTCTCCATGGGTCTCTGTACATCTTTTTTTTTTTTTTTTAAGATTTTATTTATTTATTTGACAGAGAAAGAGAATGTGCAAGCAGGGGGACCAGCAGGCAGAGGGAGAGGCAGACTCCTCACTGAGTAGGGAGCCCAATGGACCCTGGGATCATGACCTGTGCTGAAGGCAGACTCTTAACGACTGAGCCACCCAGGTGCTTCTGTATATCTTATAAGCAGAAGAACTGACTGCTTTTGTTGTAGACCCTCTTTTCCAGGATGTTTGCACAGTCAACTGTGTCAGAAAAGAGAGATAATGTCCTCCTTTGGAGCAAGGGGCTAGTTTGCTTATGGCTTGCCTTAAAAGACAGAGAGAGTAAGGCATCCTTCTGGCCTATGAGAAAAGGTTTGGGTTCCCTAAGTTCAGGATTCATCCATAACACAACCCACAGCTTATGCAGGTGTCACTTGGTGCGCTTAGCATCTCCCTGCGGAACAGGGGCTTGGACAGCTGACACAAATGTTGACAGCCTGGCTACTGCTCCTCTGTGAGTACTAAAGTCCTCTGTGTCTGATCCAGAAGTGTCTTCTGCTAGTATCCGTGATACCATGGTAGGCTAACCTGTTAGCTTGCAAACAAACAAAAAAAGTAAATGGCCTCTTTAAACTTTTTTTTAAAAAAGATTTTATTTATTTGAGAGAGACAGAGAGAACAAGCTGGGGGGGGGTGGGGGGCAAAGGGAAAGGGAGAAGCAGGTTCCCCGAGGTGTGGAGCTCGATCCCAGGACCCTGGAATTAGGACCTGAGGCAAAAGCAAACACTTAACTGACTGAGCCACCCAGGCGCCCTGACCTCCTAACACTTTTTGACACACAGGTTCCTGGGAAGCTAGGTGGAGCAGAGACCCTGCTGTCAGACATGTTGTCTAAACAAGAAGGAGATATTGATTATATTCAGTCACTCAGATTAAGGGGTTATTTGCTGCTGTAGGAAAAGCGAGATAGACCCAGGCGGCTTAAATTCTTTTTTAAAATAATGATTTATTTGGGGTGCCTGGGTGGCTCAGTGGGTTAAGCTTCTACCTTTGACTCAGGTCATGATCTCAGGGTCCTGGGATCAAGCCCCACATTGGGTTCTCTGCTCAACAGGGAGCCTACTTCCCCTGCTCCCTCTCTGCCTGTCTGTCTGCCTGCCTGTGATCACTCTCTCTGTCAAATAAATAAATAAAATCTTTAAAAAAAAACAAATAAATAAATAAATAATGGTTTATTTATTTGTTTCAGAGAGAAAGAGAGGCCACACATGTGTGCATAAGCAAGGGGAGTGGCAGGGAGAGAGGGAGAGAGAGAATCTCAAGCAGACTCTCCACTGAGCATACAGCCTGATGCAAGACTACATCCTATGACCCTAAGATCACGACCTGAGCCAAAATCAAGAGTTGGACACTTAACCAACTGAGCCACTCAGGTGGCCCCATATTCCTCACACTCCTAAATTCTTACCTACTAATCTCAAGTACGATCTCATCACAGCAATCCTACTTCAATTCCCTAGCCTTCTGTTCTTCAATTCCATGACTTTTCCTTTCCTTTCAAATACCCTAATCTATTAATGTGCCTAATTTAGTATCCATGATCAACAACATCCAAATCTCAACTGATAATATTGCATACAGAAAACATAAGCAATCTGATAGTAATTCCCTTATTTTCCCATCACTAAGTTTATCAACCTACCTACCTACTTTGATACCCACACTCTCTGTTTTTACTATTATTATAGTCAATGAAGCATCCCCGAGCCTACCAAGGTTAACCCCCTACTGGGGCAAAGGATCGCACCCTTCTTATCTTTTCAATTATTTCATGTATCAGTCCCCTAGAAATTATCCCATTCTCCTCTGCATCATTTATACTCCCTCCAGGGACCATGCCCTTCAGCATATACAGAGACATTATAATATGCCAGTGGAAAAAAACTCTCTTAACTTCACATCCTTTCCAAATGCCCCTCCATTTCTCAATCTATCCTTCCCCACAAATTCTTAAAAGTGTTCTATGATTTCTGTCTCTCTTTCCTCACTTCACAGCTTCTTGTCATCTCCATGCTAATAAGACCTCATTCCCACCACTTCACTGAATCAGCACTTACAGGATCACTCCATCTTGATAAAAAACCCAGTCATCGCTTCTCTTTGTGCACCTTAAACTCTTGGCAGATCTGACAGAGGGCCATACTCTCCTTACATTCTTCTTCAGGCTTCTGATAGACTACCTGCTATCTTCCAGTCTCTTTTACTGGCTCTTCCTCTTCTGCTTGATCTCTAAGTGTTGGAGCACTCTGGGGTTTTTATGAAGTTAACAACTTTGCAGAGTAGATACTATCATCCCATCTTACGGATGAGGAAAATGAGACCTAGAAAAGCTAACCCCCTTACACATGTCTTAAAGACAATAAATAATAGAACTATCCCACGCAGCCTGAATCCAAACCCAACCTTTCCAAGCCCCACAAGTGTCCAGGGTGTCAGCATGAGAGTATAGACTGCCCACTGTCAGATGTTTTAGCTAATGCATTCTGTCAGTTAGACTGGGTTTCTTTCAATTCTTTCTTCATTCCCACAGAGCCTGACTCACTTTGCCCCTCTGTGTTAATCCAATGGGAGTGTAGTTCTAGTTCCTGGTCTTTTCCCTCCTGGCTATGTCCCAGGGTAAATCAAGTCCCTGTGGTCTTCTGAAATAGAACACATGGATTCTATTCCATCCTTGAAGTCAAATATCTTCTCCCTTTTCTACCACATCTATAAGAAAAAGTAATTTTGAAGGGGTTCCTAAGACAACTGGGAAGCACCATACAAGATTCTTAATCTATAAAATCAATGGTTCTTAGCTCTGGCTTCACAATAAAATCAACTGGATCCCTTAAAAAAAAAAAAAAGAAATCTAAGTGAAGTTCTTCAACCCAAGCCAACTGCATCACAATCACTAGGCTTCAAAATGTTTGCAGACTTGCCCATAATTTACTGAGTTACCTTGTAACAATTTTGAATCTTTACATTCAAATGTAAAATGGAGATTATAAAACTACCTTTGGCAGTGTGGAGAAGCCAGTTTGTACAGACCAATAAGAACTGGCTATATCTCTTCCCAACTCTGTGTCCAATGACATTATATTGTAGCTTTAAATCAGTCGTGGTGAAAGTATTACACAAAGAAAACTGGAAAATACTACAAATCAGAACTTCCTCCAACCACCCTGCCCCAGAGAGCTGGTAATCAAACATTTACTAACATACTACTATCTACCTTCTAGCTAGTAAGTGACAGAGTTGAAAATATGATCTAGACAAATCATAAAGGTATCAATTTTCAGCTTGACTAAATAATAGAGAACTTTACTATATATGTCTTTTTTTTTTTTCAAAATGTTTAAGATCAAAGAAAGGTTAAATGTTCAGCCCAAAACAACAGGTTACACAGAGTTGTATCATTCACTTAAACTTTTAGGGGTCAAAAACTCCAATGCCTTCAGGAGTTGGGCAAGTATAAACCAAGAGGGCCAGAACAGAAGACCATGCTGAGGTAGAAAAACAAGGCCCAGCTCCATCTGTCATTTCATTCAGGTCTCTGCTCGACTGATACCACTTCTGAAAAATTGTATCTGACCACCCAATCCCCTTTCTCCTGTCATTCTCTGCCCTGTGCCCTCCTTCATTTTTCTCCTTCATATCGTTTGTTATTACTTGACATTCTAATACATATAATGTTTACCTACTCACTATCTGTTTCCTTCACCAGAATACACTATCCATAAGGAAGCTGAAATAAGTCCAGTGCCTAGTGTTAGTAGGTGTTCAATAAATATTTGTTAGATGGATGCATGGAAGGGTTGGGAAGCCACTATCCACCTCTAGAACAATACTGCCAGGAGAGGAAATATTATGCCCAGTATTATTAAAACTTCCAACATAAACACACACACCACACACACACACACACACACACACACACACACACACACACACATCATGTATCAAAGAGGAAAACCCAAGAGAAATTAGAAAATAATCTGAACTAAATGAAAATAAAAATAAATCAAAATGTGTGGGATGCAGCTAAAGTAGAGCTAAAACAGGAATTCATAGCATTAAATTATTAGAAAAGAAAGTCTCAAGTCAGTAATCTAAGCTCCTACCTTAAGAAAGTAAAAACCTAGGGCACCTGGGTGGCTCAGTCGGTTAAATAGCTGACTTTTGATTTTGGCTCAGGTCATGACATCAGGTTACTGGGATTGAGCCCTGTGCTGGGCTCTGTGCTCAGCGGAGTTTCTGCTTGAGATTCTCCTCTCTCTCTCTCTGCCTCCACACGCATGCACTCTCTCTCTAAAATAAGTAAATAAATCTTTAAAAAAAAAAGAGAGAAAGTAAAAACCTAAATCAAGCAGAGAAGACAAATAGCAAAAGTAAGGGCAGTAATCAATGACACTGAAAAGAGATAAAAAATAGAAAACAAAAATCAATGAGAACAAAAGCTGGTTCTTTGACTGTATCAGTAAAATCAGTAAACTTCTGGTAATACTGACAAGAAAAAAAGAGAGAGAAAGAAGGCACAAATTACCAATATAAGGAATAACAGGGAACATAACACCACAGTCCACACAGACATTAAAAGGATAACGAGGGCATATTATGAACAACTCCATGCACAAAAACTCAACAACTTTGATAATTTCTTGAAAACCACAAACTATTCAAATATATTTGAGATTACATAGATAACCTAATAATACCATAACTATTAAAGGAATGTAATTTGTAATTTAAAATAATCTAAAAAGAAATCTTCATGCTCCTAAAAAACATTCAGATGTGCATTAAAAAAAAAAGAAGAGATAAAGATATTTTCTTTTTTTTTTTTTTTTAAGATTTTATTTATTTATTTGACAGAGAGAGATCACAAGCAGGCAGAGAGGCAGGCAGAGAGACAGGAGAAGCAGGCTCCCCGCTGAGCAGAGAGCCCGATGCGGGACTCGATCCCAGGACTCCGAGATCATGACCTGAGCCGAAGGCAGCGGCTTAACCCACTGAGCCACCCAGGCGCCCCGAGATAAAGATATTTTCATGCCCAGATACTTTCACTAGTGAATTCTGCCCAATATTTAAAAAATAACACTAAATCTATACCATCTCTTCCATAAACCATAACAAGAGGAAAAACTTCCCAACTCACCTTCTGAGATCAACATTTCCTTCATTCTAAAACCAGACACTCTAAGAATAGAAAACTACATACCAATATCCCTCATCAACATAGATTCAAAACTCCTTGAATAAGCATTATCAAATCAAATTCAGTGATACATAAAAGCGTAACATACCAACTGAGGTTTATCCTGAAAATACAAGACCAGTTCATTATTCAAAAACCAAGCAATGTAATCTATCACACAAGTAGTCCAAAGAAGAAAAACTATATGACTGATTGATAACACTTTAGCATTTTAAAAAATTCAACATCCATTTATAACTAAAAACAAAAACCAAAAACCCTCTCAGCAAAGTGGCAATAGAAGGGAACTTCCTCAACCTGACAAAGAACATGTACAAAAAACTGACAGCCAACTTCATACTTAATCATAAAAGTTTCAATACTTTCTTTGCTCAGGAAGAAACAGAAATATCCACTGTCACTCTTTTAAACACTGTGCTGGAAGTGTTAGCCAGTACAGTACACCAGTAAAAGTAAATCAAAAGGCAAACAGATTGGCAAGAAACCAAACTGTCTCTTGTCTAGTGGCAAGCAATTTGATTATCTCCATATAAAATCCAAAGCAATGTACAAAGCAGCTCTGGAACTAATAAATGAGGTTAGCAAGGTTGTAGGATATGAAGTCAACACATAAAAATCTATCCTATCTCTCTAGACTGGTATCAACAAATGGAAACCAAAATTTTGGTGGAAACAGGATGTCCAAATAAAAACATCTGAACCCTAATGTAAAATTCACACCTTATATGAAATGAACTCAAAACAGATCACAGATGTAAGTATAAACCATAAACCTACAAAACTTTTAGAAGAAAACACAGGAGAAAAACTTCCTAAGCTGGGGTTTGGCTATGTAGCCTCCACAGCAATTATCACTGCCTTCCAAGATCTTCCTCACTGATTTGCTGGCTTGTTCTACCGTCCTTCGACCCTCCACCCAAACCAGAACGTGGACTGTCCTGCTGCCTCTGCATATTCACATCTAAAATAATGTCTGGTAGGGGCGCCTGGGTGGCTCAGTGGGTTAAGCCGCTGCCTTCGGCTCAGGTCATGATCTCAGGGTCCTGGGATCGAGCCCCGCATTGGGCTCTCTGCTCAGCAGGGAGCCTGCTTCCTCCTCCTCTCTCTCTGCCTGCCTCTCTGCCTGCTTGTGCTCTCTCTCTGTCAAAAAAAAAAAAAAAAAAAAAAAAAAAAAAAATCTTTAAAATAATGTCTGGTAGGGCGCCTGGGTGGCTCAGTGGGTTAAGCCGCTGCCTTCGGCTCAGGTCATGATCCCAGGTCCTGGGTTCGAGCCCCACATCGGGCTTTCTGCTCAGCAGGGAGCCTGCTTCCTCCTCTCTCTCTGCCTGCCTCTCTGCCTACTTGTGATTTCTCTCTGTCAAATAAATAAATAAAATCTTTAAAAAATAATAATAATAATAATGTCTGGTAAACCTGAAACTCCTGAGACTACTTCTAGATGAATGAACAGACGGATGGATGAACTAATTGAACACCGTTCAGGAACGGGTGCTCTGTCAACAGCCCTGAAATCATTCTCAACTTTCGAAGACTCTTCAACGATGTGCCTCAGTTTAAGCTATAATATAAGTGTATTCTCCAAGAGGCTCAGAAGACTCATCCCATGCTTTAAAAACCTAAGCACAGAGGAGCACCTGGGTGGCTCAGTTGGGTTAAGCCTCGGCCTTCGGCTCAGGTCATGATCTCAGGATCCTGGGATCGAGCCCCCTATCAGGCTGTTTGCTCGGTAGGGAACCTCCTTCTTTCTCTCTCTCTGCCTGCCTCTCTGCCTACTTGTGATCTCTCTCTGTCAAATAATTAAATAAAATCTTAAAAAAAAAAAAAAAACCTAAGCACAGAAAGATTAAGCGATTTAAAGTCACACAAGTCACCGCCTGAGTCAGGATATAGGAGATAACACCACAGGAAACTCCTTTCCTTATTTGCAATGGGGCTTAATCATTTCTTCAAAAACCCGCTTCCTTACACGAGTAGCTCTTTCCTGCCAACCACAGGATAGGTTTCACCTGAAATCAAACAGCCGGAGTCAAAGCTTGGGCGGGGTGAGTGCGAGCTAGCAAACCAGCGCACAGGCGATGAGGTGGCGGAGGGTGGGCGCCCAACCTCCGCCGCGTCCTGAGGCGGCGCCTCTGTACCTTCCACCCTAGCCCCCACCCGCGGCCCGGCCGCCACCGCGCGGGCTGCGGCCCGCCTCCTGGAACTCACGGATCTCGTGTCCCGCCGCCGCCGCAGCCTCTCGAGGCGCCTCCCGCTTCGGGATCCAGGGCCGTCCCGCTGCACCCCTCAGATCTTCCCGGAGGCCCTTCACGGCCGTGGCCGCCCCTTGCAGCAGCTCCCTGGCGGCCGTCCGGTGATCCGGGATGCTCTGGCCGGGGTCCATGTAGGTCGTCGCTGCCCGCGGAGCGCCGGCAGGCACAGTCTGGCCGCTGCTTTTTACCCCGCGGTGTTTCGGCAGCTCGCCCGGGTTCTCCCGCCCGGCCCAGCTCCGCCGCGTGGAATGGCCCACCTGCGGGTGTGGCCTGCGCACGTCTAAGGATTGGGTTTTACCTAAAGGAAAGCGCCCAGGAGAGAACGCCCAGCTCACACTTTAGTTCTTCCTACAACTTTGAGAAATGTCCAGGCTGGATTTATAACCACACTATGAGAACTTCAATATTAAATCATTTCTGAATGGGCTTCCAGAATTTTCTTTTGAATTAAGTAAGACTCTCAATTTTTTCTCTGAAGGTGTAAACCTTGTTATCCTTTTTTTTTTCCCCCAAAGATTTTATTTGTTTCAGAAAGAGAGGACAGAGCATGAGTGCGCGCGGGGGGTGGAGGAAGAGGGAGACGATCTTAAGCAGGGTCCCCAATAAGCGTGAGACTCAAGTGGGGCTCGATCGCAGCACCCCGAGATCATGACCTCAGCCAAAACCAAAATTCAGACGCTTAAAAGACGGACACCCAGTCTCCCCCTTGGTATTCCATTTTAAACCCAGCCATAACCTATTGGACTGCCCATCTTAGGTTTTTTTTTTTTCTTCTTTGTGGTTTATGAAATAAAAAATTGACTAAATATAGGATCCTGGGCAACCATGTGCGTAGCTAAAATTCTCATCATATTAAAGAAAAGTAGAAAGCTGAAGGACAACCAGGACCTCTGCCCTGAATCCACCGCACCCAAGCACAGTGGGTTTGATGCGTTACAAAACAAAGTAAAACCATGGCACATCTCACACCTGTGGATGGCTTCAGAGGTCAAATAGGAAGTTTAGCGCGTTCTAGGAGTGAAAAAAAAAAAAAACTAAGTCCTTATAAAACAGCTAGATTTGACCCCAGAACTGACCCACCCTTTATACACACACACACACACACACACACACACACACACACACACACATGCCTAAGAATATTAAGAGAGCATTGCCTATAAAAACACACAAGACAGTTTAAAGAGAAATAAACTAATGAAAGCTGAGAAATATGTTGGATGAGATTAGGCAACTGCTGAGGACTTGACAAAAGGAAAGAAAAGAAGTGGACATTTTCAAAAGTGTAGACAGAATTCAGTTATAGACAAGGGTTTGGATAGGTTGTGTGTGTACACACAAATATATGTATATCTATGTATACACACACATGTATGTATTTTTATGTATATGAATGTATTCTGAGTTTGAAATAATAATAAACTTAAGAGACTGGCGTTAGAAGTAAAGGGTTAACACTATTTGCCTCTGAATTTTCTTCTGTCTCTGAGCAATAATGAGGAAATAAGACTCATTAACAAAAAAGAAGAAAAGACTCATAAATTACTTCACATTTGTAAGAATAGTTCATTATGGTTTGCTTAATAAATGAAATTACATTTCCAATACTCACTATAATAACATTCGAATTTTTCTTGAACTGTTAATCCAACTGTTTTGGTTTGTATTACCAAGGAAAAGTGATTATCTTTTAATGATACAACAAAAGGAAGTTTTTGCTCTGGGAAATAAACACCATTGCTCTGTGAAGTTCACTAAAATCTTATCAGCACCAGGTATGTTCAAATTTAGCACTACTTTTCAAAATGGAATATTACTTTTAAAAAAATCAGCACTAGGAACCAAGGACAGTATTCAAAATGGAATATTTCCTCAAAAAACATGTTTTAAGCCTTAGGTTAAATAGTACATTTTGGAGCCATCTTCCAAATACTCCCAAGCACGCCAAAAGGCCATAGTAATAAAATATTTGTAACGCAAGCCATTATCCAATAAAAGGAAAGAAATGCAATTCCTTCCTTCTGAAAGGCCCATCCCTTAGGGCCCAGTTTGAGTGCAGCCACCCTACATCAGCCACGGCTTTTTCTTCCCAGAGAAAGTAAGATAGTAATAGACACCACTCTTTGGTTACATATGATTTATTCATTCATAGGTCCTTAAATAATAGTAACACTAAGTGCCAGACCATATACTTCACACCTAATATTCAGAGATCTAGTGGGACAAGATTGCAGCAAAGCCATAGCAAAAAATGTCTCATTGTCCTCATAGAGAAAAAATAGGAGCACAAAGGAGTGACTGACCAGTTTTTCCAGAGGGCAGGGACCCTCTCCTGAATGTGGCCCCTGGGGTTAAGTTCGGTATGGAGGGAGCGAGAGCAAAGTTGTGCATGGTGGGAGAGAGAGTGTATGACCAGGAAGTACATTCTGGACAGAGGGAGCAACCAAGCACCATACCAGAAGGAAGCAATAGCTTGGTCTATTCAGGAAACTCTAAGCTATGCAGTGTGACTTGATTAGCCTTGAATGCCCAGCCTGTGTTTTTCATGTAACATGATATATGGGTGCTAGCTTGTATTGGCTTGCAAGAGTAGATTGTTAAATTTTCAGGAATTTTGTGAACTGGCTTTTTAGTAGGATTTCGGTCACATATGTGCAGTTTAAAGAATAGTTTTATGGTAAACCTTTATGCAGTGAACCACCCAAGAAATAGAGCACTGTCAGCATCCCAGCAGCTCTATGTTCACATTTCTCTACCTCCCCACAGAGGAAATCATTATTCTCTCAGGACAGAAACATACTTGCTTTTCTTAATAATCTTATTTCATTTGGATAAATCCTTAGAACAATAGTTTCAACGGTTTTGAACTTTATATAAATGTATTCATGCTGGTGGCATGCTATGACTTGCCATCTATGACTTACTTTACTCCAGATTGTTTGTGATAGATATCTACTTTCTTCTAAGATTTTATTGATTTGAGAGAGATAGTGTAAGAGCACACATGAATGGGGGGAGGGGCAGAGGGAGCAGGAAGCCCCATGTAAGGCTTAATCCCAGGACCCTCCCTGCTGAGCAGGAAGCCCCATGTAGGGCTTAATCCCAGGACCCTCAGATCATGCATGACCTGAGCCCAAGTCAAATGCTTAACCTACAGAGCCACCTGATAGATATTCCTCTACTTTCTGATTAGCTATTTCCTCCATTTTTACCACTGTGTAGAATTCCATTGCTTGAATATACATGAATATACAATGGTAGAATTAAATTAATATTTATTTTCCATTTTTGCTATTACAGTGCTGCTAAGAGCATTCTTGTACCTACTTATAAGGAATATGTTCAGTAGTTTTCCCAAGACATTGTATCAGGGCTGTAGAAGGAAAAAAAACTATATTTTGAGATGAGTTTTTGAAAAGGACCATTTACAAAGGTGTGGGGAAACACAAAAGATGGTGCAGCACCCCAAAACTAATAAAAGCAAGGCTTTGTTGACACCTCTAGGCTGAAAGGGTGAGGGAAGGAAAAGATTATCAGAACCTGAAGAGAGGGGGCACCTGGCTGGCTCAGTTGGAAGAGTATGCGACTCTTGATCTCAGGGTCATGCATTGGAGCCCAACACTGGGTGCAGAGATAACTTAAAAAAATAAATAAATAAATAAAGCTTAAAAAGAAAAAAAAAAACCTTAAGAGAGAGGAGAGAACACAGTATAAAAAACTTGTGACCTTGGGTCAAGGGACCTAACCAACTCTAGATGATTGTATAATATGGTACATGTGGGAATAAATACCCAACTTCATTTTCTTTTCTCCCTGAAATCTGTAGTGGTTCCCCCATTGCCACAGCCCCTTACTGCATGGACAGAAAGCAGGGAGAAGGGTCAAGAGTAAATCTGGAGAGCAAATGGAGTTTATTTAGGAGTGCAATTGCTGGGTTGTTAAATGTACACATCTTCAAATTTATTGAAGAAAAGCAAACTGTTTTCCAAAGTGATTGTCTTCAAAGTAGAGTTCACCCTGCTCCACATAATCACCAAAATTTAATAACATGGGATCTTTTCATTTTTGTGAATCTGGTAGGGATGTAATGATACCTCTTTGTGGTTTTATTTTTCATTTCCCTATTACTACAATGGCTGAGATTGTGTTCATGTTTCCTGGCCATTTGGATTTCTTTTTATGTAAAGTGACATTTAAAGTCATTTGCGCGATTTCTACTAGCTATTTGTCTTTTTCTTTTTTTAATACATAGGAGTCATTTATATCTTCAGGATTACATATTCTGGATTGAGTTTTGGGCCAGTAACATGTGTCACAAATATGTTCTCCCAGGTGGTTTCCGTGTATTTTGACCCTCTAAGTAGATAAGATCAAAGGTGTTTGTTCTTCGAAGTTTTGCTTTATTTCCTAAAAATACTGCAAAGCAAAATTATAACAAAAAGTAGATGAGTTAGGTATATTAGCTAAAATAGATAGAAAAGAATGTGGAGAGAATTCTGGGCAAAGAGAATAAAAGAGAAAGAATCAGAGGTGGGAAAAGAGTAGAAAAATAAGAAAACCATTTTTATTGGCTAAAAGAGCAATTAAACATTTGCAATTTTATTTTAAATTATTATTAAATATTACTAAATGATAACATTAAATTAAATGAATCATCTACATGAAAATAATTTCATATTTACTCTAAAGTTGAAAACACAATAAAAATAAACCCAAGGCAAGATAGGAACAACTAAATGTAATACAATTAACTTTACAATACATTAAATCAGCACTTTACTGAACTTAATTTATACAGAATTTAGTTACATAAATCACACAATCAAGACCCCCAGCTCTACAACTCTGAATTCGCTATAGTATATGATAATAAGGCCTGAGATTGGTATGCTAATAAATATTAAACCTAATTTTAAACAATCTAGTTATTTCTTTTTTTTTTTTTTTTTTAATTTGACAGAGAGATCACAAGCAGGCAGAGAGGCAGGCAGAGAGAGAGAGGGAAGCAGGCTCCCTGCTGAGCAGAGAGCCCGATGCGGGGCTCGATCCCAGGACTCCGAGATCATGACCTGAGCCGAAGGCAGCCGCTTAACCCACTGAGCCACCCAGGAGCCCCAACAATCTAGTTATTTCAAGTCAAGTTACCACTTTAGTCAAAGGCTATGTGAGATCCCAATTTAACCTATTTCTAAAATATTATATCTTCATAAATTTGACAGAGTTATAAAATATGAAAAGTAGGAAAAGAGAAAACAAAAATATAAGAAACAAAAAATTTAGTTCCTTAAAGAAGTAATGGAAAATGATTCCATTTTTATGTTTCCATTACATAACTGTTTTTTGAAAAAAATTATATGAATAGCACAAAAGTATTTGGATTAACTACTTAAGCTAATAAGTGTTAAGCTGTCTTCTCTTACAAATATTAATAAAAATGTGATAGAAATATAGCTAAGATAAATAAGATGTTTTAATACACATTAATCTTTTGTACTGATCACTTTTCTCTAAAGGGTTATAATAAAAATAAAGTGAGTATGCAATTTATCCTTTTTTATAGATCTTTGTAAAGCATAACATAACTCTCAAAGAATGAAATACCACCATTTTAAAGTCCTACAAAAAAACTTAATTACCTTGAATCTTAGACTAAATATTTTTTAAAGTGAACCATGTGCTTATTCATAAGATAAAGGAATTCTAAGCAAAAAAAAAAAAAAATCAAACAGATAATCCTATTTTAAACAATTATTTTAACACAAAATAATACTGTGATACTATTTTTCTGAAGGTAACAAAACCTTCATCCTTGCTCTGCCAAGCTAATATTCTTCATAGAACTTCTGATAATTTTTTAAAAGATTTTATTTATTTAAGAGAGAGAGAGGTGAGAGAGAGAGCTCTCGAGAGTGCATGACTAGGGGGAGGGGCAGAAGGAGAAGACTCCCAGCTGAGCAAGGAGCCTGACTACCACTTGGGGCTTGACCCCAGGACCCCAGGATCATAACCTGGGCCAAAGGCAGACCCTTAACTGCTTAACTGACTGAGCTACCCAGGCGCCCCACACAGGGTTTCTTTTCAAGAAGTTCATGATTCACCCACAATACCTCAATTCTCATGACACCTCCCTTCAGAGGATGAAGGCAACAAGGAGACAGGTCCTTGCTGTGAGAGCTATTTATCAGAGTCTACTTTCAGTGAGTTAGTCCCTGAAAGGTGGGTTCAGTGCTTGAAGGCAGGGCCACTGGCTGGCTTAGCAACTTGTCCATTATGTTGATTTTAGCATCATGCTTCTCACTGTCCTCAGGACAAGTCATGCTGTAGCTTGTAGGCACTAAGGAGTCATGTGGACAACCTGTCCCCCATTCCTTTGGAGAAATAATAGAAAAATACTGCTGACCACTTTCCCATTTATAAAGGTAGTAAATGTTGCCAGGTTTTAGTGTTTGTTTGTTTTGTTTTTTTTTTTTTTACTATATTACAAGCTACATGATGCAAGTCAGCATCTTTGTGAGTATCTTCCATACCTTCCCGGCTGGTTATTTTATTTTATTTTTTAAAATATTTTATTTATTTATTTGACAGAGAGAGAGATCACAAGTAGGCAGAGAGGAAGGCAGAGAGAGAGGGGGAAGCAGACTCCCTGCCAAGCAGAGAGCCTGATGCGGGGCTCAATTCCAGGACCCTGAGATCATGACCTAAGCCGAAGGCAGAGGCTTAACCCACTGAGCCACCCAGGCGCCCCTGGCTGGTTCTTTTAAGTGTTGGATTTGCTCAGCTATGACCATCAGTTTGTAAGTGGCATTTGCTTGGATGAATTCATCAGGCTTCTGCACCTGTTCTGCGAGTACCATATGGTCTAAGGGGTCCCTGGCCCAGTGGGTGTGGTAGGAGCTTACCAGGGCCAGGCCAGCGGGGTTTGAGGTGCACTCCACCAAGGCTCCTCCCCGACCTGTCGCCAGCTGAACTCTGGTGTTGGGGACCTCCTCCATCTGCCTCTGCTTTACAGCATCCTCCATGAAAACATCTGAAACCTCCCCTACCACTCTCCCCAATAAATTATAATATGAATGCTCATGAGGTATCTGAAGACACTACAACTTAAAATATGAATATACAAAATTGTAGCCGTTACTAAAACAGAGTAGTCCAGTACCAACAAAGTGGTTAACTGCTGAAAAGTTCTTTTTTTTTTTTTTTAAGATTTATTCTACTTATTTTAGAGAGAGAGAGCGTGTGCAGGAGAAGGGGCGGAGGGGGAGTGAGAAAATTCTCAAGCAGACTCCCCACTGAATGTGGAGCCCCACACAAGGCTCGATCTCAGAACCCTGAGATCATAATCTGAGCCAAAATCATAAGTCAGGTGCTTAACCTTAACTGACTAAGCCAGCCAGGTGCCCCAGTGCTGAAAAATTCTTATGCTAAACTAGGTTTGTGTGGACTTCTGAAAGCCCTTTTAAATATGTTTTTATATTCACTATAAAACATGATAAGGAAAAAAACCATTTTTTGAGTCCATCCTAATTTCTCATTTTAAAATTAGCTCTAACAGGACTGATTTCTGATTGATGTATAATAGAAGTGAAATTCTCATGGTTATCCAAAAGATGTTTACAAAAGTTAATTAGCACATATTCCAAATTCATATAAAAGAAATGTCATTTGGGGAGATTTATTGCACTTGCCTTTCACTACATGAATCTGTAAACTTAATGAAGAAGAAGAGATCCATTGATTATAAAATAAAAAGTTTCTTATTAAGAATAAAATGTTCAATGATAAAATGTTCAATGTTCATTTAAAAAATACATCAAGAGTGTGTCTGGGATTGTTTGGTTTTGTTTTCTTTGATGCTGAGTCCTTTGTCATCAATCCTGGCCTGGAATAGAAAAGAATACACAGTTAAAATGCAGGAAGATATTTGAAAAATGTTTTGCGAATCTTTGATTTTTTTAAAAATTTTACTTGATCTATAAGAGCAAATTTTACAACTCCTAAAAATTAAACCTCAAAATATAACAATTTTATAGCCAGCTCTATTAAAACTCAAATTAGCCATACCTTTTTGATTTTGTTGCAATCTTCTGCACTCTGCCTGAGTTATCTTTAGTGAAAGAAAAGTCAAGAAATGCCATAATGAACAACATGAAATTAAAAAGCTGTATAAAAATCTAAAAAGTTAAAGCTGATTGATTAGAGATAATAAAAAACTTTGTTAGTTCTACATAGTTCATATTTAGACACACCAAAAACTAACTTTATTGAATAATTTCTTTATAATTTACTTATTTTATGGTATTATACTTAATTTTATTTTTGCAGTTGGGCTAGAGTCAGACTACCAAAAAACAACTTAAAGAGGCTTTCTGGCTGGGTGATTATAGTTAATTTACCGCTGTGCTTCAGCAAAATTTCTCTGAAGGAATTTCTTTCCTTTTTTTTTTAAATTGAAGTATAGTTGACACACAATGTTATATTAGTTTAGGTGCACAACATAGTAATTGAACAAGTTTATATGTTATGCTGTGCTCACCACAAATGGAGCTACCGTCTGACACCACAGAGCACTATTTCAATACCATTGACTATATTCCCTAAGCTGTACCTTTTATCGCTGTGAGTTATTCATTCCAAGGGAATTTTGCCTTTGATTAGATTACTCGGCTCCCCTAAATGCCTGAGTTCGTTCCCTGCTAAATTAAGCCCAGAACAGTTTTGCCAAAATTTAAAATCTAATGGCTTCAGTTAATTCTAACCCATGCTAAGGTAACTGATATATCCCTAAATGGCAGCATACACAGTCTATCCCTTTAATAGTATGCATTTTAGATTTAATAACAATGTTAATTTTAATAAAACGTTCCTAGAAAATCGAGTTCTTTAAAATGACTGCAAACTCAAAAAAAAAAAAAAATGACTGCAAACTCACCAGTACTTTGGGCGCTTTCTCTGGGTTGGTTAGCTACACTAACTTTTTCCTTTCTCAGTTCCTGGATAATGCCTTTATTTAAACATACATCCACATGCACATTGAACAGGGTAAGATCCGAAGTCTTTTGCTCTAGGTTACAAACAGGACAAACTAGAGGTTGGTCTGTTATCTCTTCATGTAAATAAGACTTGGAGGATTCTTGCTGACTTAATGACCCAATATCTTCCAATGAAACAGTAGAGGAAGAATTGTGACACTGTGCGTCAATATTAA
Source organism: Lutra lutra (assembly GCF_902655055.1). Classification (NCBI taxonomy): domain Eukaryota; kingdom Metazoa; phylum Chordata; class Mammalia; order Carnivora; family Mustelidae; genus Lutra; species Lutra lutra. The sequence continues at coordinate 102,939,837 of NC_062282.1, read as the reverse complement.
ATGATTTGCTTGAAAGACTAGCACATTCCTCTTTGCTGTGCTTATCACTTAAGCCATCTATACTTTTTGCTTTACATGGGTTATCTTCAATCTCCACTAGCTCTACACAATTTACTGAACTGATTTCTGAATCCTTCTGGTGGGTTTCATAATCCTGCTTCCCATGGAGTGAGAATGAAGGATGTACATTTTCTTTCTTGTTAACTTCTGTAGAGGAAGCGTGTGAACATGAGAACACATTGGAGTTTTCACTGATCAAATGTCCATCAAGACATGCATCTATATGTTTATTAAAGGCTTCCAGACTGATGCTTCTTTGCTCCCTAAAGCAAATTGGGCAGGTAAATATCTGAGAGTTATTTGAATTCTCCGACGTTTCTAAATTCTCATTCATCTTCTTCTTTAAAACTTGAACTGAATATGATGTCTGTAAACTTGGTTTACCCAAAGCTTCACATTTAAATGTGTCTTGATGGCTCCATTTCCTTTCTGATCGCTTTTTATCAAAGAAACTCTTCTTATGAGATATTTCTAGAGGTTTTTGAAACTGATCTTTGTCAGTTTTCTCTAGCATATACCCAGTGGCTGACAGAGTTGGGTTTCCAGCCTGTAAGAAGCCAATAATGCTCCTTTGTTGGTGCTTCTTATCTTCTTCACTGGGAAAACCGGACAACCGTACACCTAAATTAAACCAACCACAATTACTTTCTTAATAAAGCCAATTCACTCATAATGCATAACAGTATTGTGACATATATACAAAAGGATGTTTAAAGAAAAATAATAAGCAATATGGCATATTTTCTGAATTAAAGTATACTTTCTCAAAATGGGTATTTCGCATGAAGTTTACCTTCCTTTATAAAACTGGATATCATAAATAGCATCTGTTTGGCAACGTTAGATAATAATTATATAACTAATATTTGACAGAAGATACCATTAAATACCAACTAACTGATTGGAGTCAACTTCATAGACTCTAGCTCTTTTTTCCCAATAGCCTTGTTTTTTAGAGCACTTTTAGGTTCACATCGAAAGTGAGCAGAAAGGTCAGAGTTCCTACATATCCTCTGCCCACACCATGCACAGCCTCCTCCAATCAATATCCTGCAGCAGAGTGATATGGTTGTTACAACTGATGAACCTATGTTGATATAACATTAACACTCAAAGTCCATAGATTACATTAGGGCTTATTCTTGGTGTTGTATATCCTATGGATTTTGACATGTTTAATGATATGTATCCATCATTATAGAATCATACAGAATAGTTTTTACTGTTCTAAAAATCCTTTGTGCTAATTCTATTCATCCCTTCCCTTCCACCTACCCTTGACATCCACTGATCTTTTCACTGTCTCCACAGTTTTGGTTTTTTTTTAAACATTTTATTTATTTATTTGACAGACAGAGATCACAAGTAGGCAGAGAGGCATGCAGAGAGAGGAAGGGAAGCAGGCTCCCCGCCGAGCAGAGAGCCCGATGCGGGGCTCGATCCCAGGACCCCGGGATCATGACCCGAGCCGAAGGTAGAAGCTTAACCCACTGAGCCACCCAGGCGTCCCAAGTCTCCGCAGTTTTGTCTTTTCTGGGATGTCATATAGTTCAAATCACACAGTATTTAACCTTTTCACATTGGCTTCTTTCACTTAATAAAATACATTTAAGGTTCGTCATTGTCTTTTCATGGCTTGATAGCTCATTTCTTTTACGCACTAAATGATATTCCATTGTCTGTCCCAGTTTCCAATCATCTACTACTGAAGGACATTTTGGTTATTTCCAAATTTTGGCAATTACGATTTAAGTTGTTATAAACATAGGCTCTTTAGCTCTTTCAATCAACATACTTTTTCAATCAATTTCACGTGTATGCTATGTTTCATATATGAAATTACAGCTAATGATCCACTCTTAGCAGTAAAGGTGGCATCTGGAGTGCTTATCCATGAGCATCCTCTCACGCAATTCACTTTAGAAACTTGTTTTGTGGGCGCCTGGGTGGCTCAGTGGGTTAAGCCGCTGCCTTCGGCTCAGGTCATGATCTCAGGATCCTGGGATCGAGTCCCACATCGGGCTCTCTGCTCAGCAGGGAGCCTGCTTCCCTCTCTCTCTCTGCCTGCCTCTCTGTCTACTTGTGATCTCTGTCAAATAAATAAATAAAATCTTAAAAAAAAAAAAAAGGAAAGAAACTTGTTTTGTTAATTTGTTTGTTCACCATGCAGTGGCTGCAGATACGGTTTTATATTGTTACAATTCCTTATCTGCAATTCTGAAATCTAAGGAGCTCTAAAAATTGTAACCAACAAATGGTAATTAATGACTGAATTGATGTGAGACTATTTAGAGTCTTTCTAACCTATTGTGAATATTTTCTTGTTTTGCTACAAAAATATTAATGTGTTCATCATTATCTGAGGTGGTGCCTCAGATACCAAAGGAGTACTACATAATGTACTCAATATGTACTGTATTTGTTTCCTAAAATCTGAAAGGTTGTAAATTTTGAAACATACCTATCCCCAAGGATTTCAGTAAGTAGGAAGGAAAAGATCAACTGTAATTGGTTCTTACAGGAATTAAATTAATGAGCATGGTTTCACTTATATCAGGTTCTAAGAACTAAGAAAAATGGCAGCATAGGTACAAACTCCTAAACAGGCTTAAGAAAAAAATGAAGGAGAGAGAGAGAGAGACTATTTCCTAAGTTGATTTCTTTGGGAAAATCTAGCAGATTTAAGGAAAAACAAGAAAAGGCATACCCATAAGTCTTAATCTCAAAGGATGTGGAAAATCAGCATCAATTTCTGTTCTTAGCAATTCTTTAGCAATAGCAAATATTTCTTCTGCAGTAGAAACAACAGATGAAACTGTAGATGCACGAGTTTTTACTTCAAAATTTACATTCTTCAGTTTAATGGTAACAGTTCTACCCTACAACCAACAGAATACATTATTATATACAGTTTTCTAACTTCTAGAAAAAAGTTATTTTGTACGTTAGAAAAAATTCAAAAACATGTCTTACATACACATAATATAGAAGTATAATCAATTATTTATGAAACATGGTAATGAAATCTGTCAAAAAGAATAAATGAAATATATAAGCAACCTAAAAAATCCCATTTTAGCCAATAATTATTACTTCCTACCCAAATGAATTTTTATAAAAGGACTTTTTATATAAAAAGCAACATTAACTGATCATTTTTCTTTTTACTAAATCTCTTTTAGATTTCAGTACCTAAAAAGAGAGGAAAAAAGCTTCTTAAAGGGGTCTCCATTGAAAGGGTCTTATAGACAGCTCACAGTTATTGTGTACCTACTATATGCCAGACACTATGCTAACTCATTTACCTGTAAGAACTCTCTTTACTGTTATTTCTTAATGGGTACAGAATTTCAGTTTGAGATAATGAAAAAGTTCTGGAGATTGATAGTGGTGATGGTTGCACCATATGAATGAACTTAATGCCACAGAAATGTAACTTAAAAATAGTTAAAATGGTAAATTCTATGTTACATATATTTTACTACCTCCTGGAAGTTCTGAGAGTGGGCTGACTAACTCACTTCCAAAGAATAGAATATAGAAAGGGAAAAATAGTAACTTCACAGAGGAGAAGCCTAGCAAACACTCACTTAATCAGGTGACAAATGTTACTACCCCTGGTGATACCTTGTGGCCATCCTATACCTTGAAAGGATGTAGTGAAGAGATTTCAACTCTGGTATTCTTTCTAAAAATCCATAACCCTGGTCTAATCATAAGAAAAACATCAGCCAAGCCTAGATGGAAAGATACCCTGCAGGATACCTGGCCAATAGTCCTTAAGACATGAAGGTCAAGAAAAGCAAGGAAATACTGAGAAACTGTTACAGATTAGAGGAGACAAGGAGACAAGACGACTAAATGCAGTGTGGTTCCCTGGACTGAATCCGGGAACAGAAAGAGGACATTAATGGAAAAACAGTAAAATCCAAACAATGTCTGGAGTTTTGTTAATAGCTATGAGCTAATTTTAGTTTCTTGGCTTGACAAAAGTACTATGACAATATGGCTAAAATAACATAAGATGTTAATAGTGTGGGAAACTGGGGATATCAGAACTCTCTATATTATCTATACTACTTTTCTGTATATATGAAATGATTCTAAAATTACAGGTTTATTAAAAAAAATTTAAATCAACTCTCTTTATACTTAAGGTATGATAGAGAAGGATTATAAGAAATATATAGGGGAGGGCAGTAGAAAAAAAAGAAATATATAGATATCCCATTCTAATAACTTCGTTGTTTTCTGTTTTTTATTTTTTGGGGATAACCTTTGAATACCTTTGTATTATACTTTGTAATAACTCCACCTCTGGTTTCAGAGTTTGGAAGATTACTAAATATGGATTGTTGTGAGTAAAGATTATAAAATAGAAATTTAAAACCTTCCAGGTTTTGTTTGCAATGTGTTAAACAACCTAGAATAAGGGCCTTGAAACCAAATGTTATTCTAGAAAATTACTGTCTACCTGAGAAAAACTGTAAAGGAGGGTTGGAAAGATATTTATACAAAGTAAATATAGTTCCAGAGAAATCCTTACCTTTGCTGTATTCTCTAATGTCAATATAACTCTGATTTTGAACTTACTCAAATGTACTCCAAATTCTGGAATTATACTGGAGCCAGCCCACTGTTGTAAGTTGCTTCTTCATCTAATCATCTTATTATAGGCCTCAATTACAGGTCAGAATCAAATTTGTCTCTATTGGGGATGAGAATAATCCTTTCTAATGCGTCTCAATTTGTACTCAAATGTAAAACCCAACTCTTCCTTTAAGGTATCATTTTACTATTAAAATTTTTTTAAACCAGGGGCACCTGGGTGGTTCAGATGGGTAAGTGCCTGCCTTTGGCTCAGGTCATGATCTCCCAGTTCTGAGATCCAGCCCCACATCCCGTTCCTCGCTCACAAAGGAGTCTGTTTCTCCCTCTGCCTCTCCCCACTCATGCTTGCTTGCTCTCTCTCTCTCTTTCTCTCTGTCTCAAATGAATAAATAACATCTTTAAAGAAGTTTTGCTTTTTTTGTAAACTAAGAAGACCACATCAAAATAAAGTACCTTTAGTCCTTCTTTCTGCAGATCTTGAGCAAGTTCACTGCAAAGTTCCTGGCACAAGCTATATTGTTCCTCTGCTTTACTTATTTCATTGAATGTCCTAGAAAGACAAAAATGATTTTGGTGCACAGAGTAAACTATAATCCAGGATAATTAAGGAGTGATAAAGTATGTTTAAATAGCTTAGCATCAAGTTATATTTTCTGCAGTACAAAATAAAATTTTCAGATGAACTAAAATATAATTAAGGGAAAATGTCTAAAATCTATGTAAATAATGGAAGATCATTTGTAGTTAAACTGATTACCAAAGGTACATTTGCTTTATCTATAATATTTTTTAAAAAGTTGATTAAAGTCTGACATATCATATCAATAAGAGAAAGTATAAAAATCATATGATCACTTCAATAGATGCAGAAAAAGCATTTCACAAAGTATAACAACCACTTATGATAAAAACCCCAACAAAATAGGTTTAGAGGAAACATATCTCAACATAATAAAGGCCTTACATGAAGAACCCACAGCTAACATCACTCTCAATGGGGAAAAACTGACAGCCTTTCCTTTAAGGTCAGGAACAAGATAAGGATGTCCACTCTCACCACTTTTATTCAATACAGTATTAGAAGTCCTAGCCACAGCAATTAGACAACGTAAAGAAATTAAAGGCCTCCAAATTGGTAAGGAAGAAGTAAAACTTACACTATTAGACATGATATCATCTATAGAAAACTGAAGATTCCACCAAAAAACTACTAGAACTGATAAATGAGTTCAGTAAGGTCACAGGGTACAAAATCAATGTATAGAAATCCACTGCACTTCCATACACTAATTATGAAACAGCAGAAAGAGAAATTAAGAAAATAATCCCATTTGCAATTGCACCAAAAACAATAAAATACCTAGGAATAAACGTAACCAAAGAAGTGAAAGACCTGTACTCTGAAAACTATACAATATTGATAAAAGAAATTAAGATGACACAAATGGAAAGACATTCCATGCTCATGTTTAGAAGAACAAATATTGTTAAAATCCCTACACCACCCAAAGCAATCTACAGATTAAATGCAATCTCTATCAAAATTCCAGCAGCACTCTTAACTATAAGGAACAAACTGAGGTTTGCTGGGTTTGGGGAGGGTAATTGGGTGATTGACATTAAGGAGGACACTGATGTAATGTACACTGGGTGTTATATGCTAATGGTGAATCATTAAATACTACCCCTGAAACTAATATGCTATATGTTAACTAATTTGAATTTAAATAAAAATCTAAAAAAAAATAGCAAGAGCATTTTTTGCAGAACTAGAAAAAACAAACCTAAAATTTGTATGAAACCACAAAAGGCTCAAAATAGCCATAGTAATCTTCAAAAAGCAAAGCAAAGCTGGAGTTATACTACAAAGCTATAGTAATCAAAACAGTATGGTAGTAGCACAAAAATAAGCAACAGATCAATGCAACAGAACAGAAAGCCAGAAATATACCCACAATTATATGGCCAATTAGTCTTCAACAAAGGAAGCAAGAAGATGCAATGGGAAAAAGATAGTCTCTTCAACAAACGGTATTGGGAAAATTGGACAGCTACATGCAAAAGAACATATTGTTACACCATACACAAAAAGAAACTCCAAATGGTTTAAGGACCTAATGTGAGACCTGAAAACATAAAAATCCTAGAAGAGAGCACAGACAGTAATTTCTCTGACATCATTCAGAACAACATCTTTCTAGATATGTCTCCCAAGGCAATGGAAACAAAAGCAAAAAATAAACTATTGGGACTACATCAAAATAAAAAGCCTTTGCTCAGCAAAGGAAACAACCAACAAAACCAAAAGACACCCTATGGAATAAGAGAAGATATTTGCAAATAATATGTCTGGTAAAGGGTTAGTGACCAAAATATATAAAGAATGAGACAACTCAACACACGCACACAAAATAATCCAATTAAAAAATAGGCAGAAGACGTGGACAGACATTTCTCCAAAAAAGACTTACAGATGGCTAACATACAAATGAAAAGATGCTTAACATCACTCATCAGGGAAATGCGAATCAAAATCATAACAAAATATCACCTCATGCCTATCAGAATGGCTAAAATCAAAGACTCAAGAAACAAGTGTTAGCAAGGATGTGGAGAAAAAGGAACCCTCCTGCCTCCTGTGCTGTTTGTGGGGATGCAAACTGGTGTGGCCACTCTGGAAAACAGTATGGAGGTTCCTCAAAAAATTAAAAATAGAACTATCCTACGATCCAGTAATCACACTACTGGGTACTTACCCAAAGAATTTGAAAACATCAATTTTAAGGGATATATGCACCCTAATGTTTATTGCAGCATTATCTGCAATAGCCAAATTATGGAAGCAGCCCAAGTGTCCATCAACTGAGGAATGGATAAAGAAGATGTGGTATATAAATATATATATATACATAATATTACTTGGCCATTAAAAAAAAGAAAGAAGGGACGCCTGGGTGGCTCAGTTGGTTGGACGACTGCCTTCGGCTCAGGTCATGATCCCGGAGTCCCGGGATCGAGTCCCGCATCGGGCTCCCAGGTCCACGGGGAGTCTGCTTCTCCCTCTGACTTTCTCCTCGCTCATGCTCTCTCTCACTGCCTTTCTCTCAATAAATAAATAAATAAATAAATAAATAAGAAAGAAATCTTGCCATTTGCAAAGACATGGAGGGATCTAGAGAGTATAATGCTAAGCAAAATAAGTCAGACAGAAAAAACCAAATACCATGATTTCACTCATACGTGGAATTTAAGAAACAAAACAAAGGAAAAGAAAAGAGAAAACAACAAAAACAGACTCTTAACTACAGAGAACAAACAGATGGTTACCAGAGGGGAGGTAGGTAGGGGAACAGGTGAATAGGTGGTGGAGACTGAGAGTACACTTATCTTGAAGAGCACCGACTAATATATGGAACTGCAGAATCACTATATTGTGTACCCGAAACTAATATAACACTGTACCTTAACTACACTGGAAATTTTTAAGAAGCTGATTAAAATCACCAACGGATAATGATAATGCCCTCAGAACTTAAAATACATTATGGTATATGTGTATATAGACTGCTATAGAGGGTTAGCTTAAGAAAGTATATATGAGAATATTATTCTAATTATTGTACATATATTTTTTGGAATAGAAGTATCTTCAAGTAGATGTAAGGGGATGGTTACTGGCATCTACATAGAGCCGTCTAGTAGACAAGCGGAAATGGAGGGCTGGTAAGATTAAACGTAGAAATTTGAATTCATCTGCACAAGAGTGTTGAAAAAAGGCAAGAGGTCATATTAACATAAAAGAGGAAGATGATCTCTCTTTGGCATAAAAAATCCTGAGCATAAGACTATTCAGTGAAAAGTCCCCCTTCTAACTCTAACCCCAGCTACCCAGTTCTCCTCCAACCAATGTTTCCAGCTTCCTATTCATTTAAATTTCTCCAGAATATTCTTTGTATAAGCAAATAAGCAAATATTTCCCCTGTACTTTTTTACATAAACTGAAGAATATTAGATACATTGTTTAGAACCTTTTCTCAATTCATCCTGGTGAGAGTTCCTTATGAATATATAATTCCCTCATTTTTATACAACAGCCTAATATTCTAATTTAAAGATGTAAGGTCACTTAACCAATCCTCTGTTTTTGGATATTTACTTAAATACTTTCTATCTTTTGTTATCATGAAAAAAATAACAAGTAACCTTATATCCTTGTAAAATGACATTGATTACATGTGTGAAATGAATTCCTAGAAAAAGAGCTGTGGGATCAAAGTGCATGTGTGTCTGTGAGTTTAACAGACATTGCCAAAATGCTTGCCCCTTGTGGTGGGCAAAATAATGGCCCCCAAAGATGTCCAAATCCTAATATCCTGGAACCCAGTACGTTACATGATATAAGTGACTTTGCAGATATGATTAAGTTAAGATGGAGAGATTAGCCTGAACTTTCCAGGTGGGTCCAATATAATCCCAAGGGTCCTTCTAAGAAGATAGGAGGGTAAGAATCAGAGACAGACAAGATGCTAGGCTTGAAATGGAACATGGGGCCATCAGTCAAAGAATATAAGCAGCCTCTAAAAGCTTTTGGTAAGAAAATGGATGTGTCCTTGGAGACTTTAGAAGGCTTACAACTCTGCCAAGACCTTAATTTTAGGACTCCTGATTCAGAACTGTAAAAGAATAAATTTGTGTTGTCTTAAGCCACTAAATCTGTGGTAATATGTTACAGGACCAATAAAAAACTAGTATACTTCCTCTAGGTTTATAGCTATTTCACTCTCATAGTCTGTCCAATAGAGCATCTCTGCCAACCCATTAGTGAAAAAGGCTATCTTGAGAACCTTCATCTGTATTTTTTTAATTATAAAAAAGACTGGGAATATTTGCAATGTTTCAAGAGGCATCTGTACTCCTTCCTTATTAACTAATTAGATCTACTGGTATATATTTCTGAAAATAATAAAATCTCATCAAGATTTCATTTATCTTCCAAACAAGATTGTAAACCACTGGACTATGTCCTCTCTAAGCTCAATAGCTTACTATTTGACCCCTATGTGCATTCACCAACACTTTAAAAGTTTCAAGAAGAATTTCCAAGGTCCCTTCTTAAATTTCTCAAATAACTACTCAGTAAATTTTCTCACAAACAGGGCTAGAAATTAAGATTTAGAATCCTAAGATGATTGGTTTTCATTTAATAGGAAGAAACCAACATTAGAAATAAATAACTATAGTTAATTTTTTTTTCCATGGAGAGCATAGCAAGCAAAGATAATAAAACATTAAACTGGGATATTTAATTTAGTGACATCAACTTCTGAAAAATGTCATTTAGTTTGCAGACAGATTTTTCTATTTCAGTGATATTTTGCTAAAAATTAAAAGTTAAAAATAATATGAATTATGAGTTATGAACAAAACATTACCTCTCAACGCTCATGCTTTTCCTTTCTCCATCCCTTGAAATGAAAAAGAAAAAAAAAAGATTTTCTTTGCTTTTTCAAAGAAAACTCAGTTCTTTTTAGTCAACCAAAAGGATTTAACATATCAATTACAATTTAAAGATTTTTTTAATGTTTTTGGTTAAAATTCATACATCATGAAGAACAGTGAGTTTTTAAAATCTCAAAATAAAACTATCAACAAAAAATACAGATGCTAATATCATTGTATGTATAATGGATCAAGTCTATATCTATCATAGAGAAAAAATTTACAATAGGTTGATATTATAAACTGGTTCTACTAAAAGTGTGAATATAAAAACCCTGGCTTATAAAAGCCAGTAAGAGTTAGTAGTGTAATGCCTTGCCGTTATATGATCTGATTAAATATCAATTATCTAGTTTTTTACGTGGTATATTAACTGTGCTCTCCTATAGCTATTTATTATTCATTTATACCACTCTATTGAACCTCAGTTAGAATTTGGACACAGAAATAGGATGGTGATTGGAATCTGAGTCATCTAGTTTGGTTGAATTCTAGCTGTTCCGATAGAAGTAGTTGAAACTAAAAAGCTGAAATGACATGTAGATTATTCATTTTCCACATATTCAACGAACCTATTAGGAGTAAAGTACTATTCTAGGCACTGGGTATACAGTTATGATCAAATCAGACCAAGTTCTTATCCTTAAGAAACTTATATCTTACTGGAAGGAGACAAATAAAGAAATATAGAAGTAAATCTGGAGTATGTCAGAAGGTAAGAAGAATTAAGGATTAAAAAATAAAGCAGAAGAAGGGAATAGAGAATGTACATAGAAGGGAAAGGAGGAAAAAAAAAGAAGGGAAAGGAGGTTTGCTATTTTACATTATTAAAAATTACCTATGAATTTCACTTCAAAGGATTACTGGCATCTTTGAATACCACAGATTAATATATGTTATGTTATATCAAGAACTATATTGTTTTCAACCACTATGTAAATAAAAAAGAGGATAATCCTTGGATTAAAGAAAAAAGTTTTATTTCCCATTACCTCCAAATACTAGATTATTTACAGTAGTGTGATTTCCTTCTCTGATCTTATCATTACTGTCACTCAAGATCAAAATCAGCTAACTATGGGCTTAAAAATGGGGAACATGGGGGCACCTGGGTGGCTCAGTTTGTTAATCATCTGCCTTCAGCTCAGGTCCTGATCCTGGGGTCCTGGGAGAGCCTCCCATATGGGACTGCCTGCTCAGCAGGGAGCCTGCTTCTCCCTCTCCCTCTGTTACTCCTCTGCTTGTGCTCTTTTGTCAAATAAATAAAATCCTTAAAAAAACAAACAAACAAAAGGGATGAGGAGCATGGACAGATGAGAAAAGCGGTACCTGCAATCTCTGTAAGATTTAGCACCTTTAATTATTTTAACTTATTTCATTTGCCTCCTCTGTAATCTTCCTGCTTTCCTTTAGTTTAAGTATGTGAAGGAATTATTTTGGGGGCAGACTGACAGGATGATGATAAAATTATAAAAATAGTGCCCCATGTTAATTCCCATTCTTCTTAAAAATTCCTTTCTTGGGGCATCTGGGTGGCTCAGTGGGTTGGGCCCCTGCTTTTGGCTCAGATCATAATCTCAGGGTCCTGGGATTGAGCCCCGAGATGGGTTCTCTGCTCAGCAGGGAGCCTGCTTCTCCCTCTCTGCCTACTTGTGCTCTCTCTCTCTCTCTCTCTCTCTGTCAAATGAATAAGTAAAATCTTAAAAAAAAAATTCCTTTCTTTTCATCCACTCCTACAGTGTACCCTTCTAACTCTAGGACATTTCTTTTTAAGACTGAAATGAAAGAGTGGCAAGGAAGAATCACAGGACCTCTCTTGCTGTTTCCTCTTCTACATATTTACATGGCTGGCCCCTTCAGGTCCCTGCATCTGGATTATGGTTGCCAACACCCACTCTTACTCCCCAAGGCATGTTCTAGTCCCTAACTCTGCCTTACTTTCTTCATTTGTTTATTTGGTTACTTTGTATTTGCCACACTATTCTGCAAAGTCCATGAAGACAAGATTTTGTCTTATTTTCTACTGTTCTTCCCAGTGCCTAGAACAGTAACTAATGAAGTAAGTACTCACTACTGAATGAATCAATCATTTACAAGTCAGGAAAAAGAAAAGAAATAAAACTTGTTTTATTTATTAAAGAAAAGAAATGAACTTGTTAGGTCATGAAGGCTCTCAAAGAATCATTAAATTTCCTCACTTATGGGGTAAATTCTGGAATATGAGTCACCTTTCTTTCCTCAACAATCAGACCATTAGTCTTATGTTCTGAACAAAAACAAGGCAGGTACAGAAAAGAAAGTACTCATCATTCTTCTTATCTATCTAACCAATTGCTGTAGCCAACAGCCAAAGAGTGATTCTTTGTTCTTCTTTTCCTTTCCTCCCACCTGAAATCTTTTGACTCTAATTCAAAAATTATATTCCAGAATGAATGAGACTAAAAAAAATTTTAAAGCATGTTATCCTATAAAGATGTCTAGGTGGCACTGTCAGTTGAGCATCTGATCATGGTTTCAGCTCAGGTCATGATCTCAGGGTCCTGGGAGCAAGCCCTGCATTAGACTCTGTACTCTGCGGAGTCTGCTTAAGATTCTCTCTCTCCCTCTCCTTCTGCCCCTCCTGCTCTCTCTCTCTTTCTGGAATAAATAAATAAATCTTTAAAAAGAAATAAAGAAAAAAAAACATGTTATCCTATAGCCTCCATATCAATGGTTAAAATTGTTATTTCAGCAAATGATAAGGAAAAAAACAGAATGACTACACATATAGGTACCTTGTCAGGTGTGTTGAACCTAGACCCAGGGAAATATGAAGGAAATGATGCCAAGATGTTTCAGAGAAAAGAAGAGAAAGCAATGCCCTCTGTTGGTAGAGTTCTGTACAAGTAATAATTCCAAGCGCCTTTAACATTTTCTCTGTAACTTTTCCTATTCCAGAAACCTAGAAAAGAGTTAATATTTATTATTAATACAGTTTTACATTAAGGCAAGAAAAGATATTTAATCTCATTATACCTTTTATAACCAATAAAAGGTATGAATAATGTGACCATCCTCACAAGTCATGCAAGAAAACTACTTTACTTCTCGGTACATCTCCTAAACTAGTGTTGCATGGAAATTTAAAATTTAAAATTACACAAAATTTTAAAAAGCATTAAAGAGGCACCTAGGTGGCTTGGTCAGTTAAGCATCTGCCTTCAGCACAGGTCATGATCTCAGAGTCCCGGGCTCGAGTCCCACATCTGGCTCCCAGCCAGCAGGGAGCCTGCTTCCCCCTCTCCTTCTGCCCTCCCCCACTCATGCTCTCTTTCTCTCTCAAATAAATAAATAAAATGTTTTTTTTAAAGCATTAAAAAAAGAGTTCTATGGTCATAGAAACTTGGAAAATGGTTGAATAAGCAAATCTAAAATAAATTTTTTACTGCAAAACTTATGAATCTTTAATATAACATTATCTGTTATTACCCACTAAGGCTGGTATGTTCCAAAGTTCTTTGACCCCAGAACCTTTTTCAATGGCATAGTTATTCATATCTTGAAAAACACAATGGAAAACCCTGCTTTATAGCTACATCTTACATACTCTAAACTATTCAGTAATCATACATTATATCCTCTGATATGGCCTTTCTTCTGGGCATTGAAAGATGTGTCTTTAAATTCACTCCTGTATGTAATGTGAGAAAATCAGGCCCCAGAAAATCAATTATTGTTTTTTAAAAAAGCCTATATGCAGAAAAATCTAAAAGCTGTAAAAAATAATAAAACACACCCTTTTTATAAAAAACCCCTGAGGCATCGCTTTACCATTTTAAAGACAGTAATGTATTTTGGGGGTTTTGGGGGAGGGGGTCAAAAACAATTAAATTTCCAAATCTCTTTTAAGTCTCATACCTATTAATCTGATGGCAATTTAGACTTTAGAATCAAGAGAGTATATTAGGTTACAGCTGAAGGACCCTTACAAGTGTTCTTCTAATTTCTGTTCTTCTTGGCAGAGGTACACTTAAAAGTCTTTCATTTACTACTTTCTTAAAAGTTTTTGGCAAACAAACTTCCTAAACCTCAATTTAAGGGTTTCATAGAAAGATTTCTTCAAATCCAAATTCAATCATCCATTATACTTCCTGCTTGTTACCAACTGTTCTAAAACTTTTCAGCAAAGAATGATTACTATCATCCTAAGTAGTTCCTCTTCAGAATATATATATTTATGTTAATAAATATAGTTTATATTTAAATATAACTAAAATTATATTTTATATAAATAAAATAGAAATTTTATACAAAATCTCACCTTTCTAATAGGTAAGTCCTTGATGAAGTCCATCACAGCTTGTCTGCTGGGGAGAATTTGGTATTGTCCATTTGGTTTATTCTTATCACTGCATACTTTTGCTAACATTGAATTTGGGGCAATTCCTTAAAAGAAGAACATTCTGATGACTCAAAGAAGGTGACATGTATCATTTTAAAATATGAGAGGACAATACAGAAATAGTGAATGTAGAAAGTCCAAAATGATGACAAATGACACTTTAAAAATAACATCTGAAAACTACCTATCTCCCCAGGGCTCGATATGATTTTAGGAAAAGGAATTGTATTAGTCACTGTGGCAGCAGAAATGAAGAATATTTAAATCTCCATGGAGTTTTAAAGTCTAAGAGTAATTTCAGTGTTTATTTAAGTAATATTATTAGTTTACAGACCATCTTTAGTTGTAATACAGGGTTGATTTATAGAAAAGATCCAGAATATAATTTAGGGTGGATGTTCACTCTTTGAAAGGTCTTTTGTATAGATTACCCAAGTAAAGAAAAAAAAAAAAAAATCAAAGATTCCAGGTTACATTATATTTAAAACAATGATAATAAAATGTATGCACTGTTTTTATTATGCTTATTATGTTTTTATTAAAGCAAATTAATACTTTTCAGAAAGCTGTTTTGAAAATTTCTAAGAGACCTAATCATTAAGATAACTTGAAATAGGTATATTCAAATATGATCATTAAATGATTCATTTCAATTTTTATACACATCCTACTAAAATTTGTTACTTATTCTCACACTTTGGCAAAGAAAAAAAAGATTAATCTAATCTTAGTATATGTGCTGCCGAAGCGAGCACAAGATTAATCTAATCTTAATGATAATTTAGGGTCCTCATGATGAATATCAGTTTCTCTGCTAAGACAGAGTGATACCTTCATGGGTTACTGACATTTGTAAAGCTCTTTTCCCCTTCACCAGCTAGTCCTAGATTGCTATGTTGCTAGTCAGGGCTTCTGCAGGGTCTCTCCTGTAATCTTGGACAGGGTTGAAAAACTTCAAAGGGAAAACTAATAAAGTATTATGTACTAAGCCAATTAAAATGTATTGTATGCTTTAAAAAGGATAGCTACATGAGATTTATGATAGTTGTTTTCTTTGGGCTCATAGGCTTTTCTGCTTAATTCCAATTTACCTGTAGCTTCATAGAACTCTGAATAGGTAAAGTCATTAGAAGTTGAATCAAAAAGGATAAGAAAACATTCTTATAAGCTTCATAGTGAGGAAGAACTAATATTACACTTGAATTAGCCAGTCTGAAAATTTTAACTATGGTAGCCACCAAATCAGTTTCAAGTACCTGCACTGGCTGTCAGTGTTGTTTTTTGCTCAATTCTGAAACGAATTTCCTTTACTACTTCCTCAGCTGATGTTCCAAAAACAATCGAATTTTGGAGTAGTTGAGGATTATTCTGTTCTTCAGAGTTCACTTGTAAAGGATTTCCTTGGGGCTGCAAATCAGGAGGACTATCATCAAAAAGTAGTGGAGAGATGGAACGTTCATGCTCACTCAGTTTATTAGTTTCTTTTCCTGGTTTCTCTAAATTATAAACAGAAACAGTAATTATCGTCATTTAAAGAAATATATTTCATCATTGAGGTTTCCCTACCTTCTTTCTAAAGACAAAACTAAATCTAGTTTAGTTTTGTTTCTAAGGACCAAGATCAGAAATGTTATTTATATTTCTTTGTTTAACAAAGAAAATACTGATTCTGAGTTTTTCTTAAAAGGAATATTATCTGTTTCATAGTATACATTTGAAGAGGTAATATCCTATGTAAAAATTATGAATTTGTGTATCTTACCTAAATTAACTGAAACCTAGAATTGGGCCTAGGGTCACACTACTTTTTTATTTAAAAACAAAGAAAGAAAGCTTTTCTTTTCCTTTACCCATTAAATTAGAATTTAGGAATGAGGAAAAAGGCATTAAGCCATAAATAATAATTACGCCTGAGAATTAAGTTTTGTTTTTAGAGGGAAAAGAACTTTAAATTTTCTTCATTCATGAAAGAAACTTTTCAGATGTTAAAATACTCTATCTTCTTTTAAAAATGCTTATTTTGATTTTCACTTGCTTACATATAAAGTATCACTTTTACTGAAGGCACATTTAAATAAATAGTAATTATTTCTGTAAGTTACACTTCTATAAATATACAAACTCTTAAGGTCTAATCAGATTAACTATAATAATATCAGTAGGCTACAACCTAATATTACTATTAAAAAGTAAAGTAAAAATACTAATCTGGTTTTTACCTCATTTTATTTGCACTTTTCACAACTAGACTGTAAAATATATTTAAATCTATACCAATACTAAAAATGTCCTCATGAACAAATCCATTAATGATTACTTTCTGGGCTTAATGGAAGAGAAATGCAATTTAAATGTATTTATAAAAATTAAGATTAACAACAGAACTTTCTGATCTCATTTCATAATTTTATTACATATAAATGTTTTCCAAATTGAGGTAAATGCAGAGCCAAAAATTAAATTTCTAGTTTCAAGACACACATAAATGCATATTATTTTAGAAATGAACCCTCCCTTTAAGGAGGGTTTTCTAAAGATAATATAAATAATATGACTAACACCAGATTAGTTTCAAATTATAAAGTACATAATATGAATTCAGTTATAGACAAAAGTTTTCCAAATCTGAATTCCCAGGCCACATACAAAATAAGCCTTATTTTCAAACTTAATATTAGCTATTATTTAGGTACTTCAGTTACTTTCATTTTTCATATTCTGGTTTTGAAATGCAGAGCACTGGGGCTCCTGGGTGGCTCAGTAGGTTAAGCATCTGCCTTCACCTCAGGTCATGATCCCAGAGTCCTGGCATCGAGCCCCACTTTGGGCTCTCTGTGGCACAGGGACCCTGCTTCTCCCTCTCCTTCTGCCTGCTGCTCCCCCTGCTTGTGCTTTCTCTCTCTGTCAAACAAGTAAAATCTTTAAAGAAAAAAAAAAAAGGCAGAGCATTTCAGAAAACATTATGGCGGCGGCACAGCTGAAATGGTATTTGCCTGGCCCCCTTTTCCCCATCTGGATGGGTAAAAGTCAAGGTAAAGAGAGCTGTACAAAAACCACACACCTAGTAAGGCACCTGTCACATTCATAAGCCCCTTCTACAGAGTTATCCTGTGTTTTGTACCTCATGAGTCTATCATAGTACCTTTAGGTGGGTCACTAATGGAATGCTGGAGTAGGAAGCAAAGCATGCAGTCCAGGTTCCATCCTTATTAGAGTAGCTGCTAAATGGCCCAGTTACCTATTAATCAATCTGTCTACTTTTCTATTTGGCCTGGCCATACAACTAACGCTAAAGTAATTTCTTACTTGCTTTCTGAAAAAAGAAAACAAACCTTTATAATCCCCATAACTGAGGTGATCAGAGTATAAAACTGAGGTTTCTTATCATCTGAAACACTGGGATTAAAGCATCCCATCTTTATATGGGATATATGGATGGTGAGTGCTACAAGGATACGGTATTTCATTGTCTTACACTGCCTCCTGCTCACCATCCAGATTTATATGGCAGAATAAACATAAAATAATAACAATTATTTTATTTGCTTATAGACAAAATAATTAGCATTACTCTTCCAAAGATGGCACCTTTCAGAAAAGGGGCAAACAGCAGAAAAATGTCTTGGACTTCAGAAGAAGTTACATCAATTCCCTTCTGTGGCACCAACTCACTGTGGGCAGCTTCCCATGGCATTTGTGAAATCAGATATGCTGAAAAGTCCCACCCACAGGGATTTATATATGAGGGGGAAAAAAAAGTTAAAACTACTTAAATTGCTTAAAAACAAAAAATACAGGAAGAGTAAAGTACATAAGTAATTAAGAGTTCACATCCTTCAAGTGAGTTTGTGCATAGTATAATAAATGAAAAGAACATTAGTAGAGAATAAAAACATTTACCTTAGTCCCAGTGTAATTTTTTTTAACATATTGTGAGCATAATTGTAATAGGAGGTCTCAGAGAGATGCTCTGATATAACAATATAACGGTTCCCCCATCCTCTCTTGTGAAAAGTAAGGAAATAAATTGAGATGAAAGCAAACTGACATTAGGCTTTGTGTGCCTCTTCCCCCAAACAATAAAAATATAATACAAAAGATCTTTTGCTCTAAGCCTCTGTGTCCAGGAATTATGCCTGTTTATTGTTTAATGTTTCTATTAAAGAGAGAGACCTGTGCCTTAGAGTTCTAAATAAGGTAGTGGAGTTGTGATTTGATGTCCGCACTAAACTTGCTCCAAAGATGTGAACCCCAAACAATGAGTGTCAGAATGTTATGCCATCGAAGATCCACCATTTTTGCTTCAGGGAAAGTTACAGATAGATTTCCTCACCACTGGCTGTCCCCACCTGAAGAAGGCAATGAGTCGTGCACATGAAATACAGCTGTGGGCTGTGAGCAAACCCTCTGTTTCTACCTTTTCACCCAGATGAACTTTGTTCAGAGGTCCATGACAGCTAAGATATTTGAAGTAATCATATCTCTGACAGTGTTGAAAGCATTATGTGTAAATAACTACATGGTTCTCTGACATTATTTTGGATAAGTAACAAAGGGATCATTCGGAAAAAAACTTTGGGGTCATGAAACTTCTTTATCAGTGCATACAAAAGAATCACAATAAGGTCTAAGGAAGAGTTGGGAGACATTAATTTTGGCAACGTTGAAAATAGTCATAATCGGGGCGCCTGGGTGGCTCAGTGGTTAAAGCATCTGCTTTCGGCTCAGGTCAAGATCCCGGGGTCCTGGGATCGAGCCTCACATCGGGCTCTCTGCTCAGCAGGGAGCCTGCCTCCTCCTCCTCTCTCTCTCTGCCTGCCTCTCTGCCTACTTGTGATCTGTCTGTCAAATAAATAAAAATCTTTAAAAAAAGAAAAAAAAAAGAAAAAAAAAGAAAATAGTCATAATCACTGTGTAATCAGATCATAGATCATTTTGAAAATGAGGGGGGAAAAACCATACAATGTTTCGATATATTTGAGGCTTTTTAAAAAATCTAATTCCTTTTAACAACTGCAACAAAAGTCCACCTTAAATAGATAACCTCTTCAGATTCAACACAATCCAACCCTTCCTGAGATCTTCAGAAAAGAACTGCTATGAAATTACTTTACTCAATGGTTCTGCAGATTCTTAAACTCTAGAGGTTTAACAATCTCATTTGGTTTAAAAGTGATTTAAACCTATCTCTTTGGATTAAAATTTACAAATTTAACTTAGAAATTTCACTGATTTTTCATTTTTAATACTTTTTCATTATAAAGGGATACCTAGTTCTATTACCTATGGATGCTAATAAGTTAACTGGGTTAATTCAAAGGGCTTTTTGTTTTTTAGTTTGATCATACTAATAAATTGCTTACCATTTTCTAGAGAGTTTCCTGTTTTGATGAAATACTTCCTTTTGTCCTCGGGCCAATTTTGTCTTTCCTGTAAGTGCTTTGTTATATTCAAGTAGGCTTCATCAAGACTCATAGCCATAAAATTGGGATCATAATCAGCAAGTATTTCCTTAACCTTCAAAAGGAACAAAACGATTTAAATTTTGCTGCCATAGCAAAACCCGTAATATAACAGCTGATAAGAAACATTAATATTCTTACTTTGCAACTACAGTAAAAATCCTGCAATCAATAGTTCATGGATTTAGGGAATAAATAATTTATTGCTAGCACAAGTTTGTCCAAAGACTCATTAGAATTAAAATAGATCATGAAGGCAGAAGACCATGAAACAGCTTCATCTAATACAATCTCTACTCAGCCACCTTTATCTAGATATAATAAATGACTCAAATAAGTCTCAGACATCATTCTGGTAGGCACAGAAAAAAGGGTTAAGTAACATAATTTAAAGTAACTGGTTACAAATAGAAATCAGAACAATAGGATACTGCTCCCCCTCACCTTTTTGTTTATTTTAAAAAGAAATAATTCTTTATTTCAAAGTAGTCTCCACACCCAGCATGCAGCACAAAGCGCTGAGTTATTGAACTCAATAACGCTGAGATTAAGACCTGAGCCAAAATCAAGAGTTGGATGCTTAATTGACTGAGCCACCTAGGTGCCCCTAAAAAGGAATAATCTTACATAAAATACTATGTTGCTTTAGAAAGTAGTTCTATTTTAATTAATTATAAATATGCACATAAAACTCTACTCAAAACATACATTAATGCATGTATCCATTCAGAAAACAAAGCTCAATTATCGAAATTTGGAATGGAAAAGATGACAAAATCTACAGTGGAAGTCTGTGACTACATTAAATGACAGGGAAAGTCTAGAGCTGCATCTTGAGATAAATAAAAAGATCAGAATTTCCATATGATTCCAGAAACACCGTTTATGTAAGATAGTTTTATTATACGGAACTATAAATGTTTCTAACCACTGAAGTATTAACTGAAATTGGAGGAAATGGTTGCCAAAATAATATATACATATTTGAAAAACGTATTTGTTGAATTATGTTATCCTTCCATCTAGTATTTAAAATCTGTCTGCTGTATCATGAGAAAAACCTTTTTTGAAGTTGTATAAAATAAAGCTTTTTAGCTTAATTTAATTATGAACAGCTGAGTCAAAGGTAATTTTAGAAAATGGTGATATAAAACTTGGCCAAGCTTTACTCAGAGAGTACCTTAATTATCTTTGTTCTTCTGGAAGAAACCAATTTTATAATATACTCAAATGGAATCTTTCTAGTGAAAATGAAACTCTGGAAAGTCTGTAGTTGGCAGACAATGAAGATTATTCTGAATGAGAAGTACTCCCTGGAGACATGGAGTACTCACTAACTTCCTTTTCAGAGGATACTGCTTGAAGAACAAAAATAGACATGTTCCAGTAAAACTCAAGTACTTAGGTTCCAACAGTCAAAGCTGTTCCATTCTTTTGGAAAAAATAAAAATGGGTCTCCTTAAACTTTTAAACCAAGTCATACATATTAATATACTTAGAGTCAGTGAATTTGTGCTGTAGTTCGTTCACACGTAAGAACCCATTTGCTATCTGCAAATAAACTGGTTAGATCCTGCTCTAATTAGAGAAAGGTTTCTCCAATTTCTGTAACAAGACAGAAGAGAACTAAAAACAATTTAGCTCTCATTATCATATTGTCAGAAGTTTTACTGATTTAAAGCAGGACTCAAAAAAATTCCTTCTTACAAGGTCTCTGAAGGATTTTCAAACTTATTGAAAGCCCGTAATATTTGTGGTTAGCATTTTATCTCTTTCTCATTAGGAATATGGTAAAAGAGACAGGCAGAAACCACACTGGAATGTGGTTCCCCCTTCTCTACCACCTTTTCAGAGATAGGCAAAAAGCACTTGCTGCCACAGACTGTTTTTGAAAGAATGAAAAAAACAGAATTTTTAAAAAATTAGGGGTGCATACCATTCCACTTTGGGGAGGTTTCATTTCTAGAGTACATGAGGTATAATACAAATAAGAGGAGCGAATCTAAAGATGACCTACAGGACCAAATGATAGTTAAGGGTTAGGCCATAGATTTTTAAGGGTTTCAATTCAGACAGCAGTCTTTAACACAGTGCATTTTATTACAGAAGTTTGAAACTGTTTGATGCACTATTCTAAAATTTTAACTGATGGTATGTTTTAGCACTAGCTAAATGATAGTCCAGTTATCAAAAACAGAGAAAATCACAATTTTCATATATGACAATTTAGGCAATTTTACTGAGTAATCAAATCTTTATATTTCAGATCCTTTTCAAAGTAAGATGATTCCCTTTTTTCCTTGATTATTGGTCTCTCAAACATTAAAGGCTCATAAGCATCTTCACTAGACTGTGAGGCAAGGAAAACAGTTAATCGAGATAATGGAATTTCATTACTGTCTAAAAACATTTATTATCATTGTGAATAGAAAAATTTATTCAAAGAGGTTGAAATTAATGACATGAGTAGATTATGTAAATTATAAATAGGTAATTCTAGAAAAAAAAGTATATTGCATATTAAGAAAAAAAAAAAACCCTAAAGTTAATACAGATTATAATTAAGGCAATTTAAAGTTTTCCAGGTAGATAATTTTCTAAACAGATGAAAAAATATGTGCAAGAGCAAAGATCTGGGAAATAGAAGGGTGTGCTCTGTATACTCAGCTCAGTTTTCAATATATGAGCTGGAGAAGTGGTAGGAAGTAAAACTTAAAGGGATAAATTAAGAACAAATTCTGATGCACTAAGTCATTTGGATTTGACTCTGTAGGTGACAGGAAATCAGTGAAAGGCTGTAAGTAAGAGTGCTTCATCAGACTTACCTCTGTACTCACAGCTTGGTATTTGTCAAAGTTTGGGGGCACAATAATAAGTTGTGGGCAGAGTCTTTTAGCAATAAATCCTGGCATGGCTGCACGAACACCAAACCTCCTTGCATGGTAATTCGAAGTAGACTGAAAGAAAACGGACCACATGGGAAAAAATATACAAACCTAAATGGGCATACCAATCAATGAGTTCATAAGAAACACATTACTGATGTGCATTTTCAAGTCAAGGACATCTGTCTTATAGGCCGCAGTCTCGAATCAAGCTTTGACTTTATCCTATCATGGTATTACGATACCATAACCCTCTCTCTCACAATATGTCTCCATATTTATGTGATGCCAGGTAATAAACAAGACTAAAAAGAAGGTTCTCTTACATTTCCAATTAACTAAACTTCATTAGCTCTAAGGCATAACTGTAATATAGTATATATCAAAGTTTGGATGATAGTGGATGATGTTACATGAAAGTAATAACTATAAAGTAATGTTATAGTACAAATAGTATGGATATTAAATGTAAGTAACAGTCTAGAAAGTAATAGCATGGTATAATAGTATAGATTTGGAATTTGCATTTGAAATTTTTCATTTGGAACCAAAGTCAAAGGTTCTGTTAATTGTCAGCTAAATTAAATGTCAAAAAAATGAAGTGATGAAAGCTTAAAAGAGCTTTTAAAATTACATTTTATTTCTTAAGGCTTGAATATACTTTTTGGTGAAAACATTTTCAGTAGGAGATGGAACTAAAAAATTATGAAAGTAAGAAGGAGATTAATTTTTTTTTTTAAGATTTTATTTATTTATTTGACAGACAGAGATCACAAGTAGGCAGAGAGGCAGGCAGAGAGAGAGGAGGAAGCAGGCTCCCCACTTAGCAGAGAGCCCGATTTGGGGCTTGATCCCAGGACCCTGGGATCATGACCTGAGCCGAAGGCAGAGGCTTTAACCCACTGAGCCACCCAGGTGCCCCGAGAACATTACTTTTAAATCCTGTTGATACCACAATACCACTTACACAAAAATTTTTTATCACAAACAAAATCTTTGAAATCTCAAGTGAAAATTCAAAGAAATGGAAAACATAATCTATCACATGAAAGGATTACTTCAGACTAGTATCAATTTGCCATTAGTAGCTTTCAGATGGCATTTTAAAAATCTTGATAGTACTCAAAACTATGCCAATCTTCGACAGTGTTCTGGAAGAGAAAATGCAGATGGGACTAGAAAGACAAATCAATGTTTTAAATATAAATAACTCTAATGGAATGGATATGAAAGCTAGTAGGTTTGTGGTAGACTGTAAATCACAGCCACGATACTTTATAGTTCCTCCTATTCAAGGGTGGGTTCCAGTCCCTCATGCCAAGTGACTTGTACTGTGACTTGTTTTGACCAGAAGAATATGAGGGAGTGACATTGTAAGTTATGAAGCCTAGGCATTATGAAGTCTGTAACTTCAGCCTTTGCTTCCTTGGGGATCCAACAACTATATAACAGTCTTGGGTTAGATTGCTAAATGATGATGTACCATGTGGAGAGGGAAAAGTTCATCGGCTGGAAGCCATTCCAGCCATCTTGGCTGAAAGGCCAAGTGTGTTAATAAAGCCATTTTGGATCCTCCAGCCCCAGCTAAATAACTGTAGTCAACCCTCGGTACAGTAAACTTATCCCCAGTGTGCTCTGCTCAAATTACAGAATCATGAGCAAACCACTAAGTACTTAAAGGGGTTTGTTATGCAGCAATAAATAACTGCTAAGGGTCTATGTTTTGACCATGAGTACTAAATTAGAATACTTTGAAGATCCATCAAATTATTCAAAAAAGAATTCTGGGGGCGCCTGGGTGGCTGAGTCAGTTAAGCATCTGCCTTCAACTTGGGTCATGATCCTGGGGTCCTGGGATCAAGCCCCACATCAGGCCCCCTGCTTGGTGGGGAGCCTGCTTCTCCCTTTCCCACTCCCCCTGCTTGTATTCCCTCTCTCCCTGTCTCTGTCTCTGTCAAATAAATCAATAAAAAAAAATCTTCTTAAAAAAAAAAAAAAGAATTCTGACTGTAATAGACTGAAATAAACATATACCATCACTACCATTAATTTGTAAATACACTTTTATGAATTTAATAGAACAAAAGCAAATTTATTCCAAATCTCATTAGAAATGAAGTCTATTAGTTGAGTATACAAAAGGGGTAATCTTTGTTTAAATATGGCAATCATTTTGAATTTGGAAGTAATAATCAATTTTTAGGAGGATATAATTCATAGGAAGAAAAATATTTTGCAGATCTAGCAGTGGGTTTAGCTTTAAAATATATACATATGTACACAAAAATAATTTCACATAAATATATGGTGATATATATTCTTTTTGTTTGTTTTTAAAGATCTTATTCATTTATTTGACAGAAAGAGAGAGAGTGAGAGAGGGAACACAAGCACAGGGAGTGGGAGAGGGAGAAGTAGGCTTCCTGCAGAGCAGGGAGCCTGATGTGGTACTCGATGCCAGGACCCTGGGATCATGACCTTAGCCGAAGGCAGATGCTTAACGACTCAGCCACCCAGGTGCCCGGTGATATATATTCTTAAGAAGATTAAATACACTTTTTCAAATATCAGCTGATAATTTGTAGGAAAGGGGAGTAGTCTTTCAGTAAACATTGTTTTGGAACCTGGAATGTTAGTTGCCAGCATACCTATGGGAGCAGAGATGATGAACAAATAGATAATAGTTTTATAATAAAATAGTAACTCAGTAGGAATTAGGTTTATAGCTGTCTAAAGCATTGGAAGGAGTTAGGAAGAGGGAAGAACTCTCCTTGCTCCTCTTATATGTTTTTTAATACCAAAATCCATCTATTTCAGGGGCTGTTATTAGTTCCCCACACATTTTTAGCCACATATAGCAATCCTGGCCATCTTTACCTTTCAGTGGTGATAAGGAAGAGCAACATGGTAATCAGAAAAGCAAAGGTTCCAAGTCATGGGAAGAATTAATAACAGCAGTATTCTAATAAAATATATTACCCTAGAACTAAAGTTGGCAAAACTTTTCTGTAAATGTCCAGATAGTAATTACTTTGAGCTTTGTAGATCATATAGTCTCTGTTGCAGCTACTCAACTCTGCTCTTTTAATACAACAACAAACAAATGGGTGTGACTGTGTTCCAATAAAATTTTATTTACAAAAAAAAGACTAGATTTGGCCTGCAAGCCATTGTTTGCAAACTGCTTTAGGGTAACACTTCCTTTTCTTTCATCTCTAATTCCCTTTTACTGAAAAATTCCCTTTTACTTAGGAAAAAATACAGCTTGCAATAGAAAGATATAATGCCACTCTACTACTCACCAGGCTTGTAACTTTGGGGAAGTTTTTAAGCACCTCTCTGAGTTAGTTTTTTGTCGTCAAATGGAAATAAAAATTTGTACCTCAAGAGATGTTGAAAAGGGGCGCCTGGGTGGCTCAGTGGGTTAAAGCCTGCCTTCGGCTCAGGTCATGATCTCAGAGTCCTGGGATCGAGCCCCACATCGGGCTCTCTGCTCAGCAGGGATCCTGCTTCCTCCTCTCTCTCTGCCTGCCTCTCTGCCTACTTGTAATCTCTGTCTGTCAAATAAATATATAAAATCTTTAAAAAAAAAAAGAGAGAGATTGAAAGGATTCAGTAATTGAGCACATATAAAGCACAAAGGAAAATGCCCAGCAAACTTGTAGAGCTTACTAAAGGCTTCTCCCTTCATGAACCACTAAGGCTTACTCAAATATGTTATAAAATTTCCTTTTTGCCTTTGATCTTTACCTACTTACCAACATACTCATTGATCCTACAGCAATGGGTTTATCCTTCAATTCTGGATTGTCCCTCATTTCTACAGCTGCATAGAAAGCATCCATGTCAATGTGTACTATAGTATTGTTCAGATCCCGGCTCTTTTCCAATTCCATTGCAAATCTGTCAACCTTAATTTTTAAAAAATTAACACATTTTGAATCAACATGCTATTGAAATGCAACAGTCATAACATTAATCTCCCTTTTAGTAGGTATCTGTCTCTGCCTGTCTATCTACCCATCCATCCATCCATCCATCCATCCACCCAACCACCCACCTATCTATATACACTTGACTATTTTTAATTAAGTCTGATAATTTCTTCTATTTTCATTAAGACATGCAGTTAAATCTCAAATATCATGCACTACTTGGGGCGCCTGGGTGGCTCAGTGGGTTAAGCCACTGCCTTCGGCTCAGGTCATGATCTCAGGGTCCTGGGATCGAGTCCCGCATCGGGCTCTCTGCTCAGCAAGAAGCCTGCTTCCCTCTCTCTCTCTCTCTGCCTGCCTCTCCGTCTACTTGTGATCTCTCTCTGTCAAATAAATAAATAAAATCTTTAAAAAAAAAAAAAATATCATGCACTACCAACACTTTAATCTCTCAATAATTACAATCACATTACAGGTACTTAATAAATATTTATGAACTATTCCAACTGATTGTATCAAATGATTCTGCTTTATAAACCTGATGACCAACTTATTGTAAATAAAAGCTTCTGTTTAGGTAAAATAAACAACTCTCATTTGACTCATAACATTAATGTCAAAATAGAAACAAAGGAGGTATAATCAAAGATTATATACTTCTTTGGCATATTATGTTTGTGCTGAATAGTATCGTAAAAGTGAATATACCAACCACAATGTAAACATTCCCTCTGTAGAACTGCCTTTATGGGGCTAAAATTTGGTATCCGTTAGTCAATACAAATCAAAATTGAAAATTCAAGCTATAATTTATTCTTTCATGAAACACTTCAATTTATATGTCAAATATAACAGTGTAGAACCTTAATCTTTAAAGCACTTTTTATTTCTCTAGTGAGAAAGCACTGGATTGATAAGAAGAAAGGGAAATGAAAGGAAGTAAAAATAACCAAAGTAGGGCAGTAAGAAAAGGGTTTATGTAACAGACATACACATTTTCAAGTGTTCCTTTTTTGTGGCCTCTACTCTAGAGGCTGAAGAAGCTTAATATGTTTCGCAGCTTTCCCTGCAGCCAAGGGTGGCTGGCTGTGTGACCATTTTGATCTATGATCACTTTGAATAAGCTGGAATACAGAAAGAGCACGGCAAAGTGGCTGGCACATAGTACAAGTTTAATGAATGTAATCTATGACTAAAGGATCAATGGACAGCTGTAGAGCAAAACAATAAAAAACGGAGGGGAAGAGAGACAGATATATAAGCAAGTGGGGTGAGCTCTGGAATGAAAGCAATTTCCATTATGTGGCAATCTCTGTAGCAGGTTTTCTCAAAAGTGGAGAGTTACAGGGGTATAATTTGGCTTTTTCTCTTTGTTGGACTTCAACCTTGCTTCCATTCGGCAAATTTTTTTTCATGGCCTTCCTTCTTAGCATTATAGTGGAACTAGCTTCCCACTAGCTGCAGGTTAAGCCTGCAACTTCTCTTTTAGAAATAATCACCCTGAATCCTATTTGTCTCCAGTAGCCACAGTGAGCCTCTAGAAGGTCTGCTCCTGTTTAGGCTGTAACTCATGAATAGCCTGGGGTGCTTGGTGCCTTCTTCAGGCTGTTCCTCTGTCTACAATGCCCATCTGAATTCTTTCATAAAGTCTTGAAGGGTCAGCTAGGTATCTCTCTGTAGCTGAATTACATCTCTGTCCTCCATGCCACAGAATTCAATGTTCTTTACTTGTTTTCCTGCTCTTACTATGCACTTACTGTATTAGATACTAAATTATGAGTTCCACCAGGAAAAGGACCTCATTTGCCTTCAAATTCTTTCCTTATCAGACAGAAAGAGGTGAGACTCGTAGAATATATATATTCTATATATTTATATATAATTTTATATATATGTATATATATACATATACATATATATATATTTCTGCTTCAGAAAGAGAAGGAAGTATGTGTAGAAAAATTTTGGAGAAGATTGGTCTCATGCAGTGAGACACCACTCTTAATAAATGGAACTTTTCAACATTACTCCAAACTATCATCCAGATTCAAAACAACTACTTCTTCCAGTACCTCAATTGTAAATTAGAGAATAGCATCCTGACATTAAAAAAAAACAAAAGATGTAAACAAATCATGGAGACTAATGAAAACAAGAGTGGATTAAAAACTACTATATGTTAATCCAGAAAGCATACCTAAAATATAAGTCAATTGAGAATAAGGGAGCAGCATTTGAAGTATCTTAACCCATAAATACTGGAAAGGAAAAAGATAATAAATAGAAAGCAAACCAAATGGAAAAAAGTTCTCCTTAGCCCATACAATAATTCTGTGACAGTTTCTTCAGCAATATATTATCTTTTCTGTGCTTAAAGTGCAAGTACAGTTGCCAAAAGGAAACCTCCCCACTGAGTGACTCACACATTCCATTTTCCCCTACTCTCATTAGTCACCCTTGTCTAAACACTTTTTCCTCTGCATCTACCAAATGCACACCACGCTGCTTTTTTCAAATTTCTTCTACTGAAATCTTCATTAATGTTTTCCTTTCTTCCATTTTCCCTTCCAGATGACTTCCAAGTTCTGATCTGAGCTTCTAACATGTATGTTATCCCTTTTGCCACAGTTCAGAACCATGGTTAAGAATAAGAGCTTCTTGTGGGTTTCAGCTCTGCCACGTATTAGCTACATGATAATGGGCAAGTTAACCCTCATTCTTACTTTGTTTCTAAATTTGGATGAAACCAACCCCCAAAGGTTAAAGAATTAAAAGGCATACTCATGTAATGTAGTTACCCAGAGATATGGAAAGGGCTTAATCATATAACCTATAATTTTAGAAATAGAAGTGATATTTATTGAGTATATCATATGTATTATACAACATGTTAAGTACTTCTTATGTTAACATCCTATGTTAACTCATTTAGGGGTCAAAATAATTCTGAGTTGCTAATTATTATTCTCATTTTAGAGAGGAGAAAACTAAACCTCAGTAAGATGCAGTAATCTGTCTTAAGCCACACAGCTGGAAAATCTTAGCAGTAGACCTGTAAAGCAAGTTACTCCAAAGGCTGTGCTCTTTCCATTATTTTATGATGCTTCCCTAAAATGGATCTTAAAAAGTCTTTAACACTCAAGTTCCAATAGTGTGTTTTATATCAACATTATGTTTTATTTACTTTATTAAAATCCCCTTTTTTATTACATTCAGGAGATTATTTCAGAAATATTGTTTTTCACTTTCTTAATTTATAATTACCCTAAAAATTGTTCAGGAAAACTGAGTTCATAAAACCAATTGTTAAAGTGGTCAAAATGCACTGATTTGCTGCATAGTTGCCATTTAATATAACATGGATGGTTGTCTATTCAATTTATGAACCCATGTTATAACAAGATGTTTTGGCAGCTATAAAAATGATTGCATCTTTAGCAAGTCTAATGAGGGTAGGGCGGAGAGGAGAATAGGTTCTGAATAAACTGTGGGAGTTCATGCCAACAGAGGTTAGTTACCACATCTTGACTAGCAATAATAGTTCCTACCATCACAGCACACATAATAAAATCTATTATTTGGAAATTGTATGACTCTAGAATAGAATGCATTTCCCATGAAAACCTCTTTCTCTCAGATCTTTTTGATTCCTTAGGATTTCCTTAATCCTCTCCCATTTATACAATTTCTTTTAAAGGAAGTTCAACAAATGAAACAATTTAACAATCAACATAGAACATATTTCCTGCCACTCCCTTTGCAAAAGATGTCAGAGAGTCTCCCCAGAAATAGTCAACTAAAATTGTAACAAAATGTGAAGATCTGTTATACAGTATAAGGTATTTTCTAATCCTTCAAATTATTAGTATATTTAAGGATATGAGCTTTAAAAAGAGTCAATAGCAAAGTTATTTTATTGCATCATTCATATGCATTTTATCTTTAAAACTTTATTACAGATATTTGTATAGATCAATAAAACTTACCAAAAAGAAGTTCTAAAAATAAATTGCCAAGAATTAATATCAATTTAAGAATAATATTATAGACAGATGGAATATTACCTTATTGAAATGATGCTCAAATTTATTCAAAAGAAACAACATATGAGAAAAAAATTTTTAAAGAATGGTAGCGAAGGGGGCGCCTGGGTGGCTCAGTGGGTTAAGCCACTGCCTTCGGCTCAGGTCATGATCTCAGGGTCCTGGGATCGAATCCCGCATCGGGCTCTCTGCTCAGCAGGGAGCCTGCTTCCCTCTCTCTCTCTCTGCTTGCCTCTCTGTCTATTTGTGATCTCTCTCTGTCAAATAAATAAATAAAATCTTAAAAAAAAAAAAAAAAGAATGGTAGCGAAGGAGAATATTAAAGTATATTATTATCGTTGAATAACTAAAATTGCATGGTACTGATATAGGAAAAGATTCAATTGAGTAAGAAAGAGAATCCAGAAACAAATCCAAATACAATGAGAATTTCGTATATGGGAGTGCCTCATTTCAATTCAGTGGAGAAAGGACTCAAGATTCAATAAATTCTGTTGGGACAAATGAATCACCATTTAGAAAAAAATGATACTATTAGGGAAAATGTAATATTCACCATTTAAGAAAAAAAGTACTTAACACCTTACATTAAAACAAATTCTAGGTGGGCTTGGGTGGCTCCGTCAGTTAAGCCTCCGACTCTTGATTTCGGCTCAGGTCATGATCTCAGGGGCATGAGATCGAGCTCCATGTCTCAGTCTCTATGCTAGGCAGAGAGCCTGCTTAAGATTC
This sequence comes from Lutra lutra, assembly GCF_902655055.1. Lineage (NCBI taxonomy): Eukaryota > Metazoa > Chordata > Mammalia > Carnivora > Mustelidae > Lutra > Lutra lutra. The sequence continues at coordinate 102,908,229 of NC_062282.1, read as the reverse complement.
TCTCTCTCTCTTTCCCCCTCTATCCTTCACCCCTCCCCTCTCCCTCTCTTTACCTTCTAAAACAAAACCAAAAACAAACTCAAAATGGACTAAAAACAAGCAAAATCTATAAAAATACTAAAAGAACCTATAGGCTTGCTTGTAAGGAATAATTTTTATGCTTTCAATAAAAAAGCCAAGAAAAAAAAAAGTTTTTCAATACTGCTGTTTTGATTACATAAACATTTAAAACTGTATAGGGAAAAAAAACCTCTGCATGGTTAAAAGGCAAACAACATATTGGGGAAATATTTACAGCAAATGGCAGAGGAAAAAATCTTTAATTTATAAGATGTATTAATCAAGAGAAAAATACATAAACTCCTCTAGAAATGCAGGCAGAGGATACTATTTTGGACTGCTCGTTGAACCCCCAAATCCATTCTCTCTTGCTTTCATAGTAATAGATTTATATCTGGGCATATGGCCACCCAGCTGGAAAATATTCTGTACAGCTTCTCCTGCAGTTAGGTGTGGCCATGAAACTTAAATTCTTGTCAAAAGAATGTGAGCTGATGTAATATGTGCAACTTCTCTTTCACTTGTTGAATAGCAAATTACTCGTCTTTCATTTTTTTTTCCCCCTCACTCTTTCTTCCTTACTGGGGGCTGAAATATAGACTAGAGATAATCCCATTCTGTCAATCCAGGTTAAGAATAAATAACACTTAGGGTTAGTACAACCCGATATAGAACCGGGATCCCAAAATTACTATGGTGAGCAGAACCACCCAATCAGTTGGGACTACTTACTATTACATGAGAAAGAAATAAACTCTTATCTGATTTGAACCGTTGTATTTTGGAGTCTCTTGTGCCAACAACTTAGCCTATATATTAATAGAATAAAAAGGCAATTCCAATAAGAATGAAATATTAATGGCTAATATGAGAGAACACATGCTTTCTCTTTTATTATCTAAAAAGGACACATTAAAATAACCATGGAATAATATTTTGACACTACAAGAAAAAACTAAGAGACTGATAAAATCAATAAAATCTAGTTTTAAAAACAAGTATGTCAAAAATGTAAAACTGTACCATCTTTGGCGAAAATAACAGGACAAGAGTGCAAACATATATAGATAAAAATGATTATCACAAGGTTATATATAAAACAAAAAACTGAAACCCTGGTAGGATAAGGTAAATAAATTCTGGTACCTCCATATAGTAGAACACTAAAAATGACTAAAGCACAAAGAGAGCTTTAAAATGATGCACTAAATGATGATTTGAAAGACTGAGGCAAGTGATCTTTTGTCATGATAGCAGACCACTTAACACATAAGATAAAAAAAATTAGCTTGCACTCTAGGAGAGTATATATGAAAAAAATGACACATAGTTTAATAAAAAAGACATAAAATTTATGATTTCTGAACTCTATCATGAGAAGAATTGCTGCAAAATATTAACATAGGATAGAATATTAACATAATTTTATCATTATTAATGGTCTAAAGTGCTTTGTTAAATTGAATCAAATTTTGATAGAGAGCAAAAACTGTCTTTTTTAAAAAATACTTTATTTATCTATTTGACAGAGATCACAAGCAGGCAGAGAGGCAGGCAGAGAGAGAGAGGGAGAAGCAGGCTGCCTGTTGAGTAGAGAGCCCAATGCGGGGCTCGATGTGGGGCTTGATGTGGGGCTCGATGTGGGGCTTGATCCCAGGGCCCTGGGATCATGGCCTGAGCGAAAGGAAGAGGCTTTAACCCACTGAGCCACCCAGGCACCCCTAAAAACTGTCTTTAAAAGTGCAGTTTATACCATGTAATATTACATGACAGATACAATTAGAAAGAAAGCTTATTGAAAGAGTAATATATGTATAACTAGGTTTATTGTTATTTATGATTGGAAATACACAACACATAATGGAAAATAATAAAATAAAAGTAAACTTTATTAAAAAAATTTAAAAAATAAGGGGCGCCTGGGTGGCTCAGTGGGTTAAGCCGCTGCCTTCGGCTCAGGTCATGATCTCAGGGTCCTGGGATTGAGCCCCGCATCGGGCTCTCTGCTCAGCAGGGAGCCTGCTTCCTCCTCTCTCTCTGCCTGCCTCTCTGCCTGCTTATGATCTCTGACTGTCAAATAAATAAATAAATAAAATCTTTAAAAAAAAAAAATTTAAAAAATAAAAAATAAAAGTAAACTTTAGTTTCACTAGCAGAAGCTTGACTACTTTGAGTTATCCATCTACTACACAATGCCCTGCAGCTTTGCCCTATGCAAACCTTCCTCCCAAAATAGTTTTAAATACCAGAGGAAACTCTTGAGTATTTATTTCCCAGAGATGGTGGAAAAGCCAAAAGCCTCCAAATTTTTAGAAGTCTGGTGTTTTATCTTAAAAATTCATGTACATTTGGCATTCCACTCTAGGTTCAGTACAACACAATTATGTTTTAAATTTCTAATTTAATTAGTTGACATGTTCTTCCAGATCATTTTTGTAAAATCAGCATTGAAGAAAACATGCCACATTTATCCTGTGGCCTTTTTCTAGCTACAAAATATGTATATAATAAAAAAGAACCATAAGTTTTGGATTAAATCCTAGCTCTGAAGCTAGGCAAGTTATTTACCCTAAGGCTCCATTTACTCTTCTGTATAATGGAGGTGACAATGCCTTGGTATGGGGTCTTGATATAAAAGAGTAGAGCAATATTTAACAAAGTATAAGCCTCTGTTAAATTTTATCCCTTACAATACAATGAACATTTACATATTACTTTGTTGTCAGTTATGACTTGACCATGATGCATTTTAACTATCAATTACTGTTCTACCAGCTTCTACTTTATTTAACAATTAAATTAATACCTGTAATTGTGCTTTCCTTAGCTGTTGGCTGGTAATTTGAGCTTTTTGTTGCATCATATTTTCAATTCGTTGGTTGACTTGCTTTTCTTTCTTGAGCTCACTTCCATAAAATCTGGACCCCTATGTAAGAAAAAAAACAAAGCATAAGAAAAGAGTCAGACAGAAAGCATCACTGCCGTACAGACTAGAATCAGAATAACTGAATTCAAAACTTAGTACCACTACTTACTAGGAACTACTAACTAGAAACTTCCTGGGAATCCTAACACTACTTAATCTTTCTATGTTTCAATTTCCTTGCCTGCAAAATGAATTTATAGTTACCTAGAATTGTTGAAGCAGTATTTATAAGTACAAACTCTTCGAGATGAGTATGGATATGTTACTCCAAAAATAACAATGTGTCCTAGACAGGATCCATAGGGCATATCCAAGGCCTTAGTCATTTGGGTCATCAGCTATCTCCTTCACTTTTACTTAAAAAGTACTTAAGGGCTCCTGCATGGCTTAGTCGGTTAAGCATTCGATGCTTGATTTCTGCTCAGGTCATGCTTTCAGGGTTGTGAAATCGAGCCCTGTGTTGGGTTCTGCACTGGGCATAAAGCCTGCTAAAATTCTCTCCCCTAGCCCCACCTTTTCTAAAAATAATAATAAAAAATTTAAAAAATAAAGGATTTAAAAAATTTTAACGTTATCCATTAAAGAAAATGTAGACAATCACTCTTAGAAAATTACCTATCATCCCATCACTAAACATAACATCTAATTTTATCCACTCATCAGGCTGATGGAAATTCAGATTATTTTTACATTATGGCTTTAATGAAAAATGCTGCAATGAAGATTCATATACACATTTTTGCATGGACATGTTTTCACTTTCCATAGGTACCCAGGAGTGGAATCTCTGCATACTAAACCTTTTGAGGAACTGCCAGAACTCTTTTCCAAAGTGGCTGAACCGTTTTACAATTCCATCAGCAATGTATGAAGGTTCCAGTTTTTCCATATCCTTATCAACATTTGTTATTGTCTGTCTCATAGCCATTCTAAACTACAATAGTGTGAATGGCACCTCAATGTGGTTTTAATTTGCATTTCCCTGATGACTAATGATGCTGAACATCTTTTCATGTGCTTAGGAGCCATTCTTATCTCTTTAGTGAAATGTCTATTTATATCTTTTGCCCATTGTTTGTTAGGTTGTCTTATTAATAATTTGTAAGAATTCTCTGTATATTCTGGATATAAATCTTTTATCAGATAAATATTTTACAAATACTTTATACTAGTATGTTGCTTATCATTTTCTTTTTTAATTGTGTCTTTGAAGTGCAAAAGTTCTGAAATTTGATGAGGTCTAACTTGTCAACTTTTTCTTTTATTGACGGCACTTCTGGTGTTGTACCTAAGAAATGCTCGTCTAGACAAAAAACATTTGTCTAACCAAATGTCTCAAAGATTTTCTCCTATCTTCTAGAAGTTATTACCATGTGAGCCCTTACATTTCACTCGATTTTTAGTTCAATTTGTGTATAATAGGAACCGAGGGTCTCAGTTAATCTTTTTTGCATGTGGATATCCAGTTGTCCCAGGTTTATTTGCTGAACAGACAGACTATCCTTCTGCCTTGGTTCTTTTGTCAAAAATCAATAAGTATCGGGGCGCCTGGGTGGCTCAGTGGGTTAAGCCACTGCCTTCGGCTCAGGTCATGATCTCAGGGTCCTGGGATCGAGTCCCGCATCGGGCTCTCTGCTCAGCAGGGAGCCTGCTTCCCTCTCTCTCTCTCTCTCTCTCTCTGCCTGCCTCTCTGTCTACTTGTGATCTCTCTCTGTCAAATAAACAAATAAAATCTTTAAAAAAAATCAATAAGTATCAATACAAAGATTTACTTCTGGACTCTTAATTCTGCACCATTGTTCAATATGTCTAAGCTTATGGCAGTACCACACTGTTTTGATAACTATAGCTTTATAGTAAATTCTAAAACAGGAAAGTCAAAGACCTCCATGCTTTTCCTTTTCAAAACTATTTTATTTTATTTTATTTTTAAAGATTTTATTTATTTACTAGAGAGAGAGGGGGAGAGAGAGAGAGAAAAATCACAAGCAGGGAGAGCAGCAGATGGAGAGGGAGAAGCAGGCTCCCCAAAGAGCAGGGAGCCCAGTGCTTGATCCCAGGACTCTAGAACCATGACCCCAACCAAAGGCAGAGGCCTAACCAACTGAGCCACCCAGTTTGCGTGCTCCAGTTTGGACTATTTTACATGTTTATCCATTTTCACATAAATTTTAGGGTCTGTTAATCAATTTCTGCAGGGGGAGAAAAAAAGCCCCTGGAATTTGGATGGGGAATTGCACTGAATCTGCAGATCAATTTGGGGAGAACTATCCTCTTAACAGTATTAAATCTTCTCATTCTTGAACATGTAATGTCTCTCCATTTTTTTTTTTTTTTAAGATTTTATTTATTTATTTGACAGAGAGAGACACAGCGAGAGAGGTAGGGAACACAAGCAGGAGGAGTGGGAGAGGAAGAAGCAGGCTTCCCGCTGAGCAAAGAGCCTGATGTGGGGCTCAATCCCAGGACTCTAGGATCATGACCTGAGCCGAAGCAGACACTTAACAACTGAGCCAGCCACCCAAGCACCCCAGTGTCTCTCCATTTTTTAAATCCTTATCTGCCCTCAATGAATTTTTGTAATTTTCATGGTAAAGCTGTTGCATTCCTTTTGAAATTCCTTAAGAGTTTTTATATATAACATCATTTTATTTGTGAAGAGATAGTTTTAGTTCTTTCTTTCCAAACTAAATGCCTTTTATTTCTTTTCCTTGCCTACCTACACTGGCTAGAACTTTCAGGACTATGTTGCATAGAAGACATGAGAGTGGGTACCCTTGCCTTGTCCCTGATTCTAGGAGAAAAGGGCATTCCCGGAATACATCCCATTTAGCCATGGTATATAATCTTTCTTTTATAGTGTTGAATTCAGTTTGCTAACATTTTGTTGAGGAGTTTTATATTTACAACGATCTATAATCTTCGGCTTGTTTGGGTATAGTGTCAAGGTGATACTGGTCTCATAGAATGAGTCTGTAAGCGTTACATCCTTCTTTATTTTCTGGAAGGGCTTGTGGAATACTGGTATTATTTCTTCTTTAAATGTCAGATAAAATTCATCACTGAAGCCATTATGACTCAGTTTTTTTTTGTTAGGGGAGGTACAGAGAAGATTTTTAATTACTAAATTTATTTCCTTATTAAAGGTCTATTAAATTTTCCATATTTTCTTAAGTCAGTTTTAGAAAAATTATAAATTTCTTGAAATTTGTCTAATTTATTGGGATTTGTTTTAAAATACTCCAATCTCAGGATGATTGAGTGGCTCAGTCGGTTAAGCCGCTGCCTTCGGCTCAGGTCATGATCCCAGGGTCCTGGGATTAAGTCCTACATGGGGCTCCTTGCTTGGCAGGGAGTCTGCTTCTCTCTCCACCTCTGCCTGCCGCTCTGCCTGCTTGTGCACTCTCTCTCTCTCTCTCTCTGACAAATAAATAAATAAAATCTTAAAAAAAAAATAAATACTCCAATATCTACCTCCAAAATTCAGTAGGGAGGGTAACATAGATAAAGCAATATTTACAAAAATGTTGATTAACTATTGATGGTGGGTGATTATTACCCAGGAATTCACATTAACAATCTAATTTTGTGTATGTTTAAAAAAAGTTTTAAAGAATTGTTGTGAAGCAGTAACAATTAGAAAATATCCATTAAAGAAGATATTTATGATGAACTTCCTATCCCACCACATTAGACAATAATATATTACATAAAATATATACTTTAATATATTAATATGTAATTTATTTTTATTAATTTAAACATAAATTCTATATTTTAATAATATAAATAATTCAATATATTAATATATAAATATATGTAAGGCATATGTCAATCAGATGATATGTGTATACTGTTCTATGATTCATATGTATATACAGTTGAACCTTGAACATCATGGGTTTGAGCCGTACGGGTCCACTTACACATGGATTTTTTTCAATAAATATAGTGTAGTACTATAAATGTATTTTCTAAGATTTCTTCATAATATTTTCTTTTCTCTAGCTTACTTTATTATAATATGTAATACATATAATATACGAATTTTGTGTTAACCAACTGTTTATGTTACTGGTAAAGCTTCCAGTTAAGAGTAGGCTATTAGCAGTTAATTTTGACGAGTCAAAAGTTGTACATGGGTTTTCAACTGTGTGTAGGAGGGGGTAAGGGTAAGTGATCCTAACCCCCACACGGTTTATGTGGTAGAGCAAAGTTTTGAAAATATCTAAGATACTCTTGAAAAAGAACAAAGAGCAAAAAAAGAACTTGACCTAGCTGTTATCAAGACTTCTTATAAAGTACTGTAACTAAGGTCATTTCATAAAGATATAAAAACAAATAAAACAGTAGAATAGAAGAAAGCACTGCAGATCAGTAAGAAAAGGATGAACTATTTAATACGTGTTACTGGGACACAGAGAAGAGAGAGGAAAGATAGGGAAATCTAGGGTCGCTTAAATATTCTATTTTTTTTTTTTTTAGATTTTATTTATTTATTTGAGAGAGACAGTGAGAGAGAGCATGAGCGAGGAGAAGGTCAGAGAGAGAAGCAGACTCCCCGTGGAGCTGGGAGCCCGATGTGGGACTCGATCCCGGGACTCCGGGATCATGACCTGAGCCGAAGGCAGTCGTCCAACCAACTGAGCCACCCAGGCATCCCAAATATTCTATTTCTCAACATGAAAACTAACAGCATAGGTTTTATTCCTATTTTTAAGTTTTATGGTCAAAATTTCACAAAAGCCTCAAACAGAAACAGAGTAGTAAACAAATATATAAAACTATCACTGAGATTTCACAACTAATATTTTGCCTAATTTCCTTCATTGATTTTTTAACTGAACAGTTTTAAAGTAAATTACAGATATGATGACATTTAACTATTCCATACAGTATTTTATTATGTATCTTTTAAAAAAATATTTTATTTGTTTATTTGTCAGAGATCACAAGTAAGCAGAGAGGCATGCAGGGGAGGGGGAAGCAGACTCCCTGCTGAGCAGAAAGCATGATGTAGGGCTTGATCCCAGGACCCTGCGATCATGACCTGAGCCTAAGGCAGAGGCTTAACCCACTGAGCCACCCAGGCGCCCCTATTTTATTATGTATCTTTAAAAATAAGGTCATTGTGGGGCATCTGGGTGACTGTTGGTTAAATTGATTTCAGCTCAGGTCATGATCTCAGAGTCCTGAGATTGATCCCCATGATGGGCTCCAAGCCAGGCATGGAGCCAGCTTAGAGATTCTCTCTCTTTCCCTTCTTTCTGCCCCTCCCCACTGTTCGCCTGTGCTCTTTCTCTCCCCCGCCAAATTTTTTAAATTAAAAAAAATAAAAATAAGGCCATTTTGTAATCATAATAGCATTTTCACAGCTAATAAAATTGATAATAATTCCTTAATACTATATAGTACACTCTTCATATCCAAATTCCCTTAAATGTTCCAAAAATATTTGTTCAAACTAAGATCTAGAGTCCATATATTTTGTTTGCTTACGTCATCTCAATTCTTTTACTTTTAAAATATATCTCTATGTTAAACACTTAAAATATTATCTTCCCCTCAACTTTTTACTTTGGAATTTCCAAATTTTCCAACAGCTGAAAGAACAGTAGACTAAACATCCATATGTCCTCACCTAGATTCCTGCTACATTTAGTTTCTCCCACTACTCCTAGGTATAAGCGCATACACACACTCCTATATGTGCACTTGCACAAACATGCACACACACACACACACACACACACACATGCTCCTCTTCCTCTTTTTGGCTGAACCATTTAAAAGTGAGTTGCTGTGGATATCAGCACGCATTTCTTAAGAATAAGGATATTCTCTTAAAATTTACACCTTTCTACATGGATAGTTCATAATATACAAATGAAACAAAAAAAAATGTTAGAAGAAAACATTTAGGACCTTGGAGAAAAGCTTATGTAGTTGACTAATTCAAGTACGTACAAAAAAGCAAACAAAATAATTTCTGCACGGGATAAAGTACCATAAGCGAAGTCAAAAGATATATAATAATCTAATGGAAAATTGTGCAAAGGACAAGAGACAGTTTTCAAAAAAGGAAAATATAAATGGCTTTTTAAATATATGAAATATATGAAAAGTGGCTTTTTAAATATATGAAAAGATGTACTATCTCACTCTTCATAAGAGAAATGCAAATTAATGCTACACTACATTACTGAAGATTGGCAAATCCAAAAGCTTAGTTACACACTATCCTGGCACAGTTGCACCGTGATAATATACTGTCATGTACTGGCAGTGAAAATTTGAATTGATACATCCATTATGGAAGGCAACTGGCCAAATCATAAAAATTGCACATATATATATCCTTTTTTGCTATCTGTATTTGGTAGGGTAATTCCACTTCTAGAACCTCTCCTATCGTTTTACCTGCACACATATAATGTTATAAAATGCAAATTTATTCACTGTAGTATTGTTGGTAAAAACAAAAGACTAGAAATAACTGTTCATAATTAAACATTCTGACTGGTTCAATAAATTTTGTTATATTCACACACACAGGCATAAAAAAGAATGAACATTTTTACTTATATAGAAAGACCTCCAAGTTACATTAATTGAAACAAAACAAAAAACACAATTACAATATTCTCCTATTAAGAAAAAGGATGAAAAAAAACATGTATGTTATTGTGCTTTTACATGCATATTGTGTGTAGGTGAGGCAGAAAACTGGATGGCAAAAGCACGAGTAACAGAACAGAAGGGAGATTATTCCATACCCATTTGTTTTAATAAGATACATTAAAATGTTAAAAAGTATAAAAAAAGATATTTAAAACTTACTGATTTTATTTTAAACAGAAAGCAAAAAGCTACTAAGTTAGTGATAGCAAAATAAACAAGAAACTTACTTTTGTGGCTTCCATTATAATTTTGTTAATCTTCTCTTTATCTAATCCTTCCATTCCGGCTTTATTATCATTAAGTCCCACTCTAAGCAGAAGATCATCTTTGTAATTTCCACTCTTTTCCTTGGTGTTATCCATGGTATAAACTTAAAAGTTTTCTGTTATCTGAAAAAACATAAAAAATAAGCAGTGCTTTTTAAAGCATTCATGGTGAGGAAATGGGCAATTAAAAGTTAAAATGAGGGGCGCCTGGGTGGCTCAGTGGGTTAAAGCCTCTCCCTTCCGCTCAGGTCATGATCCCAGGGTCTGGGGATCAAGTCCTGCATCCAACTCTCTGCTCAGCGGGGATCCTGCTTCTCTCTCTCTCTCTGTCTGCCTCTCTGCCTACTTGTGATCTCTGTCTGTCAAAGAAATAAATAAAATCTTAAAAAAAAAAGTTAAAATGATATAGAATCTGCCAAACAAGTAAAATATTTAAGAATTTTTAGCAATTGAGGAATTATTACTACTCAGATTTTTAAATTACTATCCCTAGATTATTGTACTTTCAGAGGGATTGATGGAATTAACATTTCCTACAACTTTTGTGCCCGCTACTATGCTTGGCACTTCACACTTGAACCTCACACAGTAACCCTGCCCTGAAAACTATATTTTATTATCCCCAATATAGAGAGAAAAGAAACCTGAGTCTTAGAACATGTCTACTGATGCCAATTTTCTAATAAGCGACAATATCTGTGTTGAAATCCAGGCCTGAGTCCAAAGTTTGTGTTTTTCACATATTAACACACTGTATAGGAAATAAATACAAAATAACACTTCCTCTCCAAATCATGATAAGTTCAATAGCATTCATTACCCACTGTATTCAGAGTTCCATGTTTTAAAGCAGTAGAAAAAAATACAGAAAAAAAAATCTGTTGATTTCTAGGATATTATTGCATTTTATACTGTTATGTGACTTCTAAAGTTAAGAAAAATCCTGTTGTATAATAATTCTTTAATATCTTTAAATAGTTCTTTATCATTTACTTTCACATATTTAGCTTTTTAAAATATTTATAGTAACCATGCAAGACAGATTTGGTTATTCTCATTCTATGGAGATAGAAATTGGGAGTTTCAAGAAGGTTAAGGGAATTGGCCATCCTAAGTCTGCTAATGAGCAAAAGAACTGGTGTGAATCTAAGTCTTCTTACTCCAAGCTAATACAGTTGCCATAACATCACAGCTGTTTCCAATTTGAGTCCACTTATGCTACAAAGAAATGACCAGGTGAACAGCTGGCATGCATCTAACAACAAATTATGCCAGGGATTTATTTGCATGATTTAGAGAGGGCTCATTTATTCTGTTTATTCTCTGCTGTCTTAAGGACCTTTTCTTTTCCTTTTCCTTTTTTTTTTTTAGGTTGACATCCATCACCACATAGTTACACAATTTCTTTTCTTGTGATGAGAACTTTTAAGATCTCTTTGCAACTTACAAATATATGATACAGTATTAACTATAGTCACCATCCAATACATTAAACCCCCATAATTTATTTTATAGCTGGAAGTTTGTACCTTTTGACCACCTTTACCCATGCCACCAACCCCACTCCACCTCTAGTAACTACCAACTGTTCTCTGCATCTATGAGTTCAGGTTGTTGTTGTTGTCATTTGATTCCACATACGAGATAAATAAATCAGAAGGTTTGGGGGTAGGAACCAGATATCAGTATTTTTTAAGGCATGCTCAGGTTAGTCCAATGTGCCCATTACTATCTAAAATTCTTGGGGCACCTGGGTGGCTCAGTGGATTAAAGCCTCTGCCTTTGGTTCAGGTCATGGTCTCAGGTCATGGTCTCAGGGTCCTGGGATAGAGCCCCACATCAGGCTCTCTGCTTAGCAGGGAGTCTGCTTCCTCCTCTCTCTTTGCCTGCCTCTCTGCCTACTTGTGATCTTTCTCTGTCAAATAAATAAATAAAAATCTTAAAGTTCTTAAATATTTTACTTGTTTGGCAGATTCTGTATCATTGGCGCTATTATTTCCCAGTGTCCAAGAGAATATAGACTAGTATTCTGTTTTTATCATTTGACTTTTCTCCCCAACTATCACATTCAGCCAAACAGCACCCTACATCTTGTGTTATGCTTTAGTAGCCCAATTACTTAACATTTTCTAATAAGACTGTTGAATGTAATTCATTCATATTTCCCCCAAACCAACACTACTGAAGAGTTAAGAGGCTGAATGCAGAGATACTACATTTAAGTTGCCTTGCCCTTTATTTTTAAAGATTTATTTATTTGAGAGAAAGAGAGCATGAGTGGAAGGGGCAGAGGGAGAGGAGAGATAATCTCTCCTGAGATAATCTCAGGCAGACTCTGTGCTCAGCACAGAGCCCATCTTGGGGCTCTATCTCATGACATGGAGATCATGACTTAAATTGAAACCAAGGGTCAGACACTCAACTGACTGTGCCACCCAGGCTCCCCAAGCTGCCTTGTCCTTTATGTGATGAAATGTATGAAAGGGAAAGAAACATTTATTGAATGTCTATTATTTCATAAAGAATATATTAGCCCCAAAACTCTGAGAAGTATTGCTTTTGGTCCCAAATTAGATGAGAAGAACTGGGTTATTACCAGCAATGCTGGTACCAGTCAAAGTTGTGATAGGTAAAGTTAGTTTTCAGCTACCTTCCTGTCTTGTTGATGTCCAGTTACCAGATCATTTATGTCTAGTTTCATGAGGATAAGTTTACTATCCTCTACGTGTTAATGACTCCCAACTTTATAGCTGCAGTCCAAATGCCCATCTGGCATCCTAAATTTACCATGTCCAAAACCAGTCTTGTCATCTGCCACCATCCCTCAAACCAGTTCCACTTGGATGCAGCCCTGAGCCTCATCTCAGTTGGTGGCAACTCCATTCCCTTCCAATTGCTCATGCAAATAACCCTGTCATCATTCTTGAGCTCCCTCTTTCTCACACACCCCACATCCAAATTGTCAGCAAATCCTATGAACTCTGATTTCAAAATGTACTCTGAATTTAACCACTTGTGTACTGTCATTGTTTTCACTCTAGTCTGAATCACCACAATCTTGCCTGGATTAATGCAACAGACTCTTATATAGTTTCTGCCCTCCATGTCGTCAATTATCAACACAATGGCCCAACTGATTCTTCTAAATCACAAGCGGAGTCACACCACTCTTCGTTGAAAACTGTACAATGGCACACCAATCTTACTCTGGAATAAAAGCTAAATACCCACCAGAATCTGGATTCCAATTACCTGTTACCTGTCTACCCTCTTACCTAATACTCTCCCCCTTGCTCACTACTCTCCAGGCACACTGGTCTCTTCGTTGTTCCTCAAATCTGGTAGGCACATTCTAACCTTGAACTCTCTCCTTTAGGGTTCTTCAGCTAGTTATTCTTTTGACTAAACTCTCTTCAAGTGTTTGCTTAAATGTTACCTTCTCAATGCGGATTTACCTTGACCTCCTTATTTAAATTGCAGCTTGAGTAACACCTCCCACCCCCCTCTTCCCAATGCCCCATGTTTTTATAGCCCTTATCATTTCCTAACATAGTAATAAACATAAGTTTACTTGTTATGCTTATCATCTATCTCTCCTGTGACTATGGAAGTTCCAACAGGGCAGGGAACGTTGCTTTTTATTTGTTTTAACTGATATATCCCAAAAGCCTCAAACAGTACTTGGCAGAGAGGAGGTGCTCAATAAATAATCTGCTGAATGACTGAACTCAGTTTATATCATTTTTTCGTTCTCTTATTCATATAGCAAGATTACACAGCTATGTTAAAAGATTGTGACAAAAACTACTTTTCTAAAGTTAATAATTTTAAAATAATTTTAATATACTAAATAATAAAATTATATATAAATTTAATAAAATAAATAATAAAATAATTTTAAAATACTTGTAGTTAATAATTTTAAAATATTGGGGCGCCTGGGTGGCTCAGTGGGTTAGGCCGCTGCCTTCGGCTCAGGTCATGATCTCAGGGTCCTGGGATCGAGTCCCGCATCGGGCTCTCTGCTCAGCAAGAAGCCTGCTTCCCTCTCTCTCTCTCTCTGCCTTCCTCTCCGTCTGCTTGTGATCTCTCTCTGTCAAATAAATAAATAAAATCTTTAAAAAAAAATAATTTTAAAATACTTGTAGTTTTTCCTCATTTCAACATTAAATATGTAACAACAGGTATATGAGTTGATTTTATAAACTTTTATTTTCCTAAGATATTTGATAGTTAAAATGATTATAGCTTTTGGGACTTGTATTAAAATATAAGAGTATTTTGATTTTACATGTTAGAATGTTTGCTAAGTCCCATTAATACTCAAAAGATTCTAGCTTATATTTATTCTTTGGGAAATTAAATTGCCTTGTTTAATTTTTTTGATTTAATATTTTTCAATTATATCTAAATCTACAAAAAATTATTGGACAAAGTTAATAAAACATACTAAGTTTTTTTTTAAAGATTTTATTTATTTATTTGACAGAGAGAGAGAGAGAGAGAGAGATCACAAGTAGGCAGAGAGGCAGGCAGAGAGAGGAGGAAGCAGGCTCCCTGCTGAGCAGAGAGCACGATGTGGGCCTCGATCCCAGGACCCTGAGATCATGACTGGAGCCGAAGGCAGAGGCTTTAACCCACTGAGCCACCCAGGCGCCCCACTAAGTTTTAATATACTTGAATTCCTATGAGTTCCTTTTAGTACTATCATTTATGTCCCTGTGGTGAGTCTGCTTTTGTTTTTATTGGTTAGTGTTTCGGTTATTTTCAAATTTCTAGAATCTCTCATTAGTCCTGGTTATCTCTGTTCTCCCCATTAGTTCTGACTAAATTTCTTTAGAAATCCATAAACTGAAATGGAGAGCTAGCTCCCATCAGAGATGATCACATAATATTCACAAAAGATGCACAAAAGGTTATCACAAAGTATTTTTCAGGGAAGTGAGATTTAATATTACTTTAAATGGCTTTGTGAGGGAAGTAATAATGTAAGTGCCTAGCGGCATCTGGGGTATAATAAACTCTCAATCAAAAGTTAATTATTAAAGTTAAGCCAAATTTCCAGAGCTGTGAAAATCACTAGTCTGACTTTCCTTACTTCTCTCTCTTCAAGATACAGAAACTTGGAAGGAAAAAAAATCGCTATAAGCATCCTCAAGAAAAAGCCAAAGTTCATGGATCACATGGATGAATTTTGTTTTGCTCCCGAAAAGCTATTTGTCCTATGATTATGAAAATGAAAATAAAACATTTTTATAGTTTGATACTACAAAGACAGTCAGTTTCACTTCAACTCAAAAGCACAAATGGTTACACAACGCAAAGGAAAGAACTTGGGTTCTTGTGGTTTAGTATATTGGTTTAAAAGCACATTTTCTCTGAAAATATTCAAATTCTACCCAGTCTCATTAGAACAGTAACTATTCAGGTTACCACTTAAAAAAATATAAGGCCAACCTTTGTTTTTGATGGTAGTAAGGATGGAAAATTAGATTTTTTTCAGCAGGAGTTCTGAGGAAGAAGTTTTAGAGTGCTAGGATTTCTCCTACCTATAAAAAGCTCACAAAACTATGTAAACAATATCACAAGTGATTAGCACATTGACCAAAATCACCCGGAATTAATCTACCAGAATATATGCAAAACACATGAAGGATAGTAAGAGAGATAAAGGAGAGAAGGTGGAAAGGAAAGGTGGGGGGAAAGAGGACAAGGAAAACTAAACTAAAAAAACTAAATTACAGTAAGGTCCTAGGTGGAGCTTGCTTCCTATTTCTAACCCACTATAAATAACCAAACCCAAAAATCCTTCCAGAAAAACCTGTATATTTCTTAAGAACAAATATTATTTTTGATCCTCTAAATGTTCAAATATTTAACGTTTGTTTGAACAGATTAAAGAGATTAAATAAAACTTCAGTCTGTGATTAAATGTTTTTACTATCTACATTTAAATACTATGAATTAAGAATATTACCCTAGTTTTAATTTCCCAGTTAATGCCTAACTAAACATTTTTCATTTATTATTAAAAATTTTTTTTAATTTTTAAGAAAACCAAAACCACAACCTCAAAATTTTAAGATTATTTTCTATATTTCTCTCCAATTATTTTACACACACCTATGTGACCACATATACTCAAACTACATGCACACAATTTTTATATCATGGGAATGAGGGCATGGATGCAACTTTGTATTTCTGGCTTTAGTTTTTAATATCTTTGCAAAATAAGATGTACAAAAAATTCAAAATTATTTCAGAATGAATTATTTGAAAGATTTTAAATGTATATGTATCACTGAGAAAAATAATAGAAATAATGTAACGCTACAGATCCCAAACCACAGGGATGTTTGCTAAAAGCAAACACAAGTTTTCACCAAGGATATAAAGTCTGAGAGAACTACGCATATATTCTCTTTGATTGCCTTTTTCCTTCCTGAGCTTTCTATTCATTTAATTTATTCCAATGAAGAAGAATGGGATAGAAGGCTCTTAAAAAGCCTACACTCTATCTAATCCTAGAGACATATAAAATTCACTTTTATATAATAAATAATTGAAGTTATCTGCTTCTTTGTACAGAATGAAAAATATCCTGATACAAAACACATTAATTAACGTGTCGACTCAATGGTAAATTCTCCAAAGCTCAGTGTGTTAAGTTTCTATTTTGATGATGAGTTACATATTTGGTAAAGTCTTCCAGAACCTTTAACAATGATGACTTTGTTTACACTCAGAAATAAGGGCACTCAGGACCTTTAACAATTGTGAAAAATTAACTTTATATCTTATAGAAGTCGACTATTTCTGAGAATGTTGATTCATTAACATGAAGGAAGTATACTGAGAGGTTCTTTCTTTGGGTATTAGGTTCTTTCTTTGGGTATTAGATCAAGTCAGCAAAAACATTCACTTACATAGACTGATACTGTACAGACTAATGTTGTTTTAGTTGAGGTATACAGTAAAATACATAAATTTAAAGGGACAGTTGAAAACATGTTTTTAGAAAAGAAGAAAAGGGTCCTCCTGTAGTACCTTTTTTGGTACTGATTTTTTTTAAAGTTCTACAATCTCTAGTGTTACTTTTAATATAAAATTAAATCATATTAAAATTAAAATTTTATAAATTTTAATTTTATTAAAATTAAAAAAAATTATATTAAAATAAATTTTAAAATTTTTAATATAAAATTATGAAGCTGGGATAATAGGTGGGGTTATACTACTAACAGGAAATTGAGCTATTATAATATTTATCACTATACTACATCCTACATTATTGGAAGCATAATATTTAATAACAAAGTTGTACATGATATTATTTTATTTTCTTATCCTGGAAATGATGCTTTCAATTATCCCTCTGCTACACTGTTCTAGTGTTTTCTTGATATTGTTCATGATATTATTTCATGATCCAGTACTACTGATTTCTTAGGTTTCCTATAGCTCTAATTAGTCTACCATAGGAGTTTATTTTTTAAATTTATTTATTTTTGAAGATTTATTTATTCATTTGAGAGAGAGAGAGTACGTACATAGGCAAGAAGAGGGGTAGAGGGAGAGAATTCTCAAGCAAAGTGTGGAGCCCAAGGCAGGACTCCAACTCAGAGCCCTGAGATCATGGTCTGAGCTGAAACCAAGAGTCAGATGCTAAACCAACTAAGCCACCCAGGTACCCATCAGAGTAAGAATTTAAATTATATCTAGAATATTCTCAAAATAATCTCTAGAACTCTACTTTAGAACATGTATATTTTTAAAATGTAAATATATGCTAAATGTTTATATTAACAGAAATTTTAATCCCTTAATCTAATCCCTTAACTAAAAATGTACTTGTGTTATGTATATAATCTCACAGGTAAGCAAGATAAATCTCTACCTCTGGAGAACACCATAATTTTATTTAAAAAAAGGAAAATGGGGGCGCCTGGGTGGCTCAGTCATTAAACATCTGCCTTTGGCTCAGGTCATGGTCCTGGGATCCTGGGATCAAGCCCCACATCAGGCTCCCTGCTCAGCAGGAAGCCTGCTTCTCCCTCTCCACTCCTCCTGTTTATGTTCCCTCTCTCGCTGTGTCTCTGTCAAATAAATAAATAAAATCTTTTAAAAAATAATAAAATAAATAAAAAAGGAAAATGAATTCCATGCTGTAGTTTCCTTCTGGAAATTTTTTTTAAAAAATTTCCAATCTAGTAATTGTTGGAAATATTTTTCTCTTCCCAACCAGACCTCAAAGGGTGAGGAGTCAGAGTAGATGCTAAAATCCATTTATTTCAGCAGAGATTACAACCAGATAGCTTGTTACCTCCTTTACTCAAAGACCTGAAGCTAAGAATAATAGCAACCTAGTTTTGGGCT
This sequence comes from Lutra lutra, assembly GCF_902655055.1. Classification (NCBI taxonomy): domain Eukaryota; kingdom Metazoa; phylum Chordata; class Mammalia; order Carnivora; family Mustelidae; genus Lutra; species Lutra lutra. The sequence continues at coordinate 102,889,917 of NC_062282.1, read as the reverse complement.
TAAAATCTGGCTTCTCATTATATGATTACAATTTTTAAAAGATTAAAATATTCATCATTCTCAAAGGTAAGAGCTTGAATTTCTCAGATTTCAGAATTTTAAACCATAATGGCTCTAGCATATTTGCAAGACCTCTTAAGTTAATACTTTTGCCAAAACCACTTACCTAATGCGTTTGGGGCTCCCTGCTCAGCAGGGAGTCTGCTTCTCCCTCTCCTCCCCGTTTGTACTCTCTGTCACTATCTCTGTCTTTCTCTCTCAAATAAATAAAATCTTAAAGAAAAGAATTATTCATTTCTATACTGCCAAATATTTTAAGAAACATAATTTAACCCACAAATGAAATATGCATTTATTTATTTATTTATTTTAAGATTTTATTTATTTGACAGAGAGAGATCACAAGTAGGCAGAGAGACAGGCAGAGAGAGAGGGGAAGCAGGCTCCCTGCTGACCAGAGAGCCGGATACAGGGCTAGATCCCAGGACCCTGAGATCATGACCTGAGCCGAAGGCAGAGGCTTTAACCCACTGAGCCACCCAGGCGCCCCTATGCATTTCTTTAAAAAAAAAAAAAGACACACAACTTATTTATTTGAAAGAGAGACTGAGTGAGCAAGACAACACAAGCCGGAGGAGCGGTAGAGGCAGAGGGAGAAGCAGGCTCCCCACTAAATATTAGGGAGCCTAACTCAGAGCTGGAGCTCAACGAAGAGCTCAATCCCAGGACCCCGAGATCATGACCTGAGCTTAATGCAGATGCTTAACGAATTAAACCACCCAGGTGTCCCATACAAATGAAATATGCATTTCTTAATACTACTAAAATGATTACCTTTAAAAATACTTCATAGATGGTAAGAAAATGAAGAAAAAGTTACAACAAAAAGTTACAACATACCATAATATGTAATTAAGTGAAACACTTCTTACAAATAGAAGCAGAAGCAGGATGACAGGATGTCACACAAGAAAATGGGTTATAAAAGAAGGTGGTGACTTCCATCTTAGATGTTCTCATTCTCAACTTGGATTACTCACTCTGGGGTAACCAGCTGCTACGTGAGGCAGCCTGACAGAAGGTCCATGTGAATGCGTTTGGAAGCAGATCCTCTTCCAGTCCAGTCTTCAGATGAAACTGCAGCCATAGATAACAGCTTGACTGCAACCTCATGATCCAGAGACACCCAGTTAACCCATGCTGGGATCCTTGATCTACTAAAACTGTTAGATAATAAATTTATAGCTTACTTTTAAATTCTGTAGTTATCTCTTTATGTATCAGCACTGTACACAGACCAAAGTTTGAGTAACACTGCTAGAAAACAGTTGTATCCTAAAAATTAGTAATATTGTTGTTTGAATGAAGGTGAAAATTTTACATATACTAGTAAACTAATCAACTGCATAACTTCTATGCCAAATACATTTTTCTGCTAGAGTAGGTACAAGAAAAAAAAGGCAAGTTTTTTTTGTAGTACTTAATAAAGCTAAAATATAAATATCAAGAGGGCAATACCTGGTATAGTGCTAGGCCACTGAGCTTGTTACTTAATAAATAAATGTTGAATGAATGAATGATGGGTAAATTAATATACAGAAATAATAAAATTAATGGTAATACCTCAGTGAAGTTTTTTAAAATGCAGTAACTATAGAAAGTAACATTTGGATCTTCCAGTGTTTTACGTGTATAATTCTATTTAATTTTTCTAAGAGATGAGGAAACGATGGTGTGAAGACTTAGAGGTACCTTAAATAAATTAATAATTGCTGAATTTGAGACTGTATTTTAGGCCTAACTTCAAAACCCTCATGCTTAGCCATTACATGATAAATACAAAGAAGGTAAAATAAAAAATTACTGAAATCTTATCAAAAAAGAAGGAACAGTGGTTTTTTTTTTTGTAGATTTCAAGGAATGTGAAGGTGGTATAAATAATAGATAAAATCATTTATTACTGTAATATAAAACAAAATTTATGGTCTAACCTTATTTTTAGATGATATCATGATTTTGAAAACTCCCTAAAAGCCTAAGAAGTCTCTAAATGAAGAAATGAAATAATGACGAGGAAACGAAAATAAAATTATTAAAATATGATGTCCGTTCAGACTGTACTAAAATGTATTCGGGAACCAACTACAGACCTTTCTAGTGATCCAAAGGGTAATATATTCAATAATCATGGCATCTAAAACAAAGAGTTCACTTCTACCAGGGACTGTCTTATGTAATAATACCAACAAAAATTAATTTCTGCCTAAAGCCAACATAAAACAAAGGGAAAAAATTATTCAAAAAAAAAAAAAAAAAAGAATTTTCTGGGGAGCCTAAGTGGCTCAGTTGGTTAAGTGGCTGCCTTCAGCTCAGGTCATGATCCTGGGGTCCTGGGATCGAGCCCCACAATGGGCTTCCTGCTCAGCAAGGAGCCTGCTTCTCCCTCTCCCTCTCCCTGCAACTCCCCTTGATTGTGCTTTCCTTCTCTCTGTCAAATAAATAAATAAAATCTTTTGAATAAACAAAATCTTGAAAGAAAGAAAGAAAGAAAGAAAGAGAAAGAAAGAATGAATGAATCTTCTCTGAAAATGAAAACTTCCTAAATCTGGTCTCTGTACAAGTCAAAGTAGTAGCAGAAGTGATTTCTTGTTTACAATACTGTCAGTGGTTTCTTCCTTTTTCAATATATATCCAACCTCTCTAAAGCTGGGGGGGGTGAGGAAGATGCAAATAAAAAGCATGAAATTCCATAAAGGTTGGCCACATTGTTAAAAATACATATAAATAAATGATAACATTTTCAAACAACTTCCTTATGTTAAGCAGGTACTAAGTGTTTAAAAAGCATTCTCTCATGATTACTCACTAATTTAGATATTATCTCACTAAAGTATATATTGGTAAAATACATAAGGAAATTGAATCTTAGAGAATTTATGTAATTCACCGAGGATCACCAGAGGTGTCCAAGCTGAAATTAAAATTGAAGATTCTGGCTCCAGAGCCCACATTCCTTAATCAGTATGCTAAATATATATAATGAAGATGCCAGCAGGTTTATTTTATTTTTTTTTATTATTGAAAGATACTTTCATCAGACATAAATTTGACAGGCTTTTTTTTTTCTTTCAGTAGTTTAAAGATGTTGCTCCACTGTTTTCTAGCCTCCATAATTTGTTAAGATCATGATAGTTCATACTGTTGTTCCCTGTGTGTGATGTGTCATTTCTTTTTTTTTTTTTTTAAAGATTTTATTTATTTATTTATTTGACAGAGAGAAATCACAAGTAAGCAGAGAGGCAGGCAGAGAGAGAGGAGGAAGCAGGCTCCCTGCTGAGCAGAAAGGCCGACGTGGGGCTCAAACCCAGGACCTGGGATCATGACCTGAGCCGAAGGCAGCGGCTTAACCCACTGAGCCACCCAGGCGCCCCTGATGTGTCATTTCTTTCTGACCGTTTTCAAGTTTTTCTCTTCATTTTTGGTTTTCCTCAGTTTGGCTATGATGTACCCAGGCACAATCCCCCCTCCCCAAAAGAAAGAGCTACTCCAGGTTCCTGTATTTTCCATGAACACCTTCCCTTACTTCTACTTCCTCTTCAACTGTCCTTTTAAAGATATGAAAGTTTTCTCTGTCCTTGACATACAGCAGCAGTGCTCTTCTCAACCTCTCCTATCTCATATTGCATACATTTACATTTTCCCCCAAAATTACCCTCAGGGAGGAAGAGAAAAAACACTTCCTGAGCCTTAAAAATATCCTGACCCTTTTGTCAAGAATGTGAATAACAAAATCTGTTTAAATTATGCACCTGTTAAACTTCCGTCTGCAGTATCATATATTAATCTTAATCACAAAATAGTTAGGGTTTCACCCCATAAAAAACTAACAATAATCACTAGAAAGAAGCAAAGTTTTTTTTAGAAAAGACCTTCATCTCTGGAATTTATTAGCATTTTTTCATAGATTTTTCACATGTCTGCTTGAGGGCAAAAGAAAATATTTCTACATGTAGGGCACCAATCCCTTTGACTTCACTTTGGTTTTTGATAATTCTCTCAGATCATGATTTATACAGTGTGGTTCTACTATGAAATGCTTGCTACAGTGAGATCCCATGATCGCTATGCTTTTCCTTTGTAAAAAACTAAAACTTCTGTCAATATTTTATCATTAACTATTCTCAATGGGCAAATATTAAATACTTTATAAAAGATTTTTTATACATCTATTTTTAATGCAAAAATTTCACTGGATTATATAAAGATAAATTAAAGATAAAGATAATAATTTAATTAAATTCTATAAAGATAAATTAAAAATAAATTACTTTGATCTTTAATCAAGTACTTTGGAATCTTTAGGATGAATGCTTTATTTGGTCAAATTATTATTATTTTGGAATTAAAATGGCTAACCCTTTTACTTGAGATAGGAGAAGGAAATACAAACTAGTTTGTGGCTGGTTATAAAAAAGAAAATTAAGGAACATAGTTAATTAACCTTTGGTTTAAAAGAATCTATTAGACTCAGTTTTAGTTTTAGTTTCTTCTTCGAGCAACTTTATTGTAAGCACAGATATTTCATACCTTATTTTTTCTTAGAAACCTTCCAATGAACAAAATATTAAATTTTTAACAGAATAAAATTCACTCTATCTTGCAATTTCTATATGGATTCGATTCTTACAGATTGAAGATACATTATAGCGATCCCTTTATAAATGAAAGATACATTATGGTATCTTAGGGAACTTACTTTCCTATATCTTGAATATTTTGCTATTTCATTATCCTAGGAATTATTAATCATTTATGCTAAAAGATAAAATCATAAGAAAGTAAAATAATGGAATCATCAGAAAGATGACCTGGGAGTGAAATAAATTATCACTATTATATCATCCTTCAGTTTTCTAATTGTGTTGCCCACAGTATTACATCTTTGAAGGAAAAGTATAAGAAAAATATAGATAATATACACTATTATACACTATTTTTGCAAGGGGTTGGGTTTTGGTAGCTTTCAATGATGAAAGTTTTTAATGAAAGCTAAACATAGTTGAAAGTTCTGAATTGTTCACTTTCTGTCCATACTGACAAAGATAAGAAAACTGACAGAAGAGTTTCATAATTATTAGACAAATAGGAAGATGAATGTAAAGAAACTAATCACACTCTTGACCATAATGATGGTGAAGTTGATCTTAAAAACAAAATCTCAGAGTGAATTTTCAGATGACTCAAATAGATATCTTCTCAAATTTAAGAATCAATGAGTAAACAATGAATTTGTAAGAAAAGCAAATATGGCATTCCCATCCAGTTAGTCATTCAACAGGAAGGAATTCATCACAGAGTATTTTGCAACAAGAACTTGGAACATCCCATTTTGTTAACAGGACATATGACAGTTTATGATATTTATGCACTAAAAGTTACTTAATATGGCTTGTAAGTCAGCAAACGTCTAAGGCAGATGTGTATATAAAGGGGAAAGGAAGGAAATAGATGATGTAGAAATGAAAACCTTATTGGACTTGTATTTCTAAGGGTGTTTAAAATATAAGAGTGAAAATATTTTATAATTATGGAGGAAAGAAAATAGATGTCTTCTCTTTAACAAGATTATGAGACGTCAAAGTTTTCAATATTACTGCATTTTGATGTTATAAGCCCAAGATAAAGAATCTATTAAAGATGCATATTATACCTGGAATCTTTATTTATAAGATGGAAAGATCCAGGATCATGCATAAAAATTGATGAGTAGCTACTTGCTTTCAAAGGACGTTCATTACTCTTTTTAGAAAAATACAGAATAAAAATTTGTTTACTAAGATTCAATTTTTATTGCAATCCCTAATGAAGTTGTTGTTCACCATCTCTTGTTTGTTACTTCTCAAGATTATCCATAAAATTACTCAAAAATATAAAAAATAAAATGATAGATACAAATGACTATTTTTTTCTGAGAAATACTCTTATACTAAGACTTAAATCAATACATAATTCCTTTATCAACATTAGATAAAAGAATAATTGCAAAAGAAATCACTTAAATTATCTATAGATAATTAAAACATAGACTTGCTAGCACACCCCTTTAGTTATCACAGATAAGCCCTGTAAACTGTCTCTATAATATACTACTGCAGCTTAAAAATGTATGTGGATGAATTTTTTTCAAAAGAAAAACTTCAAACTAAGGAGAAACTATGCAACATATCCAGAATGTAATCAGGCTCTAACAGATTCTCAAATGTTTAATCATTTCAGGATAATAGTTGTCTTTGCTTTTGTTTTTTGAGTCTAAAATCAATTTTATATATATTGAAAGTACATATTATAAGTCTCTGAGTTTCAAAGTCCTAACTAGACTATTAATTAGCTACGACTTTGGGCAACTCAGTTAACTTCTCTGAGCATTAGTTTATATGTAAATAAGGATGTCTATTTTGCAGGATTTTTGTGACGCATGAACACCAAACATAATAAACCTAAAGCAATGTCTAATATTGAGTAGGTTCTTAACAAATGATACTTACTCCTTACAAAAAGCCATGCTGGAATTTGGTTCTTTAGTCTCTCATTAGTTTTAACCTGTTAGTAATTTTTTCTCCTGAGCCTTGTTAATTGCAGTTCCTACAGCTTCTCTTTATTTATTTATTTTTAAATATTTTATTTATTTATTTGACAGATAGAGATCGGGAGTAGGCAGAGAGGCAGGCAGAGAGAGAGAGGAAGCAGGCTCCCTGCTGAGCAGAAAGCCTGATGTAGGGCTCCATCCCAGGACCCTGGGATCATGACCTGAGCCAAAGACAGAGGCTTTAACCCACTGAGCCACCCGGGCGCCCCTACAGCTTCTCTTTAATCACCAACCACATAAACTTACTCTATGCCTCCTTAGATATTTACTGAACACTTACTATGTGACAGGCAATTTAAATCTTTACTTGTTCTTTAATAATACTGGCACTGTTAAAAACATATCAATATCATTACACACTTATTACCCTTATTCCTAGACAGTACAATGCTAGATAGCAATGAATCTATTAAATATGTGGTATAGATCTCCTATTTTTATAGCACCCTACAGGACAATCACATAGGAAGTCTTAATAAATACCTTAAATGAGGATGAACATAAACTGTATATTCATAAACTATATCACCATAACAACATGTATAGTTCTGTAACAATATTTCTCAGCTTACTTGACTAAGGAGAAGAGGATCTGAAATTACAGTAAAAGTGAAACAATGAAAGTGCTGGGGAGAAAAACAGGAAGCAAAACACATTTACAAAATAACCATTATGAGGATCCTACCAATATTTAAAAATACCACACTGCTTATACAGTAGGATTTCAACATATTGAAAAGCGAATTTCTCAATGTAAGTTAAAGAGGTTAAAATTTAGAGACTCAAAAGCTTGAGGGTTAAAAACAGAAAGAAAGTGTACATGCAGAGAGTGGGTATTAATAGCACTGTTCATCTATTATGAATGTGTACTGTGTACTTTTTAGACTAAAGATTTTTTACTGTTACAGTGAAATCTATGAAATACTAACCACTCCTGACAAGTTTTTATCCCACAACAACAAACAGATATAAATAAAAGATAATGGAATACAATTTCAATTTTATTCAATAGTAAGAAAGAATATTTCTGCTTAGAACATGCCTGGCTTGGCCCTCCTCTATACAAGAAGAAACAAGATTAAAAAAAAAAAAAAGGTAGCTCTATAAATTCGTCTCTAAAATCACTGTCTTACTGCCAAATGTTAGAACATTCTATGGGATGTGACATTTTCCTAAGTAGCAACATGCAGTGCAATAAGGTATCAATGAGTTCCTCCCTACACCCCATATAGTTGTCCTTGAGTTAAAAATGTTAAAAATCAATACACAAGGGAATCCAAGAGATATATGCAAAGTCACCTTAGGAATCAGAGTAACAGAATAAGACCTAGCAGTATGAACATAATATAATAATAATTGATGTTAATAAAAGTGTTTTGATCCAAATGGAGTGTGGGTGGTTAGAAAACAGAAGAAAGAAAAAAGAAAGCAAGAAAAGCAATTATTGGCAGTCCCTACTTAAATCTCCATCTCCATAACAGGAATAACCTAACTTAATGCTACTCATCATTTAGAATCATAATTATTCCCCTTGGAGGAAAACAAAAATATGAGATTAAGATATAGGAAGAAGACATCAAGCCTAGATTTGAGACCAGGAAGAAAAGAACAATCACACTGGCCTGAAAAAATGTGAAAGGATTAGGGGGCTCTTGGGATACTGAGGCAGGAAACAGGATTGAAGTAAGAATTAAGAATAGCAATAACATAAGCTTCCCTTCTCTATTCCTATGAGTCAATTAAAACAGAATGGGAGGTTCCATTACAGATTATTTTTCTCCCATCTTCTCACTATTTCTCACCTACTCCTTCCTCTGTTTGTCCCATCACTGCTGTCAATGACTGCTATGGTAGGCAAGGAATACAAGAGGGAAAATATTAACAGGCGATAGTTATATACAATACATATAAACAATAGTAATGCAGGGGAAAGGGAGAAATGAGGAGAAAGAAACCAGTAAAGCATATGTAGGAAGAAGAGAGAAATTTCATAGCTGTCTGGCTGTGGGGACCAACCGTATGTAAAGAATGCACATAATCTGGTGAGATTAACTACAAGGTTTTTATTCAACCAGATTTTATGACCAGTTTTTGGTCATTTTTTTTTTCACCAAGTGCAAAAGTTTGTCCTGTTACTCAAAAAATCTGATAGATCCTCTGAAAATGTGTTAAGGAAGCCATGAAGGGAGGACTATCATGCACGTACCACTTGTGAAAGGTTGCATAGTCCAGCTGGAAGAAGGTTTCCCCTTTGTCCAGTAATAGCAAGCGGGCCTCACCAAAAAACAATTCAAGAAACCTGTTCACACTGCCCCTGGGCACTATAAATTGCCCAAAGGACTATTTGAGGTCTTCTAAATGGTCTCTCTTCAGATGCGTCTATCTCATGAATACAAATATGTTTTGTTAATGATTTGTATGTTTTCCCTCTAGTTTGAATCCTTTCCACATAGATAAGCTACTTCTTCTTCAATAGCTAAAATCCCATTGGAAAAAAGTCATCCCTGTGGAAGGAACCCCTCTTGAGCTCCACAGTGACTGAGGAACCCATTTTGCTGGTCAAATATTACAGCAAGTCTGAGCTGTTTGGCCACTTCTACAGCATTTTCATTGTTACCATCCTCAGTGTTTAGAACTAGTCAAACCAACGAAAAGCATCATCAAAATTCAACTGGCAAAATTTGTGGAAATTGTCCAACTCCCTCAGCCAAAAGTATTGCTGATGGTACTAAATCTCAGATCCACCCCTTCAGAACTCATAAACTCTCACCCTTTGAAATAATTACTGAGTGTTCTGTATCTCTAGCTTCCTTCAGACCCATGTAATAAAAGAAGATATATTTCAGTATTGCAAAGACCGAATTACATCCCTCAAAAATAATCATGCTCTAGGAGGGCAATCTTCCCACAGCACACTCCTGGGAGATGAAGTCCTGCAACACCATGCGCTGCAACCTGCAGATTTCATTTCTTGGAAAAGACATCACCAAAAAGGTTCTTTTCAAGCTCACTGGAAAGGCCCTTATCAAGTGTTATGGGCCATCCTTGGGCCACTAAACTCCAAGAGTTGACTTCCAGATTCATGTGTCTCATCTAAAGAAAGCTCCAAACCCTCACTGGACCTGCACATCAACAGCTGACCTTAAATTGAAGATTTCCAGGAAATGAAGCATAGGACACTGAAGCAGACAGCCTCTCCAAGATGACAGGATCAGGCCTGTTTATTCTCTTCTTTCTGCATTTTCTCACCTCATTTTCTCCTTGTCTATCCTGGAGAGACATATGCCCTCATTAGAATTTCCCAATCTCTTGAAAAAAGGGGAAACCTTTCTGATTGTTGGATCTGTCTACAGGAGTTGCAACCCTTTAGTCTTCCCCATAGCAAAATCTTCCTTCATCTCCATGACCACCAACCCTACCCACATCTCTCCAGATATTTCTTACAGAGTCAAACTTCTACAACCAGGTTTTCCTGTACTTTTCTTTGAGCTCTCCCCTATCATAACTCTCAGAGCAACTAACCATATTTATTCTGCCTATACGGTTTCCTGTTTACTACGTCAGCTCCCTTGTAATAAAACAAGCCCCCTCTATATACCCTTCAAGAATAAAGTCCACAGAACAGGATAGTTTCTCCCTAATTATTCCCCAAACACCGCTGACACTTGGTTCAAAGGGCCAATTGAATAATCCCAACTAACAGCACTATTAAACTCTCACAGGAGTCTTGCGTGCACAACCTGGTTTTATCTGCCTGTGGCAAGTGGGCCATTCATTGCCCAATGTTTACACAGCTGTCAGACTGGAGGCCAATACTTAGCCCATGGACATCCACAATAAATCTGAAGCCTTTTACTCTTCCTCCCATTGGTCTTCTGCATCAAACCTTCATTGCTGCCTTAAATGGGAACTCCCAGGAGTTATACATTACTCGGATTTGCCTCCATCATAAGGGCGCTTATCCCATTGGTGGGTGTTCATGCCAGGGAATGAATGATTAGGAATCTCTCTCTGGGACTGGGAAAACTTGCTGATTCCAGCACTAAGGCAATAGTAGGTCAACAATGATCACATGTCTCATTAAAGTTGTTTTGGATAATCACATAGCCCTTGATTACCTACTTGCTGAACAAGATGTTTATGCAATAGCAAATACCACCTATTGCATATAGATAAATTCCTCTGGAGAAGTAGAAAACCCCAGAGAGCAAGCATATTGACTACAAAAAATTCTACCTGTCTATGGTCCTTTGATCTTGTTAGCTGGTTGTCTTCAGGTTTGGGCTGATTTAGAATACACAAATGGAGGTCATTATTCTTCCCAACTTACTTAGTATTATTTTTAGGTTTTATACCTGTTGCCTGTCAAACCTTTGTAGAAACTTTGGTGTACTCTAAAGGGGATCTCCAATATTTAAAATTTCAGTAAAATACAGACTTTAGATGGGAAATGCCTGAAGAGTTCTCCATCCTACCCTCTCCTTACTCAAATGCTGCCTTAACAGTTTCCAATCTGTGCACTTCCCTCCAATGTGGGACATGACACCTAGAAAGGCCCTTCCTGGCACAGAGGGACAAAAATTATTCTAATAAGGAACAGATGACCCAACTCGTGATCAGCACTGCTTTTAAAGAAAGATCTTTATCAAAGGGTGGAAATGTGAAAATATGTTAAGGAAACCTCAAGTAAAATTGGAGTTGGAAAACCATGAAGAGAGGGCTCTCAAAAACTGACCACTCATCATAACTTTAACAGTCCAGAAGGAAGAAGGAAGATGGCCTTTTGGTGCTAATAGCAAGCTGCCCTTTCCTGCAGCCAACGAGAGGCCACCACCACTTCCAACTATCATTTTCTTCCAATGAACTTTTGTTCAAAATAACCCCTCCAGACTTCCACCTTTCCTCTATAAATTGAAGCTCTCCTCTGTTCTCTGGATTTGCCCTTGGTTCACCAAGGTTTGCTTGTCCCAAATTGCAATTCCTCTGCTATTCTTGAATACACTTGATTTTTTCTTTTTGTAATTAAATTTTTTTTTTAAATTTATTGAATACACTTGATTTTGCTGGCTGAATCACTTACCTTTTTCTTTTAGAGAGTTGACAATCCTTTAAAGTTCATTCATAGACTAGTACACTCGGGTTGCTTACACTAAATATGAATATACCTGTTAAGATCTAAGTTTAACTGAAAACCGTTTATTTGGAAGATAAGCATGCCAAATGTTGATCATGTATAGGTAAAATACAATCTTTTTTTTTTTTTTCTGCACCAACACAAAAGATTAAGATACTAAGGGGAGCAATCGAGGTATCGAGGAATACTCGATATTCCTGTATCCACTTTACACACTATACTATATCCAGTTTTGTGAATACACCTGTAAGGGTATTTTCAATAATTCCTTATAACATCACAAAAGATGAAAACATACGAGTTTCTTGTAGTCCATTTCTGAAACTAGTGTTTACATGTTCAGACATGAACATAGATGCATTCACCACCATACAAATGAATATCCATTTTGATATACTTACACAAATATTCATTTACAAATGCATTTAACAGCATGGCATTTGGGATATAGATAATAAAAAGCTAATAATGTTATTTATTGGTTAACTAATAGTTATTTATTAAGTTAGTATTTATTAAATACACATCCAAATTCATGTGATTATTAAGGATGAAGCCAGCTAAGATTCACACCCAGGGACTATCTGCTTGCTCACTCTGAACTCACAGGAATCACCATAGTGGCAGTTCTTGAACAGGTCTCACAGGAACATTGAAGAGAAACCAGTATCATCAGTTAGTATTCAAAACGGGAAACAAAGCATTTAAGATTTTTTTTTTTTTTTACGAAACAAAGCATTTAAAAGGACACGTAGTTATGGTTAAATTGGAAAAGGCAGAGAGGCTTTAAGAGAAGCTTTTACATTTTTTAAATTTCTGAACTTCATTTAGGGGACATGATGAATGTTATAAACACAGTAGCAAGTCATAAAAATCTACTAAGTTATATTATTTTGAATAGTTTTTATAACTTGGTGGAAAGATAAGCAAACAAGGACAATCCTTTCTTCTTTAGAATTCTAAGTAGCCATTGTTTTTAACTGAAAAGACCTGGGGCAAGTGGCCTACAAAGATCCAGGAGGAGGATTAGATAAAAGGGTTAGAGAACAGGGTTTGTCACTGTCAAGTGGTAGGAATAAAGGTTACCTTCTTTCAAACACTAGCTCAGCTATTAAAGTAACATTTGTACTTTGCTTACCTTGTTTTCTGTTATAATCTCCTGCAAGGCAGAGCTCCCTATGGCCCCTTTTTAACTTTTTAGTATCTTAAAATCACCCAGTCATCAGCAAAGTATCTTGCAAATTATATGTTCATTAAATTATTAATTGAAAGATAGAAATATAATACCAATTATATTGAATGCCTTCTATGTGCTGAGCACTATTCTAGGGACTAAGAATAGAAAAAAGTGATGAAAAAAATGGATGAAAAAAATTTAAATTCTTGCCTCCATGGGACTCACATTCTAGGGAGCAAAATAATATATACAGTCTAATATATTCATTTCAACATTTATCATGGGATCTTCATGTATGTTAAATGATTTTTTTCTCAGAATGCCTTCTCCCTCAACCCTATAGCTAGAAACAGACCGCTACAGTGAAGCAATTTCCTGCTAGGTGGGAACCTCAGAGATGTAAGTGCTGGTGGTTGCAACCACACACAACTTAGAAATGCGCAAAAGACAATGGAAAGTTCAATTTTAATATAAACATATACTATGCTCCCATGATTCTAAGTCACATTATGAAGTGGATTTCTCAACAATTCACAATCATTTCCTTAAGACTAAGGTCCTTTTAAAACCAAGAGCTCAAAAGAATCAAATATTACATCCAATCATATTAGAAAACCAAAGGGAAAGTAAAAATTGTTACACTATTCAAAATTCTAAAGATATAATTTAGTAATTCAATAAAGAGGAAAATATGCACAAGTGGGTTTCTTCTGTTTTCTCTTTTGAATGACAACCTTGGGATTATGTGTTAACATGTTGTCAAAGTATTTTCAAAAGCATTATCTCAAGTTTATTCATCTGAATGGCTTTCTATTATGAATTACTACTTGATTTCACAATGGAAAAATGATCTGTAACCTATTTACAACAAATTCAGCATGCATAAGCATCAATTTAAGGGAACGAAAAGATATCGTAGGTACTTCTCAGAGACATTCCCCGTCATTCTGTTTTGTTTTGTTTTGTTTTGTTTTGTTTTCCTGAAAATCCCAGTTAAATTGACCTCCATGGCTACCAGAGTTATTTCTGGCCATTGTGCCTTTTCCCTTATACTCAAAATTTCACTCCTATTCTCCAGGTACTACAGTACATAGGTACCCTTTCTAACCTTTAATAATGAATTTTGTTGTTGGCAATTATTAGGAAATTGACAAGATGTAAAAGTAGCAAACGAGAGGAGAAAGAACTGAAGTTAAAAATTAAAGATCTCACAATAAAAATTATCCCAATAATTTATGCAAAAATAGACAAAGTTCCATTAGCTCTTCTATTGGTCGTTCTTTCTACTAATTCTAGTCTTATAGACAGCCTCCTATTTCCTAATCTCTTACTATTCAGTAAGACTATTGCATTTTGGTTTTTCTTATGCAATGAAGTTTCTACTCCACAACCTTTCCTATTTCTCAGAGACACAGGCCCGTAGAGATGGTTAACCCGGCTTTCGGGAAGGTACTCATCTACAACTTAGAATAAACTCCAGTCTACCATTTCACATTCTCATTTTACTTTAAAAATTCTTCAAACGTTATTTATTCTCTGACATCTTCAAAAGTACTATCAACAAAATGAACACTAAATCCAACAATAGAAGTGATTGCTCTGGTGAGAAGGGACTGAGAATTCTTCCTCCAAACGCGGGAAAGCTCAAGTTTGAAGTTTAACTTCTAACGAGCGAGATAAAAAGACCTTCAACATTTGCAGAAGGGATTTGGCGGACAGAAACCCCGTTTTCACTAGAGAGGGTGCAAACCACTGGCCCGCGGTTGAGGCAGAAACGCCAGTACATTCCCACCCTGGAAAGGAGCAAGATGCTCCCGGGTTTTCAGGAAACAGCCGTGGAAGGCAGGCCCGGCATCCTCAGCAGAGTTATCTCACGTCCGGGCCCGCAAGGTCCGCAGGTTCGTCATAAACACGCTAGGCAGAGATAGAAGGGTGGCCGAGGGGACGAATCACACAACTATCAAACGAAGCCCACCTACCACCTGACTCGTCCCTAAGGCTACAGCCTTCCCGGCACGGATCACTCACCGGTTGCCTCAGGATCCCGACTACAACTACCAGGAGGCCGCGCGATTGACGGAGCAGCGACCTTCCCAGAATGCAACAGAACGGGGACTCCATCCCTCCTCCTTTCTCTGCTCCTCCCACCATTCCACTCTGCGTCATCCGGGAGAACCGGAGGTAGGGTGCGGGAGGGGACCTCTAGCCCTCGGCGTGCTTCGTCAGACGTTGGGAGGGGGACGGGGCGGGGAGCAGGGGGAGAATGGGAGGACGAAGGGGAGGGGAAAGGGGAGGGGAGGGTAAATAGTGGGCCAGGCAGGAAGATGGCGGCGGTAGCGGAGGTGTGAGTGGACCCGGGTTTCTGCAGCTGGATTTTCTCTTCCCTTCTTCTTTCCTTTTCCTTTTCTGTTTGAGGTTGGCATCGAAGGGGCTGAGTTCGGGTGGTGGCGCCGGGCGCAGCGCAGGGGTCACGGCAACGGCGGCGGCTGACGGCTGGAAGGGCAGGCTTCCTTCGCCGCTTGTCCTCCTTCCCCGGTCCGCTCGGTGTCAGGCGCGGCGGCGCAGCGGCCAGACTTCGTCCCTCCTCCAGCTCCCCCCCAAGCCGGAGCGGGCATTCTTCCCTTCGCCATCCCCCGGCCCTTTACCCCGGGTACTGGGCGCTTCCTCCGGCGCAGCTCGGGGAGCGGGGGCCGGTCTCCTGATCGGCTGTCGCGCCTCCATGTCGGATAACCAGAGCTGGAACTCGTCGGGCTCCGAGGAGGATCCGGAGACGGAGTCCGGGCCGCCTGTGGAGCGCTGCGGAGTCCTCAGCAAGGTGAGCAACCCGCGGGTCCGAAGGCCCCCTGCTCAGACTCCACCTGTCGCGAGGCGAGCCGCTGAAGGGATGGGGTGGGGTTGGACGGGAGTCACGGACTGTCCCGGGGCGGGGGCTGCGGAATGTGCCGGGGTGCGGGGCTGAGTACTGCCGCAGGAGTGCCAGGGTGGGGGTGGGGGGGCGGGGGAGAGGGGGACTGTCCTGTTCGCTTGCCCTGGGGCTCGGCGGCGGTGGCGGCCGAAGACTGGAGAAAACGTGTACCAGCCCCGGATTCAGTTTGGGAGTGGGATGCGCACCGTGACTTGGGACTCAGCGACATCTGTCCCGGTTGTAGGAATCCGGGTTGGGCAACAGCAGTGTGCGAACGACTGGGTATGGGAGCAGTGCAGATCAGAACTCTCAAACGAGGTTAGTCCGGAGATGCAGAGCAGGTTTGGAAGATTCTGTGGATGTGGTGGTGTAGACAGTAGCCGGAGCAACTGGGCATGGTGCGGAAATCTGAGGTGGTAAACTATGCCAAGTTAGATTTAGTGAGAGGTCTCAGCGAGGAGGACTTTTGTACTTTTTCTCTCATCCTTTTCCCCAGCTCAGAAAAGAGCTATTGAATCGGCACGTGATAGGTATGAGAAATACTCATAGTAACTTGGGACATGTCAGAATAGAAGCCGACCTTTAATCCAGGAAGAAGAGAACTATTAATAAAAAAAAAAAAAAAATCTTGCAAAGGGCCAGAATAAGGAAAACACATCTTATCTTTCCTGAAAATTTTAAAACCCTTTTTCAAAATTTTAGCAAAGCACATAGTTGTAGTTAACTAAGTAGATGAGGCCCTTTTTAGGAGAGAAGATGGATGATTTTTTTCTTTTGATAGTACATGGTTTGGGGCTTGTTTCTTCGTTTAAAGTTTTTGCTATGAGAAGACCCACATTGCCTTTTTTACTTCCTTCTCTCTTCCTGTTAAAGTTTTAGAAATGCCAGTCCCTCAGCAAAGCTGGTCATAAGATACAAGATCATGTGCAGCCACTGACTATTAAGAAACTACCCATGGGGCGCCTGGGTGGCTCAGTGGGTTAAGCCACTGCCTTCGGCTCAGGTCATGATCCCAGGTCCTGGGTTCGAGCCCCACGTCGGGCTTTCTGCTCAGCAGGGAGCCTGCTTCCTCCTCTCTCTCTGCCTGCCTCTCTGCCTACTTGTGATTTCTCTCTGTCGAATAAATAAATAAAATCTTAAAAAAAAAAAAAAAAGAAAGAAACTACCCTGCTTCCATTAGACATAGTTTCGCTAAGCATTTGGACATTTATGGTGGAATTGTTTCATACTAGGTTTTTCTGTTATCTTTAGAAAGTGGTGAAAAAGGCTTTAGGTAAGACATGAATGTCAGAATTAAGACTTGGAAGTGTTAACTTTTATTTACGTGGCAGAAAAATCATGATGTGTCTTGATATTGTCATCATTGGAATTGCAGTGAAAGTCTTTCAGTAAAGTGAAGCTCCCTAGGGTTTCTTTAGATTGAATGTAGGTTGTAATTTAGTTATCTGTACTTAACACATTGTATAGTAGGTATACATTGTAAGGTTGAATTTCAGGTTTGTTCTTTGCTTCTGAATTCTGGTAGATTCATCACTTATCTCATTAAATGAAAGCTGACTTCCAAACTAGTATTCTGGTGGTGGTAAGTGTTTTACAGAACAGGCTGAACTTTCGATCTATTTGGTATTACTATTTTGGGGGGGTTGAGGGGTGACTAGTGGAAAGAGTCCCCAATGCTCTGAGTATTCACTGTTTGCATAGCAGTATAGTAGGTACAGTATGACAAAAAATGAAAAACTATCTCCTTGATATTTAAATGTTGAGAAACATACTTTTGATCACTTCTATGGTAGGTAAATAACTTTGATATTGCTGCATATGTAGAATCAACAGGAATATAGTTTTTGGCATTTTTGTTAACGGCTATGATGGAAATTTCCCTGAAATTTAACAATGTATGATTATATATAATGATTTCTGGAAGCTTTTTAATCAAGAATATTTTATATTGAGGATGCCTGGGTGGCTCAGTCGATTAAGCATCTGCATTTGGTCCAGGTTGTGATCCCAGTGTTCTGGGGGGGTCCAGTCCAGAGTCAGGCCCCGAGTCAGGTCCCCTGTTCAGTGGGGTGTCTGCTTGTTCCCTTTGCTTGTGTGAGTATTCTCTCTCTCTCTCTCTCTGTTAAATGAATAAATAAAATATTTTTTAAAAGCATATTTTATATTGAGAACATGTTTTAAAATTTAAAGTACATATATATTTTGATCTGTTTGTATTCACCTGGTAATTTATGCAAGAGTTAGAACTCAGCAACTGTTTTTTTTTTTTCCCTTTAATTGAGTAACGTAGGTAATTCTCAATACTAATGTGTTTTGTTTCTTCCCCTCCCAAGTGGAATGAATTTGGAATGGGCGGAGGGCATAAACTTATATTAGAAATACACCAGTCCAAATTTTTTATTTTCTGTGTGGTAATTTAAAATACATGGAAATACCTATGATGCATATTTTCTATGGAATCACTTTTTTTTTTTTTAAGATTTTGTTTTGTTTGAGAGAGAGAGGGAGAGAGAGAATGAACACGGGGCCAGGTTAGAGAGAGAGAGAGAGAGAAGCAGATTCTCCCCTGAGCAAGGAGTCTGATGCAGGGCTCAGTCCCAGGGCCGGGGAATCCTGACCTGAGCCCAAGGCAGCTATCCCGCTGAGCTACTTTAGGTTCCACAAATACTGGATAGACAGTAATTCTAGGTGGTTATAACAAATATCAGGATGGATGTTGATGGGAAAAGATTCATGCCTTCCTTATTGGGACTTGAGAGAAACAGCCTGGATAAAATAAATGCCGTCAAGCTTCTTGTGAATTCTCTCCATCCTTCAAGGTTTACCTTATCTATTTCTCCACATACCTAGCTGTTTGAAATTCTATCCCTCTTTAGAGGGTTTTTTTTTAAAAGATTATGTTTGAGAGAGAGCACTAGACCACAAGCAGGGGGAGGGGCAGAGGGAAAAGCAGAAGCAGATCCCCTGCTGAGCGGGGAGTGCAGTGTCAGGGCTCTATCCCAGGACCCTGGGATTGTGACCTGAGCCATAGACAGCTGCTTAACCAACCTCGGCACCCAGGAACCCCCATCGTTGGAGTTTATCTCAAACTCTATTCTTACCATGAAGCCTTTTCTTCTTTTGCCAGCCATTTCAGATCTCCTTCCCTTGAGTTCCCATAGTATTTTATGTGTAACTGGTTCTGACTCTTATTCTAAATGTATTGTTTTCCTCTTGAAATTTGCATGCTGGATTATTGGCAACAGAAACCTTTGATTCTTCTGTGTGTAGCGTGTTGCCTTATCTCTGTTAGATTGGGAAGAGTGAGGGAATGTTATGAGAAGCAAAAATCTGCCTTCTCGGAGAAGCTAACATTTACTAAGTAAAGGGTCTTGAAGCTTGTGTAATTTATTGGGTCCTCTATAAGAAAAACTTTAAAAATGGCGATACAATTGCTGGGACCCATTCTGTTACTGTGCAATAGGTCTGTTCTAGTGAACTGCACTGAAGGTTAAGCTTCATTAGTTCTGCATAACTCTGGTTCCAACTAAGAAAATACTGTGTGCCTGGCAGAGTTGTAAGTCTATTCTTGTTTCATCTTGACCACTTTAAGAGGTAGAGTTTAACAAAGAAACAGAGGATAAGTAACTTGACCACAGTCACATAGTTACCAGCCCTCTGAGGGGCAGTAATTAGAAGTGAGCTAAGATTAAGGTATGCCACTCTAAACAATTTGTATTACAGGCAATGGGAGTTGTCCATGTAAATTTTGGAGCTAGAGGTTCAGTGAGATTAATATGTAAGATAAGTAAGTCAGTGTGCTTAATAATTAAATAAGATTATGTAAGTTTTGAAAGAAAATGCAGAAGATATCTAGAGGTAAGGTTGTTAAGCCTTCTCAGGATCTGGTAACCTGATAATTTGATTGGACTAATTGAAAATAGAGAAGAGCCAAATTTAGGGTTTAATATGAAGGAAAGATGACTAGGAGTTGATGACAGGCTATAAAGATTGACAAAAACAGTATCTCTTATGAATATAGTAGGGGTATTCATGATTTTTTTCAGCCATTCAAATAACAAGCAAATAAAGCTCGGAGAAGTTAAATAACTTGTCAAAACTCGTTACATAACCAATAGGGTCTATCCGATTTTATATGCACTACTCTCTCCATACAATACAGGAACACTCAGCTGGGTTTGACTCTGAATGACTACAGAAATACCACTATAGCAAAGGAAATAGAAACATAGGGAGGAAAGTGTACCTGACAGGAGGAGATAATTCAGTTTTGTATGTAACCATCATTGTTTCAAGTCAGTGTATGAGTGGTGGTAAGTCACATGGAGTTAGAAATAAGGAAATGGTGATTGGTGAGCTCATAGGAAAGAATGTGTTAAATTGCTGGCATGGATGAGCTCTCAGGGAGGGGTCGTAATGATGGGCCTTAGAAGATTTAAGAGCTGAACTGTCTCAAACATGCTGAGTATGGAATAGAAAAGTAAAGATTTCTCAATGGGTATAGAGCCTGAGCCAATGTGGTATATTTTTGACAATCCATTTTGAATTAGTTTTTGGCAGATAGTGTTGGAATTAGATAGTTTTTGGAATTGTCTATACATACATAAAACCCCCAGAGCATAAAAATATGCAAAATCAAGAATTCCCATAGAGGTTGCGTTTCTGCCTTTGCAAGTTTATTGATTGTGATCTGCAGCGTGCAGCAAGACGTTAGCAACATGGAAACCGTTTATAGGCACTAGAAACTGGTAATTCAAGTATGTTTTTGAAAACCAGGTTTTTTTTTTAATAGTTGTATTATTACTCTTGGACTTAAAAAAATCTTAATAATTCAATAAAATGAATTAATTATTTTTAGTATGTATAATGAGTTCTGTGGACGAAAAATAAAGTTGATATAGACTTAAAGATTAATGATCTAGTATTTTTGCTTGGATATAGTTATAAATATCGTACCTGTTCATATAGGAAAAACTTAAAAGTAATATTTGGACATGATTAGCTTCATACTTCTGTTGATTTGAAGTCTTCCTGCAGTACTTGGTGTAGGAGAATGAGAAGCTATATAATCAAACTTAAGGTTTCTGTTGAATATGGTAATTATGGTAGAGACCAAAACAATCTTAGGTGTCATGAAGTTGGTGAAGAGGGGAGGATGAAAACACACAAAAAACCAGAATTTTTAACTGAAATCTGCATGTTTTACTCCTCAAATGTTAAAGAAGAAAATACAATATTTATAATTTTGTAAAAATTACTGAAAATCATACAATCTAGAAAATCTCAACTCACTTTTTGTAATTTTTACTGTTTACAGTTAGGCTAGAACTTTTCACATTTTAAATTTAGATTGATAGTTGTTTTAGAAGTTTGGATCTCTAAAATACTGACTTGTATATTTTGTTTTCCTCCCCCACCCCTTTACCTCCAGTGGACAAACTACATTCATGGGTGGCAAGATCGTTGGGTAGTTTTAAAAAATAATACTCTGAGTTACTACAAATCTGAAGACGAGACAGAGTATGGCTGCAGAGGATCCATCTGTCTTAGCAAGGCTGTCATCACAGTAAGTTCCTCTTCTTCATTCAACAAGTATTTATTGAGCATTAGCTGTGTACTGGGAACTGTGGTAGATGATTGGGATCTACCTGTGAATAAAAGAGGAAGATCTTTGCCTTTGTGGAGTATAGAGTCTAATACTTCTTTCCATGAAGTTATTTTATAAAGACAGATACTATTTTTCTAGCTGTTAGAGCAAGCCCTTAAGAGATTCAGAAAAAAACGTATTTGAAGACTTCATATCTGATGAGATTAGGACAGTTACATGGCAGGTTATTGAAGAAACTAAAGCAGAAAATTTAAAAAAAATGTATCTTAACATTTAAAATTTTTAACTTAAAATACTTAAATCTATATAATGTTAACACCATCTCTTTGGATGTGGAATTGAGAGAATTTGTTCTTGTAAACTATATCCATAATGCATGGTTTGCAATTTCCTGTTTTGATTTCTCTAAAGTGGAATAAAACCTTAAGGATAGTTTTGAAAAAACTAAAGTATAGGTTCTTCTCACTTTATGGTTTCCTTAGTATTTTACAGATGTCTCACCTTTGTCTAATTCAATACCTTTTTAAAGAATGACTCACCTTTATTGAGTCATTCTACTTAGTTTGCATTCAACTTAGTTCATATAGAAACAACCCTCTTTTTGCACTTGTATTCCAGACTTATGTAATACTAATTATGTAAGGACCACAACAGGTAAACTGGCATAAACAGGTTTGGGAACAACCAAATGATTTGTTAAACAACTGAACCTGTGGAATCAGAAGTGGTTAAATATGCTAAAAATAGCATATAAGTTGAGAGTAGTCAGTGTGCCCTGACATATTTAATAAAAGGGCAAAAAAAAAGGTTTTGGCTAAAGCGGGTCAGTTGAATGGAGGTCAGTTAAGGGTGCTGTTGTACTGCCAATCTAGAAATGGGTATATTAAAAACTAATCATAGATTTTACTGATACATTCAAAGAGAATTCGTGTGATAGAAATTATATTGCTTATAAAAGTAAAAAGTACTCTTTGAATCTGTGTTGATTTCTAAATCGGACTTATATATGTTTATGTTACACTGAGGAAAATCCTATAGTATTTTGCTCTTATTTTTCGTACATTCTGGCCCTCATGTATATTCGGAGTTTGAAAACAAATTTAGTTGAATATTGAGTTGGAAAAACTTACGGAGGAATTGTTTGTACGTGTTAAGAATGAAACTACTACTCTCCATTCTTGAGAACAATTTTAAAGAAATTTAAATTTAAAGGAATTTTAAAGAAACTTTGAACATAAAAGCTCAGTATTTATTTTGACATATATGTTGTACATTATATGGTGTATTTTGAAGTTGTGTATAGTTTTGTATTTTGGGGTTTTATTTTCCTTGAGATAGATCATTATGCTAGAGGACAGAATAATGGATTCAAACATGTTTTTGATCTTGAGGTGTCTTTCCTTGATTCTTCCTCTCCTTCCTTTTGCATATTGTCAGACGCTTATTAGTTATTACGCTTGATTCTTTGAAAATAGATTGTTGGTTGATGTGAAAGTGGAAGGAATGAAATTTTACCTTTATTGTTTACTGAATAGTAGTATTCCTAGAGTACTGTTAGTTTCTATAGAGTTAAATATAGTTATCCTGTTTTGAGTTACGAACTCTGATAATAGTGCATGACCTATTTAAGGAAAAGAAAAAATTTTAATAAACAATTACATTGCATCTGCTCAGAAAAAAAACAACTTGTTATTTCTTTGTACGTTTTTGTTGTTTTGTTATACCTGTATTTGCATGCAAAACTTTCATTGTGGTACATGGTCAAAAAAACGGGTGGGAGAGTGACACAATTTAAAAGGAGATGAGGAGGGGACCAAGTGGTATTCACTAAGCTAAGTAGTGATAGAGAAGGTAAAAAGATGAAAGAGGCAGCAGATTCTGAGTGGTAGCTCTAGATACGGTGAAACAGGTTGTAGGAAGAAGGACAAACATTTATATTCCTGAACCCCTTCAGCTTTCAGTCTCTTCCTTGCTCTGTAGGTTCAAAGGTTCACTGTTACATACATCAAGGAAATTACAAAATATAACTGAATTCAGTGAACTTCTCATAATGAAGTTTACAAATAGAACATGTACTTGAGTTAAATTACAAAATGTAATACTAATCTTCTCTGTTAAGTAGGTATCCTTCGCTCTTCTTAAGTATGGGCTATTATATGTATCACTTCATCTCTGAAGACAAAAAGTAAATGTCAATGTTGAATTTGCTCACATGGCACCCTTATAAAATTGACTATTCATATGTGAAGAAATCCAGACTTAAAGAATTGTAACCATTAACATATTACTTGTTGGTGAACCTGGTGTCTGAGCCCACCTTTTCTGATAGAACTGAATTCATTGTTAAATTCACGCTTATTTTAACAATTAACTTATTCTTAATTTCTTTTAATCATGTTCTTTGGCTATGCAATGATAAATTGGGTGAAATACTTTCAAAAAATAAAGTATTTCCTGGGAGAATTTGTTATTTGGAAGTAATTCTTAATGAGAAGGGCTTATAAGTGAATGAGTGAGGAAAAAAAAAAGTATTTTTTATTTTATGAAAAATAAGTTATCTGTATGTAGAATAAATATAGAAAGAAAGTTGAATTTCTGAATTATTATAGTTTGTTACTTGCTTAAGACCTAGCCCATTCAATAAAACTAGCCCATTCAATAAAACTTGTAGATGTTTGGGGCACCTGGGTGGCTCAGTGGGTTAAAGCCTCTGCCTTCAGCTCAGGTCATGATCCCAGGGTCCTGGGATCGAGCCCCGCATTGGGCTCTCTGCTCAGCATGGAGCCTGCTTCCTCCTCTCTCTCTCTGCCTGCCTCTCTGCCTACTTGTGATCTCTGTTAAATAAATAAATAAAATCTTTAAAAAAAACAAAACAAAACAAAAAAAACTTGTAGATGTTTAATATGTTAGTTGTATTTCTTCAATCAAAAGTAGTGTTTATGAAGTTTTTAAACTGTTCTTTATTTCTAAAAATTCTGTTTTTAAAATATTCATGGTAAAAAAAAAAATGGGATCCATGGCATGAAAAGGTTTAAAAAGTAAATGCTTCTCTTTGCTCTTAGTCCTGCATTCAAGAAATAGACAAAGTAAAATTTCCGGTTTTTTTCTTCCAAGTAATTTGTATGCCTTTACAAGTATTTATTTGCTTATAGCCTTCATTTTTATTTGCACAAATAGCATCATGCTAAATCTACTGTTCTCTGACTTGTTTTCTTCTAGCGTGACTTGAGTGTTAACTACTGTATTCTGTTGAGTTGTATGGATGTACCGTATCATGTTTATTTGCCCCCCTTTTTTGACATTTAGATCATATCTAATTTTTTTAAAGATTTTATTTATTTATTTGACAGAGAGAGCAAAAGCAGGGGGAGAGGCAGAGGAAAAGGGAGAAGCAGGCTCCCCACAAAGCAGGGAAAGCCTGATATGGGAATCGATCCCAGAACTCTGGGATCATGACCTGATCTGAAGGCAGATGCTTAGCCAGCTGAGCCACCCAGGCATCCTCATATCTAATTTTTTTATTGCAAACATTGTGGGAACACTTATTTTAAAATTGTTAATAGTTACTGGCAAATGACTTATTCAAAAGATTACCACTTTTCACTCTTACCAATAATGTATGAGTGTCTTTTTTCCTGTACGCTGAAGTACTGAGGAAATTTGGTTTTGGTGAATGTTAAAATATTTGTCAAAATGCTAGATAAAAATAGTATCTTAATATTTTAAATTGCATTTTCTATTTAAGAGACTAACTTAATGTGCTTGTAGGCCATTTATATTTTTTTTGCTCTTCCATTTATTCTTGTTTTTTCTTTTCTTTCCTTACTGATTTATAGAAGCTCCTGATAACATGGTAATTGGCCATTTGTCATATTTATTGCAGATATTTTCCCCAGTTTGTCATTTGTATATTCTTTCGTTGTTTTATAGTCTTTTATAGCCTTACAGAAATTAAACTTTTTTACATACTCTTATTGACCTTTTCCTTTATGACTTCTGCATTTAGTTATGTTTAGATAGTCTTTACCACTTCAAAGACTATAATATAATAGATAGCTATATTTTCATCTGAAATTTACATTTGAATTTTACTCCTGTGAGAGTTCTTTTAGTCTAAGGAGTGATGAGGGAATTTAGCTTTTTATTGTTTTCCAAGTGACTGTGTATTCTAATGTCATTAGTTGAATAATTCAGCTTTTCTCTACTGGCTTGAAATATCAACTTCATTATATATTCCATTCCTTTGTATATACTTGAGGTTGTTTCTGCCCTCTCTTCTCTTCACTTGGTTTGTGTATTCCTTCTCTTTGCAGCATGTTTAAAATTATGTTACTGATATTTCATCAACCAGCATTTCATGATCCTTTCATGAAGATAAATGAAGTGGTTTCTTTGCATTTACTAAGATAAGATGTTTTGGGATTTAGGTAGGAAGAGATATTTGGTATAATGAAAATTGTAATGTCTTTAGAGTTGGTTTGTCTAGGGTCTGTAGTCCCATCTCACCCTAGGTATCTGACTTTGTATGTCTGAAATTTTGTAGAACGTCTTTAATTACCAAATCAGTGGAATTCCTATTACTCTTGTAAGTTGGCTATAGGGATATATCCACCAATTTTATAATTTAATATATTCAGAGGGAAAACTGAAAGTTAGTGAAAATGTTTATTGTTAGATTTTAGAAAATTAAAACCAAAGAGCTCTTTGGTAAGTAGGGGTTGAAGGAGAACTCGAAAGATCCTGGCAAAATTAAAGAAGCTAATAGAGATGTCAAAGCAAGGGAAGGAAGTATTCAAATTGAAGAAAACTATAAAACTAAACACAAAAGTTGTAAGTGCCAAATAAAGACTAATGAGATCCAAAGAGTATTTGAAGGTGGAATTGTAAAGTAAGAAATTATGATACAGAACAATGTTCAGCAAATTGGATATCACCAAAGATGAGTAGTGTGCCATAAATAATCATTATACAAGGAATTCTAGATTATTGAGAAATTTAAGAAGTTGGCTTTTTATGAAGTACATAATTTTGCTATATTGAACTGGTAGAAAGAGGAAGGTATACACAACAAGTAAAAGTACTAGATAAGGTATTAGTTGGTAATTCTTATTTGAGGAGCATTTGCCTATGAATTTCTAAAGGAATTAGAATCTTAAACTGCTAAGACTTATGCCTTGAAAAACTAGTAATATCTGTTCAGTTCATTTGGAAATATCTTCTATGTTTAGATAACTTGAGTGTAACTGGAATAATATAACTCAAATAATTCAAATATAATAGGAAATGTTTAAAATAGTTGGTAAAAGGTTTTGTTTTGTTTTAAGATTCTATTTATTTATTTGGTAGAGAGAGAGAGAGATCTCAAGTAGGCAGGCAAAGGGAGCAGCAGGTAGAGGAGGAGGGAGAAGCAGGCTCCCTGCTGAACAGATCCAGCAGGGCTCGATCCTAGACCGTGGAATCATGACCTGAGCTGAAAGCAAAAAGCTTAACTAACTGAGCCACCAGGCACCCCTGGTAAAAAGTTTTATAAGTGGAAAAATATTAAAAAATATACCTCTTGAAATGTAGGACCCAGAATGTTGAAATAATTTGCCCAAAATTATTTAATTACAGAATGTAATTAGTTTGCTAGGTTTGCCCTAACAAAGTACCACAAACTGGGTGGCTTAACCAGCAAATTTAATGTCTCACAGATACGGAGATTAGTATTCAGATCAAGGTGTAATCAGGTTTGGTTCCTTTGTTGCTTTTGGTGGTTTCCTGGCCATCTGGCATTCTGGTGCTTATGGATGCATTACTCCCATGTTTGCGTTCATGTTCACATAGTGTTCTCTCTGTGGATATACTTATGTCCACATTTCCTCTTTTTGTAAGGACACCAGTCATATTGAATTAGGGGCCTACTCCAGTGTAACCTTATGCTAACTAATTACATCTCTATTACCCTGTTTCCAAATAAAATCACACTTTGAGTTATGCAGGGTTAGGGCTTCAGCATATATATTTTGAGCACAGGATTCAACCCATAACACTAAATATCTGAGTTAAGACTACAGTCCAAGTCTCCTGATTCCCATCTGGTGTTATGTTATCACATGTCACTGAGCATAGGAAAAAAAATTATATATATGATGCATTTATTTGGCGTAAGACTTGCAGGAACATTCCTGTTAAATATTTATAAAGCAGCTCTTTAAAATTTGTGATTTACTATTAATGCCTTCTGTTAAATCTCTATAATAAATATAGTCTGCATTTTAGCATTGAAGTTTCCAGAAAGCAAGGAATATACATAATTTTCTAGATTTGCCTGCTGAAAATAGTTAAAAAGAGGCTATTTTCTTAGTTTTCTGGAAGGTCTTTTAAGCTTCATGTATACAAGTTTTGAATTAAAAAAAAAATTTTTTTTTAAAGATTTTATTTATTTGGCAGGCCGAGATCACAAGTAAGCAGAAAGGCAGGCAGAGAGAGAGGAGGAAGCAGGCTCTCCGCTGAGTGACCCCGGGATCACAACTCGAGCCGAAGGCAGAGGCTTTAACCCACTGAGCCACCCAGGCACCCCCATATACCAGTTTTTCTTTAGGATTTTTATTTAGCATTATATTTTAATTTCCAGAGTACTTAATATTTCATTCATGGGCTCTGAAGTCAGACATGGGTTTACATCTTGTCTCTTCTTATGGCCACAGGTACCTTTTGGGTAGATTACTAAATTCTCTGAGTTTCACCTTCCTTAACGGGTTAAAGGGGGAAGGATATAAGATCTAAGTATGGGATGCTTATGTGTATTAGAATAACATAGAAGCACTTGTACAGTTCTTCGTATATAATAAGCACTCAGATTTCTTTAGGTTTATTTTGTTTAACGTTTGTATTAGAAACAAAGCCTGAAGTTTAAAAATAAAGAAAAGGGGAAGGTGGGAAAGCCTTTTATTAAAGGGTGACAAAGCTGCAGATAACTTACTAGAGCTAGCATATGTTCCATTTCCTATTTGAACAGGTTCTCATTCATTTCTTCAATCACTTTTTTTTTTTAAAGATTTTATTTATTTGACACACACACACAGAGATCACACTTAGGCAGAGAGGAAGGCAGAGAGAGGGGGGGAAGCAGGCTCACTGCTGAGCAGAGAGCCAGATGCAGGACTCAATCCCAGAGCCCTGAGACCATGACCTGAGCCGAAGGCAGAGGCTTTAACCCACTGAGCCACCCAAGCGCCCCTTTGACCCACTTTTCTGCACCAAGTGGTTCCTTTTCTCTCATTCTGTGCATATCTATATATTTATCTATCTATCTATATCCTTTATTTGTGTATATATATATACATATGTATAAAAATAGTTAAGTTTTTATGTTTTCTGCATGTTCTGACAAACTTTTTTCCTTGTTGTACTATTTATTGTTTTTTTAAGTCATGTAATGCCTTCTTAAAACTCAGATTTATTGAGGTATAATTTACATCCAGTAAAATTCACCCCTTCTAAGTGTACAGTTACAGCTTTCATAAATGTATACAATCATATAATCATTGCCACAATTTCCATCACCCCAAAAGGTTCTCTCCTGACTCTTTGTAGTCAATTACCTCCCTATCCCAAATTTCTGAAAACCACTGTTCTTGTAGTTTTGCCTTTCCCAAAATGTTATATAAATGGAATCCTACAGCAATGAAGCTTTTTGTGTTTTGCTTTTCATTTACCATAATGCTATTGAGAGTCATCCATGTTGTTGCATTTATTCCTAACTTGTTCCTTTTTGTTACTGAGTACTTTCCACTGTATAGATGTACACAGTTGTTTATCCTTCACTATTGAGGGATACGTGTTTGCATCCGGATTTAGGCTACTGTAAGTAAGGCTGCTGTAAATACTCACATGCAGCTGTTTGTGTAAACTTTTGCTTTTATTTTTCTTAGGTAGATGACTAGGAGTGGTATTGCTGGATCATACAGTAAGTGTATGTTTAACTCTATTAGAAACTTCCAAACTGTTTTCCAAAGTGGCAATACCATTTTATTTTCCTACCAACAATGTATGAGATTTCCAGTTGCTCAACGTTTTTGTCATTGCTTGTTTTTTGTTTTTTGTTTTTATTTTAACCATTCTAGTAGCTGTATAGTGATATCTCATTGTTGTTTCAACTCGCATTTTCATAATGACTAATAATGTTTTATATCTTTTCATCTGCTCATTGTTTATACCTTTCCATGATACCTCAGTTCAAATCTTTTTTTCCTGTGTTTGTCTTTATATGAAAGTTCTTTCTATATTCTGATACTGTAACTTTTATCAGACATGGGTTGTTTCTTTTTTTTAAGATTTTATTTATTTATTTGACAGAGGGAGACAGAGTGAAAGAAGGAAAACAGGCAGAGAGAGAGGGAGAAGAGGGAGAGAAGCAGGCTACCCGACAAACAGAGAGCCTGATACAGGGCTCAATCCCAGGACCCTGAGATCATGACCTGAGCCAAAGGCAGATGCTTAAAGACTGAGCCACCCAGGCGCCACCCAGGCGCCCCAATGGGTTTTGTTTTTTTTTTTATCAGACACATATTTGGCAAATATTTTCTCCTAACCTAAAAAGCTGATTTTTGTCACTATCATCAAAAAATCAATTACATTTAAAACATATTTAAATGTATATTTTGTAGACTTTGTGCTCTGAGTTCTTAGGAGCCCTTGAAGGTTATTTATTTCCTAGTGTAGCACTATTATTGGTTTTTTAAAAATAGGTTATTTGTAGAGAAGTAACATTTCTCACATTCTTTACATTTTTATTTTTTAATTTGGGCATACAGTGGCACAGTGGCACTTAATTAAAGTGACAACACTTTAGATTTAAAATTACCTGCTCACAACTCATTGTATAGTTAGTTCGCTGGTATTGCTGTTGAGCTGCTGCTTTAGTGCTACCGTATGCTTGACTTTTGTTGTTTCTTCACTGACACAAGAAAACCATGGCTGATAAAGAACGATATATTCTTTTGGTCCCCAAGTTAAAGAATATATATCATCCAACAGTTATTTATTTTAAAAATATATGTACCCACTAGTGAGGATTTATCACCTAAAAAAGGAAAAGATCTTATAAGTTTACTGTAAGGAACCAAGAAACCAAGAAGCTGTGATTAGTTGAGGCTCATCTAGAAATTAAGGTGGTCTCCAAAATGATAATGTATTGAGGGCAGGAGACAGGGTTGGGTAATGATTCTTGAAATTTACATATAAACCCAGTTTCCTGTTGTTAAAGGTGTCAAATGGTTTCATTGACTTTTAAAAAACTAGGAAATTCATCTCCATAAAGATGCATATATCTAATCTCCTTTCCCAAAGTCAGTGGGTTAAACCAAAAAGGGAGAACCGGAGAGGAGACAATAGAAGAGAGCATTTTAGAAGCTGGAAAACAGATGGACAAGTGCAGAGTGAGTTAATAGATCCTGAAAACCCAAATCCTAAATTATCAGTTGGGAAACCTGAGAACTAGATTTACATTGCAATAATATAATACTTTAATAAGAATTTGGATGTGAAAATTGTAAAAACTAGGGAGGACACAGAGTATCAGTTTAAGAAGCAGTCAGATCCCCAGATTTTTCTTTTCTAACTCTGTCCAGTTGGGTGGTTGACCTACCCCTGCACTAACCTGACAAAGATAGATTTATTCTACAGGGAGAATAAAATAGTCTCTGGGCAGGAGAATGTGGAAATGCGCATTAGAAACTATTGAAAACAAGGGATGATACTAAAATAGGGACGTTTAGGGGAAGTGTGCAAAGGGAATACTGAGACCTTAACTTCACCCTTTTCCCCGTACCTGGTTCAGCAACCTTTAGGTGACAAATTTCCAGACTGAGAGCAGGAGATTGCTGGAGATTTGTCTAGAGAATCTGACCAGGCCAAGAGGAAAGACCTAAAAATAACATCAGAGCTTCTTCAACACAGTAGCCCAACTGGATTAGCCAGCAATGATGCTCGCCTTTGATAAACTGTCCATACATAACTTTTCAGGTTCCAGTCAGCTTTGTGGATCCCCAGCTCTTAGAAATGAACAGTCAAGGACCACCAGTCATATGCGGTTTCCAATATGAAAAAGATGAAGAGAATAAATGCAAGATGAAGTAACAAATTTTCAAATCCATAAACATAAAGAAGAAAATTTGTTTTCTCTGTATTCTCAGAGAATTTGGAATCATGAAACAAAAATGTATACTATAAAAAGAAATGATTAAAAAGAGCTGTTGGAAATTATAAATATGGTAGCAGTGATGAAGAAATCAGAAGGGTTAGAAGATAGAATTCTAAACATTTCCCAGAAAATCAGGAAGATAAAAAAGATAGTGAATGAGAGAAAAGATAAAATTAAAGGAATGATCCAAAAATTTTGGTATTTGAGCAGTAGAGACTTGAAGAGAAAACAAAGAAAGGAAGCATCAATAAAAGAATACAAGAGTATAAAAATCTTGATTTCAAAAACAGAATTAGTTTACTGAGATGAAGGTAAGAAAACAAATCTTATAGAAAACATAAAAGAATACAAGAAAAATTAATAGAAAAGGACATGAGTTTTGGGGTCCCTGGGTGGTGCAATTGGTTGAGTGCTCAACTATTGGCTTTTGCTCAGGTCGTAATCTCAGGGACCTTGGATTGAGCCCCAAGTGGGGCTCTGCGCTCAGCACAGGGTCTGCTTGGGTTGCTCTCTACCCCCCTCCCCGCCCCTCCCCACTGCAATCTCTTTTTCTAAAATACATAAATCTTTTTTTTTTTTTTAAGGTTTTATTTATTTATTTGACAGAGAGAGAGAGATCACAAGTAGGCAGAGAGGAAGGCAGAGAGAGGAGGAAGCAGGCTCACCGCTGAGCAGAGAGCCCGATGCGGGGCTCGATCCCAGGACTCTGAGATCATGACCCGAGCCGAAGGCAGAGGCTTAACCCATTGAGCCACCCAGGCGCCCCTAAAATACATAAATCTTAAAAAAAAAAAAAAAAAAAAGATATTTCACTTTGAAAGGTCAAGGAAGGCTCAGCATAGCATGTTAGATGAAAAAAGACCCATTATTAAAGACATGTCCTTATACAGACCACGGGGAGGAATGAAGATCCTGCATCTTCCAGAGGGGGAAAACAAATCACAACAAAGGATAAGGTTTCAAAATGACTATGAACTTCTCAAAACACTGGATGCTAAAATGCAATGAAGCATATCTTCATTCTTTTGAAGAACTATTTTTGACACTTAATTCTGTATCTGGCCAAACCATTAAAGCACTGTAAGAGCAGATAAAAGCTTTTTAAAATGTCTCAAAAAATTTACTTCTTTTGACTTTTAAAATGTCTTATTTTAGACTTACATACTCACATATCTACAGATGAAATGATATGTTTAGGATTTGCTTTAAAATAATCCATCTGGA
The DNA here is from genome assembly GCF_902655055.1 of Lutra lutra. Lineage (NCBI taxonomy): Eukaryota > Metazoa > Chordata > Mammalia > Carnivora > Mustelidae > Lutra > Lutra lutra. The sequence continues at coordinate 102,857,037 of NC_062282.1, read as the reverse complement.
AGGGCTTGAATTGGTGGGGACTATATGGGAGGGTTTATTATTTTGTTCTTTATTTTGCATATGTTTGAAAATTCCTGTAATAAAAAAGTAAAAAAAACACACAAATACACATTCTACAAAGCTTTCTTTTAGGAAATGTGCCCCATCAAAACAAGGAAGTAGGGGCTCCAGGGTGGCTTAGTTGTTAAATGTCTGTCTTCAGCTCTCAGGTCATGATCCCGGGATCCTAGGATCCTGGGATAGAGCCCCAATCCCTGCAAGGGCTCCTTTGTGTTCCCTCTCTCGCAGTGTCTCTCTCCATCAAATAAATAAAATCTTTTAAAAAAAAAATTGGGGCGCCTGGGTGGCTCAGGTCATCCCAGAGTCCTGGGATCTAGTCCCTCATCCACATGGGCTCTCGCTCAGCAGGGAGCCTGCTTCCCCCTCTCTTTGCCTGCCTCTCTGCCTACTTGTGACCTCTCTGTCAAATAAATAAATAAAATCTTAAAAAAAAAAAACCAAAAAGGAAGTATTAAATGAGAAAGAGGGAGATATGGGAGAGAACATTGTTCTCAAAGTGTGATCTCCAGGCCATTAGCATTAAAATCAGCTGTGAACTTGACAAATGCAAAATCTCAGGCCCAGTTTCAGACCTAATGAATCAAAAACTACCACAATGAGCTTCAGCATTTGGTCTTCAGGTGATTCTGATGAATGCTGAAGTTTCTTGCTCTTCTAAAGCAAGAAAAATATCTATGCTCAGGAATGGATTTCTCATTCTCTTAATTGCTTATTCTCTGAACTTTGATATTTGATCTGACATTTAAATGAATGGAGTCCTTACACGTAAAGGCAGAGGAATTAGTTGTGCTGTTGTTGCTAGCACTCTGAATGGACAGTGGATATTAAAGGTTCAGATTTTGGTAAACTGTTAAGTCAAGTGATTGTCTTCAGAAGCGGAGTAGTTAAGAGTGGAACAGATGAACATCTGCTATATCAACCTTACTGCTCGTCTAATTGGCACCTTGACATTCTCTGCTAACAATGTTCATTGAATTTTCCACTATCTAGAATGTCTTTTCCCTCCTCCACTATCAAAACCCTGTCTTTTCTCTGGGTCTAAACCAAGCCACAACTTTTCAACAAACCATTCCCCATCTTTTTGTCTTAACTATAAGGTTCTTAAAAAAGAAACATGGACTAAGCTACTGTTACGTGCTAAATAAGCATTGTGCTAGGTATTTTACATGTTACCTCCTTTAGTCATCCTAATAATCTCTTAATAACCTAACTCAATATTAACATTTTCATGTATGTGCTTTTCTCTTGCTTTTGTGCCTTTGATTTTTATTTCAAGAGGAATGGTAATTACCCACTTCTATTTCTTGTTGAGAGTATTTCCTTTACTGCAGTGGTTCCCAGACTTCAGTGTGCATCTAGAAGGCTTATTAAAACAGATTCCTGTTACATTTGCAATTTCTATGTAAAAGTGAAACTTTTTTGAAAGACATAAATATTTTCAGGTCATTAAATTGTTTTTGCTATTTAGAAGACTTAGAAATAATCAGTTTTAAAAGCTAAATTAAGGACATTAAAATATGCCTTGATCATGAAGTAATTATAATTACTTAAGTTTTAGCAAAGTTTTGTAATATTTCAGTAATGTTACATTACACAAATGCATATTCATGGCTCTGCCATCAAATAATTTGAATGAAAGTCCCTTATTGGGTTGTGATTCTGAGTGCCTAGCACAGTGCCTTCATAAAAGCCTGTCTGTTGAACTATAGCAAACCTTTTTTTTTTTTTTTTAAGTTCTATTTATCTTATAGAGAGAGGGAGGGAGAGTGAGAGAAAGAATCTTAAGCAAAGTAAACGCTGAGCACAGAGCCTGGCACAGAGCTGGATCCCACAACCCTGAGATCACAACCTGAGCTGAAACCAAGAGTAGGACATTTAACTGACTGTACTACCCAGGTGTCCCAATATAGAAAAATCTTTGTATTTCTGATGTGGGTTTGATTTTCAGAAATCACCAGAAATTACTCAGGATCACTGAACCAGATAATTGAAGTTTAGTAAAGTCTTTTGGGCCAAAAATATATTTTAGGCCAAGTATAGCATATAGAAGATATTTATTTATGTTAATTTGTTTACTAAAAGTTCTTTCTTTTAGTCTGAAATATTGGTTTTATTAGAAAATGTGCTTAGATGCAGAAGTTTGCTTTTTATGATTTTTGAGACAGGTAGTTGATCCTTTTTGTAATGGCAAACTATTACCACTAAAATTCCATTATAACAATTCCACAAGAGAACATGGGAGAAGATTACAACTGTATTTTCACTAACTTTTAACTGACATTTCACATTTTAATAATGTAGAGAAAAATTACAGTAATTCTGTCAGTATCTGTGACCTTTTCACAGAGAGAAATTAAAGGCACTATCCCATAACATTATTGGCACGTTGTAGATATCTCAAAATAACACTAACTGCTACTAGATACTAATTTGTCGGTATAAACTAACACACATATATATTAGTATATCTTAACTTAAATTTTTAAAATTTTAAATTCTATGTATTTGGTTTCTTTTAGAATCATATGTATTTTGCTGTATACTTTTGAAAACATTGTTCAGAGGATTCTGAAAATTTCACCAGATTTGCCCAAGAGTGCTTGAACCCTTGCATTACACGGGGCTGCACAGAACATTTTTGTGGCATTAGAATTTTGTCTTGAGTCTATTTATTAATGTCTTCAAATAATTTAAGATGAAAGAATTAATATCTAAATTTCTAAAGTGAGGTGTGAAGTATCTCAGGCCCAGTGAAAAAAAGAAAATGCATTATATTATCCTTTCTCTGCTTCAGGCTCTCTTGGGTTATAAGGTTTTGCATGATCTGCCGCCTTCTTAAACTTCATTTCTTGCCAGACTCCCTCCTCTCATGGTGTCATCTCTAATCATGCTATACTTTCAGGGTCTTATCTAGGCTTGTTCTTTCCTGCCACACATCTTTATATGTGCTTTTCTTGCTGTTTAGAATGTTCTTTCTTTCTTCTGTTGTTCATTCCATTTCATCCTCCTCTTGGCTCAGATACCAACTACTTTCTTGGAAACCTTCCCTGGCCTATCTGATTAGATTACTTAGTTTATTGTAGGCTTTCTTTCTTTCTTTTTTTTTTTTAAGATTTTTATTTATTTATTTGACAGAGATCACAAGCAGACAGAGAGAGAGGAAGGGAAGCAGGCTCCCTGCTGAGCAGAGAGCCCGATGCGGGGCTCGATCCCAGGACCCCGGGATCACGACCTGAGCTGAAGGCAGAGGTTTAACCCACTGAGCCACCCAGGTGCCCCATATTGTAGGTTTTCTTAACATGATGCACCTTTCTTGTTTATGGCTTGTTACAGTTGAAGTTTACATTTCTTGTGTGATGATTTGGTTGATGTGAGCTCCACAAAGTTAAGGACCTGTTCATTCTTACCATTGTATCCTCAGTGCCTCAGATCATGCTTGGTAAATCACAGGTGCTCATAAATATTTCATTGGTTGGCTGGTTACATGGATAAATAAATGAATGAATGAAAGCTTTAAATCATGGTTGTCCAATAGAAATATGTGAGTCACAAATACAAGTCACATATGTAATTGAAAATTTTCTAGTAGCCACATCAAAAAGAAAAATGAGATTGATTTATTATATTTTATTTAACTTAATATATCCAAAATATTGTCATCCTAATACACAGTTGTAAGAAATCATTACTGGGGCACCTGGGTGGCTCACTCAGGTGTCTGACTCTTGATCTCAGCTCAGATCTTGATTTCAGGGTTGTAAGTTCAAGCCTCATGTTGGGCTCTGTGCTGGGCATGGAACCTATTTAAATAAAAGAAAAAGAAAAGAAATTACTATTAAGGTATTTTACAGGGGCATCTGGGTGGCTCAGTGGGTTAAGCCTCTGCCTTCTGCTCAGGTCATGGTCTCAGGGTCCTGGGATCGAGCCCTGCATCGGGCTCTCTGCTCGGCAGGGAGCCTGCTTCCCCCTGTCTCTCTCTGCCTGCCTCTCTGCCTATTTGTGATTTCTGTCTGTCAAATAAATAAATAAAATCCTTAAAAAAAAAAAGATATTTTACATTCTTTGTTTTCTACGAAGTCTTCAAAATCCAGTGTGTATTCTACACTTACAGGTCATCTTAGTTCAAACTAGCCACACATGACGAATGACTACTATATTGGACAGCACAGGTTTAGATGTCAAAGCATTTTGAAAATAAAGAAATTCAGGGCTGCCTGCATCATGTTCCAGCCTTTACCTCAGGGTAAATATTAAAAGCAGGGTTTTGTTTATTCAGTAATTCCCAAAATCGAGGTAAAAATAAGAGACAAAATACCCAGAGGGTACATCAAGTCAATATGTTAAATGAAAAAAATTGAAACAGAATACTGAATATTTATAATTTGCCTTCCTATGTATTTCCCTTAATATTTGCATGTTAGGTTTATAAACAGAAAAGGAAAACAAGTTCTTGAGAAAAATGTTACGCAATTGGGGACAGTGAGATTACGCAAACTAACCTTGTCTGGGAATCTTTTCTTAGGTTCTGCTCTCTTAAAGTAGGTAACATTTTTATTAAGTGGCTCTCGTTATTTCAGCATATTTTATTGTTGGGTGAGTCTGGGAAGGTTTCTCTAGGAAAGTATTACTGTATTTTAATGAATCTGAGCACCAACTTCATTTATATATCACATTGCTTGTTCTAGTTTATACCATTTGTAAGACATCCTTATTCAGAGATGTAAAATTTGTGTGTGTAGTGGGGTGTTTTATAATGGGTGAAATGAGGTGTGTGAGTAGAAATCTCAAAGAGGGTGCGCCTGGGTGGCTCATTTGATGATTAAGTGTCTGCCTTCGGCTTGGGTCATGGTTCCAGGGTCCTGGGATCAAGCCCTGCATCAGACTCCCTGCTCAGCGGGGAGCCTGCTTCTCTCTCTCCCTCTGCCTACAGCTCCGCCTGCTTGTGATCTCTATCTCTCTGTCCAATAAATAAGATCTAAAAAAAAAAAAAAAAAAAAAAGAAAGAAAGAAAAAAGGAAAATTAACGTGGTAAGAGGTGACCTGGTAAGAAAGAGCAGCAGTTGTTAAGTTCCTCCGGGGCTAGTTGAAATAACTATAAGGAGGCCTGTCTGGCTGGAGGCCTGTATGGTTTATAGAACAAGGGGAAAGTAGTAGGAAAAGTAGGCACAGAGGTGGTGCTCCTGGTTGAACAGAGCCTTGTGGATCATTGTAAGGACTTTGAAGTTTTATGCTGAGTGATAAGGGAAATTATTGGAAGCTTGACCAGTGGAGTGATTTAATCCTAGTAACAGAATCACTTTTGACTGCTTTGTTAAGATTAGATTGTAGGAGGTAAGGATAGAAGCAGGGAGCCAAATTAGGTAGCCCCTTGGTGGCAGTGCAAATAATCCAGAGGAGAGAGAGCAGTAGTTTGGATCGGAGTAGTGTTGGTGGAGATTATGAGAAATGATTGGATTCTAGATTCATTTGGAATGTATAGCTGACAAAGTTTGCGGATTTGCTGATGGATGCCTTATATGATGTGAGATAAATGAAGGGTCAGATGATTTCAGGTCTAAGCAGTTGGTAGTTAACCATTTACGGAAATGTCGAAGCCTACAAGAGAAGTTTGGTGAAGCAAATCAGATGACCACATTTGGATGTGTTGAGATTCCTCTTAATCATTCAGGAGAAGATAGAGAAGAGGCAATTAGGTAAAAGTTTGGAGGTTGGAGGAAGAGGCCTGGTTTAAATTATAAATTGTGTATATTTGTGTGCACATGAATGTTCTTGTGTCACATGGTATGTGTCTGTGTAACTTTATTTTTTGATCCTCAAGTCATTGACTCTTTCTTCAGAATTCTTTTTTTCTCCTGTGTGCTTAATCTTTTATTTTAATATTAGTGATTTTGTCACCTGTTTGATTGCATTTTCTCCCTTTAACAATGGGATATAAAGAGAGATTAAGCAGCTGGCTTTCAAGGGACTCTTGCTCTTGTCTTTTTATAAATCATTTTTAACTTTTTATTTTGGAATAATTTTATACAAAAAGTTGTTAAGCGTAATGTGGTAACTTCTGTGAACACCTAGATTCAGCAATATTTTAACATTTCTTTTATCATTCTCTCTGGACACACATGCACACGTGCCTTACATTTTCCCCTGCGTCATTTGAGAGTAAGTTCCATATATCATACTTGTTTTACTCTTAATACTTCAGTATATAAATTCCAAGGGCAAAGATACTCTGTTAGTAGGTATAACCATAATATAGCTGGCAAATTCAAGAAATTTCATATAGTAATACCTTTTTCTAATTTAGAGTCTGTATTCCAGTTTCATCCAATGTTCCAACGGTGTCTAGTATACTTTCCCCTTCAGTACAAAATTTCATCTAGAGCATGTATTGTATTTAGTTGTCATGTCTCTTTAGTTTCTTTTAATCTAGAACAATTAGTTATTTAACCTTTCTTTGTCTAGTGTAGCATTGCTATTTTTGAAAACTACAGGCAAGCATTTTATATAATGTTCTTCATTTGGAGTTTGATGTTTCTTTGTGATTTTGATTCAGGTTATGCATCCTTGGCAGAATACACTAAAATGATGCGATGAAGGATATCACATCAGAGACACAGGTGTCTCTGCTCTTCTTTCCTTCCAACCCCTAGCCTATCAGGGTTTTATTTTGTTTTGTTTTGTTTGTAATGTAAATATTATAGTTAAGATTTGGAGGGTGGGGAGGAGAACAAGGGTTCTACAACTTAAAAGGAAGGTTGGAAGAAAACATTGCATTGAGTTTGGTGTGCTACTTGCCACTAAAAATCTTCCAACTAATTCTCCTTATTTTGATTCTATGCTGAAACTTTCAGATTATCGTATGATATTTCTGGGTGGATTTCTTTAAAGGAATGCATTTACCAGAAAATTAAAATGTCTGCTTACCAGAGCATTTATTCCTCCCTGTAAATTATAAGATATGTTCACTGGTACATGCTTCAGTGTCTTGGGGGTGCTGACAGGATCTGGTTTCTACATTTGTATAGCACTGTTTTCATTCCCTAGACTGTGGGGACTTTTCCCAAGGTCACACCATCTATGTTAGATTCTGAATATAGCCAGTTAGCTTCCTTTAATGCCTCTGTCATCAGCCTGCACAAGTGATGATTATCACGTATAGTCCACTTAGAACATTTTGTTGAATATTTTTTTATTTAAAATAAAACTTTTAATTTTGAAATAACTGTACTTTCACAGAAATTTGCAAAAATAGAGTGCAGTGGTTTTGTTCATCCTTCATCCAGTTTCCGTGCATGGTAAAATCTTACATAGCTGTAGTACAATTCAAAACCTGGAAGGTGATATTGGGACAACCCACAGACCTTACTCACATTTTACCAGTTTTATATATACTAATTTGTGTGTGTGTACGTGTGCATGCATGTGTGTGTAGTTTTATGCAATTTTATAACTTGTAACCACCATTACAATAAAATACAAAACTGTTTCATCAGCGCAAAGAACCCTCATTCTACCCCTTTATAACCACTGCTATCTCTCTTCTTTCCCTCCAGCCTACCATCTCATCCCTAACCCCTGCAACCACTAATCTTTTTATCATTTCTATAATTTTTTCATTTTAAAAATTTTATGTAAATGGAATCATTCAGTGTTACCTTTTGAGATTGGCTTTTTTCCTCAGCATGATTTCCTTAAGATCCGCTAAGCTATTGAGTATATTGATAATGTGTTCCTTTTTATTGGTCAGTAATATATGTATCACAGTTTGTGTACCATTCACCAGTTGAAGAACATTTGGGTTGCTTCCATTTGGGGTCTGTTACAAATAAAGCTGTTACGAACACTGGTGTGCATGTTTTTGTGTGGATGGTAATTTTCTGAATTTCAGTCTCCACATTCGATAAATAAATGTTTTTTCAGTGCAAGTCACTGTCCTAGGGCCTGAATTATACTGGTGTGCCAAACAGGGCCTTTGTTGTTCAGTCTTTGATCGCCTGTGGTTGTATAGATACATACTAAAGTGCTCTTAAGGCAACAGGCATGATTAGGATCACACTGTACATGTACTTTTGTAACCTCTTTATTTTCTTCCACATATTAAGATGTCAAATTTCCAACCTTTGGAAATACTGCTTTTGAATGGATGTCTAATACTCTGTTATGAAAGGAACATTTGCTGTTTTTGGACTGCTTATTCCATCATCCGGAGGTCCACTCATGGAACCAGAAACCACTGCACATATTTCAGCAGAAAGTGTTCAGAACTCAAAGAACAAAAGAAAAACATTGTGGGTAGTGTATAGTTTTTAACTGCAGAGATGAGCTTTTACAAATCCTAGGGCTGGAGGAACGAAGGGATAAAGTTGGGGTTATGAGAACCTATAAGTTGGAGAGAGCCCTTCAGAGTTGGGAGTTGGATCTCTGAAGAGCAATGGGTTGCCCACCGGTGCTGGTAGCAGTATCACAGGAGCCTTTTGGGATTGAGGTTTAAAGCTCTGAGTTGAAAGGATTGCCTCATTAGTGAGCACTTCACAAAGCTGAGGCTCAGACAGCTGGAGAGGGGCTATCTCTCTTAAGCTTCAGCTATCTCAGAAGCTTAGAGAAATGCACTATGCAACTGAGTCTCAGATATCTAGAAAGAAAATTATACCTAGTATAGTTGGTACTAATATCTCAGTAGTTTGAAGGGAATGTTGTAGAGCTCTACTTCACATGTCTAATAAGTGGCCCTTGCACAGTTGATGCTGGTACATCAGAGCTGGCGAGGTGAGTCTGGTTCAAGGAGTTCTGAAAGAGGCTAGGGACTGGAACTGATTGCCCCTGCCAGGATGAAGGACCTTTGCTGGAGAGATGTTGATGGAAACAGTAAGGGATCAAAAACACAAGTTTTTTTTCTACCTTCCTCCTGACTTCCAGTCCCCTTCTAGCATGTTGTCCCTATTTACAGAACCTAACAGAGGAGGCTAATAGAGGAAAATGCAGTTTGTAGCATCCCACTCTCAGTCGCAATAGCATAAAATAGTATAAAAGCTTGGATTTAAGAGAGACAATGTGATAAGTGGCATGCTCATTATCAAATGAGCTTTTAAAGAATTCCTTATTATGGGTCTGAGTAGAGGTCTTCCAAATGAATCTGCAAAAGCCAAGTTCTCATTTTCTCCTCTCACCCCAGCATCCCTCCAGCCCATTAACTCCATTTAATCAGTCTATGGGCATATGAATTAGGCCTAGATAATCAGACTGCTGTCATGCTACTCTCCCCTACGTCTAGTGCCCCTTGTCACCCCCAGCCTTACCTTGATTGTGAAGCAGGATCATAAAAGCAGATAGGGAATTTTTCTCAAGATAATACTGGCAACTGCAGCGTCTAGTTTCTAGTAGCAGCAGGTCCAGTAGTGGCTTCAAAGGTTCAGAAGAGGAAGAGGCTCTGTCCTTACAATGACACTTGTGTAGTCTCAGAGTTCTCTTACTTAGTCTCCCCTGGTTCCTTTCCATTTTTTTATCTCATTTATTTATATTTCTTAGCAATATGTGCTGCCTGATACCTTCAAAATAAACCCAGTGAGCAAGAATCAGTTTCTCTTGTAATTTAGAGCGCTGTTTAATGTATTTTATTCAGATCTGATAGTTTATTTAATTACTTGATTAACTAATTGAATTGGTTGAACAAAGAAATTTTAATATTTTGTGTTTATTTTTTAAAAAAAGACGTTTGGCTTCAATCATTTTAAGTCTTTGACTTCCATGATCTCTGGACAGGATATTTAGTAATGAGTAGAATAAGGATGAAATTTCCATTGTGGTGGTACTGGGTGGCTAGAACATTAACAGAAAAACCAGACAGGCATGTTTCTGACCGATAGAACATGAGAAGGGTTCTGATACAATCTGATAGAAAATGAGGAGGGAATCCACAAAAGAGAAGCCAAAGAGGGGGAACTCAAAATTATGTAAAAACTCTACCCAAATCTCTGGTTGACTTCTGAACCATCTATGTGTGAGGCAGATGGAAAGTAGTCTGAAATTTGATCCGAAATTTCAGATTGTGCTGCTACTGTGGCAGAGATGTGGGGGAGCGAAAACTCCTTTAAAGAACACCTGCCTTTTTTTTTTTTTTTTTTTTAAGCTGTAGGTACCAGAAGAAGGAATGCAAATAGTGAGGAGATAATCCAGAAAAAAGGAGCTAGAGAAAGGGAACCCCAGATTCTGAATATAAAACTCTGCCCAAGCTTGTCCCTGACCCCTCATTTGTGTGTGTTGCAGGCCAGAGTGGAAGTACTCTGAACTGAGGTCCTAGCTGCTGTGCGTTAAACACAAGACAGAAGTAGCAGTTTGGGTCTGAACATGTTAATTGCCTGCTGAAATAAAAACAGTATTTTTCAGAACAATATAACAGAATCCAGAGTTCACAGCCTAACATTCACAATGTTCAGGGTCAACTCAGAATTACTCAACATACAAAGAGCCAGGAAATAACCCATTCTCAAGGGAAAAGATACAAACAATAAAATGCAAAATTCAAGATCAAGATGTTAGAATTATCTGACAATGATTTTAAAGAAGCTTTTATAATTATGTGAGTTAAAATAGTCTTGTAATGAATGAAAAGGGAGGCCATTTCAGCAAAGAAAAAGAAAATATATAAAAAGAACCAGTGGGAATTTGAGAGCTGCAAAGAATGATACCTGAAATAAAACTTCATTCTCTGGGATTTGTAGTAGATAAAGATGACAGAAAATAATCAGGATCTTAAATATAGATCAAAAGAAGTCATTCTTTTTTTTTTTTTTTTTTTTTTAGATTTTATTTATTATTTATTTGACAGACAGAGACCACAAGTAGGCGGAGAGGCAGGCAGAGAGAGAGGAAGGGAAGCAGGCTTGCCCCTGAGCAGAGAGCCCTACGCAGGGCTTGATCCCAGGACCCTGGGATCACGACCCGAGCCAAAGGCAGAGGCCTCAACCCACTGAGCCACCCAGGTGCCCCAAAAGAAGTCATTCTTAAACCAATTTTGTTTTGTTTTTTATTTATTTATTTACTTTCAAAGATTTTGTTTATTTATTTGGCAGACGGAGATCACAAGTAGACAGAGAGACAGGCAGAGAGAGAAGTGGAAGCAGGCTTTCTGCTGAGCAGAGAGCCTGATGCTGGGCTCGATCCCAGGACCCTGGGATCACGACCTGAGCCAAAGGCAGAGGCTTTAACCCACCCAGGCACCCTTGTTTTTGTTTTAAGTGAGCAGAATTAAATGAGTTTTTAGGAGTGCTGAGAGGAAAGAAAAGAATGTGAAAAAAAATTTTGAGGAAATTATAGTAAACTTTCAAAATTTGGTGAGGAGTATAAATTTATAGATTCAAGAAGCTCAACAAACAACAGGACAAATAGAAACTTAACACATAGTCAAACTGCTGAAAACTTAAGATAAAAAAAATCTTGAACATAGCTAGAGAAAATGACACACAAATGGGGAGATTGAAACTACCATACACTTCTCAGGTCATGGAATGAAGGAAAAAAATTATCAAAGTTCTGTATTCAGTGAAGATATTCTTCAAAAAATGAAGTGAAATAAAAGATATTTTTAGATAAAGGAAAACTAAGAACCTGTGGGCAGACCTGTACTACAAGAAATACTAACGGGACTTTTTCAGGCTGAAGAGTAGTATCGCAAGAGGCAAACTGAGATCTTTAGGAACTAATGAAGAGTATCAAAAAAAGTTAATATATATTGGTAATTATAGGTTTATTTTTTCTCTTTTAATGCTTTTAAGGTTCAGAAAATTTGCATAAGCAAGGTCTAAAAAACTGAAATTGCTAATAACCTCCTCCACCAAGAAAGCATGCCCACATGACTTCACTGGTGTGTTCTTTAATACATTCAAAGAAATAATCCCAATATCATGCAAAATCTTTCCGACACTTGTTATGTTGCTAGCATAACTATGAATCCTAAACCTAATAAAGATATCAGAAGGAAATTACAGCTCTATGGTGGACATAAATACCATATTCCTTTACAAAATACTAGCAAATCAATAGTATATAAAAAGGTTTATGTATCACTTCTCAGCTTTTTGGCTAAGATAATGTTAGTATCTGTTCTTATCATTTTAATACCTGATACATCCTCTATTCGAGTACAGTATAGTAAATGGATTTTTGGAACAGAGAGATGGAAAATGAGCTTTCTCCATATCCATTTCACGCATCAACTTTGTATTGTACTATCTCCAGGAATGGTGCACATCCTCAGGACAAAAAAAAAAAAGAAAAAGGATTAATATGTCATGACCAAATGGACTGTATCTCAGGAATTCAAGGTTAATTTAATCTTTTAAATCAGTCATTGTAATTTGCCATTTTCACAAACTAAAGACAAAAATATATAATAAATTTCAGTAGATGCAGAGCAAAAAAAAAAAAAAGCTTTTGACAAAATCGAACATTTATTTAAATTGAAAAAAAAATTGTAGGGAGAGAGAAGTAGAAAGGAAAATCAGCCTAATGGAGGGCATCTATAAAAACACATATTTTAACCTCATACTTAATGATGAAATATTCTATGCTTATCTCCTAAGATTAATGTCAGGACAAGGATGTCTGTCCTTACCACTTCAGCATTAACCTTGTTTTGAACATCCTAGTCATTTCAGTATGGCAAGAAAAAAAAATATAAAAAGGCATAAAGATCAGAAAAGCAGAAGGAAAACTATTTGCAGATGGCATCAATGTTTTATAGATTCCTTAGGTGGATTATTTAAACAGCTGGTAAAACTACTAAGTGAATTTTGCACAATCATGGAATATAAGGTTAATATACAATTATAAGATGTATTATATCCTATAAGCTGTGAAATTTTAAAAAATTCCATGGTCAGTAACATAAAAAACACAGTACTTAGGAATCAGTCTGTCTTTGTGCATTGTACCTGTACAATAGAAACTAAATGAGATTGCAGAGGTAAAGAAGGCATGAATAACTGAAGAAATGTCCATGGATTGAAAGGGTCAATATCGTTAAGGGATCACACCGTCCCATATTAACCTGTAGAAAACCTATGGAGTTAATACAACCTGGTACTAAATGTGTCTGGAAATATATATGTAAATGCAAAACTACCTAGATTAGCCAAAGCAATTTTTTAAAGGGTAGTAAAGTTTGAGGATATAACAGTACATGATTTCAAGACTATTAGGCAGCAATAACTTAGCATTTTTGGAGTAAGAATAGACATTCTTTTTTAAAGCTTTATTTTTATGTAATCTCTATGCCCACCATGGGACTTGAATGTACAACCCCGCAGATCAAGAGTTGCATGCTCTACTGACCAAGCCAGCCAGGTGCCCCAAGAATAGACATTTAGATCGGTTGAACAGAATAGAGTCCAAAAGTAAGCCTAAACAAGGATGTGGAGTAATTGGACTTCAATAGACTGCTATACAACTATTTTTGGCAATTCCTGTAATGTATACCGACTTTATGAGTTAGGCATTCCACTCCCAGGTCAGAAGTGAAAATATATATTCATATAAAGACACGAATTTTCACAACAAATATTTCTAAGATAAAAAATTGGAAAAAATTTTCATTGACAGGTGAATAAGCAAAATATGTTATTATTGAATTCTACTCAGCAATAAAAAGAATTACTGGTAAGACATAACAAAATGAATATATATACACATATATACATATGTATATGTAGTTATATATATAGTTAGGCTGAGTAAAACCACTGAGGCACAAAATAGTACATACTGATTTCACATACATAAATTTATTTAAAAATGCAAACTAATAAGTAGCAGATGAAAGCAGATCTGTGGTTTCTGGAAGATGTTGTCGGAGGGATGTTACATAGAAAGGATGAAGAATCTTTAGAAGGAGTCATGTAAATGAAAACCTTTTCATCTTGATTGTGGCATTGATTAAAATGGATAAAGTTGACTGTACATTAATGATAAAAGTTCATTAAAAATTTGGTTGACTCTTGGGGCTGCCTGGGTGGCTCAGTGGGTTAAGCCTCTGCCTTCAGCTCAGGTCCTGATCTCAGGGTTCTGGGATCAAGTACCACATCGGGCTCTCTGCTAGGCAGGGAGCCTGTCTCCTCCTCTCTCTCTCTCTCTCCTTGTGATCTCTCTCTCTGTCAAATAAAATCTTTAAAAAAAAAATTTGGGGGGGCGCCTGGGTGGCTCAGTGGGTTAAGCCGCTGCCTTCGGCTCAGGTCATGATCCCAGGTCCTGGGTTCGAGCCCCACATCGGGCTTTCTGCTCAGCAGGGAGCCTGCTTCCTCCTCTCTCTCTGCCTGCCTCTCTGCTTACTTGTGATTTCTCTCTGTCAAATAAATAAATAAAATCTTAAAAAAAAAAAAATTTGGTTGACTCTGAATTTCTAAGTCTTATATTCATTCTGTCCACTGAATTTAACCTTTTAGATAGTCTTTTCATTCTACTCTTGCCTCCATCAGCGAAAACTCTTCTAAAGCACGCTGTCATACTTTCCTAATGTAGACTTTTGCATCTTCTCCATAACTCTGCTTCTGCCATTTTCCTTGTTGTTTTCCTGGGAATCCCTTTGCTGCTGCTTTTCCTGGATCTCAAATGCTTCTTAATTCTCTTGGTTACTCTATTTTGGTGATACATATCTACCAGATTTGAAAGGTATTTTTATTTATCTTCATGGTTTAGAGCTATCATACTGATTAAGTGCCCTGGGTGTAAAATCCTGAAATACCATTACTATATGCCTTTTTTCTTGGACTACTTAATTTTCTCATAGAAGTTTCTTCATACAGGTGGAAGGGGAGAGAAGGAACAAGTGTGGGTGCTGGCTTTCTGGGAGTCAAGTAGGGGAAATAAATGAATATGAATACTTCCTTATATGAATACTTCCATATCTGGTTTTTTTGTTTGTTTGTTTGTTTGTTTGTTTGTTTCCTTTCCCCACACCCACTGCGGTGTAGGATTGTCCCTACTTCTTTAACCTGCCTGATACAGTCTCTCTGAGAGGTAAGGGTAGGGCCTTTAATATTGCACAGTGGTAGAGTGGTAGGTGAGTAGTCACCAGTGCTTGGGATTACTGAGGTTTAACTGCATCTTTTAATGACTCTTGATCGATTCTCTTTTCAGCTATACCGTTACCTTTACATTTATGGCCACCTGATGCCTCTAGTTCCCGTGCTTTTCTTTTTCCATCATTGTATACAGATTGGCTTGATTTCTGTCTTCTTGTAGATGTTTAATTTTCAGCTTTCTCCAGCCTGCTAACTCAGTTACCACATTCCACTTTTAAATCTTATCGAGAGGTGCCTGGGTAGCTGTTGGTTAAGCGTCTGACCTCAACTCAGGTTATGATCTCATGGTTCTGGGATGGAGCCCAGCATTGGTTCCCAGCTCAGTGGGAGTCTGCTTGTCTCTCTCCCCCTCTCTCTGCCCTTCCTCCCACTTGTGTGTATGCATTCTCTCTCTCAAATAAATAAATACAATAATAAATAAATAAATAATGTCAGAAATCTTTCTTTATTTTTCTTTGTGGATTTATCCCTTTTTTTCCTATAAAGTTATTTTGATACGTAGTGGAGACTTTGGACTGAATGTTTGTGTCCTCCCAAAATTCATATGTTGAAGCTTTAATTTCTCATTGTGATAACCTTTGGGAGGTAATTGTATTTAGATAAGATCATGAGAGTGAAGCCCACATGATGAAATTGGCACCCTTCTGAAGGGATGAAGAGATCAGAGAGCTCTCTCTCTTTTATAGGAGGACACAGCTGGAAGGCAGCCATCTGCAAATCCGGAAGAGGGCCCTTACGAACACCCCACCACCCTGACACAGTGATCTGGATTTGTAGTCTCTAGAACTGTGAGAACAGTTCACACATGTTGTGAGCTTGGTTGTCTAGACTTCAGTATTTTCTGAAACATCCTCTTAAGTCTGTCATTTTCTTTGCCCTACTGTAGACTTAGCTTGTCACTTTTACACATTTTGGGAACTCAAGGCTTCTGTGTTTACAGACTCTCTCTCACCTGACAATTGGTGCGTTCCTCCTTATGCCACCAACCTGTCAGATTGTTGATGGTAGAACTGGCTACCTTTTGTACATTTTCTGTCAACCACCATCTCTGAGTATAGGTATGGAGATATCTGCATATCATAGTAATGGGTGACATTCAATTGAAGTTTTCAAATATGTTAATTCCAGCTTTCTAGACTATCATTTTATTCTGTTTCTGTGCAACTCTACCAAAAGCTTGACATTTTCCACATTTCTAAACTTTGAAACAGGGAGAAGAGATCATAATTGGTATACTTGGTAGATACAGAAATTTGGCAAATTGTACATACTGATTTTAGATTTTATTCATTCACACATATCCAGAGGAAGCCTAGTGGTGGGTTTCTGCTTTCAGGAATATTTTATTTTATTTTATTTAAAGATTTTATTTATTTATTTGACAGAGAGAGAACACAAGCAGCAGGAGAGGGAGAGGGAGAAGCAGGCTCCCTGCAGAGCAGGGGAAGCCCAATATGGGTCTTGATCCCAGGATTCCAGGATCATGACCTGAGCCAAAGGCAGTGGCTTAACCAACTGTGCCACCCAGGCGCCCTTCAGGAATATTTTAAATGTAGCACTGTAATCACTGGAACATTGTGAGGAGGTTTTGAAGATGTCAAACAGGAAGAAGTAAATTTTGAGTTAACATGTATTTTATTTTCTAAAGCTTTAATGAGGTTACTGAACAGTAACAAACTACAAAATATTTTTAGGAAAGGTAGCTAGAAATATAATGAGAATGATTATGAAGTGAAAGTTTAAAAACTTCTGGGCTACTTAGAACAGTAGACTGGTCAGTTAAATTATTTACTTGGTTCTTCAGATATTATATGTTCTGTGCTTCCTTCAAGGAACTTCTTTCAAGTAACTGGATCCCATTCTTAAGACTTGACTATTTGGCATTTCATTAAATTTATAGTCATTATTGTATTCATGAGTGTTTAAATGTTATCTGTTATGTGTTTCTGTGTTCATAATTACTGAAGCAGATGTGTTCTTGTTTTCTCCTTTTTCTTCTTTGTTATATTCTACCTCCCACCATAGTCTGAACTATGATGTTGAGTGCACTATGATTCAGAAAATGCCTAACTTACATCCTTTAGCCAGTCAGAGCCATGGTTTGTTGTTTTAATCTTAAAAGAGAAACTATTTTGTAATGGAAAAAACATTGTGGAGTTACAGTGTTTTTGCTAAACAGATGAGGAGATAAAAAATTGATGCTTTTAAAAGGAGGAAAGAATACAGAATAAATCTTGGAAATGCAATATGTAGATTCAATTCACAAATAAGTTTATTACTACATTGGCCAGAGAGGATTTTCTCCCCTCTAAGAATAAGATTATTTACAGGAGAAGAAATTGATTGACTTTCTGTACTCTGTCAGGTAGAAGAGGTGGTATATGTGATGTGATCCTGTCATATTTGAATTCATTTACTGAACAAAAATCAAGGATAGAAAATATTCTTTTATATATTCTTACAAAGAATGTAAAAGACTGAACCAAATAATTGATATTTTCACTAGATATTTACTTTTTGATGTAGGCAGTTTCTTCTGGCTAACATAGATCTGAGGTAATGTTTATTTTATTTTTGCTTTTCATCGGAAGCCCTGCTGGCTGTTATTATCAAAGACATTGAAAGAAGTTAAGTTGAGATACTTTGAAGGAAATGTCAACATTATTTTATGATACAATATAAAAATATTTTATCACATTTAATTAAATACAACTATTCATGATGAGAATATACTTTTGAATAATGGAGGCAGGGAAAAAAGTAGTAAACGCCTTCCCTAAAACTTATTTTGGTGGGGTTTTTTTGTGCTTATGGGCACTTTCCTACTAGTTAAGCTAACTCAAAGCATTTGATGAAAATATTGGAGCAGTTTTTGAAATATATTTATGTATCAACTCGTTTGTAGGAATAGTTGAATGAAACTTAGTATTTGGTAACTATGCTTTTGTTGTGCTCTTTATCTGAGACATCTTCAAAAAAGTTATTTGAGTAGAAAAATAAAAAAATAACAGGAGTCTCCCACCAGCCAGAATGGATATGTTCATCTTTTTGCTCTTGGGTATAACACTTCCAAGAATATAACTAGCTCTGTTTTTCATTTTCTACTTTTTTCTCCACAGCCCCATGATTTTGATGAATGTCGATTTGATATTAGTGTAAATGATAGCGTTTGGTATCTTCGTGCTCAGGATCCGGATCACAGACAGCAGTGGATAGATGCCATCGAACAGCACAAGGTATGGGCTCCAGTGTTTACCTGTTCATGGAGGATTAGGCCAGAGACTAATAGTAACTCCTTTAAAAAGTTTTGAGATGTAACGTGTTATTAAAAAGTTGAACATTATTTGAGTGGTAAAGATTAAAGCAGTATAGACACAAGTTTTTGAAATATTTTTTTCCTAATATTTGAGTTGCTCTAAAGGAATTTGTTAGGACAAATATTTTTAATTGTTTTTTTTTTAAGATCTAATTGGCTTTAATAAACAAGTCATGAGTTGGGCAGCCCTCCGTCTAGCAAGTTGAGAGACATACCAACAAATGTCCTTCATTGTTAATTAAAACAAATATACCTTTTTAAAAATAAAATATATCTTGATTTTTATACTTAGTATATGCTTCATAGTGAATGCCTTTTGTATTATCTGGATAAAAGGTTCTTGAAATAATACTAAATGTATAACTGTAATATTTAGAAGCTTCAGTGTTAATTTTTATAGTGATCTATAGCCATTTGGGTAATTTCATAGTGTAAACATTTGTAAATCATTTAATTTTTTTCAAATAGGAAGCTGTTTAGTAGTAAACCTTTAGAAAGTATTTCTTACATCAAATGTGTAAGCCACATTGTTGTTATTTAAAGCATGAATAAGGGGCATCAGGGTGGCTCAGTCAGTTAAGCATCTGTCTTCTGCTCAGGTTATCTCAATTTGAGGTTATGGGATAGAGCCCTATGGCTCCCTGTTCAGCCCAGAGTCCGCTTCTCCCTTTCCCTCTGCTCCACCCCCATGCTCCTCCTTTCTCTGCCTCGCTCTCAAATGAATAAAATCTTTAACAAAAAAAGTAAGTGCTATGTAGACTAAAGAAACGTCTGATATCATATCTGCTTATTAGCTATTTTAGTTTATTATGAAAAAACAAGAAGGGATGTAAATTCACGATGCCATTCCTGAGTGTGACTTAAAAGAACTTTGTACTGGGCTGCCTGGGTGGCTCAGTGGGTTAAGCCTCTGCCTTCAGCTCAGGTCATGATCTCAGGGTCCTGGGAGCAAGTCCCACATCAGGCTCTCTGCTAGGCAGGGAGCCTGCTTCCTCCTCTCTCCCTCTCTCTCTCTCTGCCTACTTGTGATCTCTCTCTGTCAAATAAATAAAATCTTAAAAAAAAAAAAAAAGAACTTTGTACTTACTCATTCATGTGCTTGTCTGTACTTGTTTGTTTGGGTTTCACAAAGTTGTAGTTGAAACACCTGTTTTGGTCATTTAACAGGTGCGAAAACATGTACCCACACAACACATACACACTAAAACAAGAAAAACCTGTCTGGTTTGAGGTATTATAGATAAGTTCTTTTTGATAGTGATCATGCATTAGCTTTTATTTCTTGATTATTGATAATGAATTTTTCCTGGCATCAAGAATACTTGCTTTGATGCCCATTTTTTCCCCCTCTGTTTTAGCTTAAGTATTATACTGATTTAAATTTTTTTTGATGTTGGGGCACCTGGCTGGCTCGGTCACAAGAACGTGTGACTCTTGATTGTAAGGTTGTGAGTTCAAGCCCCATGTTGGGTGTAGAGATTACTTAAAAATAAAATTTTAAAATTTTGTGAACGTTATCTTGATTTTATTACTTCAGAAAAGGGTCTAAAAGTGGAAAAAATGAGAAACAGTTTTCTTTTATTTAAAAGAGATGAGCTAGAATTCCAGAGTCTGAATGCTCTGGATCTAGGCTGCCCTGGATTCAGACACTACATCCTCTGCTATGTACCATATACAACTTTGGGTTTTGTGATAATTTACCTCTTCTTAGAGTGTATAAGGTATACATGAGGTAATAGATAAAAGGTTACTTACCAGAGTGGCTGATACATTTTCTCATTTATAATAGTAGAAAAAGAAAGGGCTTTGGAGTGACAACTGAATTTACTGAATTATATGTGTTGGTTTTGGATGAAGAATTCTGCATTCAGTGAGAGTTACAAAATGTGCACATAAGGAGATAGTATTGTGTATTTAATGAAGCCCAGTCCTCTTACTAATAATTAAAGGTGTTATTAAGTAGAACTAATTTTTGTATTTTTAACTTAGGGCTTAAAGGCTTAATCAGCTGATATAGATTACAGGGCTGGTTTTTTTCTGTTTTAATCAAGCATATTTTATTTTGCTTATTTTTCTTAGTAAAAGCCAAATAAGAATTCTCTGCAAGTTCCCATTTTGTATTTTCTCCTTGAGTGGAGAAGAATGCATAGAGCTATATTTCTTCCATATCATTGATTTCTTTGCATCTTTGAACAACAGATAGGTACAATTTTGGGGTCTCAGGCATCTGGATGGCTTAGTCATTTAAGCAGCTCACTTTTGGTTTTTGCTCAGGTCATGATCTCAGAGTCCTGGGATCAAGCCCCACTTGGTGGTGAGTCTGCTTGAGAATTTTCTCTTTCTCTCTTACTCTCCTCTCTCCCCCCATGCACATGTGCACTCCCTCCATCTCTCTCAGATAAATAAATAAATCTTTTAAAAATAATAATAGGGTGCCTGGGTGGCTCAGTGGGTTAATAAGCCTCTGCCTTCAGCTCAGGTCATGATCTCAGGGTCCTGGGATCGAGCTCCGCATCCGGCTCATAGCTCAGCAGGGAGCCTCCTTCCCCCCCTTCTCTCTCTGCCTGCCTCTGCCTACTTGTGATCTCTGTCTATCAAATAAATAAAATCTTTAAAAAATAATAATAATAGTAATAATCTTTGGGTCCAGAGCAGTGTGACTTAAACTGAGATAACAGTTTGGGTGAATTTAAGTTCTTGGAAAAAGATTAAAAAAAAAAAAGATTCAACAGCAGGATTTCCGATACATTATATAGACTTTTCCTTTCTGATTTCTAAGAATAGTTGATTCATAGACAGTGAAGGAGATATCATGTTAATTGTTATTTTTAACAGTTATTTAATTGTACTATAAGTTAAGTGATATGTGCCAACTAAGCAACATATCAGTGAAAATTTAAATTGAATATGAATTCCAAAAATAAATTGTTTGATTTACTAAACTAATTTTTAGGAGGGAGAAAATTCAAATGTGATCACCACATGTATTCAACAAATTTTTTTTCCCCATAGACCAGGAACAGGGAGGTAGTGAGGAAATGTTTCCTAATTCATTCTTCAGTATCACTAAAGAATATTGAATGTAGAACCTAAATTTAGTAATTTTTTACTATTTATGCATGCATTGTTATATTGATAATTCATAATTAATAGCAAATAGTTAAAGCATGATGATGATGATGATGATGATAGCAACAACAGTAAGAGCTCCTGCTTACTGAGGATCATCCAAATACTGCTTACTGCATTATATACTTCATGTGTTTATTTTCTCCCTACTCTCCTAAGAGGTGAGGGAAGTGCTATTTTTTATTAAGGAAATGAGGTTTAGATTAAGTAACTTGCCTGAGACTCTACTACCTTTTAGTTCATGGTTTCTTTGGATTCAATTTTATGTTGATTCTGCTTTCTGTCAGTTCCACTGGTAAACTGAGTATTTGGAGGGGCGACTTGGTGGTTCATTCAGTTAAGCATCCAACTTTTTTTTTTTTTTTAAAGATTTAGTTTTTTGTTTTTTTTTTTTTTTTTAGATTTTATTTATTTATTTGACAGAGAGAGATCACAAGTAGGCAGAGAGGCAGGCAGAGAGAGAGGAAGGGAAGCAGGCTTCCCGCTGAGCAGCGAGCCCGATGCGGGACTCGATCCCAGGACTCTGGGATCATGACCTGAGCTGAAGGCAGCGGCCCAACCCACTGAGCCACCCAGGCGCCCCTTTTTTTTTTTTTTTTTTTTAAAGATTTTATTTATTTATTTGACAGAGACCACAAGTAGGCAGAGAGGCAAAGAGAGAGGGGGAAGCAGGCTCCCTGCTTAGCAGAGAGCCTGATGCGGGGCTCGATCCCAGGACCCTGAGATCATGACTTGAGCCGAAGGCAGAGGCTTAACCCACTGAGCCACTCAGGCGCCCCAGCATCCAACTTTTTATTTCAGCTCAGGTCTTGGTCTTAGGGTCGTAAGTTCAGGCCCTCCTTTGGGCTCCGTGCTGGGTGTGGAGCCTACTAAGGAAGAAAAAAAAAAGACAAGTGAATATTTGGAAAAAATTCCCATAAGCTTACCTCCTATAGATTAGATTGTATCGTTTGGGTTCTCCCATTATGTGTGCAAGACAACTAGGAACTCATCCTTCTGCCCTTGGGCTGTCAAAAAGAGCATTATATTATTTTGACTAGCGTTTGGTGGATTCTGAGGTCTAATAATTATGGGAATGAATCCTGGCACTACTGCTTATGCTACTTAATAGCTGTGTGACCTTGATAAGTTACCTGAAGGAGGAAAGATGACAGTATGTTGTTTGTGTGCCTTCCTCCTCATACCACCCTTCTACCCTCACAAAAACAGAAAAAAAACAAAACAAGCAAAATAACTCTGTCATGATAAACCAAAATTGTTGTACTACAAAGTTGATGAGTTCCCTTTCTTCTAGCTCATAGAGTTCTATTTACAGTTACTTCCTCATTACACCAGCTGCCATTACTATGACACAAGACACTTGGAACAGAGGGCCTTTTTCTCTTCTGATGTCATCAGATGGGACTGCATTCCTTTTCTTGCTCTTAAGCCTTTGTTAGGGCTTCCCTGACAGGTTTTGTTTTTTTAATTATCTGGAAGAAGTTGGAGGTTTCTGTTCTTTCCTTCCCACGTGGCCCTTTTACTCATTCTAAAAACTGTGTATATCAATCTATTTAACACCCCCACACACTCACATACACCAAAAGTTCTATCTTTTTTTTTTTTTTTTAAAGATTTTATTTATTTATTTATTTGACAGAGAGAAATCACAAGTAGGCAGAGAGGCAGGCAGAGAGAGAGGAGGAAGCAGGCTCCCTGCTGAGCAGAAAGCCCGATGCGGGGCTCGAACCCAGGACCTGGGATCATGACCTGAGCCGAAGGCAGTGGCTTAACCCACTGAGCCACCCAGGCGCCCCCAAAAGTTCTATCTTATAGGACTTCTTTAACGATAGTAATGTTGTAGTGGTAATGGCTAACATTTTTGAGAATTAATATATGTCAGATATGGGGATAAACATACTTTATCTCCTCTTACTCTCATAGTCTTATAAGGTTAACATTATTATCCTATTTTTATAGATGAAGAAATTAAGACACAGGTTAAGTAATTTGTCCAAGGTCAATTTGCTAATTAGTAAAGGAGCCAGCATTCAGACCCAGGTCTTTCTGACCTGAGAACCTGAGCTTTTGGCCAACAAGTCCTTCTGCCATCCCATAAGTACGTATTTATGTGAAATATATTTTGTTGACTTAAGCTGTCGGACTTCTTGAATCACAGTATTCCCATGGTTTTTGTATGCTGTTCGTATCTCTAGCGTTTATTTTAGACCATAAGCTCCTTAAAGATTTAGATACACAACTTTGTAGGAATCAGCAAAGCATTACACACATTGATTTTCTAGTTGAAATAATTTATAGTATTTTGTAAAGCAGATTTTATGGGGGAAATTTATGATTTATGAAGTTTTTGTTTTTCTTTTAATCATGTTTGGTGTTAAAATGATTTCTGACAGAAATACAGTAGATTCTGTATTCTTTGTCTTGTGCTGTTTTTTTTCTCCTTGGTATTCATTCCAAAATAACTTGCTCACTAGAAGAAAAATTTTAAAAAGATGATTTTTTTTTAAAGATTTTATTTATTTATTTGACAGAGAGATCACAAGTAGGCAGAGAGGCAGGCAGAGAGAGCGAGGAGAGGAAGCAGGCTCCCTCCCAAGCAGAGAGCCCGATGTAGGGCTCGATCCCAGGACCCTGGGATCATGACCTGAGCTGAAGGCAGAGGATTTAACCCACTGAGCCACCCAGGCACCCCTAAAAAGATGATTTTTTGATTTAAATGTTGTCATTATATTTGAAGTTGCATAATTAGTTGTGACAGTAGACAGTAACCCTTGTGAAAGAAAGATATTCCTGAGGTCATTCTTAAATTCAAAGATTCTACTTTGTTACTGAGGGTCATATGTATACCAGATCAGTAATTTTATTTTGAAATAGTGTGGTCGCTTTATTGTGTGGAGTGCATTCGTATTCTGCATTTCTCCTTAAGATTTGAGACACTACTAAGTAAATGATTTTTATTTAATTTAATTTAATTTTAAAGATTGAGAGAGAGCGAGCAAGCAAGGGAGCTAGCACGGGGAGGGACAGAGGGAGAGAGCAACAGAAAATCTCAGGAGGCTCCCCGCCCAGTGGGCTCTATCCCATGACCCTGAGATCATGACCTGAGGCAAAATCAAGAGTTGGACCCTTAACCAACTGAACCACCTAGGAACCCCTAAACAAGTGATATTTAAAGACAAGGTTTTTGTTGCTATTTTTTAAATCTCTGGCCATCTCTTATGTTGTCTTGAGATCAAATGAGATGGTGTTTGTGAAAATTACTTGAAAACTAAAAGCTATATGAATGTAAAGATTAAGATGTTATTATTTGGGTTAAACATATTTTTCTTCTAGATGTGTCTGTGTATTATCAAAAGGCCTCTGTGAACATTTTTTGCATGATTAGCTTTTCAAAGAAGTGTGATTATTTAAAACAATCATAGGATTATTCCTACTATGTGATTTTGACTAAACATAGTTTCTTTTTACCATGAAAGAAATATACTCCCCCACCTCTCAAAAAAACTAGCAGGAGGACTCTCGTAGTACTGGCAGATTTAAGAATCATGTTGAAAAAGTTACATGCTCTTTGGCTCTGACAGTTTGTTTGTGGTAATCATGACATTCCTTTATTTCTATAAGGGAGAACCTTAGTAGATCTGAAATTTTGGTGATCATGGGCCATGCAGACTTTCCCTACATTTTGGACATTATCCAAGACATGAGGAATCATAGGAAGATACACAGTTAGGGAGGAAGAATCCAAATGATAATTATTTTAAGTGTTTATTTTCCGTAATGGGAATCTGCAGGCAGGTGTTTTATCATTTAATGTTTATACATTTATCGGTATCCCTTTGTGAAGGCCCACTAATTCATATCTGAAGCTCTGTTGAATAATTTCAGAAGAAAGGTTTATTCAGCCTGAGAAGTATAGGGATTTCTGAGGAAATGAGGTAGAAAACAATTTTTGAGATGAAGTTACATATTTGCCTGAAATGAGACGGAGTATGAAAAAACTTTCTTACCAAAATATTCTCACGGTTGAGCCACCTAAATGATGCCCAAGACTCACTTCAAAGACCTCTTAAAAACTGTGTTGTTCTTTGACATAATGAAATAATTTTTCTCATGCTGTTTCTGAGTCAACCTGATCTTGGTGCTTTTTCTCTATTTTTAAGAGCAGTTTCTGCTTATTTGACACTTTAATTTCTTTTGTCTTAAATTTGACATAAGCTTATTAGGGAACTATTTTAAAATAACTAGATGGCAGAATATACTTGTTAGTTCTTAGCACTTCTTAAATATCAGGGTCATATAAAGTCATATCTCTGCCATATTTAATCAACTGTAATAACTGGAAAATGTCCTTAACAGATACTAGAGATTCTTTCTGTATTTGTCTGCTTTATAAATGATTATCATAAAACTTGACTTTGTATTTTGAGTCTGGTTTACTTGGCAAAGACTTAAGAATGCAAATATAACTTTTTAACCACTGTTTTTACTTTTGTTTTTATTTATGTAAGTGATCTCAAGACCCTGAGATCAAGAGTCACACACTCCTCTGACTGAGCCAGCCAGGCACCCTAGTGTATTATTCTTTGTATAAGTAATTTTATGTGATTGGTGGATTACAGCCAGTTTTCCATTTACCTGTTTGTACCATATCATGGTGACAGAGGGAAGA
The DNA here is from genome assembly GCF_902655055.1 of Lutra lutra. Classification (NCBI taxonomy): domain Eukaryota; kingdom Metazoa; phylum Chordata; class Mammalia; order Carnivora; family Mustelidae; genus Lutra; species Lutra lutra. The sequence continues at coordinate 102,830,792 of NC_062282.1, read as the reverse complement.
AGATGGAATCAAATTTTACTTTTCCTTTACATTAATGAGTTTTAATTTTTGAGAGAAGTACAAGTCTAGCAGCTGCCAAAATAGTCAAGGATCTGTCATTTTTCTCAGGTAAGTTGTAGAAAAACCAAGTAGTTGGGAGCACAACTGGACTACATTAACTAGCAAAAAACTTCCTTATGTTTCTGGATGTTTCTCCCATTAAGGTTAAGAATTTGGTCAGTTAGTTAGTTGACCAGTGTGAGTTAGTTGCTAAATTGCTTATACTAGTAATCTATACATGGTTAGTAAATTTTTTTTAACACCTAAATATAGATCCTACACACTATCAGCCAGCACTTTCGAGGTTTGAGGTGATACCAAGGAAAACAAAATACCAACTTTCATTAATATTCTTAGGGTTCTGGAATAAAAATAATTTAATTTTGTAAGTTTTTGTTACCTGGAATTTTTGAAAGCTGACTTTGCCTGAGCTGACATCTGCATTTTGTACTTCATATGATGCCTAAATACTCAATAAAGTATATCATATACTTTATACTTTTCCATATGATAAAGCGTATCATATAGAAAAGAGGGAATGTCTTTAATTTATATCAGCCATGCTCTTTTATCTGTGGAAGGTCTTTATCTTTTACCAAGATAGTAAAAGAGCGGGGCGCCTGGGTGGCTCAGTGGATTAAGCCGCTGCCTTCGGCTCAGGTCATGATCTCAGGGTCCTGGGATCGAGTCCCGCATCGGGCTCTCTGCTCAGCAGGGTGCCTGCTTCCCTCTCTCTCTCTCTCTCTGCCTGCCTCTCCATCTATTTGATCTCTCTCTGTCAAATAAATAAATAAAATCTTTAAAAAAAAAAAAAAAAAAGAGGGGCGCCTGGGTGGCTCAGTGGGTTAAGCCGCTGCCTTCGGCTCAGGTCATGATCCCAGGTCCTGGGTTCGAGCCCCACATCGGGCTTTCTGCTCAGCGGGGAGCCTGCTTCCTCCTCTCTCTCTGCCTGCCTCTCTGCCTACTTGTGATTTCTCTCTGTCAAATAAATAAATAAAATCTTTAAAAAAAAAAAAAAAGATAGTAAAAGAGGAATCCAAGGATTTTACGTTAGGGAGAAAAAGAAGATATTTAGGTAGCTAATCATATTAACTTTGTAGCCAGTTGGGATATAGCTTAACAACATTTTATGTCAGAAAGGTAGGGACTGGGGCGCCTGTGTGGCTCAGTGGTTTGAGCCTCTGCCTTTGGCCCAGGTCATGATCTCAGGGTCCTGGGATCAAGCCCCACATCAGGCTCTCTGCTCAGTGGGGAGCCTGCTTCCCCCTCTCTCTCTGCCTACTCTCTCTGCCTCTCTTCCTACTTATGATCTCTCTCTCTGTCAAATAAAATCTTAAAAAAAAGAAAGAAAGAAAGAAAGACAGGGACATTTCTACAGATCAGTAAGAAAAGTTTACACAGCTCAAAACAAAAATAGCGAAAGACTTGAACTGGCACTTCATAAAACAGGATATTCAAATGGATAATAAACATATTAAAAAGGTACTCTGTGCTGTTAGTCATCAGGAAAACACAAATTTAAACCACGGGAGGTACCACCGTCTACCAGGCAGTATAACTTTAAAAAATAATAAGAAGAAGAAATAAAAAGATGAAAAAGGACTTAATATGATATGTTGATGAGGATGTGGAGCAACAGGTGTAAAGTGGTACAAACACTTCGGGAAACACTTTTGCAGTATCTGCTAACACTGAACATAGTTGTCCAGATCAGATGAATATTGAAAATTCGAAAAGATTACACAAGTATTGATTGATGTCATAGGTCCATTTATTTTAATTAAGGTTTTTAGGTTACAGGGAATACAAGCCAACCCATGTTGATCTTGAGAAATGGGAATATTGCCATGAACCACGAAAAATTATAATGCACTACTTGCAAAGAAAACTGGATCTGTATACTTAACTCTGAGTGGTCTTATTAACAAAATTCAGTTACTCTCCTATCACCTGCCTCCCCCACCTACAGTTAATGTAGCTTAGTTTCATTTTGTTCTTTTCTCTTTCATAGTTCCGTTTATCAATAACTTTTGCTCTCCCATCCTACTCTTGGTTTCTTTTTTCTTGGTTTGTCATGACTTTTTCCTTCTTTTTGGCTTCTTTTCAGCTTTAGCTCCCTACTGCTAACTGCTTGAATCTCTTGGCATTTCTCAAAGTGAATGTCTTAAGAAAATCTGATTGCCTGTTCACTCCAGGTTACTATGAATTGGCCACTCTTGGTCCATTTAAATAAATTACGTATTTACTTACGCTTAAAAGGTAAGGTGGGGTCGGCAGTTATACAAATAATAATGTGCTGAAAATGTATAATTTTGTATAGCATTTACCAAATTTGCAAGTATTTATAATACCATATATTTGCTGATGTGGGAAACAAAGGCAAAAGAAAAAAATTAAATGTCCTTAGTGCCTACAGCCCATTGACAAGTCCTTGAAAAGGCAGAGTGACATTTCTCTAGGAACTCAGCTGCCTCAATGTTAGTACTTTGCTAAGGGCAAAAGGTAATCTTATCTTAACATTATCCTGATCCCCCAGGATCCTATAAATCTCCTTTAATATACAGAAATTACATTGGAAACTTCCTTTATCTCTTACCCCTCAAGATACATGTTGGCAATCCTCCTCCAAGCATATGCTCCACTGTTATATTTCTGAAGGGCGTCATGACTAAGGTTTTACTAGGTAGTTATAAATGACCTTTTCCTGACAATAGCCAGCCCCCTCAGCGTTCTAGAAACTTTGTTTCCAGAATCCCTTGGAGGCTTGTGCGTTCTGTAACCCCCTCCCAGCTTGAAGGTACATAGTCACACATCACAACCTCAGTTCAGCTCTTGCTGCCCACCAGGTTCTGTCCCTGTGCTTTAATAAAACTGCCTTTCTGCACCAAAGACATCTCAAGAATTCTCTCTTGGCCTTCAGCTCCAAACCCCATTTTCTACGTCACTTGCCACTAACAATTTAGATGACTATTACTAGATTTTCAGCTTATTTTTCTATCCTTTATTAGTCTATAGTTAGCTTACAAAATATTTCTTTAGATAGGAAAGATTTTTAAAAAATAGTTAATCTAGAGTTCAATAGCTGTCTTATATCATTACTATAGAAAATATTAAAATGAGGCTTTATGCTACAAAAGTCATTTTTTTACTGTGTTTGTATTTGAATTTTTATCTAATCAGGAGGAAATATTTCTGACAGTCACCAAGACAGATGGGATTCTGTTTTTTTCTGTTTGATGTACAAAAGTAATGGTGGGTGGCATGGCTTACACATTTGACATCAGTGAAAACTATTCTCTAATTTTACTTGCTGAGTTTATTGGACAGATTATCTGGGAGAAAATGTTTTTAAAAAAAAAATCAAAGAACACAAAACTGCTCTTTTCATCGAATCTTTTTAACTCGTAGCTTTAAAAAAGATTTTGCTCACATGGTCTTATTGTCTGGTAAATATTCTGGGTTGATTTGGAATTGAAGGATGAAAGATAACTTTGGGTTAGAAACAGTAAGAATAGGTAGCAAAATAAGTGAATATCCTACAGGTTAAAATGTTATCCTAGATGAAAACAATTCTTGCCATTTTTCATTTACAGAAAGCCTATCACCTTGACAGATGAGATAAGATTGTCCGTACGAATTCTGTCACTGTTCATTTCCTAGACACTTTTTCTTTTCAGAAACATTCCTTTGATCTGTAGAGGGATAGAGGTGTAATTAGGTATTGTCATCATTTAATTCCCTTTCTTTATTTTCCCATTGCCTTTCTTTAGTTCTGGTCACTGAGTGACTTGTTTGAATAAATTCTCCAGCTTTCTAACTAAAATCCTTTCTCGTATAGCCAGAGTAATCCTTTAAAAATAGATATCTGATTCTTTATTTCCGGTTTTAAATCTTGTTTGGCTTCCTATTTCCCATAGGATCAAGTCCATATTTTGCTTATAAGGTACTTTAGAGGGAGAAATAGTATTACACTAAACTCCTGTCATATTCATTTACTATCCATTATTTAAAATGTGTTACATCAGGATTGCTCTAATGGGAGTCTTTTGTTCTAACATATGTCTGTTGTAAGGAGATGTTACGTGTTTTGATATGGTGGAACTTAAAGAAATAGACAAGGAAATAAGAAGTGTGCCTCATAGTGAAGAAATCTTTAATACTTTGTAGTATTTATATTATAAGTGCTTGATAAATGTTAAATACTGTATTCCCCCTTTACCCCTAACATATGCAGGATATTCCTTTATATTACTACTCTAGAAACACTTTGTAGGGGAAAATAAATTTTAAAAAAGCTAATAGCAAATGTAACAAAGTATCACTACTACTCTTTTTTTTTTTAAGATTTTATTTATTTATTTGACAGAGAGAGATCACAAGCAGGCAGAGAGGCAGGCAGAGAGAGAGGAGGAAGCAGGCTCCCCGCTGAGCAGAGAGCCCGATGCGGGGCTCGATCCCAGGACCCTGAGATCATGACCCGAGCCGAAGGCAGCGGCTTAACCCACTGAGCCACCCAGGCGCCCCTCACTACTACTCTTTTAACTTACTTTATGGTTTGCCCCCCAAAAAACAAGCCAATGCCTATTTTCTTTCAGAAGAAAGCTCTGTAGGCATGGGATAAAAAAGTTATAATTCTATTCTTTTTATCTAATTGCAAAGAGGGGACAGTGGCAAAACTTACCATTTTTTTGTTATTGTTAAAACTTACTATTTTAGTTATTGTTGCTTTCTGAATGCCCTCAAATGTTCCAGAAATTGAAAAAACAGGTTTTACAATGTTTAAGAAGTATTTGCAGGTTTGTTGAAATGTAAGATTGTAATTAGCCAAGGAAACGGAACCATAAATTCTTCTCCACAAAGATCCTAAAAGAAATATAGGCACATAAAACAGTGGTCAGCAGGGGCGCCTATGTGGCTCAGTGGGTTAAAGCTCAGGTCATGATCCCAGGGTCCTGGGATCAAGCCCCACATCGAGCCCTGCATCGAGCCCCGCATCGAGCCCCACATTGGGCTCTCTGCTCAGCAGGGAGACTGCTTCCTCCTCTGTCTGTCTACTTGTGTGATCTCTGTCTGTCAAATAAATAAATAAAATCTTAAAAAAAAAAATTGTGGTCAGCAGATGAACCTTCTTTATTATTCTGGGACTTTGGCCCCAAACCTAAAATTACTAAAAAAGGTATGTATTCCTTTCTTAAGGGGTGGGGGGGGAATTGAGATCTATATCAAACATGAAAAAATAACCATAATTTATTACTGTGTGGAAGAAAAGCTACAAAACAGTATAATATCATTTATGTACAAATGTAAGGCTATACATGCAAAGAAGTATATGGAAGAGGGAACATTGGTCATTTCTGAATGGCCCAAATTTTCATTTTCTTTTTTGTAGTTTTCAGTATTATTTATATTGCTTGAAATGTTTACAGTAGACATATATCACTTCTACAAAAATGAAAACAAAAAGCCACAGAATACATTTTTAAACTACCTCACTTAAAAAGGGTAAAAAAAAACTAATAATACTGTAAAGTTACAGTGAAACAAAGACCTGCATATTCTGCACATGAAATGTATATCAGTGCAGTCTTTTTGGAAAGTACTTGACAAGAGATATCAGAAGTGCTCATACCCTTAAACCTAGCAATCTACTTCTGGAAACTATCATAAAAATACAACTCACCTGCAGAAAAATGCTTTATGTAGGAAGACAATAGATACTAAATACAAAGACCAGAAAAATATACAGGCCTAATGATATGCCTAATAAATATCAGAATTATAGTATAATAGAACACTAACAAAGCTATATTATAAGGAGAAGATTATATTAGATGGAAAGGAAAACAGGATATAAACTTTATCTCAGGGGCATCTGGGTTGTTCATTCAGTTAAGCATCTGCCTTCGGGTTAGGTCATGATCCCGGGGTCCTGGCGTTGGTGGGGGGGGTCCTGCTTGGAGGGGAGTTTGCTTCTCCCCCTCCCTCTGCTGCTCCCTCTGCTTGTGCTCGCTCTCTGTCAAATAACTAAAATCTTTAAAAAAGAAATAAACTTTATCTTAAGCTTTTGAGGGGAAAATGTACAGAGGATAAGGAAATATACCAGAGTGAAGAATAACTCTCAGTTAAAAAAGATTGAAGGTAGTTTTGTACTTTTTTCCTTACACAAGCAGATACTACTTTTAAAAACTAGAGTGGGAGTGGGGCAATAAAATCTAATCAGGAGAACTATTCTCGGGATTGGTTTTAAAAAGAGATTTGAAAGAAGTAGAAGCAAAGTCTCTGGATGTTGGAACAGTATAGCATAATGATTAACATCATGGGCACTTGAATCTGGAATTAAATCCTGGCTCCCTTACGTACCTATTCTGTGACGCTAAAGACATTAAGTCACCTGTAAAATGGGTATAATAATAGTACCTATTTCACATAGGCTGTTACAAGAATTAAATGAGATAATGCACTTAAAGTGTTGGCATCATGCCTGGTACAAGGTAAATATCCCAAGTTTAGCTTTGATTGTTGTTGTTACAGTGTATTCAAGGTGGCTTTCTGGAATTAATATCTAAAACAATTTTTTTTTAGAAAATTACTCAGCCCTCATCAACTCTCCTCTCAGAGCAAAATAGAAAAGATCTCTATCCCTTGGTATTTGTTTTCTAAAACTAAGGTGGAAAAAATGTTGAATAGACTGTCTTTATACTGCTTCATTTGATAGTTATCTAGTTATTTCTCACCTCCATTTTAATGTCACAGAAAAAAGTCAGTTGGACCTCCAGAATCCCTTAAAGTAGGGAGGAATTTTTTTAAAAGATAAGTCCGAATTTTGGAGTATCAAAGTTCTTTAGAATCATCTTTTGTCACTGATTGTGTCAAAAAGCTTTTAGTACAGTGGAAGTACTTGGTGGCTTACTAATTTCCCCTTTAGCTACAAGGATGTATTATGGAATCCAAAGCCCTAAATTTTAAGTGCAAGAAAGAGAGCTCTGAAGTCAAGAAAAGAGTGGGGGTAGCTGTTGTTACTCTCTACTACTTCTGTACTATGTTGTATTTGGGCATTTTTGTAGTACTTTTCATTGTAATAGGTAGGCAGTGTCTCATTTCCTATTTTAACATTTAACTAGGGTATGTGAGAAGGCCCTGTTTAACTCCTCCAGCTTCACATCTCACTACAGCACTTGGCCTATTTAGATATTTCTCTAAAGGAAACCTCATCTCATGTTCCAGGAGAAGAAAATGCAAAATAAATAACCAACTTCCATAAATGACCTTTAAATTATCTTATTGATACTGGGTTTTAAATTATGATATAAGAATGACTGGAATCTGAAAAGAAAAGAATATTTCTGGGACTAATCTGAGCAAATGTTCTATTTTCTAGTATTATTTGAAAAAAATATTCTACTCAGTGGAGTGCTGTTGAGATTTAGGCAGTTAGAATATGGTAAAATCCTAAGACCATTTTCTTAAATATATTTTAAATTTTCTTTGATTCATGAGGTGATATAATTTCTGGAAATTACTCTGAGTTGACCTTCTCATGGTATATTATTATCAATGAGTTGTGTTTTATCTTTCCATCTGGTTCAACAAAGGACTGCCTTACATTTGGCCTCCACTGCATATGTACATTTTTACCCTATGTTTAGGTATTTAGGTTTAGTGCAGAGAATCACAGCCCTATACTACCCATATCATTTTAAAGATAAGAAAATTAAGCCCAAGAAGGTAGTGACTGACTTGTAAAGTTTTTAATAGGTACTAGAACCTTCTCTTTTATTCTTGGGTTCTTGCAGTTTTAGAGGCTGCTGCTGGGTGGAGGGGTTGTCCCTAAGTATTTAAAAGGCTAAATAGATGAGATTTTAATGTTTATGAGCATGAAATTGCTATGCCAAATTTTCCTATCTCAAATAATATATTTACGTTTACTTAGACAAAAATAAAATTGTTGCTACTGCAACTTTTATGGTATTTTAAATCACAGTTATATTGGTTAAATAGTGTCTCACTTCTCATGTGGTTTGCTTTAAAACAATAATGTAAGATCTATGAATGTTCACAACTTAGCAAGCTTATTTGGTTTTATTACGGGTTTCAGAAATTTAATTTCTGAAAAATACTCCATTGTTTTAATGTTAGCATTTAATCTTGCATATTCTCTCTTTCCATAGTTAAAATAGAAAGAGACAGTGTAGTTGGGGGCAGGGGGAACTAGATGATTCTTGACACCATGAGAAAGTTACTTCATTTCTGTCTTAATTTCTTTGCTATGTTTCTTACTGGAGAGTGTTGTTAGGAAAAAGAATAAGCTTTTCAAAAGGTGGATGCTGTTAAAATAAGTCAGCCTTTTTGCTATATTTTTTAACCACTGCCTTTAGAGTCTAGATGGAATGATGAACAGATTGTATAAAATGATAATGTATAAGTTTCTCTCTCACATGATTAAGCCAAAATTCAGAATTTAATTGTGACTTTGAGGAAGTTTTCTTTTCAAAGCAGTTCTTAGGTATTTCTGTGTTTTATTAAACTTGTAACTTTGAACTTATTTAATTTATCTTGATTTTTTTTCTCAAAAAGTTGTATGTGTAAAGGTACACATGAAAGAATTAGTCTAGAGGTTACTATTGTATTTTGACCAGTAGTAACCTTCGTATCAGTTTACGGATTCTTGGAAAATGCTTCTGATCCCCTCTAGTGGCCAAAAGATTATGGGTTTTTTTTGTTGTTTTGGGATTGTTTGTTAGTTTTAATAAAAAGGAATATTATAATAAAGGTGTGGTATTGTAGTATTTAAGAGCAGTAAACCTTGTTCTATATAGGATGTATCCAAGTAAGTGTTTCACTGAACAAAAATAGCATTCTGTGTTTATGCAGAACATCTTCAGGAATCTGGTTTAGAAACACGCACATTGGGAAAGAAGGATATTTTTGCAAAGCATTCTATGAGGAACTTTAAGCAGATATATTGAAAGGGAAGAATATTCCTATCATGACTGTATTTGAGTTCTGCATTATTAATTTTAGATAGAATTTTGTGTTTTCAAAATATTATATGTTGGTAATTACAGGTTTTATGTAAGCTCAACTTCTTTTTTCTTGTGGAACAGTGAGTTGGATTAAGAAAAAGCCAGCATACCTTTGAAGTATTAGTCCCAAAATCATACTAATGAGGTTTTGAAAGCATGTTACAATTTTTAAGAACACTGAACAGAATATCAGTTGTGGCAATAAAGTAATTTTTTCCCATTTCCATCTTCCATCCCATTTCCATCTGGGGCTGACCTCGCCCCACTTTGTCTTCAAAAAGCATACCTTATTAATTCAGGACGAGTATTGTTGCCTTCAAAGTGAACATCTTGGGAAGCCAAAAGAGATGTCAGGAACATTGCCCTTTTCAGAATAGATTTTATAACTTTTCTTTTAGATGAGGCACCTGGGTGGCTCAGTCGTTTAGTGGCTGCCTTCGGCTCAGGTCTTGATCTCAGCATGCTATGATTGAGCCCTGCATCTCATGGGGCTCCCAGCTTAGCAGGAAACCTGCTTCTCCCTCTCCTGCGCCCCCTCTCGCTGTGTCTCTTTCTGTCACATAAATAAATAAATAATTTTATTTATTTGGTAAATAGTACCTATGACCAAATGTTTCTTTAAATGTTGATATCTTGGTTGATAGATTGGATTTTTTTTTTAGAGAAACCTGAAACTAAATCAAGCCACGTTATGTGAATAAGAAAAGCAGTCAAGCTTAATTATGTAGTTTGAAGATACTTCTTTAAAGTAATGAGAGTATTCTTTAATTTTTATTCTGTGACTCCCAAAAATTACTAGATCCCATTTTGTGGCTGTGTCATAAAATTACATGTGTGGTAATACCATCAGGAATGTTCTATGCAATGTCAGTATCATTGGCACAGTTACAGACATTTCCAGAATGACTAGATTTTATTTTTTTATTTTATTTTTTTAAGATTTTATTTATTTATTTGACAGACAGAGATAACAAGTAGGCAGAGAGGCAGGTGGGGTGGGGGGGAAGCAGGCTCCCTGCTGAGCAGAGAGCACGATGCGGGGCTCGATCCCAGGACCCCAAGATCATGACCTGAGCCTAAGGCAGAGGCTTAACCCACTGAGCCACCCAGGCACCCCCAGAATGACTAGATTTTAAGCAGTGAAGATACATATGTGATATACATTTATCAAATATACATATACATATGTACATATACATATAACAAATATACATATATTTGTTAAACATTTATTTGTATTTAAGTTACCTTAGTGTACTTGTTGGCTGAAATAGTGTGACAACTGAATCTCCATTATTTAAATTGAATAATAGCACAAGTGCTTATAGTTTATTTCTTTTTCCTTGGAATGATTTTTTATGCTTCATAATGGAATTTATTTAAGTGAAACCTTATTAGAGGTACATATACAATTACACTAAACTCTCAGTCTCCACATTCAGTTAAGAGCCATTACTTTAAATGTATGACACTATCAATTATTGCTGTAGTAAAGTCTTTTCTATCATCTCGAGGAAATACTGCTTGTTTTGAAATAGTGGAACCTGAAAAAATAGACGAGGAAATAAGTATGTTTTATGGTGGAGAGACCTTTACAAAAACTTGGTATTTCTGTTTTGTTTCAGGATTTTTTTTTTTTTTTTTTTTTTTTGACAGAGAGATCACAAGCAGGCAGAGAGGCAGGCAGAGAGAGAGGAGGAAGCAGGCTCCCCGAGAGAGCAGAGAGCCCGATGCGGGGCTCGATCCCAGGACTCCGAGATCATGACCTGAGCCGAAGGCAGCGGCTTAACCCACTGAGCCACCCAGGCGCCCCTTGTTTCAGGATCTTAAAAGATCTTTTTAAAAAAGTAGTTTTTACTTCCTCCAGGACTCATTGACAAAAAGCAACTAGGTGAAGAGTGTAGATTTATTTGGATTTAAATTTCAAATTGATTTTGAATCTTGCAAATACTTAGAATCTATTTTAATACTGTAAAATTTTTATTGTAAATTAGAGGATGGTTCTGTATTTAAATAGGCAATTCAGATTAATTTCTGTTTAGAAATGAATGACATGTAGGTGTCTAAGATAAGTGACTGAAGAAGTACTTATGTTTTTAGTCTGTTACAGATAGATTCTTATTTTTAATGCTAGTCTTCAGTATTTAATGAGAAACTTTACCAAACCAATATGACTAAAGTGTAGAAATACTACACTTAGAAAGTTAGTATTATTGTCAAAGAGAGAAGAAACTAGAACCATTCTAGGTAAAGAACCTAGCAGCTTTAGGACAGTATTTCAAAGGTCTTATTTTTTGTGAGCTATATGATTGGTGTAATTAGAATTCTCTTTTGGTGGGATTCTATTATATGGAAACAAGCTTACCTTTTTTCCTTTATTTTGTTGAAATACAATTTACTTTCTTAAAATGTATCCATTTTAGTTGGACAGTTGAGTTTGGACAATTATAATCTGTACCCCCCAGGTTTTTTTGTACCCCCAAATTTTCTTGTGCCTCTTTGTTTTGTTTTGTTTTGTTTTTAAGATTTTATTTATTTATTTGTCATAGAGAAGCGAGAGTGAGCACAGGCAGACAGAGTGGCAGGCAGAGGCAGAGGGAGAAGCAGGCTCGCTGCCAAGCAAGGAGCCCGATGTGGGACTCGATCCCAGGACGCTGGGATCATGACCTGAGCCGAAGGCAGCTGCTTAACCAACTGAGCCACCCAGGCGTCCCTCTTGTGCTTCTTTGTAACCATTGCCCCCATTGCTCCCTGGCCTACTTCTTTTCTTATAGATTAGTTTTATCTTCTAAAAAAAGTAGATTTTCTGGAGGTACAATTTACATAACGTGCATGCTTTATTTGCCCTTTCATTATTTTTTTTCCTGGCACAAAAATACTTATTTTGCTTCATCCCTAAAACATTGCTTTGCTTTGAGATGAGGAGTGGTAAGTCTTGGAGAAGAGCTTTGATTCCAGGCAGTCATAAGTTTATATGTAATTTTTTAGTAAATTGTTAGTTAAAAATGTATTGCATGGACTTTAATGGACTGTTTTATATAAATAAGCATTATTGAACTATGACAATTTCACTTTGAATGTTTGGCACCCAGCATATACTGGAAGTTTGAATTTTAAGAGACTACTGGTTTTGGGGCGCCTGGGTGTCTCAGTTATTAAGCATCTGCCTTTGGCTTGGGTCATGATCCCAGGGTTCTGGGATTGAGCCCCATCAGTCTCCCGGCTTCTCCCTCTCCCACTGCCCCTACCTGTGTTTCCTCCCTCAACTGTATCTGTCTCTGTCAAATAAATAAATAAAAATCTTTAAAAAAAGAGAGAGAGACTATTGGTTTTCACATGGGTAAATTTCTAGTCTCTTTGCCTAAGGATTTCTCTTCCATGAGCTGTTGTGTACTCTTTGGGTTGTGGATTCCTCTTCCTCCTTTCTCTCTTCCTCCCTCCTTTTCCTTCTTCTTCCTAGGATAATAAACTTAAGTAATACGGAACTGTAGAAATGTTCTGAACTAATATTAATATCATTTATGTAAAAATGATAGCATGAACATTTTATTTATTACTTTAATCAGTATGAAAATTTAATATTCTTATACCTAAAAGAACATTTTTTTGGGGTGCCTGGGTGGCTCATTCATTAAGTGTCTGCCTTTGGCTCAGGTCATGATCCCAGGGTCCTCCATTGAGCTCTGCATTGGGCTGATTTAGGCTCAGGTCATGATCTCAGGGTCCTTGAATCAATCCCATGTCCCCTTGTTGATCTCCGCATGGGGATACTTAGCTCACTCCCTCTCCCTTCCCCCCGCCAACTTGCATGCCTGCTCTCTTTCAAATAAATAAAGAAAATCTTAAAAAAATTTTTTTTTTCAATTTTGTCAGTTTATTAAGTAATCACACCATGGAGGATAATTAATTGAACTCCTGGATATTGGGGTACAGTTAGACTCCACACTGTAATAATATTTGGGGTTCGCATTCTTCAGAGCACCAATTTCATTGTCCACCTTTGTTAAGACAAAAGCAGTACTACTGATATAGATAAAAGAATTGAACATTTGAAAAAATTACTTCCAAGTGCCTAAAAAACCTGCTCAAATATTCTGGATCTCTGCTTGCTTTCTACTGTTAGTTTTAAAAACAATTATGGGGTGCCTGGGTAGCTCAGTGGGTTAAGCCGCTGCCTTCGGCTCAGGTCATGATCTCAGGGTCCTGGGATCGAGTCCCGCATCAGGCTCTCTGCTCAGCAGGGAGCCTCTTCCCTCTCTCTCTCTCTGCCTGCCTCTCCATCTACTTGTGATCTCTCTGTCAAATAAATAAATAAAATCTTTAAAAAAAAATAAAAATAAAAACCATTATGAATGGGGGGGGTGCCTGGGTGGCTCAGTGGGTTAGGCTTCTGCATTCGGCTCAGGTCATGATCTCAGGGTCCTGGGATCGAGCCCCGCATCGGGCTCTCTGCTCAGCAGGGAGTCTGCTTTCTCCCTCTCTCTCTTCCTGCCTCTCTCCTACTTGCGATCTCTGTTTGTCAAATAAATAAATAAAAATCTTAAAAAAAAACACAAAAAACAAAAAACAACTATGGATAACTTTATTTCAGTCACTAAACTTAAGAGATAAAATAATAGCTAATCATTTTTGGTATCACACCTTGTAACAACAATTTGGAGTTTTTCTTGGCTTACTTGATTATCAGGGTTAAGATTAGGAATCATTAAAATTAAGTACAATGTATTATAGAAACTATTTCCACTCACATTTTATATCCTCTGTGTTCTAGTTCCTGAAAATCCATTACATTTCCTATACAACTATTGGTTTACCCAAGACATCATTCTTTTCTTTTTTCAAATTTTTAATTTAAATTCTAGTTAGTTAACATATGGTGCAATATTTGTTTCAGGAATAGAATGCAGTGATTCATCACTTGCATATAACACCCATTGCTCATCACAAGTGCCCTCTTTAACACCCATCACCCATTTACCATCTAACCCATCCCCACCCACCTCCCTCCATCAGCCCTCATTTTGTTCTCTATTGTTAAGAGTCTCTTATGGTTTATTTCCTTTTCTTTGTTCCTGCCTCCCATATGTTCACCTGTTTTTTTTTTCTTAAATTTCACATATGAGTGAAACCATACGATATGTCTTTCTCTGACTTATTTCACTTAGCATATACAATCTAGCTCTATCCCTATCACTGCAAATGGCATGATCTCATTCTTTTTTGATAGCTAAGTAATATTTCTGTGTGTGTGTGTGTGTGTGTGTGTGCGCGCGCGCGCACATGCGACACACCCCATGCAAGGCTCCATCCCATGACCTCAAATTGAGATCATGACCTGAGTCAAAATCAGACACTTAACTGACTGAGCCACCTAGGCACCCCAAATTGGAAAGTTTATTTCTGCCATGAACTGTTGAAGTGACTACAAAAATTTTAAAAAGGTACAGTCTTCTAGAAGATCCATCTCCAGTTGTAATTACAAAATGTAAGCTGTAATAGTTGAGTGGTAAATGCCATAATCATGACATAGAATGATTGAGAATATGGAGACAAGTTACCTGGTAGAAAAGAAATGTCACTGAGACATTTTTATATTTGAGCTGTGTCAGAGTAAGTGACTAACCTATTAAAAAATACTACTGAAAGGTTTTTTGTTATCTTTTTAGCCTTATTTCGTCCAATTTTTTTATTGTGGTAAAATATACATAGCAATGTCATTTTAGCCGTGTGTCAAGTGTACAGTTCTGTGACATGGAGTACACTCATATTGAACATCACCCATTCATCTCCAGAATTTTTTCATTTTCTGCAACAGAAACCCTGTACCTGTTAAATTCCATCTCATTTCCCCCTCCCTCTAGTCCCTGGTAACCATTCCTACTTCATCCTTATGAATTTGCCTACTCCAGGTAGTTTTCCTGTTATCAAACACTTTCAGCCCACTAGCCCAACATGTAGTTGTTATTCAGTATATTTCTAAATTAAATGGCAGTTAGGAATGGAAAGGCATTATTTATGCCAGTGGCATGCTTATATTTCTTGCATGGACCCAAACTGCTAATTATTGTCATTAATGAATAACCCTGTTGATTTGTAGGAAAACTTTTGTTTTCTCCTAAGTGTTTTTTCCAGTTTTATTGATATATAATTGACATATAACATTGTATTAAAGTATACAACATAATCATTTGATATATGTATATATTGTGAAATGATTACCATGCTAATTTTAGTTAACATCTGTCACCTCACATAGTTGCAACTTTTCTTCTTGTGATGATTAAGTACTTTTTACTTAGTTTTTTTTCACCTAGTTTACTTTCATTTTTAGACTGAATCTGGGTATGGGTCTGAATCCAGCTTACGTCGGCATGGCTCTATGGTGTCACTGGTGTCTGGAGCAAGTGGTTATTCTGCAACATCCACCTCTTCATTCAAGGTTTGTGGTCATTTATGCTTTAAGGCAGCATAAATTGAGTTTAGGACTGAATGTTTGAAAAGATCTTATTTGATAGGTTTTTTGAAAGAATTTTCTATAATTTATTTGATGTTGTTATAGAATCATTTTTATGGGGCAAATTCATGATTCTTACAAATATAGAATGAACATACCAGATTTTACTTCATTCATCAATGAGTTAAGATATAAAGAAAAAAATGGGTTCAAGGGAGAATATATTGAAATGATTTTGCTAATATATGCAAAGCTGGTCAGTATTCAGAGATTAGTAACTAAATATATCCACTGGGCAAAGTTCATTTGCACCTCTATGGACATGAATCATTTACATTACTCTCTGTTTTCTACTACTTAAAGAGTTGTAAAATAGCTCCAGTGCAATGAAATCAGAGATTCTGTATGATGGAACAAGACGTTCTTTTAAAAGTTCTGTAGATGACATTCACCATTCCTTTGAAAGGTTACCCAGTAACATGTTTGCCCAAAGTCTTTTGCAGTTTTTCCTCACAGTGTTTAATTCGAAAATATTAAATGTTATATTAGCAAATTGCCAGACTTACTTCCTTCAAGCTTATCACCGTCAAGCCACTAATTAGTCATGTTCAGGCCTCTTCCCTATTATATTGACCTGATAGCTGTCCTTAACCCATTCTCTCAGTAATAAAATGTATACCTTAAAATGTGATGAAATTTCATAGGAATAAATCAGTTCCAGTTTTGTTAACTTGGATTACATGCCCCGCTTTATGTGTTTTGCAGAAAGGCCACAGTTTACGTGAAAAATTGGCTGAAATGGAAACCTTTAGAGATATCCTATGTAGACAAGTTGATACTTTACAGAAGTACTTTGATGCCTGTGCTGATGCTGTCTCCAAGGATGAACTTCAAAGGGATAAAGGTTAATTAGGCTATTACCACTATTTTTACTTGGAGAATGAATGGATTTAAAGCCTCTTGATCTTAAAGGGTAATGTCTTTAAGTGATAAAGGTAATTATAGTCACTTTTGCTGAAAACTCCCAATGTAACAGATTTCCGTGTCCATATAACTTGGATACTTTAATAATGCATCCTAAGTAATCTGATCCCCACATATCAGATACGATTGAAGATATTTAAGTGATTTTTAAACTCTTTATCCATTAAAAAATATATCTGTCATCTTGGTAACATGGGGCATTTCACATGATCATGTCTAATAAATTTACCCCATGGGGCACCCGACTTGCTCATTCAGTAAAGCATATGACTCTTGATCTCAGGGTCATGAGTTCAAGCCCCGCATTGGGCCTAGAGCTTTTTTTTTTTTTTTTAAATTATATATATAAATATATATATATATATAAATTGTGAGTCTTAGAGAGAAACATGTTTATGTTAAATCCTCCAAATCTGAAATCATTTCATCTTTTTATTCCTCTCTCTTCCTTCTTTTCTTCTCCCTTTATTTTTCTCTTCACTTCTTTCTCTCTCCCCATCCCTACCTTTGACCTTTTCTCATACAAGAAACCAATAATGGAGCTACATAGAGATTTAAAAATAATATTTAGTGAACTTTTTTATTTAAGAGAGATGATCTTTGTTTAACTTACTCATAATGTGAGTTTTAAAGTTATTTTTTTCTTTTTTAGCAGTAAAAAATAGTTATTTGTTGTGCAGGCAAAAATGAACTACTCATAGCAGTATTACAAAATAACACTAAGTTCATTCCCAGTAAAACTAGCTTACTTGACATGGTTTCATTTCTTGGTTTTATTGAATGTGTTTGATCTGAGTTCAGATTCTTTTTGTCTTCTCTCTTCTTTTTCCTCCTTTTGCCTTCTTTTGGATTGAGTATTTTTAAAATAATTTGTTATGTCCTTTGTTGGCTTTTTGGTTATAACCCTTTTTATTTTAGTGGCTCCTTTAGGATTTATAGTATGTACATTTAACTTATCATAGTCTACCTTCAGGTAACATACCTTTTCCAACATAGTATAAGAACCTTACAATTATGTGTTTTAATTTTTCCCCACTACTGAGGCAAGAGTATTCAGTGTTCTCTAACCAGTACCCTATGAATTATGAGGTTTTCCAATTTGTGTTGTGGGAACAGAAACTTTTCCCCGTACCATGTAGGTTTTGGATATGGTCCCTGAACTTTTTCATATGGTTCTTTCCCTGACCTCTATAGTTCCTTCACTTGTATGTGCTGATAGTACTGTATTGAATTCTCAAGGGGATCGTCTGCTGCTCTCTGGAATTCTTTCTCTGTATTGGTCTCTCCTCTGTAGCACTCTGTCAACTCTAGTTGCGTTTGTCTTTCTGTACTGTCATCTATTCCTCACCTTAGAGAGTCTCCAAGATTCCTCCTCATTCTACCACTTGGAAACTCTCCTGAGACAGTAACCTAGAGCAATCACAGGGCTCATGTTATTTGTTTTCTGACTCTCAGGAATCCCTATCCTTTGTTACTTAATATCCAATGTCTTGAAAACCTTTGTTTCATGTAGTTTTTCCTGTTTTTTAGTTTCATGCTAGAGGGTAAGCATATTTATTCTACCTTGATCAGAAACAAGCCCAAGGGTGCCTGGGTGGCTCAGTGGGTTAAGCCTCTGCCTTCGGCTCAGGTCATGGTCTCAGGATCCTGGGATCAAGCCCTGCGTCGGGCTCTCTTCTCCGAGGGGAGCCTGCTTCCCCCGCCCTCTCTCTGCCTGTCTCTCTGCCTACTTGTGGTCTCTGTCTGTCAAATAAATGAATAAAATCTTAAAAAAAAAAGAAAGAAAGAAAGAAAGAAACAGAAGCCCATGTTCCTCTTTAAATACTTAATTTTATCTAAATTAAATAGCCATGAAGTTCTTTATATTTGATATACTTTAAGTTTAGGCTCTTTAACATTTGATATTTATTTCTCTAAAAATAAAGACAGTTGAACTTCTCTTTCTCCTTCATTAAGACAGATGTGTATTCCTTTTTAATCAAAGTAAACACTATATACAACATCATTCATTTGCTTGTAGATAGCCTTTTAAACCAAAACAGGATATATATACAGAATTGATTTATTTTTAAATGATCACATCAATAGTATATAACATGTCAAGGGCAAAAGTGATAGTGGAAGGAACAGAAGTTGGGATGCAGTGATAACCAGGTTGTATAGAAGTTTTAAAAAATAATTTTAAACTATTCATGTTTGAATAAATAGCATCACTGGTAGACTAATGTATTAGTTTGCTAGGGCTCCTATCACAAAGTACTACAGACTAGGTGGCTTAAACAACAGAAGTTTATTTTTTCATAGTTCTGGAGGCTAGAAGTCTGAGATGAGCTGTTACCAAAGTTAGTTTCTTCTGAGGGCCATGAGGGAAGGATCTCATTTAGGTCTCTCTCCTCGGCTGTCTTTTTCCCTTTGTCTTCATATAATCTTCCTTCTGTAAGTGCCTGTGTTTAAGTTTCCTTCTCTTACAAGGACACTGATCATGTTGGATTAGGACCCACTCTGAGGACCTCATTTTAACTTGATTACCTCTGTAAAGACCCTGTATCCAGATGGGAGTCAAATTCAGAGGTATGGAAGGTTAGGACTTCAACCTACGAATGTTGTAGCCACACGGTTCAACCCATAACAACTGATTTCCCTATAAATGCTGTCTTAAGAAAAATACTGGTGCTTTTGAAATTACATATTGGATAAAGATGAAATAAGGACATGGACCATAATTTCCTACTTTGAAGATCAGAGTTGATGAACTGAGTCCAAGGATCTTTCATGAAATTATCAGTACTGAGTCTGTGACAGCAATGGATTATAGGTCGTGAATTCATCTACTTCTGTCTGTTTAGCCTTCATGCTAACTTGATAAGTGATTAATCCACTACCTTTACTCTATATTTACCCTTCCATTGAACTTTAGTCTTTCATATTTTTTTTATTGTTGTTGTTGATAATGAGAGTACTTTATTATCAGCCTACAGAAGTCCCTTTAGTATTTCCTGTAAGGCCGATTTAGTGGTGATGAACTTAACTGTAACTTTTGCTTGTGTGGAAAACACTCTCTCTCCTTCAGTTCTGAATGATAACTTTCCTGGGTTGAATGTTTTTGGTTTGAAGTCTCCTTTTATGGCTTAAAGAACTTTAAAAAATTCTTTATTTTTTATTAAGTGTGTCATGGAAATAGTATAGCAAATTCTCTTTTTATTTTAGGTGTTCAGTGTTTTTATATGAAATGTTTTATCAGAACTGTTAGTAAGGCACTTTCAGCCCAACCTTCCCCCTAGCATTCCCACACATGGTTCAGTAGGATTTAATTAACCCTTAAAATCTTAGATATATTGGGTTTACAGAAGTAGAAGACATTATCTCTAACCTAAACTGACTGTTTAGATTTAAAGGAAGACTTGTATCACTTTACAGGATAGTTTCTATTAATCTTCTTCTTCATTGTTAGTTTGATGACTTGAAGTAGATTTCTTAACATTTTCCACATCTCCTTTCTCAGCTGTAAAGTGGATATTATATCCAGCACATATGACTGTGAGAATTAAGTGAGAATATATAGATTAGCAGAACTTCAGTAAATAACAGCTGCTATTTTTAATGTGGTTCATTTGGATTATTGCAAGGATAAGGAAAGGAGGAATGATTGGGTTGGGGGATTTGTATTAGGACCGTAGTTTCAGACCTGTCAGATATCTCTTAAAGGATGGACAAGGAGTGCTTGGTTGAAAAGGAAAGGGGAAGGCCACTCTTTTAGCCAGAACAGGTCTTGTTTTCATCAATTGTATGTAATAAGTGTTGGGGTAGAAAAAGAAAGTTGAAAATCCCTGTTTGGTGGTACTAGGCTGTTAGATGGTTAAAGATACGAAACCCAAAGTAGATACTAATGAGGTAAGTGAGGCACAAAACGTTCAGTAGTATTTAAGAACAGTTCATCCAAATAGTATTTAGTCAAAGTCAGGATCTTATCTGATGATAAGTACTGATTTAAAAGCAGAGCAGTATGCTGTGTTAATGAATTTCTTAGAATTGATCATATGAATGGTGTCTGCATTCATAGAAGTGAACAGTAGGTGTTAGTACATAATAGCGGTTTATGATTTGAGAAGTTTGTTGTAGATGAGTAGCAAAATTTTTAAGTGATGAAGAAATGAAATAGCCTAGTAACAAGAAAATGGCAACACAGAACAAAAGTATTTTCCTTGATGATTGCTACCATTTAGGGGAGGATTAAGGAACAGGAGTGAACTCTGCATCTATCGGAGAGAGAGCGCGTGAGCTAAAGTAGATGAAATGTTTGTTGTAGAACGAAATTACTCTTGATGTAGAGATACAGGCAAGAATTAAGATATTAATTTCTTATGTGGAAAGGGAGTACCTCAAAAAGGAAGACATGGAGGGGCCATTAAAAAGTGTGACAGCAGAGAATAAGGTTGGGGGCTAAGGTTTATAAATTTGCATTAAGAGTGGGATTCATAATATAGAGGATTAAAGTATGTTAGGCAGTAGAAAAAGGGATAGTACATAGAAAAAAAGGTATGCAGAAGGAAAACATGGGGGGATTCTGTTTTTTCTGGAATGGGGTAAGTTAAAAGGAATGTCTAGGCACAGGCATATTAGGATGAATGAAAACTGATATCATACCTGTAAGTCATTCTGTTTTCCCTATATATGCAGAAATAATAAATTTAAGAACTCCCAGAGGCAAGTTACGGCATCTTCTGCATGCAAGTTACTCTTTTACAGTCTTCTTCAGCCCTTGCAGGCCTCTGGTAGAATTATGAAATTGCCCCCGCTAGGTAGGAAGGGATAGGAGGACTAAAAGATAAAATAATTCATAACTCAGTACTGTCTCTTACGCAAATGAGAATGGGTATGGTTTTAATAATAATGTATTGTATTTAAAGACATTCCACAGCATGTTTATTGGGCATACCTTAACAGCTACTGAAAATACAAAGGTAAATAAGGTCTCGTACTCACAGAATCCAGAATATATTCTCGTTCGAACATAAGAATAAACTGTTTAATTCCTATTTCCTTTTACCCTAATATCCTTCAATATATTTTATTTAGTGGTAGAAGATGATGAAGACGACTTTCCTACAACACGTTCTGATGGAGACTTCTTGCATAATGCTAATGGCAATAAGGAAAAGTGTAAGTAGTACATTTTTTCCTCTCAGCTACATAAAGTGTTCTTTCTAAAGTTACATAATAAGTAAGTATATAACAAGAATAATTATCTAATTGAGCAGTTTTTTAAAAGCAGTGTAACTACTGGAAAATGAAAGTTCCTTCTAGGAAAAGACATGTAAGTAAAATACATATTCTAACATTAAATAATAATGGCCACTCATTATCTGACAAGACTCATTCTGAATTCCATACATTGGCCCACTTTTTTCAGCAGTATTTGGTAAAATCAATTTCTAGTACTGCAAGTTTATTTCTTGGGGGAAGCAATGTAATGGATTTTGAATGTTTACTTAGAGTATATTTCTCTCTGTTTAACATTCTTTCTGTCTCCACTGGTGTTACAAAGTACATAATCAGTGTTATTAAAGGAAAATTATTAAAAATAGCTCTTATTTCACAGCACAGTTGTTTATAGACCCAGGAGCAAGGTAGTTTATTTCATATACTCACTTATTGTTGCTCTGTTTATAATGGCTAACTTATTAGATGGAATTCTGAATTGTTCATTAGAAACCTGTGATTTGCCAGTCCCTCATGAGCTCCCTGCTGGGCAGGGGAGCCTGCTTCTCCCTCTGCCCCTCCCTCTGCTTGTGCTCTCTTTGTCTCTCCCTCTCTCTCTGACAAATAAATGGAATCTTTGAAAATAAAAAAAGAAACCTGTGATTTGCAACAATATGCATGAACCTTGAGGGCCTTATAGTAAAAGTAATAAACTACAGACAATTACTACATGGTATCACTTACATGAGGAATCTTAAACGAAAGAAACAAAACCAGAAACCTGTGATTCATAGTTAGTACTCTTCTTTTGATATAGCCTAAGAAAAAACTGGAGTAAATTTGCAAAACAATTTTTTTAAAAGATTTTATTCATTTATTTTACAGAGAGATCACAAGTAAGCAGAGAGGCAGGCAGAGTGGGGGCGGGAGGCAGGCTCCCTGCCGAGCAGAGAGCCCGATGTGGGGCTCTATCCCAGGACCCTAAGATCATGACCTGAGCTGAAGGCAGTGGCTTAACCCACTGAGCCACCCAGGCACCCCAAAACAATTTTTTAGTAACAAAAATAAGACTGTGAAAAAAAAATAAGTTAATCTAATTGTGCTTATTTTTGCTAAAGTTATGAAAGAATGTGAAGTATAATTTATACCTATTCAAATAATTTTTCAAATTATTGTATTAATGGCATTAATTTTCTATTTCAGAGATCACAGTGGAATATTCCATTATTGATACTAAAGTCTGATGCTTCTCTCCCCCAACTTTATCCTTCTTTCCCTCTTCTTGGTTCTTATTTTCACTTTGGCTCTCTTTCTCCTTATGACCTGCCCCCCTCCCACTCTCGCAAAATGATAGCTTCTTACACAAAGTGGTCCTTATAACTTGGGACTGAAATATTGACCCTTACTGAGTCATCTGGATTAACCTTTATGAAATTAGAGGATTACTTTGGAAAGATTCTTCCAAGTTACGTTTTAATTTCACAATGTACAATCTGCTTTAAAAGAAAAAAGGTTTTATTTGGATATTGGAAAAAATACTGAAAAATTTGTAAAACTTGCAGGTCCAATCTTCTGTCCTGGTCAGTTCCCCTACCTACATTCCTTAGAAATGAATGGAAACTTTATTTTCTGGAGATACTGAACCGGAGGGTTCTAGATTCAGGAATACCTGGCATAGCAAAGGATAGGTATATTGCCCTATCGTTAAAGTGATCATGTGGAAATTTACATACTGATTCTTGAAATTTAACAGCCTCCTTGTTCTGTTTATCTCTGAGAACTCTGAGCCAGGCATTGAATGAAAGTCTGTGTACTGCAGCTCCCTTGTGTTTCCAGAATACCCATCAATCTAACATACGTTTTCTGATACAAAATTAGAACAGAACTCTGTGCATGCTGAGTAACCACAAAGAAAGGACCTATAAATAGAGATTTTCTACATACACTGTGAAAAAGTTGTCTCACTATGAGATCACCCTTTGATTAAGTCCACTAATTTAAATAACCCTGCTAATGCTTACAGAGCTTCCAGTAGCTTACTCTTAAATGTGAACATAGCCAGATTTCCAGATATTTGAGGAAAGCCTCCAGTCTCTCTCTCTCTCTCTCTTTTTTTTTTTTTTTTTTAAGATTTTATTTATTTGTCAGAGAGAGAGATCATGCAGTAGCAGGCAGAGTAGCAAGCAGAGGCAGAGAGAGAAGCAGCCTCCCCACTGAGCAAGGAGCCAGATGCGGGACTCAATCCCAGGACCCTAAGATCATGACCTGAGCCAAAGGCAGTAGTTTAACCCACCGAGCCACTCAGGTGTCCCACAGTCTCTCTTTTTTTAAACCAAGCAACAGGAGTACAGGGTTATTAAAGTCATTTTGAGAAATACCCCTACAAGATGTTTGCATAATTTTTTAAATCATGAGTCATGTTTCCACACTTGTGGAATTCACTGTTTAAAATAATTCCTTTCTGGGGCGCCTGGATGGCTCAGTGGGTTAAGCTTTAGCTGCCTTTAGCTCAGGTCATGATCCCAGGTCCTGGGTTCGAGCCCCACATCGGGCTTTCTGCTCAGCAGGGAGCCTGCTTCCTCCTCTCTCTCTGCCTGCCTCTCTGCCTACTTGTGATTTCTCTCTGTCAAATAAATAAATAAAATCTTTAAAAAATAAAATAAAATAAAATAATTCCTTTCTTAGTGTTGGTGGAAATTAATTCTTGTTAATCTCCATAGATGGAAAGTATCCTTCTGTGGTTAACCTCTAGAAATAAGTTGGAAGCTTAATATCCTGGTAAAGTGAACAAAACATGAAGTCTTTAAACCTGGTACTACTTGATCTTAGCTGGGACTTAGGGTGTCACTCATCTCTCAAATAAAGACAGGGTCTTTCCGCTGGATTAGACAAGCATCAGAAAAGGGAGAAATGATACTTCATTCTTGGGAGTAGTCATTATAATGATACTCACCATTATGGCCATCATTAAAGATGTGGTCTAGATCACATATTGTGGTAGTGAATATGTTGAGTTTTTTAAAAATTTAAAACTATTATATCAACCTGATAGTAAGCTGTATGTATTCCAAGAATTGGATTAGGGGTGGCTTGTGAAAAGTAGAGTAAAACTTCCCTAGGTTCTAAGAAAGAAGAAAGGCAATTAAAGTAGTTTGGATTTTAGACCAGAGGAGGAATTTTTGGTTACAAAAACACCTTCCTTAGTTAAAGACCTTAGGAATTTTAGATCATGGTAGAAGGACTGTTGCCTCAATCTTTTGTGAGTAAATTTCTTATTTACCTCGAATGTAAATTTTCTTCTGTTGGGACGCCTGGATGGCTCATTTGGTTGGGTGGCTGCCTTTGGCTCAGGCCCTGATCCCAGGGTTAGGAAATTCACAAATGCATAGAAATTAACACACTCATACATAACCAGTGAATTAAAGATAAAAATCACAAAGGAAATGAGAAAACACTATAAGATGAATGTAAGCAAAAATATAAGATACCAAAACAGATGGCCTGCAGCTAAAGCTGTACTTTGAAGGAAAATTATAGCTGGAACACCTTTATTATAAAAGAAGAAAGAGGGTTGCCTGGGTGGCTCACATGGTTAAGCATCTGCCTTGGGTTCAGGTTGTGATTCCAGGGTCCTGGGATCAAGCTTTCTGCAGGCTCCCTACTCAGTGGGGAGTTTGCTTCTCTCTCTCCGTCTGCCTCTCCCCCAGTCAGTTATTAACTCTTTCTCTGTCTCTTTCTCACATGAATAAATAAAATGTTAAAAAGAGACTCAAAAAAACAACACAAACTGGGGTGCCTGGGTGGCTCAGTGGATTAAAGCCTCTGCCTTTGGCTCAGGTCATGATCCCAGGGTCCTGGGTTCGAGCCCCACATTGGGCTCTCTGCTCAGCGGGGAGCCTGCTTCCTCCTTTCTCTGCCTGCCTCTCTGCCTACTTGTGATCTCTGTCTGTCAAATAAATAAAATCTAAAAAATAAAATTAAAAAACCACAAAAACAAAAAAACAACACAAACTATAAGTTGGTTCTTTGAAAAGATATCAAAATTAATAAAATTAAAGATATCACAATTATGATGAATTAATAAAAAAAAACCCACAAACTGTAATTTGGTTCTTTGAAAAGATACCAAAAATTTTTTTGAAGATTTTATTTATGGGGCACCTGGGTGGCTCAGTTGTTAAGTGTCTGCCTTCAGCTCAGGTCATGATCCCAGGGTCTGGGATCCAGCCCCAGGTCGGGCTTCCTGCTCAACAGGAAGCCTGCTTCTCCCTCTCCCATTCCCCTTGCTTGTATTCCCTCTCTCGCTGTGTCTCTCTCTGTCAAATAAATAAATAAAATCTTTTAAAATAAATCTTTAATAAAATCTTAAAAAGATTTTATTTATTTGAGAGAGCAATACAGAGATAGAGAGCACAAGTAGGGAGGAGAGGAAGAAGCAGGTTCCCTGCTGAGCAGGGAGCCTGATGTGGGGCTCCATCCCAGGACCCTGGGATTATGGCATCAGAAGTATGCCTTGGGATTATGACCTGAGCCGAAGGCAGACGCTTAACTGAGCCACCAAGGGGCCACAATAAATAAATCTTTTAAAAAGTCCCTACATAAACCCTCATTTCTTATGATTAAATTGTATTAAATGTTAGAGATGGCCACTTATGTGGATTTTTATGTCTCTTATATTTTCCACTTGTTCCCACTTAGCTATATTTTCTGACCAGTTTTCTAATTTACATCTCTTCTTATTTTATAAATAATACACAAGAGCATTTTATCATGTCAACTATATAAACGAATGACTTTACATATTAACTGATCAAATCAAGGCATACTCTTGATGAAACTCACAAAGAGGAAATTTAGTGTTAATGAAACATGCATTACTCTAGGAAACATGAGCAATACCCTGTTCTTTCTTTCCACCTAATCTGTGTGCCTGTGCATGTCCAAACAGAAAATTTGTACCACCACTTTTCATCCCTTTTTAGCTCAGAGACTTTTTCATGTGAAAATTTTTTAGCCAACTGTATCTTAGAGAAAGTACATTGTCAGTAGGCCAGTAGTCCAAACTAACTGATTGTTAACCCTAGTGTGATGGATAGCAGTATGATGGTCTTCAACCATGTTTCTTCTTTATCATAATAGACAGGTGAGAGATTTAAACAAATTGCCATCCTTATGTTGATAAGGACTTACCTTCCAATATTTTTCTGTTCCCACATGTCTGTGTACCACACAAACACATACAGACAGATACACAATCTTTTTGATGTAAGGAAATGAAAAAAAAAACTCACTACAGAAACTGTGGGGATTCCCCCTTAGGTTGCCTACTATTCAAAAATAGTGTGTAGTCTTAATGAAATAAAAGGATTTCAAATTGCTCAGCTTCTCTCAGCATTTTATTTTTGACATGTTGATGAGAGTTTATAGTTCCTTAATTTTCTGAGTTCTCATACCTTTAAAAGAGTTTTAAAGTGTATAAAGTTAAGAGTTCAACTGAAAGAACTATAAATCTGAATGGTAATCTTTGGAGCGTAATACTTACAAATCTAGATTTACAGGTCATTTTCTAATTTCTTCCATTTCTGCCTTTCATTGACATGGTTACAGTCACATATTTTTTATTTCCTTGTATTACAGTGTATCATTTTCTCAGAGGAAACTGTGGCATGTCACCTTGTCTCTTTAAGAGAGTCTTCCCCACCCTTTCCCTCTTAAAAAAAAAAAGCGGGGGGGGGGAGGAAGGAGAGGAGAAAAGAAAGAAAATAAAGTTGGTGGTGGGGTGGGAGGTGGGGGGTTGGGGGGGTAGGCATCTGGATGGCTCAGTTAAGCATCTAATTCCTGATTTTAGCTCCGGTTATCATCCTAAGGTGTGAGATTGAGCCCTGCATCAGGCTCTGCTCTGGGCACAAAGTCTGCTTAAAATTTTCTATCTCCCTCTCCGCTTCCCCTACCCTTTCTTTTTCTCTTTCCCTCCTTCTCTAAAAAAGAAAAAAGAGGGGCGCCTGGGTGGCTCAGTGGGTTAAGCCTCTGCCTTCGGCTCAGGTCATGATCCCAGGTCCTGGGTTCGAGCCCCACATCGGGCTTTCTGCTCAGCAGGGAGCCTGCTTCCTCCTCTCTCTCTGCCTGCCTCTCTGCTTACTTGTGATTTCTCTCTGTCAAATAAATAAATAAAATCTTTAAAAAAAAAAAAAAAAAAAAAAAAAAAAAATAAAAAAGAAAAAAGAAAAATAAGATAATTCACTTCCTACATAATCCCTGTATCATTCTGAAAGTTGTAAGTAAAACTGAAGAGGTACATTTCTGTATTTCTAGAGTTTTTTCAATAACATTTCATGTCACTCTCTCATTTTCTATATAAAGTTTATATATAAAACATATAAATTAGCTTTCAGCAGAAGAGGATACATTATTTTAGTTGTACACATTCTTTTATGCAGAACACAGATGACCTTTGATTTCTTTGCATTAATAAAAATAGTTCATAATGAAACTGCAATCTTGGTAACAGTGATAGAAAATATAGAAGTTACAATGATAGGGTTTTCAGAAAATATAATAAAAAATATGGTTTTTAACAGTTTTATTGAGATATAATTAACCTACAGTAAACTGTACATATTAAAAGTACATAATTTGGTCAGTTTTGATATTATCTTGAAAGTACCATTATAATCAATATCATTATCCATCTCTCTCACTCCCAGAAGTTTGCTCCATCCCTTTTATCATCCCTCCTCTCTCTGTTCCCAAACAACCACTCCAATCTTTTCTGTCACTATAGGTTAGTTTGTATGTTCTCAAGTTTAATATAAAGGACTCACGCAGTGTGTGGGGGGAGTGGGTTAGCCTGGTTTCTTTCTTAGACTTTCATCATGTTATTGTTTATATTAGTATTTGATTTCTTTTCATTGCTAAGTAGTATTTCCTTATTTTGGTACAACACAATTTGCTTATCCTTTCCTCTTTTGATGGACATTTGGGTTGTTTATAGTTTTTGGCTTTTACAAATAATGTGTGAGCATTTGTGTGCAGTTTTTATGGACATATATTTTATTTGAGGTCATTAGTCAATAGTGGTGGTTTTTTGAAAAACCACAAAGGGGGCACCTGGATGGCTCATTTGATTAAGCCCTGCCTTTGGCTCTGGTCATGATCCCGGAGTCCCAGGATGGGGTCCCACATCAGGCTCCCAGGTCAGCAGGGAGTCTGCTTCTCCCTCTGACCTCTCCCCTCATGTTCTCTTTCACTCATAAATAAATAAAATCTTAAAAACAAAAAACAACCACCACCTAGGTTCATTTTACCAGCCATATAGAATAGTTCTGGTTCCTCCAAATCTCGACAACACTTGGCATGGTCAGTCTTTTTAAAATTTTCGTCTTGGGGCGCGTGAGTGTCTCAGTTAAGTGACCTACTCTTGGTTTCCACTCGCATGATGGTGTCAGGGTCCTGGGATCGAGCCCTTTGATATTCAGAGTGAAATGATTAAATAGCAGTCAAGCTATTTAACATAACATCTCCTTGCGTAGTTACCATTTTTGTAATGAGAGCACCTGAAATCTGTCTCAGTAAATTTCTAGTATTCTGCACACTGTTTCCCCACCCCCCCAACCTGGTGCTGGGTTTGTTTGTTTGTTTTTTAAATTAGCATGTAATGTATCATTTGCTTCAGGGGTAGAGGATCAGCACAGTATTATTGAGTGTAGTCATCGTGCCCTACATTAGACCTGAAGATTTACTCATTCTATATAACTTTTACTCTTAATACTCTTAGGAGCAGAAATTTTAAATTTTGATGAAGTTCACTTTATCAGTTTGTTCTTTTGTGAGTTGTACCTTTGCTGTCATATCTACATATGAATTTTTAAAGTTGAGAGTATCATTATTTCACTTATAAGTGTTCCATTGGAATGGTTTCTTATTAGTTAAGAGTATAAGATACTATGCTCTCTTGCTTGCATCTTGTGAGTTCTAAGACTTTTCATTAACTTAAAGGTGAACTCTGAGTTAAAATTATAAAACATAAACATAAGAGCCATTTAAAGTGTGCACTGGTCTCAGACCAGTGTGTGACCAAAATGTGGATGTTTATTTAAAAGTTTTACATTACCTTTTTCAATTCTACAGTTTATTGTTAGGTATTTTTTTAAATTTTAGGTCTTTCAAAATATAAAGTTGTTCTTGCTGTAATTTGGTCCCGCTTTAAGCCGTCAGGGTGTTATTGTTAAAGTATTATTCCTCCTACCACTTTGTTCACTGGGTGCAGTATAGCAAATAGATTTCAGGAAACAGAATCCAGAAAAAAAGATATGAAAGTACATATGCTGCCATAAGCTTCTTTGCTTATGGAGTGTGGAATGGAAATTTTCGTTGTTGGCCACCAAGAGGGAAATTATAATCCAAAAGTCTGCTCTTACTTGCTGGGTTTTAAACATCTTCTAGTGTTAAGTTTTGATGAAGAGTTAATCGTCATTAGAAAGACTTTCAGTGAGTAACTTTTTTTTTTCCCCCCAGTATTTCCACATGTAATACCACGAGGAATTAATGGCATAGACTTTAAAGGGGAGGCGATAACTTTTAAAGCAACTACTGCGGGAATCCTTGCTACACTTTCTCATTGTATTGAACTAATGGTAAAACGTGAGGACAGCTGGCAAAAGAGACTAGATAAGGTAAATATTGTTTTTCTTCCTCTTAAAAAATAGTCTGATTTTATTTCAATCAACAGATTGAACATTTAAACTAACTTCTTAGGGAAGAATCTATTGGGATTGATAGAAGTAGCAAGAGGTACTAATCCTCTGAAACTTTGTAGGCATCTTAAACTTATTTTCCTAATGAGATTTACAAGTTACGTATTCAGTTACTATACAATACAAATTTGTGGTAGGATTTTAATGCAGAAATTTATGTATTAGTAATAGTAATGCCTTGGAATAGAAATGATGAGTCACTTAACATTACCTACCTTTATTGTGAAATATATGAAGCTACATTTAAGTTGTATGAACTGAAACACCAATTTATAAAGTTAACATTAACTTACTGCATTTGTAGCCATATATACTTTCCAGGGTCATTGTGCTGTTATTTAACATATGTTTGTTCATGGAACATTTGCCTCATGTTCACCTGCTTCCACCTTTGTGTAAATTTCAGCACTGATAGTAACATTACAATACGAATGTTTAGTTCCTAGTGTCAGCTATGACTCAGTAAATTTGTTTAGTAGGAAAACTTCTATTTAGAATTCAACATCAGGAAAATAATAAAATGTTAAAACGAAAACTTATCTTAGAAGATTTAGTTCTGGTCTGATGCCATCATTTTATAGGAGGAAGGAAAAGGCCCAGAGACTGGTCCAGAGATGCTAAGTAGCCGTTGGAAGGATTTTATCCTATTTTTTATTTCGCTCAGAATACTAGGCCAGACATTAGCTGACTAATGTTGTCTGTCATGAATGAGTCAGATTGCTTGTAGTATTTGAAGGTCTTATCGGTTTAAGCAGGAAACTAGGTAAAGCAATATTACCACTGATACAATGGCAGGATGCCACAGGATTTGATTAGTACTGTGTATATAAGGAAGTCCCTCTGTGTAGAAGAAAAGAATTCTCAAGTGTAGGTGACAGTAAAAACTATATTGACAGGTAATACGTATTCTTTAAAAACAAGTAGTGAAAATGTGTATTTAAGGTACAGACATTCCATTATTCTGGAGTCAAACTATTACATCTTCAGAGATTTCAACTCTCTACCACTGTGGATCAAATTGAATTTTTAGAAGATCTCATGTACACACAAAAAATTATGTGTTGAGAAAACAGGACAACCCCTTAACTCCCTTAGTCCAGTAGTTCAAGAGAAGTGTTCAACATGTCCAGACTAGCTTATTTTGAACTTTCTGGTACCTTTTTCTTAAGGTTTCAGTCTCTCATCTTTTTATCCTTCACTAAGGAATCATAATCTTCATTCATAAATTCTAATCACACAACCTAAAAAATATTCATTAAAAATGAAACATGGCTTTCCCATCCTTTCAGCAATCAAGTTTCTTATTTGCAGTGCTGGATAGGGAGGTGGACTTTTGCTTATCTTCACTGTATTCAGTCTTATCTATTCTTTTTCTTCATTGAGGAACACAAAAGGATCTGGGAAAAAATAATTTTGTTGCTTTTCTGTGCAGCATGCAAGCAAAGAACAGCCACAAGTGATGGCAATATTAATTGAAATTGAGAAACCACTGCATTTTACGGTTTTTTACAGGTCTAATGTCAAATCTTATTCACTCTAATTTTTTCTCTAAGTTGAAATAGGATTCCAGTTACATTTTATATGAAATGTGAGTGTGGGTATGTTTGATATGCAGTGTGAGTTTGTATATGTGTGTGTATACTTATATATATATATGTGTGTGTGTGTGTGTGATATATATACATATATATAATGTGTGTATATATATGGAATAGAGTGTAAGGAATAGAAGGTTCTTGAATAGAGAGTGTTGTTTATCAACAAATGTCTTTTAAGTAACTTATAATTGGGAAGGAAAGTACAATGATAATTTAATATGGTTTAATTGAAGTTTCTGTTTCATTCAAAAAGTATTTATATGCTTGTAATGTGCTAAGCTCTAAGCTAGAAATGAGGAGACGGCAATAAACAGGAAATTGTCCTTCAAGGAGCTGAATCTAATGAGACAATTAAGTGGGTAATAGGTGATATAATAAGAGCTATTTGATAACAAAATTGTTTATATTCCTAATGTCAGTTCCATTATTCCTTCAGCTGAATAATAGAAAATTAATATCTAGTGATGATGATTTTTCTTGGTTACCTATAATAATGATCTCTTCTACTATAGAAGTATACTTAAGTCATGTCCCAGAAGACCAAAAATTATGAGATTGCACAATTTTAGTTGTCAACAATGTTAACAAGAGAAAACATATTCGTTGAAGATATTTGCTTACTTTAATAGGCTTGCATGTGTGTAATTTCACATGCTTATTCATTTTCCCTTAAATCCTTTGAATATTATTGCTGTGCTGTACTTTTTTGTTGTGTTCAGTTTTTGAAAGTTAAGATATAGCATAAATATGGTCAGGTGCCCCAACTATAAGTGTACCACTTGATTTTTGTGCATATGTATACACCCCTATACCCACCACTTAGATAAAGAATTTTTATAGCACCTGAAGGTTCCTGCATGACTCCCTGGTCCATACCTTACACCATCTCAAGATGTGACCATATACACTCTTGTGTTTGGCTTTTTTTCCCCCTCAGCATTAAACTTAACTTACTGCATTTGTAGCCATGTATACTTTCCAGGGTCATTGTGCTGTTATTTAACATAACTGTGAGAGATTCATTTGTTTCGTTACATTTACTGGTAGTTTATTCTTTTTTATTATATTTCATTGTATGCCTTCAATTTGTTTATCATTTTTTCCTGTTGATAGAAACTTAAGTTTTTATATTTTGGCTATTGTGAATAAAGCTGCTGTGAGCATTCCTGTACCTGGCGTTTGGTGGATATAGGTACATACCTAGCAGTAGAATTGTTGGTTCAGAGGGTATATGCTAGCTGCAGTGGATATTGGCAAACAGCTTTCCAAAGTGGTTATATCAGTTTATACTTCCACCAGCAATGGATGAGAATTCATTTGCTCTTCACTCTTGGCAACGCTTCGGATTGTCATGGTTTTGTGGCTATTTCTTTGTTTTGTTTTTTGAATTTTAGCCATTCTGGTGGGTCTATAGACCCGCTTTCTCTTGAGTATGAAGAAATTACCCTTTGGTTCTAATGAACTAATATGCTAATTTGCATGAACTTTAGTTCTGATAGTTATTTGGAAGTAGTTAGCTTTGTGTGAGTTCATGTGAACTTTAATTGAGCCCTTAAGTATTTGAGTTAAGGGAATAAAAGCATTAGGTTCCTTACAAGCTTTTTAGACTTAAGTTATCAGATTTGACCAGTGCAATCTATGGTTGTAGAAATAAGTTTGAGATTGGTGCCAGAGGCAACCTTTTTCTTTTAAGTATTGGCCTTGGGTCTTCTAACTGCTTAGAACTATAGATTTAAAGGAGAGGGTTCAAGTAGAAATCTAAGCTCTTTTTTCAGCCCTGAAATAGTTTTAACCAGCAATGGGAAAGTACCAGAAATTTATCTTTCTTAGAATATATTTTAACATTCATTGATTTCACTTGTTAATTGAGTTATTTTCTTCCTGGTATCCATTGCTTTTCTTTAAAACAAAATAGATACACCTTTTACTGAGGGGGGCGGGGGATACAAACACATGATTATCTTGTAAACATGTCTGCGGTGTTATCTTTTTTCTTTTTTTTCCTTTTTTAAGTGTAGGTACTTTGGCAGTTACTTAATTCATCTAAATCCATAACCGACCTATGAGGTGGCTCTTGCTGATTTAAATGGTAGCTTGTGTGTAATGTATAGCTCAGAGAAAAAGTGTTTTCTTGGACCGAATCAAGCTCATTTTTCACAGGAATAAAGTGGGGGGAGGGGTTTTGTCATTGTTGTTTGGCCAAATTATAAAATTTCAGTGAAACGCAGAGAAAATCTCCCTAAATGATAATTTTTTACTTGCTTCTTTAAAAAAAAAAACAAAACAGGAAACTGAGAAAAGAAGAAGAATAGAGGAAGCATACAAAAATGCCATGACAGAACTGAAGAAAAAATCCCACTTTGGAGGGCCAGATTATGAGGTATGAAGTTAAATTTTGATTTTAGAAGGAGGAAAATACAGGCCGTATCTGTCACAAAAGTGATTAATTTTTAAATAATACTTTTACAACCTTTAAGTATTCTAGACCTGTAGTATGTTCTTCAGTATTTAATTAAATGTATATTTCATAATATGTGTTAGGCTTACTAACTGAAATTAGTATAGGCCTTTCAAAGACTCATTTATTAGCCTGTCTGCATTATAGGACAAGTTTTTATCTTAACTGTGGAAGACGATAATTGTTAATGTTATCTTTTAATTTTCTTTTTAATAAAAGCAAAGCAACTTATAGAGGAAAACCCTGAGCACTATATAGACAAAAGGGTTTTAGTGTGCGCTTTATAATATACTATGAGGTCCTGTCCACAGCAGAGCTGGAACTGTCCTCGTTACCTTGTCCTTCTCAGTTGAAAAGATCTGAAACCAACCTTTTTCCCTCTTTTGTTTCTTTGTTAAGTGATTAATAAATTTTCCCTCTCCATGCACATACACATATTATTTTATAAGCTGTTTTCCGCAATATTTCTTTAGAGGGAAAGAGGTATAAGAAATATATTTGTTAAGGGGCACCTGGGTTGCTCAGTGGGTTAAAGCCTTTGCCTTTGGCTTAGGTCATGATCCCAGGGTCCTGGGATCGAGCCCCACATCGGGTTCTCTGTTCCACAGGGAGCCTGCTTCCTTCTCTCTGCCTGCCTCTCTGCCTACTTGTGATCTCTGTCTGCCAAATAAATAAATAAAATCTTAAAAAAAAAAAAAAGAAAGAAAAAGAAATATATTTGTTAATAGTCTCTGACATTGTTGATATTCCTGAAATGTACATTTTAAAAAGGAAGTGATAAAGGGTATCATGGAGATAGAAGAGAATGTTAAAACAGTTATGGTTAGCGGTGCCTCAGTGGCTCAGTTAGTTGGGCATCTGCCTTTGGCTTGAGTCATGATCCCAGGGTCCTCTGGTCCAGCCCCTCTTCTAGGTCCCTGCTCAGTGGGGAGTCTCCTTCTTCCTCTGCCCCTCCTCCCAACTCATGCGCTCTCTCTCTCTCAAAATAAGTAAAATCTTAAAAAAACATAATTCTGGTTAGTTTATATTTTTAAAAAAATAGGAAAGAGAGGTGGCTCAGTTGGTTAGCTGAAACTCTTGGTTTCAGATCAGGTCAAGATCTCATGGATCCAAGATCAAAGCCCCAGGTTGGAGTCAGTGCTCAGCAGGAATTCTGCTTGAAAATTCTCTCCCTCTATCACTCCCCTACTCTTTTGCACTCACTCTCTCTCAAATAAATGTCTAAATCTTAAAAAAAAAAAAAAAAAAATTCCTCAGTGTTTTTATTTTTAAAGATTTTATTTATTTGACAGAGAGACACAGCGAGAGGGGGAACACAAGCAGTGGGAGTGGGAGAGGGAAAAGCAGCCTTCCCACTGAGCAGGAGTCTGATGTGGGACTCTGTCCCAGGACCCTGGGATCATGACCTGAGCCAAAGGCAGATGCTTAACTGACTGAGCCACCCAGGCGCCTCTGTTTTTATTTTAGAAAGCGGGGGGGAAACAAACCAGAGTTGCTATTGACCATATGTTTTATGTTGGAATTGATTTCCAGGTGTGGATATTCATAATGATGAGGTTTGAGCTGTAATACTTCAAAATTATTAACCTGTCAATTACTCCATTTAGAATGTGTAAAAACCATGTAATTAGATACCCTTGGGGTTTTTAAAAACAAGGTTCCTGGATATAAGCTATTACAATTTTAATTCTGAAGCTAAGCACATTGTTTTTTTACTATTTTTGGTTTATTTTGGGGGTGAACTGTCAGCTTTTTAAAATTACCTAATTTTTTTCATAATATAATATAGTAAAACCAGATGTTCATGTAGGAAGATTACAGAAAATACAAAAAGCCTGTGTGTTTAACAACTGGTACCAGTTTATCTCCTGCCAGCCATATATAAGTGTAATGTATGCTTGTTTTACTTCACTTGTGTTCACAAGGGTTTTGGGGGGAAGGAGGGTGGAGAAAAGCAGGACATGGAGAAAAGCAGGACAGAAAAAGGAGTTGATGTGATTTTGGAATATAGGAGAAGTTCAGTGGGTAAGGTCTGGAGCCTACGGAGATGTCTTTGGTACAAAATGGTGGTTTATCAAAGCACAGGGGCAGGATCCTTGGGCAGAAAGAGCTGCTGCCCCAGGGTTGTGATGGGTGGCTGATTATATACTGTGGTGCTGGGGGAAGTTAGGAAAAATGGTGGTTTCAAAAGGATTTTCATGTTAAAGAAGATTTAAGGGATACTGGAGGCCTTGTCATTGTCAAGTTAAGGTTGTTTTCCTTTTAGCAAGGCATTAACATTAAGATAGTTGGGAGATTCCGAAAGAATGTCACACATATCCCACCCAGGAATGGGATGTGGGGGGGGGGAGGTTTCAGGGTGTTAGTTTGCATTTTGCCTTCTGTTCTCTCATCATTTCCCCCTAAGTTTTGACCCTTAAATCTTTAAGGTTGTTGAAGGTGGAAGGTCTCATCTTCTGTTAGGTCTTCTCCTGATTAGGGTATAGAGATGTGTCTACATGAGTCAATATTGGTCAGTTGGAGAACATATAGGGGAGTTTCATGGGGAGGCAGCTGAATCCGATGAGCTCAACATAGACAACCCTCCTTGAGTAGAAAGGGTTTGTTAGCTGGAAGTTATGGCAGTGAAGGAATCTTGGCACTTGGAAGGAAGACACCCTGACAAAAGTGTCAAAATAAGGTTAATATTGGTCTGAATAAAAGACCTTTGATAGTTGACCTCTGATAATTTTCCTCCAGTTTAGGAGTTTTAAGCAATCACTAAAGGAAGGAGATCATTTAAAGTGCCTATTTGAGTATTCACGTCAGTTACAAACCCAGAAATATTTTCGTGGTAATCTAGAATGTATACATAGCTCTGTTTTTACGATAGCACAAGTTTTGTAGAACTGCTTCATGCATTTGTATTACTTTAGTATTTAATAGAGAAATGCTATTTTGAGTATCATTTAAGTCTTTGCTATTTTGAGTGTCATTTAAGTCTTTGACCATGTGCTTAAGAGTTGCCATGTGCCACATAACCTCCAGTCTGAAAGAGGGAACAAAGATGGATGCTAGATGGTCATACCGATGTTATACAAAACATGTCCACCACTTTTTTATATATATATATATATATATATATATTTAACTTTTTATTTATTTATTTGACAGAGAGATCACAAGTAGGCAGAGAGGCAGGCAGAGAGAGAGGGAGAAGTAGGCTCCCCACTGAGCAGAGAGCCTGATGCAGGGCTGGATCCCAGGACCCCAAAATCATGACCTGAGCCGAAGGCAGAGGCTTCAACCCACTGAGCCACCCAGGCGCCACCATTGTTTTAAATTTGGCAGGTTAGTTGGGTTGGTAATTGTTTTAATAATGTGTTTGTGCCCCCAGGCAAAACCCAGAGTACAACGGCCTATCCAGCCTGGGGGAGCCTATGGACAAGTTAGAGTTGCATTGCCATTGGGTCCCAGCCAGGAGCCAGTCATATACTTGGCTCTTTAAAGTGCAGACGGGATTTCAAGGGCTACTCAGTTTTGGAGGGCCATCCTTTGAATTTGTGTAGTAATTTCAGTCCCATATTTGATTGGAGAGTTACAGCTTGACAGTAATCCCCTTTTCTTCAAGTTGTTCCTTATGGCATATAGGACTAGGAAGTCACTATGTCTGGAGTCACTGTAAATATTAATTTTTAAGACTTCTGCCAATTGCAAAGCACATTGGGAAGATGTATTTGCTGACAGGGCTTTTGCATCAGCAGTCCGAGTTAAGACTGACAATAGCAAACCCAGCTTTTCTTACCCCTCTTTTCCATGAAGCTGCTGCCGTTGGTAAACCAACTGTCATCTGCATTTTTAATAGGGGCATCTTAAGTCTGGTAGACTAAACAAGATCAATAACCTCTGAACAGTTATGTTCTATACTATAGAAATACAGTGGTCAGGTCCAGGCATAAGCAAAGTAGCTGGGTTTAAAGTTTGACAGGTTTTAAAGATATTTCAGGCATATCTGTAAGCCTTGCCTGGTGTTTAGTAAGTCAGCTTCCTATGTATCTATTGGTGGGTTTTGGTCTCTAAGACACTCTGGACCTGATGTGAGGTCATTACAGTCAGAGATTGTCCTGAAGTGAGCTTTGAGGTTCCTAACAAAAGGACTATTGTATGCTTGGCTAAAGCCTTTGTTTGCAATTGTACCTCAATAGGGGTAGCTTCTAGGATAAATATGACTAAGGGATATTACCGTCAATACCTTTGTTTGAGGTAAAGCATTAATATCCTAATTACAGGGAATCACTGGCAAATGAGAGAAGACTTGTCAAGAGATAAAGGCATCCAAATACATCTTCTAGTCCAATCATAAAGTGGGGCCATCCATAGACTTGTGGAATGGGGTGTTCTCTGGCTTTTAGGGAAGGATTTTGTCATCCCAGCCACACAGGACTGGTCAAGGTGCCGGTTGAGTTATATAATTGTTGGGGAATTAACCCTAAATAATTATATGCCCATGGGGTCCTGTTATTATCCCCACAGAACAACAAGCAATAAGATTATCTGTACATGAGCTATTGTGTAGAAACAGAGAAGCTATTTCTGTTTACCTCAGTTGTCTAGTTTAAGCAAACAACATATAAGGACAATCAAAACTAACAGTACATTATTGAAATATACTTTTTTCTCTCTAAAAAAACCCTCATTTCCAGAGGTATCCAAATCAAGACTAATTCGTTTGCAAAACAAGTCCAATTTTGACAAACTTGGCCTAATTATTTTAAGCTCAGCAAGAACAGTGAGTGATCATATAGATCTTTTAGAAGCTGCTTTGCTGGAATTTTTTTTTATTATTATTATTTTAAAGATTTTATTTATTTATTTATTTGACAGACAGAGATCACAAGTAGGCAAAGAGGCAGACAGAGAGAGAGGGGTAAGCAGGCTCTCTGCTGAGCAGAGAGCCTGATGCGGGGCCTGATCCCAGGACCCTGGGACCATGACCTGAGCCAAAGACAGAGGCCTAACCCACTGAGCCACCCAGGCGCCCCTTTGCTGGAACTTTTATAAGGAATCTCTAGGTTGAATTTTTAGTAGCTTCGCCAGGCCAGAAGCCAAGCCAGGTACTTGCCTTCAGACAATCCTTGCAATACCTATAGATTTGAGTGAATTCCTCTTCACGAGGTCCCCAGAGTATCCTGAGGTTCCTGCACCTGCCAGGAAGTGACATTTGTTACTCACCTGGTGAGGCTGCTGGAAACTTCTGTAAGCAAGGTACTAGGCCAGCGTTTCCAAGGGGCTTTATAGCTCTAGGTTTATTCAGCCTTCAGTTCTTAAAATGTTTGGTCATATCTGAGTCTATGCATATCTCTCTTAAATAGGACATTCCAGTCAAAGCCTTGGTAAAATAACCAACATTTCCATTGGTGTCCTATTACAAGGAGAAGATTCGTAATGCACTTATGCAAATGATTATGATTGCCATGGAAGAATGGATACTTAGACCTTTTGAATGAGAGGGTTCAGGTAGAGAGAAAAAGTAAATACTTTAATTTGCTTTATCGTTATTTGTATATATCACTGATGTCTTAAGAGAAAGTTTCCTTAGTCTGGAAGAGCAAACATTAGAGAACCAGCAGTGTTTCAAATGAGAGTCACAACACAATAATGTTTTAGTTCATTCATCCCATGTAATTAATTCTTGTTTAGTTTGAATGTAGCCTTAGTTCTATTGAAGGTGAAACATTTCACAAGAGAATAACTGTAAATGACAAGACTAAAAAATGGACATGGCTAACATCTGATGAGAGGTTACAATATAGCTGGCAATGAAATCCGGTTATTTCTCTGACACATAACACTTAAATAATTAAAATAGAGTAATGATGACCTTTTACCAGAAGGTAATTTACCAAACAAGCAGTGAAACTTTGTTCATGATTTAAATCTTGCAGAAGTTTGTTAAAACCTTAGAAAGTTTTAAGGCACATACCTAAATAGGATTAAGGATGTTAAAGACCTGATAAATAAACTGGTTTTCTGAACAGACAAAAGAGAAAAAAACTTTGTTTACATTTTCTTATCAAGAGCAGACAATTCAAGAAAACTTATCTGTTTGAACAGAGAGAAAGCAGACTTTCAACATTATACCAATGTACTTTAAAATCCATTCATTTCAATTTTAAGGTCCATCCTGACCACACCTAAAATTCTGTTCCAAAGTTTTCCCATCACAAACCTTCTACAACTTTCTTTTGCATTCAGATTTTGTCCCAAGCCATCTCTCTAAACAACCATATTATTTAGGACAAAATTACCTTCTTTTACCTTCAACAAAAACATATTTCCATTCTTGATATCTTCCTTACATTC
This sequence comes from Lutra lutra, assembly GCF_902655055.1. Classification (NCBI taxonomy): domain Eukaryota; kingdom Metazoa; phylum Chordata; class Mammalia; order Carnivora; family Mustelidae; genus Lutra; species Lutra lutra. Next base: position 102,789,942 of record NC_062282.1, on the reverse strand, counting down.
CATTCTTGATATCTTCCTTACATATCCTCTTTTTCCACAGAGTTGTTTCCCTTTTTTCCATCAGTCATAATTACATTTACATAATTTACATTTACATAATTACATTTAGCAGAATTTTGCACTCATAGAAACCTTATCTCCAATGAAGACTAAGTAGTAACCATCTGTGAACTGTTACACCAGAATTCTTTAGATAACAAATTTCTGAATTAGTTAAGCACAGAACATGTTACCAACAGATTTAAATATCCTTAGTTTCTCTGCAATAAGAAGTCAAAAGCACAAACCTATGTCTAGTAATCAGTGATTTAGCCCTTTATCTTACTTAGAAAAGACCTAGATGTCCAACAATTAATCCCATTTATCATCTAAGCAAAACTTTTAAAGTTTCGGGTTACCAGAGACTATGAAATCTTTCTTAACCCATGAAAACTTTGAGACAGACAATTAACCATCATTTTAGTCATGTTTTTGCTAACAATTTGCAAAGAGATAACACGAGCTTATTTGACCTTCAGCAAACCTCAATAGAATAAAAGTTTCACATTTTAATGAAATATTCCTATCTTAATTAAGCCAACAAAATTAAATTAGTTTAAATATTGAATTATGTTCCACCTGGATCCTCCCTATTGTCAGTTTTTACCTGAGACACTGGTGGGGAAATCTGGAGTAAGTGGTGTTAGGTCCAGGGGGTGCTCTTCTTGCTTCTTGACAGTGAAGGGAGAAGGAGCCATAGTGCCTGAGGCACTGAGGAAGGTTTGGAAGCCAGTTATGCAGGCTGCACCCAAGGTGGTGCAGAAACAGGAGAAGGGGAAAGGGGAGACAGAAGAGGCAAAGTGCTACCAGAAAACAGAGAAAGGGTTCCCGGTTCTAGAGCTCATCAGCAGACACAATGTTTTCCCGCCAACGAGGAGGGAGGCAGTCCATGTCAGGCAAGGGAAAACAGGGAAACCCATCGTGATCTAAGCAACATTCCAACACATGTGGTCTTTACGGTCAGCTTCCCTAGGGAACGGTCCCCAGTTGGGTTTTAATTCCATTGGGTACTGGTTTCAGCTGGCTCCCAGTGGAAGTCCCACAGCCAGAAGTGGCTAGACCAGAGATGTAGAGGGGATCATATTCGATCAATCAGGAGGAATCTTCACTTGGGAGTCTTAAGATTGGCAGTCATTGGTGACTTAGGTGTCCCCAAGACAAGACAGCTTTGTGTAAGGATAGAAATAAAGAGTGAGCATCAGGTTTCTGGGTCTTATTGCCATCGTGGCCAGGGCACTAACTTCCAGCGAAAAGGCAGTCTTTCTCTTCCCCATAGAGAAGCCATGGGCTAGAGGATTACAGCTTGAGCAATTGACATGAAAATGTTCCAATAGGACTGTACTTCTTGAAGAGCCACAGAGATGAGAGTAAAAGAAAAGAGAATGTTCTCACCAAGTTTGCACCGAAGCTTGGAGTCCAGATATAAAGACTCAAAGCCCCATATTGGGCACCATATGATGTGGTTTTGGAATATAGGCTAAGTTCAGGGTGGGTGAGGTCTGGAGCCGACGACCAGGAAAGAATTCTTGAGACATCTCTGGTGCAAAAAGGTGGTTTTATTATTTATTACTGGACCCTTGGGCAGAAAGAGCTGCTGTCCCAGTGTTGTGAGGGGTGGCTGATTATATACTATGGTATTGGGGGAGGTTAGGAAAAACAGTGGTTTCAAAAGGATTTTCATATGTCAAGGATGATTCAGGGGATACTGGAGGCCTTGCCATTGTCAAGTTAAGATTATTTTTCCCTCTAGTGAAGCATTAACATTAAGATAGTTGGAAAATTCCTGGAAGAATCCCACCCAGAAGTGGGGGGTGGGGGGGAAGTTACAGGGCCTCAGTTCATGCTTTGTCTTCAGCTTGCCTTCTGTTCCATCATCAGAGGTATGTTGTGCTAATAAGTACATTTGTTAACTAGTTTCAGATATTTTTTTTTTTTAAGATTTAATTTTTTTGACAGACACACGGCAACAGTGGTTACACAAGCAGGGAGAGCGGGAGGAGGGGAGAACAGACTTCCCTCGGAGCAGGGAGGCCAATACGGGGCTGGATCCTGGGATCACAACCTGAGTCAAAGGCAGATGCTTAATGACTAAGCCACCCAGGTGTCCCTAGTTTCAGATTTTTTAAATTGCTTATTTGTTGATATGATTTAGATAGACTCTCTTTAAAAAAAAAAGTCTACTGGTCATTTGTATTTCTACTTCAATGACTCACATATCCATGTCCCTTAATATTTTTATTCAGTTGTGGATTTTTTTTTCTCCTATTGATTTAGAAGATGTGGAAGATAGCTTTTCATTTTTCAATTTTTTTTCCTTTTTTAGTTTTTTAAACTTTTGATTATTGGTTTTGTCATATAAAAGTTTTATGCTTTTGGGGCACCTTGGTAGCTCAGTGGGTTAAAGCCTCTGCCTTCGGCTCAGGTCATGATCTCAGGGCCCTGGGATCGAGCCCCGCATCGGGTTCTCTGCTCAGCAGAGACCCTGCTTCCCCCTCTCTCTCTGCCTGACTCTCTACCTACTTGTGAGCTCTGTCTGTCAAATAAATAAATAAATAAAATCATTTAAAAAAAAAGTTTATGCTTTTTTTTTTTTTAAAGATTTTATTTGTTTATTTGATAGCGATCACAGGAGGCAGAGAGGCAGGCAGGGCAGGGGGGAGCAGGGTCCCTGCTGAGCAGAGAGCCCAATGTGGGCTGGATCCCAGGATCCTGGGATCATGACCTGAGCCGAAGGCAGAGGCTTTAACCCACTGAGCCACTCAGGCACCCCTAAAAGTTTTATACTTTAATGTAATTAATCCCTCAGTCTTTTGATGTACTGATTACTACATTTGGTATCATGCTTAAAAAAGCATTCCCTACTTTAAATAATTGTATTTACTGGGTTTTTAATTTTTTAATGGTCTCCTCTAAATATATTGTAACAGTACGTATGGGTTTTTTAAGATTATGGTATAATGTAAGAATCTGTATTTTATTTTAGTGGCATTTGTTGAATAAATGATTGTTTTCCGTCCATCTGAGATGTACTTCCCTTTTGCTCCTTTAATGAAGAAAATGGTTAAGGGTACTTCAGTTTTTTTCTCACTGACTCCCTGTGGTATCAAGTTAAGTGCCCTTTAGGCCTTTAGGGCTTCTGTTTTTATACTTTTTTACACCCCCCCCCTACTTTTGATATTTTGAGCCATCTGTCTTCTTGTGTGAGTGCTATGTTTGCATGGTTTTTAGACACTCATTCAGATTATGACCTTATTTGGGGTCTTATCAAACATTTATGATCTAATTACAGAACAAAAGTTAACTGCCTCTGTCATCTGTAGCTTTGGCAACTTTTTTTTTTAAAGATTTTATTTATTTATTTGACAGAGAGAAATCACAAGTAAGCAGAGAGGCAGGCAGAGAGAGAGGAGGAAGCAGGCTCCCTGCTGAGCAGAAAGCCCGATGTGGGGCTCGAACCCAGGACCTGGGATCATGACCTGAGCCGAAGGCAGCGGCTTAACCCACTGAGCCACCCAGGCGCCCCAGCTTTGGCAATTTTTAATCTTAAATTCATTACTTAAGATTTACTGTAAATGTAAGACACTGTACTAGGCATGGGGATATACAGGATCCTGCCTGAGGGCCCTACCTATGTAATGGGAAAACGGGCTAGTTACAGGCAGTTATGAAGCACTGTTAGCACTGAGAGGTTTTTGAATCAGGGATGATGGCCTCCTAGAGAAAAGGACATTTTAGGTAAAGCTATAAGAATGAGTAGGCTAAGTAGCTATTAACCAGGTGAAGTAGATAGGGTGCTTGTAGGGGCTGAGAAGAAGGAAAACATTTGGAAGCCAGAAACAAAAAAAAACACACAAACACCACACACACACACACACACACACACACACACACACACACACACACACACACACACATTGCCTCAGGGGAACTGAAAGACCTTATCTTTGGAGGGTAGAGCTGATTGAGAGTAGGGAGTGGTGAGACTGGCTAGCAAGGGATGTAAGAATCCTTGCAGATGATCAGGGAATGGATTTTAAGCAAGTGAAGTTCTCAGATTTACGGTTTGGAAAAATCATTCTTGCTCCCTGCAGTAAGGAGAGTGGATTGAAGTTGACAGTTGTGAACTGGGGGCTTCCCAGACTTTTTCAGTCTTGCCCGTGAGAATTAAAATTAAGATAGAGCCGTAGGAATAGACACGGGTAAACCTAGCTATTTAGAAAGTAAGATTAAAGGGTGTGGTGATTGAACAAGGGAAGTGGGAGGAATCCAGGACAGGCCCTGCATTCTGCCTTAGATTGGTGTAGAGATGGGGGAAGAAACTGGTTTTAGACATGTTGGATGTGAACTGCAGCATTAACCTGAAGAGGTCTTAAGTATTATTGGATGCAAAGGTCTAACATTTAGGAGAGAGATGGATAGGCTGTGAATTTGGGAATCTTATCTCATGATGACCACAGCCTTAGAAACGATTAAGTGCTGTGGGAGAGCAAGTGTGGAACCCTGAGGAACACCTACATTTAATTTAAGGGAGTCCAAAGAAGAGGCTTGGATAGAGAGGAACTGGGAAATTAGGAATCCAAGGGAGGGGAGAGAACTCTTCAAAGAGAGTCATTTGCATAAGAAATGCTGCTAATGGGGCAAGTAGGATAAAGACCAGTCGATTTAGCCCTGAATAGCTCTTTTGCTTGGTAAGCATGATGAGATAAAAGGGTTGTTGGATTTTTTTTTAAGTTGCTTTTTAACAAGGGAAATTTTTTTTTGTTTTCTTTGATTAAGTGATTTTTTTTTTCTTCCATGTGTTTGAATAGGAAGGTCCAAACAGTCTGATTAATGAAGAAGAGTTCTTTGATGCTGTTGAAGCTGCTCTTGACAGACAAGATAAAATAGAGGAACAGGTATATCTTTTATTAAAAATCCTAAAACTAGGCATTCCTTGATGTATGTTATTTTGTATATGGAATTTGAAATCTGTGAACCTAATAGAAATGAACTGTAAACCTAGAAAATGAATTGTGTCTATACTGAGTCACAAATGTAGAAGAATCTTTACAAGTCAGTTCCTTCATTGGTGAATTTTTTTTTTAAAGATTTTATTTATTTATTTGACACTCAGAGATCACAAGTAGGCAGAGAGGCAGGCAGAGAGAGAGGAGGAAGCAGGCTCCCCGCTGAGCAGAGAGCACGATGCGGGGCTCAATCCCAGGACCCTGGGATCATGACCTGAGCCGAAGGCAGAGGCTTTAACCCACTGAGCCACCCAGGCACCCCTCATTGGTGAATTTTTAAGCAATAGAAAGGAGACCACTGACTGCTTAAAGGAATCACGCATAATTAGCATGAAACTAACTGGAAATATTCTGCCTATTCCCCTTGAAGTATCCAACTTTATTAAGAACAAGCATATGTTTAATCTGAGTGAAACAGTCTATGGATTTCTCACAGGTACCAACCATATGAATTCACAAGGAAGATGACCAAGAATTTGTCTCCTCTATTGCTTTCACTACCTTCACCTTCGATATCTTCCTCACTTTTAACTTTGCTCAGTATTTTATCATTAACAAATTCACAACAGTTATACCCAGCTATTTCTGTGGACATTGAAGGAAAAGATTTCTTAAATCCTTCAACTCTAGTGTCAGGATTAATTTGATCCTTTGCCTCCTTTTAATTCTGCAACAATGCAGTTATCATATATTACCACTAGATGGTACCTCAGGGTAAAGAATTTTAGTTACTCTTAACAGGGCTTTAAGCATCTTGCAAATAAATTTGTAAGTGTATCAGTTATACTACAAGTGAACTTGCATAAAGAAGTTAGCTTTTTCATTCCTGTCATTGCTAAGGTATTGATGGCCATTATGCCCATTAACTGGTCTGTCTCCCTGAGGGTAAATCACCTGCAATAGTGACTTTTGCTTTTTGTGTTTTTCTTTGATTATTTTTTTCTAAATCAGTGATAAAAAGTTTTTGTTACATTAATTTATAAAGTTTATTAGTCCTTTTTTAATAACCCCAAAAGATGGTATGCGCATTCAATAAGAATGGAAGCTTTCAGTTCCTAAACGAGTTCTATTTCTATCACTAAAGTATTACCTGAATGAGTATCTTTGTGTTTGGCTTTTTAAATGTTTTGTTTTGTTTTGTTTTTCTTCTACTTCACATCGGTGTTTTTTTGTTTTGTTTTGTTTTTGTTTTAATCTAAGTTGTGGTATTTTGGGGAGAGTAGGTCAATACAACTTTAATCTTAGTCTTGCCGGTGACTAATGATGTAGCTGTAAACTTACTGCTTAAATTCTCTGGGCCTTGGTTTTCTAAAATGTAAAACAAGGAGTTACACAAGATGGTTCAGATCATCCTTTCTGGCTGTACAGTGCTACTCTACCAAATATGGTGGTTGAGTTGGAGTTTAAGAGGGTCAATGAAAATTTTTGTAAACTTTGGAGAATAATATTCATGGGGCTCCTTGATTTCAGTCTGTTCCTGACGCTGTGGTAGATATTCTGCAAAATGGATTGTTAAACAGACCATGACTTTCCTTGCCTGATGGGCATGTTGATATTACAAGGGTAATTACAGTGTGGTAATACTCTAGAATAGTGTCAGTAATCCATGAACTTAGTTCCATAGATTCACATAATTTCCCTCGTATGCAGTAGATTTTGCACAGGACTCCCAACAGCACAGCCACTACTTAAGTATTCTTCAGAGACACATTTTGAGTTTACATTGGTCTACATTTTTTACCAACAAAAAGGAAAGAAATTTTCAGTGAAGTGGTGAGTGAGAATGAGATCTTAGCAGTTCTGTTCAGATAGTGTTGAATAGAAATGACTGCTTGTCTTCTGCATAGTTACAAGATGAGCAAACAAACAGTGCAGCTTCTGGTACTTTCTATGTAGTAGATATTGAATAAGTGAGAAGAAACTGGGCAAGTTCAGGAGGAGAACAGAGGTTAAGTGGCCACTGAAGAGGAGCAACACAGTGGGTTGAAGGCCAAATATCTTCATGGAAAGGAGCTAAAGATATCGGAGCTGTGTTCTTTGTAACACAACTGAATCAAATAGTGACAGTAGTTCAAATGGTATGACCCTGCACAACCCTGCTGAAGTGGAATGATTAGAATAATTTGGACAGAGTTTGGGTATAAAAAATTACTTCAACAGTAGTGTTAATGAAGATTCGTGGTAAATAATGCCATACTGGTGTCAGAGAGTCTGGCAAAATAAGAGAGCCAGTCCCTAATCAAAAGTGGTATCTATGGAGTCTAAAAGAAGAGACTGAATTAGAGTACATGAAGTAAGGGTCGAGTCATGGCAAGGCTTATACCTTCAGAGTATTTTTGTAATTCAAATATTTATAAGTACTAAAGTGTTCAGTAATTAAATGTTGGTAGTTTCAGATTATATTATCCATTCTTAAACTGCAAAGTACACTTTAAAACCTTCCCACCTAACATTGTATGTTTTCTTAGTCACAGAGTGAAAAGGTCAGATTACACTGGCCTACATCCATGCCATCTGGAGATGCCTTTTCTTCTGTGGGGACTCATAGGTTTGTCCAAAAGGTAAGCTAATGCCAGAGATTACTGAAAATATATATTGTTCTTCATTGTTGATGGAACTGTCTTGTTGTAAAAGTTTTCCCTTTTCTTGAATTTAGGAATGAGATTTTTTGGGTATTGTATACTTTCTTCCATATACATCCTCCAAAACAGTTAGAAGTCTTCTTCTGAATATAATGTTCTTTCTTTTTAGTTTAATGGGAAAGGGGGGGTGGGAGGATAGGGAATTGCTAGTCCAAAATAGTTAACCAGAAGTGGAGCCAGTTATGTTAAATCACTTTTTTCTTTGGTGTTAAGTGATATTATTTTGTATTATTGGAAGTACTGCATTCCTTTTAGAAAGATTTTGGAGCATAAACCATAATAGGTGCATTAAGTCAGCACTTGCTGCTGAGCTTGTTTCATATAGTGCTTTGTTCTTTCTTTCTTTATCTTGTGTTTGGAAGTTGGTACTGAATGCTCTGTTGTGCCTTTGTTCTGATTACTTGGTTTTTTCTTTGTCTGTCTCTGGTAGCCCTATAGTCGCTCTTCCTCCATGTCTTCCATTGATCTAGTCAGTGCCTCTGACGATGTTCACAGATTCAGCTCCCAGGTACTGTATGACTGTATAGAGTGGACTTGAGTCTGTCTGTGCTATATTTCAGCCTGCTTTCCCAATTCCTAGGTATCTTTTGGTTAGGCCACTGGTTTTGGTTTTGAATTTTTAAATAGTAACAATAAGCATTAAAAAGGCCGTATCTACTAAATAGTTCCTCTGTCAGGCTTGCATGTGCCCTTTGTATCGGCTGCTGTGAATAGCTTGGAATTTTGCCATATAGGAGGTACTCCTGAAAGATTTCAAATTGAATTGCAACAAGTAGAAGATACCTGGTTTTTAAATATCATGTAGTATCTCTTTCTTCAGACAGGATTCAGCAACTTTGATGAACATGGTTTACAAGCTATGTTAGATTACAGCATAAAAGCAGGTTTTAGCAGCCCCAGTTGTAATTTACAGTATCTCATAATTGAACAAGGAAGTATCTTTTTAAATATTTGTCTCATTACTCTTGTCATACTAAGCTCCATTTAACTGATTTTTGTTATGCAAATTACCCTTGGATATTATAAATTAATATTCCTGTTCAGATGCATCATTACATATTTAGGAATTTAAGACAGGAAGTTAGATGCTAACAGTCTCTGTCCTCATAGTAAAGTCAAATTAATATCGAAGGAATGTTTTTTAGTATCAGCATTAGTTTTTAAAATTTTTCAATCCTTTTATCTTTGCCATTCAGCTTTGTATGTTTATGGTGATTGTATTTTATTGCATTATATTATGTTACCTTACGATAGGAAGCTGAGCTCTCTAGTCAGAATGACTGAGTTTAAATCCTGCTTAGTTGCATGATCTTGGACAACGTTTCTACCTCTTCTGTGCTTCACTTCTGTGATTTAGCTAGGACTGTGATCTGACTAGAGCCTGGCATGTTGTAAATGCTAGATAAGTGAGCTTTTATTAGCTATTATATAGCTATTTATTAGCTCTTTTTATAATAACAATTTCTTTGAATAATCAATTTTCTACACTATTTTTTTCTCTATCAGAGTAGGGGTTGGGGCACCGCCCTTTCCAGTCAAAAATCCACATAAAACTTTGACTCCCCCCCAAATTTAACCAGTAATACTTAATAATAGCTTATAATAATATAAACAGTTGATTAAAATATATTTTATATGTTCTATGTATCATATACTATATTTTTACAGTAAGGTAACTTAGAGAAAAGAAAAGAAGAGTATTGTAAAGAAGAGAAAATACCTTTACAGTACTGCTCTATATTTATTGGAACTAATCCATGTGTAAGTGTATCTGCACAGTTCAAACTCTTGTGTTGTTCAAGGGTCAACTGTATTTCAGTAAATGTTTTTTAAAGTCATAATTTAGAACAGATTTCTTAGTTTACATATGAATAAAATTTACATTTGTTTTTTAAGTATGCAGTAAAGATGAAAGTTAAGGTTAAGGCCCAAAATGTATTTTTTTTTTTTTTTACTTTTGCTGCTTTTTTTCTCTTTGAACTTTTTTGAGAAAGAGATGTATCAGTTCTGCATCAGAAATCACCCAGAACCAAACTTATTCCAGTATTTCTTAATTTTGTTCATTTATGCAAGCTTTTTAAAAGCATCTCATATTTGCAATAAATCAGTGACAAAACTAGATAAATAATGGGATACTTTGGTTTATTCTGCTACACTCCACCTTGCATTAAAATCATAAAGTAACAGACTAAAGCCCATGAGTACTGATGACCATTTTCCCTCAAATTATAGGAATACACAGGCTGTAAATGAAAATGTAATGAGAGCAGTAAAAGAGTATAAGCCATGATAGATGCCTAAGAAATAAGGGTTCAGAATGCAGACCTTGGACCCAAGCTATAGAGCTTTAAAAGAGCTGAAATTCTTCAAATATAGATGAATATCTACACAGGTGCCCAGATTTTTACAAGATTTTGCCAAATTGTAGCATACTTTTTAATATTTTGTGTAACTCAGGTATATAAGTTGAGAAAGATAATTCTGGTGCGATTTTTTCTAATACGTGATGCTCATGATAATTCAGATTCTGTTTTTAGCTATTAATTATTGTACTGTTTTATATGCCGAAAGAGGCAGAGTTGCAGAAAAATGGCATTGAGTTCTTTAAATATTTATTGTTCTTGCTAAAACATTTATTGTCATTAGCAGACTTGGGCTCTAGCAGTTAATCTCTTTTCCCCCTTTATGTCCATAGTGATACTTTATTATTGTGGTAATTATGTATTTAACCCTTCCTGTGTTTATTGTACAATAATACATTCTAATTTAGCAGAACTAGGAAGTGGAGTAAATAAAATCAGCCACATACTGATAAACACACACACTTTAGTAATTGTCTTTTTCTACCAAAGTAGGCAGTTTCATATATACGATTTTGTAACCAGCTTTTTCTTTCTTTCTTTTTTTTTTTATAATGAAGCCCATTTTCCCATCAGTAAACATGGGTCTTCATCTCCTTGTCTGTTAATATGGATATACATACAGGACTTACCTACTTACCTAATATGGAATATTTATTTTCAGTTTGTCTCCATTATAAATAAATATTATAAATAGTGCTTCAGGAGCATACTGATATATATACCATCCATATGTGTGTGGGGTGTGTGTGTGTGTGTGTGTAATATATGTATGTATCTTTGTACACTTATCCAGTTATTTCCTTAGAATACATTCCTAGATGTGGAATTATTAAGACAGAAGCTTCTGAGGTCACACACTTCTGAGGTCTTTTTTATTCTTAATGCCAAACTGTTCATTAAAAAAGTTGAGCTTAGCAGAGAGCCCGATGTGGGCCCCAATCCCAGGACACCGGGATCATGACCTAAGCCGAGGGCAGAGGCTTTAACCCACTGACCCACCCAGATGCCCCTAAAAAGTGGTATTTTTGCTTCTTGGCTTTTTGCATTTCTTTTTTTGTTTTTTAATTTTTTTTTTAAAGATTTTTATTTATTTATTTATTTGACAGAGAGAGAGATCACAAGTAGGCAGAGAAGCAGGCAGAGAGAGAGAGAGGAGGAAGCAGGCTCTCCGCTGAACAGAGAGCCCGATGTAGGGCTGGATCCCAGGAACCTGAGATCATGACCTGAGCTGAAGGCACAACCCACTGAGCCACCCGGCGCCCCATCTTTTTGCATTTCTTTAATGAATTGACTATTCATGTCCTGTACATTTTTCTTTTGGGTTAACAGTGCATTCTTAATTTGTTGGTTTTTTTTTTAAGATTTTATTTATTTATTTGGCAGAGAGATCACAAGTAGCAGAGAGGCAGGCAGAGAGAGGGAAGCAGGCTCCCTGCTGAGCAGAGATTCCCAATGTGGGGCTCGATCCCAGGACCCCAAGATCATGACCTGAGCCAGAGGCAGAGGCTTAACCCACTGAGCCACCCAGGCGCCCCTTAATTTGTTATTAGTAAATTATCCCACCCAACAAATCCCTCTGACTCTGTAACAATAAGCCTAGTTGTACTCCTTTCACATGAGTAAGAGAAGAGAGATCTCAGCAGTCTTTGAACCCGTCTAGACTTTTGTTCGTTAGAATTTTGTTCCTTATATATTTGTTTTATCATCAATAAAAATTTCTGTATTGGTAATGTTAGAAAAATCCAGTTAGCCTTCTAAAATGGCATACTGAGTGATTCAAATGGGTGGTAGTAGAAAAGGCTAGAATTGGTATGCCATCATCTCTTATTTTAAATGTGTTTTATCTCCATTTTTCATAGTTCATTTGTTAAAATGCTGTGTATGTCAGCTTATCATTTTCAACTCTAGATCTAAAAAAATCAGGGCATGATTCCTGAAATTATGTGTAGTCTATTTAAAACTATTAAACCAGATTAAACCTGCCTTAGTTATTCTGATCCAGTCTTTTGTTTCTTAAAGTGACACCAGATGTTACTAGTAATATTGTTTCCTAGTGTATCAGATTTTGAGCCTACAAAAAAGTAAATTTGGCTTGTGTTTTAGTCTTGTCATCCAACGTAATGGCCCCTTGTTTCCCAATTACTTGTGAAATGCGGTCATAACTGAAAACAACAAACAGAGCAGGTCATTACAGTAGATTCGAAAAGCCGGTGTGGTCACAAATGCCCAAGTCACTACCCCAGTAGTAACACTTACTTCCTCACATTTTATTGCGGTGAACATGAAAATCATTATAGTGAGATTTTTACCTGCATCACCTTCTCAGATTCTTAATCTCAGTGTTATTACTCAAGGAAGATGCCATAATGGATAAAGATACCATGATGAAAGCTTTGCAGAGATGGTTACTACAGTAATTGGGTACTTCAGTTTCTTTAATTTCCTAGAAGCACAGCACAAATTCATCTTTTTTCTTTGTTGAACTTATTGAAGCCCCTTAAGTCAGGGAAGTACATCAGAGCAAAAGACTAAACACTTTTCCATAGATGCAGTGGTTAACTGTGGTAGTAATACCATTTTTTTCATCTTTCTAAAAAGACAATGTTAAATGCACGCTTACCGTACATTGTTTTAACCTATGTAAACAGCTTTCACTTTATATTTGTGGAATCTAGTTTCTTTGGGACCAAAACACAAAACTATCTTCTCATTATTGAAACATTTGAAATAACTTAGCAGGAATAATCTCCCAAACGAAAATATAATTACCTGCATACTTTACAACAAAAGAGTTTAACACAGTACTAAATGTTTTTTTGAAACAGAACTCTTTGTTTTTTAACACAGTAAAATCCTTTACATTCTTCTTTAACAAGTGGTCTACTTAAAGTAGGTCTTATTTCTGGGGAGCATTTCTTTCTGCTTCTAATCTGGTAATAAATGTTGGTGTTCTGAAGTCCTGGTGTCCCACTTAGAAAGTACATATTCATATCTAAAAATTTTTAAGATCTTAGGATCTAAAAAGGGTAAAAGTTTTTCCCAGTCACACTGTGACACAGACCAATGAATCAAGCCAGTTCTACAGCAGTTGTTTTATTTATGTATACTAACTGGAACTCTCTTTCTTCCTTCCTCTTTGGGAACTCAAGTATGTTTTGTATGTCTTCATAACTTGGAAATCCTGTATTAGTTCTCCTTACTCTCTCAGAGCAGATTTCAAAATTAGAGAGGCACAAAAATTTTTCCAGGCAGCCCCTGGAGTTATATTTTCTAGTGAAGCCTTTATATAATCATAGAATATGGAACGCCTAGCTGGCATGTGACTCTGGATCAAAGGGTCATGAGTTCAAGTCCTGTGTTGGGTGTAGAGATTATTTAAAAAAATAAATATTGTAAAAAAATTTTTTTTAAGTTTTTATATTATAGAATGTACTGTTTGTCACATTTTTTTTTTTAAAGATTTTATTTATTTGACAGAGAGAGATCACAAGCAGGCAGAGAGGCAGGCAGAGAGAGAGGAGGAAGCAGGCCCCCTGCCAAGCAGAGAGCCCGATGCGGGGCTCGATCCCAGGACCCTGAGATCATGACCTGAGCCGAAGGCAGTGGCTTAACCCACTGAGCCACCCAGGCGCTCCTGTTTGTCACATTTTTAACTTTCTTTCTAACCTTTAGCTCAATACCATTCACATTGTTTTGAGGATTATGAATAAAGTTATAAAATGTTATGTTAGTGCTTTATTTAGTACTAAAATAATTGTAGAACCTCAGTATAAGATTTTTATTAATAACTTTTTTAAGATTATTACCAATTAGGGAGATACTTAAAGTCATACCTACAAGCAAAAATGGATTTTGAAATCTAGAAAACTTAATGTAGGAGAAGTACGTGTCACTGTAACATATTGATAACATCCTCCTGTGTAGAAAAATTATACCCCCAGAGTTAATAATTTTTGCCCTTAAACCATTACTGTATTTTACTTGAAAATATGTGTAAACCTGGTTCTTATTCTATATCCCTAATGAATGCAGTAGATTTTATGAAAAAGAAGTTGTCGAATTTAGGAATAAATTAAATGGAAATATAATATACATATCTCCAACGCTTTCCTGCCTTTTCTGATGTACTTATTATATAAAACAAAATTATGAGTTAAAGGTTAGTAAGTGGAGCGTAGAAAAAGTGTCTCTGCGTACATGATAAAGGAAGCAACTCCATAAACCATCTTTTTATCACTTCACTTTTGTTTAAAAACATGTTTGAAACTAGTGGTGTTTACAAATAGCACTCACATGAAATCTTACCAATGAATGTGTGGATTCTTGGAGTGTGAAATATTCAGTGTTTTTTGGTTTTGGTTTTGGTTTTTTTGTTTTGTTTTGTTTTGTTTTTTAAGATTTATTTGTTTATTTGACAGACAGAGGTCACAAGTAGGCAGAGAGGCTGACAGAGAGAGAGAGGAGGAAGCAGGCACTCCACTGAGCAGGGAACCCAACACGGGACTCGATCCCAGGACCCTGAGATCATAACCTGAGCCGAAGGCAGAGGCTTTAATCCACTGAGCCACCCAGGCGCCCGAAATACTCAGTTTTATTTGCTTATATAAAATGTGTAGGAGTAATTTGTGATAGTTAAAAGCATAGGTTTTATTTAAATTTCACTAAAAAGACTAGCTAGTAATTTAAAGGAAGACATTAAAAGGTGATTATTTGTAAATGTTTGCAGATATGCATATTTGCATTTTCCCTAAAAGAATATAGAACAGTGAAATTGGAGTCAAATAAATGGGTGGTAGGTTAATTTTTTTTATGTGGCTTACATGGATCGTAGAAGTGAAACTTATCAGTGAAGTAATGAAAGTTTTGTTATCCTTTTAATAGGGAAATCTTGCCATATAACAAACATTCTATTATCTTTGTAGTCTTAAACATAGAAGCACTGGACTAGAACATCTTATGTCCCTTTTACCCTTAGTGTCACATGATTTTATGTTTTAAGACATTATCTCCATAAAGAAGCATTTTATGGTTAAGGAAGGATTTTTTTCCCCCAGAAAAATGCTTATTTTGCTCACTTTATATAAGCACATTAGGCCAATATATGTTATTTGAGTGAAGCATCTTCTTTCTCTCAGTTTCTGCCCCCTGTCATTAACCTGGATATGATACCTGGAATGTGGACTAAACCCTTCAGCACTGTATAAAATCTACTAACCTTTGTGCATTTGGTTGCTCAGCTTTCTAAGAATATTTCTGAACTGAAACAAACTGAATATCATTCTGTTTTAGAGATTATGTCATGGCTATTCATGGATATGGGTTCTTAATGGCTTACTTTTTCTTTCCAAGGTTGAAGAGATGGTACAAAACCACATGACTTACTCATTACAGGATGTAGGTGGAGATGCTAATTGGCAGTTGGTTGTAGAAGAAGGAGAAATGAAGGTAATTCCCAGTTAAATGTTATAGGTTGCTAACTGCAGCTCTGTTAAGGTCATATTGTTATTACTAACCATTGATGTGAATGAATTTTAAAATTCCTTTTAAACGGATTACTACATAAGATCAAAGAAACACCAGATACTAGGGCGCAAAATGTACTTTGGCTTTTACACAGTCTCTTTAGGATCACAGTAAAAATCTATGTACAAACCATCCTGTTTTATCTGGGCCATGGAGAAAATAAAATTTGGGTGTTTAGATATGAATAAGTCATAATTAGTTGCTGGGAATTTAGATATTTCTCTTTATTGTTTAATATACTAAATATTGTACTCAGATGTCACTTTGTTGTCCTTTTTTCCTGTCCCTCACTTGTCCTTTCTCTCATTGCATCCTCTTTCAATATTTGGAGATGGGTCTGCTAATCTTATTCACATCCTTAAACAGAAGAGACAGAGCAAAGAATAAGTTTTATAGATGGATTCAAAACAGCAGCTGCATTGAGTTTTGAAATACTTATGCCCAAGGCACTATGCTAAAGATAAAGAGATATTTAACAAGACTTTTTCCAAGCTGAAACTTTTGTTGGGGAAGGAGGATATTGACATTATTTGTTTCTATCTGATAATGTATTGAATGAAGATGAGTAGTGAAGAAAATTGGAAAAGAAAGATCTCTGTGATTTGGAACAGATTGTTTTATAATGAGGAGAAGCATTTGAACTATGTCTGGAAATGGAAGCAAGATTGTGACAAAGGTGATGCAAGCGTATTTTAGATATATATATATATATATATATATATATATATATATATATATACATACATACATACACACACACACACACACACACACACACACACACACACACACGTACATACAAGGGAAAACTTGAAAGCAAACTTCTTATTCAGGAGTTTTGCGTAGACAGTGTTGACCAGAATTATTTTAGCAGGCGAGATACAATATCAGATGTTGGAATGTCTTTTCCTCCTGAATAGGGAACTAATTAAGAAATATGAAGAAACAGCAGATGAGATATCAAAATGTTAGCTATAAATCTGATAAGCCAATCGGAGAATATAGCTTTAGATCAGCAGCCACAAGGTCTTGCTAATGTGTTACCTGAGAATTAAAACAATGTTTCTGTCATAGCTAGATAATTAATCACAGGCCCTTCCCACAAGAGTAAGCCCCAGAAGAAAACCAAGACACATGCGCTCTGTAGAAAAAGGGGTGAGCCAAGCCTCTAAGCCCTTATTTTATACTCAACATTCCGATAAGTCATTGTTGCCCCCCTTGGGAAGGGAAAGTGAAGGGATAAAGAGAAACCAGGAGTAACAGTCTAGATGAAGTCCCTCTGTGTGGAATGAGAAATAGAGAATAAGTGTTCCTACAGCCCACAACCTAACAGAGAGAGAGGGCTTGGGTTATGGATAGTATAAAATAGTCCACCAAGGAGAATAGTCTGTTGTCTGTAGCAGTAAGTTAGCCACTGCGTGCAAAGTAATATTTTAGGAGGATTGGGCTGATAAGGAAGAAACTAAGAGAATCAACTACATGGGGGATGAAGGCCTACCTAAAAGAAGTAGCCAGTAATATAAAAGTCCGGCTGTTGGATGTCTTATAGAAAGTTAATGACGGATGAGCTTAAGAGCTATGTGAAGTGTGAGGAGGAGTTAAAAGTCTAAAGTTTCCAACTTGGGTGACTGGGAAGATAGCAGTCCACATAACATGAATATAAGCATGTAGGGAAAAGTAGTTTGGTGAAAGAGATTTTAAGAGAGAAGCTAGCTGTATGTGAAATGTGCTAACAATTTTTGGAACCATAAAGCACTCCATAAACTGAGAGCTGGTTCTTCCTACAGTAACATGATTATTCATTTCTGAAAAGAATTTAATGCAAAACTTCCTAAAGTAGAAACCTATAATTTTGAGGTAATTAATTTTACTTAGCACTTTATGTATACAACTTCGGTATTTAAAGGAAAATAGCATAGGGATGCCGGGAGGCTCAGTTGGTTAAGCCTCCAACTCTTGGTTTCAGCTCAGGTCATGATCTCAGGGTCATGAGATCAAGCCCTGTGTTGGGCTCTACTCTGGAAGTGGAGCCTGCTTAAAATTCTCCTCTCCCTCGCCCTCTGCCCCTTCCCCCCACTCACATGCTCACTCGCTCTCTCTCTCTGTCTCTAAAAAAATTAAAAAAAGCAAGATAGCATAGATCTTCATGCCATTTTAGCTTTGAGTCATTGATTCAACAGATAATTGAGAGCCTGCTGCTGTGCTTCAGATACTACTCTAGATGCAGGGTATGTAGCATTGAATAAAACTGCCTTAAATCAGTATCCTTAAGGAAATGATGTTTAAGCAGGTTTAATTTAACAACTCTTGTAATTAGGTATGCATTGAATATGCATGTTTTTCATAGTTGAAGTTTACCCCAGATCTATAGCTTTAAGTATTTTTTATGTGTTGTCAATAATTTGAGATTTTATATTTTCTTTTAGCAGAATATTTATGTTCCTTAAATAGATTTTCATAAATGAAATTCCTAAAAAGCAGCAAAATTTAAATCTTGCTTCCAAGTTTATACTTTAGGAGTTTGATTTTTACTTTTTAAACAGGTTTTTAAATATATCCTCTTTAGGTATATCGAAGGGAAGTAGAAGAAAACGGGATTGTTCTGGATCCTTTGAAAGCTACCCATGCAGTGAAAGGTGTTACAGGACATGAGGTCTGCAATTACTTCTGGAATGTTGATGTTCGCAATGATTGGGAAAGTAAGCTGCCATTATTAATATACCTTAATATTATTTTGAATTTATTTTGAATATAAGGTTAAATCCAATCCAGTGTTTTGCATCTCACCTACAGTTTACAAAGTCAGTGTAGAAAATACCTGGAAAATCTGGTAATAGCTTGCATTTACTTTTTTTTTTTTTTAACTTAATTTAAATAGAGCTTTACAGTGAAATAGAGCTTGTACAGTGTTACAAAATGCTTCTGACTATATTACAGCATTTGATTCAGTACTTCAATAAACCTGCATGTTAGATAGATAAAAAAGTAAAATTCAGATAGGTTAAGTGACTTGTCAGAAACCACAGACTCTAATTAGTAGAAAGGCCAGGACTAAAATTAAAGATTTCTGCTTTATCATCTACTTTCCCAGACTGTTTTGTTTCCTTGGTAAACCCTAGACAAGTCCTGCTGTGATCTGTTTAGAGTTATTCTTGTGTGGTGTGTGTGTGTGTACATGTGTGCGTGCATGTGTGCATGTGCACACGCATGTGTGTGTGATCCTCTTAGGAACAAAATTTCATAGATACAGATAGTTTTGAACATCATAAGATGTTTATCAATGACAGTTTGACGTTCTTTTTTCACAAATGTAGTCTCCTAAGCCTTTATAGAACAGTTTATTCGGCTTCAATAAATTAGAGGTTGCAAGAAATGGTCATAGTATTAGATAGGAACTTGTGTCTGAGTAATGCAGTGTGATTAGAATTGCTTTCTTGTTGTGGAAGCTAGATACGGAGCCAAAAGAAATGAGATTTCCTGGTGATCACGTCTCATGGCCACTGTCTGTAGCCCTAATATGAAGTATTAGCTACTTTCCCTTTGGACTTAGCCAAGATAGGGCAGAATCCTGCCCATGTTATCACAGTGTCCATTAGTATAACTGAAGTTACTCACATTCTAGGAAGAGGTAATGTATCTTTTTGGCTACTAATATTTTCTCTTCATTTCAGCAACTATAGAAAACTTCCATGTGGTGGAGACATTAGCTGATAATGCAATCATCATTTATCAAACTCATAAGGTAAAGATCTCTTCATCCCAAAAGGATTTCACTGTAGTTTAAACTGAGATATAGAAATTCTCTAAGGTAAAATTTGGCAGGAAATTAAATGCCATAAAAGATCCCAAGACTTTATTAATGATGCATGAATGTCACATATTTGATAGGATATCAGCTCCTTTAAAGCAGAACCTGAGACAAGAACCTGGAAAATATCCAGGAACAGTGTGTTTGATAAAGATCTCCAGTTAGTTATGTGCACTTAAAGTTTAGAAAATACTGAAATCCTGTTAAATGTTTTTTAGCATCTAGTCTTTATAGGAGATGAGTGATTGTTACCAAATACAAAAGTGAATCATAGTTTCCTGTGACCATAGTAATGAGGGGAATGGAAAGTATATTGTTAATATCTGTTAAGACTGATAGATATGGGGACGCCTGGGTGGCTCAGTTGGTTAAGCAGCTGCCTTCGGCTCAGGTCATGATTCCAGCGTCCTGGGATCGAGTCCCGCATCGGGCTCCTTGCTCAGCAGGAGCCTGCTTCTCCCTCTGCCTCTGCCTGCCATTCTGTCTGCCTGTGCTTGCTCTCTCTCCCTCTCTCTCTGACAAATAAATAAAATCTTAAAAAAAAAAAAAAAAAAAAGACTGATAGATATGAAAGTCATCTAAGTGGATTATCTGAAAGCAAGTGAAAATTGCTAAATGTAACTATTAAGGAGTTGGTCGTATACCAGAGCATACAAAAACATTGTCATTTAAATTGATTCACTTTCATTTTACTTTTCATCCCTTCCTCTGCTATTCTAGGTATTTAAAATAGAAGAATTAATATTTCTCTTACCTTATTCTGCTCTATTCCCTGAAAATTGCCAAATATGTTGTGTAAAGAACAGTAAACAGGGGTGATATGTGGGAGGATGGGCAGAATAAATGAAGGGAATTAAGAGGTACAAACTTCCAGTTATAAAATAAATAAGTCACAGAAATGAAAAGCACAGCATAGGGAATGTAGTCAGTAATATTGTAGTAAGGTTACAGTAACAAATGGTGACTACACTTATTGTAGTGAGCACTGAGTAATGTATAAAATTGTCTAATAAATATGCTGTACACCTGAAACTAGTATAACATAAGGGTTTTTTTTTTGTTTTTTGTTTTTTTATTTATTTGTCAGAGAGAGAGAGGGAGAGAGTTTTGTCATATGACTCCGTTTTGTCATATGAGGCATCTTGTATGTACTGATTTTGAGCTAGGCTTGATTTTACATGGTAGCTGATCAAGAAATGTGTAAAAAATACATTATAGGTCAACTTTGCTTCAGTTAAAAAAGAAGTGTGTAACAAGATTCTCCTTCAGCATACAGATTTGGGGAGTCTAAGGGAAACCTAAAATTTAGTAAATGTTAAAAATACCAATTAATTGCCTTATAATTTGGAATGCATAGAAATGACCAATAATTTAGAGTCAGAAGAACCTTATAATCTGAAGATAATTGATCTTGGAAAACAGTCTGCTTGAAAGCATTTCACTTCATAAATGGGAGATGAAGGGAAGGATTTATATAGGTTGTATTATGATCACTTTTTGAAAAATAAAGCCAAAAACTATTAAAATAATGTCCCTTAAATGTAATAAAATTTAAGCGAGAGTTGTGTTTGAATAAACAAATTGTCCTCTCATAATTTTTTTCAACAAAATTCAGTAATGCTTATAACTTTCCCTTTAAATTTGGCTTCTTTTGTAATCTGATCTTAAAGAGGGCTGCATCTCTCTAATATTTAAGTCATTCTCATTCTTTAAATTCTCATCTTCTTGTCATCCTTGCGGATTTGCAGTCATTAGTTCTAACACAGCCAAAATTTCCTTTATCATTGGCTTCACATAGATTTGCTCAGCACTGCTTTCATCTATTTTTGAAATTTAGCATCTTTAAAACATGAACCATTTCACTTTCCAAGTGATTTGTGTTGTATTGACACTGTTGTTGGCTATTTATTATACTCAACAATTAGGACAGGCATTGCACATATTTTCTCTCGTTTAAAAGTACGTAGTCTCAGTTTTCAGAGACCTCACTTCCATATCATTCCAGCATGGTAAATTTCCTTGCATACCATAAAGCTGAAAGATTCAATCTAATTGATTTGGTGTTCTTCGGATGTCATTATGGTATCAAAGGAGCAATCTTCTTACACTGAAACCTTAGCTTTTAAGTGTCATGACACTTTAAACGGAGGTTTCATACTGTACTTAGAAGCAGAACATTACCAGGAACTTGGGAAAGGGGTTAATGGGAAATTAATTGCTGAGTACAGAGTTTCTGTTCGAGGTGATAAAAAATTTTTGAAATGGTGGTGATGTTTACATAGTATTATGAATATAATGTCACTAAATTGTACACTTTAAAATGCTTTAATGGCGGGGCACCTGGGTGGCTCAGTGGGTTAAGCCGCTGCCTTCGGCTCGGGTCATGATCTCGGGGTCCTGGGATCGAGTCCCGCATCGGGCTCTCTGCTCAGCAGGGAGCCTGCTTCCCTCTCTCTCTCTCTCTCTCTCTCTGCCTGCCTCCATCTACTTGTGATCTCTCTCTGTCAAATAAATAAATAAAATCTTAAAAAAAAAAATGCTTTAATGGCAAAAGTTTTTGTTACATAAAACCAGTTTTTAAAAAAATGGATTATTCCTTTGATGTTATTATTCTGCAAAGCCATTAATTCATTGTGCATAGTTAATCCTTTGCTGGGTACTTTCAGATGCTTTCCATTTAAAATTTGACAATTTTTACCTTTGCCTAAGATACTCATTGATTTTACGTTTGCTTCTCCGGTAGTTCCATATTACATATGAATTTTAAAGTAGTTTATATTTTCAAAAGATTTTTACTTCTTCCACAGAGAGTTTGGCCTGCTTCTCAGCGAGATGTATTATATCTTTCTGCCATTCGAAAGATACCAGCCTTGACTGAAAATGATCCTGAAACCTGGATAGTGTGTAATTTTTCTGTGGACCACGACAGTGCTCCTGTAAGTGCACTTATGTATATGTGTATAGTTGTACAGTATGAAGCTAAACGTACAGCATAGAACAAGAGTGATAAACATATATGACACACACACAGATACTTGCTAACATTTCTTAAATTTTCTTTTATGTTGGAACAGTATAGCCTATGTGTTACCCGAGGGCAGCAGTCATGGCTGTGAATACCAGGGCTGTGTTCCTTTCCTCCTGAGGTTAGAGACAGAGCAGGATGGTTAGAAGAGACAGAACAGAATGGGTAGAAAATGGAAGGCTGCTTTCCACAGTTCCTTCTCAAGCTATGATCAACTGCTACCAAATCCTCTGTGGTTTCTATCTTGGTTTAGGTCCATCTGTCTGCTTTTTAAGAGGAGGGAAAATCATGCTTGATGTCCTAGCAGCTTGGCCTGTGTTATTTATTGGTCCTTATAAGATTTTGTTGGAAATGTTGATGAGCTGTGGTTTTGGATAACCTAATGTACTATTAGACCAATAGGGATTATGAAATGGGCATCTACTACAGTGATATTTCATTTCTGTTATTTGTTTTGGCAGCTAAACAATCGATGTGTCCGTGCCAAAATAAATATTGCTATGATTTGTCAAACTTTGGTAAGCCCACCAGAGGCAAACCAGGAGATCAGCAGGGACAACATTCTATGCAAGATTACATATGTAGCTAATGGTATGTATTTGGGGTTTCTTTTGGTACTTGGTCATACAGATTTTCTTTCTTTCTTTTCTTTTCTTTTTTTTTTTCTTTTTTAAACTATTATTTTTAGTAATCTCTATACCCAACATGGGGCTCAAACTCACAACCCCAAGATCATGAGTCACATGTTTTTCTAACAGAGCCAGCCAGGTACCCCTAGATTTTCTTACTATGATCTACATGCCTTTTTAGGTTTTTTTAAATAATTTACATTAGTGATTTTTTTTTTAAAGATTTTATTTATTTATTTGACAGAGATCACAAGTAAGCAGAGAGACAGGCAGAGAAAGAGGAAGGGAAGCAGGCTCCCGGCCAAGCAGAGAGCCCGATGCGGGGCTCGATCCCAGGGTCCTGGGATCATGACCTAAGCCAGAGGCAGAGGCTTTCAACCACTGAGCCACCCAGGCGCCCCTACATTAGTGATTTTTAATGTGGAGAGATGTGTATCAAAATTATCAGGAAACTGAAAATACCCATGTCCGAATTTCACCCCAGAACTACTCTGTCAGAATTTCTGAGGCTGGGGCTGGATAGGTAAATTTTAATGCTTCATCTCTAGATCACTTTTCCATATGCTTGGCTTTGAGCCATCTTACTATTATCTTTGTCTAATAAAATATATTTATAATTAGGGGCATAAGCAATAATGATAAAAGTAACAGTTCTTTTTCTCATTGTCAGGCTTTTTTATTTTCTGAATCATCACCTGCTTTAAGTTTCTTACTTCATCCATTTCCCACCTGAGGAGTCATTGGAATCCCTCTAATCAAATCCTCAAATCTTCTTTATTCAGGGACATAACTGCTACTACATTTAAAGATACAGTTATGCCTGAGTGAGGTATTATTTGATTATAGTAGAGTTTGACAAATCTGACATAACCTAAAATGTTGCTGTATTAATATTTGCATATAATTTAGGGAGCCAGCAACATTTTAGACAGGTAATAACACTTTCTTATTTGCTGTGTGTTCTTGTGTGGTAGTTAGCATGAAGGAATTAATGGTCAGGTCAGGACTTTAAGAGATATTAACTATTCCAATGTGAGAAATTTTTTAAAAGCAAAGGAATAAAATGAGTGCTTCACGTACATTTGGAGAATTGTATCTTAACAGGTTTTAATTTTCCTTTATCTTGCAGTGAACCCTGGAGGATGGGCACCAGCTTCAGTGTTAAGGGCAGTGGCAAAGCGAGAGTATCCAAAGTTTCTAAAACGTTTTACTTCTTACGTCCAAGAAAAAACTGCAGGAAAACCCATTTTGTTCTAGTATTAACAGGTACTGGAAGACACATATTATCCCTTTTTAAAAACTTTGATTACTATGACCTTGCAGATACTATAATTTAGTTAATTGTTGGAAGTAGTTTCTACGTTTTATGATGTTCCCAGAGTTGTAGTTGTAGTTTTTAGCCTTTAAAGTGTGTTTTTTTCTGCTTATGTTAGATATTAACTGCTTATGCAGAGAGATTTTAACATTATGGAGCCATAGAATTCCAGAAAGACAAATTCCCCATATTTTTCCCTTTCCAGAAATTACTTTAGTTTTGTTGTTTATTCTCCCATATTTTTGTATGTATGTTGTGAGAGACATGTATTATTATTTTTTAAAAATGGCTTTATTCTACACTTAGTGTTTTTACAGCATGCTTTTTCTACCTAACAATATATCTTGACTGTTGTTGCATATAAAGATATAAGATATACAAAACTATCTCATTCCTTTAAAATCTCTTATATGAATGTTGCAGAATTTGTAAGCTAGTCCCACCTTAATGTCTGGATTGATTGCCAGATAAGTGCTGCACTGAATGTCTTTGGACAAAGAGCTGGAATGTTTAAATTTTTTTAATAAAGATTTTATTTATTTATTTGGGGGAGAGAGAGAGAGAGCATGCACACAAGCAAGGGGAAGAGGGATGGGAAGAAGCAGACTACCCACTGAGCAGGAAGGGAGCCCGATGTGGGGCTCCATTCCAGGACCCTGAGATCATGACCTGAGCCAAAGGCAGACACTTAACCAACTGAGCCACCCAGGCACCCAGAATCTTTAATTTTTTTTTTTTTAAGATTTTATTTATTTATTTGACAGAGAGAGATCACAAGTAGGCAGAGAGGCAGGCAGAGAGAGAGGGGGAAGCAGGCTCCCTGTGAGCAGAGAGCCCGATGCGGGACTCGATCCCAGAACCCTGAGATCATGACCCGAGCCGAAGGCAGAGGCTTAACCCACTGAGCCACCCAGGTGCCCCATCTTTAATTTTTTTTAAAGAAATGATATGTTAACATGGTTCAGAGTCTGAAAAGATAGACATTGAAAAGTCCCCTACTCATCCAGTTTTGCCCTTCCTCCAGCCCCAAACGAAGGAGTGTAACTGCTGTTACTAGTTTCTTGTGTATCTTTCCGGAGAATTTTTTTGTGCCTGAACAAACAAATACACATGTATTCCTCCCTCACACACTTTTTTTATTGTTGTTCAGGAAAACACACTGTTCTGCAACTTGTTTTTGCACTTGCTTTACTTTAAAGGTCTTTGTATAACAGTATGGACCTCTCTCCTTATTTTTTGCAGCTGTACAGTATCTTCATCGTACAGATGCACATAATTTATCTAACCAGTCCTCCACTGCTAGGCACTGAAATTTTTTCTAGTTTTTTGGTCGAATGATGTTATAATTACATCCACTTGCAAGTTGATATTGGGATAAAGTACTAGATATGACACTGCCAGCACCTCTAGGGGGCTTGTGCATTTTTAATTTAGGTATTGCTCCTATAGAGGTCGTATTAACTCACCATCTCACCAGCAGTTGCATATTGGAGTGCCTCTTTCCCCCCTCTCAGACAATGTATAAAATAGAACTTGGCTTGTTCCCACCTCAATAGGTTAAAAAATACTCTCTGGGTGTAGTTTATATTGTATTTCTCTTATTATGAATAGTTTGAACATTTCTTGGTCCATTTGAGAACAATTTATATAATTCTGTTGCTATGAACTCTCAGTATGTGTTAACACTTAAATTTTTGATAGAGATTACCAAAGTATAATTCATAAGCCACAAGTATATATGAATGTCCTCTCATTCTCACCTATATTGAATATTAAATTATTGACTGAGAAATGTATATTCTGAGTCACTTTCTTTAGATAAAAATAATATGTTCAATAATTACGTAATGACTGATATTTTTAACTAATTCTGGTTTAGGGTGCTGTTTGTAGTTTGCCTTTCTTAAAAAAAAAACAAAAAACAAAACAAAACAAAAAACCCTCAAAGGCTTAATTTATTGTCAGATACTAACACAAGAGCTCTTTCAGTGATGTCGCAGAGCCTTAGCTTTTCCCAGGAAAAAGCTTACCTGAAAATGTTAAACAGATTCTGGTCTTATCTGAATTGTTAGGGTTTTGGGGATACAGCTCGACCTTTGAGAGACTCTTATCTTCAAGCATAAGTGAACTGCATAAATGTTCTGGCTATTTTTAGAATAACTTGTACTTTAGAATTGTTATGGCTAGATCTGGATGCGAAGTTTGCTGATTTTGTTTCTGCACTGCTATATCAAATAAACCAGAAACCTGATGCCACGTGATGGCAATAGGCTTGTCACCTGACTTATTAGCTGGATTGTCTCTCCCCACAGCCTTAGGATGTCTGAAGAATGCTGTTGGCTGTAATCAAGACCAAGTGTGCAGCTATAATCTGCTTTCTCTCTTCACCTCTATCCTGAGCCTTGCTAATAAGTGGGGCAGAAAATACAATTATGGATTAAGCAAAAGAAATAAAAATGCAGTTATATATAGAACATGCTCTCAACTGTGTTTGAAAAGAAGAATAATTTTTCTTAAGCATTTGAAAAAATAGGCTAATATTATTAACAGTATTTGCTTCAGAACTGTTGGATTTGGGGCATTGTCTTATTGAGTATGTGTGTTATTGTCTGTGTGTGCACACGCATGCATATGCACACAGGACCTGGAGGGGAAGGGATTGTAATTCATCTCAGAGGAAGGAGGAAGCGTTGTTTATGGGCATACGTGAGTGTATATAAAGACAGACCTGAAAAGATTCATTGGCCAAAAGTTAGCTCTAACCTTGAGTCCAGTTGAGCTTCTTTCTGACAAAGAACCAAATTCAAACCTTAGCACATGGTGAAAAATGTTTGTTTACCTGTAGTAATATTTGTTTCATAGTGTTTGGAATGATGTATTACAATGAAATGGATTCTACCCAGGTGCCCCTCATAGTCAAAACTCTTAAACTCCTGTGATGATGTCTGAGTATGTTTGTTTAAGATAAGACAGACCTCTTTCCCAGAGCTTAAATAAAACTCGTAAATTCTTGATAAATGGTATTGTATAGCATAATTTTTATTGAAGACTAAGAAGAAGGAAATGCTGGTTTGGGGGGTACAAATCCAGAGACTTCTGGTTGATTCCCTCCCCCTTTTTTTTAAAAGATTTTATCTATTTATTTGACCAAGAGTGACAGAGGGAACACAAGCAGAGGTAGTGGGAGAGGGAGAAGCAGGCTCCCCGCTGAGCAGGGAGCCCAAAGCAGGGCTCAATCCCAGAACCCTGGGATCATGACCTGAGCCAAACGCAGATGCCCAACAACTGAGTCACCCAGGCACCCCATCCCTCTTTGCCTATTTATATATGGCATATTTCCTTTTTTCCCTCTAGCTTTCAAAACATTCCTTAGGGCCTTCTCTTCCTTGCTGATGAGATATGTTTCAAATATATAAGGTTAATAATTTTATATTTTTTTAAAGATGAAAATCTTTAAAGCATAAATTTCTAATAGAGTTCTATGCATTCCATAAATTCAGACGGTAGGAGGAACCTATTTGGGTAGTCTCGCAGCTGTTAGTAATAATATATTGCTTACTTTTTTACTTATTTTCTTTCCTGCAGTGACTGAAGCAAGGCTGTGTGACATTCCATGTTGGAGGAAAAAATAAACAAATTGAATGCTCTAAGCTGGAACATAGGATCTGTAGCCTTGTCTGTGGCCCAACACCCTGGCCTTGTATACAAAAATGAAGAAATATTGCAATAGCAAAGGTGAACATCTAACACTAGCTGTCTCCTGCTAGATCTCCTCGCTCCGCATATAACTATAAATACATGTAAAATTACATGTATATGGCTATATTTTTATTTGCTTGCTCCTAGAAGAGAAAAAAAAAATCGACTTTGAATCACAACTAGGAATTGATGCTTTAATTTTTGGAAACTTTTTCAGAATTTTTAATTTACAATGGTCCGGCCTAAGATCCTCATTTGTATCAGGTTTTGTGCACAAAAGAAAAGCACAAAAGTGCACATGGGGCATGTGCTTTCTGTGCACCAAATATCTGGATGGGGCTCTTTTTTCAGGCCTACGGTTAAATCTGTGTTCAGAATTTTTTGACTTTTTTGCTTTGTATAATCATAGAATTCATTGCTGCTGATTTCTATAATGATTCATGTTGTTATGTAAAGTGTCTCTTAATAACTGAGGGCTGTCAATAACCTGTGATTTTGCCTTTTCTATAGTCTTACTCCTATGAAGAACCTTGGTTCTGATGGAGAAAGAGTGAAAAGCTTTATTTTTTTCCACCAGGTATCTTTATATTTCCATTATATTTTTAGTTGTGTTCTGTGTGCTACAGATTTTTTTCAGTTTGTTTACAAACACAATTTGGTAATTCCTCATTTGGTTCTGCCTGCCTCCAAACAGAAACATTACAAATCTTGTGGGTATAAACTACTTTCTGGTACAATGGTAAGGATAAAACAAGCTCATGTTTTCTTGAAATTTGTAAGAAGATATACGGTATTTCTTGTAAAGGTAAATCAGGCTGTCTGGGTGGTATTTGGGTCCGTTTAAAGGCTGTGTTGCAAGATTTGCGTAGAAAACGTGAGCAGCGCTCCTGTTTGCGTCTTGCTCAGAATTTTCAGCGGAGTAGTAAAGGATTCCATGTGATTCAAACTGAAATTCTTCCCTTAGTTGCTGTAAGAACTTAAATGTAAAATACCTTCTTTAGTTTTAGGCCTCTGTGAAAAACCTTGAAGCATGGAGTTGAGGCAAGGAATGGTACTCACTGAAGTAGAAATGACTGCCCACTTCAAAATCCTCATTGTGTTTTTACACAAATGTGCTTACATATGTCAGAGGCATTTTGTACATGCTTTGCTGACTTGTTCATCTCTGTAGAAACACAGAAATCAGACCCATTTTGTAAAGCAGAAAGTCATGTTGCTTAGAACATGTCCTGTATATATTTCATACATGCTAATGGAGTCTTAATGATGAATGCAAGATGATAATTTAATGATGGGATTAGTCTGATCACTTAATATGCACAATCCTGGAAGTGAATTACTTGCATCAGTTATAGTGGTATTTATTATTCTGTACAGAGAGAAAAATAAGTATAAAACATATGCTTATATTACATGCACGCATATTTCATGCTCCATAAATCTTTTCTATTTTTTAATTTACCTTTCTCTAAATGATGTGCATGGAATATGCCTTATTACAGAAAAATGCTGTTCATAATTTGACTGTGTGGAAAAGTGCCTATACGGTGGTAATGCTAGTAAGGCAAATAAGACAAATTATCATACAAGTTTACTACATCACCAGTTAGCATTTTATATTATGATGTTTAAAAAAGAAAAGTTTATACCTCAAATGTGTATTTTATTTTATTTTACAATCAGCTAAGGGGTTGGGATATGGGATATTGGGAGGGTTGGGGAGGGGGAGGTTTATTCACCTTAGCCGCTAATGGGAATCCTCAAAAAAATTCTTTATGCCCACTGTAAGTGTTTCTCTGTTTGCCATGTCTGGTAACTATCATGAACACAGACAAGTAACTCTTTCATAACTAAATTGGATAGCTTCATTTTACAAAGTTATGGAAAGCTTACAAATCAATGTCTAAATCTAATTACCATTGGTTGCATTTGCACTAAATGTTAATGATATACTTTTGCAATTCTATAAACAAAATGATTACACTAAAAATATTTGTATTTAAAAAAGAAGAAGATATGTTTACCTTTCAATAACTGTACAGGTACTTCACTAGAGTTAATCCCATCCGATCAGACTTAGAAATCAGTTGGGGAATACTAAGACTTTTACAGAGGTCAGAATTTGGAGAGGTACTAGCCATTTTAAACATATTCAGACCCTCTGGGGTTATATCTGTATGACTAATTCCTAGTCAATGTCTGAATGGACATGATGTTTTCCCAAACACAGTAATTTCTTACTTCTCTTCCCCAAACAAAAACAAAACAAAAAAATTATCCTTTTACTCTCTTTTCTACTCACTCTTTTTTACTGTGATAGAAACTTGAAAAATATTGGTGATGATGGGTTTGTCCCTGAGTGCCCACTGTACAGGACAAGAGAGCATAGTGTTTCACTTGGAATTAAGGACTCCTAATTTTGAGGTGGAGGGTGATCACAGCAGCTCTTGGTTTGGGATCACCACAAAGACAGCCAGACCAAGGAGAGGATGGCTGGGAGAGAGGGTAAGAATACAGAATAAGGGAAAGGAGCAACAGGTTTTCCACTTGTTCAGTTTTATCGGCTTATTTGTACACCTGTACAACATCAGTGTCAGCTGCTATTAAGAAAATTTTAGTTGGGCTGAGCTGGTTCTCTTGTGAAATTGTGCTGGTTATCTTTAAGCTTATCAATTGTTTGTCCAATTAAACACTTTCACCAGTATTTAGTCCGAGTTGTACAGACAATGTATTTGGATTACTGTCATTGTTCATCTACAAACTCAAAACATAATCATTTTAAAGTACCTTGGGAGTGTGTAGAGTGTAACTATTCTATAATAGCTTTATGATCCTGATGATGTTTTTAAAAAAATAATAAAGTTGGATCTTCCATGTTACAATCACAGAATTAAAACCAGTATTTAAAAGTGGAAAAGTATTAAAATATTATGGACAAATGTATTTGCTTGATTGTTTTCCTTAACCCCAAGATACTGCCTGTGTAATTATGAGTAGTTAAGAGCTTAAAATAACTCAACTCCAGTAGTTTTTAAACTGTGGGTTGTAACCCAGTTAGGGATCAAGAAAACAACATAAATTTTTTTTTAAATGAAATAGAACAGAATGGAATAGATCAAGTACATAGCATGTGCAAATTTTCATATTTTGTTGATCTTCGTACATATATACATATACATGTATATATGTATATACACGTGCACGCACACACTTGTGTAGTGGATTACAGTGTGAAATGAATTTTTTTAAGGTTTTATTTATTTATTTGACAGAGATCGAGCACAAGCCTGGGGAGAGGCAGGCAGAGGTAGAGAGAGAAGCAAGCTCCCCATTGAGCAGGGAGCCCGACGCGGGGCTGGATCCCAGGACCCTGGGATCATGATCTGAGCCGAAGGCAGACATCTAACCAACTGAGCCACCCAGGCGCCCCTGAAATGAATTTCTTAATATGGAAGCTGGTCCAAAGATTTTTTTCAGATTGCTAGAAAGTAAAGCGATATGCAGTTGGGTATTTCTAAAATGAAAGCACAGTACGTCATGCACACTTAAAATTCTACTACATGTACTTAGCCATAAATCAGTTATCTCTCATTTATTTATTTAAATAATGTGGCCAACTCCACTCATTACATTTAGGGAATATATGCTCTAGAACAGCCACAGATGGGAAGTGTGGATTTGCAGTTCACTCAGTCAGTGGGTTCCTGCATGGGTGATATTGCAAAGAACTGAGCCTCTTTCTCCCCTCGTATTGAGAGATACAGGCCATCTTAAAAGACATGACCTCTAAACACAAGTGAACTACTTAATCTGGTGGAGAGCTAGAGAGAAAATCCGGCTGTTGGACTTTTTTTTAAAAATATATTTATTGACAAATAGTGTGTGGTCCTCATGGCACACTTATAAGGAGTTTTTAAAGAGTGGTTT
This sequence comes from Lutra lutra, assembly GCF_902655055.1. Lineage (NCBI taxonomy): Eukaryota > Metazoa > Chordata > Mammalia > Carnivora > Mustelidae > Lutra > Lutra lutra. The sequence goes on along the minus strand of NC_062282.1, from coordinate 102,757,966 downwards.
TTAAGTACATGCACTTTTGCCTCCAGCTTCACCTGAAATATAAGGTGCAAATAAGTATATTTCTAACTAGCTATTTCAGATTGAGTTGGTTTCATGGCATCTTCTAGATTTTGCCATTGTTTGAACTAGATTACAACAGGACTCATTTTGTTAGCATTTGCGTTGTTTACCCATTAAAACAATTTTTCTATGAACCTTCCATGTCTATATACTTTGGATAGCCTTACACAAGTATAAAGATACTTTGGGCCTCTTCAGTCTCTTCCACAGAATTCAAGAACAAATGTTAACAGTCTTTAAACATACTAAAAGATATCCAGCCACTTTTTTTTTTTTTTTTTTTTTAAACACAGGCTTAATCATTATTGAGGACATCTCTATGCACCGTTCTGGCCTTTTAACAAACTTCTTCCCTTACAGTGCTCCTGCTCATTGTTGGTGGTACCAACCCTACTTTACCATGAGGAATCAGACCAGGCAAGGGTTCCAGGCCCTCTGAGTGACTCCAAAGTCAATTTTCTTTCCATTAGAGTCGGCTGATTTTTACTGCCTTAGGTATGTAATGTCTAGAGTATAGGGTTTGTCAGACTAAAGGGAACTGACATCCTTGAAGACTAGCATTTTTGGGATATGGGTCTTAACATACTTCACTATTGGCTTCACAAAATCCCAATATCTATATGTCATAAAATACTACCTAATGTATACATTTTATCTTAAAGAATAAATTTGACTATCATTAAATGCCTTAACTGCCTTCCTGTCCTCTAACTCAGAGGGGTAAGACAGGGAACAATATCATTAAAAAAAAAGAACAAAAACAAAAAACAAGCCCAAGGAGGTTTCCTTTATTAAATTTTTCAGTCCAAGGATGACCTCCAACATAGCTATCATTGTTTTGTGAACCACCTGCTGCTGCAGAATAACCACTGAGGAGCAACAAAAGCAAGTTGTAGATCCCCTTCCAGTCAATTTACTATGGTTCTTTCATATTACTCTTCCTTGGAATTGGGAGGCCAAAGTGGGAATGGCGTCCAGCAGACGGGAATCTGTGTGCAGCAGCTACATTAGGATATAATCAACGTCCAAGCCATTTGAGCCATGTGTATAGATTGCATTCATTCATTCAGCACTCAAAACAATTCCCAGAACAGATGTTTATTGAGCACCTACTACATGCTGTGCAGTGTTACGGGATTAGAGATACCGCAATAAACAGAACATCTGGCCTATGTTGTTGTCCTAACCAAGCTTCTTAGAAATGTATCTCAACTAAGAGGAATCAGACTTTGTAATCAGGAGCATTTGATTAAGGTATATTGAATGATATATTTAGCCACATTTAAGATATGCAGAGTGTTTTTTGTTTTTATTTTTGTTTCTCAGCAATGTTCTCAAATTAGGTAGGAAATGGGTTGTTGCTGTGTTTTAACAACTCCACCAACTTCTGTCCATGCTGACAGCACCAAATTAGCTATTGTCTAATTATTCACTTTAAAACTGCTATTAAATTTGTGATTTTTGACTTTTCAATTTTCATTCCTAGTATCCAGTAGGGTTTCTGTTATTTCTAAGTGAATCGGTCATCAGGTTCTAGGTACCATGTGTTTAATGTACCAAAGAGGAATAGTTTAGAAGACAGAAGACTTGAGTTTTTCAGGCTCTCTCATTGCCAAGTATTTCAATGTCTGAATCTCTTCTTTTCTGTAAAGAAATACAAAATCACCTATATCACAGGGTTGTTTGGGGAGGAGTGAGATAATGTGTTTAGAACTTTTTGAAAACTGAAATCTAAAGCAGTCTTCAACTGTCAGGAATTATTTAGTCAACCACAGGCGTACTAGGTATTATCTTTTAAGCCAAATGGCGAGAGGCAAATATTTTGGGGCATAGGGCCAAACTGTAAATTACTTGGCTTGTCTGCGGTTTTGCCTGCAGGTTTATATCCAGGAAAGGAGAAAATGAGACAGGCAGAGACAATTCATGGAAAACCTTGAAGGCTGTGTGAAGTAGTTGGAGTTGATTCATTCTACCAACAGTGAAGGGCATTTTTGAGCATTACTGTTTGACATATCTAAGAAAAATGGGGCTTGGTGCCTGGTTTTGTTTGAATGTGGAATGAAGTCGATTGCTAATATCATTTGCTTGTTTGTTTAAGACTTATTTATTTGGGGGAACCTGGGTGGCTCAGTGGTTAAGCCTCTGCCTTCAGCTCGGGTCATGATCTCAGGGTCCTGGGATCGAGTCCCACCTCGGGCTCTCTGCTCTGCAGGGAGCCTGCTTCCTCCTCTCTCTCTCTCTCTCTCTCTCTCTCTCTCTCTCTGCTTGCCTGTCTGCCCACTTGTGATCTCTCTCTGTCAGATAAATAAAATCTTAAAAAAAAAAAAAGACTTATTTATTTGACAGAGAGAATACAAGCAGGCAGAACAGCAGGCAGAGGGAGAGGGAGAAACAGGCTCCCCACAAAGCAGGGAGCCTGAAGCAAGGCTGGATCCCAAGGATCCCTGGGATCGTGATCTGAGCTGAAGGTAGACACTTAACCTACGAGCCACCCAGACACCCTGCTAATGTCATTTTTACCTGTATAAGTTCTCTTGGCAATGTCAGAAATGGGGAGGGGAAATAACAAGTTTTTAAAACTAGAGAAATGGAAATGATAGTGTGCTTCAGACTGGAGCAGTCAGTCCTATGTTTGTAAAATACCAGCTGAATGGGAGAGTCCAAGCTAGAGAATCAGTTCTTTCCTCCGCCACCATCAAATTATCCTGTAATACATGATGCTTCTTGCTTTTAAATGTTTTACCAGTGCCATTATCTCTAAAGCACAGTCCACACTCCCTGACTTCAGTCTGATAGTTCTAAGAGTTTGGCCGTACCTTGTCTGCCTTGCCAGCCTGACTTGCCTTGGTCCCCTTTACAAATGCAGCACCCCAGTCAGGTGGATTTACGCCACGTCTGTCAGCAGTCTGAAGCAAGTTACCTTCTAAGGAACTTCTCTCTCCTCCCTTCAGACAACATTCAAAACCTACTTCAGGGTTCCAATTCCTGACCTTAATTATACCAGCCCCTCAACTCTCCCTCTTCAGTTCTTTTGTGCTTTTCTCCCTCCAGAGTTGGATTCTAGAACTATGGTGACATTGTTGTATTAGTCCAGCAGGTGTGCTAATAAGCGAGATTTCAGCTTATTGGCCCCACTGGCTTTCTAAGCCTCAGAACACAGCCACCCTCCAACCCTAAAACCAGCAGTTTCAATAGAATGTTTGAGGCAGTAAATAAGTAGTGAAAAAGAAGAGATGGCCCAGTTGTAAAACAGTAAATGGAGCTGAGAGGAGCAGAGGGTTTTTAACTTCAACAAAAGATGTGTATTTGAAAACAGAAGCGATAAATGGAGGAGACCCAGGAAAAGGGACACCATTATCTTCTTTTCCCCTGGGATGTGAACTTTAGGAAGCCATCCTGCTCTTCCAGCCAGGGATGGTGTGCCAGGAATCACAGAGCTGGTGGGGCAGACCAGACCAGTCTAGCTGAGCAGCTGCTGAGACATCATGAAAAGAGAGACCACTGGCTAAGCCCCTGTGGTGTTCTGCAGAAGGTCCTAGGCTGTTCCCTAAACTAGATAGACATGAGATCCATTCCAGAGCCACTGACAAAATACCTCCTGTTTCCATTGCCAGGTAAGAGAATGATTCTATTTATACAGAAGAGCCTAAATACGGCATTTCATAGAATGTGTAGGAAAAGAGGAAGAGACGTGAAGCAAATGACCTAAGGTCTCCCAGCTAGTTAGCAGAGCCATGACTGGAATGGAGGTCTCTGAATTCCCAACTCTCTCCACACTGCTGTCCTCTTCCCCTGTGAAAGACTATTTTCTTTTTGGAGTAAGTCCTGATTATACTTAGTGTCAGCCATTTAACAGCATTGAGGACCTTTAAATGTAAGGTACAGTACTAAAGTAGTAAGAAAAGGTACGGTCCCATCCCTGTCTTCAAGAGACCCCCACTCAGTCTGGAAGAAAATGTGGGCAAGATTTACCACTAGAATACATAAAAGATTTCCAGTTTTTATTTGTATATATATATATATTTTTAATCACTTTAGTCCTTTGTTTGACAATGTACATAGTTCAGTATAATTTATCAAGAAATACACATTTATTAGAGATAATGTGTCCAAAATTTCTTTGATGGTGTTCAAGTTGTGTTATCTACTGGCCTAGGTAGGCACTGTCCTAAACAAGTTAAAAGACGGGACTTTCCCAAAGAGCTTTCCATTTCAAATTACAATTATCTAGGTCATACCAGCAAGCCAACTTTCAGCTTTTGCTACTTACCAAGGACTGTAGTGTGGGTAAGAGCATCCAGATGGCCAGAGGTAAGTGGGCTGCTCCATACAGATGTGAGCATATTTTGCTCTTATGAGCAATAAAGGTTTAAGAATGAGGTAGAACTCTCACAGGTTATATATACCCTAGATCAGAAAAGACTAAGGCAGGCAGTGCATTAAAACTCGATGGTTCTAGTCTAAGAGCCCTTTGAGGCTACATCCCAAGTCCAGACAGATAGTGAAATGGGCAGGGAGGAAGAGGTTCCTGTGTTTTAGCTCCTTTGTGAGCTTCATGGGCAGGAGAAAGCTGGGAAGGGAGGCTCTTTGTTCACACATTATTTAGAGCTAACAGTACTCTGGATTTGCGTTATTGTGTCCAGTGCTTCTAACATGCAATCCCAGATAATTTTAAAATGGAGACTGAGACAGAACTGCTCCCTCAGCTGTCTCCTATCCCCACCCCACCTACTAAACCCTGTGGACCATTTCAAATTTCAAGTGACAGGAAAGCAAAGGAGTTCCATAATCAACATAACTGATTACAGCCCTTCTAATTTGACTACTACTTTATGCTTTCTTGCTAAGAGTTTCCTCAACAACACAGATGAGGTACTCTGTCTTGGCCGCTGGCACAAGGCCCTCCTCCATTTATGCTTGCTGTCAACTGGCTTCAGAATTCACCAGCTGGAATGGTCTGTCAAATCAGCTTCTTGCCTGAGGAATCTTGCTCCAGGGCTGTAATCCTGAGAGTAAAACTACAAAGAAGTAAAACTTTGGAGCTATAAGGCCAGTGAGGAGATAGGTGAGGCTAGAGAGGAGATAGTGGTAGTTGCAAACCTCTTTAAAAATAGACTCACCTGTTTTCATTTTCCCCCGCTCTCACTTGGCCCTTTTGGAGAGCAGGAACCAAGGGATAGGAGAATGAGGGGAACAGGCTGCTAAAATTGAAGATGTGGAGACTTTGGCGGGGGGGTCACCAAATCCAAATAACACTTTCTAGTAGGTTAGTTGTTATATTGACTATATTAATCTCTAGGACCAATTCTGATTTTTATTAACCAGTACTTGGTCCCTCCATTGTTGTTTCCCCCAACTGTATGGTTCTGAATAAACAATTTTCTAATACCCTCATTCACAGGAATGCCAGGCACCTCATACTAAAATCCGAAACTGTTAGAGCAGCTGCTTAATAGAACTGCTCATGTCCTGGCCCAGCTCAGCCCAGTCGAAGGGAATGAAAACCCTGGGGGTGGAGCCCAGCAATCTGTTCTGACAAGTCCTCCAAGGTGTGTGCGCTGCACACTCAAGTGGGAAAACCACTGGATTAGACCACTCCTATGTTCTACCTCCTAAATCCAGCTGTTAGCACAAGGCTTTTCTATTGGCCTTAGGGAGAAGCTGCTTGAAAATTTCTCACCCTCCTGCCATAAGAGTGCCCGTGCCTCCGTCAGTGGCTCTCAAACTTGCTCAGAAGGAAAAGAAGAAAAAAGGGGGTGGCATCTTCCATGTACACCACAATGAAAAAGTAATCTGCTAAAATATAATTGTAAACTAAATCATTTGTGATCCTCTCAGCTTTCAGTGCAGAGTTTGTTAATTATTTTTGCTAACTGGGTAAAGTTAATTATTAATAAATTCAAGTCTTATCCATAGCAGATAGTTTTTGAAAAACGCTAGTCTTTTAAAAAAAAATTCTAAAATGAATTTACTGCTCTTATTTTAACCTCATGTACACAGTGGATTTGTAGTGATGTGTTTTGCTGTTCTACGTCCTCTCTTTTGAATGCGGGTCCTTCAACATGAGACATTCCCTTGAATGTAGTTCTCTATCCTCCCCTAAGATGAAGAAAAATCATGTCCTGCCATAGGTGTCCCACTGCTCATCAGATCCCCCAAGTAGAAAAGGGCATGAAAACTCTCCACTGTCACCTGTCTGGCCTGCTCCTCTCTGGAAGGGGCTGATCATACAAGTGATCACTTGTCATTTCAGGAGAAAAATTCAAACTGATTTTCTAGTATCTGGGTCTTGGTTCTTAAGTGGTTCAAACACGCCTTTCACTTTCTCCCTATAGCAGAGGGCAGTCAACAACTGCAAGTAAACAGCACTCAGCCTTTAAAGAGGCCAACTTCAGCTATACTAAGATTTACTCCCCAAGTAAGCTGTTACAGCTTCAGCATACAATGGCCATTTGGTTTTGGCTGCCGGGTCTTTGTGCCCTTTTCCTCTCAACTAAGCCTCATGCCCAAATACCCAAAAGTAGTACAGTTGAGATGAGATAAAGCTGAACTAATCAAATTCTCTAAAGTATAAAATATTTTAATATGCATACAAAACTGGCCTGCCATTAATGTCAGAGGAACTGGAGCACATAATGGAAAATGATGAACGGTCATAGGACACCTAGCAGAAATTACTAGGTTACCATTCTAGTGAGACTTGATTTCAAGCTTCCAGGGCCTCAGGCCAAGGGTTAATCCAAACAAGAAAAGGTTACTGTTTACACTGATCAGCATCAACTTTCTTTTCATAATTTACTGTAACTAGGCAAAAAGTATAACAAAATGTATACAATTTAGTCTTTGTACAAAACATTAATTTAGCAAGACAATATTGATTACAGTCACCAGAATGAAGACTCACACTTTTCACTGCCACTTCCATGAAAAGTTTGGATAAATAAGTCACTGACTGAAAGTCTCAAGAGAAGCAATTTAAACTTTACATCCAACAGCAAAGATCAATCTTCCACAACAGTACTGCAGACACAATCACTCAGAGGCTCTCCATGCTGCCACGGCATTACTGGAATGTTCTTCAGAGTCCATCTTCTCTCTCCAAGACTAACACTTGAAGCATTAAATGTAATATAAAATAAGGAGTTCTTTATTATTTATACAAAATTTGTACATTAAGAAAAAATTAAAATTCAACAACTCTGCTGAGGAAGCTAAGAGCTTTTATGGGTCTATCAAGGAGCCCCATGTGAATGTTTCAGTCACCAACCTCCTGGCCGCAGGAATGAAGCTCACTCCTCTGGGGCCATTCACGTGGCACCTTCACTGGCTCTGAAAGCTGATTTCCCTTTCATCCGGCTCGACAAGCAAGCCAGGGTTTCTTGGACAACATTAAAAAACACTGTCTTCTCTGGCCCAAGCTTAGAATGTTTTATCCGTATACAAGTTGATTTTTATTTATTTCTTAACACTTTCAATGAACTCCTAGCAGAAGAAGCTTTATTACAACATATACAGATTTGATAACAGTTCTTTACAAAACACCTAGATTTTTCCACTAAATAAATTTAATTGTCTTTTAAGTAAATAAAGTTGGCTTAGAGAAATGATATTTTTCTTTCCAACCTGTTTTCTACCCTCTGAGTTCTGAGAGGTCACAGACTTACAAGTTCTTGATGAAGAGAGTCACCTTTGTCTAAGCAACATAAAGAGCTCTTGTATCTTTAACAAAGAATGCAAAACTCTGTTCCTTAAAGCCTTATGCTAGAAGATGCGTTCTAGCCATCTAGACAAACATTTATACTTAGACAAAAGGCCTCTCTGAACAAATAGCCTGCAGAGATTAATGCAGTGATTTGTTTTCTTGATAGAATGATTTAGCACTGCTTAGCACATAATTCAATAGTTTGGGAATAAGAGTAATTCTTCCCTTGAAGAAAGGAGGTCCCCTTCTGAAGAATCACAATGGCTACCCCAAAGAGAAATCAAAATAGACCAGCACCAAATGAAGTATTAGTTTACAAAAAAATAAACTTCGCTCTTAACTCTTGAAGTCCTATAACCCAGACTTAATAAATTAACTATGAAATCAGTTTGTCAGCTACAGTATAATTTAAAAATCCATTTTCAACCAGAGGGGAAGGGAGGATAGAGAGGAGGGTCAATCTCACACTGATCATCACGAACTCCATGGATTTCATCAAAACACTTTTTTCCAGCTTGTATTCTCTTTCAGAAGTGAGCTGTAGATTACCATCTGTGACGCTTTAAAGTATGGTATTCTTGTTGAGATCCTTCCAGAGAGCACAGCATGTAAACTATTACACTATTTTTAGATCTGAGAAATCTGCGTGGAAAGAAGGATCTCAGACCTTTCTGAAACAGCCAAACACCAAGCAGTCGTTGTCTCACAGATCATGTTATTCATTCTCAACATACCACCGCACTGAGCTTTTTAATTCACAGATTTTATGTTAGTCCTTTAAAACCCAATGCCCATGTTTCAGTTCAGAGCAGTCAGGCTATTCAAGCAGCCTTCTTAGTGCAAGTTCCTTGGAGGTCTTGTAAATTTATCTTTGACCTATGGCAGAAAAAGACAAAGTAGAGATATAAAAAACATTAAGAATGCAGAATTTTAAGTTAGAACTATTGTATCTGCATAATAGGTTTTTGTACTGCGTATCCTAAGTCTAGGGAAAAGAAGTTAAATACATCTTTAAGTCTTACCTGTTGTGAATCATGTGACTTTTGACAAGATGTCCAGCTGCCAATGCGGCCATCAGTGACAGTTCCCCAGCCATTACTGTACCGCACACGATCCTGGCAAGCTGCCGGGCATTCTCCCCAGGATTGTCTTTGCATGCTCCTTGGACACCTAGCATCTGCAGCCAGGGAGAGACACAGCAGGACTCACCTTTAAAGTCACGGCAACAGCTTCCTTCGCTACCAACTGAAAGAAGGGCAACTACAATGGCATCAGAATAGAACTGGACTTCCAGTGGAAGTACTCAATTTCCAAGACCTGACAGCCAGCACTGACAATAATACAGACCACAGGGCACATAACATCTACACCCTGGTTTGCAGGACACTTACTCAGAGTAAATGAACATTCATTTGCTCTCTTAATCCACTTTCTCATTTTACTAAGCACATGCCTGAATATGCTTACTTGGATACAATAGGTTAGGCTGGTGAGAAGCAAAAAGAATGAAAAGACCCGCTAAAACTCAGGTGAGTGACAAGTTATGCCAGGCAGAAACAGAATCCCAGCAAGTCAGAAGTAGGCTTGAGGTCAGCAACTTTGAGGCTGAGGTGTCATACCTGCAAACAGGCTTGCTGAGGGAGCAGGTTGGTCCCACCACCCACAGTTCCGATCTCTATAGATGGCATGGTGCAACTGATGTACAAATCTTCGTTTGTGGGACCACTTGCTTCCATTAAAGTAATACAGTTTGAACTACCAACATTTTGTGCTGCATCCTGGAAAAAAATTAAACGAAGTATAACACTTCCCTTCCTTTACAAAAGAGAAGAGTAAAGTGGAGGTTGAGCTCTCACCTGTCCACAGGCAATGTAGATGGCAGTTACAATGTTCGCCGCGTGGGCATTGTAGCCTCCAATGCTCCCGGCCATGGCAGAGCCCACCAGGTTCTTATTAATGTTGACCTCAATCATAGCTTCTGTAGTAGTCTTTAATACCTAGCAAACAGATTTGTGCACATTTTACATGTTCCCCCAGAAGATTCAGGGTATGCTACCCAGATCTACCCTTTGGTAAAGCAAGAGAGTTTAGATATGGCCCCACTGAAGACTTGTCCTCAATAAAGAGTATCAGTCAAGTTTGTTCATGTGAATGCCACTGATGGGCAAGATACATGCAACAGTCATCTTTAACATAAAATACACCATATACTAAGCTTTACTTAAAATGTTAATATTTGGGGCGCCTGGGTGGCTCAGTGGGTTAAGCCTCTGCCTTCAGCTCAGGTCATGATCTCAGGGTCCTGGGATCGAGTCCCACATCGGGCTCTCTGCTCAGCAGGGAGCCTGCTTCCTCTCTCTCTCTCTGCCTGCCTCTCTGCCTACTCGTGATCTCTGTCAAATAAATAAAATCTTTTAAAAAAAGAGTTAGTATTCCTTTCCCCAATCTTTAACCCAATTAAAGATTAACAAAATAATAAAAATAATAATATATAAAGATATATGTATATATAATATATAAATAAAAATATAGTAATAAAAGTAACAATAATATTGCTATTATATATACAAATAATAAAAATAATCACTCACTTCTCTGACAACCTTGGCTGGAATGACAGCTTCACAAACCACAGACTTTCCTCTTCCCTCTATCCAATTTATAGCAGCAGGTTTCTTGTCAGTACAGTAGTTACCGCTAACTGCTAGAATCTGCATTTCAGGGAAATACTCATGAAGTTTTGAAAGTGCCTTCTCTGTGCCCTGTCAAGAACACAGCAAAATTAAAATGCACAGCTATTTACAGATCAGAGGCTTTATTTGTATATAATAATACTAACAAGTACAGTGCTATTTACAGATCAGAGGCTTTATTTATATATAATAATACTAACAAGTACAGAAACTATAATATTTCTAAATACAATAAATAAAAAAACAGCTTCATTAGCCATCGCATGATAAACTTCTCAGTCAGTATAGACTCCTACTGTTTCTTTGTTTCTTTCTAGGAGTGAAAATAAAGTTCTTTGTAGTCACTGATGAACAGGGATGTAAATGAGAACATAATGAGAATATTAAAATGGAAGAAGATATTTGCAAATGACTTATCAGATAAAGGGCTACTATTCATAATTTATAAACAATTTACCAAACTCAACACCCCAAAAACCAAAAAAGCCAATCAGGAAATGGGCAGAAGACATGAACAGACATTTCTGCAAAGAAGACATCCAAATGGCCAACAGACACATGAAAAAATGCTCAACATCATATGGCATCAGGGAAATACAAATGAAAACCATAATGAGATACCACCTCACACCAGTAAAAATGGCTAAAATGAACCACTCAGGAAACGACAGATGTTGAGGAGGATGCTGTGCAAGGGGAACCCTCCCACACTGTTGACAGGAATGCAAGCTGGTACAGACACTCTGGGAAACAGTACGGAGGTTCTTCAAAAAGTTGAAAACAGAGCTACCCTAGGACCCAGCAATCGCCTTACTGGGTATTTACCCTAAAGATACAAATGTAGTGATCTGAAGGGGCACGTGCACACGAATGTTTATAGCAGCAATGTCCAAAACAGCCAAACTATGGAAAGAGCCCAGATGTTCATCAACAGATGAATGGATAAAGATGTGATACACACACACACACACACACACACACACACAATGGAATATTACTATATATATATAGAGTGTGTAAGTGTGTATATATAATGGAATATTACTCAGCCATCAAAAAGAATGAAATCTTGTCATTTGCAACAAAATGGATAGAATGGGGTGGGGGTGTTTTGCTAAGCGAGGTAAGTCAATCAGAAAAAAAAGACAAATGCCCTATGATTTCACTCATATGTGGAGTTTGAGAAACAAAACAGATGAACATAGGGTCGAGAAGGAAAAATGAAATAAGATGAAAACAGAGAGGGAGACAAACCGTAAGAGATACTGAACTCCAGGAAACAAACTGAAGGGTGGGTGAGGAGGCGGGGATAATTGAGTGATGGGCATTAAGGAGGGCATTTGATGTAATGAGAGCACTAGGTGGTATATACAACTGATGAATCACTAAATTTTACCCCTGAAACTAATAATACAGTATATGTTAACTAAACTGAATTTAAATTAAAAAAGTTTTAAATAAAACTTAATTTAAAAATGAATTTAAAAATACTCAGTGAGAGTATAATACTCATAATCATGTCACTGGGAGTAACTCAACCCACAAATGACATGTAATAAATTACCTCTTCTAGTTATTCAAGTGTTACCCAAAAGCCCAAATTACCGAGTCAGTAAAGAGAAGTCAGACATTACAGTAAGTCCTACTGTAAATGAAAGTCATTGGGATCAACCTTACAAAAATGTAAACAAGACTTCCAATTAAGTGAAATTAATTCAATTAACTCATACCTCAATACCCGAAGACATACTTACTTGCAATTTAAAAAAATGTGTTTTACTTGTGGTTAAAACACATGTGACATAGAACTTACCACCTTTACTATTTTTAAGTGTACAGGTTAGTGTTAAGTACATAATTCACACTGTGGTACAGCTCATCTCCAGAACTCTGTTCATCTTACAAAACTGAAACTCCAAACCCATTAAACAGCAACTCCCTATTTCCTTTTTCCTCAGCCCCTGGTAATCACCCTTCCACTTCCTGCCTCTACAAATGAATTTAACTGATCTAGGTTAAGTGTGAATTTGCAAAGTATTTGTCTTTTTTGTTAACCAGATTATTTAACTTAGCAAGTGATCCTCACGGTTTATTTAGCATATGTGCAAATTTCCTATTTTTTTAGGGTTTTATAATATCCCATTATATGTACATACCACATTTTATATATTGATTCATCTGTCCAGGAACACCTGGGGTTGCTTCTGCCTTTAGACTATTGTGAATAATGCTGCCACAAACATGGATATACAAAAAAAAGTCTCTGAACCCTCTTTTGAGTTCTTTTGGGTAAATACCCAGAAATGAAATTGCTGGATCATAATTCTCTTTTTAATTTTTTGAGGAACTACTGTAGTATTTCTTTTTAAATAACTTTTAAGGGGCACATGGGTGGCTCAGTCTTTAAGCGTCTGCCTTCGGCTCGGGTCAGGATCCCAGGGTCCTGGGATTGAGCCCCACATTTGGCTCCTTGCTTGGTGGGAAACCTGCTTCTCCCTCTCCCACGCCCCCTGCTTGTGTTCCTGCTCTCACTATCTCTGTCAAATAAATAAATCTTAAAAAATAATAAAAATAATAAAAAATAAACAACTTTTAAAACCTACATATTTAGTCACTATCCTCTTTCTCTTTCAGAGCAGTCCTCATATACAGGTAAACCACAAAATAAATTTTGCTAACTGAATTGACTTTAACACATTTCTGAATATGTTAATATTCACATTTGTGAATATTTGTTTTTGTTTTTGTTTTTTTTTAAGATTTTATTTATTTGACAGAGACCACAAGGAGGCAGAGAGAGAGGAGGAAGCAGGCTCCTTGCCGAGCAGAGAGCCCCATGTGGGGCTCGATCCCAGGACCTGGAGATCATGACCTGAGCCAAAGGCAGTGGTCTAACCCACTAAGCCACCCAGGCGCCCCTCACATTTGTGAATATTTGTAATAATAAATATCAGTAGAATAAAATGTAAGCCACATACCATCTTCTTATAAGGAAATAATTAAAATAAATGGATTATACACATGAACTTGGCCTCTTACATACAAGTCTCTAAAAGATGTGAGCTTTCAAGGCTTTTAGGACTAAGTTAAGAAGCACTAACCCCAAGATTCTTCCCAGCTCTTCTGAGTAGACCCAGAACATGTATAATACCAAATCGAAATTAAACATATCAAATACAAATACTAGTCAGGAAATGCCTGATGACACTAACAATGTGAGAGAAGAAAGAGAAATTAAGCAATCAAATCCATTTACAATAGCACCAAAAACCATAATATACCTAGGAATAAACCTAACCAAAGAGGTAAAGGATCTATACTCCAGAAACTACGGAATACGTATGAAAGAAATTGAGGAAGACACAAAGAGATGGAAAAACATTCCATGCTCATTGACTGGAAGAATAAACACTGTGAAAATGTCTATGCTGCCCAGAGCAATCTAAGCTTTCAATGCAATCCCTATCAAAATACCGTCAACATTTTTCACAGAGCTAGAACAAACAATCCTAAAATTTGTATGGAACCAGAAAAGAACCTGAATCATCAGGGGATTTTGAAAAAGAAAACCAAAGCTGGTGGCATCACAATTCCGGACTTCAAGCTATATTACAAAGCTGTGATTATCAAGACAGCATGGTACTGGCACAGAAACAGACACATAGATCAGTGGAACAGAATAGAGACCCCAGAAATGGACCCTCAACTCTATAATCAACTAATCTTCGATAAAGCAGGAAAGAATATCCAATGGAAAAAAGGCAGTCTCTTCAATAAATGGTGCCGGGAAAACTGGACAGAAGAATATACAGAAGAATGAAACTGGACCATTCTCTTATACCACACATAAACATAAACTCAAGGGGCGCCTGGGTGGCTCAGTGGGTTAAAGCCTCTGCCTTCGGCTCAGGTCATGATCCCAGGGTCCTGGGAACGAGCCCCGCATCAGGCTCTCTGCTCAGTGGGGAGCCTGCTTCCTCCTCTCTCTCTGCCTGCCTCTCTGCCTACTTGTGATCTCTGTCTAATAAATAAATAAACAAAATCTTTAAAAAAAAAACAAAACCATAAACTCAAAATGGATGAAAGACCTCAATGTGAGACAGGAATCCATCAAAATCCTAGAAGAAAACATAGGCAGTAACCTCTTTCAACATTGAAAGATGCTGGCGAGGATGCAGAGAAAGGGGAACCCTCCTACACTGTTGGTGGGAATGCAAGCTGGTGCAACCACTCTGGAAAACAGCATGGAGGTTCCTCAAAATGTTGAAAATAGAACTACCCTATGACCCAGCAATTGCACTGCTGGGTATTTATCCTAAAGATACAAACGTAATGATCCGAAGGGGCACGTGCACCCGAATGTTTATAGCAGCAATGTCTACAATAGCCAAACTATGGAAAGAACCTAGATGTCCATCAACAGACGAATGGATAAAGAAGATGTGGTATATATACACAATGGAATACTATGCAGCCATCAAAAGAAATGAAATCTTGCCATTTGCGGCGACGTGGATGGAACTAGAGGGTATCATGCTTAGAGAAATAAGTCAATCGGAGAAAGACAACTATCATATGATCTCCCTGATATGAGGGAGAGGAGATGCAACATGGGGGGTTAAGGGGGTAGAAGAATAAATGTAACAAGGGGCGCCTGGGTGGCTCAGTGGGTTAAGCCGCTGCCTTCGGCTCAGGTCATGATCTCGGGGTCCTGGGA
This sequence comes from Lutra lutra, assembly GCF_902655055.1. NCBI lineage: Eukaryota > Metazoa > Chordata > Mammalia > Carnivora > Mustelidae > Lutra > Lutra lutra. The sequence goes on along the minus strand of NC_062282.1, from coordinate 102,742,794 downwards.
TCGAGCCCCGCATCGGGCTCTCTGCTCAGCAGGGAGCCTGCTTCCTCCTCTCTCTCTGCCTGCCTCTCTGCCTGCTTGTGCTCTCTCTCTGTCAAAATAAATAAATAAAAAATCTTTAAAAAAAAAAAAAAAGAATAAATGTAACAAGATGGGATTGGGAGGGAGACAAACCATAAGTGACTCTTAATCTCACAAAACAAACTGAGGGTTGATGGGGGGAGGGGGGTTGGGAGAGGGGAGGTGGGGTTATGGATATTGGGGAGGGTATGTGCTATGATGAGTGCTGTGAAGTGTGTAAACCTGGCGATTCGCAGACCTGTACCCCTGGGGATAAAAATATATGTTTATAAAAAATAAAATTAAAAATCAACTCAAAAAAAAAAAAAAAAAGATTCTCTCTCTCCCTTTTCCCCTGCCCCTCCCTCTCACTCACACTCTTCCTCTCTCTCTAATAAATAAATAAATAAAATCTTTTTCAAAAAAAGAAAAAAAAAATCCTAGAAGAAAACATAGGCAGTAACCTCTTTCAACATTGGCCACAGCGACCTCTTTCAAGACACATCACTAAAGGCAAGGGAAACAAAAGCAAAAATGAACTTTAGGGACTCATCAAGATAAAAAGCTTTTGCACAGCAAAGGAAGCAGTCAACAAAACTAGGCAGCAACCCATGGAATGGGATAAGATATTTGCAAATGACATTACAGATAAAGGGCTGGTATCCAAGATTTATAAAGAACTTCTCAAACTTAACACCTGAAAAACAAATAATCCAGTCAGTAAATGGGCAGAAGACATGAACAGTCACTTCTCCAAAGAAGACATACGAATGGCTAATAGACACATGAAAAAATGTCCAACATCACTAGCCATCAGGGAAATACAAATCAAAACCACGAGAGAAACCACCTTACACCAGCTAGAATGACACAAATTAACAAGACAGGAAACAACAAGTGTTGGCAAGGATGCGGAGAAAGGGGAACCCTCTCACACTGTTGGTGAATGCAAATTGGTGCAGCCACTCTGGAAAACAGTCTGGAGGTTCCTCAAGATGTTAAAAATAGAGATACCCTACAACCCAGCAATTGCACTACTAGGTATTTATCTCAAAGATACAAATGTAGTGAAAAGAAAGGGCACCTGCACCCCAATGTTCCTAGCAGCAATGTCCACAATAGCCAAAATGTGGAAGGAGTTGAGATACCCTTCAACAGATGACTGGATAAAGATGTGGTTCATATATATGACGGAATATTCCTCAGCCATCAGAAAGGATGAATACCTACTATTTGCATCGACATAGATGGAACTGGAGGGGTTTATGCTAAGTAAAATAAAAATAAGTCAAGCAGAAAGACAATTATATGGTTTCATTCATATGTGGAACATAAGGAATAGTGCGAAGGACCACAGGAAGGTAGGGAAAACTGAATGGGAAGAAGTCAGACAGGGAGACAAACTAAGACTCTGGACTCTGGGAATCAAACTGAGGATTAGAGGAGTAGGGGTGGTAAAAGGATGGGTAACCAGGTGATGGGTAGTAAGGAGGGCACTGGGTGTTATATGCAACTAATGTATCGTTGAACACATCAAAAAACTAATGATGTATGATATGCTGGCTAACTGAACAAATATTAATTAATTAATTAAAAGTAAAATATAAACCCTCTTCAGGACCCTAAAAAAAAGTCTGATGAGTCATATGAATCAGTATTTAGCTTTCAATAAAAATCTTCCACTCAATCCTTTGTGTGTGTGTGTGTGTGTGTGTGTGTGTGTGTGTGTGTGTGTATACATACAGGAAACAAAATTTAAAAATATAGGACATAAACAGCAAGTCTGCTCCCCACTCTTACCTCCTTAACACCTAGTTCCCCTCCCCTGGGATAATCAGTCTTGTAAGTTTTAATACAGGCTATCCAGGCTCACCTTTGAAATCATGTTCATCCCCATGGCATCACCTGACCTGGACTGAAAACGAATATAAAGATTGCGACCAGCCATAGTCATTTGAAGTTTCTGCAGACGTGCAAACCTGTAAACAAAGCAAAGATTTTTTTATTTTGTTATTTTTTTGAGAAGACAGAACTTCCCTTAAAAATCTAGTTCAGTTGAGGGCGCCTGGGTGGCTCAGTTGGTTAAGCAACTGCCTTCAGCTCAGGTCCCAGCTCAGGTCAGAATCCCAGGACCGAGTCGCACATCGGGCTCCCAGCTCCATTGGGAATCTGCTTCTCCCTCTGACCTTCTCCCCTCTCATGCTCTCTCTCACTGTCTCTCTCTCAAATAAATAAATAAAATCTTAAAAGAAAAAATTCTAGTTCAGTTGATTTATCTTACACATAAGAGAACGCTCATGGAAATTACTTATTAAATGTATTTTCTTCTTTAACTAAATGATATGTTAGAACACTAATTCAACCATCTCATTCTTACATGCCACAAGAGAGGGCTGCTATAGACATCATCACAGACAGACTTTAAAAGTCCAAAAAAATAAATAAACAAAATAAAATGGAGCTATCGATGGGGCACCTGGGTAGTTCAGTCATTGAAGTGTCCATCCCTTGATTTCGGTTTGGGTCATGATCTCAGGGTCCAGGGATGGAGCCCCACATTGGGCTCCGTGCACTGTGGAGCCTGCTTGAGATTCTCTCTCCCCTTCTCACTCTGACCCACCCCCCACTCATATATACATTGTCTCTCTAAAAAAATAAAATGGGGCTATTTTTTGTACTGATTATGCTTCTTTATAATTTTCCGGATTCAAAGTAAACCTACTACTATACAAATATTTCTACCCTGCTTAGAAAATCTTTCTTTCAGGCCATTCCTCCCTAGGGCAATTCTAAGTCAACACTCTTCTAGGACAAAGTAACAGCCTAATCAAATTGAGTCTTATAAAATCAACACACAAACTTACTAGCGCACGCTGTTTTTTTCTATTTACTCCTATGGAGGTATTCATTTGGATCAACATTATGCCCCCGCCCACATCCCCCAAACCAAGCATAAATATTACTCATTTTGACTAAATGGACTTCGAGGTAATGTTTAGTTATATCACCTGAAGCAGGTAGTATGTTAACAGTTACATTTAGTGATCACAGAAGTTGACAGTGGCTCTGAAATAATATAAATGCATATAAACCTCCCCATACCTGCTGGTGCTATCAAAAGCCTCCTTTATCACTGTGAATCCTTCAGGTGTCTCAAGCCAGGCCTTCACTTCCGCAGAGTCACAAGCACGGGGAAGACGCACCACGGGGCCTCGAGTCATCCCATCTGCGAGGATTCGACTGCTGGCACCTCCACCAAGCTACACAGAGGATGTTACAAAAGCATATGTTAATCCTGCAAACACTTCTGCCTGTCCCTGATAGTCCCCAAATCTATTCTCCTCGCCTGGCCTCAGAGCCCATCTTAAAATAGGCAAATATATAAAAGGAAACTTACACCTATTGCTCTGCAGCCTCTATTAGTACTGGCCACAAGACACCCTTCTGTTGTTGCCATTGGAACCTGAAATTCCTTTCCATCCAAGCACAGAGGTCCTGCCACTCCAACAGGGATGGGCATATATCCAATAACATTCTCACAACAGGCTCCCATCACCTACAAGGTAAAGTCAGGCAGCAAGTGAAAATCTGTATCGCAAATACACAGCCCTTGTCATTAATAATTTTCTTCAAACTTAAACCTTTAGTGCATTTGTCAACAAAATCTTCTACTTATTTTTTTTTAAAGATTTTATTTATTTGGATGGAGGGCACGCATGAGCCAGGGAGGGCCAGCGGGTGAGAGAATTTCAAGCAGAGTCCCTGCTGAGCTAGGAGGCCAGCACAGGGCTTGATCTCATGACTCTGAGATTACCACCTGAGATGAAACCACGAGTTGGGACACCCAACCAAGCCACCCAGGCGCCCCTTTCATATACTCTCTAGAAGTATTTAAAAAGTATTAGGACGCCTGGGTGGTTTGGTCAGTTAAGCATCTACATTCGGCTTGGGTCATGATCCCAGGGTCCTGGGACTGAGCCCCACAGGCTCTCCACTCATTGGAGAGTTTGCTTCTCCCTCTCCCTCTGCCCTTTGCCCCTTCATGCTTGCTCACATTCTCTCTCTCTCTCTGTCAAATACATCTTTTTGGGGGCGCCTGGGTGGTTCAGTCGGTTAGGGGTCTGTCTTTGACTCAAGTCACAGTCCCAGGGTCCTGGGATCAACTTCCACATCAGGCTCTTTGCTCAGCAGGGAGCCTGTTTCTCCCTCTGCCTGCTGCTCTCCCTGCTTGTATGCTTTCTCACTCTCTCACTCTCTCCAACAAATAAATAAATAAATGCCAAAAAAAAAAAAAGGTATTTAAAAGTACTAAAATCACTAAGTAATGACTATAAACAACAGGAAAAATATCTTTAATTTTTAGGACCTATAATCATAAGCAGAATACGAAATTACAGTAAAAGCATTTTTAAAAAAATGTTTTAAAATACTATGTACATATAAAAGACTAGTCAAGAAAAACACTAAAAAGCTGAAGAATAAAGCTACAAGAATAAAACTTCAAAGCAAACTTTCCCAAACCAAGAAAACAACATACCAAGGAGTAATTATAGTTCCTATATGGTAGATACTGGAGAGAAGAAGGCTCTGGAAGTTTTCGGGAAAGTAACTGTCGGCGAATGGATACACCTCGTTCATGAGTTTCCATCAGAGTTTCCAATTTGTAAGCTGGGATATGCTTAGCATTGACTAATTGGATGATCTCAGCATCACTAAGGAATTTTGCACCTTTCTAAAGAAATGAAAAAAAATTGGGAGGAATTGGTGGGAAAGCGATGACAAAAACTTGAAGAAGTGCATTTCATATTCTTTATAACAAATAAGGCATTTAAAACAATGCTCTCAGAAGAAGAGAACCCAAAGAACTTTAGCGTTCTAAAGGAGATTATGTGAGTGGAAATAAGAATATCAAAATGAAAGCAAATTCTTTATAAAAATGACACTAAACAAATGTAAAACCAAAACACCAAATTTTACAAGTGAAATTTATAGAAAAAAAATTCATAATTAAGATTCTGATGCCCACCCTCTAAATTTCATTAACTCCGTATATAGAAAGACAGTTCAAATATCAGTACACATATTAATAGGAACGAGGGAAAGTGAAAGAAAAACAAACCTGATGTTACTCTCACTCATGTGCACATAAATTAAGAATGAACCAGATTAAGCAGATAGAGATGGAACACAATATTCACACTAAAGCATGAATGGACCCATATGGTCATGTAGGCAGAACACCCATTCACATGTCAGAAAGGAAAACAAACTTCCTCTTGAGCACCAAGCTTACTTTCAAAACAAATCAAGAACAAAAAAAAAAAACTTCCTTCAGTCTTTGAAGTTCATTTTTGAGTTCAACCTTTACTAGGCCCTAAGATTCAAGAGAATAAAGTAGTGGCTTATCTCTCTGGCAAACACTAATAAAGTACAAAGAGCATTGACCTTGAGTCAGTAAATCTTGAATTCTGGATACCAGCTTTTCCATTTCCTAAATGTATTACTTTGGGAAATACTTAAGCCTCCTGGAGCCCCAGCTTTCTCTTTCTTATCTGAAAAATGGAGATAATTCCAACAATCTCACAAGGTTGCAGGGAATAAATAAATAAGGCTACTACCTGTAAACCACAGAACACAGTGCCCAAAACTTAGTAGGTTCTCAGGACCATAATTTTCTTCCTTCCTTCCTCTAATTAAAAAAAAAAAAAAAAAGCTCCTTTTCTTAAGATACTAACCTTAAGTTAATTTTATTTTCCTCACCTCTGCATTCCCAAGTATCTGTAGACATTCTTCATTAGGCCGAGGCTCCACGGGGAGTTCAATTTCAGGTTCTGGTGTCTCTAGTTCCAGCGAAGTATCAAGTAAGGAGGAGTTACCAACCACAAAAGTAGCTCTGTTTGGAGTGTCAGTTTCTGCCACTAAGGGTTTTATGACCTCAACTGTTCAAGAGAACAAAAGAAATCTCACAACTGTGAAAATAAGTTTTCGTTCCCCCCACCACACCCTGGAGACCTCAAGCCCAGTCCCAGGAGACGGTGGGAAGGATGTGAACATAAGTTTTAAAATGAACTCAACTTGACAAATCAGTAGTGGAAGAATAGAAAATAAAGAGAACAAGAAATCACCTTTTCTTTCTCTGTTTATTCTTATCTCCTCCTCAGCTGTATGGACTTTCTGGCTATTTCTGACCAGTATAGGTTCACGTCTACAACAATCATCTGGGACTTTTTTGGGAGTCACTACAGGAGATGTGATAGGGTTTTTTAATGAGAGTGTAGATTCTGTCTCAGCTTGTTCAAAGAAGATGTACTTGACAGCCAGAAGGAGAGCTAAACTTAGGGTAATAACTTGTTCAATATCCATGCTGATCATTCTAAATAAAAGAAAGCAAATTAAAATGTTATCACTCAGGCACAAAAAAGGCACAAACTAACTTTTAGTAATACAGAGTGCTATGATTAATACACAATAAAGTAGGTAACTTACTTAGAGAGATAAAACTGCCAGAGGGAAACACTTGGTTCAATTCTCTTTGACACATTTTCATCCAATCCTAAAGAAACCTTAGAATTTTCTGCCGTACTGTTTTGAGGAGAAGGATCAGCTATCCAGCGACTATGGGCGTGAACAAGAACCAAGCCTAGAGACTGAAATAAAATGTTATAAATTATGTATCCTCTGCATATCAATGGCACCTCAACTTCTCATCCTTAACATCTGGATAACCAGATACTATCTCCCACAGCCTCCCCTCAGCATGAAAAGAAAGCCCCATGCTTGTTCTGTGACTAAAGCAGTGGCCCACTGAACTACTAAAAACATGCAAAACAACAGGTTTTCAAAGAGTAAAGAACAGGTTCTCAAAGAGAGGTAAAGTGGAGGAACTTGAAAAATCTGTTTAGGGGAGAGAGATGAAGAGCCTCAAAGAAATGAGAAACAAGAAAAAAAAAAAAGGAAGAGGAACATCAGTGAAAGATGTAATTATAGTAAATTATATAGTTTACTTATTAATTAATTAAATATAATAAATTAGTAAATATAGTGAATCAGTGAAAGAAGTAATTATACAGTAATTGTAGAAAGATAACAGGAAGGAGAGAAAAAAGTCAAAAAGCAGAATATGACACTGGAACTAAAGATACTAAAAGGAGAAGAAAACTATGTAATTACCATAATCATCTTAACTCTCTGAGTAACGGGATTTGGTTTATTTTCTTCCTCTTCTAAAACTCGAGCAAAATGGCTCAGTTGCCAAATTGGACGACCCTCCCGGCTTTCCCGAGAAAGCTACAAAGAAAACCAGTGTTACATCAGAAGCTACTGATTTTATTTATGTGAACGGACGTGATGAGAAACATTACTCCTTCTAATGCCGTAAGAACTGCTCTTACCTCTAAGACCAAGGAAACGCAAGCTGGGAAAAAAGTCATGAACACAAAGTAGTTGGCAAGAACGGACATGCAGCCGAAGCAGCACATAATTTCAAGTTGACGCACCCCTGGTCAGAGAAAAATTAAATGTATAATTAGTAAAGTACATGTATTTTTGATAGAGCATACATCACAGGGACTTCTCCTTTAAGCAGATGAATACAAGAAAATATGAGTAGATTAAGCTCTTTACTATTTACTGGAAGAAGAAAGAGGAACTCCGAGGTGATGCCAGCCTTAGAGCACAGCAGCGATATTTCCCTCAAGGAAGGAGAACTTGTCTTCTCCCATGTCTCAAATCTATCACAATGCCAGGCACAGTTGCTGCACTTAAATACACATCTGATAATCTCCTTTTGGGAAATGGTACTACTCTGTTTTGAAATAAGAACAACAAGGCCAGGCTACACTAATGTGCAAACCTCAACAGTTAGGACCCAATTCCACTCTTTACCAGAAAAGCAATTCACCTGTGGACCAAAGACTTTTTATTAAAGTAAAACCTACTACCAGCTATGCCATTCCTGATACAGTACCATAATGAAGACTTTATGTGTACTACTAGACTCTAATCTCAACAGAACTTCTACTGAATCTATTTATGTTCTTATAATTTTGGTTAATTTCATTGATCTGTTTGAGAAATTAAATAATGTGCAAAGGCAATTCAAGATCCAAAATTAACAAACATTCCACTACAAAATGTTAAAGGTATCACTTGGTAATCTTCTCAAATAGAAGGTAACAGAATTTTAGAACTGAAAAAGACCTTTGATTACCAAATCCTATTCCTTCAACATTACAAATAAACTTGAATATAAAACAAATTTCTGATTCACTCATATTAAATATAAAAATGTTTTGAAATGTAAATAAGAAGTTATTCCCTCCTCTTACAAAACTGCTAACTAGAATACAAGAAACTCAAGAGTATATTTTATTTTTGAATTATTATAGATCATTTGATGAAATAATAGAATAAAAACATACATTGTATTTTTCTTCAAATTCTATAGCACTGTGTCAACTATACTTCAAAAAAAAATCTACAGCAATTACTCTCAAAGGTGGACATTCAATATACAGCTATAACAGCAAAAGCATTATGAACAACCTATGCTTTAGATAGTAGCCAAATGTAATCTTTTCAAACCTGAGACCACAGAAGCAATACCTGATCAATGCTTTACAACCTAGTTATCAGCTGTTTCCCTCTGCACAACAGGACTACTATTACTGCCATATGCTCTGTAGGCATTCTTCCTCACTCCATCCCAGAAGAGTCTCTCTGGGCCACTCTGCTACTACGCAGAGACACTTCCAAGAAGTTAAGGCTTTTTTCTTTTTTAGTGGTTTTCCAAAGGGTTACTTCTTCTTTAACAGGTGTTAAATCTGTCCTTTTTCTACCCTAAGCCAAATCCCTAATTATAGCATTTCTGTATAGCTATATCCATGTCTCCCAACTGGCTTTTCCAACTATAAATCTCATCATGTCCTTTGTCTACTTCTCTGACCCAGCATGCCAAAATCCATCATCCTACTCTCCACACCAGTTTCAAATGAATAATCCTTGGTTTCATGGCCTACTACCATCTCCTGGCTAATCTTCTTCACCTTCCTACATACTCTTTTATTTGAATAAAATCACACAGGTATGTCTTCACCCAATAAAAAACATTTTTCTTGACTGTGGCAGTGACTTAATAACTATATCTTTGTCAAAACTCAAAACTATATCTCAAAAGTCGACTTTAAGCGGGGCGCCTGGGTGGCTCAGTGGGTTAAAGCCTCTGCCTTCGACTCAGGTCATGATCTCAGGGTCCTGGAATCGAGCTCCGCATCGGGCTCTCAGCTCAGCGGGGAGCCTGCTTCCCCCTCTCTCTCTGCCTGCTGCTGTGCCTACTTGAGATCTCTCTGTGTCAAATAAACAAAATCTTAAAAAAAAAAAAAATAGATTTTTAAGGAATGTTCATTTTTTTAAATAAATATTTTATTTATTTATTTGTCAAAGACAGAGACAGCGTACAAGCAGGAGCAGTGGCAGGCAGAGGGAGAAGCCGGACTTGATCCCAGAATGCTAGGATCATGACCTGAGCTGAAGGAAGACACTTAAGCTAAAACACTTCAGCGACTAAGCCACTCAGGCCTCCCAAGGAATAGACTAGAACTGTAGTTACAAAAAGTAGACTCCCTAAGAAAGCCATAAAATCTAGTCTTAATTATTAGGAGACCTTAACAACAGCATGATATATTCATTCTGGCAAATTTCCATGCCAGGCCACAATTTTTGTCCTATATAATGGAGTCCTATGTTTGATATTTAAGATCTAACTCTCTATTATCCAATTAAGGATTAAGAAACATGTGTTGAGACTAATACTAGATACTCACTAAGATGTCCTGCATACCGTCTGATTAAATGTTCCCAACCAGCCTATTAGGTGGACCTAATTTAGATCTGGCCCATTTCTGACTCTTCACTGTCTCCTACATGACAATTAAACACAAGGAACCAAATCACTAATTTAGCCTGGGCAAAAGCAGGAGCTGGAACGGGCTTTCCAAACATAAACACTAAAAACTCTCAAAAGAGTGATCATAGAAAGAGAAGGTGTCATGGCATTAGTGAAAAAAAACGGTAACGTATTACTAAGTTTTCACTAAAGGAGACAGACATAAGGTCAGATAAACCCACATACTCATTCAATTAAAATCTTTTAAGAGTAATGTCACACTTTCAAAGTCAGAATTTAAGAATAACCAATGCAATCAGAGATGTTCTTTTTTTCCCTTCATCTACAAACTCACTTTAAAATATATTAAAAACTGCTTACAAACCTGACATGGTACCAACTCCAATCACTAGACATTCTACAAGAGCATCAAGGGTGAACGTGGGACCTAAAATTGCCATTCCACGAGCGATGTTTTCCCGCACTTCATCCTAAAACACAGACCAAACGTATCAATGTCGGTAAGGTACAAAACAACTTTCAAAAACGTTGGAGAGTATGCCAAGGCCTCTACTAAAATCTAGTTTGCTATATCAACAGTAAAAGAGACAATGTAATATCACTAACAGGCATTCCAGATGCAAAGAATTAAGAAAAAGGTCATGTACAGTTGCTTTCCCTTTCACTGAGTGAGATGCTACTTGGCAAGATTCCTCTGAGGTGGTGCATGAATCCTGCCATTTAAATGCTACATAATGAAATACCATAACGTTTTATATTTGGCTATCACTTACAGTTCTTAGTTGCAATTTTTTTGAGACCTTATTAATACTATGAAACCTAAAACCTATTTTTGTCAACATGCTCAAATGGTCAGGATACTCATCAAATACATAATCAAGGCAGAATTATGTGTTATTTTATATTCAGGTATTCTGATGCAAGACTATTAAAAATGTTAATTTATTTAAGGTGACTATTGAGCACCAACATAAAACTTTAGATGGAAAATAATGCTAGGGTTAATGCTAAAGTTTTAGAAATAAATCTACCCGGAGACTATCTTCCATTATATCCTATCCTGTTCTCTTGATAGATTTCAGTAGGTAGACACTCTTACTTATCCAAAAGTCTTACTACCTAAATTTCTAAAACCTTCAAATAGGAAAATGGGGAAGAATTCCAAATCCCAGAACCTATGGAATTAAGTTGTTAGGTAAATGGGACAGTTCCTGGGGCACCAAGAAAAACTAGTCTTAAGCCTTGACAATTAAACTTAAAACTGTGGGCAATTCCTGATTCTTGAACTATGAAGAAACTATTAATGCTTCCTATTAATGTAAATAAACTGAAAGAAAGTAATACTAGTAACATTCATGTCTTTAAAATAATACTTACTTGTGAGTTGGAACTGAGGGCAAACTTTGCTAGAGCACTTGCTCTAGAAAGGTCAATCAAAAGTAGGAAAAAGGGCAAAGCTTCACTGGGAAAAAAAAAAAATCAAGATGATCAGGTATATTGAACAGGAAAAAACCTGGCTTAAAAATGCTTACCACAATAAAACACCTGCCTCATACACTGTATGATTCTTTAGTATGTATACCTTTTTGCAGCCCGAAGGTACACCCTATACTCACTCCCTTTTGACATTCTCAAAGCTAAACATATGCACTGCTCAAAATATTTATAATGTTAAAAATGTAAGTGTATTAACACAGAAATACTTTTTGATTATTTTATAGCAAAATATCATCCTAAGTAAAAAATTTATCCTTGAATTAACATGGGGAAAAAAGTGAAATAGATATAATTTTTTAACATTAATCACTATTTGTGGAAGGATAAACTGAACAAGCTCTCTGGAGAGACAGTTGGCAATAATAGCACTCAAAAGCTCCCAAAACTTACACAGGCACTGTCTCAATCCTAGGAATATATCCTAAGAATGAATATGAACACAAGGTAAGCCATAGAGACATTCGTCACAGTGCTTTTAATACAGGAAATTAGGGCGCCTGGGTGGCTCAGTGGGTTAAAGCCTCTGCCTTTGGCTCAGGTCATGGTCCCAGGGTCCTGGGATGGAGTCCCGCATCGGGCTCTCTGCTCTGCGGGGAGCCTGCTTCCTCCTCTCTCTCTCTGCCTGCCTCTCTACCTACTTGTGATCTCTCTCTCTCTCAAATAAATAAATAAAATCTTAAAAAAAAAATAGAGGAAATTAAATAACCTAACAATCCAATCCTAGAGGATTAAGTAAATGAACTATAATATATTCACACAGGGGAATACTAGACAACCGATACAAGTAATTTAATTTAGCATTAAGGACATGCAAAGAGGGGCGCCTGGGTGGCTCAGTGGGTTAAGCCGCTGCCTTCGGCTCAGGTCATGATCTCAGAGTCCTGGGATCGAGCCCCGCATCGGGCTCTCTGCTCACAGGGAGCCTGCTTCCTCCTGTCTCTCTGCCTGCCTCTCTGCCTGCTTGTGATCTCTCTCTGTCAAATAAATAAATAAAATCTTAAAAAAAAAAAAAAGGGCATGCAAAGATGTTGATGAACTATTATCACGCATCAAAATATTATAAAGGCATAAAGAAGTTATATGATCTCAGAATTTTTAACTGTAAAAAACCGTAGGAAAGCATATACCAAAATGTTAACAGACAGTAACATTAGCTAAATGACAGCATGAAAATTTTCCCCATATTTCCTATAAACTTTTTAAAATGTATATATTAGAATATAACTGGGCGAAGAAGAGTTGTTAATTATATATTTTGGAAAAAAGTGTATTTATGTTTTAAATACTTACTTCAAGCCTGTCAATTCTTTATCTAAGAAATGAATGACAACTGTACTGAATACAAAACTTGAGAAAATTGTGAAGAGGCCAGCAATACCTAATTGACAAAATTCAAACAGAAAAAAATTACCCTTTATTACAAAAATAGTAACATACAGTCCCATGTAATATTCTGAAAGAAATATTATTTTCTCCAGATTATTAAGATCTCAAATATCAGAATGCTTCCTCTCAATAGGGCAACCACTAAATGCGTGCAGTGTACTTTAAGCAATATAACCATTTCCATATACATGATTTGAAAAAACAAAATTATGTATTTCCATAACAAATCAAAAATTTGATAGCACAAATAAGTTAAATGTATAAAATGATTACCCAAAATATATTTTGATCCAAGCTGACGTAAATTCTGGAACTGGAAGTAAATATACAGGATTGCTATGCATCGTGTTATTGTCAGAATTATAATGTCACTGCTTAACACATCCTATTGGAAGAGATAGAAAAAAATCTCAATAGCTTTACCTTTTAAAATAAGCAACTCAAAGTAAGAATTTTTATTTTGTATGCATCATCAGTTTGTATATTACCATGATAATATAAATATAGGCACAATACAAGTCAAAAATATTAAACATGCAAATCAAAAGTCAAGTCCAATTTTTAAACAATCCACTGTTTAAAGCCAATCATTTTTCAGTTAGTCATTTTTAAAGCTACTATTTTCTCTAGTAAAGTCAATTATACTCATTTTATGCAGAAAAGGAAAAAAGTTATTTCCAAACTATATAAGTAAATAAAAATTTGATTAAGTTCATGAATACTAAGTCAAAGATTTTACTTGCAACTTTTTTGATTATATGGTCACTAAGAGGAAATGCTCTTCAGAAACTGACAATGAAATTTAGACAATATCAAATAAATTTCACAAACCTCTTCAAATTTTGGACACTCATAATTCCAACCACAGATCTTATCATTACCAGTAAACATGTTCATGGACATCATACAGATGGTCAGTGTCACCGTCCCCACTATGACTTCCCAGGGATGGGAGGCCACAAAAAGGCCGTGCATTCGGAAAAGTCTTGACAACATTGTAGCTACAGAATTCTTGGATCCTAAAAGGAATATCAAGTGTGAACACTTAGTACACAGATCACTGTATTTTTAGGAAAAGATTTTAAGATTTTGCACTGTAAACCCTGCTATTGTAGGCACAGTGTCTTATACATATTTGACAGTGATCCTTATTAGTTCTGTAAAATAATTATAAAATCAAAATAAGAGGACTCTGATATTACTTTCTTATTCACAAAACTTGAATCCTCTGTTAGTCACTAGCAACCAACTTAAAAACTAGCTATTTCTTACAAGTTATATGAATTCAAGCATTTATGATGAAACTAAATAAATATCTCAGCCCACGATATTACCTGAGCGAGGGAGGAGAGCAATAAAACAGAAAAAAAAATAAGTGAGAAACAACTATTCACATTTGCTTTCTAATTACCCTGGCATAAAATGCCCATAAGCACCCTCTCCACATTCTGGTTACACAAAAGGCAAACAACATCTATTTGTTGAGTGTCCTCCTCAAAGGCAGCATATGGCATGTTACTAGCAAAATGATGTTTAATGAAACTTTCTACTCTTACTGTCACCAGAGAAGAAGTCTTTTCCAAATTTTACAGCTAATAAAATGCCACAACAGTACTGGAAGAAGAGGATGGCTGGCCAAAGTAGATGTCTATGACATTCAAAAATTCCCAACAGGGGCACTTGGGTGGCTCAGTAGGTTAAAGCCTCTGCCTTCGGCTCAGGTCATGATCCCAGGGTGCTAGGATCGAGCCTCGCATCGGGCTCTCTGCTTGGCAGGGAGCCTGCTTCCCTCTCTGCCTACTTGTGATCTCTGTCAAATAAATAAATAAAATCTTAAAAAAAAAAATTCCCAAGAGAACATACAGGTAATTTTAAAATTTGATCTTTAAAGAGAATCGCAACCAGATTCCCCACTGAGCATGGAGTCTGACACAGGGCTCAATCTCATGACCCTGAGGTTCACCACTTGAAGTGAAATCAAGCGTCAGATGCTTAACAAAATTAGCTACCCAGGCGCCCCTGGAGAACATACAGGTAATTTTGATCTAACAACTACCATGACTAAACCTCCCCATGTCTGTTGGCTAAATTACAATAATTTTTATATTCTCATTTTTTAAAAAATCTGATATAGTCACTGGTCTCTAGTATAGGAACTTGTAAGCCTTCTTAAACTAAAATTAATGCTCACAATAAAGCATATTTAACTGCCCAAAAAAAATCTATTTCAAACTAAGATTTAAAAAGTAAGGCTACGGGGTGCCTGGGTGGCTCAGTGGTTAAGCAGCTGCCTTCGGCTCAGGTCATGATCTTGGGGTCCTGGAATCGAGCCCCGCATCAGGCTCTCTGCTCTGCGGGGAGCCTGCTTCCTCCCCTCTCTCTGCCTGCCTCTCTTTCTGCTTGTGATCTCTCTCTCTCTGTCAAATAAATAAATAAAATCTTAAAAAATAAAAAAATAAAAATAAAAATAAAAAGGCTACTAAAGTAAGTCAATCAGAGAAAGACAATTATCATATGATCTCACTGATATAAAGAATTTGAGAAACAAGACAGAGGATCATGAGGGAAGGGAGGGAAAAATGAAACAAGATGAAACCTGAGAGGAAGACAAACCATAAGAGATTCTTAATCTCAGGAAACAATCAGAGAGTTGCTGGAGGTGAGGGGAAAGAGAGGGATAGGGTGGCTAGGTGATGGACCCTGAGGAGGGTATGTGCTTTGATGAGTGCTGTGAATTGTGTAAGACTGATGATTCACAGACCTGTACCCCTGCGGCAAGTAATACATTATAGGTTTAAAAAAAAAAAAAAAGTAAGATTACTGACTGACACACTAGCAAGAATTCAAATGAATCTCATGTTTGTGGTAATACTAAGAAAATGACTTATTTATTGAAGACAGAAAATTAAAAAGCAACAAATGAAGAAAAAGAAAGTTAATTACTCTATCTAAAAGGCTAAGGGAAAGAAAATAAAAGTAGCTTTTAGGAACCAAAGCAATTCCAGAACATCATCCCCCATCATGTCACAGGATGTTCTATTTCAGCTACACCAGGCCCCAACTGGACAGCTGGCTTTCCCACTGCAGGTGACAACCTTTCATTGGATCAATTCAATCATGAAATCAATTTTGTGAGTAAGAACAAACAGGGTTTAATAAAATAAAATAGAAAAAAATTTCTATAGGGCGCCTGGGTGGCTCAGTGGGTTAAAGCCTCTGCTGAGTAGAGAGCCTGCTTCCCTTCCTCTCTCTCTGCCTGCCTCTCTGCCTAATTGTGATCTCTGTCTGTCAAATAAATAAATAAAATCTTAAAAAAAAAAAGAAAGAAAAGAAAAAACTGCTGTAGGTAAGAATATAGTATAGGTAGATATTATTTCTTAAAACTTGATGTTTCATGAAACTCTTGTGTGTGTGTGTGTGTGTGTGTGTGTGTGTGTGTGTGTGTGTATAGTTCCAACATAACATGTATTACTTACTGTGGGTCTCAATTTTAAAAGTCACTAAGTTCTACAAATGTGGCATGCATCTGCCTGTGTTTATTCATGCTTTTTCAACCTTCCTCCCTGAGTCTTGTTCTTCATTTTATCCTCCAGAACCTTGCACCCACACACAGCAGCTGCTCAACAAATACCTGATTAATCAAAAATCTCATAAACTACAGGAGCATGTACTTTACTGACCCATCTTGAAATGGCCTAAAAATGACTTTTAGCCCAAAAGATATAAATATAACTGCCCACCTGCTAGCTAGCACACCACCCCTGCCCACCCTCGGTTAAGGCTGAATGTAGAGGATTCAGGAAATATATTAAAGGGTAATGGGGTAGGGAAGAGAGGTTACAGTCTATACACTGGTTTCAAAAATGGACAATAACAAAAATGGTTTCTATTAGATGAGCAAGGACTTGAGACTTAAAGCTTTGGAGAGTATTAATCATATCTTAGATTTGAATCCTACTTCATTATAACCAAAAGCCTCATAAGAGCCTAGATTTTCAAAAAAAAAAAAAAAAAGATCCTAGATTTTCAGGACAGTTTTCTATCACATAACATCCTTCTTATATTCAAAAACAAAAACAAAAACTCTATAAACCAGTCTAAAGGATCAACTAGCATCAATGTTCCAGAAAATGAATCAACTAAAAATACATGTCAACACTAGGTCAAAACGATTTCTCCCCACCAAAAACAAACAAACAAAACCTCTCAACTTAGGTTATTCCTTATTAAGTTGATGTATTCTTCATTATTATAAAGTTAGTTCAATTGTAATCTGAGCTGCTAGCAAGAAGGCACCCCAATATGATCACAAATTGATTTAGCATCATTAACCCAAAATTACCTATTAGACACATTATGTGATCCCTTTAAAAGATTTCATGGTAGCATTGTCAATTCTGGGACATTTCTTTCCTAGATATAAACTCATCTTTGCAACATTCAAGAAAAAATTACACATGATTCTGGGAACCAACCCCAAACACAGAGAAGCTCACCTATTTGGAAATACAAACTCGGTAAAAAAAACGTTCAAGGTGTGTCAAAAGTAACCATAACTGTACACCATCTCATTTCTCATGAGCACCCTGCCCATTTCCCTGTGATTATGCAAAGTACTTAAATGCCAAAGAATCCAGTCTTCCACCCTCATCAGCAGTTACAAGTGGCATTAGCAGGCTACAGGACAGCTCATGCAAATTCAATGGACACTATTTAGGCCAGGCTGCACTAAAAACACTTCACTTAAAAAAAAAAAAAAAAAAAGGCTAAATAGGCAGTGTATGCCTTGCTTATGCACAATGAAATATGCCACAAACATTTTCTTCAAAAGAAAAGATGACTTAAACTCAATGGACTCTTCAAACTCCTATCCAAGATGTTACAGAAACTACCTACCATAGCCAATTGCAGAAAAGGATGCTTTTGCATCCAACTCTATTTCCTCCCACCCTGCACTCCTCCTGCACTGTACATCCTTGCATATGATTATACACTACTTTACACAGCTCTCAAATTAATTGCTGTGTATATTTTGACTCTTTGAAGACAAGAACCACATCTTATATTGAATCATCCTTAGTTCCAACAGGATCTAGCATTCTGTTGCTCAACCTAGTATCCTAGGGGGAAAAAAAAATCTTGCACTGGACATCAGGAAACCTGGATTCCACCCCCCATTCTATTACACACTTGTAAGTCACATCTCTCTTTAGTCACTTACTAAGCTAGAGCTCCAAAGTTCTTTAACAAAGACAGGTATTAAGTGGAACCATATGAAACTGCTACTTCTGTAGGTTTAAAAAAAAAGTCAAATTTCAAATACCTGCAATTTCATATGGGTCAACCTAAATAGATATTGATAAACATGTAGTTATCCATCCATGGTTTAGAAAGTAGATCGTGTAAGAATAAAAGGAGCACAATCAAGCACATTACACACTTCATCGTGAAGACTCATGCCACACATGAGCCACATATGTTAATGATTAATCTTAGCAAACTTTTTTAACCTTCATGTTACTGAATGTCATTTGTCCTTACTACCAAGTTTATCACAAGCAAATTCTGGAAAGACACAACAAAGCAGGCCCTCAAAAACCAGTGGATCCCATTGTACACACCAGGCCTTTGCTACATTACCTCTAAATCAGAAAATGTCTTTCATTGCATGGACAGTAAAATATATTCATGAGCAAAAAATACATTCTCTGCATTAAGATACTGAAATCATGCATGATTATTTAGTACAGCCCAGAAACAAATGCTTTCTATGACTTTTCAGGACGAACCCTAAGGCGGCATGCCCTCAACCAAGCTATGAAATATTTCAGACGATCATTTAAGATGGAGTACATCCGCCTTCTCCTACGGCAGAAACCGACTGTTCTGTATTTGAACCCCCAAGGTACGTCTTTCCTAACCCAAACCAAATAGTTCCGGAAAACCTACAATGTTTGAACTCAATTACATCAGCACTAAAGAGACTAAAGCCCCTTAGAAAAAAAGAAAAATAAAGGGGGGCGGTGGTAGTAGTAGAAGAATACTTTAAGTCCTTGGGACTTGCCCAAGGACTTAAAAGTATCTTCTCAACTCGTCTCTCCTGGAAATAACCCGACACTTCTCTGCAGATCCACGGTTCTTCTTCACGGCTCTGTGTTAGTCAGCAGCATTTATGGAAATCTTCCCCATCACTTTAAAGAAAGGTGCTGACGAACAGCAGCGCCTGGGCGTGAACGCTGCACCTGATAGACCTCACCGCCTCTCCGCGAGCTGCGGGCCCAGCACATCACACACACGCATCCCCAGCATTTCTCGAGTCGAGGGGCTTCTGAGGTCATGCTATCTGGCACCCTTTCCGCCCGATGATCGCGACTGCCAGCCTACACGGACTACTTGGGACTTGGAGGGCGACCGCGGCTACCCTCGCCGGCCCACCTACGGTGACGACCGCAGCCAAGAAGAAGCCGGCCCACCGCCCGCCCCTCGGGCCCAGGCTGGCCGCCGGGCTCCCCCAGCATTGGTGCAGGCCGCCACTCGGCTGGCCGAGCCTCAGGACGTCTCTCCTTAGAGTCTCCGCGGGACCCGGCCGCCACACCCGCAAAGCCGCCACTGCAGCTCCCGCCAGGTCCGCAAGAGGGGCAGGCTGCCTCTTCAAAGCCAGGGCCAGGAGGAGCTCGAGAACTACCATCAAGCCGGCCCTAATTCCGCTCCCACCCACCACTGCCCCGCTCCCTCTGCCCCCGGCCTCCTTCGCTGCCACCGACCGCCTCACCTCCGGATCTCACTAGAGGCCACCGAACCTGGGCGCCGACGCTCCGCCTGTCTCCAGTCAACGGAGACGCGAAGCGGAAGGAACCTTCGACCTACGCACACTCGGTGCCGGCTGAACCTACGACCAATGAGAGAGGATCGTCCGATCGTCTAGCCAATCAGCTGGGTGCGGCTCGGCCTCATGGGGCTACGTCACGAACGGTCGCCTTAACAACCTCCCACAGCTCTCCCTGCTGCGGAGAACGGGCACCGCACCATCTCTCACCATGGCTCGGCCAACCAATAGCCAGGCGAGTCCCAGAACTAAGGTCTGCCTATTGGTCCAAGGGCCATGGGGGCGCCAGCATGGAAGCTGCTCGGGCGAAGGCGATAGGGGATCAGGCGGGTGGAGTGTCCTACAGGCCAGGACCTGACCTGTGACCATCCTGGCTGCGAGAGTACTATGAGAAGCACCAGTGGGAAGCAGGATTGTAGGGTGACGATAAACGCAGGGTCAGGTTGGGGGTAGAAAGCCCAGATACTTAATGGAGAGAGAGAGATGGAGAGAAGAGGTGAACCTGAAAAAAGTGAAGGTGGCAGCGAGGTGTAACCCAAATCTCAAAGCTGACCCATATTCAAAATCTAAAACGACACCTTCCTGAGACTTACCCATGCGTATAGACAGGTCCAGTCACTGGCGCCCCTCAGCACAGTGCTTCTGCGTGGAGCACTAGTCACACACAGCCGATTTTGAAATGTGCCTCTCCTGTGTCTTCATTCTCTCTGCCCTCCCCTCGCTGCAGGCCTTTATTATCTCTTAGACCAAATAGTGCAATAGCCTCTCGTATTAGGTCTCTCCCCTCGTAGGCACTTCCACCTTAGGATCTGATTGTTCCAGAGGCCTACCCCCTTGGAATGGCTCCTTTTCTCCTGGATTAAAGAACCTGGCACCACCAATATGTCCCCACCCCACATTTCTTATGTATCTCTCATTACTTACCTATATCAACCCTACATTTCAGCCAAGACTAACAGGTATTTTCTTCAGTCACAGTACCTTTTTACCTCTCTGCTAATGTTCTCCTTGTTTAATCCGGATATGCCTACCCATTTTAATTGTTTAAATTCTAACTACCCTTTCAGGACCATTTCATATGCCACCTCCTTTCTTGATTCCCTCAAATACATGTCATTCCTCCCTCCTTTGAACACTCATATTTCCATAATATTCTGCGACTTGTCTTTTATTATTATGTGGAAATTTCTTAAGAACAGGAATTATAGGGATGCCTGGGCGATTCATTCGGTTAGGTATCTACCTTTGGTGCAGGTCATGATCTTGGGGTCCTGGGATAGAGCCCCTGCTCAGCTGGGAACCTGTTTCTCCCTCTCTTCCTGCCGCTCCCCCTGCTTGTTCTCGCTCTCAAAAAAATAAATAAATAAATAAATAAATAAATCTTTAAAAGAACGGGAATTATAATCACTGAATTTTTAAAGTCCTATATTTTGAAACACGGTCCGTGGGACGTACTATAAACTTAGTAGGAGTTTTAGTAAACAACCATCTTGCTAAATTTTCATAATCCTCATAAAAACAGATGTTATCTCCACTAACCTAAAAAAAGTTAAGCAACTTGCTATAGATCACTTGATAATAATTAGGAAAACTGATATTTGAGCCCACATCTAAAGCTTATGCTGATTCTTCTATATTTCACTGCTTTAGTATAGGTCCTTTATTCACCTCTTTTTACCTAATACTTTTGGGTCACCCCTTATATGCAATGCACCATGGTTGGCATTGACAAACAGGATAGAAACTGCCTTTATGAGCCTTACATCCCTTCACAGAATAAACGGTCATTAAATATTTGTTTAATTAATTATAGTGGAAGGAAACAGTTTTTAGTAAAGAAGATTGTGGTGAACTAACCAATGACTGTAATATTCTGAATCTTACCAAAAGGAAGAGGAAGGAGAAGGAGAGAGGAATAAGAAAAAGTGGAAGAAGTGGAAGAGGAAGAAAGAGAAGAAGCAGTAGAGGAGGAAGGGGAGAAGAAGAGGAGAGAAGGAAGGAATGAAGGAACGAAGGAAGAAAAATCTGTAAGTACTGACAGCCCAGAAATTTTGTGTCACTTTTAATGTCCCCAGATATTACAGAATTAGAAGTTATCATTTACACAAATGCATACTAATATAAATCCAAATAAAGATTATGAAGGTGTTTCCACAAAAGACTCTAGCCCAAGATTTGGAAATTTTCGTTCCCAAATTCTGCTTAATTGAGAATTCCAGTGAGTATATGAGCTCAAAAGCAAGCAATAAAGAAAGTTTAATTCTGGTTTTATGTACTTAAAATAACTATATGGGTCCTAAAATGTATTTCAAAAGAATCTTTATTGCACTTAACTAGTATTTGTACTTAATGATAAATCACAAACTTTGGCATGGACACAAGATAGAAGGGGAACGAGGGGGATGGGACCAAGGGAATCTATGTGTCTTGTTGTGGGTTTACTTGCAGAACAAGGAGTTTATAAAAGTATAATTTTAAGCGCTTCCTTTAAAGTAATGCATAGCCCATATTGCCAAGTTAATCCACATTACATTAAGCATTTATATATGTAAAACTTCATTTTTCCCTCTTTTTATGGTCATGCTCATGCTGTCACGCTTTAAGACAGAGAATTATAACAACAAAAAAATAAGAATAATAATAAATACTTAAGTGACTGTGTCTCAGCCACTTTCTTAAGTGCCTTATCTTTATTATTATTAATATTATTTATACTAATTCTCATAACACTTATATGAGGAGGGCATGGAGAATCTGCATTTTACAAATGATGAAGCTACAGAAACAGAAAGACTAACTGACCTAAGTTCACACAGCCTGGAAGTGGTAAAGCTGGGAAATGAACTTTGAAATCCAATTCCCAAGTACACGCTCTAAACACCTCCAGTGGACTCTCTTTTGCATTAACGTAACATGTATTGCACTGTATGACAGATGTGCTTGTTTAAGCTTCTGACACTCCATTGCAAAAGACCTTTCATAATATCAGCAAAGAGTTGTATCTATATATTTATGTGTGTATTATGTATTTATTTATTTCTCATTAACAGTTCCAAGCTGTGTTCAAATTTGTATCTTCCAACCTTAAGCAGTTTTCTCTCTGTCTTACAGAACTTTCCTTTTTTTTTTTTAAGGGATAATTTTTTAACTAGTGCATTTTAAGTAATAATTGGCTATTTAGACTTTGGCAGATACTTTGATTGATTGCCTCTCTGCCCAAGATCAGGAAATATTCACTGAGGGCCTACTCTATGCTAGGCGAAAGGCATCTGAGAAAGCATGGGGCACCTGGGTGGCTCAGTCAGTTGAGCATCTGACTCTTGGGGTTATGGGGTCGGGCTCATTGGGATCTGTGCTCCACAGGGAGTCTGCTTGGGATTCTCTCTCTCCCTCTGCCTCTGCCTTTCCCCCTCCCCCTGCGGTTTTCTCTCTCTCTTTCTCTCAAATGAATGGATAAATCCTAAGAGAAGGAAAGAGAAAAAATGAAAGGAAAAAGAAAAGAAAGGCAAGGAGAAGAAAAGGAAAGAAAAAGAAAAAGAAAAGAAAAGAAGAGAAAAGAAAGCAGATACAAACAGAACCCTTCCAGATAACATAGTCAGTGCTCTGAGTGAGATCTGCAGAGGGTCCACTGAGAAAAGGGATAAGGTGGAGTTTGGACGTCATATATTCTGAACAAGGGAAGGAGGTGGAAAGGCTATCGAGCTAATATGACCAAGGTTGTGGGAATATGAGTGGTGGTAAGATGGAAGGAGCGCAAAGTTTAATTAAGCAGAAATCTTAAAGTACTGTGGAATATGAGAGATTTAAAAGGTGGGGGAAGTCATGAACAGGTTGGGAGAAAATCCCAAGTTTCTACTGTCACCCAAGGTGACATCCCATAGGGGCTAAAATTCTCAGTTACTCCTCTTCTGCTGCTGCTTTAGTTTAGTAGGGAAACTGCTTCTTGTTTGTTCCTAAAACTTCCTAGAACTGCAATCAGCAGCTAGAGCCTCTCTTATAAAGTTAGGAGCTAAGGTCTCCACAGGAAGGGGTGCACACTATTCAAATTGTCTTCTGCCCACTGAAACTGTTTTCACTGTCTGTGTTTTTGTTTGTTTTCTTCCTCACAGTTCCCCCATCCCCCTCTTTAGGCCTCCCCAGCTTTGTAGAACCAGTTGGAAGTAGGTATGTGCTTTGGAATAATTAGTTTTTCTTTTAAAGGAATTTACTTGCCTTAGTAAAAAAGAATGCTCACGCAATGTAGAAACAGTCTATCTATAATCAGGAGTGAGCTGAATCTGAGATTCTTAGGGATCTTAGCTGAGGTGACTGGTTCACAAAGGAGTCAATGAAAAACCAAGAAAGGAGGGGAAAGGAAAAAGGGAAGAGTGAATTTCAACCAAATATGAGCACTATTTTTTCTCCCTCGGTAACAAACATGGTCCTAGTCTCAGTTGTTAAGAAGGGAGTGCACTATTTATAACGCAGGCCGTAGCCAGCTCTCTTATTGTGTCCCCATATCTTCCTTCTGTTTACCTTCATCCTCCCAATGCCATCTTCCCCTTCCAGCTTTGAATGGCTCCCAGTTGAGACACAGCAGAAGAGAATTTATTGACAATGGAGGGGAGAAAGGAAGAGCTTGGAAGGAGGTAGGTAAGATCACACCTGGCAAGTGTGAAACAAAACAAAGGACAATGACCCAAGGAGGCCCTCCTCAGCTTTTCTGAGCAACCCCATTGAAAGAGAAGCTAAAGAGCAATTGCCCAGGGCTGCACACAGTAAGTAATATTTTGTCACTCATGGGTAAAAGTGGTCCAAGCAGTGTATGGGATCCTAACTATATCTGCCACAAGTTACAATAAATTTGGTTACAAGTAACAGAGAACCTAAACTAAAAGTGGCTTAAACCAAATAAGAATTTTTCTTTCTTTCTTGGGTAAAGGAAACTGGAGACAAGTAGTGTAAGAATAGCAGGGCAGCTGATGCTTCCAAGGACCCTTCTAATTGTCTGCTCCACCATCCCTAGCATGTCTTCCATCCTCATGGTCACCTTGAGGTTCAAGATGGCAGATGGAGCTCTGGCCTTCATACCTTCATTTCAACTCTCTGGAAGGAGCAGAATAAAAGCAAGAAGGGAAAAAGGGGCCCTTTCTAGTGGAGTGCACTCCCTTTTCACGGTTTTTATCTCAGTGACCAGGAGTACAAGGCCATGTCAAGCAACAAGGGAGCTGGGAATATAATCTTTATTTTTAGCAGCAATGTGCCCAGCTCAAACCTGAAGAAAGGCTCCCACTTCTCTGTCTTCTTGTTGTCCCTATACAGGGTGAGCACACATTGAGGACTGAATACAGTTGCCAACTAGTTAACTCAGAAACAGGAAACAATTTTACTACCAAGAGTATGGGGGCACAGGAAAGGACATAAACGTAAGATCGAAGACATGTTATTTTATAAACATGAGCTTAAAATGTCAATGGAACTCTCATTAACACCTAGACTTGACTTTTAGCTAAATCCCAAAAAATGTGCACTGTTACAAATGGTCCAGTGTAAAGAAGTAATCTGACAAACTAGCAAAACAGACTCCCTTTTTAGAAAAAATATTGGGCATCCTATCCATTGCTCTGTCTTCAGCACCTATAACACTGAATGAATGAATTAACAACAGCAACTTTCTAAACAGTTTTATTGTCTTGATTTTCTCATTACACAGACTCCCTGCTTTTTCCTATGCATTTTAAATACCTAGCATGTTCTCCATGTGATTTTAACTCTGTACAACAATAGGTTCCCACTCTGAAGTTTCTTCTGCCTGTGAATCTTGCCTCTCTGAGGAGGTTTCCAGCTCTTTCCATGTATGTCTCAGTTGGACTAAACTAAAGCTACAGTTAATGGTGCTTCCAAAGGCCATTCCTTCGGAGGTCCAGTAAACACTGATAAATCAGTCTTGGCTCATCCCTAAAATCTGACTTTTATCCTTCCATTTTGCACTTTCTAGGCTTTGGGTAATTTGTGCTACATCAATGACAGCATGTTCTGTGATGTTCTCAGTAAACTCTCCCTGGTTGGGTCCGACCATGTCCGAAGCTAATTTTTCCCTTCTCATAGAAAGTGAGTAGGATTAGCAAACTATCCACTGTTCTCAGGAAAGGTACTGCCAAGGTCTCTGCTTCTTTCAGAAAGATAGGCTTCTCATCTTCCCCAAAGGAAAACATAAAACATGTGCAAATATTCTGCTCAGTGCTCTTTCAGATCTACCTCTTTCTTGTTCTTCTGAAATATATGTCACTATAAATAATGTAGGAAGAAATCTGACCCATATTCACCCAGAAAAGTTAAGAAAATTATAACTGAGGGGTGCCTGGGTGGCTCTGTAGTTAAGCGTCTGCCTTCTGCTCAGCTCATGATCCCAGGGTTCTGGAATCGAGTCCCACATCAGGCTCAGTGGGTAGCCTGCTTCTCCCTCTCCCACTCTCCCTGCTTGTGTTCTCTCTCTCACTGTCTCTCTCTATCTCTGTCAAATAAAAAAAGAAAATATTTTTATTTTTTTATTATTTTTTTAAGATTTTATTTTTATTTATTTATTTGACAGAGAGAGATCACAAGTAGACAGAGAGGCAGGCAGAGAGAGAGAGAGAGAGGGAAGCAGGCTCCCTGCCAAGCAGAGAGCCCGATGCGGGACTCGATCCCAGGACCCTGAGATCATGACCTGAGCCGAAGGCAGTGGCTTAACCCACTGAGCCACCCAGGCGCCCCAAGAAAATATTTTTAAAAATTATAATTGATGTCACCATGGGCTAATAATTTTGCCCTCAGAAAGGTAATGAAAGCAGGCAGGACAACCCCTCTCCTTCCCTGACCCTTTATTGACAGAGTTGTTCTGGAAATTCTAGGTGCTTGCCTCTAGACCCTGGACAAACCCTTATGTCTCTGCCCTACTCCTCACCAAGAGAAACATCTTTCTTTTGGAATCTAGGGCTGTTTGGACTACCAGATGATTCTAGTTTCAGTAAAGAGCTCAAAACATGGATGGCAATACCTGACCATTGTGTGACATTATGTTTAATAGGGAATAAAGTGAGAGTAAAGTTGTTTGACTGGTCTCTGTCTTTAGGTGGCCTTCTCAAGGCAATGAAAAGAAAAAGAGAGAAGAACAGTGTGGTACAGAGAAGGAAGGCATCCCGATTCTGACAGGCCTCAGGTACAGTGAGGCGTTCCTCTCCACTCTTTTCTTCTCGACTGAGCCGCTACCATCTGGTCCACTCTTCTCCAGCAGGCCCAGCAGAGTCTAAAACTTCAACCTGCCTCTTTAGTGGATCTTTTTCCTCCTTTACCATAGGAAGGGAGTAGGACTGTCTTGGTTTGGATTCCCCAAAGGTAAAGACTGAGTCAAAATCTGGGGTGCAATGGCTTCTTTGGGGGATGACCCCAGAAAGTCAGAATAAGAATGCAAAGTGTAGAAGGGAAGAAGGAAAGACCAATATCCAGCTAGTTACCATTGTGGGCAAGTGGGGCTCAATCCTCCTGGGGACCCTCTGAGGAGCCTTGTAGAATGAACCTCTGAAGGCTAGGTGAGATGGGAACATTTATTCACCAACCCCAGTCCCTCTTTGGTTGAGAAATGCCTTCTGGAGCACACTTTCAGCTGTGTGTTTGTATGTGCAAGGACTGAGCTATTGAGGCTATGGAAAAACCCTGAGGCAAAAAAGTTGAAAGACCTGCTGGTGGGCACTTGAAGAGAGAAGATTTCAGCCTGCCAGGAATTTTTTTACCACACTTGCAGCTGAAGGTGGCACATGGGTAAGAGATGTGACCACAAGTAACTCATTTCCTATGAGGACTGCATTATGAGTTATCATACCAATCTTCTTGTTCTTTTACTTTCCCATTGGGTACATCCCTAAGGTACTTTAGGAGATGGCCTGAAACCGTTCCCCCTGAAATTGTTATGATTGCCTCCTCATGGCTAGGCAGTAGTATTCCATTCATCAATCACGTTCTAAAGGTGTCCGATTTTCTCACTCTGGTTATCCTTGGCCTCTGAGTTGACCTGGCCCCAGTAACTGGTAACAGTCAACATTTGTAAGCTTGCAAGTGCTCTAGCTTACCAATGGAAAGGGATCAATATATACTTGTTGATGATTCTAACAGGGAAACTCTAACTCTTAGAAACACTGTTAAGCAGGAACTTGTCTAGTCATATGAAATCAACAAACATTTCTTGCAGTAAGTATTTCAAAAAAAGGAAAAGAGAGCAGATGGGCAGTTAAATAGAAATTCATGGAACTTTCATGCACAGATGGAGTTACAATGTTTCTGGTATCTAAAATCTCATCTTTGCCAGACAGAGGAGTCATATTATCTCAGGGGTGGGGCGGGGTGGGGGGTGGGGGTTGGTTCTAAAATCAGTGTAAAAATGAAATTCCAGTAAAATATCAGGTGTGTGTGTGGTTTTTTTAACAGTGTGGGGAGGAAAAATGTCAGAGTCAAAAATTCTTGAAATCTCTTTATATTTCATAAAATACAGTGTGCATATTTCGTTTTTACAGATTGGACAGAAATTCTTATGCACACTAGGTGTGAAACCCTTGAATATTGGGAGAGTCTACCTAAAAATAGTTAAGTATTTTCAATCTTTCTGCCTTTAAGATTCAACTATTAAATCCTAAAATGAATGAAAGGTAGGTGGTGAAGGCTACTATGCTCTTGCTTGTCTACAGGATTGCTCAAAGCTGTGTCACTCCACTCTGTGCTATTAGATTTGAGATGTGTTGTTGTCAGTATTCACCCATTACTGGTGATATGTTCTGCAAATACTTTCTTCCAGTTGGTCATGTGTCCTTTGACTTGGCTTATGGTGATTTTTTTTCCATGCAAAAAGATCTTTAAAAACTTTTTAATGAGGTCTTTCTTTCCTTTTATCTGGATTTTGAATTCTAGGTAAAAAGCCTTTTTTCACACCCCATTAGAAAAGGAATTTATCGGGGCGCCTGGGTGGCTCAGTGGGTTAAAGCCTCTGCCTTTGGCTCAGGTCATGATCCCAGGGTTCTGGGATCGAGCCCCACATCGAGCTCTCTGCTCGGTGGGGAGCCTGCTTCTTCCTCTCTCTCTCTCTCTGCCTGCCTCTCCACCTACTTGTGATATCTCTCTCTGTCAAATAAATAAATAAATAAAATTTAAAAAAAAAAAGGAATTTATCTGCATTTTCTTTTAGTACTTATTTGGGTTTATTCTTTACATCAAGATCTCTACTTCCTTTGGAGTCTATTCCTGTGTGTAGTGTGAGGTGTAGATACAATTTTATCTTCTGTCAAGTGGTTATATTCTGGTTTTATTATACACAAAACACTGTGTTCTCTTCAGTCACGCATTCATAAGTTCTCTCATAGGCTGAGTCACCTCTGCCAATAGTGAGTCACATTCATTTTTTTGGTTTGCTTTCAAAGGGTACTATTCTCTAGAACTGTTTATAGATTCTAGGGGTGTCCCTTATTTGGAGTCCTTGTGCTTCATGAACAGAATACTGTGTTTGGAAAGCACTTTTCTGATGGTCCAGCCCTGCTCAGTGATTGTGGAAATTTTAAATAAGGTGGATGATATGGTTCCCATGTTTTAAAGAGTTCACCTGGTGGAAGCACTTGTGGACTGATTAGAAAACGATCAAAAGCAACATAGAAAGTGGAATTTACATTTTGGTTACTTCCTCCTACCAGAAGGTATTTCTCTGTACTAAGACCATGGGTGTTTATGGAGGAGCTGCTTTTGAAGAGTTCATTTCAGCTGCAGGTAATGGAGAACGTAACTCCCAAAGGCTTAAACATATTTTCCCCTCTTATATCAAGAAATTTGTAGGTAAGTGGTTACAAGCATCGGTTCACTAGTTCAGTGTCAGGGATAGCACCTCTACCATTGTGTTGACCTTTGGCTCATGGTTCCAAGATGGTTGCTGAAGCTCCAGGCATTACATCCAGGTCCTAAAGAGTAGTAAAATATGCAAGCTCAAAATATACCACTCTGGCATAAAAATTATTTTGAGCTCGAGACATTTGAAATATAGCAGATCAAAAAAGGGCATTGTGACTTTCCATTTTCTTCTTGAAAGCAGGAGGTAAAACTCCCATGTGAAAGATTGCTCTGCTTATGCCAGGAAGAAAAGAACATTCTTTTCTTTTCTTTTTTTTTTTTTTAATTTCTTTTCAGCGTAACAGAATTCATTGTTTTTGTACCACACCCAGTGCTCCATGCAATAGGTGCCCTCCTTAATAACCACCACCTGGCTCCCCCAACCTCCCACCCCCTACCCCTTCAAAACCCTCAGATTGTTTTTCAGAGTCCATAGTCTCCATGGTTTACCTCCCCTTCCAATTTCCCTCAACTCCCTTTTTCTCTCCATCTCCCTTTGTCCTCCATGTTATTTGTTATACTCCACAAATAAGTAAAACCATATGATACTTGACTCTCTCTGCTTGACTTATTTCACTCAGCATAATCTCTTCCAGTCCCGTCCATGTTGCTACAAAAGTTGGGTATTCATCCTTTCTGATGGAGGCATAATACTCCAGTGTATATGGACCACATCTTCCTTATCCATTCATCCGTTGAAGGGCATCTTTGTTCTTTCCACAGTTTGGCGACCATGGCCATTGCTGCTGTAAACATTGGGGTACACATGGCCCTTCTTTTCACTACATCTGTATCTTTGGGGTAAATACCCAGTAGTGCAATTGCAGAGTCATAGGGAAGCTCTATTTTTAATTTCTTGAGGAATCTCCACACTGTTCTCCAAAGTGGCTGCACCAACTTGCATTCCCACCAACAGTGTAAGAGGGTTCCCCTTTCTCCACATCCTCTCCAACACATGTTTCCTGTCTTGCTAATTTTGGCCATTCTAATTGGTGTAAGGTGGTATCTCAATGTGGTTTTAATTTGAATCTCCCTGATGGCTG
This sequence comes from Lutra lutra, assembly GCF_902655055.1. Classification (NCBI taxonomy): domain Eukaryota; kingdom Metazoa; phylum Chordata; class Mammalia; order Carnivora; family Mustelidae; genus Lutra; species Lutra lutra. The sequence continues at coordinate 102,712,199 of NC_062282.1, read as the reverse complement.
GTGATGATGAACATTTTTTCATGTGTCTGATAGCCATTTGTATGTCTTCATTGGAGAAGTGTCTGTTCATATCTTCTGCCCATTTTTTGATATGATTATCTGTTTTGTGTGTGTTGAGTTTGAGAAGTTCTTTATAGATCCTGGATATCAACCTTTTGTCTGTACTGTCATTTGCAAATATCTTCTCCCATTCTGTGGGTTGCGTCTTTGTTTTGTTGACTGATTCCTTTGCTGTGCAGAAGGTTTTGATCTTGATGAAGTCCCAAAAGTTCATTTTCGCTTTTGTTTCCTTTGCCTTTGGAGACATATCTTGAAAGAAGTTGCTGTGGCTGATATCGAAGAGGTTACTGCCTATGTTCTCCTCTAGGATTCTGATGGATTCCTGTCTCACGTTGAGGTCTTTTATCCATTTCGAGTTTATCTTTGTGTATGGTGTAAGAGAATGGTCAAGTTTCATTCTTCTACATATAGCTGTCCAATTTTCCCAGCACCATTTATTGAAGAGACTGTCTTTTTCCCACTGTATATTTTTTCCTGCTTTGTCAAAGATTATTTGACCATAAAATTGAGGGTCCATATCTGGGCTCTCTACTCTGTTCCACTGGTCTATGTGTCTGTTTTTATGCCAATACCATGCTGTCTTGGTGATCACAGCTTTGTAGTAAAGCTTGAAATCAGGTAACGTGATGCTGCCAGTTTTATTTTTGTTTTTCAACATTTCCTTAGTGATTCGGGGTCTCTTCTGATTCCATGCAAATTTTAGGATTATTTACTCCAGCTCTTTGAAAAATACTGGTGGAATTTTGATCGGAATGGCATTAAAAGTATAGATTGCTCTAGGCAGTATAGACATTTTAACAATGTTTATTCTCCCGATCCAAGAGCATGGAATGGAATTTTGTGTCTTCTTCAATTTCTTTCATGAGTGTTCTGTAGTTCCTCGAGTACAGATCCTTTACCTCTTTGGTTAGGTTTATTCCCAGGTATCTTATGGTTCTTAGTGCTATAGTAAATGGAATCAATTCTCTAATTTCCCTTTCTGTATTTTCATTGTTAGTGTATAAGAAAGCCACTGATTTCTGTACATTGACTTTGTATCCTGCTACGTTACTGAATTGCTGTATGAGTTCTAGTAGTTTGGGAGTGGAGTCTTTTGAGTTTTCCATATAAAGAATCATGTCATCTGCAAAGAGAGAGAGTTTGACTTCTTCATTGCCAATTTGGATACCTTTTATTTCTCTTTGTTGTCTGATTGTTGTTGCTAGGACTTCTAATACCATGTTGAACAAGACTGGTGAGAGTGGGCATCCTTCTCGTGTTCCTGATCTCAACGGGAAGGCTGTGAGCTTTTTCCCATTGAGGATGATATTTGCTGTGGGTCTTTCATAGATAGATTTAATGAAGTTCAGGAATGTTCCCTCTATCCCTATACTTTGAAGCGTTTTAATCATGAACGGATGCTGGATTTTGTCAAATGCTTTTTCTGCATCAATTGAGAGGACCATGTGGTTCTTCTCTCTTCTCTTATTGATTTGTTCTATCACATTGATTGATTTGGGGATGTTGAACCACCCTTTTAACCCAGGGATGAATCCCACTCGGTCATGGTGGATAATCTTTTTAATGTGCTATTGGATCCTGTTTGCTAGGATCTTGTTGAGAATCTTAGCATCCATATTCATCAGTGATATTGGAGAAAAGAACATTCTTATGACCAGAGATGAGAAGCTGAGGCCATGCAAAATCTGTACAAACAGACCTTGTTAAAATAACCCTTGTCTTCCTTTAGCCTTCCCATATGTTTTAGTTACTTTTTCACCATCACTCCTCTTTATTCAACCTAGTATAAAAACACGGGGATCCAACCACTTTTTGAGACTTCATTTTCCTATGAAGTCTCCCTGCATATGTAAATACAAAATTTGCATGCCTTTGTCCTCTTAATCAATTGAAGAGACCAGCCAGAGACTCTAAAAGAATGGAGGAAAAGTTTTGCCTCTCCTACAGCTCAAAGGAAGAATGAGGGGAAGGGGCATGCCAGTTGCAGCTATCTCTTTAATAAGAAAAATACTTGCCCTAAACTTCTTCAGAAGCCTTCTGCTTATGTCTCCTTGGTCAGAACTCTATCAATTGGCCACTGTCAGATGCAAGAGAAACAGGGAAAAAGAATATTTAAGTTCTGCAAACTCTATCAGGAGAAGCTACAAGGGAAAGGGGTTTAGGTATGGCTACTCAAGTCAGCCAGTCAGTGGAGGAGTCAGCCACAATGAAAGATCTCTTTTTTCTTTCTGTAAGCAATGCTTGGTATGGTACAAATCTGAAAATGCAAGGCCAGATCTTGTAAAATCTAAGAAAAAGTTTAAATAAGTAGGTTTCAGGGAGAGTAAGAACTTCGACAGCATGAGTTCAGGGATCTTCTGGTTCAAGTTCTGTTATGAGAGTAGTCCCCTCTTATCTTCAGGGAATAAATACATTCCAAGACCCCCAACAGAAGCCTGAAACGCAGGTAGTACCAAACCCGAATATACCAGGTTTTTCCCCATATATACATATGTAGATATATAGGATAAAGTTTAATTTATTAATTAGGTACAGTAAGAGATTAACAATAACTAAAAATAAAAGATAACAATTACAGCAATATACAGTAATAGAAGTTATATGAAGGTGGCTTTTCTCTCTCTCCCAAAATATCTTAAACTGTACCCACCTTCATCTTCTTGTGGTGATATGAGATGAAGAATGCCTACACGGTGAGATGCCATGAGGTGAATGAATGAATAGGCACTGTGACATCCGATGATTCATGAGAAGGAGGCTCATCTGCTTTGGGATCCTGATCCAGGCTGACTACGGGGAGACTGAAACCTCAGAAAGCAAAACTGCAGATGACGGAGAAGTACTGGGATGGCCGGCAGCTCCCAACTGCAGGCTCTATACCCCACAATTCAAGTTCATGTGGGAGAGGCTAGCTGGGCCAGCATGGGTTAGCTGCTCACTCCTAGTGAGGTCACAGGCAGGGAACCATCCTGCGAGCACAAGCCTGATTGCTGTGGGATTATTCCTGGGGACACTGAGGCAGAGGGACAGCATATTTTAGTGTATGTAAGTATAAGTAACATAAACACATAAACAATGTAGTATACTTGTATGTGATCATTGATGGTGTTGTCAGATCTAGAAACGCAAAGACAACTGCCCTTTAAATAATTTAGGGCAATCTTTTTCTGTTAAGTAGGACTATCTTGATTCCTGGCTTCAGAAATTTAGCAACTGATGAGTTGAATTGTTTAGTTTTAGTTTTGCTTTGTTTTGTATTGTTTGGGATACTGTGATATAATAAAAATAAATAAATAAATAAAGATTTGAAGGATGGCTGAGTGGCTCAGTCAGTTAAGCATCTGCCTTCACCTCAGGTCAGGATCCCAGGGTCCTGGAATCAAGTCCCGCATCAGGCTCCCTGCTCAGCGGGGAGCCTGTTTCTCCCTATGACTGCTACTTCCGCTACTTGTGCTGTCTCTGATAAATAATTAAACAAAATCTTAAAAAAAATAATAAATATTTGTTCTTGTCCAGCTTCCTGGCACACAACTACTTAAATCCTCAGAATCTGTGGACCAATGAGCCTTTTGTATGCTAATGAATGACTAGTGGTTGGAGGCCTCTGCATACCATCAGGATGGAGGCTGATCACCAGAAAGAACAAGGTATGATTAAATTAGAATTCTCAACACCTGCCCCCTTTGCAACCCACCTTCAACGAGGGAAGAGGGGCTAGAGATTGAGTTAATCACTGACAGCTGATGATATAATTGATCATATCTATGTAATGAAATCTCCATAAAAATCCCTAAACAGTGACGTTCAGAGAGTTTCTGGGGTGCTGAACACATCAAGGTGCTGAGAGGGTCATGTGCCCTGAGAGGTCATGGAAGCTCCCCCATAGTTTGCCCCATGTATCTCTTCCATCTGGCTATTCCTGAACTGTATCCTTTATTAAAAGAAAACAAAACAAAACTGGTGATATAAAATTCTACGAGTCATTCTAGTGAATTATCAAACCTGGGAGGGGGTTTATAGGAATACCCAAATTAATAGCGAGTTGGTCAGAAGCACACATGACTGGTACCTGAATTGGGGGCAATCTTGTGGGACTGTGCCCTTTACTTGCAGAGATCTGACTCTAATGCCCAGTAAATAATATTGGTATTGAATAGAATTATAGGTTACCCAGCTGGTGTCAGAGAGTTGGAGAAGCATTGTCAGAAAAGACATCACACATTTGGTGTCAGAAATGTTAGGAGAAAAAACAGCTTGGAGATACCAACAGAGCAGAAAAATGTAGAGGATGAGTTAAAGGACTCTGGAGGCCTCCTACCATAATACAGGAGGACCAGCTTACCCAAGAGAGGGAAGCATCCTTGACCTGTAAGAGTGAGTTCAAAAGACAGATGATGGTAGAGTTAAGAACAGTGAGCTTCAACACAGAAAGAGACAATGCTTCAGAGAGATCAAGGATGAGAGTTATGGATAAAAAGGAGTTTAGAAGGACTTCAGGCATGGCAGCAAGTTGATTAATGGCTCAATGGTTGATGCTTATCGCCAGCTATAGGGCTGAGGTCCAAGACCTGAGAGCAGATTGGCAGTGCCAGAGCTCAGGATGGGTGACATATTAAGGGCTGGAGTAAGTGGTACAGGACCAGAAACAAGTTGGATCCAGGTCATGTTCCTGAGAAGAATTGCTTCAAAAGCCACTTTACCAATTGACCAATTTGCTGAAAGCTGCCAAGCACCTTAAATGAGTCTACAACAATGTCAGGTTCCTAACTTTCAGAAACCAGAGCTAACTCCAAGACTATTGGGGATCTGACCATCTGATTTGGTTAGAACTTCTCAGCCTACACCAAGTGGATTAGTCACTGATGGAACTCCAAGAAATGCATAGTTACAAAATTATTTTCCCACCATTTTATGGGAGTTTATGTAGCTATAGAATTAAACAGATGGAGATAGTCACAGAATTTCTCGAAAGTTTTTTACAGCCTTCTGGGACCATCAGTGCTTGGGAAGTAGCTGGGGAGAAAAGTGCTAATGCATTTTTATCTTCTGCCTTTTTATATTCTGCTCCCTTCTGGCCCACACTCTAGGAGTGTCTCCCACCTGTGTTAGGCCAGCTTTATGTTCTCATGAACTATAGCTGTGGACAGCAAGCCAAAGGCAGGTGTAGATGTAACATGTAGAATTGGCCCCCTCCTGCATGTGAGAAATGTATATTTATGTCTGGCTGCTTGCTCTGTGTTTACCTAGAATAAGGACATTGCAGAGAAGTTCCAAACACAGTGCTTACAGAAAGCAGAGTGTTTTTGTGGCTCCTTCCTGACATGGGATTTGGGCTCTTAACTGGGCTGTCCATGTGGAGACATCTGTCTCTGCAAGCTTCTTCCCTGGGGCATTCTGTGGATGGGAAGACTGTATCTATTGACAAATGGTGCCCTATACCCTGTGATTCTCAGTAAATGATTATTAGTGAGCTTAAGTGTTTTGAAGGTACAGAGCTCTCATTGGTGATCAAAACACACTGTGCACACAGCCTTGAGTAAACATTTGAGGGCAGAAAGGATGAACTCTGATGCACAGAGGTTTGTGGATTTCTCCATATATTTTGAAGAGTAATGAGGATTATTTCTCCATATCATAGATCATACACATATGAACAGATGGCCCTAAATAGGAGTTCTCAACTTGAGTATTTAACATTTTGGGACTAGATAATTCTTTGTTGTTGAGAATGGAGAGTATCCTGTCCATTATAGAATGTTTAGCAGGTCCCTAAACTCTATCTGCTAGATGCCGATAGCAAATACTGCACCCCACTCCAACTCCTGCCCTAGTTGTGACAACCAATAATTTCTCCAAATATTACTAAATATTTTCTGGGATGCAAAATCATCTTAAGTTGAAAACCACTGCTCCAGAGTTTAGACAGGCAACCTACTTTAACCATGAGCAAGAAGGGAAAAAATGGCATGGCAGCTAAAGAAACATACCATACTAAAACAATAAATGAATTAAGTAAGCTAGCAAGTAAAATATAGACAGTGAATCCACTCTAGAAGAAAATACAACTCAAGGAAAAGAACATTCTCCCAACGCTTTCTCATTATGAGAATCGTATACTAATATAAATTCAATAGAACAGAAATTCAAAGACTAGATGATTAAATAACAGAATGGACTGAAAAAGGAAGTTGCAGCACTAAGGAAATGAATTGAGCTCCAAAATAATGCCATTAGAGAACTAACAAATTTTAAATATCAATGAATTGGCTAGACAGAATTAAAATATACAATTATTGGTAAAGAGAAAGGTTTGAGATGTCATAGAAAATGAAAAGTGAAAAAATAAATCAATTAAAGCAATGAGACAATAAAATATAAATATGTAGGGCATAAAAAGATTAGCTAACATAAGAATAAGTTGATATCCTTGAAGTAAAGAACTCTCCAAATCAGACAAAACAAGTATTCAGAAACAAGATGGGAGATGTTGATAAATGATGATACTGAATGATGTATACATGGGATTTCATTATATTATTTCCTCTGTGTCTATGTATGTTATAATTAAAAGGGTTTTTTAAATTTATTTTTTATTTTATTATTATTATTATTATTATTATTATTATTATTATTTGTCAGAGAGAGAGAGCGAGTGGGCGAGCACAGGCAGAGAGAGAGGCAGGCAGAGTCAGAGGGAGAAGCAGGCTCCCTGCCGAGCAAGGAGCCCAATGTGGGACTCGATCCCAGGACGCTGGGACCATGACCTGAACCGAAGGCAGCTGCTTAACCAACTGAGCCATCCAGGCGTCCCTAATTGAAAGTTTTTTAAAGCAGCAAAAAATACACTAGAAAAACATTTGTGAATTCAATATATTGACATGCCAGGTGAAAGGACATTCAATGGATCAGAAAAAATGGAAAGAAAGAATGTTGCAATTAAGACATTGTCTGGTTCAGTTGCTAAGCTTCATATATAAGGAGAAACGTCTTTATTTTTTTAAAAGATTTTATTTATTTATTTTGAGAGAGAGAGGACAAGCAGGGAGAAGCGCAGAGATAGAGGGAGAAGCAGGCTCCCTGCCAAGCAGGGAGCCTGATGGGGGACTTGTGATCCCAGGACCCTGGGATCATGACCTGAGCTGAAGTCAGATGCTTAACAGACTGAGCCACCCAGGCATCCCAAGAAAGAAGTCTTTAGATTCCAGGCACAAAAAGCATAAGAGAAAAAATATTTAACTTAGATTTCTCTATAGAAACATTTAATACCAGAAGACAATGCAGTTATGCCTATAAGCTCTTTAAAAAAAAAAAAAGTATGACCCCAAAATACTATATGCATCCAGGTTGAATGTAATTGTAAGTGCAGCAGACAGAAATTCCTAAACATGGAATTACTTAAGGAATGTAACACTCAGTCTTTCATAAAAAATGTATAGATGATAAATCCAGCTAATGAAGAGAGGATCTGGAAATCAATATTAAGAGGACAAAAGGCAATCCAACGCTGCAAGGAAATGGAGGAATATATTTACATATTGTTGGAAGGAAAATATATATGACCAAAATCTACTGAAACTGAGCAAATTGTCCTTCAAGTACAAAGGTAAAAGGCAGACATTATCAGGATGAAGATACACACAGAGTACAGCACTCATGAGTGTTCTTGGATATGTTACTTGTTGAAGAAATTCAGTGACCCAAGAAACAAATGAAAATAGAGAGCCCAACCATGGAGAAAATACAGTAATAAGACTAGTAAATTTATATCAATTTAAACAGAGAATTAAGACTAATGAATTGGCAAAAATTATGATTATATAACTATATAAATATACACTTAACCATAACTATAACCTCCAATAACATAAAAATAATGTAACTAAGAAAAATAAGGTGATGGGTATAGAGAACAGAAAGAATACATAATCAATACAATAGGACTGATAATTTTGTCATATTTCCTAGCAAGCTGGAAGTCAATCCATGTTTGATTAGTCAAAGTATTCTTTGACTACAGTGGAATTTAGCTAGAAATCACAAAAAATTCCTTATAACCTAAAAATTAAATGATACACTTCAAATATCCATGGGTCAAAGAAATAATCACAAAGCACATTAAAAAAATTGTTTGAGCTGAATGATAATAAAGATTCAATATATCCAAACCTGTGAAATGTGGCTAAAGTGGCACTTGGAGGAGAATTTGTCATCTTAAATGCATATATTTAGAATAGAAAAAAATGCTAAAAAAATCAGTTACTTAAATTTCCTTGTCGAGAGGCTAGGAAAAGTAGGTCAAATTAAACCTAAAGAAAGTAGAAAGAAGGAAATAATAAAGATGAGAGTATAAATCCATAAAATAAATAACATAAAATAGAGAAGCTAAGCTAAAAGTTGGGTGTTTAAAAAGATAAAGAAAATTGATAAACCCAACAAGACTGAATAAGAAAAAAAAAAAGAGAACAAATAGAAATTAACAATATTCAGGATGAAAAAGGAGATCATTAGAACATGTTAATATGGGGCGCCTGGGTGGCTCAGTGGGTTAAAGCCTCTGCCTTCGGCTCAGGTCACGATCCCAGGGTCCTGGATCGAGCCCCGCATCGGGCTCTCTGCTCAGCAGGGAGCCTGCTTTCTCCTCTCTCTCCCTCTGCCTGCCTCTCTGCCTGCTTGTAATCTCTGTCTGTCAAATAAATAAATAAAATCTTAAAAAAAAAAAAGAACATGTTAATATTTAAAAAATGAGATAGTATCATAAACAGCTTTATGCCAATAAATCTGACAATTTATATAAATGATAATTTTTCTGAGAAACACAATGAAAGTATAATAGAAAATCTGAGTAATCTAATATCTATCAAGGAAACTGAGTCCACCATTAAACACTTTCCCATAAAGAAAATCCCAAGCCCAGGGGCATCTGGGTGGGTCAGTCAGTTAAGAAGCAGCGTTTGACTCAGGTCCTGATGCTTGGGTCCCGGGATGGAGCCCCAGGTGCGGTTTCCTGCTCAGTGGAGTCTGCTTCCCCCTCTGCTCCTCCCCACCCTCTTGTGCTTCCCCCCCCACACACATTCTCTTTCTCCAATAAATAAAATCTTAAAAAAAAAAAAATCCCAAGCCTAGAATACTTCACCAATGAGTACTCCCAAACATACAGTGAAGAAATTAAACCAATCTCGTATAAAATATTCAAGAAAATTAGAACAGAAAAACATTTTCCAACTTTTATTTTAATGAGCATAACCTCAATACCGAAATTTGAAAAGGACATTATAAGGAATGAAAATTACATCCCAATCTCTCTCAAGAACATAAATACAAAAATCCCAACAAAAAGATTGAAAACTAAATGCTATGAAATAGAAAAAGGACAATATACTACATACAAGTGAGATTTAATTGCGGAATGCAATAGTTGTTTAACAACTGAAAGCAAGTGTTTTAATTCACTATACTAAGAGAAAAATAGTATTTTTTTAAAGATTTTATTTATTTATTTGACAGAGAGAGAGATCACAAGTAGGCAGAGAAGCAGGCAGAAAGAGGGGGAAGCAGGCTCCTTGCTGAGCAAAGAGACTGATGTGGGGCCTGATCCCAGGACTCTGGGATCATGACCTGAGCTGAAGGCAGAGGCTTTAACCCACTGAGCCACCCAAGCACCCTGAGAAAAATAGTATTATTATTTCAGTGGATGCAGAACAAATATTTTTATAAAATTTGGTACTTGCTCATGATTAAAATCTCATAACAACGAGATAGGAATTCCCTATTCTGGTGGGGAAAAAAAAAGAAAATAATTTTAACAAATTTTTCTACACATGAAAAATACTTTGCTATAACAAATTTCAAACACACAAAAATTGGTAGGGAAACATAAGCAATGTTCCTGCACCCTCCAACCATCTTCCGTTGTGGCCAATCTTATTTCATTTATACCCATATTTGCTTCCCCTACTCTCATATATTTTTCTCTTAATTTAAGTTCTTGTTAGTTAACTTCTAGAGCAACATTAGTTTCAGGAGTAGAATTCAGTGATTTATCACTTACATATAACACCCAGGCTCTTCACAAGTACCCTCCTTAATACCCATCACCCATTTAACCCCTCCCTGCCCACCTCCCTCCATCAATCTTCAGTTTGTTCTCTACGGTTAAGAGTCTCTTATGGTTTGTCTCCTTCTTACCCCCCACCATTTCCTTATGTTCAGCTGTGTTGTTTTTAAATTCCACATATGAGTGAAATCATACGATATTTCTCTTTCTCTGACTGACTTATTTTGCTTAGCATAATACACTCTAGCTCCATCCACATTATTACAAATGGCAAGATTTCGTTCTCTTTGATGGCTGAGTAATATTCCTTTATGTACACCTACCACATCTTCTTTATCCATTTGTCAGTTAATGGACGTTTAGACTCTTTCCCTAATTTGGCTATTGTTGCTAATGCTGCTATAAACATCAGGGTGCATGTTCCCCTTTGACTCTGTATTTTTGTATCCCTTGGGTAAATACCTAGTAGTGCAATTGCTGGGCTGTAGTGATTTTGTGTCAGATATGTCATTTACAAATATCTCCTCCCATTCCATAGGTGGCCTTTTAGTTCTGTTGACTGTTTCCTTTGCTGTGCAGAAGCTTTTTATTTTGCAGTCCTATTAGTTCCCATTAGTTCATTTTTGCTTTTGTTTCCCTGCCTCCAGTGTCTAGTAAGAAGATGCCACAGCCAAGGTCAAAAAGGGTGCTGCCTGTGTTCTCCTCTAGGGTTTTGATGGTTTCCTGTCTCCCATATAGGTCTTTAATCCATTTTGAATTTATTTTTGTGTATGGTGTGAAAAAGGGGTCCAGTTTCATTCTTTTGCATGTAGCCATCCAGTTTATGCAACACCATTTGTTAAAGACACTGTCTTTTTGCCATTAGATACTCTTTCCTGATTTGTCAAAGATTAGTTGACCATAGGGTTGTGGGTCCATTTCTGGGTTTTCCATTCTGTGATAGACAAATAATTTGTGATATGTTTCCACAATGAAATACTGTGTATATAACAATGAGAACAAATGAGCTGCAACTATAAGCAACAATATGGATAAATTTCACCAACATAATTTTGGGGGAAAAGCCAACACAAAATAGTAAATACTATGTGACTCAACTTACACGAAGTTTTGAAACAGGCAAAACAAATCTGTGCTATTAGAAGACAGTGCAGTGATTATCTGTAGGTAGGAGAGGGATTGGAGGGATATAGGAAGGGGTTTCTATGTGCTAGTAAAGTTCTATTTCTTTTCTTTTTAAGATTTTACTTATTTGAGAGAGAGAGAGAGAGAGAAAACATGAGTAGGGGGAGGGGCAGAAGATGAGGGAAAGAAAGAATCCCAAGCAGACCCCCCACTGAGCAGGGAGTCCAATGAGGGGCTCAATCCCAGGACCCTGGGATCATGACCTGAGCTGAAGGCAGATGCTTTAATGGACTGAGCCACCCAGGCAAACCCCTACTATAGGAAACATTCTTAATGTTCAGGTTCTAAACCACAACCACTCATTCATTCCACAAATACTTATGAAGTGTTTACTCTGTGTCAGACACTGAGGACACAAAGCTGAATAAGACCAAAAATCCTTGGCTTCAAGGAGCCAACAACCTGGTGTTTTGAAACAAGTTAATTAGCTATTATAATATAGGAGGAACTACCAGAGAGACCTGAAAAATGCTGCAAAAGCTCCCAGACTTCAAGCCCAAATTTCCCACAGCCTCCAGGACATATCTAGGGAAACATACTACAGGCAGCTCTAACGAAATGTGACTGAAACCTAACTGCGACTCCCCTTCCCTCCCACTCCCCAAGCCCATTCTTCCTTCTTTAGTGTAGTACCAGAGAGAATGAGCCATGTGCATATGGCCACAGGCCCTTTCTATATTGGTGATGGTGAACCCCCACACCCAAAGATCTTGCTGACTGTAGAAGTCTCAAGTATTTCCCTTATCTACAGGTTGCCTCAGCCAACTGGATGAAAATTGAGCACCTGCCTAAAGGCAGCCATTCCAGAAATGGATCCTAAGTGCCCTGATAGGAAAACTGAATTATAATAGGGACAATGATGGGTTAGGCCAATTCTCTTCCTAGGAAATTTGAATGGTAGGTCTGAGGAAAGAGCCAAGCAGATGGTAGCAGGGGCAGAATCCAAAAGACACTCAGAACAGAGTACACAGAAGCCATGAGTAAGCAGAAACTATGAGTAAGTAGTAGACCTGAGGCAGAGGGTGAGATAGTTGGTAGTAACAACACAGAGAAAGAGAGAAGCTGTCACCATAAATGCAAGGGCCCATCAAACTGCTGTAAGAACACAGACATCTGGCTTAACTAATTTACTGTCCTCACTAGGCCCTAGACTCTGCAGCCCAGAAATCCTTGTATCCTTATTTCACTCATGAACACACCATAAACCGCAACAATTAAGTTCCCTTAATTGTAACCTGAGTAACTCTGTTCTTTTCCACAAAAATTGTCTACTTAGTTCTTTTTCTCCAGAGTTAGTCAAAGCTGATGTCTAAAATCACTCTCCTACTCCCTTTACCCCAGTCCGGAGTCCTGCACTTCTTACCTTTTGATTTTCTCATAATCCATCCTCTCCATTCAACCCTTATTAATCTGCTTCGGTTCTTGATCACCATTATTTCTCATCTGATTTCCATGCCTTCAGTCCCACTTCCCCCTCTTTCATGCTGCCTCCAGAGCGACTGGTTTGAAAACAACTAAATAGTCATTATTTGAAAATGATTTTGTTTACATAGAAGTCCAAAAAGACTCCATGGAAAAACTTCTAGAAAAAGAAAAGAAAAGAAAAACTGGGACTTGATAAAGTGGCTGAATAAAGTAAAACATTAGAAAAAAGTCTTTATAAGGAAACATAAAGCAAAAGTAATCCTATTCATGATAGCACCAAAATGTCTAAAATATCATAGATAACTTAAAAAAAATAAATGTGCCATGAGGAGGAAAACAGCAAACTTCAGAAATATGCTCAGAATGTAAATGAATGTCTCCATTACTACTTCTTATGATAAACTCCTAATTTTCTAAGATAATATGAATAAATCTTTGCCCCTTATTAAAAAAAGCATGAAAAGACTGAAGAGGAGAAACATGTCAGTTCAGCCCACATTAATATGTGGATTTAATGTAACCCCTACCAAGTTCCCCACGGGAATTGCTTGGGGAGGAGAGTACTTGACAAAAGAATACTGCAATTCATGTGTAATAACTGATAAGAATGGCAAGGAAAATTCTACAAAGAACCTTTAGGGGGACTAGGCCTATCAGATACTAAAATATCATAAAACTGTGATAATGTAAAGTTTAGACACCACACAAGAATGCAAAAATGAATGGAACTGAAAAGGAAAGTCCCATTTGTGTAAAGAAATGTTATAATATATAATAGTAATTCAACGTAACTTATAATTCAATTGAGAAGAAATAGAATTAGTTAACAATTCAGGAGAAAGGGTTAAATACTGAGGGGAAAATACATCACTTAAGACTTTAATGCCATCTATGTATCTATCTATCTAATCTTTCCCAGACCATAAAAACTGAAAACATTCCTTAATACTTCCCATCACAGGCCCCCGACCCCAGTCTAAGTAAAGTGCCTCCCATTTCAAGTATTGCATTGCAATAATTGGCTTACTTGTGTGTCACTGAACTCAAACTGAGAGAAGAACAATGATCTGTACCATCCCTGTTTAGTTCATACTTAAGGCTCAATTAAGTGTAGCATTAATAATAGAGGGGAGGGAACACTAAGTACTCAAGATTGCAAGCAAAGACTCCACATGATAGTCTTTATTACTCAACCAAAATTTGATGGTTGGGTTACTCAAGATTTCCTGTGAGCTGTACAAGTCTAAACAATAGCAATTTCAAAACCAAGGTGTTAAGGCAAACAAACACACACACATACTTTTTTGGATTAAAAAAAAAGTATAAAATGAAGATTAACAATAGTACTCCAAAGCAATAGAGAGGTTTCTGCCAAATCCAATCTTTCTCTCCTTTTTTTTTTTTTTTTTAAAGATTTTATTTATTTGTTAGAGAGAGAGAGAGCATGTGGGAGCACAGGCAGACAGAGTGTCAGGCAGAGGCAGAGGGAGAAGCAGGCTCCCTGCCGAGCAAGGAGCCCGATGTGGGACTTGTTCCCAGAACCCTGGGATCATGACCTGAGCCGAAGGCAGCTGCTTAACCAACTGAGCCACCCAGGCGTCCCATAATCTTTCTCTCCTTTATTCCAAATGAAATAATACCATATCTTCTTTTTTTATTAACATATAATGTATTATTTGCTTGAGGGTACAGGTCTGTGAATCACCAGTCTTACACAATTCATAGCACTCACCATAGCACATACCCTCCCCAATGTCCATAACCCAGCCACCCTATCCCTTCCCCCACCCCCCAGCAACCCTCAGTTTGTTTCCTGAGACTGAGTCTTTTATGTTTTGTCTCCCTCCCCAGTCCCATCTTGTTTCATTTTTTTCCTTCCCTACCCCCCATAGCTCCCCACCCTGCCTTTCAAATTCCTCATATCAGAGAGATCATATGATAATTGTTGTTCTCTGATTGACTTGTTTTGCTTAGCATAATACCCTCTAGTTCCATCCACATCATTGCAAATGGCAAGATTTTGGGGGTTTTGATGGCTGCATAGTATTCCATTGTATGTATGTATATATGTGTATATATATACATGTATATGATATATATATCACATCTTTTTTTCTAACTTTTTAAAAAAGATTTATTTATCTGAGAGAGAGAGAGAGCTTGAGAGGGGAGAGGATCAGAGGAAGAAGCAGACTCCTCATGGAGCTAGGAGACCGATTTGGGACTTGATCCTGGAACTTCAGGATCATGACCTGAGCCGAAGGCAATCGCTTAACCAACTGAGCCACCCAGGTGCCCTGTATATCACATCTTCTTTATCCATTCATCTGTCGATGGACATCTAGGTTCTTCCCATAGTTTGGCTATTGTGGACATTGTTGCTATAAACATTGGGGTGCACGTGCCCCTTCGGATCACTACATTTGTATCTTTAGGGTAAATACCCAGTAGTGCTATTGCTGGGTAGTAGGGAAGGTCTCTTTTCAACCTTTTGAGGAACCTCCATACTGTTTTCCAGAGTGTCTGCACCAGCTTGCGTTCCCACCAACAGTGTAGGAGGGTTCCCCTTTCTCCTTATATAATCTTAAACTCCACCCAGGTGTATTTTCTCATCTATAGATGTGAAGAGGAAATTACAAGACTCTTTGGTGTTGCATATTTTTTCCATGGTGGGCTGATAGTGTAAATTGTCATTACTTAGCTTGTTATAAACATCCATGAAGGTTATTACTTTCCTTGCTATGTTGGAGGGCACAGCTACAAGCATTCCAAAGAACCACACATCTCCATGATGGTACAACAGAGCAGCCATTCCTAGCTGTGCAGGGTAGACGTAAGAGAACATGATGTTCATGCAGATTTCCAAAAATTTAACAGCAGCAACAGTGACGTTTGTATATATAGTAATAGTGGTGGTAGAGTGTTTTTATTTATTTATTTTGCTTTACTATATATCTGTTTTGGGAAGATCTTTTTATGCAATCTGACAGGTGGACTATTCCTTGATGACCTTACTGTTACATAGAAGAAAGTGTTTTTTGTATTAAGTAATCAGGCTGCCAAAAGTAATTCAGAAAGAAAATCAGTGTTGCAGAACATATATATATATATATATATATATATATATATATATATATTTATTTATTTATTTATTTATTTATTTTTTTACATGTATAATCCCTCATGGTCTTCTTTTTTTTTTTTTTAAAGATTTTATTTATTTATTTGACAGAGAGAGATCACAAGCAGGCAGAGAGGCAGGCAGAGAGACAGGAGGAAGCAGGCTCCCTGCTGAGCAGAGAGCCCAATGCGGGGCTCGATCCCAGGACTCCGAGATCATGACCTGAGCCGAAGGCAGCAGCTTAACCCACTGAGCCACCCAGGCGCCCCCTCTCATGGTCTTCTAATGGTGTTTGGCTTGTTATCTTCTCAATATGGTGACCTTTCTCAAATTAAAAACAGTATTAGCATTCATGAGTAGGTGGTATACTGACTAGCTTAAGAAACTGAATAAGAAGAGAGCTGGTGGCTGCTAGTTGGGGGAAAAAAGAGTAGGAAGATGTCTAATGAGGAATTTTCTAGAAAATTCTGTGTGCTATGTGATATAAATTCCTTCATCTATCTCTCCTATCTGTAAAATTTACATTGCTACCTGTTACCGTGGTGAGTGGATTGTTTTCTTTATGAAAACATGAGGACAGTTTAATATGAACATCCAAACAATTACATTCTAGATTTTTTTCTCTCCCCACTTTCCTGGAACTACTTTCATTAAAATAGCCAATGCTGTGATGATTACTGTGGCCAAAATTTAGGGGAGGGGCTGATGGATAACAACTAAGGAGAAAAAGAGAGGCTCACTAGTTACTGGTGAAAAGAAAGATAGAACAAAGCCATGCCTAAAGGGTATTTTTCAAGTTAAACATTGGATGGGGATGTGTAAATTTCATTTCTCATTACTTCTTTTTAAAATTTTCAGGGGAAAAATGTACAATACTGTGCCATTTTGTACCCATAAGAATGTTTACAATTAAAAAGAGAATAAGGGCGCCTGGGTGGCTCAGTGGGTTGGGCCGCTGCCTTCGGCTCAGGTCATGATCTCGGAGTCCTGGGATCGAGTCCCGCATCGGGCTCTCTGCTCAGCAGGGAGCCTGCTTCCTCCTGTCTCTCTGCCTGCCTCTCTGCCTGCTTGTGATCTCTCTCTGTCAAATAAATAAATAAAATCTTAAAAAAAAATAAAAAATAAAAAGAGAATAAGTGTTGGTATGGAGAAACACGACTCTCATACATGCTGCTGGTAACATAAAATGGTAAAACTACTTTGGAAATCAGTTTGGCAGTTTCTTATAAATTAAGCAATACATCTATATTTTCCATCCCTTGGACACAGTATTTACATTCCTAGGTGATTTTTCAAGAAAAACAAAAACTTAATGTCCACAAAAAAACTTGTACAATAATGTTCATAGCAGTTTTATTCATGGTAGCCCCAAAGTAGAAAAAAACTCAAATGTCCATTTATAGGAGAGCTGAGGAACACATTATGGCATATTATAAAATGAAGTACTACTGAACAATAAAAAGGAATGAACTAATGCACATAACGATAAGGATGAATCATAAAAATATTTTGTTGATGAAGGAAGCCAGATAGAAAAGAATACAAACTATGATTATATTTATATAAAGCTCAAGAATAAGGTAATAGAAATCAGGAAAGTTGTTGCCTTTGGGGATGGAGACCCCCAGGAAGAAAGCACAAGAAAATTTTCTGAGGTAACAGAAATATTCTATATCTTTTTTTTCTTTTCTTTTTTAAAAGATTTTATTTATTCATTTGACAGAGAGAGTGTACAATCGGCAAAGTGGTAGACAGAAGGAGGCTCCCCTCTGAGCCTGGAATCATGACCTGGGGCAAAGGCAGATGCTTAAGCAACTGAGCCACCACCCAGGTGCCCTGAAATATCCAATATCTTGATTAGGGTGAAGGCTACAGAGATGTATACACAAAGCTGAATTCTATAGTAGGCACAGTATGTATGCCTAGGACCCACAAGATTTTTAGGGGCCATGAAAATATTTTCATTTTAATTTCTTTGAAAATTAGAAATGTAAAATGAATATAGTGATAATACACATATCTTCGATTATATTGGTTGTTTTACCAACACAATCACAAAATATAATTTTTAATATTTTTTATAAAGAAAAGGGCACACGAATGCAAAAGTACCTAGGGTCCAGGAAAAATCATAATGCTGCCATGGGTGTGCATTTAGGAACATCCATCAAATCTTAAAGTATATGGATCTCACCATATTTAAAGTTCACCTCCATAACAAAAATGTTTTTATTTTTATTTTTTTTATGATTTTATTTATTTATTTGACAGACAGAGATTACAAGTAGGCAGAGAGGCAGGCAGAGAGAGAGAGGAGGAAGCAGGCTCCCTGCTGAGCAGAGAGCCCAACGTGGGGCTTGATCCCAGGACTCTGAGATCATGACCTGAGCCTAAGGCAAAGGCTTTAACCCACTGAGCCAACCAGGCGGCCCACAAAAATGTTTTTTAAAAAGTACATTTCTTTCAAATTCTTTGGTAAAAGTGAATTCTTTGTGATGAAAATGAAGACATAGTAAAACTTTCCTCAAGGGATTAAAAAGAATAGACTTACTATAAGGAAACTAAGCACATTGTGAAGGAAGAAAATATAGTCTAAAAGGGAAGCCAGAAGACAGAGTTATGAAAATAAAAGGAAACCTTAGGACTTCTGCCATTGTGTGAGATGCTGGGTGGCATATCAGAGAACCCTTTTTAAGAGAGAGCACGTATTTTACATATATATAGAGGGAGGGGGGTAGGGAGAGAGAGATTGATCCTAAAATATTCTGGAAATTTGAACTATAAAAATAAGATCTGGAGTGTCTGCGTGGCTCAGATGCTTAAGTGTCTGCCTTTGACTGGGATCCTGATCCCAGGATCCTGGGATGGAGTCCCACATTGGGCTCCCTGCTCATCAAGGAGCCTGCTTCTCCCTCTCTACTGCTTCCCCTGCTTGTGCTCTCTCACTCTCTCTGTGTCAATAAATAAATAAAATCTTAAAAAAAAGGTTCTGATCCCTAACCTCAATGCACTTAGAGATAGCAGTACACGTACCTGTCTTCGAAGTTCTAGCTTCAAAATATGTTTACATGTGTGTGTTCTCATGTATTGAGAACATTATTGCAGCTACTAAAAAAGTGTCTTCAGTTTCATATGCTGCTCGAGAAATTCCAAGATAAAATCTAAAATATTATGATGCTTCATAAATAAAACACCAGTGGTATAGGGTGCACCATAATGAAGCATTTTCCTTCGACTTGGTGTGACCTTCAACTTGTGATGCGACCCTTTGAAGCAATGGACCTCAATATATCACAACAACCCAGCAAGAATGGGCAAAGGATATGAATGAAGAGTTTGTAGGAAAGGAAATGCAAATGGTTCTTAAATATCTGAAAAGAGTCTCAATATCACTTATGGTAAGATAAATGCATATTGAAACTATTGTTAAGATACGATTTAAACCTATAACATTCTGTCTTGTGGCTGGCATGTGAACACAACACATAGGCACTTACAAGTCGCTGCTAGTTGGAATAGAAATTGGTATAACCAGCATGGAAGTATTAATAGAAATTAAAAATGCACATATAAAGATTCCCATTGCTGGCTAAGAAAGAGTAACTGGTACTCTATTTACTTTCACACCTAGACACAATTCAGACCAAATGTAAGAAAAAATGATTTGGAAGATATTTGCCATCAAGCAGCATGAACAGTCATCTGGGAGAGATAGGAAATAAGCAAGGCAAACTTTTTGAGGGTCCAAGTTCACTGCTTAGAGAGAGATTCCAGGCTTATACAGGCCAGAGAAACCCAGGCAGAGCCCATAAATCTCCCTGAGTTGGGGAATAGAGTTTGGAACATGAAAGGCCTGGGCAGATAGAATTTGTGAGCAGAGTGACAGAAAGGAAGAAGTACAGAAAGGGTGGCCAGAGATCTGCAGTTCAGTTCCCTCAAGTCTGGCTAAGTACTTATCACTGCAAATGTGTGAGGATACCAAGTCAGGGAAAGAATGATGATTATACCTTTGACCTATTCTTAGGGATGTATCCTCTTGACACATGCGTACCCAGGGGCACACTGTACTGTTGCACAAGTTGCTCACTTCGTGAGTGTCTTTGAGCCAAGCTGTTGAAATCCAGTCTGTCTTCTCCTTTTTAATTGCGCTCCCTTGCACTGGCGGAGAGACAAGAAGAGCTTAGAGAAAGGAGCCTTTTCAAAATTAACCCAGAGATGCTATGAGAATGCAAGATAGCCTCAGCCTAGAGGGAGCACATTTTTTCTATTTTTCACAAAGGCAAATATAACTGAGCTTTCTAGTAACTGCATCACATAGTTCAGCCCTCTCTCAGCCACATTGCATTGGTTGGTATTATGGTCTCAGACTCATCTCTGTTGACAGCTTTCTTTCCTTATGATAAAATTAGTGCTGGGAGTGTGAGAGGCTAATGCATCAAGGGGGCAACCTTTATTCAATGAGGCACAAAAGGTAGTGCAGAAATGCACCAGCCTTCTGGCCTTCTGTGAACAATTCTGGGATGCTCTGTACATTTCTCAGTAGGTCCTAGAAACTTCTAAAATACACACTTATGTTGGCTTTTCCTCCTCCCCCATCTCACTCTCTCTACTTCCTTACTTCTGCTTCCTGGGATTACATCTCATTAAACTTACTGCACCCAAGCCCTTGTCTCCATGTCTCTGAAGTAGGGAATAAGGTGGAGTTAACTAAGACAGCACCAGTGGGCCAGCAATGGCCTTGTTCACATGTGGGCAAAGTGATATACACTGCAGTATTATTCACAGTAGCAAAATATGTTCATCAATGGGAGATTAAAGAACTTTGGTACACCCATACAATGAAAAACTATCTATCACTTAAAAAATGCATAAGGGGCACCTGGTGGCTCAGTGGATCTCTGCCTTTGGCTCAGGTCGTGATCTCAGGGTCCTGGGATCAAGCCCCACATCGGGCTCTCTGCTCAGCGGGGAGTCTGCTTGCCCCTCTCTATCTCTGCCTGCCTCTCTGCCTACTTTTGATCTTTCTCTGTCAAATAAATAAAATCTTAAAAAAATACATAAGACCTCTTGATGTGCTGTTATGAAAAGAGCTCCAAGAGATATTTGCAAAAAGAAAATGCAGAAAACTCTGTATAGTATGCCAACCTGGTAATCTGTCCAGTTATTTGCTAAGTAACTCTATGTAACAAAGTCCATGTGGTGTATGTTGCTAATGATTACAGGAGCTTGGGAAATGACCTACTTGTGCAGAGCCCAGACCCTTGACATATAAAAACTGTGAGGTAGTAAATGTATGTTGTTGAAGTTACTAAAATGTGGTCGTTTATTATGTACCCCCCAAAACTAACACAGATTATGGTACCAGAAATGGGATGATTCTATGGTGCCTACTTGAGGGTTCAGGAGAAACTGTAGAACCAGATAGTGGGCACATACTGGAAGAATTTTGAGAAGAATAGTATAGAAAGCCTAGAACACCAACTATCTGTTACTTTGTTACACAGCAGTAGAAAACTAAAATACTCTGGATTACTAACATTCCACTTCTCATTGGTAAGGAGTTCAGTAATGCATTTCTATCTAAGGACATGACTCAATCAGTCCTCCGATCCTCTTTGAGGACCCATTTTCTAGGACCATTCGTAGGACATATTTCTATATTTTTCAGAGTCTAGTCAGGAGAAAGAAACCACACCATTTACTTCAACAAAAAGAACTCAATATAAAGGATTGTTAACTAGGCATAAAGTTGTTAACTACGCAGCAGAAAAGGTAAAACCTGAATGCTTAGGTTATCAGAGAAATAGCCATTCCTCTTCAAGCTGTGGAAGCAAAATAAAGGAATTATTAAAATTTAAAAGTTTTGAGGAAGGGTCAAAAGTGGAGGTGAAACTCTCTGAGGAAGGGATATCCCTGGGTTGGTTATGCTGTCTGTCTCTGAGTTCATTTTAATCCTTTTGGATCTAAGGCCCATCCCTTTGAGGAGGAAGAATAAGCTGGCCATTGTTGGTTCCATGAAGGAATGTGATAAGGCTGGTTCTATGAGCGATAGAGAAGTGGCAAACTGGTTTCAGCTTCTGCTGTGGGAAATGAACTGCTGCTTGTCAGAGTGGGAAGTGTTGCCAAGGGCTCTCACAGAACCAGAAGCAGGGAAGGAAGCCAACAGGAAAGAGCAAGTCCCCTTTCCTCTTCCAGCCCCCTAGCATCCTTATTGGAAGATCTTGCTAAGGCGCCAGCTAGCAAAGCAAAATGTGATTTGTTGAGTTCCAGTCATGTATCACAAAGGAGGATAGAGAAGGGTGGTTTGGAGCTGAGAGACAGTAACTTCATAACTAGCCCAGTCACATAGCTTCATGCATTAGATCTGCAAAAGTCAGGAATGAATGTTTCTTTTAATAGTGAGTTAGTAACTTACAGGAAAGGCTCAGGCTTCAAGACCTAAACAGAGTATCCCTATTTTTTGTGTGTCTGTTTGTTTGAGATTTTTCATAGGTACAAACTTTTCCCCTGACTGTAAGACGTGATGCACACTGATCCATAATGGAAGCAGGGGAAGGGGTCAGTTTTCCTTCCAAAGATAAAAATTATGAACATTTCATTTTAGCATGCAGCTGAGTGTCAACTAAAGTTTAGTTCAGTTTTCTTTCTCTTTTCTACAACTCCTTCCCCATCAAAACAAAACAAACAGACAAAAAAGGATTTCTCCCTGTTAGGAAGAACACAGGTGCATTGGGAAGAGGGAAAATAAAAGTTACTCAGAACTAGGCCTAGAGAAAGTCTTTGGAAATTAAGTGTGTGAGAAGTTCTGGGACTTCAGCAGGATTCAAAAAGTTGCAGAGTGGAGGAAATTGAGGATAGTCAATGTGGGTTATGTCCTGGGTCCTATTGATGTTCCTCAGCATTTGGAGGAAAGAATGGAACCTCTTATTAATTTTGTTTGGCTACTTGAGTACTTCCTAATTTTTTTTTTAAGATTTTATTTACTTACTTGACAGAGACACAGCGAGAGAGGGAACACAAACAGCGGGAGTGAGAGAGGGAGAAACAGGCTTTCCGCCAAGCAGGGAGCCCCATGCAGGGCTCGAGCCCAGTACCCTGGGACCATGACCTGAGCTGAAAGCAGGCACTGAAGGACTGAGCCATCCAGGTGCCCTTGAGTACTTCTTTAAATGCAACTCTGTACTTGTACTAGATGATACGGGCCACTGGATTTGGTAGAGTCGCTTAACTTTCTTTTGTTCACAGATGCATTACCTCTCAGCTGAGTTCTCACTTTGTTTATACTTTGACTTTATTTATTTTTTTAAGGTTTCATTTATTTATTTGTTAGAGAGAGCACAAGCAGGAGGAGCGGCAGGTAGAGGGGGAAGCAGGCTCCCTGTTGAACAAGGAGCCTGATGCAGGACTTGATCCCAGGACCCTGGGATCAGGACCTAAGCCAAAGGCTGACACTTAACAGACTTGAACCACCCAGGCGTTCCTATACCTTAACTTTAACTGTTCAGGACAGGTTATTTTACCTTCACATGTTCCTACAAATTCTCATATGGTTTATATACTTCTTTGGAGAGAACCAAAATTGGTTTTACAAACAATATCTTGGGTGAGATAGGCAGGGGTGGTGTTAGCTCCTCTGAGGAAGCCAGTGCCCCATTTTGACATCTGCCTCAGTTTTTTTCCACAGTGCCGCAATCAAGGTGTCAGCCAGGAGGCAGTCATTTCAAGGCTTGGCTGGAAGGAATCCCTTTCAAGATCAGTGTCGTCATTGTTGGCAGGATTTCATTCCTCTCTGACTGTTGGACCAGGGCCCTGGTGGCTGGAGGCTTCCCTTGGTTCCTCGTCATTGGGCTTTTCTATAGAACATTTCCAAGTATGGCACTGGTGTTATCAGAGTAAGCAAGCAAGACGGCAAGAGAAAATCAGAAATTTGGATTACTCTTTTTTGGCTTCTGCTTTTCTTTAATGCTCCAGAAAACCTCCTTCATGTTCTATTGTATATTTTCTTCTAACACCTTTACAAAGTACTGTTTTTAAAGCTTTTGAGTACAAATGTGTGTGTGTGTGTGTGTGTGTGTGTGTTTGAATACAAATGTGTGTTGTGTGCTGTGTGTGTTGTGTGTTATAACGAGGTCGGTTGTTTGAGAAGGTAAAGAACATGCTTCTTCTCCATTCCTGATGTGCCCTTCCATGTGGGGATGTATTTACTTGACACTCCTCGTGCTTTCTGTCTCTTGTTTTGATTCTCCCCAGAAAAGAAGGAATGACCCAACAGATTGGTGAGACTGGTAAGTGTAAACTGACCAAGTTCAGCTCAACCATACCCTCTTCCTCTTGGGAGCAAACTACCCAACAGAACCATAAATTCTCCCCTTTTCCTCCATTCCCTCTGTTTACTGGGAAGGATGCTAGGGGAACCATGGAGGAACACTATAGTATTCCAGTTCTGGGTGCCTAAGTCCTTTTAATTCTTGGATTCCATGTTTGGAATTCTACCTGCTTGCAGATAGAAACAATTTTTCCAGTATTAGCTTTATTGCTAACAAATGTGGTATTGTCATTTTCTATCTGACATATTCATCTGTCTTATTCCTCAATTATTCCTAACATGACTAAGGAAAACATGGATGTCTTCAGTTGGGCTCCTCAAGTCCCAATGTTTAATTTATCTCCTTTTAAGTCTCACAACCATTTTGTGAGGTAGTCTGGTTGCATTTTCACACCTCATTTATAGATGAGGAAACTAAGACCTAAAGGAGGAAAGCTCATAGTTTACTAGAATGCTTTTCCCCCCGGAACCACAATAGGGGGAGTCGGCAGCCAGAGAGGCAACTGCAATCCTAAGTAAAGGCCAAAGAACCTTACTCTGGAGGAATAAGTAAGCAATCTAGGACAGGAAGTACCGCATTTGGCAGCATGGTTATTTGTGTTATGCTTTTCTCCTTTCATTGTCTATTGCTTACTTTACTGAATAACACATTTTAAAGAAGTCAACAGAAAAATATTAGGACTGGACACATTCCTGAAGTGACTCCTGGTCCTACCAAAACAGCCCTCCCTACAGGCCTTCAGATGCTATACTGTACTGCTGGTTCTCTCTCAAGCCAAAAAACAAGGTCACATCAGGGGAAAATCGAGACAAAGTTTGGAGAAGTAATATTAGAGTTTCCTGTTAACTGGAGCTTTCAAAATAACAGGTGGGCTGAGGAGAAGGAAACAATGACTGTCTCATCCACTGCCCCATGACCTCCATGAGACCACCCATTTCTAGCAGAGGCAGTGGGGCGAGTAGTCCTTTTTTTCCCTAAGCGTTTGACTCTTTTTAAAATTTAAATTCAATTAACTAACATATAATGTATTATTTGTTTCAGGGGTACAGGTCTGTGAATTGCTTCTTGACCTGTTCAGTATTCTGTCTGATTTCAAGTGAGAGATAACTGGTCTCAGAAACTCTGTTAGTTCTGCGTTTCTTAGGTTTTGGGGTTTTTTGCATTTGAAGCAAAGGAGCAGTTACTTGGCCTTTAGCAGTTTCAACTGCATACGTATTTGTATTACAACTTTCTTTCTCTAGCTTTCTGTTGCTTTACTTTGATTGGAGAAAGTCTTGACATTTTCTTCTCTTTTCTGAGACATCTCCGCTAAATGAATGATTTTTTTTCCTCCAAGACTGTGCTTTTGCTCCTGTCTCCTTGATAATCCTGCTGTCTCATGTTGAACAACGTGGAGGAAAATATGATAGCTCAGCTCTTTTGCCTCTTTCCTTTGAGTATATTGTCAACTCCAAGCACCTAAATCCCTCTGTCCTTTCCATTAACCTGCATCTTGGTCATTTAAACTCCATTACCATATTATTTCAGTAGTGAACTACACAATCATGTATCATAAACTTTTTTTACTGATAAAAATATGGTGTATGGGATGTTCCCCCCTCTATAATACAAAGGAATTAGGAAGAGAAAGAAAATCTAATCAGTTTGTGTGACCAACGAACACATCGGTCACCACCTCGGTGGTGGTCATTGATCAATTTTGAGCAGGTCATGGCAATGCTAATGTTAAATGGTGTTTTGTTTTGTTTTGTTTTTTAATATTTTATTTATTTATTTGACAGAGAGAGATCACAAGTAGGCAGAGAGGCAGACAGAGAGAGAGAGAGGAGAAAGCAGGCTCCCTGCCAAGCAGAGAGCCCGATGCGGGACTCGATCCCAGGACCCTGAGATCACTACCTGAGCCGAAGGCAGAGGCTTATTAACCCACTGAGCCACCCAGGCGCCCCTTAAATGGTGTTTTAATATTGCCCTAGCCTAGTGGGTTTCAGGGTCTTTCAGTTCCTTCTTCTCTAACAAGTGTAGGTATATATAAGAAGTTCCCACTCATCCAGGTTTCTAGCCACACACACCACACCCCTTTCCTGGACTTCCATATGCCCTGGGTAATTTAATGTCGGGGGTTGGGGGTGGTTGTTCAGAAGTTGTTATCAGAGACCATTTGAACAATTCCCTAAATGGGGCTTGAGACGTATGGCACAACCATATGATGACTATTGTTCTTTTCTTTTTAATTGCGGTATGACTGACAAGCAAGAAGCAGTACATATTTAACTTAAACAATTTGATGAGTTTAAAGATAAGTATATGCCCATGAAACCATTACCTCAATCTACGCATTAAACATATCCATCACCTCTAAGTTTCCTTCTGTTCTCTTTATTATTATTATTATTTTAATCACTTATTTTTTTTACAAGAACAGTTAACATAAGATTTACCCTCTTAGCAAATTTTAATGAAGACTGTTCTAAAGGCATGACAGGATTGCCCTTGTAAATAAAACCACATTTCTGTACGTATGGAACATCCTATCTCCCTTTGCTTTTTTTCCTTGTTAGACTTAGGGAAATTTACCCCTTTTTCTTTTTGTTTTCTTGGGTTCTGTCTTTCAAAGTGTTGTTTCTCTCTAGGTAGTCCCTGAAACCTAGAACCCTGATCATCACTAACAGAATAATGAATCTCCCTTTTCTTGAAAACTATAAAGTGTGGCTGGTGGCCTAATCTATAAATCTTTGAAGGTTATGCTTCAAATCTGTGAAGCATAAATATTTGAATTTCATTTTTCTCGTGGATTAAGGGGAAAAATATAAAAATTACATTTTTGTACTTAAAACAATCTAAATACCCATGCTGAGGAGAGAAAAACTCTCTAATGGCCTGAATATAAAGGAAACCATTTTGGATTTCTTGCTAAGTCGAAATGACTGTACCTAAACTTTGTTTAACCCAAAAGCCTCATTTATGGCCTGCCAAGTTTTGTAAATGAGTAGCTTAAAGGAAAATCATCTTGTCCTTAAGGTGTTGATTAATGCTCCTATTCTTTGTGTTCCTTGGTGTTAAAACTCATGACTCCTACCTATATGTTAATTTACAATTTTTTGTGCCTTTAAGAGGTATAAAAAAGTATATGCTCCGTAAAAACTGTTCATTCTCTGGAACACTTACTTCCCTGTTAAGAATGTGTTTCCTAGGGAGTTGTCCTAACTTGGACTCAAATAAAACTCTCTTTGTTTCTTTTAGAGATTCTAGAAGGTTTGTTCATTTTGCATTGACAATATTGTAGGGGAGGAGACAAAATTTTTCCCTCTACTCTTCTAGGTTTTCTAATAAGGCTCTGCAAATCAGACTGATAAAAGACCAATTATGGCCAGAAGAACAGAAGTTCACTGACGCTGTACCTAGATGTGGGAGAACTCAGTGATGCATCACTCAAAGGGGATAGTTTGACCTTGAGTTTACATAGCATCTTTTTTTTTTTAAATTTTATTTATTTACTTGACAGACAGAGATCACAATTAGACAGAGAGGCAGGCAGAGAGAGAGAGAGAGGAGGAAACAGGCTCCCTGCCAAGCAGAGAGCCCGAAGCGGGGCTCGATCCCAGGACCCTGAGATCATGACCTGAGCCGAAGGCAGAGGCTCTAACCCACTGAACCACCTAGGTGCCCCAAGTTTACATAGCATCTTAACAAAAGAATGGTAAATTTTTAGAGAGATGATAAAAACAAAAAAATTAAATTTCTAGAATGCCAAATTGTGGGAAGGTAAATATTGGGGGAGCCAAGGGAGGACAAGAACTAGTACACAGGGGCACCTGGGTGGCTCAGTCAGTTAAGTGTCTGCCTTCAGCTCAGTTCATGATCCCAGGGTCCTGGATCGAGCCCCACATTGAACTCTCTGCTCAGCAGGGAGCCTGTTTCTTCCTCTCCTTCTGCCTACCACTGCCCCTGCCTATGTGTGCACATGTGCATTCTCTCTCTCTCTACCAAATAAATAAATAAAATCTTTAAAAAAAAAACCAACTAGTTCATAAAATTTGTTATGTAGATTCCTGTACAGACTCTGGGCAGATAAGAGTCTAGAGTTGTCTCTGATGATTGACTTGTGTCCTTCTTGATAGAGAGGAGTGATAATGTGATATAATAAGAAACATAATACTTGGTTCATGGTTCCTCAAACCCTTGTAATTTCCTAGTTATTAGAGCAATGGAAAATCTTTTATTATAATATTTGGTCTTTTGTCCTCAAATAGCTCCAGAGTGATTAAGGTAAAAGTGTCTTTTCTTACAAGCCCCTTCAATGACACCTGAATTTATTTTAATAAGGTGACTTTTGGAAAGTTCCTAGATAACAACAGGATGGGGACTGATTGCCCACAGGAACCAACCTTGTGACTAGAGGGTTGGAAATTTCAGCCCCATCTCCTGACCTAGAGTGAGTAGAGAGGAGATGGGGGTTCAACCAATTACAGATAGCCAATGATTTCCTCAGTGATGCATGTGTAACAAAGCCTCTATAAAAATCCTAAATGAGGAGGTTCGGAGCTTCCATGTTGGTAAGTACATGGAGGTGTTAAAAGAGTGGCTTACCTGGACAGGGCATCAGAGTTCAACCCCTCCTCACATAACTTGCCTCATGGTTCTCTTCCACTGGGTTATTCCTGAGATACAACCTTTTCGAATAAACCAATAATCTAGCAAGTAAACTATTTTTCTGAGTTCTGTGAGCCATATTAGCAAAAGATCTAACCTAAGGAGGGACTGTGGGAATCTTCAATGTGTAGCTTGTTGGTCAGAAGTCCAGGTGACAACCTGGACTTGTGATTAATGTTGGAAGAAGGGCAGTCCTATGGGACCAACCCCTTAACCTGTGGGATCTGAAGCTATCTCCAGGTAATTTCAGAATTCAGTTAAATTGTAGGACACCCAGCTGGTGTTTGAGAATGGCTCGGTGGGGAAACTTCTCACAGATCTGGTGTCAGAGTGTTCTGAAATTAGAGTTTAAGAGCAAAAATGAAAACTAAGTGTGTTTTCTTTTCAAGGAGGGGGGAAACTTTTATAAATTTATGTCCTGCTTTTAGATACATGAGGGAGAACAGAGAGCTATTCTTGTATTTCTCATTTCCCTTTGGCTCAAAATAATCCTTATGCCTATGTGGAATATTTGGGGGTGGCCTATTTTTCTACCCTCCAATACCTTGCCACATGATATTTCAAGGTTCATCAGAACCTGTGGATTCTATTAATTCAGAGCTCTGAATTTGGTATACTCAGATCTCAGTATTATAAATACTGAGTTTTTGGTATACTCAGATCTCAGTATTATAAATGTTTTTAAAAAGTCTATTCCAGCTTTTAGACTAGTGACTTTATAAAAGATAATATTCTTGCACTGTTAGATGGACCCAAACATTACCTATGCTTGAGTGAAGCTTGCTAGAGGCTGGAATTAAAAGACAGTTTTACTAGTTATATGCTAATATTCATCATTCCAGGAAAGCTGTGCCTTCTCACTTAACACACACAATTTGGTTTCAGATCAGCTTAAACTTATCAGAAAGGTCTGTACTCCAGTTACAGAAACTTAAACCATGATTCACACGCAAAATATCAGAATTCTGGGTTTTCAAAAATGGTGATTTAATTGGGTGCCCCCAATGGGTATTCATCTTCATCCATTGAGACCTCCCAATATGGGGCAGTAATTGGGTGGAAACCAGTAGTATAGGCAGTGAAAGAATCCACCTGAGACAGAACAAAGGAGATAAAAGTTTATCGAATACACTGCAAGGGAGCTGTAGGCAGGACACCTGAGGAGAAGCGGTGGGTGGGGGCCGGTTTTTTAAAGGGGAAGAGGAGGTAGGGTGACATATGGAAAGTTCCATATTTGGGGAACTGTGCCTAGTTGGAAGTAGCCCATTGGTCAGTTGGGGCCTGTGGGTATTTTGAGGTAGGTCACTTGATGGACTTGTCTGTATTCAGCCAATTGGTCACTGCGGCCCTTTCTGCATTCCATTGTGCAAGTCTGTTTGCCTACAAGTGGCCTCCACCAAGTAGTTCTGCAGTGTATCAAGACCTGTGATGTCACTGAACTGATAGCAATTAAGCAGTGGGAAATACCTGTGTCTGAAATTTCTTTTTGAATAATCCACCTGTTTGATTTGTGTTTGAATAGCTGCATTTCCTTGAACAACAAAGTGAAGACAGTGAAGTATGATCTCGATCCTCTAGGATCTCCACTGATTTGGTTTCTTAAAGCCCTTCCACTTCAAAAAGTCTTGAGTTTAGAAGACTATAGACTATGGCGTTGGACCAGGCAGCACACCTAGTCTCCTTCTAATCTCTCCTTCCCCCACTCTCTGTGACTTGGGGCAAGCTACTTGACTTCTTTAGGCCCCTTTCTTTGCCTATAAAATCAGATGATTTACCTTGAAGAAATGTTATTAGGTTGAATGTGTGTATAATAACTGGCATGTTCTCACTCAATAATTTGAGATGACCATAACTGTATCTTAGAGCATTCCCAGAAAATACCTTCTAGGTTTTCTACAATCTAGCCATCTGACAGCTTGCAGACAAATTATACATACACTCTTTGCTGCAACTTCTTTCAGAATATGCCATTCAGTGGTAAGCCCAGAATGGGAGCATAAACTATTTATCCTGTAGGTTCAAGAAAGTCGTGGTATAGTAGAGCAGAGGGCCATGAGAATGGCAGAAGTTCCAGGGAAAAAACTCATCTTCAGCCTAAGGAGTTAGAGCATCAGAGCTTGGTCTGAAAATACAGGGCCTTTGGGAAGGGGCAGTTCTGAAGTCAGCAGGATATGCACTGACCTTACCTTTTCCAAAGACTTGAAGAAAAGTTAAGACGGAAAAAAAAATTCGGTGTCACTTTAACCTCAGGGCTATTCTGGAATGCCTGAAATATAAGGAGGGGAAATGTCGAAGACAGAAGACATGCCATCCGGCGTTAAAGGATCTGTACAGTCAACACCTGGAACCTAAGAAGGCCTCAGAAAGCTGGAGTGGAACCACATGGTGGCAGGCAAAGTCAAGTAATGACCTAGGATTCGTCAGTCAACAGCACAGGCAAATAAAGAGAATAGTGAGGCACCCCAGATGATTCCCTGTATAATTTATGAAATTATATTGGTCTTGGACTGATATCCAAGTGTCAATCCCCCAGTTTACCAGGGACTGGAGCAGTGGGCTCCTGTTAGAAATTTTTTTAGTGCTTCTCTTACCTGGTGTCACTTGGAGAAGATGGGTTTCATCATCAGCTGGCACCAGACAAATGTACAAAAACAGATAAGCCTGTCAGAGCCACTTCCTTTATGATGCAATATATTTGACATGCAAATGTCACAAACTGTGCAAAATGAATGGCGCAATGGCAGCTTGAACACCTGATTTCACTGTGACCTGAATAAATGTTGAAATTTAAAGACTATATATTGCTTATTCTCTTCCACAGCTTTTGTATTTAGTTTAGAGTTTCCTACAAAGTCATAGGAGATGCTTACTAAAAATACAGGTTATCCAACTCTTCTCCTAGGTGATTAGGCCTTACTAATTGACGTATGAAAACAATTTATACGTTTTAAGTGCTTTACTACAAACTAACATTTGTGTTGCAACTGAGATAGGCCCTACAAGCAGCACTAATACAAGGCACCAGGAACTCAGTGAAAGGGCACCAGAAAAACACCATCATCCACTTTCACACTCTGTTCAAAGACTTAAAATTGCCTTCAGTCATGTGAGGTCTTAACATGGGAAGAAGGAGACAGAGAATGTCCCTTTTCCCTCTTTGTTCCAGGGTAGAATGGCTCATCATTCTCTTCATCTTTTGTTGACTGATGTATCAAAAATCTCATTGGCATTTCTGCCATGGGTTCATTAAACCTCTATTTAGTCCAGACTTGGGGCACTTGATTATCACAGGACCCCTTCCTAAAGAGGCCAATGGAGGGGTGTACGTTTTCATGTCTCCAGGGAGATCTAAGCCAGAACAAGTAGAAACTCAGTCTCCATGGTCATCAGGATCCACCGCTTGGAACAAAGAGGCTCCTAATGCGTTCAGCTTGACCAAGATTCATTTTAAGCCTATAGCACCCCAAACTAGGTTCAGGAGACCAGAAAAATAACACCCCCTCACTTCTTATCTCCACCAGTCACCTGCCATAGAAACATCGTTGTCCTGTATCTTGTAGTGCCGGTGTCCCTTGTGGGTGGATGTGTGGGCCTATTTGGGTCACACTTAACTTTTCAGGGCTTAAAGCTTCTCAGACTGTAGTGTGCTCAACAATATGTTAGGAGTTGGGTGCCTGGGTGGCTCAGTGGGTTAAGCCTCTGCCTTTAGCTCAGGTCATGATCTCAGGGTCCTGGGATCGAGGCCTGCATCGGGCTCTCTGCTCAGCGGGGAGCCTGCTTCGCCCTCCCCCTCTGCCTGCCTCTCTGCCTACTTGTGATCTCTCTCTCTGTGTCAAATAAATATAAATAAAATCTTTAAACCCCCCCCCCAAAAAAAAACAATATAATAGGAGAGAGTTGTATAATACGCACTTTCCTGAAACTCCCCACCAGATGTTCACTTCCTAGGTAGGAAGGGGCCTGAGTAAAATTTGTGTTTTTAAAAAAGTGGCCCAGCTAATTTGGATGCACGGTATCAGTGGATCTCACATAGAGAAATACAGGCCTGAATGCCCATGGGTAAGTCTAAGTAAAAAAACCACATGAGAGTTTTATGACATAATTCAGAAGGCAGAGTAGGAAAGATTAGAATTCCAAAGATTTTGAAAGCAACTGCAGTATGGTTCTCAAAATTTTTGCTTGAAACCAACTGTAGGAAAAGGACACTCTCCCCATCATCATAATGTATATATAAAAAAACACAGAAATATACATAGCATTCTTATGAGACACACTGCATCGTTTTTCTATTCTATTTTCAGCAGTTGCCCCCAGCACGGAATTTTGTCTACATAGCTTTGTCTGGTTGTCTTTCCAACTTCACATGGCCTGGCCGTTTGAGTCCTTTTCAGGCTTTACCAAGATTCCTTATGGAATGGACAACACCCTTTTCCATTTCAACGTATGTTCTGAGATGGGCCCCTCATGCTTTCCAGTGAGTACCCATTGGCTGTTTTGGGGCTTTCTCGTTCTCAGGGGTGTGAGACACCCGCTGTTTCCCTGGGCTTTCTCCTGTACAGATCCTGTGACTGCACAGCTCTTACAAACATGGGTGTTTATCTTCACCTATTGTGTTTTCTGGTCTGTGGAGAGACCTTCCCATTTGGTTGACTGGTAAATGTTATCTGTGAATTTTTGGTTTTCTGTCTTTATGTGGGAATTTGGAGGATTACATTAATTAATTGGGATTAAAAAACTGTGCCACTGCCACTTCACCTTGTACAATGTCATACGATCTGTGTATCTTTGAGCAATGTATTTTGAATAGTTTTGGCTTTTCCTTTGGAAGATATATAAATAAGCATGTTCTTGCCGTACCTTACTCTTTGGCCACACTTTATGTTTCTGAGTTATTTATGTCTTATAACTGCTTATTCATTCATTTTTGCTGCTATAGTTATTATATGGCTATTTCACAATTTATTTATCCATTCTCCTGTCAATAACTTTCCCCACTTTCTGCTAATTACTAATGAGGCTTTGGTGAATATTCTGTACTTGTCTTCTAATGAACATTTGTAAGATTTCTGAGGAAATACACCCGGGTAGATATGAACTGAATGACAGATGAAGTTGAGCATCTTTTTATGTGTTTACCCACCAGTCAGTTTCTTCTTGTGTGAAATGCCTGTTCACGACCTTTGCACATTTTTCTATGGCATTGCTTGATTTTGTTCTTATTGTTATAGAAGAGTTCTTTATATATTCTGGATTTTAATAATTTCCTGGTTATATATTCTACGTATGTTGTTTTTCTGGTTTGTGCATTGCTGTTTTTTCAAACAGCAATTTTTCTCTCCTTGTCTTTTCAAAGAACACAATTCTTAATTTCTGTGTCGTTTTATCAACCTTTTCTTTATGAATTTTGCTTTTTATGTCTTGTTTATGAAATCCTTTCCTACCTTTAGATTATAAAGATGTTCTACATTTTCTTCAAAACATTTTCAAACTTGGCTTTTTCATTGATACATATGGAAGTGATTTTTGTGTATAATTTGAGGTATGGATTTAAATTTGTATTTTTTACACAAGTAACTGTACCAATGCCATTTCTTAAATATTTCCTTCTTTCCGTATTGATCGGCGTTGCCAAGCATTTTCATACATGCATGATCTGTTTATGGAGTTCCCATTTTCTTTAACTGAGCTATTTGTCTATCTCTGCTCCAGTGGATCATGCTATTTTAACTAATAGAGCTTTAAAATACATTTGGATGGCTGATAGGGCAAATCCCCCCTATCCCCAGCCCCATTTTTGCTGCCTATCACCTTAACACCTCAAGAATTCATCAGTAATGCCTCTATTGCCCTCTCCCACAAGCCAAATTGGAACAAAAAAGATCCCAGGTTGCAGAACTAGGTTTCTGAACTCATGTGGAACTCAGCCCAGCCTCACATGTTGATAGTCTTAAGCAGAAACTAGTCTCTTCTATGTGCATGGAAATGTTAATACTATTATCTTGTCTTTGTGGATTTTTCCTACGAGTGAAAGCATCTTCGTAAATAATTGTTAATTGATTGTTGAGAAATGTCTATGAAAGTTTCAGGGACTGGATTAATCTCTACCCAATTTGTAGCTAGAAAGTTAAAGCAAAGAGAAGTTAGAGAAAGTTTCTTAGGTAAGAGAGTTAAGGGGCTGAAGGACCCAAGGTGCCTGATCTCAGGTCATCTCTTCCTTGTTACTGGATAATGTTGAGAGAATGTCCCCATATATTGTAAACATTAGAATGCAAATTACTTTTAGGAATGTGTCACCAGCTTTCTAGGAGAGAGCTGTCTTTGATAGGACTCAAGTTTTGGTTAGGACTAGAGGGGTTGCAACCATGTTTTCTTTATCTAAAAGACATCCAAAGATTGAAAGTCAGACCTTCTTTTCTGTCATTCATCAGCTACTACTCATTACCTATCTAGGTCCAGAACTTTAGTGAAAGTGAGATGGGAGAGGTAATGGAGCAAGTCAAAGGGGATAAAAATGGCAAAGATCTTTGGGGAAATGTATATTCCTGGAAACTTCTATTCCTTATAGATGCCATTCTCCTCAAGTTCTTCCTTTTTTCTTTTAGAGGTTTTTACACTGCTCTATTACTGTTGATGATAATGCCAATTATATAATGCAGTAATAAATGTCCAGTTCACAGCGGGCTAGATGAGGAGAGGCCAGCTATATATTTTTTTTTAATTTAAATTTTATTTTTTATAAACATATAATATATTTTTATCCCCAGGGGTACAGGTCTGCGAATCGCCAGGTTTACACACTTCACAGCACTCACCATAGCACATACCCTCCCCAATGTCCATAACCCAACCCCCTCCCAACCCCCCTCCCCCCATCAACCCTCAGTTTGTTTTGTGAGATTGAGAGTCACTTATGGTTTGTCTCCCTCCCAATCCCATCTTGTTTCATTTACTCTTCTCCTACCCCCTTAACCCCCCATGTTGCATCTCCTCTCTCTCATATCAGGGAGATCATATGATAGTTGTCTTTCTCCGATTGACTTATTTCTCTAAGCATGATACCCTCTAGTTCCATCCACGTCGTCGCAAATGGCAAGATTTCATTTCTTTTGATGGCTGCATAGTATTCCATTGTGTATATATACCACATCTTTATCCATTCGTCTGTTGATGGACATCTAGGTTCTTTCCATAGTTTGGCTATTGTAGACATTGCTGCTATAAACATTCGGGTGCATGTGCCCCTTCAGATCACTACGTTTGTATCTTTAGGATAAATACCCAGCAGTGCAATTGCTGGGTCATAGGGTAGTTCTATTTTCAACATTTTGAGGAACCTCCATGCTGTTTTCCAGAGTGGTTGCACCAGCTTGCATTCCCACCAACAGTGTAGGAGGGTTCCCCTTTCTCCGCATCCTCGCCAGCATCTGTCATTTCCTGACTTGTTAATTTTAGCCATTCTGACTGGTGTGAGGTGATATCTCATTGTGGTTTTGATTTGTATTTCTCTGATGCCGAGTGATGTGGAGCACTTTTTCATGTGTCTGTTGAGGCCAGCTATATTTTATCCTAAGTGTTTGCATACACACCCATGTATCAAAAGTTATATAATCACCAGAGAGATTATTTTGTCTTGAGAACTTAAGACTTATATTGCTAAGTCAGATTTGCCATTAAAACTTGATCTTTAAATTATGTAAGAAAATGTTTGTCTCATCCTGTCTTAAGATATCCACTAGATGTTGCTAAAGGGCTGTGGAAAAAGCAATCATCATTTTCATCCAAGGCTTCAGTTACGGAATTAAAACTCGAAGAAGCCATAGAGCTATCAGAAATAGTAAGGATAGAACTTAAACACAGAAACAGAAAGTGTATCTTCAAAAGATAGGAAGTAAGTAAGACTGACTAGGGAAGACTGAACTTAAAGGTCACATTGGCATCGTTGAAATTTGTGCATTAGCTTTGTGACATTGTGACATCCAAAAAATTACTTTCTTTTGGTAAAAGTATTATATTAGCATTTAAGCAATTAGGACAATGTAAAAAATTATAATTGGGAAAATAATGACATAGAACTCTACCACTCAGGGTGATTATCTGTTCGCATTTTAGCAAATTTCATACCCTTCCATTTTTTCCCTATACTTCTTTGTTTAACTATAAAGTGTTATTTACATAGTATATATACACATATAATTTTTGTTTAATTATTTAAAATACATATATACTTTTTTGTTTTATTATAAAATATCACATGTATATTATATTTGTTATATATATGTATTTTTATATATACATATATATATATATATCTCATATGGAAGCTGTGAAACATAATAATGGTCAGCTGTGATGAACTACACAGCTGAAGATATAAGACATTACCAGTTCTTTTGAGTTTCCTGTGAACTCTTCCCCACACCACTCATCTGCCTCCCCAGAGAACTGATCAATACCCTGAATTTTCTTTTTAAATTATCCCTTTAGTTTGAGTTTCATCTTATGTCAATGGGTCCTAATCATATACTTTTTCTGTTTGTTTTTAAACTTTGTAAGAATGGGTTCTAAAACCTCGTCCATGTTGGTATGTTCATTTTTCTCAGCCACAAGATATCCTATCACATAATATCCCACAATTTACTTATCTATTCTCCTCCTGATAAACATTAAGGTCTATTCTCCCATGAAGGGATTATTGGGTTGTTTATATTTTGGGTTATTATGAGTAATGTCCATGCGTCCTGATACAGATGTGCAAAAATTTCTCAAGAAACCAAATCCCTGGATTATAGGACACTTGTTCTATGATTTACTCCAAATTATTTTTTGTGTATGTAATGACATGGGGGGCAAGTTTCATTATTTTCTCCCACATGACTATCCAGTTTTTCTAGCACCTTGTGATAAAAAGGTTAGTGCTTCCTCGTTTAATTGACTTGGTGCTTCCACATATTATTAAAACAGTCATGGCATGTTCCCTGACATATGACAACTATCAGTTAAATATAGATAAAGCATAATTAGACTATAGAGCATTGGTTTCTTCTCCCATAATCTGTATTATGAAAAAATGTAAATGTGTGTCCATTAGTTTAAAATATTACACTGTAGACAATGATTACAAAAGGAGAGGTGTGGCACAGTAAAAAGGAAAGCATTAAATGAGATGAAAGAAGATTGAGCAATTTTCCAGAGAGAGAAAGGAGAGAAAGGACATTCTAGGTAGAAAGACGGAATGTCATGGCACAGGCACAGAATGCCATAAAGCTGGAACTAGTTTTTCTGTTGGTCATATGTTCTAACAAAGAAATAAGTAACATGATTTCTTTATGGCAGTTCAAAGTTGAGATCTAGTTAATCATTTTACAAGCCAGCTACATGATTAAAGAAGTAGAAGTCAACCAGTGTTGGCAAGCACTGACTGCGGTGGATTATGTCCAGGCGATGCAACCACAATGAACATAAGCCCGAGTACAGTGGTCATTGTTATGCTTTGTCACCTTTCTCCTTTTGCAATCATTTCACCTGTTTTCTTTCTTGCCTGCCCCCGTTCAGTCCTTTACCTTTCACATGATCTTCCTACTGTAATGTCTACATTGTTGAATGCAGGATTAATTCACTCTCCCCTAAGTAGGGCTCTCAGAGAACTGAGATTTCCCAAATCTATTCTACACATTACTTTTCCTTTCCTGGTTCCCCTGCCCTCAGCTGACCATAAAGTCTGAGCATTCTGGCCCTGGAGTATGGGGGAGACAGAGACGGGGGGAAGGAGGCAGGGAAGTTCTTATAAGGGTGGAGTCAAAGGTGCGCCGGAGCCAGCTTTTACTAGTTTGTAAGAGCCAAGTGTTTTCAGGAATTTGTTAGTTATTAAATATAGTCATTATTAAAAATTTAAGAATATAAACTTACAATTGCATAAATCATTTTAAAATTAAAGGCAATAAATACCCACAACTCATCAGTTCCTCGTTATTCTGTTAGATTTTACCATGGGGCCAGACTCTGCGGTTAACTAAATGAAGTCCAAAGAGGAGAACGAGGAAACAAGAAATAATGTGTAGAGTAAGTTTTGGAGTATTTACACCACAGAAATCTACCAATTCTACTAGTTAGAACTCCCCATTATCCCCTAAAGGGTACGCTGTTAAACATTTAGAGCATTTATTTTTTTTTTTAAGATTTTATTTATTTATTTGACAGACAGAGATCACAAGTAGGCAGAGAGGCAGGCAGAGAGAGAGGAAGGGAAGCAGGCTCCCTGCTGAGCAGAGAGCCCGATTCGGGACTCGATCCCAGGACCCTGAGATCATGACCTGAGCCGAAGGCAGCGGCTTAACCCACTGAGCCACCCAGGCGCCCACATTTAGAGCATTTAGACCCCTCTCTGGGTCTGGCGTTTGTTTAAAGCTGACTCTTTCATAAGCGATTTTGTAATGTTTTCGGAAATCTGATCCTCCACTGGTGATCTCTCTCCTGCAGTTCCCTTGATCTGGGAGTATGTATCCTATTTTGATGATCCCTTTTCCATTCTTGGGAGACAGAACACAGAAGTCCACTTCCACCTTCTCTGCTGAGTTCTCCCTCCAGACTACCCTTTTGA
Organism: Lutra lutra; assembly: GCF_902655055.1. NCBI lineage: Eukaryota > Metazoa > Chordata > Mammalia > Carnivora > Mustelidae > Lutra > Lutra lutra. The sequence goes on along the minus strand of NC_062282.1, from coordinate 102,672,780 downwards.
CAGGATATGACTAGGCTGGTTCTCTCATGAGCATATCCCCTATCTAGCTTGCAAGAAACACCGTGTTCCCAAACAAATATGGGTGGTGTATACTGATTATACCCTGTGATCTACTATCAGAAACAAACATAGCTTCTTACCCATTAGGTTTCTCAGTTTCCTCCGCTGCTTTAATGGACTTCAATATTATAATATACCTTTTTGTCATTTATTGGAATAACAGATGCAATTAGTTATTCTCCAGAAATATTTCATCACAAAATATTAATTATCTATTAGGTTACTATCTTAAATTTCATAGTACTTTTGAAGTGTTTTCGTATCTATTTTGTGCCATTTTAAAGTTGAGCTTCTATCTTAAATTCTGCACTAAGAAAGGGCATACATGAAGTTGTGTCAGCGTATCCCTGTGGCAGTGAATCAACTATAGTGACCAATAAAAAACGATGAGGGTACTGAACTGACATCTAATCCTATGTAAGCTGGCCTTTGTGTGCTCTCACATTTTACAGTTTTTGAGAAAGTTTTGGGTACCCTGATTTTTCTGGTTATGTCTATATCTCATTCACAAACCAGTTCTTTTATTAAAAAAAATTTTTTTTAAGTAAACTCTGGGCCCACCGTGGGGCTTGACCTTAAAACCCCGAGATCAAAAGTTGCATTCTTTACCGATCAAGCCTGCCAAGTGCCCCTTATTCTTAAAACAGTTCTTATTTGTGCCTGAACACCATGTGAATTGCTTGGGTTAATGGACAGCCACACTTTCTAAAAAAATGTTTAAATCTTTGAGTAAATGAAGATTCTTTCGGAAAATATATTTTAAAATACTTGCTATAGAATACACAGTAAAACACTTTATAGAGCTTTATTTGTGGGGAGAATATTACTTGGGTGAAAAAATAGCTGCTGGGTTTACTTTTTTAGAGATTCATGTTGTGTTTGGTTATGCTAAATCAAACCTTCCATGGAAGTCTCACCTTTCATAGTTTTGGGATCTAAAGCAATCTGGATAGGATGTAAATGATACAAAGTAGGCAGAAAAGAATTTGTTTTTAAGATTTTTTTTAATTATTTGAGAGAAAGAGAGAGAATGAAAGAGAGTGAGCAGGAGAGGGGGAAGTGAGGGAGAAGCAGACCCCCTGCTGAGCAGGGAGCCCGATGCTGAACTTGGTCCTGGGACTCCAGGATCATGACCTGAGCTGAGGGCAGTCGCTTGACCAACTGAGCCACCCAGGTGCCGCAGAAAAGAATTTTAATGATAAAAGTAAATATATTGTGCAAGTACAAAGTAATAAGTTTTTTTCCCACCAAAATACACACTTGCAAACAACTTTCATTACATTACACCTTGCATATGCTCTACTTCTTACTTAGTGCTCGTGCCTCGTCTCACACCACTCTCCCCTTACTCCCCAGCTGCAGGCACACAGGCCTCCTTTTTGTTCTTCTAGGTTGTCTCAGAACTTCTGTAATTATGTCCATGCTTTAGGTGTTAGGTCAAAGGTCACCTCCTCAGAGAGGCCATCTCTAATCATATTCTCTATCTTAGCCACCTATTTACTTCTTCCTGGCATGCATCACTCTCTGGATTATCTCATTCACTCATGTAACTCTTTACTCTCTGCTTCATCCAGAAGAAGGCAAGGCCAGTAAGGGAAAGGCCCTTATTCTCAGCCCTCCTTCAGGGCACTGAGCCTTACTAGCATTTGTGGGTTAGTGTACATGCTATTGGATATGATTTGGGAATTTTCCTTCCTAATACAAATTTGAGGTGGTAGAGCTGACATTCTCCTTTTAATTCACCTTTTTTTTTAAAGATTTTATTTTATTTTATTTTATTTTTTAAAAAGATTTTATTTTATTTATTTGACAGACAGAGATCACAAGTAGGTAGAGAGGCAGGCAGAGAGAGAGGAAGGGAAGCAGGCTCCCTGCTGAGCAGAGAGCCCGATGCGGGACTCGATCCCAGGACCCTGAGATCACAACCTGAGCCGAAGGCAGCGGCTTAACCCACTGAGCCACCCAGGCGCCCCTTAATTCACCTTTAAAACAAGCAAAGAATTCCCATATAGGACTTTTTATTTAAAGACTTATAGCCTAAATGGAATCAAGCTATAAAATTTAATTATAGTTCTTAAGGATTAATTGGTTTCATGAATCCTCAAAGATTTAAATTTTGCTCTAATCGAATTTAATTTTATTCTACCTTGTGTTATTTAATTTTTTTTCAAATATTTGTTGGTTTAAAAAGGATATAAGGCTCTTCTCAAGGTTTTTTTTTCTTTCTTTCTTTTTTTTTTTTTTGCTAATTCACTGTATTAGTATTTATATTAACAATCAATTTTCCTTTTCAACTACTTTATTCCCCCCCTTTTCTTAGGGTCTCTCTCTTTTTTTCTTTTTTTTTTTTTTGAATTTTTAAATTTTTTATAAACATATAATGCATTATTAGCCCCAGGGGTTCAGGTCTGTGAATTGCCAGGTTTACACACTTCATAACACTCTCCATAGCACATACCTCCCCCAATGTTCATAACCGTACCACCCTCTCCCTACCCTCCTCCCCCCATCAACCCTCAGTTTGTTTTGTGACAGTAAGAGTCTCTTATGGTTTGTCTCCCTCCCGATGCCATCTTGTTTCATTTATTCTTTTCCTACCCCTCAAACCCCCCATGTTGCCTCTCCACTTCCTCGTATCAGGGAGATCATATGATAGTTGTCTTTCTCTGATTGACTTATTTCGCTAAGCACAATATCCTCTAGTTCCATCCATGTCATCGCAAATGGCAAGATTTCATTTCTTTTGATGGCTGCATAGTATTCCATTGTGTATATATACCACATCTTTATCCATTCGTCTGTTGATGGACATCTAGGTTCTTTCCATAGTTTGGCTATTGTAGACATTGCTGCTATAAACATTCGGGTGCACGTGCCCCTTCGGATCACTACGTTTGTATCTTTAGGGTAAATACCCAGTAGTGCAATTGCTGGGTCATGAGGTAGCTCTATTTTCAACTTTTTAAGGAATCTCCATGCTGTTTTCCAGAGTGATTGCACCAGCTTGCATTCCCACCAACAGTGTAGGAGGGTTCCCCTTTCTCCGTATCTTGGGGTCTCTTTAAATGTAAAAGCATTCTCATTCCCTCTTCTTTTTAAAATCCCATGATATTTAATTGTTGAAAGAAATCTGGTCATTTGTCCTATAGAATTTCCCACATCTTAGGTTTGGTAAATTTCATCTTCATGGTGTTAGTATATTCCTCTGTCCTCTCTCCTTGCATATGAATAACTGATAGTTAGATACAGTAATTAGATTCAGGTTTTTCTCTTTTTTTTTTTTTTAACTTAGGCTACTTCATAAGGAAGTGTCATTTATTCCTATAGTATTGTGCCAGGAGGTACATATTTGGTTGTCTCACTTTTAGTGATGTTAAGATTATCAATGGACTAAGTGTTTTCATCCTGACTTGTCTATTATAAAATGTTCCATTCCTTTTACGTAGGAAATTAGGAATGATTTAAACATGGAAGGTGTAGGTTTCCCTACATGTGCTTCTGGGTACAGGTCTGTGAATCACCAGTCTTACACAATTCACGGCACTCACCATAGCACATACCCTCTCCAATGTCTATAACCCAGCCACCTTATCCCTCCCCCTGCCATCCCCCAGCAACCCTCAGTTTGTTTCCTGAGATTAAGAGTCTCTTATGGTTTATCTGCCTCCTGATCCCATCTTGTTCCATTTTTTCCTTCCCTACCCCCACGAACCCCTGCCCTGCCTCTCAAATTCCTCACATCAGAGATATCATATGAAATTGTCTTTCTCTGATTGACTTATTTTGCTCAGCATAACACCCTCTAGTTCCATCCACGTTGTTGCAAATGGCAAGATTTCATATTTTTTGAAGGCTGCATAGTATTCCATTTTATATATATATATATATGTATATGTATATATATATATACCACATCTTCTTTATCCATTCATCTGTTGATGCACATCTAGGTTCTTTCCACAATTTTGTTCTTTTTTTTTTTTTTTTTTTACTGTTCTGCCTAACTATTGCAGCTATTGCTGACCATTGCCTATATCCATTGTTTTGTGGGTTGCAAAACGATGATTTTCTAATTCTATTGTATCTCTTATATTTGTTAGCTGTGATTTCTCTATAAAGAAAATTTTCCTTGGGGCATCTGGGTCGCTCAGTGGTTTAAGCCTCTGCCTTCCGCTCAGGTCATGATCTCAGGGTCCTGGGATCCAGCCCCACATCAGGCTCTCTGGTCGGCAGGGAGCCTGCTTCTCCTTCTCCCTCTGCCTGCCCTTCTGCCTACTTGTGATCTCTATCTCTCTGTCAAATAAATAAATAAAATCTTAAAAAAAAAAAAAGAAAAGAAAAAGAAAATTTTCCCTAATCAAAACTCTTTGGTCACCTTGAAATATTGATTGTATAGAAACATCAGGATAAATGCTTTATTTCCCACCCTTTATTAATTTTAAAAATAGTAAAACGGTACCTATCAATCTTCTAAATTACCAATTATTATTCTAAAATGAAGAGGTGGATTTTTATACGTTTGATGTGTTTCAATTTATCTGAGTATTTAACTAAACTAATGAATTCAAAAGAAAGCTGAGCTAAATTTCCTCTCAGTGTTGAGTATCCAGGTCATATCATATCTGAAAGGCCTGGGTACTTACAGATGGTTCAATTATATACCCCACTCACCCATTTTACCTGCTTAAATCGGTTTGAATTTTATTTTTTTTCTTGTCATTTGCAACCTAGATTTCTAACAAAGATCAGTCATTGTTCTATCACTGTCCTGCAGTGAAACTTTGAATTTTATAAAAACAAAGAAAGTTTCCTTTAAAATCATGCTGGCGTTTATTTGGATCATCTTTGCTATTTCTTCTTTATGCAATGAATCTTGGCAACTCTCTTGAATAAAATAAAAGAACTAAAGATGCAAAAATAACTGACTCTTATCCACCAAAGGAGAAAGTATTTTAAAAAGGAATCTGAATTTCAGACTTAGGAGTTTTTATACTTAGCTAGAGTTACCAGACGCCTGGAGCAAATCTTTTATTAGTGCAAAGTCGCCTTCTGGTATAGGGCATTTAGAGCCACCCACCAGACTTTTAATGGATATGCACTTTCCATTGCTGGCAATTACTTAACACTTTTAAAGTGGAAACAGAATTAGATGATCAAAAGAGTACGTGAGCAGGAGAGTGAATGGGAATTTGGGGAATGATTTAAACATGGAGGATGTAGGTAGAGAGGTGTGAAAAACACGGAGAGATTTAGTTCTGTGCATATTCATTACTGTTCCACCCCATTTACAAGAGTGGAAATGAGGAATAATCAAACAAATTTAAAAGAAAATCACCAACCAAGTGTTTTAAACAGTAGTGGCTTAAATATAATCCAAATAGTAAGATAATAAGAATGAAAAAGCCACTGCATGTAAAGAAAAGAGCAGTGAAGGGGGGAGTCAGAAAATCCTAGTTCCATCCGTTTATTCAACAAACTTTTAAAGACCCAACACTGCTAGCCGCTGGAGATTTCAAAGTGAATACTAAACACTTGATAGGGGGACAGGGTTCTCATTCTTAAACTACCTCTCTTGGCAAATGGAGTTCACTTGGTTTTGTTTTGGATGTTTGAATTAAAAACTTTCAAATTCACTGAAACACTGAAACACATCAAATATATACACCTCTAGTTCTTCATTCAAAAGTCGTAATTGGCTATTTTTGGATGTTGCTAGACACTATCATTCTAAAAATTTATATAGAAAAAAAGCATTTATTCTCCTTTTCCTACAACAACCTGTATTTCGAGGCAATTCAAGAGTTAATGAGGGGAAAATACGAATAAAAAATACATCAGTTAGATGGGTTGATGATCTATAAACTTAGGATAAACGTTATTTGTCTTGCCTACCTCAAAGGACACTCGAGGAGGGGGTGTCAAAGGAATTAAAGAGAAAGGCAGCACTTGGTGGACTGCAACAAACATTTCTGGTGTTAGGTAACATTCTGGCTTCAGAATGTCAGACTGACAGTGGGGGGCTACTAGATCAGGCAGGAGCTGACAGTTCTTTCCAGGTCTGGGTCTCACAAGCACGAGGCGCACTGCAGGTAAGATGACTTAAGTCTCCCTCCTCCGATGGCGTTAGGAAGGCTCGGACTGCGGTCTTGTCTGTGGCACCGCTGTCTCTCTGGTCCCTACGACTGCAATCGCAGTCACTCGGTCCAGCGAACCAATCTGCAAGAACGCTCAGAAAGCGAATGCAGCAGGGACCACGCCCCAGGTGGCGGGGAAACCCTAAGAGAGCCGGCGCTCCGCCAGTCACTTCCGGCCACCGGCGTCATGGGGCGGGGCCACACGCGGCTGCGCCGTGCGATGTGTGGCGCGCGGCTCCCACTGCCCGAGGCGTGCTGTGACGGGGCCAAGCGGGACCGAGTCCCCGACGACGACCGTCGCTGCAGTTCTGTGCCCTCAGCCTTCTGTACCAGGCCCGCCTCCCGCCTCGAATTTCGTTTTTCAATCACAGTTTCCCCAGACCTTCGGAGTGCCCTTTCCTTTCGCTGGAAGCGGGGCGTTGGAGGAGGATAAAAAAGGTTCCGGGTGCGAAGCGAAGATGGAGGAAGGCGCCCAGACCCCAGACTGGGACAGCGATGAAACGATGATTGACGAGTCGGTGACGGAGAGCGACCTGGATGAAGAGGAGCTTCCCTGGAGAAGGTGACCACAGTTAGCGCCAGCCCTTGGACAGTGAGCCCGCCATTCTGCTGGGTAATGGCAGTGGGGTGGCCCTCGGAGATTTGCGTAGAAATTACCAGATGAATGTACAATGGCAGGCGGAATTCGAGTCTTGTGAGGCAGCTAGGCCTGAGCTAAGAACTTGTAAACAAAACACAATCCCCCTCAGCCTCCAGTTTAGGACAAAATGAGCTTTCTGGTAGATGGCTTTGTGGCATCTAAAAAGAGGAAAAAGGAACAAACAGAAACAAACTTAGCCTGAGTCCAAGTCCTTTTGTACCGGCAAACAAGTTTTGGGTCTAAATTTCTGAAATGCATTTTGCTTAAGCAACTGGAAGTGCTGATCTAGGAGATGGTTAACAATTTCAGGAAAAGAATGTGTGATGGGAGAACCATTTACTGCTAAACTGGAAACTAATACTTTTTAAGAATAAAAAAAGATGATAGTTCAGTTTATCAAAACCTTGAACATCTCTAGTTCTCTGTGCTCCATCCAGGGGAACTATATAAGAGATGAGGCCATTGCCTTTGAGAAACCTACAGGCGAGGGAGGTCGCATAAATAGATAATTAATTTTTTTTAAATAACCAGGTAATTGAAATAAAATGCGATAATCCAGGGATGGAAGTATGCTTTGGCTGGTTTAGGATCCAGATAGTCTTTAGAGATTCGTGGGGTTGACTTACGAATAGAGGCTTTAAGGTGGGTTAAGAATTAGGCAGATGAAGAAGAGGTGTTCTAGGCTGAGGGAAATGCATGGGTAAGGGTGGGGGGGACATAGCATTATGTTGTGTGCTGTAATGTACAAATAGTTCATTCTTACTGAAGTGAAGTGTTAAATGGTGAGATGGGGAGTGATGGAAGATGAGCCTGGAGAGGAAGGTAGGGTGAGGTAATATAAAGCCTCATATATCCTGTGAGTGTGTTTGTAAAATGTTAAGTGGAAGAGAAGCATAATCAGATTTTTGTTCACTCAAGCATGCCCTAGAGCAGAGCTTTTTAAATTTTAATGCCCTTATAAAGTCACTTCTGAATCCCATTAAAATGTGGAGTCCAACTCAGGAGTTCTATGGTGGGATCTGAAATTCTGCATTTCTAGCAAACTTCCAGGTTAAAGTTGGAATTGTTTAGAGCAGAGATGATGATACCCAGGTTTTCGCTCATTTATATATACACACAGTAATATTTGCTGTTGGTGTACAGGGAGCATTTCTGGCTAATACATTGAGTCTTAAAACAACCACCACAGTCATATCCACATGCTGGTTCATATGACCAGAAAGACATTTCTCTGAGCTTTCTTACTTCACAACAGTCCCTTGCAACTAAGGCCACCTTAGTGGGAAAAGGGAAAAGTGTTAAGAGAGAAGAAAATAAGAGAGATGCTCTCCATACTCTTGAGCATGTGGTTCCTCTGGCAAGAGAGGCAGGTTTTGTCTTGGATTTTAAGTGCCCAAATTGCCGTGATTGATAGTAATATATTTCTAAGGCTAAAGAGAGAAAACAAATAAAACCCAGAGATTTCCTTTCACACTTTCTGGCATTCACAGGGCTCCCTTTCCCTAGTCTTCTAGATAGAGATAGGGGGTGTCTTATGGAGTTTTTGCTGTCTGAGCCCACTCTGCAGTTTCAGGATTAGGCCTTGGATCAAAGCTGGAGACAAATAAGGGAATAACAAAACAACAAAAACAAACTCTGAAATTCACCTCTTTCATGGTGTGACCTCAGTCCTCAATCTACCTGCTATTGTTTACTTTTCAGATTACGCAGGAAGCTTTTAAAAAATACTCTGAGTTTTTGTGTAATGAGAGGAGAAATAGGCTTTAGATGGCTCACTCTATCTTGGCTGGCCAATCTTTTTCTTCCCCTGTGATTCATTTAAAATGCTTCTCTGCAGTGCCATATAAACATCATTTTTTCAGACCTCATAGCTCCAGGTTAAAAACTAGTTTTGTTTTTTTTTTTTTTTTTAAAGATTTCATTTATCTGACAGAGATCACAAGTGGGCAGACAGGCAAGCAGAGAGAGAGAGAGAGAGAGGAGGAAGCAGGCTCCCCGCAGAGCAGAGAGCCCAATGTGGGACTCGATCCCAGGACCCTGAGATCATGACCTGAGCCGAAGGCAGAGGCCTAACCACCGAGCCACCCAGGTGCCCCAAAAACTAGTGTTCTTATTGGCATAGCAATATAGCATTGCTGGAGCTGAATTGCTGGGGCCATTGTTTAGTGTTGCTTTCCTTTTTTTCATCTTCTTTGCTTATGTGCGGTTCGTTTTGGCTGTTTTTTTATGCACAAGGTCTTTAACTAGAATGAGGGACACAAGTTCTAGTAGAGATCCCCAAGAGGCAAAACATACAGTTTCACATAGCTAAATAATCCTTAAATGTTGCAGCTATTAAGGTCTTTTTTTGAAGACGGGAGAAAGTGTTTAGGAAAGGCAAGGCTTATTATAAAGAACCAGGCTGCCAGGTGTGTTAACTGTGTCTGAAAAAACACTCTTTGTGAGTCTGGATTAAGTCCTAGCTTTCCCTCTGGAAACCATATCCAAAAGTGCATACAGTCTTTTTTTTTTTTTTTTTAAGATTTTATTTATTTGTTAGAGCGCAGAGGGAGGGGCAGAGGGAGAAGCGGATTGCCCTCTGAGCAGGAAACCCACCAGGGTCCCCAGGGAACCCCCTGAGATCTTGATGGGAGCCAAGGCAGACCAGACGCTTAACCAAGTGAGCCACCCAGGCACTCTGCATCCAGTCTTTTTTTGTGGCTTTGTAGGTGTTGCTATTCATCTTTTGTAAAAATTCAAGTTGCTGACTAATAAGATTTGGTAGCTTGTAATTTGTTTTCTAAGAGGCATGATCCTTTTTCTGCATATATGCCCTGGAAATCTTTTATCAACCCTTGTATTCTTTTTCAGCCTCTGCTAAGGTTAACTGCTCTATAACATGAAGGGATAGATCTCAAATTAATCCTATTCAGTAGATTTAAACAGAACCACCATAGTTCATTGTTAAATGGATTTGTGTATGTGTTCAGGTCACATATCTTCTGAACATTATAACTGCATTTAGTAAAAAGCTAATTCAACATAATTACCCTGCAAGAAGGGTGTTAATTCTGTCCCTCAAGTCAGACCAACACTGTCTTCATGTGAATTGTCTAGATAGAAAAATACTCGTTACAAAGGATATACCTGAGAAAGGAGGGAAAGAAAGCAAAGTACAAGATGACAAGGATTTAATAACCACATTAAATTGGCTAAAGAAAATGATATTTGGGGGACTCCTGGGGGCCTCAGTCAGTTAAGCATCTGACTCATGTTTTTGGCTCAGGTCATGATCTCGGGTTGTGAAACTGAGCCCCACCTTGGGCTACAAACTCTTTGGGGAGTCTGGTTGAGATTTTCTCTCTCCCTTCCTTCCTCCAATCCTGTGCATGCGTGCGCATGTGCTCTCTCTCAAGTGAATCTTTAGGAGGGCAGCGTGTGATGTAATGAGCCCTGGGTAGTATATAAGACTGATGAATCACTGACCTCTACCTCTGAAACCAATAATACATTATATGTTAATTATTGAATTTAAATTAAAAAATAGGGGATGCAAAATAAGTAAAAATAAATCTTTAAAATAAAAGCAACATTTTGGTCAGGGTGTGTATCAAAGTAGTGGCAACTCCAGTGATAAAGCACAGTGGTGCCAAGTACTATGTTTAGAACCGTTACACTGAACTGTGCAATCAAAACTTTGATAAAATATAAAATTGAAACCCTAATTGTCTCCCAAAATTTTATTGTACTTTTAACAAAACAGTGAATATTATTTGAAGATTTCAGTCAAATTTTGCCTAAGTTTTCCTTTTAACTCACCCATCTAATTTCTACTTCTCTCTTCTGTTTTTAGTACTTGGTACTATTCCATTTTTCCAGTATTTCAAAGTTAAATTTTATTATTAAAATACTGTGTCTGTAATGAAGTGGTCAGTGACTTTTAGAGTATTAGTTATTAATGTAGTCTAGTAGTTTGACTAGAATTCACTAAGAAGTTAATGTCTGTTGTCAGTTAATTTATTGACTGAACATGAATATGAGTAATTCTTCTGGTTTACACTCTTTTCATTTTCCTTTTAGTATTTAAAATAGCCCTGACTCCTCTCTTAAGGGAAAAAAAAAAACCCAAAGATTTATGCAGAGGAAATTATCCCTGAGACATTTGCAATAATGAAAAATTAAAAACAAGTGTTTTAGAATTATATAATGCTTAAATAAATTATATCCTTATGCTTAAATAAATAAATAAATGAATCATATGTCCTTATGAGGGAGTATTATCAATATTTAATGGTTTTAGAAGAATTTTAGTGACTTTGCAAATATTTCAATATAATGTTAAATGTGCAGTGTAGTTTCTTAAACTTTATACAGATTGATCCAAACTTTGTGAAAGAATTTTTGGTTCTAACATATATAAGCCTCCATAGAAAGCTAAAAGGAAATCCATCAAAGTCTTTTAACACAGGTAGAATTATAGGAGATTTCTATCTTCATACTTATACTTCTCTTTATTGCCCGCATTTTCTACAGTTTTTTTGAATAAGTAATGTATTTACATGGTTCAGGGAAGTTTTTTTTTTAAGTATAAAAGGGTGTATAGCAAAAAATCTCCTTCTCATCCCTATTTCCTCAGCCACTCAGTCTTCTTTTCCACAGGCAATCAATATGTTTGATTTTTGTCCTCCCAGAGATATTTTCTAAGTTATGTATATATGTTCTCAAACATATATAAAATTGTTTTCTAAAAAATAGAAGCACTCTGTCAAAGGGTTTGGGTGTTTGTAATCCTGATAATTGAATTATTTGGGTTTATCTCATAATTAGAAAGGCTTTTTTCCTTCACAATGATAAAAGAATCCCTTCTTGGTTTCTTTTATACTTTTTGTTTCATTTTAAACATTTACATTTTGATTCATATGGGATTTTTATCTGGAGTACAGTATCAAGTATGGATGCAACTAAATTATTTTTCATATGTCTCCTTCATTGTTCCAATATTATTTTTTAAAAAATCCTATCTTTTTCTCTGATTTGAGATGTCACTTTTTTAATAAACTAAATTCGTATGTGTACATGAGTTTACTTGGGAGATTTTATTCTATCTGTTGGTCTGTCATTTTATGTGCTAGTTTCACATTTTAAAAACATTTTATATCCAAAAATATTTTAGTGTCCTATAAGTTATTACCTCCTTACTGTTATTTTAAAACATTTTCCTGGCTGTTCTTATTTATTTTACCACATGAACTTTAGAATCAGTTGTCTGGTTCAATAAAAAGTCTTGCTGGTACTTTTATTGGTATAAAGTTATATTTATAAGTTTACTTACAGAAAATTAACATCATGTTACTTTTTCATTAAGATGCAAATTACATGCAGCAGAATTCATCCTGTGTGTTTTGATAAACACATACAATTGTGTAATAACCATTACCACAATGAAGATAAAGAGAGTCCCATTAGCCTCCACAATTCCTTCATGCCTTTTTTGTGTTATTTTTAGATTAAAAAAAAACAAAACCTCAAAAAATTTTAAAAAGTAAAATAATTCTTTTAGGGACATTAAGATGAATAGTTTCGGGTTTTGTTTTTTTTTTTTTCACTTCTGGGACATTAAAATGAATAGATTTTTTTTTTTTTTTACTTCTTTTTTTTTTTTAAGATTTTATTTATTTGTTAGGGTGGGGGCGGGGGGGGGGGAGAGAGAGAGAGCATGCCTGAGCATGAGCACAAATGGGGAGCAGCAGGCAGAAGGAGAAGCAGGCTCTCGGAGAAGCAGGCTCTCTGCGAAGCAAGGAGCCTGATGTGGGACTCGATCCCTGGACCCGGGGATCATGACCTGAGCCAAAGGCAGGCACTCAATCAACTGAGCCACCCAGGCATCCCTAGATATTTTTACTTCTTAGAAAAGTATGCTATAGTAATGGTGTTAACCCATATTTGAATAATAAAATCTTCAATCCTTGGTAATGGCCAGTAGTAATTGAATCAAAAGAGATGATTTTTCTCCTAATAACGGGAGCCAGCATTTACTCTCACAGAGGGTTTGTTAGATTAAGGACTAGAGTCCTTTTTATTTTTAGTTTTGGTGGTGCTGAGAACTATTAGGAAGTATGGGTTTTGTTGTTGTTGTTAATGGTTACTTATTTTTCTTAGTAACCTGTTCTTTGTAATGTATGTGAGATTATATGTATGATGTATTTCTGTGTTTGGGAATGGAAAACAAGATAGTTCTGTAAATTTTCTTAATCTCTCCCCATTTTTTTTTTTTTTAAACTTCCACTGTTGTCTTTTACTAAGCTTTTAAAACTGAGGAGTACTTGGCTGTCTCAGCTGGAAGAGCATGTGACTTTTAATTTCAGGGTTGTGAGTTCAAGCCCTTGTTGGGTATAGAAATTACTTAGATGAATAAATATTTTGAAAAAACTATGTGAGAATCCACACAGTGGCATACTATGAATTGATAAAGAGGAACGAAGAAAGTTTCTTCCCCTGCACTGATCAGTCTACTGGATTTATTGTTAAGGAAGAAAAAGTAAAGAGATATATAGAATGCTACTGCTTATCTAAGACTGGGTGAGGGCATGAATACTCACATTGCTTATATTTTCAAAAACACATTGGAAGGATAAACCATACAATTTTAAAAAATGGGAAGTGAAAAGAACAGATGGGTGAAGAGATGAGACAAGACTAGACTTCTCTAAATAGATCTTATTTTATACATTTATGGTTTGCATAATTATAAAACAAAATTAAACCAACATGAAAAATTTTCTAAAAAGCAAAAAAGGGGCACCTGGGTGGCTCAGTGGGTTGAGCCTCTGCCTTCAGCTCAGGTCATGATCTCAGGGTCCTGGGATTGAGTCCCACATTGGGCTCTCTGCTCAGCGAGAAGCCTGCTTCCTCCTCTCTCTCTCTGCCTGCCTCTCCGTCTACTTGTGATCTCTCTCTGTGTCAAATTAAAAAACAAAACAAAACAAAACACAGACAGGATGGCTTAACTAACAAATGCATTTTCTTATGGTTCTGGAGACTGGAAGTCCAAGATCTAGGTGGTGGCAGGCTAGAACAGTTCTTTATTCACATAGAGAAGAGACAAAGCAAGAGCAGCTTCACTAGTAGGTATTGGCCCCCATGGCTAGCAGTCACTCTCTGCAGCTGATGCAGGCCTTTGGTATGCACACATTCCTCTTGTGCCACAGAGTGACTTCATCTTGTCCCCACAGAGGACATATATAGTAGTAACACAGGTCACACATGCTTTCACAGCAAAGGAGTACACACCTTCCTATGCAAGGTAAAAAGTCCAGCGCAGGCTGGGAGGACTCTGAATCTTGGGAAGAAAGTGTTCCAGGCCCAAGGCGAAGGGGGGTGCTGAAAGACTATTGTCTCCTGTAGGAAGTACACACATGCCTCCCACCCCCAGTTAACTTGAATCAGATTAAACTTCTAGCTAATAACCAGTTTATAGGCAGTATATGGGATAAAGGAACATGTTACATGACATACAGTTAGAAAATTCAAAATGTAGGAAACTTAAGGAAAAAAGCAGTCTAGTTCCTTCAACTCTTAAATTCCAGTGGGGGAGTAATTTATATATTTAAGAAGATACTTAGATATAGCAACCAAAAACAATGTGGGCCCCTTGTTTAGATCTTGATTTGAACAAAACAACTAAAAAGAAACAGTTGGGGGAATGTGACTACAATCTATTTGGTTTTCCTTTGCTGTAGAAAAACTTAGTCCAAAACTTAGAAACTTAAAACAGTGAACATTTATTTTCTTGTAGTTTCTGTGGGTCAGGAATTAGGGAGTGGCTTAATTGGGTCATCAGGCTCACAGACTGACAAGGCTGCATTCATCTCTAGTTCTAGTCGTGGTGGTCGTTATCGTCTTCTTCTTCCTCTTCCTCTTTTTCTTCTTCTTCCAGATTTTATTTATTTATGTATTTGAGAGAAAACCCAAGTGGGTTGAGAGGCAGAGGAAGGAGCAGACTCCCTGCTGAGCAGGGAGCACAGTGCAGAGCTCAGGACTCCAGAATCATGACCTGAGCAGAAGGCAGACGCGTAACCGACTGCGCCACCTAGGGGCCCCTCTAGGCCTCTTGAGAAGGATTCACTTCCTTACTTGTTAAGATTCAGTTGTCCCTCATGGTTGACTGGAGGCCTTCCTTGGTGTCTTGGTACATAGGGTTCTCTTGCAGAGTGTTTCACAGCATGGCAAGCCAAATTCCATGAGAGGGAAGAAGTAAGAGAATAAGAAAGTGAGAGAAGATGAAAGCCGGTGTCTTTCTCAAAGTAGCATCCTAACATGTTTGCTATATTCTGTTTATTAGAAGAATTTCTGGATTCAGTCTGTACTCAAGGGAGGGATCCACACAAGGGCATAAATACCAGGAGCCATTTTAGAGGCTGTTTACTAAAGACTGTAAATTTAGTAATATTAAGGAATTATTGGCTTTTTGAAAGTGTGATAATTATGGTTGTTTTTTAAAGGTGTGGTTATTATGGTGGTGTTTGAAAAGTGTCCTTTTAGAGTTGTATACTGAAATATTTCTAGGTGAAATGGAATAAGATGTCCAGGACTTGTTTCAAAATAATCTAGTGAGACTGGAAGGAACAGAGAGGGTGGCAGAATGATTATACAAGAAATAAGATTGTCTGTGTACTGGTAGTTGTTGAACCTAGACAATAAGTATACTATTGTCTCTTGTGCTGTTATTGTTTATAATTTTCCTTAAAAAAGTGAAGAGCAGAACGAACAAGTAAGTAAACAAAAGAACCCATTTAGTGCCAAATCATATATTCATGTCTTGGTATACTGTTATATTCTGAAAATATTTTTTAATTTTATTTTATCATCATAAAAATATATATCATAAAATTTACCATTGTAACCATTTTTAAGTATACAGTCCAGTGGCATTAAGTGCTTTCACGTTGTTGTGCACCCATCACCACTATCTGACTTTAGAACTTTTTCATTTTCCCAGACTAACACTTTGAACCCATTAAACACTAACTTCCCATTCCTCCCTGCTCCCAGCCCTTGGCAACCACCATTCTACTTTTGATCACTGTGGATCTGACTATTCTAGCTATCTCATGTATGTGGAATCATATAGTATTTGTCCATTTGTGTCTGGTTCATTCACTTAGTGTAATTTTTTGAAATATGGAATGCTTCATGAATTTGTATGTCATCCTTGCACCTGGGCCATGCTGTCTTTTCTGTATCATTCCAGTTTTAGTATATGTGCTGCCAAAGCAAGCATTGGTATGTCTGCTTGTTTGTTTCATTTTATTTTATTTCTTTTCAGTGTTCCAAAATTCATTGTTTATGCACCACTGTGCTGGTATGTTTTTAAGGTCTATGTTATAACATGTATCAGCATTACCTTCCATTTTAAGGCTGAATAATACTCCATTTCATGTATGTACAGCATTTTGTTTATCCACTTATCTGTTGATGAATACTTGGGTTGCTTTCACCTTTTGGCTTCTGTGAATAATGCTTCTCTGAACAGAAGTGTGCAAATAATATTTTCAGATCCCTGCTTTCAGTTACTTTGTGTACATACCCAGAAATGGAATTACTAGATCAAATGGTGGTTAAAGATCTCTTTAAAACAAAACAAAACAAAACCTCTTTTTTGATGAACAACCATACTGTTTTCCACAGTGGTTGTACCGTTCAACATTCCCACCAGCAATGCACAAGAGTTCCAGTTTCTTCATATCCTTGTCACTACTTGTTATTTTCTGTTTTGTTTTTGATCATAACCTAATGGATGTGATGTGATATCTCACTGTGGTTTTGATTTTTATTTTCCTAATATTTAGTAGTGTTGAGCATCTTTTTGTGTTCTTGTTAGCCTTTTGTACATCTTCTTCGGATAAATTTCTTTTCAAGTCCTTTTCCTTGTTTTGAATTCTCTAGGGTTTTTTAAATCAGAAAACACAAACACGTTAAATCTGCCTACTAGTGTACTCACTATGGCACATCATTGTTATTTTTTAGTTTTGTATTTGTCACTGGATTTGAAGCTTCTTGAGGGTATGGATTGTGTGTCTTCTCTCTTTGTTACCTTGATGCACCTTAGAACATAGTAGGAAGTAAATCCAAAAACTGAAGGAATTCTATCATTTTGTATTCTGAAAATATATACTCAGATTCAGTCCTGGGATTCTAATCTCAAATTCTCTGTGGTATAGAGAAATGTGAAGGAGGAAACCTACCAGCACTGTTCCCTCAAATCATCTCACTTCATCTCTGTTCAGAAACTATATTGATATTCATCCCTTACTCCCAAGTACTCGGAAATAACAGGGTATTATAAAAATGAACTAGACCATATAAATAAGTCTTTATTTTTCATCTTATGTAAGTTTTTAATTAAAGGGTACACATCTAAAAAGATATTTTGGTGTAGATATTAATAGTGTGGTGTAACTAAGAATTTTAGCAAGTTTAAGTATAATAACAAATTGTGGTTAAATTGTTAGTCTTTGTTTAGGAACATAATCTGTATCTTCTGTTTTGGTATTTGAAAGGTTGCTCTTTGATCAAGACACATCTCTTAGATCTGAGTTCAGGCTCCATCCTGGTATAAGTGGAATGTACGAAGGTGAGGAAAAAAATTTTTTCACTAAGTAGTCCCTTTAATTTGCCAACTGTTATTACTCTGTCAATTTCTCCTTTTATAGTTAGTTTTGTTTTTAACTTTACACAGAATTAGTTTCTTATACTCATCTGTAATAGAGCCTAAGGTCTATTAAGGTCTGTTACTATAAAGATAGCAAGGGAAGTTAATAACTTCTGGAAGATGTTAATGACTCCTTGAGAGGCCTTCAGAAATAAGCAAGTGACACCCAGATAGCTCTTCTCCTTGCAAAAATTTCCGGCTTAGCCCTAGAACTTGTTTATTTGCAAAAGTGAATAGTACTTTTTAATAACCAGCCTATTTCAGACTGAAATACCAAATATCCTTTGTTTAATTTTATATATTTAATTTTTTGAATTTGAATATAGTTAATGCATAATGTTAACATTAGTTTCAGGTGTACACCATAGTGACTCAACTTTATGAGTTATGCTAGGCTCACCATAGTTTTAGCTACCATCTTTAACATATAATGTTATTATAATATTATTGACTATATTTCCTATGCTGTGCTTTTTATTACTGTGACTTATTTATTCCATAGCTGGAAACCTTTATCTTCCACTCCCATTCACCCATTTTGTCTATTCTCCCCACCCCTGTCCCCTTTGGCAACCATCAGTTTGTTCTCTGTATTTATAAGTCTGGTTCAGCTTTTTTTTGGTTTGTGTATTCATTTGTTTTGTTTTTTTTTAGATTCCCTGTATGAGTGGAATCATATAGTATTTGTCTTTCTTAGTCTGGCTTATTATACACTAATAACAAAGTAGCAGAAAGAGAAATTGAGAAAACAATCCCATTCATAATTGCAGCAAAAAGAATAAAACACCTAGGAGTAAACTTAACCAAGGAGGTGAAAGACCCATATTCTGGAAATTATGAAATACTGATAAAAGAAATTGGAGATGACACAAATAGAAAGATATTCCATGATCATGGATTATAGGAATTAATATTGTTAAAACATCCATATCACCCAAATTCAGTGAATGCTTATGGAAATACCAACAACATTTGTTACAGAACTAGAACAAATCTAAAAATATCTATAGAGCTGCAAAAGAGCCTGAATAGCCAAATCAGTCTTGAGAAAGAAGAACAAAGCTGGAAGTGTCACAATCCTAGACTTCAAGGTATGCTACAAAGGTGTAATAACCAAAACAGTGTGGTACTGGCACAAAAGATTGATGGAACAGAGTAGAGAACCCAGAAATAAAGCCACACTTATAGGATCAACTAATCTATGACAAATTAAGCAAGAATATGCAATGGGGAAAATACAGTCTTTTCAAAAGTGGTGCTGGGAAAACTGGACAGCTACAAGCAAAAGAATGAAACTGGACTAATTTTTTATACCATACACAAAAATAAACTTAAATGGATTAAAGACTTAACTGTAAGACCCGAAACTACAAAAACCCTAGAAGAGAACACAGGCAGTAATTTTTCTGACATTGGCCCTAGCATCATTTTTCTAGCTAGATACGTCTCCAAAGGCAAGGGAAATAAAAGCAAAAATAAGCTATTGGAACTACATCAAAATAAAAAACTTTTATACAGTAAAGGAAATCATCACAATGAAAGACAACCTACTGAACGGAGAAGTTATTTGCAAATGATATATCTGATAAGGGGTTAATTTCTTTTTTTTTTTTTTTTTAAGATTTTATTTATTTATTTGACAGACAGAGATCACAAATAGGCAGAGAGGCAGGCAGAGAGAGAGAGAGAGAGGAGGAAGCAGGCTCCCTGACGAGCAGAGAGCCCTATGCGGGACTCGATCCCAGGATGCTGTGATCATGACCTGAGCCAAAGGCAGAGGCTTAACCCACTGAGCCACCCAGGCGTCCCTATTTCTAAAATGTATAAGAACTTATACAACTTGATACCTAAAAAACAAACAATCCGAGTAAAAAATGGGGAGGGGACCCAAATAGACATTTTTTTAAAGAAGACATACAGAGAAATGCAAATCAAAACCACAAAGAGTTATCACCTTAGACCTATCAGAATGGCTAAAAGCAAAAAGACAAATAACAAGTGTTGGTGAGGCTATAGAGAAAAGAAACCCTTATGCATGGATGGTGGTAATGTAAATTGGTACAACTGCAATAGAAAACAGTGTGGAGGTTCCTCAAGAAATTAAAAAGAATAATACCATATGATCCAATGATTCCACTACTGGGTGTTTACCCAAAAAAAATGAAAACACTAAGTAAAAAAATATATATGCACTTTTATGCTTATTGCAACGTTATTTACAGTAGCCAGGATATGGAAGTAACCTAAGCGTTCATTGGTAGACAAATGGATAAAGAAGATGTGATGTATATGTATATGTGTATATATATGTATATGTGTATGTATAGTACACAGCAATGAAAAAGATGTGATCATACCATTTGTAATATGGAGGGACCAAGAGGTTATTATGCTAAATGAAAGAAGTCAGACTGAAAAAGACAAATACTGTATGATTTCATTGATATGTGGTACATATATTTTTCAAAAGTACCTTTTACCTTCAGTTTTCTATACTTCCTGAGTCCACTTCTAGGTCAATTTAAATGCTTATAGAAAAATATATCACTGAGCATCATGGTTCAAAAAGATATATTTGCAATAACTATTTAAGGGGTACATTATTTCTTTTTATGCTTTCTTCTTGGGAGCCTTTTTTTATTTTCAAGGATGTCTGAAAATAGGTATGATAAAAAGGAAAAATTTCTTAAACACCACAAAGATCTTTTATATATAGTTCAGAGAGTCTTTTCACAGTACATCATTTCACTTGGTACTCCAGTGGGAAGTTGCAATTTCATCTTGGAGGGATTTTTCTTACATGTATTTGGAAGAGGCAATGTGTAACAGTAGTCTCTAGAACGTGCTCTTATGTCATATAAAGTACCACTAAGAAGAAGTTAGAGGTGTGTTTTAATATTCCAACCAAGTTTTTTCTTCACTTTCCTTCTTCTTTTTCTTTGATTTTCCAAATTGATAGACTTTTTGTTACTTTTGCTAATTATTAAAAGAATAAAATTGTTCTAGATATATTTTCAAAGATTTTATTTGACAGACAGAGATCACAAGTAGGTAGAGGCAGGCACAGAGAGAAGAAGGGAAGCAGGCTCCCTGCTGAGCAGAGAGCCTGATGCGGGGCTCAATCCCAGGACCCTGGGATCATGATCTGAGCCGAAGGCAGAGGCTTTAACCCACTTAGCCACCCAGGTACTCCAAGAATAAAAATTTTCTAAATACAAAACTATATAATGTAGAAAGTGTAAGGTCCCACCCCCTACTCTTCCCTATAATTCCATTCCAAGAATTGGCAGTGTTAAGTATTTGTATATTTTTCTAGACTTTTGTATGCCAATATGAATATCTTTTTTTATAATCGGTATTGTGTTAAATATAGTTCTTTCCTTGTTATATTGATCTTCCTCAACTTTTTAAATTGCTGCATGTTATTTTGTATAAGTCTACCCATATTTAATGAATTGATAATATTTCTGGTATTTCTCAATACTGTAATAAATGTGACTGTTCTAGTATTTATACCTTTGCCTGCTTTTCTGGTTATTTCCTTAGTATAACTAGTAAAAATTATATTCGTTTTTAAAAGAAACATGTCAGATCTTGACACATATTACCCCTAAAAAAGATGACTTTTTCCTTTAGATCCAGCAAAGGATATATTCAGTCTTTGCCAAACTGCTAAATAAAAAGTGTCTGATTATTTTAATTTGCATTTTCGAAGAGTACCAAGGTTAGACATACTTTAATATTGAGTATTCCTTACATGTCTCATAAATTATTCTCATTTTGTTCTTGATTTATAAGATCATTTTATATATTAAAGATAATAAAACTTTGTCATCTAGGAGCGCCTGGGTGGCTCAGTGGGTTAAAGCCTCTGCCTTCGGCTCGGGTCATGATCCCAGGGTCCTGGGATCGAGCCCCACATTGGGCTCTCTGCTCTGCGGGGAACCTGCTTTCTCCTCTCTCTCTCTGCCTGCCTCTCTGCCTACTTACGGTATCTGTCTGTCAATTAAATAAATGAAATCTTTAAAAAACAAAAAACAAAAACCAAAAAACTTTGTCATCTATATATGGAAAATAGTTTCACTCAGTTTCCTAGTTAACTTTAATGTTATTCATAATATATTTTGTAAGCAGAAACTTTAAGGTTTTCTTTTTTAAAGTTTTTACTTATTTGAGAGAGAAAGAGCACAAGTGAGGATGGGGGCGTGGGGAAAGGGTAGAGAGAGAGGGAGAAGCAGACTCCCTGCTGGGCAGGGAGGCTGATGTGGGGCTGGATCCCAGGATCATGAGATTGTGACCTGAGCTGAAGGCAGACACTTAACCAACTGAGCCACCCAGGTGCCCTTAAGTTTTTATATAACAAAACCTGTCAGTCTTTTCTTCTGGGGTTTCTTGGTTTTTTTCCAAACTTGGAAATATTTTGCCTACCACAAGACCATAAAAGTTTTTCTTTTATCTTTATTTACATTTATTATATTTATTCATCTTTTTGTCACTGTTTAAAATGCCATTATTATTTTATATTAAATTCCCAGATATATATATAGGTCTGTTTTTCACTTATTTTGTTTCATTGTTCTATTTGATTATATTCGGTGATGTGCCATCACTGTTATTTTATGAGCCCTAGTTTTAGTACGTTTCTTTATCTGGTAGGGAAGATATCCTTCTACACAGAGTAACTGGCTATATTATTCATTCTGAGCTCCTTTGGTACAAACAGCAATATCAGTGGAGTATGAGACTACCCATGGTGATCCTCCAGTGTACTCTCTTCCATCTTTGGTTGGTGTGATTTGCTCTGAGCTGAGTGGTTTTCTGAGATTCTCGTGGAAGAAATTCATATAGTTATTCCTGAAGGAGCCACTCCTTTTCCCATGCAGTGATATACTGTTTACCTGTGTTTGGTTTCCCTTTAATCCAGTCTCATCTTCTGATCCATAGTGGTATATTTCCTTTTTTTCTCATTGCTGCTTCAGGTTTAAAAAAAAAACAGAAAAACAAAACTAATTTCAAAAAACAGCAACAACTAATTTCTTTGGATTCTTTTTAGGAAGTCGGGAGGGAAGAAAAGTTAAAATATGATCTCACTTCCCCATCCTTTTTTTAAAAAAAATCTGAAAACCTAATTTATACTCCATTTTATAAAACACACACACACACACACAGTAAAGGATCAGAAGGAAATCCATAAGTATGTTATGAATAATTATCTCTGGGTGATCATTAGTATCTCCTTTATACTACTTTATTTTCCCAAGTTTCTACAGTGAGCAGGTATTAGCTTTACTACTTAAAAAATATGGAAAAGGGAATGATGGGATAATAATGTAACTTACTAATAAGAAGTCAAATATCTGTTCTAATCCTTGCTATCCAGTAAGCAAACAGTCTACAATTGGCTAAACTTGGAAAAACAATTTCAAATATCCAGGAGGATCTTATTCCTGTCTTAAAAACACAAACTCTGTTTTTGGATTATAGACTAGTATTAGGAGTTTTAAAAATGACCTCACACAGAATTGAAAAAGAAGAAAGTATTCTCTCTAAGGGGGTTTAAGGCTATATATTGTCTCTGTGTATCCTTTGTATTCATTCCACTTGAAACTAAGAAATATCAAGTATTATTTTATTCCAGTGTAGTATATGTTTCTTTGAAATTAATAACTTAAAGACTTTGATATGTAAAAGTGGCAGTTAGGAAATTATAATTTACAAAATAATTTTTAATGACATTTTATAATTTCTGTAAAATCATGGAGTCATTGTCAGAGCAATAAACCTGTTGCAAATGATTTATGATTATATTTCATTCTAGGCTCACCTTCTCCTGAGATTCAACTTGCTTTCAAATTCAGAGAGATTCCACAAGAGCAAAAGAGTAAAAATAATATAATGCCGCCTCTTAGTGAGAAAGAAGTCTTACAGGTATATATCATATTGATTAAATACACACTTATTAAAAATTGGAAATGCTATTTTAAAGAGGGCCAAATTACTCATGATTAATTGTTTTTGTCTATTATTTTCCTTCTTTCTTCTCTTACTCGGTTTTTACCCTTTCTTAGCTAGTCATTCTGTTTCTTCGTTGCAACTTTGGTGAAAAGCAGTTGTTTTAGAAGGAGGTATTTAAAATATTTCATTTTTCCCTCTCTTTTCTCTCTTTCAGGTAGAAATGTGGAAGTGAGAGGAAACAGAAGGTTAAAATAGAATATAATAATTATGATTTTCATCTAGAGATCACTTTAAATTTGTGAGGAAGATATTAGTCTGCGTGGTATAATTTGAGATATGGGCTACTGAAAGGCCCTTCTATTATCTAATGTGTGTGTGAGTGCATGTGTATATATATACACTTACATACACAAATTTTTTTGTTTCTTTTTAATGTAGTCACCCTGGGGAGAGATAAGGGGTGATTTAGTTAGCACCTGTGGCATAAATAAGTCAGCTAACCAGAGATACCTACAAAGTCTTAAGGAAGGAAGGGACCATAGATACATTTTTTTTCCCTCTGAGGATAAAATAAAAATCCTAACATTTTTATTGATTGTTTTGAAATGAATGAAATATTCACACACATGCATTTTTATGAGTGAAGATAGTTAATTTTACACAGATTGAAGACTTCAGGGAAAAATTGTGTTGTTTCCTTTTTAGAATAAGACAACTCACCTTTCTTTTTTATTATACTGAAAACATTTCATCAAAGATGCTGTATTCTGTTGTGAATCTCAAATTTGGGTTTTTTTAATCGAAGAATAATTGCCATACAGTATTGTGTTAGCTTCAGGTGTGTAACATAATGATTTGATATTTACATACGTTATCAAATGGTCACCACAGTAGGTTTAGTTACCAGCAGTCCCCATACAAAGTTGTGACAATATTATTGATTGCATTTTCATATCTAATTTATTTTATAACTGGAAGATTTTACCTCTTACTCCACCTCACCTATTTTGTCCGTCTTCCCATCTCCCTTCCTCTCTGACAACCATCAATTCTCTGATTTATCAGCCTATTTCTGTTTTATTTTATTTATTCATTTGGGGTTTTTTTAGATTCTACATGTAAGTGGCATCCTATGGTGTTTGTCTTTGTCTGTCTTACTTCACTTAGCGTAATGCCCTCTAAGTCGATCTGTGTTGTTAAAAATTGCAAGATTTCATTTTTTATGACTAAGTTATATTCCTGTGTGTGTGTATGTGTATTTAGGTTACTTCTGTATCTTGATTATTGTAAATAATGCTGTAATGAACATAGGGATGATTATGTCTTTTTGAATTCATGTTTTAATTTTCTTCAGAAAAATACCAAGAGGTAGAATTACTGGATCATATGGTAGTTCTATTTTTAATTTTTTGAGTAACCTCCATGCTATTTTCCATTGTGGCCGCACCAGTTCACATTCCCACCGACAGTGCATGACAGTTCTCTTTTCCCCATATCCTTACCAACATTTGTTGTTTTTTGTCTTTTTGGTTTTAGCCGTCCTGACAGGTGTGAAGAGATATCTCTTGTGATTTTGATTTGCATTTCCCTGATGGTTAGTGATGTGTATCTTTTCATGTGTCCGTTGGTCACCTGTTTGTCTTCTTTAAAGAAATGTCTGTTTGGGTCCTCTGCCCACTTTTTAATTAAAAAACTGTTTAGGTTTTTTGTTGTTTTTTGCTGTTGAATTGTATGAGTTCCTTATCTATTCTGGATGTTAACCTCTTATCAAAATATTATTTGCAAATATCCTGTCTCATTCATTAGGTTGCCTTTCTTTATTCTAATGGTTTCCTTCACTGTATAAAAGTTTGTTTTTATTTATTTATTTCTTAGAGAGAGACAGTTAATGGGGGGAGAAGAGGGAGAGGGAAAGAGAGAATCCTAGAAAGGCTTTATACTGAGTGAGGAGCCTGAATTGGGGCTCAATCCCACAATCCTGAAGCCATGATCTGACCTGAAACCCAGAGACAGGTGCTTAGCCAACTTAGCTACCCCATTGCTCTGTGATTTCAGTCTTTTAAATCAAGAGTTGTTTTGTGGCCTAATAATGTGATCTATCCTGGAGAATATTTTATGTGCCCTTGAGAAGAGTATGTTTTCTGTTTTTGGATGGAATATTTTGTATTTATCTGTTACGTCCATCTGTTCTAAGCCATTGTTAGTGTCATTCAAAGCCATTGTTTCCTTGTTGATTTCTTTCTGGAAGATGTATCCATTGATACAGGTGGGGTGTTAAAGTCCCCTAGTTTTATTGTATACTGTCAATTTGAGAGAAAGGTATTTTAAACAAATGTTATCAGTAACTGATCAATAAATAAAACAATACCAGGAATGTTTATTCTGCTATACTGAACGTGAGGATAGTTTGTGTGAGATATCTGTTGCCTCCTGGCGACCCAGGGTTGGTTAGGCTGATTTGACTGTATAGACTTCTTCCACGCCACTCCCAGTGATACACTATTCAGTTGAAGAGAATGATTTCAGATATTTTTGGTTGAGGATATATAAATAGATTTTCCCCTTTTCCAGATCCTCCAAATTAGCACAGTTAACTTAAACTCTTTTTCACCTCCTATACCCTATCCCCAACAGATGAAATAAAACAAAAACTGTGCAGCTTAAGGGACCATCAAAATATAGAGGTGGTAAGGGCAGGAAAAAAATGACAGTCACATGAATCAAAAGGATAAACAGCAATTTGGATGCCTTAGGAAAGAGTTGATTGAAATGTATACTTGCATTTTGTTAATTAACAAATAACCAACTCCAGCCCCCATTGTATTTAGAAGTATTAGCTCTTAAGTATTGTTTTTGCCTATGGAGGAGGGGAAAAGCATCATCTATAAGGAGCAAACTTCCTTCTTACTTCCTCTCTTATTTTTTGTATTTTCCTTACCTAGGTAGGGTCAAGTCACTGATCTATAGTAAGGGATCTATAGTAAGGGAAATGAACTGGAGTAATACAGGTATTTGAATGAATTATTTTGTGAAGATACAGAAATATCTAGTAAGTATATAAGTATATATGTATATGCTATTTAATTAATCCTTGGGAGTTTCTAGGTTTACTTCTTGAAATTCCTTCTTGTCTCTGGGTCTCGGAGCTTTGTAAGGTCTGCTTGGAAAGTATATATATGTGGAACTAACCTAATAACCTTGAAGTACGTAAAGATGCATTATCAGTAAATAACAGTGAATGTTCATTGGAGAAGATTGATGTTTTCTCAGTACTTTGTGTTTTCCTGTTATTATGGTTTTTCATTGATCGAACAATGCTTGGAAATTCAGACTGAAGGCTTTATTTTCAGAAAACGTTGTTATTGATCATAGAAACATAGAGGACCCCCAGAGAGAGATCTTTTTCTAAAGATCCACTTAGATGGAAACAAGAAATTAAATGTTTAAAAGTGATGAAAGCCAGTATGCTGCAAAACTTAAAGTGGAATCATTTTATCAGTGCATTTTATCTTTTTCTTTTTTTTAAGGGACACAACTTCAGATTTTCTGGCATGACTTGAGAATTAGGCAAAAGTCATTTAGTATTTAACATTGTAACATGGAAGTTGTATGATTTTTGGCCCTCAAGGAGAAATATTAGAACTGAGAACCTGACAAAAATGGCTTATCAGAACCATTGTGGATTAATAAACTAGGAATAAAAAGAGGGGCACATCCTTTCTCTTTATTTAATCTCCATAAATTCTTTTATGGAAAGAAATTTTAAAAACTAAACACAAGAGCTAAAATTCTTAGAAGAAAACATTGGGAAAAAGTATCATGACATTGGATTTGGCAATGATTTCCTGGACATGAAAGCCCAGCAACAAAAGAAAAAATAAATAAAGCTAGACTCATGAAAATTAAAAACCTTTGTGGATTAAAGGACATTATCAACAGATGAAAAGGCAACTTAAGAAATGGGAGAAAAGGGGCACCTGAGTGGCTCAGTGGGTTAAGCCTCTGCCTTTGGCTCAGGTCATGATCTCAGGGCCTGGGATTGAGCCCCACATGGGGTTCTCTGCTCAGCAGGGAGCCTTCTCCCCCCCCCCCCCCGCCCCGCTCTCTGCCTGCCTCTCTGCCTACTTGTGACTTTCTCTGTCAAATAAATAAATAAACTCTTAAAAAAAAAAAAAAAGAAATGGGAGAAAATATTTTTAAATTGTTTATCTCATTAGGGATTACTACCCAGAATAAATAAAGACTCTTAGAACTCAGCAACAAAAAACAAACTGATTTAAAAATGGACAAAGGGAATGAACAGACATTTCACCAAAGATAGACTAGTGGCCAATAAGCACATGAAAAGATGTTCAGCATCATTAATCATTAGGGAAATACACATCAAAACCACACTGAAATCCCACCTTACACTCATTATGGTAGCTATTATCAAAAAAACCCCAAAATAACCAGTATTGGTTAGGATGTAGGAAAATTGGAATTCTTTCTTATTGCTGGCACCAACAGATGAGTGGATAAACAAAATGTGTGTTACATACAATTTAATTAGAAAGGGAGGAAATAGTGATACATGCTACAACATGGGTAAACCTTAAAGACCTCATGCTAAGTGAAATAATTCAGAAACAAAAGGACTAATATCGTATGGTTCCTTTTATGTTAGGTACTTTGAGTAGTCACAATAGAGACTGAGTAGTAGAAAGAAAGAAGCAGGATAGGTACCATGGATTGAGAGATGGGTGAATGGTGAGTTAGTGCTTAACAGGTATGGAATTTCAGTTGGGAAAGATGAAAAAGTACTCTAGATGGATGCTGGTGATGGTTGTACAACAATATGTGCAAAATGCCACAGACCCGTATGTGTAAAAATGGTTAAAATTGTGAATTTTATGTTGCACATATTTTACCATAGCAGAGAAGATGCTAAGAAAGAATAATGCAAGAATTTTTTAAATATTAAATTTCTAATTAATGCATTGTATTAGAATTTATCAGTTAAAAGAAAACTACCTTTTTTCCCCCTAGCA
Organism: Lutra lutra; assembly: GCF_902655055.1. NCBI lineage: Eukaryota > Metazoa > Chordata > Mammalia > Carnivora > Mustelidae > Lutra > Lutra lutra. The sequence goes on along the minus strand of NC_062282.1, from coordinate 102,644,271 downwards.
ACCTCAAGATGAAATGGAACAAAATGAGGCTCTGTTCCCGTAAGTATACTAACTTTGGGCTTTATTATATTGTAGATTTCTTTTTGTAATTTTACACTTTAAAGTGAGTCTTCATTTTCTTAAGAGTTTTAGAATTATTGTATATTTTTTAATAATTGTCCCTTTAGCAGCCTAAATATGTTATTTTGAAACATTCTAGATAAGTTTCATTTCATGAGAAAGTTTGGTTCATATTAAGTTGATTTTCTGTCTACTAATATTATTTAAAAAGAAAATCTATAGCATAGCATGAAGGAATAATTTATAGACCTTATTGAAATTAGGCTTTATAGGACTGTTGTTCTTTAAGACTTTATCCTTTCAGCTCTTTTAAAACCATGGTTCTCAAAGTATGGTCTATGGACTCCTTGGGAGTCCTTAAGACTTTTTCCAGGCGGTTTTTGAGGTCAGAACTATTTTCATAATAATACTAACATATTATTTGCCTGTTTCATAGTACTGACATTTGCACATAGATTGCTAAAGAAAATGGCAAGTAAAATTCTGAAGCCTTACTAGGATTAGGGCAGTGGCTGTAGTTTTCACTGCCATGAACTAGCTGTTAGAAAGGAAGAAAAAAGTGAGGTTCATTTAATGCATGTGGTAAAGCAGAAAAGTTCTTGTTTAATTAAATTTCTACTTTTGAATATATATCTTTTTGATATGGTTGTGTTGATGGGGGAAGTATGCCTAAGTACTTCTGTGAATACTGAAGTGTGGTAGTCTTGAGAGCACTTGTTTGAGTTGTAAACATTGTAAGAAAATTAGCTCACTTTTTCTTTTAACTTGAAAGAATAATTGACAGACAAAATAGTATTCACACTTGGGTATATGGCAGACATATTCTTCAAAATCAGTGAAGTAAACCAGTCACTTCAAGGAAAACAGCTGGTGGTATTTGTTGCCAAAGAAAAAATGCAAGCTTCCATGTGAATATTAGTGTAGAAAACTTGTTTCTACCACCTTGACCTTGATGGCTTCCAGTACTTAAAATTTTCCAGTGAAATCAGTGGTAATATTTACAAAGGTGGTCTTTTGATGTTTAATAGTATTATCAATATAAAAAAGATTTTCATAACTTAGTGAAACAGTATTTTCTAAAAGACAAATGCACAATTTACAATCACATACCAGTGAAAGATCCATTCAAAGTGCAAGGTAGACCAATGGGTCATAATGCCACAGAGTACAAAAAGTCCATTGGTGTTTCAATTTCTGTATTTCCAGTAAGCTTTAAAGAAGTTATTCCTTTTTAGAGTTTTGATGTGATATTTGCTTTGGTATGATACCATACTTATCCAAAAGGGCTACTAAAATACTCCTTCCAGACGCCTGGGTGGCTCAATGGGTTAAGCCTCTGCCTTCGACTCAGGTCATGGTCTCAGGGTCCTGGGATCGAGGCCCGCATCAGTCTCTCTGCTCAGCAGGGAGCCTGCTTCCCCCCACCCCCTGCCTGCCTCTCTGCCTACTTGGGATCTCTCTCTCTGTCAAATAAATAAATAAAATCTTTTAAAAAATAAATAAATAAAATAAAATACTCCTTCCTTTTCCATCTGTATATCTGAGGCCAGATTTTTGTTATATACTTCAAATAAAATAATGCATGGCAAAAGTTTGAATGTATATACCTGGTATATAAAAACTGCTCTTAAAACAGCTAAAACAGGAGGCTTTTTTTGTTTGTTTTAAAGGGAGATATCTTGATTGTGTTTGCATATAGTAAATTGGATTGAGGAAAAAAAGTAGTTAACTGATTGCTTTTCTTCAATCAATTTTTAATTATCCCAGGGCAGATGATAAAAATTATAGATTAGGCATGACCCTTATTTCAACCACTTTCCATCAGTATTTCATACATGTTCTTCTACTGTAAAATAGAAAAATGATAAATAATGCTTGAGAATTTTCTCATTAGTGACTTGTACTTATATCTAAAACTGCAATGACAAATTTTCAATGTATTTGAGGATTTAGATAACCAAGATACATAATTCAGAACCAATTTTTTCTCCCCCACTACCCTCATTTGATACACAGTCATCCCAAAGTGACTTTTATACCTAAACTTAAGGTTGTCTTATTTACACTCCTAAATTTCATCCATTAATTTTCAGCTTGTTCCTTCATTTTTGCACACTTGAAATGTAAATGTTAACAAATTTGTAGTAACTGTGAAAGTAATTGAATGATGGAGCAAAAATAATTATGCAACTTTGAAATTCCTTTAAATGAAAAAAAACCTTGAATTATATGTAAATGAGAAGTAGTGTTTTTTTCTTTTCATTTCAAAACTTTTATTTATTTATTAAATAATTTATTTTTTAGGAATAGAAGAAGTTTTCCAGTGTTCACTGGGTCATTTTCCCAGGCCAAACTTTCAGTGAACCACCAAAGCATTCAAGGTATGTTTTTATGGGTAGAGTCATATAAAGTAAATTTGTCTGTGCCTAAAAATAGAAGGCTTAGTTAGGTATGGATTTATTTGCATTAACAGCTCTCAGAAGGCCAGATGGGTAGAAGGTTAGAAGAATAGGAAATGCAGGACATTTGGTGTTTTGGGAGCCATTAATGCCATATGATGTTTTTGGCATCTCTGTACTTTTACCATGACACTCAATAAACTTCTAAGTCAGAGGTCTTTGCCTGGCTCTTCCTTTATAACTTTGTGATGTTTCTTGCTGCCATGAGCTGATGTGACTAGACGCCCATAGAATTGGTAGTCCCCTTCCCTTCTGATACTTCATTGCAACTCCCTCTTTCCTTCATTCCTTTCAGAGTGTTTAGAATGAAAGTTCATTTTGTTTTCATCCAGATTTTAGATTAAATCACATGTAAGGAAACTATTAAATTATTCACTAGTTTAGCTAACTCTGTTTTATTTTTTTTTTAAGATTTTATTTATTTATTTGACAGAGAGATCACAAGCAGGCAGAGAGGCAGGCAGAGAGAGAGGAGGAAGCAGGCACCCTGCTGAGCAGAGAGCCCGATGCAGGGCTCGATCTCAGGACCCCGAGATCATGACCTGAGCCGAAGGCAGCGGCTTAACCCACTGAGCCACCCAGGCGCCCGCTAACTCTGTTTTAATACAATCCTATTTTCTTCCTCCCAATTCAAAGAGTAATTCTAACCAAACTCTAAAATGGTCAAAATAAACAAATTATCGTTAGTAATTGTCGTTTTTGCTTATAAGTTAAAATTCAGCTCCCCTGAGCATTTTCTTCTCATTTGGTACTTTAGAATTGTATTTATTTTGAGAGAAATATCTTCTCCCATTCAGAGAGAGAGAGAGAAGGATCACAAGCAGGAGGGGAGGGGCAGAGGGAGAGGTCAGGAACAGACTCTCTGCCAACCAGCGAGCCCTACATGGGGCTCAAGCCCAGGACCCTGGGATCATGACTTGAGCAGAAGGCAGACGCTTAGCCAACTGAGCCACCCAGGTGCCCCTTGAATTATTTTTTATACTTACATACTACTACTACTACATTTTGTCTCTTTCAGGTGTTAAGTAGAAAATGTACAAAATCTAAGACTGAGCCAGTCAGGCACCCTCCACAGTTTTTTTGATTTGTAAAAACTATTTTAAGTAAATTTTATAGTTAGAAAATGAGAAGTACTTAAATATGTTTATTTTTATATAGTAGATTAGCATAATATATACCAACTTATCAAATTTAAAAAATACCAACTATTGGCATAAAAGTGATTATTTTGATTATGAGGTGATTAAAAATACAGAAAGAGATGGCTTTGAGGATTTTCTTTACAATTCAGAGGAGGAAAGAGGATGAAGTCTCTGTTTTTAAACTAACCCCCCAAGGATCTGACATTTAAAAAAAAAAAAGATAAATGAAGATGTATCTATTACAGTGTTTCATGTATACTAAATTTTACACAATAAGAGATAAAACTTTAAATAACGAGATATACATAGCAGAACATACAGTCATCATTGCTTGGCACAGAGGGCTCTAATGCAAGAATAAGAAGTTACTTATTCTTAGAAATGTTTTGCTCATCATCCTGTGAGAGTGTGTAATACCATGCTGTTAACCCTTCTAGCTTATATTCCTAGTTTATCATCATCAAATGGCAAAGGTGAAGCAAAACAAAACAAAACAATAACAATAAAAAGGAGATTTTTGCATGATGTAAAACTCAGCAAGCATATTTATTGGTTTTGTTTTTTTTTTTCCCCCTGAAAACCCTGTCTTGCTTATGAGGATACATGCTAAGATTCAGCAAATAATTACTTGTCTTATGCTGTAGCTCTAGATACTACCTAATCAAAAGAAACCAAAAGAATGATTCAAATAATTGCTTGAAACACTAGTGAACCCTAAACCCCTACCTAAATATATCAGAGTGCCTGGGCCTTGATGGTGAAGGTAGGAGGCAAGATGAGTGGTGTAGGAGAACCATCTTTTTTCCCCGCTCCTCCTTCAATTTCACTTGGTATGAATTGCAGAGGGAGCAAGATGAGAGGATAATAAAATGGAAGTCACTTAGGACAACCTATTGATTCCTTTTTGCCCCTACTTGGGTTGTTCCTTTTCATGCCTAACCTGATGGCATGATTTTAATTTATATTGTATTAACTATAATGGAGGAGATGATGACCCTGAGCAAGTAGGTATGATTTTTCCTCCTGTAGTTACCTATACTTAGAATAACTCAGCCAAAATAGAGAGGTTTTAGCTAAACTAATTCTAAATAATTATAATTTTACTTATCTTTGTGTAAAGTGTTTTTTTAAGAAATGGAAGAATTTTCTTTTGTAACTTCATTGCCACTGTAATGATACTTTTATGTCCATAATTAGGTATAATATTTATAAAATGTTTTGTGTATTACATGAATGCCTGTGAGAAGCATTTCAAGTTATTTTGATTAAGAAATGCTAAGTCAGAGTTATGTTTCTAGTGCTCTAATAAAACTGGAGTAAAACATATTGTTACTTTCTAGGGCCTGAGGCTGAAAATCCTGAAAATTTGCCAGACCCAGGAAAGGTTGGTCCATATAACAGAGATTACCTTTACAGATCATGTGTTTAGATTTTATTTAAGAATTATATTAATTAAAGTATCAAGCCCATTTATGTTCTTTCCCTGGGTGAGAATATAACTAAACCATTTTAATAGAAATGTGTTCTTGTCTAAAAACCCCTTCCAGTATTTGTTCTTCCCTATCTCTAATGAAATGTATTTTCTTGATCTGTGTTTCTTTTTTGTATTTTAATTCCAGTATAGTTAACATACAGTATTCTATTACTTTCAGGTTTACAAAATTCAACAATTCTATAATTACTCAGTGCTAATCAAGATATGTGTACTCTTAATTCTCTTCACCTATTTCAACCATCCCCCCCATTCACCTCCTCTTTGATAACCATCTGTACTCTATTTAAGGGTCTTTTTTTTTTTGTCTGTTTTTTCTTTGTTCACTTGTTTCTTAAATTCCACATAGGAGTGAAATCATATGATATTTGTCTTTCTCTAGCTTACTTCACTTAGCATTATACTCTCTAGATCCATGCATGATTTTGGAAATTGCAAGATTTCATTCTTTTTTTGTGACTGAATAATATCCCATCTTTCAGTGGACACTTAGGCTGCTTTCACAATTTGGCTATTATAAATAATGCTGCAGTAAACATAGGGATGCATATATCCTTTTAAATTAATGTTTTCATATTCTTTGGATAAATGCCCAGTAGTGCGATTAGTGAATCAAATGGTAGTTCTGTTTTTAATTTTCTGAGCAGCCTTCGTACTGTTTTCCAGAGTGGCTGCACCAGTTTGCATTCCCACCAGTAGTGCATGAGGGGTCTTTTTTTTCTACATCCTCACCAACACTTGTTTCTTGTGTTTTGATTTTAGCTATTCTGACTGGTGTAGGGTGGTATCTCATTGTAGTTTTGATTTGTATTTCTCTGATGCCAAGTGTTGTTGAGCATTTTCTTTCATGTGTCTGTTGGCCATTTGGATGTCTTCTTTGCAGAAATGTCTATTCATGTCTTCTGCCCATTTCTTGATTGGATTATTTGTTCTTTGGGTGTTGAGCTTGGTAAGTTCTTTATAGATTTTGGATGCTAGCCCTTTATCTGATAAGACATTTGCAAATATCTTCTCCCATTCTGTCGCTTGTCTTGATTTTGTCAGCTCTTTCCTTTTCTGTGAAAAAGTTTTTATCTTGATGAAGTCTAGTAGTTGATTTCTGCCTTTGTTTCCATTGCCTTTGGAGAAGTTGCTGTGGCCAAAGTCGCAGAGGTTGCTGCCTGTGTTCTCTAGGATTTTGATGGATTCCTGTCTCACATTTAGGTCTTTCATGCATTTTGAGTTTATTTTTACATACGGTGTAAGAAAGTGTGTTAGTTTCACTCTTCTGCATGTGGCTGTCCCAATTTTCCCAGCACCATTTGTTGAAGGGATTCTCTTTTTTCCATTGGATATTCTTTCCTATTGTGTCAAAGATGAGTGGACCATAGAGTTGAGGGTACATTTCTGGGCTCTCTATTCTGTTCCATGGATCTGTGTGTTGGTTTTTGTGCCAGTAGCATTCTGTCTTGATGATGACAGCTTTGTGATACAGCTTGAACACATTGGACAAAATAGACTTTAAAACAAGAGACTAAGAAAGACAGTGCATAATCATAAATGGAACAATTTAATAAGAAGATAAAACAATTGTTAATATTTACGCACCCAGCAAGGGAGCACCCAAATACGTAAAGCAGTTAATAACAAACATAAAGGAACTAATCAATAGTAATATAATAATAGCAGGGGATCTCAACACTCCACTTACATCAGTGGACAGATCATCCAAACAGAAAATCAGTAAGAAAACAGTAGCTGAAAATAAGCATTGAACCAGGTGGATCTAACAGAAATATTCAGAACATTCCATCCTAAAACAGCAGGATACACATTGTTTTCAAGTGTACATGGAACATTTTCCAGAACAGTTCACATGTTAGACCACAAAACAGGTCTCAACAAATTCACAAATGTCAAAATCATAGTATACATCTTTTCTGACCATGATACTATGAAACTAAATCTCAACCACAAGATAAAATACAGAAAGATCACAGAAGTACGGAGGTTAAAAAACATGCTACCAAACACTTAATGGGTCAGCCAAAAAATCAAAGAGGAAATCAGAAGATACATGGAGAGAGGGGTGCCTGGGTAGCACCGTCGGTTAGTTATCTGACTCTTGGTTTCAGCTTAGATCATGATCTCCAAGTCATGAGACCAAACCCCATGTTGGGCTCTGTGCTGAGCATGGAGTCTGCTTAGAGTTTCTTTCTCCTTCTCCCTCTGTTCCTCTCCCTCTGCCTCCACCACTCTCTCTCTAAAATAAATAAATAAATCTTTAAGAAAAATACATGGAAACAAATGAAATGAAAACAACAGTTCCAAAGTTTGGGATGCAGCAAAGCAGTCTAAGAGGGAGGTTTATAACAATACAGATGTATCTCAAGAAGAAAGAAAAATCTCAAATAACCGAAACTTACCCCTAAAGGGGCAAGAAAAAGAAGAACAAACAAACCTCAAAAGCAGGATAAGGAAAGAAATAACAAGATTTGAGCAGAAATAAGCAGAATAGAAACAGAAAAAATAATAGAGCAGACCAATAAATCCAGGAGCTGGTTCTTTGAAATGATCAATGAAATTGATAAACCTTTAGTCAAACTCATCAGGGAGAGAGAGAGAACTCATGCAAATAAAATCAGAAATGGAAGAGGAGAAATAACAACCAATACCATAGAAATACAAAGGATTGTAAAATATGAAAAATTATATACCAACAAATTGGACAACCTAGAAGAAATGGATAAATTCCTAGAAGCATATAATCTCCTAAAACTGAATTATAAAGAAATAGAAAATTTAAACAGACTAATTACCAGCAATGAAACTGAATCAGTAATGAAAAACTCCCAACGACAGAATGTCCAGAATCACGTGACTTCACAATTGAATTCTACCAAACATTTAAAAAGTCAATATTTATTCTCAAACTGTTCTAAAAAATGGAAGAGGAAGGAAGGTTTCCAAATTCATCCTATGAGGCCAGTGTTACCCTGATACCAAAACCAAAAAAGACACCACAAAAAAAGAGAATGGCAGGCCAATATCTTTGATGAATATAGATGTAAAAGTCCTCAACAAAGTATTAGCAAGCTGAACCTAACAATACATTAAAAAACCGTTTACCACAATCAAGTGGGATGTATTCCCAGGATGCAGGGGTGACTCAGTATTTGCAAAACAATTAACATGCTACATTATATCAACGAAAAAGGGTAAAAAACATATGAACATTTCAGTAGTTGCAGAAAAAGCATTTGACAGAGTACACATACGGGGATTCACAGGGCCTGGATTGATAAAATCTGACTTGTATATACCTCCCTGGATTAGACTAATTGAAAAACAAAGGAGGAGTGCCTGGAATGCTGGGCCGCCTTTGAAGTTTCTTGGCTGAAAGCAGCCAGATTCTTACTGTGGCTTAAGGTTCTCATCTAGGGAGCAAATGTTTAAATTTTGAAGAAATTCAGGTACCTGCAGTGGTCACGTGCTTCCCGAACTCCTTGCCTGGTTCATATGTCACAAGCACTGCTTGCTTCTGTCACCTGCTGCCCCATATATTATTGTCCTGATCCTTGAAGCTACTCATTCCTTCTTGTTTTTCTCTTGCGTGTGGTATATTGATAAAACTCAAAATAAAAGTGGAGGCAAAGCTTGGCTCGAGACCTTTCGCCACTGGAGTGTCATGTCCCGTTGCCCTCTCCTTTCTCCTACTTTGGTGTCTAGAGTAATCTTTTCATTTGCCATCTCTGGGTTTGCTTGCCAAACCCGACAAACATCCATTCATGATAAAAATCCCCAACAAAGTAGGTTTGGAGGGAACATACCTCAACATAATAAAACCTATATATGAAAACTCATATTGACATGATATGAGGAAGAACTGAGAGCTTTTCCCCAGGGTTAGGAACAAGCCAAGCATGTCCACTTTCAGCACATTTATTCTGCATAGTATTGGAATTCCTAGCTTCAGCATTCAGACAACAAAAAAGAGTAAAAGTCATGTAAATTATGAGGAAGAAGTAAAACTTGCACTCTTTTCAGATGGCATGATACTGTATTTAGAAAATCCTAAAGACCATCCCAAAACTACTAGAACTGATAAATAAATTCAGTAAGGTTGAGGTTACAATATCAGTATACAGAAATTGCATTCCATATGCTAATAATGAGGCAGCAGAAAGAGAAATTTTTTTTTAATCCCATTTACACCTGCATCAAAACCAATAAAATACTGAGGATTAAGCCTAACCAAGGAGGTGAAAGACATATTCTGACAACTATAAAACACTGATAAAGTAAATTGAAGATAACACAAACAAATGGAAAGATATTCAACACTGATGGATAAGAAGAACAAATACTGTTAAAATGTCCATACTACCCAAAGCAATCTACATATTTAATGCGATCCCTATCAAAATACCAACATATTTTCCACAGAACTAGAAAAAACAATCCAAAAAATTGTATGGAACCATAAAAGATCCCAAATCACCAAAGAAATCTTGAAAAGGAAAACAAAGCTGGAAATAGCACCACCCCAGATTTCAAGTTATACCATAAATCTGTTGTAATCAATACAGTATGGTACTCTACAGAGAGCCCAGAAATAAATCTGTGTTTATGTGGTCAGTTGATCTTTGACAAAGAAGGCAAAAATATGAAAGGGAAATAGTCTTTCAACAAATAGTGTTGGGAAGACTGAACAGCTGCTTGCAGAAGAATGAAACTGGACTACTTTCTTCAACCACATAAAAATAAACTAAAAATTAAGAACCTAAATGTGATGGCTGAGTAATATTCTATTGTATATTTGCAAGAAATGGATGGAACTAGAGGGTATTATGCTAGGTGAAATAAGTCAATCAGAGAAAGACAATTATCATATTATTTCACTCATATGTAGAATTTAAGAAACAAAACAGAGGAGGTTAGAGGAAAGGAGGGAAAAATAAAACAAGATAAAACTAGTGAGGGAGACAAACCATAAGAGACTTTTAATCATAGGAAATAAACCGGCAGTTGCTGGAGGGGAGGTGGGTCAGGGGATGAGGTAACTGGGTGGTGGGCATTAAGGAAGGCACATGATGTAATGAGCATTGGGTGTTATATGGAACTGCTGAATCACTGAACTCTACCTCTCAAATTGATAATACACTATATGTTAATTAACTGATTTTAAATTAAAGAAGTGTTTTCTTATGAGTTGTTCAAATAAAAGGACAATGAAATTCTACTTGTAAAAATAATGAAGTCTATTTTCTCCAATGTAAGTATTGTTACCCTGGACTTTTGTTCACATTCATTTGTGTGATAAGTGCTTCTCCATCCCTTCACTTTCTTTTTTTTTCCCTTCACTTTCAATCTGCATGTGTCTTTAGGTCTGAAACAAGTCTCTTGTAGGCAGCATAGAGATGGGTCTAGTTTTTTTTTTTTTTTTTAAGATTTTATTTAGTTATTTGACAGAGATCACAAGCAGGCAGAGAGGCAGGCAGAGAGAGAGAGAGAGAGAGAGAGAGGAAGGGAAGCAGCAGAGAGCCCAACGCGGGGCTCGATCCCAGGACCCTAAGACCATGACCTGAGCCGAAGGCAGAGGCTTAACCCACTGAGCCACCCAGGTGCCCCCGGGTCTAGTTTTTTTATCCATTCCGACACCTGTTTTTTGATAAATGTTTTAGTCTGTTTACATTCAAAGTAATTATTAATAGATATGTGTTTATTTCCATTTTGTTATTGTTTTATGGTTGCTTTTATAGTTCTTTGTTCCTTCTCTTGCTCTCTTCTCTCGCCATTAATCGGCTTTCCTTAGTGATAGACTTGGATTCCTTTCTCTTTATTTTTTATATATGTATCACTGGTTTTTGATTTGTGGTTACCATTATGTTTGTATATAATATCTTCTTTATATAGCAGTCTATATTAAGTTGATGGTTGCTTAAGCTTGAACCCATTCTTTATTCCTCTCCCCATGTGTTTTAGGTATACGTTATGATACTTTATATCTTTCTATTTTGCGAGTCCCTTGACTGATATTTACAGATAAACTTATTTTTACTGTGTGTGTGCTCCCTACTTTGTTTCCTTCTCTTTATGGGCTTTTGTTTCCACTGAGAGTCCCCTTTAACATTTCTTGTAGGGCTGGTTTAGTGGTGATAAAAATCCTTTAACCTTTGTTTGTATGGGAAACTCTTTATCTCTCCTTTTCTGAATGATAGCCTTGCTGTATTCTTGGCTGTAGGTTTTTTTCCTTTCCACACTTTGACTATATCATGCTGCTCTCTTCTGGCCTGCTGAAAAATCAGCTGATAGTCTTAAGGGGTTTCCCTTGTTTTTAACTGTTTTCTCTTGCTGCTTTTAAAATTCTTTATCACTACTTTTTGCTATTTTAATTATTGTATATCTTGGTGTGTACCTCCTTGGGGTTGACTTTGTTGGCAGATGTCTGTGCCTCCTGAATCTGGATTTCTGTTTCCTTTCCTAGATTCAGGAAGCTTTCAGCTATTATCTATTCAGCTATTATTTGTTCAAGTAAATTTTCTGCCCCCATTTCTTGCTCTTCTCCTTCCAGGATTCCTATAATATGAGTGTTATTATGCTTGATAGTGTTGCCAAGTCCCCTAAATATGTTTTCATTTTGTATTTTTTTTTTCTCTCACCTTGTGTCTTGATTCTTTCCATTACTCTATCCTCCAGGTCACAGATCCGTTCTTCTGCTTCCTGTAGTCTACTATTTATTCCATTAAGTGTATTTTTAATTTCAGTGAAGTTCTTAATCTCTGATTGAGTCTTCTTTATGTTTTCTTTGTCTCTGTTAAGGGTCTTACTGAGGTCCTCCACTCATTTCTCTGTGAGTATCTTTATGACCATTATTTAAATTCTCTCTCAGGTACATTACTTACCTGTTTCATTTAGCTCTCTTTCTGTGATTTTTTCTTTTTCTTTCATTTGAGACACATTCTTGTGTCTCCTCATTTTGTCCAGCTCTCTGCATCTGTTTCTGTGTGTTAGGAAGATCAGCTACATCTCCTGCTCTTGAAAGCAGTGGCTTTATGAAGAAGAGTTCCTGTAGTGTCCTGCAGTGCAGCATTCTCCAGAACCTGGTGCGTCAGGGGCGTCTTCTGTGTGTGTTGTGTGCACCTTGCCATTGTGGCAGAGCCACCTTTTTCTTCAGTCCAGTTGTGTGCAACAGCACTCTTTTTTTTTTTTTTTTTTTTTAAAGATTTTACTTATTTACTTGACAGAGAGCGATCACAAGTAGGCAGAGAGGCAGGCAGAGAGAGAGGAAGGGAAGCAGGCTTCCTGCTGAGCAGCGAGCCCGATGCGGGACTCGATCCCAGGATTCTGGGATCATGACCTGAGCCGAAGGCAGCGGCTTAACCCACTGAGCCACCCAGGCGCCCCGCAACAGCACTCTTTATCTGTTATGGGCACTATTTGGTCCCTCTATTGTTAGTGTTTGGAGCCACCCTGGGGTGGACAGTTGAGTCAGACCAGACATTTTCCAGAGAGACAGTATCACCAAACTGCACAGCACTTTGCCTGTGTTGTCCCCTTAGAGGCTTTTCTTAGTGGGCAGTGCCTGCGATTAGACCAACAGTCTGCCCCTAGCCCACTGCTTGGGCTGCATTCGGACTGGTTTATGTGGTTTGTCTTTTCTTCTCCCTGGGGCAAGAGTCACTTTGGAGTGGTGCTGGCCCCTGTTGGGGCTGCTCGTGCACTTGAAGTCTTTTTGTACCTCTTTGGATGGACTCTGGCAGAAAGCTTTTTGGAGGGGGTGGATCCACAAAACCTGTAGGAGCAGGAGGTATGTTGCTAGCAAGTTAAGTAGCAAGTGTCTGCATCCCACTGGTTCCTGCATGTGGCCATGTATTTAGACTGGGGCATGGACAGGGTGTGAAATGGCACCTGCCATCCAGCTCCTTTGTTTCTAGAGAAGTCTCCCAAGGATCCCTGTACCTCTAGCACATGCTCTGAGATGAATAAAAAATTTTCCTCCCCTACTCCGCAAGTGTTTTATCAGCTGCTGCTTCTGTGGTATATCTCTGCAGGTTGTTTTTTGTGCTGTCTCTTTAAATGAGGACTGTTTCCTCTCACCCTCCTGGCCAAGCTCGCTGATTTTTTTATTTTTTAAAGATTTTATTTATTTATTTGACAGAGATCACAAGTAGGCAGAAAGGCAGGCAGAGAGAGGACGAAGCAGGCTCCCCACTGAGCAGAGAGCCCGATGTGGGGCTCCATCCCAGGACCCTGAGATCATGACCTGAGTTGAAGGCAGGGGCTTTAACCCACTGAGCCACCCAGGTGCCCCCAAGCTCACTGATTTTTAAAGTTCTAGGTTTTAAGTCCCACTGGTTGTAAGAACTTATGAAATTTAACCCCTTTGGTTTTCAAAGCCAAATGTTACAGGAATTTGTCTTTCCCAGCAGGCTTCCCCTCAGTGTGATAGTATGTTTGTGTCCTGTCTCTCTCCACATGGAGTTTCTCCTTCCCAGGGAGGGTCCTGCAGGTCTTTTTAGCTCCCCACTGCATCTCTGGCCTTCCTATCCTCTTCATTGTGTTCTCTTCTCTTTATTTAGCTATGAGTTTATTCTTCCAGTCGTTGGGTCATTTTCTGAATTATTTATACCAGTGTTGAGTGTTACCTGGTTGTATCTGTGGGATGAGGTAAGCTTAGGGTCCTTCTACTCTACCATCTTCCTTAGAATGTACCTTGATCTGTGTTTCATATCCAGTATTATTAGTCTCTTATTGTGTATCTAGAAGAGAAGTATATAACTTATTATCAAACTAATTGTGGAGTGATCCGAAGGGGCACGTGCACCCGAATGTTTATAGCAGCAATGTCTACAATAGCCAAACTATGGAAAGAACCTAGATGTCCATCAACAGATGAATGGATAAAGAAGATGTGGTATATATACACAATGGAATACTATGCAGCCATCAAAAGAAATGAAATCTTGCCATTTGCGACGACGTGGATGGAACTAGAGGGTATCATGCTTAGCGAAATAAGTCAGTCGGAGAAAGACAACTATCATATGATCTCCCTGATATGAGGGAGAGGAGATGCAACATGGGGGGTTAAGGGGGTAGGAGAAGAGTAAATGAAACAAGATGGGATTGGGAGGGAGACAAACCATAAGTGACTCTTAATCTCACAAAACAAACTGAGGGTTGATGGGAGGAGGGGGGTTGGGAGGGGGGTGGGATTATGGACACTGGGGAGGGTATGTGCTATGGTGAGTGCTGTGAAGTGTGTAAACCTGGTGATTCACAGACCTGTACCCCTGGGGATAAAAATATATTATATGTTTATAAAAAATAAAATTTAAAAAAAAAACCTCAACTAAAACAAAACAAAACAAAACAAAAAAAAACTAATTGTGGAGATGATGTAGCAAAAATGCCTTCTGTTGGTTTGTCTGTTACCACAGTTCATTTACTATTTCCTGCTAGATACTGCTTTCCCATCCTCTAGATGTTATTCAGTAACCACATATTGAGTGCTTCTTTTGGTTTTGCTTTCTCCTTGGTGCTGTGGGGAATTAAAGGACTTTAAGACTGACTCTGCCCACAACAGACTCAAACAGTCCAGGATCTCCCCAAGTCAACCTTACCATACCTATACCTGTACCTTCTTTTATCTCAGATATACCTTATACATTACCACTTCCATGCCTTTGTTCAAGTCAGGAGCCAAAAAGCAAGGGAAAGAACATAAAATATGGAACCAGAAAGTGTGTGTTTCAGGGGCAAGTATATCCATTTTCATGTGTAAAATACCTATTGAAATACCCATTTCAAAGGATTATTGTGAGAACTGAGAAAAATGATAGTTCATGGTGTCTGGCACCTACTTGGTACTTAATATGTATTTTCCCTTCTTCAGCTCCTTCACAAATCTTTAATTTCTGGTTCAAGTCCTTTTTCCTTTGTGGATCTATCTCAGATGACTCTGGTGATCTTGACCAAGGTTAATGACTCTCTCTTTAATGTTCCTTATTCACTGACTATATCAGTATTTCTCGATCACTTACATCCTATGACATTAATAGATCTTCTGAGAAAAAGGGTCTTTGTGAACAAAGAAGTTTGGAGATTACTATATCTTAAAGTTTCCTCAGAGGGTTGGTTTTTTTTTGTTTTGTTTTGTTTTGTTTTTAAGATTTTATTTTTTTATTTGGCAGAGAGAGAGATCACAAGTAGGCAGAGAGGCAGACAGAGAGAGGGGGGGAAGCAGGCACCCTGCCGAGCAGAGAGCCCGATTCGGGGCTGGATCCCAGGACCCCGAGATCATGACCTGAGCCGAAGGTAGAGGCTTAACCCACTGAGCCACCCAGGCGCCCTTCCTCAGAGATTTTAATGCACATGTTCTGAGAAGTCTTACGGTAAAGAAACCTTGTTACCTTTGTTTAAGCAGGCATTTTTCTAGCAATTGTTAAAACCCTCCACTGCTTGCTGTCTGTCCGTCACCCACCCCACCCCACCCCCCCCCCCGCCACCACCAGAAAACTGTAACACACTGGGATCTTTTGTTTATGCCATTCATTTGACTTTATACAGTGTTTTTGATATTATTTATACATATTTAATGTCTTATGTATTTATACATTCAGTCTTCATTTAGAAATTAAGTTCCTTTAAGGCAGAGTCCAATGTATATACTTTATTACATATATGGCCTTGAATTTAGTAGATAAAAGTTCTACAGAGGACTGTGACTTAAAGAATGGATAGAATTTGGTTCTTGATTTTTTTCCTAGATTTCTTTTATCTTTCTGAGCAAATTATATTTTATATTACTAATAACTATATCTTCTTAAGCTTTGTATGCTATACATAGAGAAGATAAATGGTGGCAGGTGTGGAAAGAAGGGGGAGAGTAAAATGGTTTTCCCTTCTCTTACTTAAATCAAATCAGAATACCAGAAAGCTTACAGATTATAGTGCATTCTTTGAGAATGGTGTGTCAATGGAAGATGGATTTGATGTTTAGAAATAGCCAAAAGTTATTGAAACCCACTCTATTATTTAAGGTCAAGCAAATTAACAGGTTTTTTTTTTAAAGATTTTATTTATTTATTGGAAAGAGAGAGCATGCACGTGTACGAACAAATAGGAGAAAAGGCAGAGGGAGAGAGTATCCAAGCAGGCTCCACTGAGCACAGACCCAATGCAGGGCTTGATCTCATGACCCATGAGATCAGAACCTGAGCTGAAGACCAAGAGTTGGACGCTTAACAACCTGAACCACCCAGGTGCCCAGCACATTAACAGTTTTTAATGGTAAAAAAAAACATGTCCAATGTCTTCAAAGTATTAAGACTCTTTTGAATGGCTTATAAATGGTTTTTGAAAGCAATTTCAGAAAAGAAAGTCTAATAATATTTTGAGCATTGAGAAAATTAGAAGAAGAGGTATATGTAACCTATTAAGATGATGTCTTTGAAAAGTAATAGTCATTTATAAATGTAAGTTTTGTGTTACCTGTTTAAATTAACTGTAACGCAGGACCATTGATTTATAGCTAAGGCTTGTAGTATTTACATAGAGTTGTGTCTTTCTTTTTCTTCTTTTCCCCCTCTGATCTTCTTTCCTTTGGCCTTTTTACTTCACAGTTACATAGTGATACAGAGATGGGGCACAAAAAGAAGGTGAAACAATACCAATTTTATTCTTGATTAATGATTTTTATAAAATTCAGTAGTGATTTTTAAATTTCTTTCCTTCCTTCCTTCCTTCCTTCCTTTCGCTGTGCACCCAGTGTGGAGTCCAGCATGGGGCTTCAACTTATGACCCTGAGATCAAGTGTCAGATGCTTAACTGAGCCACCCAGGCACCCCGAGAGTGATTTTAGGCAAGGGAGAATTTTACAGTCATTACCTGCAATGAAGTTTTGAGATTAGCTACTAATTTAACTATTCGTGTCATCTCTGCCTCTTCTCTTTGCACAAATAATTTAAACTTAGTTGAATAGATAATTGGTATCTATAATTATGACCCAGCCCATTTTGCTCTTGGTCCACTGTGAATGTTTAGCCATGTATTCAGAGTCATTAGTAATTTGGTGCAGGAAATTAGTGAAGAGTATTTTTTTTTTTATGGAAGGGGAAGAAAATTGATAAAACTCTTTAGTGGTAATTTACCAAGATGATAAACTAGAAAACTATGAAGTTTTAATTTTAATTTTTAGCATATGCTGTAATGATGGAATTTCTATTTGGAATACACAGGAACTAAGCACAGACAGAGATGCTCCTGAAATTAGCTTTCTGTCTGGTACTACTGCTGAAGTATCTGATGTGGTGGTTGTAAAGGAGAAGCTGTTAGTAGAGCCAGAGATCTTAGCAGCACCAAGTAAGTTTTCTAAGTCTGGAAAGGAAGCCACATTGACCATGAATTCTGAAGAAACCAAGGATGAAGAAAGTTCTCTTAAAACTTTTGTGTCTGCCTTAGAAAGGTTACTCACATCACCAGAAATGGCTCAGGAAGAAAGACTGTTTGAAACAATGAGTGATTTTGAACCTAAAGAGTTGGACAACCCATTGAGCAACTCTCCAAGTTCCATATCAGTATCCTTGACATGTTACAAAGATTTCCTAGAAAATACAAAGGATGATGCATTGCCAGCTGAGTTGTTAGCTGCCATAAACATATTATCAGAAGGCAACGTGGGACCCATCTGTCACAGAGAAGAGGGAGGCAGTAGTCTCAGTGCTGGAAATGAGTATTCAGGAGTGGAGCCCAAGAGGTCTCAGACCAGTGAAGATTGTACTCAAATAACAGAGGTGAATTTTGAGTCTCTTTGTTCTGCTCCACCCTTTGAACAAGAGTCCAAGTCAGGGGAGCTGCAGGACAAGCATCTTTCACTGCAGCATGTAAGTGCAACTGTGAGTCTCTGATTTTGCCTTTTATAGTGACTTTTACCAAGTCTTCATTGCCCATATACTTTATCTTAAATTCAGATCTTCTTCCCAAATTTCAACACCCAAAAGATGCTTTTTCAGTTTGAAGCTGATCTCTCTAGAGATTCCAGGGTAGAGTTTTCAAGGGATTTAAATGTTGAAGTAGTTAAGTTTCTCATCAAAGACCTGAGACTTTGCTTTATAATCTTTACAAGATTGCTTGTATATAGGAAGGAAATAATTATCTACCAGATTTTTTTCCTGTTAGCTCAGAGAATTGCTATGCCTACCTAGTGTAAAGTAGAGATGAGATACCCCACATTAATTTCTAGTTGAGGATAGAGTATATGCGGTTGGGCTTCCAGGAGAAGGAAGAGTTATGCCTGGCTTCGGCAGAACTTTGCAATCTACATCTGAGGCTACTGTCGGGTAGCAAAGTTCCTGAGGTTTAGAATTCCTGCAGTATTATGCCTGGAGACCCTGCAGTGGGCTACCACTAGCCAAGTCTCTTTTTTATGTTGACAATTTTTTTTCCTTTTTAAAGGAATCTTATTTTTTTTCCTGACTATAATAGTAATACACCCTCATTATTTAAAAAAATCAAACATTACAGAAATATACATAATAATACGATTTTTGAAAATGTCCCCCACAATTCCATATTTCACAGTTAATCACTATTAACAGTTTGGTTTATCTGTCTCTAATTTTTTCTATGCATATTCTATCTAAGTTTATTCTGTATAAGTGAGACCATATTATACATAATACTTTGTGACTTTTTAAAATATTTTTTATGAAAGTATAGTTGACATTTTGCAGCTTTTTAAAATTTGATTATACATCTTGGTTATCTGTGTCAGTGAATGTAGCATACTAAAATCTTTTTACTTGCTGAATTCTATTCCACTATGTGGATATTTTATGTGTGGGTGTATGTATATTATATAAATATAATTTATTTAACTAATTCACTAATGATAGTCATTTAAATTTTTTATCTCTTCTCTTTTTTTTCTCTTGGCTCTTACCAGACTACTTTTATGAACATTCTTGGGACAATTTGAATAACACGTTACTAAGCTCATGTTGTAAAATACATACCTGGCATAATACTGCATGCAATTCTCATAGAAAACATCTCAAAACAGACAAAATAAAACTTTTTAAAAATCCAGAAAAAAAAACTGATCATGGGGATAGGGCATGAAGATTAAATTAAACATTCCAGTATCCTAATCTGAAAAGAGGTAATATAAGTAAAATGTAGGAGATTATAATTGATGGGTATTAACAGAGTGAGCATGAATTTAGCAAGTGTTCAAAAAAAGAAACCCTTTTAAAAGTAAAAAAGAGATTGAGAACAAATTAAATACCCTTTTATTCAACCATAATAAAAATATGGAATTTGGTACACTAAAAAGCTTTGCAAGCTGTATATATAAATAAGCTCTAGAAGGGTTTACATGATATGTGTAAAAACACATGTATCTTCATGAAAGTTAAATCTATAATGGATTCTTAAGGGAAAGTTAGAGTCATTCGTGATTTACTGGTAACCTTTTAAAATCAATATAATGGAGGTTATATACAGTTTTGTCCCACAAAATACAAACTTCCTACTGTAAAACAACAATCACTGGGCTGAGTAGAACATTGCTCTGGTCTAGTATGACATTTCTACTCTTTTTATATGTCATTTTTTGCTGCCTGTTTCCTATGAAGTTAAAGCATCCAGAGTAACCTTAGTTTTGCCCTTGAATTTTAAGGATGAATATTGATAGGAATAATTTTTACTTATGCTCTTCTTATCTTAGACTTTTAAATCCGCTTTGGCTTTTATTATATTATTAAATTTTCATTATGTGGTCTGTGAATTTTTGCACTTTCATATTATAAGAGGCATTTTTTTATAATCAGAGGACAAGATAAAACCTAATTTCTTCTCATTTTAAATTTTTTGCATTGTTACAGTTTTTTGTGTATTTGCATCTTATTACAGACTCTAGAAGATCCAAACTTTGGGCTGCAAACTTTGGTTCATCAAAATGTCACCTCATGTGATCCACTACATAATAAAGGAAATTCAAATTCAGTGAAAAATAAATCTGGCCAGGATATTCCATGTGTGTTAAGGAGATCGTCCAGACTGAAAGCAGGCAGAGATGCAAAGCACACAGATGACTTGTATGAGACACCAGAAAAGATTGTACCAAAGATTCTTGTCAGTGAGGATCAAATAAGTAATATCTCTTCAACTAAGAATTTCAGGTATACTCCCAAATTATATCTTTCTCTTTAGATATGCTACAGACCTTATAGATAATTCTATGCTTGGGACACTAGAGTCAATGCACAGTTACCCCTAAGTGAAGAGCTTTGTTTTTCAGTGTTGTTGCCTTATTTACTGTACAGTTATTTTTTTTAACCCAGAAAACTCTTCTACTTTTTTTTTTTAAAGAAGACAGAGTTAAGAGAGATTTGTTGGATTTCAACCTAATTCTAATTTCCATTCTTTCTTTTTTAAATTAAATTTAGTTAGCATCCATCATCACACAGTTATAGAATTTTCTTTTCTTGTCATGAGAATTTCTAAGATTTACTCCCTCCATGACTTCCAACTATGCAGTACAGTACTACCATGTATGTTCTATCCCCGGGACTTATTTATCTTATAAATGGAAGTTTGTACTTTTTAATCACTTTCACTCATTTCACTCACTCCCCACCTCTCTGCTTCTGGACACCATCAATCTGTTCTCTGTATCTATGAGTTTAGGTTGTTTTGTTTGAGATGCCACATATAAGATCATATAGTATTTGTCTTTCTCTGTCTGACTTATTTCACTTAGCATAATTCCCTTTAGATCCTTTCACATTGTCACAAATAATCCATTGTGTGTGTATGTGTGTGTGTGTACACCACTTTTCTTTATCCTTATGTGTGTGTGTGTGTGTGTGTGTGTACACCACTTTTCTTTATCCATTTATCCATCAATGGATACTTAAGTTGTTTCCATGTCTTGGCTATCATAAATAAAGCTGCAGTGGGCACAGGTGCAGATATCTTTTCAAGATAGTAATTTTATTTCCTTTGGCTAAATATCCAGAAGTAGAAATGCTGTGTCATATGATGGTTCTATTTTTGATTTTGTGAGGATCTTTTATCCTGTTTTCCATAGTGTCCTCACCAGTTTACAATGCACAGGGGTTCTTTTTTCTTCACATCCTCAGCAATCTTTCCTGTCTTTTTAATGATAGCCATTATAACATGTATGAGGTGATACCTTACTGTAGTTTTTATTTGCATTTTCCTGCTGATTAGTGATGTTGAACACCTTTTCATGTACCTGTTGGCCATTTGATTGTCTTCTTTGAGAAAATGTCATTTTAGTTCCTCTTCCATTTTTGAATTGGATTGTTTGCTTAATTTGCTATTGAGTTGTATGAGTTCCTTATATATTTTGAATATTAACCCCTTATCAGGTATATGATTTGCAAATATTTTCTCCCATTCAGTAGGCTGCCTTTTAATTTTGTTGATGGTGTCCTTTTCCATGCAGAAACTTTTTAATTTGATTAGCCCTAGTTTTTCATTCTTGCTTTTGTTGCCTTTGCTTCTGGTGCCAAATCCAAAAAATGATTGTCCAGACCAACGTCAAGGTGCCTACCCCCTGTTTTGTTTCTATGAGTTTTATGATTTCAGGTCTTACAATGAAGTCTTTAACTCATTTTGAATTGATTTTTGTGTATGATGCAAGATTGACGCCCAATCTCATTGTTTTACATGTGGCTATCCAGTTTCCCAAACATCATTTATTAAAAAGATTGTCCTTTCCTCATTGTATATTTTTGGTTCCTTTATTGAAAGTTAATTAGCCATCTATACATAGGTTTATTTCCTGTCTCTACAGTATTCCATTCAGCTATGTGTCTGTTTTTATTCCAGTATTTTCAGTTTTTGATCAGTGTAATCCCACAAGGCAAGTCCTGTTTTCTTGAAAGAGCCTAGAAGGTAAATAGATAGTGGCATGGCAGTCTAGGGATGAGGGGCAAGATACTCAGAATACTTGTAGGTGACTGCTCCTAAAGGAAAGAAACCCACAGGTGGCACAAAGAAAAGGCTAGAAACCACCAAAATCGGCATGCTTGTCACAGAATTACCTGCAGTTTACTCAGGAGTCATCTCCATATTTTAAAGTGCCATGCTCTTTGATAGCAACTCAGTAAAATACCTTTCAGTTTTAAAAACTCAGTAAAAATTTAATATGATTCTCTGTGGATGGTTGTAGAGAACATGATAGTAATTTTAAAAACACATTTATTTTTCAAGAATGCAGGATCCTGCTTTAATGATTAAAAGTAAAGGGAAGAATATGCATTCAACCAGACTCAAAAGTGGAGAACAGATGCAGAGAAACAAAAAACTTGCTGGAAAAAGTGGTGAGGCATATTTGATTTCATAATTTTTTTTAATTAAGTAACTTACAGACATAGAATTCTGGTACTGAAAAGGACTTAGAGATTATCTCTCTCGACTTTCTCATTTTACTGATGAGGAAGTTCATAGAGGTTGAAGATTTTTCCCAGCATTGCACAGCTCATTTCACAGCTCATAACTAGGACTTGGTCATGAACTTCTGGCTTATTAGCTGGTATTTTTCCTATACTTCTGTTTGGAGAAAAGAGTTACAGAACCCTTTTCAAATTTAGATATGTGATCTATTTGTGGTGTGACCAACGTAGCATAAGGCTTTGAGAAGTCATACTAAGAGGAATAGAGGAAAAGATAAGGCAAAATTACTGTTATTCTTTGGTGTTATTTCTCTGTTCCTATAAAACCCCAAAGAATAACCTAAGAAACTATGAGAAACCATAAGATTGTAGAAAGACTGGTTAAGATATAATAAGGAGGGGGGCGCCTGGGTGACTCAGTGGTTAAAGCCTCTGCCTTCAGCTCAGGTCATGATCTCAGGGTCCTGGGATCAAGCCCTGCATTGAGCTCTCTGCTCAGTGGGGAGCCTGCTTCCTCCTCTCTCTCTCTCTGCCTGCCCTTCCGCCTACTTGTGATCTCTGTGTGTCAAATAAATAAATAAAATCTTAAAAAAAAAAGACATATTAAGGGTATAATTGGCAAAATTAAAATATGTACTGTAGGTTAAATAATAAGATACCATTGTTAAATTTCCTAAATTTAACAATAATTTGGTTATTTAAAAGAATGTCCTTGTTTTTGGAAAATACACACTTAAGTATTAGTGAGTAAAGGGGCATGGTGTGTGTAAATTATTTATATATATGTCTGTGTGAATGCATATATTTATATAAAAAGGGAGATAGAATGATATAAACAGATAGCAAAATACTAATAATGGGTGAATCTTTTGTTCTCTTTTTATAACTTTTTTGTAAGTCTGAATTTTTTCCAGATAAAATATTTTAAAAATTCAGTGAACTGGGGGCGCCTGGGTGGCTCAGTGTGTTAAGCCGCTGCCTTCGGCTCAGGTCGTGATCTCAGGGTCCTTGGATCGAGCCCCGCATCGGGCTCTCTGCTCGGTGGGGAGCCTGCTTCCTCCTCTCTCTCTGCCTGCCTCTCTGCCTGCTTGTGCTCTCTTTCTCTGTCAAATAAATAAATAAAATCTTTAAAAATTCAGTGAACTGAAACAAGACATTAGTACCTTTCATACGTGCAAGTATTACCCAGTTAGAAAAATATAGGAGAGAGTCCCATTTATAATAACTATAATGAAGAGAAAATACCTGCTCTACACCTAATAAGAAATGTGCCTTGCCTATAAGAAAAGAGTTGAAAATTCCACTCAGGGACTTAAAAAAAAAAAGAGAGACTTGAATAAATAGAAGAATCTTACTCTTGACCATAAGTATTCATGTAAGAAATTTATTTCTCCCAAAATTACTCTATAAATGTGTGAGAGCTCAATCAAAAACAGATTTTTGTTTATTTGCTAATTGTTTTGTCTTGTTTTGCTTTATAAAGCTGGAGATTAATTATGAGAATGTTATAAAATGATACTAAACATGAAGGACTAGCCTAGAAAATTCTGGAAAATAAAAGCACAGGGAGACTGGAGAGACAAGAACCTGCTGTACATAATATGAAAACAATTGAGAAAGCCATATAGATTAAAATAATTGGGTACAGGCACAGGAATAGACAAATAAATTTATGAAACAGAATTGAGTTTAAATGTAGAAGCCTGATACAGTGTGAATTTTGGGGAAGGTATATAATAAAGATGGCATCTCAAATTGGTAGCAAAAAAAAGGACCAAGCAGTAAATAGTAAAAACATAAACAAATTTGGATGGATATCTATAACATTCCATATACTAAATTTAATTCCATTTTGGCCAAAGACTAACTGAAAAAAAAATTCTAGAAGAAAACATAAATGAGTTATTTTTGTAATCTCTGAGGAGGAAAAACCTTCTTAAAGAATGACAAACCCAGAAGCCAGGAGAGAAAAGAATGATAAAATTGACTACACATATTTTTAAAAAGATTGTATGGAAAATACCCTAAAGAAAATCAAACATTGAACACAGAAGAAATATTAATAACAATAGAAGGGGTTAATTGCATTAACATGCAGAGAGCTCTTAGAAAACAATAAAGATAAAGAAAAATGAGTAGGAAACACGAACAAGCATTTCACAGGGAAAAAAATATACATATATATAAATAACTAGGGCACCTAGTTGGCTCAGTCAGTTAAGCATCTGACTCTTGGTTTTGCCTGAGGTCATGATCTCAGGGTGGTGAGATCCAGCCCTGTATCAGGCTCCTTGCTCACCTCCGAGTCTGCTTGAGATTCTCTGCCTCTCTTTCCTTCTCCCTCTGCCCCTCCCCCTGCTTGCATGCACACACACTCTCTCTCTCTCAAATAAATAAATAAATAAAATCTTTTAAAAAATAATTGAAAGGATTAGCATCTCATTTATGATTTAAAAAATGTAAATTAGGGAGTACAGTTTTCACTAAGAGAATGTCAAATGTTTAAACATTTGAGAATTCCTAGTGGCAAGAATATGGAAAAAGCAAGCATTCTCTTATTTTCTTGGTAATACTGTAAGTTTATTCAGTCTTTTTTTTTTAAGATTTTATTTATTTATTCAACATAGAGAAAATAGGGGGGGCGCGCCTGGGTGGCTCAGTGGGTTAAAGCCTCTGCCTTCGGCTCAGGTCATGATCCCAAGGTCCTGGGATCAAGCCCCGCATCGGGCTCTCTGCTCAGCAGGGAGCCTGCTTCCTCCTCTCTCTGCCTGCCTCTCTGCCTACTTGTGATCTTTCTCTGTCAAATAACTAAATAAAATCTTTAAGAAAAAAAAAGAAAATATGGGGAAGACCAGAAGGAGAGGGACAAGCAGACTCTGCACTGAGCATGAAGCCTGATGCAGAGCTCAATCTCCGGACCCTGAGATCATGACCTGAGTTGAAACTAAGACTGAGACACTTAACAGACTGAGCCACCCAAGTACCCCTGTTCAGTCTTTTCACCAGGCAGTTTATTTACATTCTTCAGACTTTTAAGTCACAATTCTTGAATTGGCAATTCTACTTAAGGGATTTATTCTGGACATTCCTGGGTGGCTCAGTTGGTTATGCATCTGGCTCTTGATTTCAATTCAGGTCATGCATGATCTCAGGGTTGTGAGATGGCTGTGTTTGATGTAGAGCCTGCTTGGGATTCTCTCTCTCCCTCTACCCCTGACCCTTCTCCCTTTCTCCACTCACATGTGCACATTCTCTTTCTCTCTCAAAACAAAACAAAAAAATGTTATGGCTATAGTAATCAAAATAGCATGACATTTCCATCAAGATAGGGAAACAGGTCAATGTAATGTAATGTACTGAGTTCCGAAATAAATCCTTGAGTTTTGACAAAGGCACAAGGCTTTTTGTGGAGGAGAATAATTAGATAACCATATACAACAAAATGTTATTGAATGTCTCTATATTTTCTAAAAATACTGTATTTTGTTTTTGCCCAAGTTACTTGAAGATCAGATTGATCCTTTCAAAATTTTTTTAAAAACCTTATTAGGCAGGTTTGGTGTAGGCTTTACAGCTAGTTTAGCCCCTTCTACTAAGACATGACCTGTTAAGGGTCTCTACTAATGCTCTGGTTGTTACCAAGGTCACTCTCCTCCAGCTGTCAGGAATGTACATGTTTCCCAGCTGGTGTGATATCTCAGGCTTGTTATTTTATAGTTCTTGGATAGTTGTTCTTACCCAGCCTCATGAAGCCTCAACCTACATATGAGCACTGTAGTATTTAGAAAGTGATAAAGGAGTCCCTTTTGTAGATTTCTGGTACCTGTTCTCTCTTCCCTCATCTCTGGTACCCTACTGTGCAAAATCTAATCACCCTAGCCTCCTGAAACTTAAATTTCTATTTCCTCAGCTCAGAAGCTTCACCTTGCTATGCTTGTGCTATATGCTGGAAAGTGCCTCCAGACAGCTCAGTCTGTTGTTTCCCTTCTCTGGAAGGAGTCATAGATCTGAATTGCCTGTTTTCCAGTGTCTTAATATAGTTTTTTTTTTTTTTAATCAATATATTTTGTCTAGTTTTTTTAGTTGTTTGCAATGGAAGGGCAAGTCATGGCAATTATTAAGTTGTGATTGGAAGTGAATGTCTTCTCCATCTTAGTTTTCATTGAAAAATTTTATATTCTTAATTTGTTATTTCTTTTTTTTTTAAGATTTTATTTATTTATTTGACAGACAGAGATCACAAGTAGGCAGAGAGAGAGATAGAGAGGAGGAGGAGGCAGGCTTCCTGCCAAGCAGAGAGCCCTATATGGGGCTCGATCCCAGGACCCCGGGATCATGACCCGAGCCGAAGGCAGAGGCTTTAACCCACTGAGCCACCCAGGCGCCCCCTTAATTTGTTATTTCTAATAAATTACATAACTAGCAAGTACAACTGGCGAAAACAGATCTTGAAGTAAAGACTACTTTTTTGGTAAATACAGTTTATCTGGTAGGAGCAGAATGCTTTGTAGTTTTGAGTGGGACAAGATAGTCTCAAATGTTCAGAAGTTGGTTTATTTTTCAGTGGAACTGAATGGAGGGAATCTAATAAAGACAAAGCAGATAAATTGTGATCCATTAAAAAATGTGCTGCTCGGATGCCTGGGTGGCTCAGTGGTTTAAAGCCTCTGCTTTCAGCTCAGGTCATGATCCCGGGGTCCTGAGATTGAGCCCCTCATCGGGCTCTCTGCTCAGTGGGGAGCCTGCTTCCTCCTCTCTCTCTGCCTGCCTCTCCACCTACTTGTGATCTCTGTCTCTCTGTTAAATAAATAAATAAAAATCTTTTTAAAAAAATGTGCTGCTATACTCAGTTACTTTTGTGAGATTTTAGGATGGAGCAGATTAGCTAGATCAAAATTATAAAAGCTATCATCAGAGTTATTCTGAAATTCAGGAAAACCAAATGAACTAGTATCCATCAAAACTGACAGGATTTTGAGTATCAGTATTTTAGGAAAGACAGTGAAGAAATAATACCTGATATGCATAACCTGGGAATCTATTTTAATTGTCTATTACCTGGCTTAGGAAATAAAACTATTATATAGATCAAGATCATATTTCTTTATTTAATTTTGGAACAACTATTTGTAGCAAAGAAAGAAATTTAACATTCCTTTACTGGCCTCATTGTGTTTAATTTCTGTATCTTCCTTGTGTATGTCTGAGATTTTTTCCTCATGGTGGTGTATCACATTTTAGCACTATAGTATCTTGTTGGGTTTAATGACAATCTAATTCTAGATTTAAATAATCGTTTTCACCAGAACTTTTAAAAAAGTAATCTGTTAGTCTTCTCACATATGCACTTTCATGGGGTTTCAATAAACATAAACTGCTTACATGATTTATAATATACTGCAAGTATTTTCAAACTAATGACATTTTTCCTTTTATCTTTTTGCATGTAGATAACATTATAGTTGGGTTTATGGATGAAATACTCTTTTATAATACAATTCCAGAATGTTGACTGGATTCACTCTATTACCTGTATTCTTCCTAGTTTTCAAATAGGGATTATTACTTTTTGTTCTCTTTTGTTTATCCCCTCCTTTCAGAAAAAATGAAGAGGAATGAAATATCTCTGTCTAGCATTAACCGTAGAAACATCTTTGGAGAGAACTTACTGTATCAGGCTGCTCTGCATAATGACATTGATCTTGTTCGTCATTATATAATGAAAGGAGGAAGTGTTAATCAGCCAAGTTATGCTGGTAAGTTGGGGTTACCACACAATTATCTTTTTTTTTTTTAAAGATTTTATTTATTTATTTGACAGACAGATCACAAGTAGGCAGAGAGGCAGGCAGAGAGAAAGGAAGGGAAGCAGGCTCCCCGCTGAGCAGAGAGCCCGATGTGGGGCTCGATCCCAGGACCCTGGGATCATGACCTGAGCCGAAGGCAGCGGCTTTAACCCACTGAGCCACCCAGGCGCCCCACCACATAATTATCTTGAGAGTGGTTTGTAGTTTCTGCTTAGTCACTCCTATGAAAGTATGACAATGTGGGTGTAAGGCAAGTCTCAAACAGAAAGCTTCCAGGTGATTTTTCTGCTTAGGTAGTTCATCACCATCTTCTCCCAGGAAAGTGGTAAGATGGGGAGGGAGGGAGAAGGACATTGTATTTCACCTTCAAAGATTATGCCTGCCCAAGGCCTACCAGGTGGGCCAAGTGCAGTGGCCTTCCACAGAAGGATGCTGTTCCTGTGGCTGACTTGCTGGCTTTGCATGGGCATTGTTACTGTGAGACTCAACTTTCAATGGAAGAGAAGTGAGCTCAAAAGCTGAAAGAAGCTGATGGTATGGTGAGCTATGGGGGAAACCAAGATAACATGGTAGATGTACAGCAGGACCAATGGCCAGGGATATGGAGAGAACAGAGTACAAGGTAGAAGGGGTGGGACAGGGAGCTCAGAACATTCTTTCTGCAAGGCTGGATCTCTGGTATTGTCTTTTTTATGGAGAAAAACTGATGTTCTCCTGGACAAGAAAGATTCCTTAAGGACACCTAAGTACAAGGCACTTAGCAACACTAGGCTACTCTAGGTAGTGCCTTTATGTATCCATAATTTTACTAGTGTTTCTAGACTTTTTCAGTTTATGAAGCAGTGTGAAAAGTCTTATGATGCACAGGGATGAACAGCATAATCCATGGACAAACAGGTGATTACACTTACTTTAGCAAAGCCTGGATTTATATGATAATCAGGGTTTTAACAGGCTGTTACTTAAATCCCATATCCAAGTGAACCACCCTACGTCACTTGCTAGCCAAAGCACTTGCTTCCTTACAAAATGTGTGGTACTTGCTATTTGTCTCTATCTGCTCCTTAAGTTCAGTAGTAGCTCTAACTTTACTTTATGGACTTCTCAAGAATCTCATAACATATTTCTTTTCATTAGCCCTTTTCTGTGCCATTGTTAACATCCTTGGTGTCTCTTCTCTGCTTGTCTTCAGTCATTTATTGTGCACGTTCTCCTCACTGCCCCAGATACTTCTGTGATCTTAATGAATTCTTTATCCTTAATATACTTTCCTGGCTTTTTGAAGTCTCTTGTTCTCTACTTTTCCTTCTCACTTGGCATTTTAGCTCTGATCTTTATATCTGGCTATTCCATCTTATAAAATTGCAGAGGGTACTGTTTTTAAAGACTTAACTACAACCATTTTCATCAGAGTCACCTGCAGTGTTTGTTTAAAATGCAATTTGTTTAAAATGTTTATTTCACCCTCCAAAACACACACATGCACACACACACATACATACACACAGTCTCACAATTAAAATCTGTAGGTTAATGCTCTCTGTCAAATAAATAAAATCTTTGAAATCTATAGGTTGAAACCTTGAAATCTGCATTTTAACATATTTCCTCAGGTGATTTGTATTCTCAGTGAAGTTCAGGAACTACTGGTAAGAGATATATGACCTGCATGTAATATACCAGTTCACTGTAGTCAGCTTTTATAGTATGCCCCTTATGTGCCAGATATTGTAAAAACAGAAAGATGTGTATACTAGAAAAGTTTGGCTGTATTCTGTGATACAGTCCAAGAAAGGATAAGTGCCTTTTGAGAAATTAATAAGATGTTATAATAACAGACCGAAGGTCTTGTCATAGGTAACATTTGCATTGTAAGTCCTCATTTACATTTTATGATATCTTTGTGTTTGATTAAAAACAAAACAAAACAAAACAATGCAATCGTTCTTTACCTATCAAAAACAAGGGTGAAACCAGAAAGTAGGCTGAAGAAACTGAATACCCAAAAACAGATCTTATAAAGCTTCTTTGCTAAAACCCTCTCAAACCAATGTCTTGAGCATTATTTTACAAAGAATTCTATCTGACTCCTAACTCTGTCGCACATTAGAACTGAAAGGAAAGGTTGGCACAGTCCAGGATATTGATAATAGCAAGAAGCTTAATAGCAAGGCAAGAGACAGATTAAAAACATAAAAATGAGAGGCGACATTGTTGAGGACTGTATAACACAGAAAAGCATGCACTTACACCTCTGTGGGTGTTAACAGTTGCTATGTTAGAGCCTATAAGAAATATTATGATCTTTATTTAAAATTTGTTATTTTTTCTTTCTGGGAAATTTATTATCTTACAAAGCTTTAGAGAGATTTCCTTTAAGATGGTTAAATTTTCAAAAAGAAAAAAATTGTTCTTTTTAAAATTTTATTTATTTGACTGAGAGAGACACGGTGAAAGAGGGAACACAAGCAGGGGGAGTGGGAGAGGGAGAAACAGGCCTCCTGCAGAGCAGGGAGCCTGACACTGGGCTGGATCCCAGGACCCTGGGATCATGACCTGAGCAGAAGGCAGACAGACGCTTAACAACTGAGCCACCCAGGCGCCCTGTTTTTGTCCATTTTAGGAAACTAATTTTTATTTTAGCTTAAGCAAAGCCTAAATAAGGAAAGGAAGTTTCCTAGGAAGAAATTCATCATCTACATTCCAAAGTTAATAACTTTTGGATTTCTTATATTTCATTTTTCATGCTAGAGTTGTGGCAGATAATCAGGTTAACCAGTATACACATTGATAAATTTCTGCAGGTCCTGAAACCTAAATGAATTCACACTTTTTATCAAATACTATTAGAGGGAGATATTTTTTATATTCTGTTTTTAAAAATAGGTAGTTCCTGGGGTTCCTGGGTGTCTCAGATGGTTGGATGTCTGCCTTCAGCTCGGGTCATATCTCCGGGCCCTGGGATCAAGCCCTACATCAGGCTCCCAGCTCAGCGGAGAGTCTGCTTCTCCCTCTGATGCTCCCCACTGCTTGCGCGCTCGCTCTCTCTCTCTCTCTCTCTCTCAAATGAATAAAAAAATAAAACAGGTAGTCCTTAAGTGGTTATGTTTCAAAAGTTCACATGTGAAGTTCAATTCATTTGAAATTTCTTGTAACATTATGGAAAATTTCAAACATACTGAAAAGTTAAAAGAATTCCACATTAAGCTTCCAGAAACCTCATACCTAGATTCTATGTACTTATTTTTATTGCGTACTTACTATCAAGGAAAAATACTCATGTATTTCTCCTCTACTTACATTCATAACACTTCTGATACCAGATGTATGGGATTTTTGACACATCAAGCAATTCTCCAACACCACCTGGGTGTCCTGCAATTTAGTTCATTTCTGACACTAACCCAAATTAGTACAGAACACACAGGTTAAGGGATCAGTCAGCCACCCCCACTTCAGATGCCAGTCACAAGTAGTAGGTCCCTGGATTACCCACAATTTTTGTTCAACTTGGCTACAAACTGGAGGTTCCCATGATCCTTTCCTCAAATTTGATCTTTTCCTAAAATAGTTAACAGAACTTAGGGAAACATGTTTACCATATAAGTTTATTATATAATAAAGGATATGACAAAGGATACAGATGAATGCCCAGATAAAGATACAGAATCAGGCCTGGTAGGGTCCTGAGCACAGGAGCTTCTATTCCTTGGGAATTGGAATATGTTACCTTCCCAGCATGTAGATGTGTTGACCAACCTGGAAAAGTTCTCTGAACCCCAGAGTTTGGGGATTTTTATGAAGGCTTCATCATGAAGGCAGGGCAGGGGAGAAGGGGATGTGGAACTGAAACTTAAAAGTTTCTGATCATGACTTGGTCTTTCTTAGGACCAGTCCCCATCCAGGAGCCATACAGAAGTTGCCTCATTAAGACAAAAGATACTTCTGTAACCTAGGGAATAGCAAGGAATTTAGGACCTCTGTGTCATATACTTCTATCACTTATGAATTTGCAAAGGTCTTGGGGGTTCTGTATGAGGAGCTTGGGTGAGATACCAAATACTAGAACAGAAGACTGTCCTAGCACCCCTGTTTATTAGAGTTTAGGAGCTTTGTGCCTGGAATCAGGGGGCAGAGACTAATAAATATTTCTTATTTCATTCCTATCCATCTTTAAATCTCTCTCTGTCCATAAGTCCATCTTTATGTTGATGCACTTCAAAGAAAGTTAGTGCATTTTACCACAGAACACCTCAACATTAATATCTCTTAACTAGCTAGAGTTCTATAGTCTTTTTTTCTTTTTGAAAAGTAAAATTTTCATACTGTAAAATACAGACCTTAAATGTGCTGTTTGATGAATTTTAACAAATATATTCACCTGTGTAACCCAAACCTCTATCAAGATAGAATATTACCAACATTCCACAAATTTCCCTCAGGCCTCTTCCCAGTCATTCCCCATCCCCACTCTCTAGAAGCCACTATTGTTCTGATATTTCTCTGATATTTTTCACTATTTCTGGTAGTTTTGCCTCTTCAGTATTTCACCATTAATCATGAGGTTACCTGTAGGTTTTATAGCTGCTCTTTATATTGAGGAATCCATTCCTAATTTCTTGAGTATTTTTTATCAGTAATGGATCCTGGGTCATAATAAATCATGCTCTTATATATTGTTAGATACATTATGCTACTATTTTGTTAAGGATTTTTGCATGTATGATCATGAGTCATACTAGCCTGTAATTTTTTGTTGTTGTAATGCTTTTGTCTGGTTCGGAATCAGGATTTGCTAATATTTTGTTAAGGATATTTTTGTAACCTATATTCATAGGTAATATTGGTTCATAATTTTGTTATAATGATTTTGGTATTGGTATCAACGTTATGTAGACTTCATAAAATGAGTTAAGAAGTATTCTCTTCTAGTTTCTGGAAGAGTTTGCTTAAAACTGGAAGTTTTTTCTTAAATGTTTGACAGAACTTAGAGTGAAACTATGAGAGCATATAATTCTTTCTCTGTAATTATTTTTTGTTTCATCTTGTGTCAGTTTTGGTAAGCTGTACTTTTTTAGGGTCACCTGAGTGGCTCAGTTAGTTAAGTGGTACTTTCTTAAGGAATTTGTCCTTTTTATCTAAGTTATAGAATTTATTGTCATAAAGTTATTTATAATATTTCCCTATTATTGTTTTAATATCTATAGATCTTTAGGGATATTTATCTTTCCTGATATTGTTCATTTCCTCTCTTCCTTCTTTCCTTTCTTTTTTTTCTTTCCTTCCTAAAGTAGTTTAAGCTAGAAGATTATCAATTTTATTGCTTTTTTTTTTTTCAAAGAACTAACATCTGGCTTTAAATTTTTCTCTCTTATCTGTATTAAATGCTATTAATTTCTGCTTCTTTTGACCTCTGCTTATTTTGGGTTAATTTTTTTCTTTATCTAGCTTCTTAGGGTTAAAAATGAGGCCAGAGATTTTTGTACATTTTTCCCTGCTATGGTCATTTAAAGCTTTAAATTTCCCTCTAAATACTGCTTTTGCTAAATCCAACAGATTTTAATATGTTATATTTTCATTATCACTCACGTTGAAATACTTTTAATTTTTGTATGATTATTTGTTTGACCCCAAGATTATATTAGAAGTTGTTAAATTTTTAAATATTTGAGGATTGTCTGGGCATGTTTCTGGTATTGATTTCTAACTTCATTCCTTTGGTTAAAGGAATATACTTTCTGTGAATTTGATCCTTTTACATTTATTGAGAGTGGCCTGTTGCCTAGTATGTGGTCTTTCTTGCTTAATATCCCTTGTATACTTGAATGTTTATTCTTCAGTTGTATCTAATGTTCTATAAATGTCATTTAGATGAAGATGGTAATATTCAGATCATGTCTCTATTTATGGATTTTTTTGTCTAGTCAAGCTATCATTTTATGAGAAGAGTGTAGAAATATTAACAACTGTGATTGTGGATTGTTGGTTTCTCCCTTTAATTCTGTCTGTTTTTGCTTGTATTTTGAAATTTTGTTATTAGGTTGTAACTGTCATGTCTTCTGATAATTGACCTTTTAATTATTATAAAATACCTCTCTTTATCTCTGGTAATATACTTTGCTTTGAAGCTACTTTATATGATATCAATATAAGCATCCTAGCCTTCTTATGTTTCTTGTCTGTTTGCTATGTCTTTTTCCATCCTTTTATTTTCAACCTATGTCTTTTTTTAAAAAAGATATTTATTTATTTATTTACCTGACAGAGATCACAAGTAGGCAAAGAGGCAGGTGGGGGGGGGAGGTGGTAGGAAGCAGGCTTCCTGCTGAGCAGAGAGCCTGATGCAGGGCTTGACCCCCGGACCCTGAGATCATGACATGAGCCGAAGGCAGAGGCCTAAGCCACTGAGCCACCCAGGTGTCCCATCTATGTCTTTTTATTTAAAATTTGTTTCTTGGGTGCCTGGGTGTCTCAGTGGCTTAGGCCTTTGGTTCAGGTCATGATCCCAGAGTCCAGGGATGGAGTCCCGCATCAGGCTTCCTGCTCAGCGGGGAGTCTGCTTCTCCCTCTGACCCTTCCCTCTCTCGTGCTTTCTCTCTCTTACTCTTTCTCAAATAAATAAATAAAATCTTTAAAAATAAAAAAAATTTATTTCTTACAGACAGCATATTTCTTAAAGACAGCTTCTTTATCCATTCTGACAATCTCTGCCTTTTAATTGGGGTGATTAATCAATTTTCATTTCATATAAAAGATTGGATTGAGGACTACAATTTTACTAATTGTTTCTTGTGCACATTCCCCCCGCTTTGTCCTTGCATTATTTTGAAGTAGTTACTCTGGTGATTGCAATATATGTCTTTGATGTTTCAGTCTTTTTAGAGTTAGTATGTTAATATTTCTATAAAATGTAAAAACATTGAACACGTCTCCCTTTTGTGTGTGTATATATATAGATATATAGCACATCTGTATACATTAATAACACCAAAATATAGTGTATAATATTCAATTTAAATAGTCACATGGATTTTAAGGAAATTTATAGGGAAAAAAAACTTGTATTAACTATATATTTACCATTTTTGATACTCTTCATTTCTTCCTCAAAGCTTTCTAATTAATAATATAGGAGAAACTGCTTCCATAACATTTTATGACAATGGGTCTTAATTGGAGTGATACCACCTTTCAGAAGACATTTGGCAATTACTGGAATCAATTTTAGTTGTTACAAGGGGAATGGGGATGGGGTGTTATTGGCATCTAATAAAATGCTCAGAACCACAAAGAATTATCCACCCCAAAATGTTATTACTGAGTTAAAGAACCCTGGTTTATGGAGAAGGTTCTGGAAGGAGTTAGTGAAATATACTTTTAAAATGTAGCATTTAGGTTTTCTTTCATTAATCCTGTGATTTATTGGAATTTAATAAATATAACTTATACCTTTGTCTCTTGCTAACAAGGATAAAGGATACTTTTCTGTGTGACTGGTTTTCTTAAAACAGTTGGTATTAGAATTGCTGTAATTAGGGATGCCTGGGTGGCTCAGACAGTTAAGCATCCAATTCTTGGTTTCAGCTCAGGTCATGATCTCAGGGTCCTGAGATCAAGCCCCACATCTGGCTCTGTGCTCAGTGTGGTGTCTGCTTGTCCCTCTCTTCTCACTCTGCCTCTCACTACACTCTGTCTCTCAAATAAATAAATAAAATCTTTTTAAAAAATTACTATAAATAGCTTTTTACAAATAAGGAGAAAAGAGGGATGCCTGGGTGGCTCACTTGGTTAAGTGGCTGCCTTTGGCTCAGGTCATAATCCTGGGGTCCTGTGCTCAAGCCCCACATCGGGCTCCCTGCTCAGTAGGAAGCCTGCCTCTCCCTCTCCCTTTCCCAATCCCCCTGCTTGTGTTCCCTCTCCTGTTGTCTCCATTTCTGTCAAATAAATAAATAAAATCTTAAAAAAGAAAAAACAAATGAGAAAAATGTATGTTTTTGAAGTGACTTCTGTGTATTCCTACCAGCTAGGTTACTTTAATGGAAGTACCTTGAGCTATAAATAGTCCCCCCCCCCCCCGCCTTTTCTACAGAAAAGTAACCTGCAGCTGGCATTCTCTGTGAGCCAGTAATGACTCCTTTACAGCCTTTTTATTTGAGGAAGGCAGGAATAGTTTCAAATATTTTACTTCTTTAAAAAAATTTACTTCTTTTTATATTTTTTTACAATTGAGTTTTTCACAATTGAATTTCACAATTTACTTATTTATGTATTTTTTCACAATTAATTTGGGGCTATGAATTTGATTTGTCCCTCAGATTTATTGAATTCATCTGATAATACAAGTTATTTTCATGGTAAGATTATCATCTCATATAATCAAAATATTTTTAAAGAAACAACAGTTTTTATTTAAAGGGCAAGCACTAAACATTAAGATAGCAAACATAAACAAATTCCATTTCCTTTTTGTATAATAGGTTGGACAGCACTTCATGAAGCTAGTGTGGGAGGATTTTATCAGACAGTAAGTGAACTATTAAAAGGTGGAGCAGATGTAAATACCAAAGGAATGTACCAGATCACTCCCCTACATGATGCTGTCATAAATGGACATTATAAGGTACTGTGATGCTTTTGTTTGCAAAACAAATACTATATTCTGCAGGTATTAAAAATCTCTGGAACCTCAGTTTTAGGAATTCAGTTTTAGTTCATTCTGCTAGTGGATACTCGGACTATGTAATAAAATAGTACTATGTGATGATTTGTTGTTCCTAATATGGTAGATGCCATTTTACATGTTACTTTTAATAAGTACAAATCATGTTTTGGTTATACATAATCTTTTTAAAATTAAACATCTTTAAGACTCTTCAATAAGGTGCTTTAAAGGTTTTAACATGAAGTTTCCTACTTGTAGATTGTTACACAGTGATGTCCAGTCCTGATAGGAGGCATCCAGCTTTATGGGCACTAATTGTCACTTTCAGAGACCACATAAAACCTGAATCTCTTGGGTTTAATGATCTGCCAGTATATACCAGCATAGATGTGCCAGTGGTTAAAATATCAAAATACTATAGTTCCATACAAATTGGTTAATAGTAGCTGCAGTTAAGATGATTGATCCTAGCACATACAGTTTATTTCAGATGATTGATCCCAGCAAATACACATACAGGCTCTGAGCCTCCTAGACATTTTTCTGGTCTAGGCACTACACTATAGGACTGAGGCACTTGCTAAAAATATCCTGTTATTTATTTTGGGTATTTTAAGTTTCCTCTGGGTTCAGATTCCTGGAGTAGGAAAGGGAGCTAATTAGCTGGGCTCAGCAAGTTATGTTCTGCATACTTCCAGAAGAAATACCTGACAGGTAGAGCTGGAGATGGCTGCCGGGAGCCACAGGCATAGACAGAGCATATCCCTTTCTAATGTGAAATAGTACTTCAGGAAAGTTTAGGCTGTTTTGCCTTTTTTCTTAATATATCACTTGCTTGTAGGGGTTCACCCCTGCACATTGTAGAGAGGGCTGGGGGGAGAGAATTCTGCTTGGGACCTAATTTAATGGCCAGAAGAATGCAGGCTTAGACAAGTGATAGTGTGAGCCTTCTCTGTCCTTTACCCCATCTTCAAAGCTGTCCTCCATTAGAGAAACCTCATGCCAAGGATTCTTCCTTCTCCTCATGGCCCATCTGCTGTTGAACTTGTCAGGGCTGACCTATCCTAGTGTTAGGGTCCGTGATCAAAGAACGAGACTGATTAAAGCAAAAATCAAACAAAGCTTTATTTCACACCAAGCATCAAAAATCAAACTGACCGGTCAGGGCTGTCTCTTACGAAAAGGTGACGACGATGACCCCGGCAATTCCGCTCCCAACGTGGCTGCTCTGGATAAGACCTTTCTGTAGATGAGGCCACTCTGGACGAGGCCACTCCCAGGACGAGGCCGCAGCTGATGAGGTCGCTCCTCAGGGCTGCTCCCTGGAAAGGCTGCTCACAAAAAGAGGCCACTCTGGAGGAAGCCTCTTTCCTGATGATGCTGCCTCCCACAGGGCTGCTCACCGAGGAAGCCTCTTTCCAGATGAAGCCGCTCCCCGGAATGGCGCAGCTCCAGCGAGGCTGCGGCTCAGGGTATCAAGGCCGCTCCTGGCAGCGAGGCCGTTCTCAGCGATGTTGCTGGTGTCCAGGCCGTTCCCCTCTGTGTGTCAGCGGGGTCGCTGGTGTTGGGATCGCTGGCGTCTCGGCTGCTGCTGGAGTGCTGGGACCGCTGGCGTGCTGGGACAGCTGGCGTCTTGGCTGCTGCTGGAGTGCTGGGACCGCTGGCGTGCTGGGTCAGCTGGCGTCGGGACCACTGGTGTCAGGACCGCTGGCATCTCGGCTGCTGCTGGAGTGCTGGTGGCTCCGCTGCTCCCCGCGGCACCGTTGCCGAAGCCACGGTGTGGGTGGGGCTGCAGGCGTCGGAGCTGCCAGCGGCTCGGGGCTGCTGGTGGCTCGTCTAGCTCTGACAAGAGCTGTCACACTCTCACAGCTCTTACAAGAGCTGTTACAGTTCCTACAGCTCTTAATGAGAGCTGCTACAGCTCCTATAGCTCTTACAAGAGCTGTCACAGCTCTCTTTCTTCTGCTCCCGCGGACTCTTCTGCTGCTTCTCCTGCCGATTCTTCTCTCTGCTGCTCCCGCTGCTCCCCTATCTGCTGCTCCCTCCAACTCTTCTCTGCTTTTTCTTCTTCTTCTTCTGACAGCTCTCCTTCCACACCCCTCGCCAGCCTCGCAGACCAACCTTTATGGGGGTGGTTGAGCCCCGCCCCTACACAGGTAGCCAATTGAATCCTAATTCACCCAGTGGAGATACCCACGCCACACCGATTGTACGTCTTCACCCGGCCTGCCCCGCCCCTACTTCCGGGGTCCACAAGCTAGTTACTCTGGGAGGGGCAGGTCCTTACACTAGTCAAGAGTCCTTTTGCCCTTTGGACAAGGTAAGCTCTGAGCACTTTAATTTTTCTTCTTTTCATTCTCAGTTGTTCTTTTGTCCCATCTGGTAACTTGGCTTTAGTCAATTTCTGCCTCATGGGTTAGAACCAGCTATCTCCTTTCTGGCCTTTGCAGATATGTAGCCTTCTCCTACTCCATCAGTGAAGTAAAAGGGACCAAAGACACATGCCTCTGACCCAGAATCTCTTTTCCGCACTACCTCTCTCACTCCCACTTGCCATACTGTGTGTTCTTGGGGCTCATGTACTTCTGGCACTGTGGCATGTCCAGACTGATGGCAGGAGAAAAGAGAATGACAAGACAGAAGTGGAAGCCTAGAGAATGGTCATGAGAATTAAAAGCTAAAACCAAGGGGCGCCTGGGTGGCTCAGTGGGTTAAGCCGCTGCCTTCCGCTTAGGTCATGATCTCAGGGTCCTGGGATCGAGTCCCACATCGGGCTCTCTGCTCAGCAGGGAGCCTGCTTCCCTCTCTCTGCCTGCCTCTCTGTCTGCTTGTGATCTCTGTCTGTCAGATAAATAAATAAAATCTTAAAAAAAAAACAAAACTAAAACCCAGTGGAATGGGATGAAATCAGTTTTCTTCATTCCCTTCCCTTTTTGTTTAGCTGGGGGTTGGGAGGAGCCAGAAAGTTATTTAATGTAGTCCAAGAGAGATTCCCAAAGTGCCAGGTCAGTTCTGGACTGACTTAAGAACCAAAGCCTTAAGAATCAAAGTAAGGCAGAACGTTGTTTTGGAGGATGGAGTAGGGATGACGAGAGCATCAGATGAGTATCTAGGCTAACCTTGGGGGAATCTCTTATGTGATGCAAAGTTGATCAGAAAAATGGTATAGACCCTTAGTATTGTATGTCCCATGACTTCCTTGACACAGGACTAAGGTGTCAGACAGGGGAGTCCTGGGAACCTAATGCTGGACTCAGCACCTAGAGAGTGTGAGCTTAAATATTCCAGAGTTGAAGAAACTTGAATATATATTGTCTTATAGGAATTGACTTTCATACTAAGAGATGGGACATACTAAAAGATAATACCCTGTTTTTTAAGAATTAAAAAACCATCAATATTTGCAGAAGTCCAAATCTTTAGAGACAGAAAGAAGATTAAGAATGAAAGGTAGAGAGTAGAGAATGGAGAATAATAACAGGTCATGGTTAAAGGGTTTCTTTTGGGGAATATTAAAATAGTTTTGAAATTAGGGATGCCTGGGTGGCTTAGTCAGTTGTGTGTCTGCCTTCAGCTCAGTTATGATCCCAGGGTCCTGGGATCAAGTCTTGCATCAGCCTCCCAGGGAGCCTGCTTCTCGCTCTGCCTGACACTCCCCCTGCTTGTGCTCTGTCAAATAAATAAAACCTTAAAAACAATGTTCCAAAATTAGATTGTGGTTATAGTTATACAACTCTCTTAATATACTAAAGAATATTGAATTATATTTTTTAAATGGGTGAATTATATCTCACTAAAACTGTTAAATACATTTTTTAAATTGAAAAAATGAAATTTGAGAATTATAGATGATTGGCTCATTCTGATTCCTTAGAAAAATCAAGAATAAATTATTAGACATAAGGGAGACATTTAGACAAGAATATAGTTATCTGACCCCAAATTGCCAAGGAAATATTGAAAAAGAAAAAACTGGAGGCATCTCATTGCCTGATTTCAAGCTATATTACAAAAATGTGATCACCAAGACAGCATGGTATTGGCACAAAACCAGACACATAGGTCAATGGAATAGAATAGAGAGTCCAGATACAGACCCTCAACTCTATGGTCAACTAATATTCGACAAAGCAGGAAAAAATATCCAATGGAAAAAAGACAGTCTCTTCAATAAATGGTGCTGGGAAAATTGGACAGCTATATATGGAAGAATGAAACTCAGCCATTTGCTTACACCGTACACAAAGATAAACTCTCTATGGGTGAAAGCCCTCAATGTGAGACAGGAATCCATCAAAGTCCTGAACATAGGCAGTAACCTTTTTAACATCGGCTACAGCAACTTCTTTCAAGACACGTCTCCAGAGGCAAGGGAAACAGAAGTGAAAATGAACTTCTGGGACTTCAGGTAAAAAGCTTCTGCACAGCAAAGGAAGCGGTCAACAAAACAGAGACAACCCACGGAATGGGAGAAGATAAAGTGACACGACAGACAAAGGGTTGATATCCAAGATCTATGAAGAACTTCTCAAACTCAATGCCCAAAAAACAAATAACCAAGTCAAAAAAATGGGCAGAAGATATGAACAGACACTTCTCCAAAGAAGACATATAAGTGGCTAACAACACATGAAATAATGTTCATCATCATTAGCCATCAGGGAAATCGAAACCACATTGAGATACCACCT
Organism: Lutra lutra; assembly: GCF_902655055.1. Classification (NCBI taxonomy): domain Eukaryota; kingdom Metazoa; phylum Chordata; class Mammalia; order Carnivora; family Mustelidae; genus Lutra; species Lutra lutra. The sequence goes on along the minus strand of NC_062282.1, from coordinate 102,602,550 downwards.
TACACCAGTTAGAATGGCAAAGATTGACAAGGCAAGAAACAAATGTTGGGAAAGTTGTGGAGAAAGGGGAACCCTCTTACACTGTTTGTGGGAATGTAAGTGGGTGCAGCCACTTTGGAACAGTGCGGAGGTTCCTCAAAAATTAAAAATAGAACCACCCTATGCAGTACTGGGTATTTACCCCAAAGATACAAATGTAGTGAAAAGAAGGTCACATCCATCCCAATGTTCATACCAGCAATTTCCACAATACCCAAACCATGGAAAGAACCAAGATGTCCTTCAACAGACAGATGGATAAAGAAGATGTGGTCATATACACAATGGAATATTACTCAGCCATCAGAAAGGATGAATACCCAACTTTTGCATCAACCTAGATGGGACTGGAAGATATTATGCTAAATGAAATGTCAAACAGAGAAAGTCAATTATCATATGGTTTCACTTGTGGAACAGGAGAAATAGTGTAGAGGACATTAGGAGAAGGAAGGGAAAAATGAAGGGGGGGAATCAGAGAGGGAGAGGAACCAAGAGAGACTGTGGACTCCAGAAAACAAATTGAGGGTTTTAGAGGGGGGAATGGGTGAGCCTGGTGATGAGTATTAAGGAGGGCAAGGATTGCATGGAGCACTTGGGTGTTACAAACAATGAATTATGGAACACTACATCAAATGCTAATGACGTACTACTGTATGGTGACTAATATAATGTAATAAAAAATGGAAAAAAAAGAGTGTAGTGATACTTGAGAATCTGTAAGCATTACTAAGAACAAGTCATGTCAGACTAACCTTGACTTCTCTTGTGTTAGGTTTACTTTGTTAATAAATGAAGGAAATGGCATGACAAGTTGATGTAAACTATCATGGTTTTAACAAAGCTGTTTGATGAAATGTCCTGTGGTATATGAGTATATGAGATGTTGAATTGGAAATTGGTTAACAGTGTTACTAGGGTTCACATATATTGAAAAAATATCCCTCACATACACGTTCATATATCCCTCATGTACACATGCCATGTGTATCTAGTGTGAACTCTATTACGAAGTTTGATTATATATTCTATTATATTATAAAGAGCCAACTCCCAACAGGCTCAAACACAACTGTGTTTTGTTGTTATTGGGAATTTTAAAGAAATCCTGGACATCATACCATTTTACTCATAAATATTTGAGCCTTCATCTCTTACAGATAAGGGCTTCTTTTTATTCCCAAAGTATCATCTCACTTAATAAACATTAAGTGAGATATTAAATTAAATGTGAAATATTAAATTTATATTAAATTAAATTAATTAAATTAAGTGAGATATTAAATTTATATTAATAAATATTAAATGGTATTTCTTAATACCCTGTCCATATTCGCATTTCCCAAGTTATTTAAAAAATGTGTTTTTATAGCAAGTTTTTGTTTGAATCAGGATTGATGAAGGTCCATTCATTACAGATTTTGTTGTGGCTCTTAAATGTGTTTTAACCTCTAACAGTTCTTCCTCTATTTTGTGTTTTCTTATGTCTTCTAGCATCTGGATCTTTGTCTTATAGAATTTCCTAAATTCTAGATTTGGCTAATTTTATTTTTGTGGTGTATAGCTTGTTTCTTCTTACATTTTCTGTAAATGCATAATCTATTTAGAGACCAGAAGTCTGGGTGTTAGATATGCTTATTGGTATTAGATATCATTGCTTTGGGGCACCTGGGTAGCTCAATCATTAAGCATCTGCCTTGGGCTCAGGTCGTGATCCCAGGGTCCTGGGATTGAGCCCCGCATCAAGCCCTGAATCAGGCTTCCTGCTCACTGGGAAACCTGCTTCTTTCCCACTAGCCCCTACTTGTGTTCCCTCTCTCGCTGTGTCTCTCTCTGTCAAATAAATAAATAAAATCTTTAAGAAAGCCTTCAGATATCATTGCTCTTAGGCATTTTTTAGTAAAATACATATTTTTCAAGTTAGAGGATACATAAGGAAAATTATGAGTTCGTACTGATATCTCTTTTCAACTTAATATTATGGATTTATATTGAACTTTGATTTTATACTTGTATCTCTTTGTCTCTTAGGCTCAACATTTGTTTTTATTACATTAATTTACTTATTTCTTTATTGTATAACATACTCATTACTACTTAGCAATATTATCAACATTAACCCTATTATTATTAACAATAAAACTACTGATGAAGTTTTTTTTGTAATTCTTTCTGTTTTATGCATATATCATTAGTGATGTGTAGTCAAGATATTGTCTTTTCAGGTATTTGAAAGAATTTTATTCTCTCAGTATTATTCTAAGCACAGTGAGTCCGAGAACAACAAATATGATATGATTTCACTCACATGTGGAATTTAACAAACAAAACAGATGAGCAATGGGGGAAAAAAAGGGAAAGGGGGGAAAACCAAGAAACAGACTCTTCATTATAGAGAACAAACTGATGGTTACCAGAAGGGACATGGGTGGGGTGATGGGTTAAATAGGTAACAGGGATTAAGGAGTGCACTTGTTGTGATGAGCACAGGGTAATGTATGGAAGTGCAGAATTCCATATATTACATCTGAAACTAACATCATCTGTGTGTTAACTAACTGGAATTTAAATAAAACTTTAAAAAAATTTTACTCTCCTACTTCTTTCTTACACAAATAAGTCAGCTCATTTTAGAGGGAAGACAGAATTTGTTGGGGTTTTTTTTATGATTTGATTTATTTTCAGAGAGAGAGCACAAGCAGGGGGTGGCAGAGGGAGAGAGAGAAGCAGACTCCCCACTGAGCAAGGAGCCTGATGCAGGACTTGATCCCAGGACCCTGGGATTGTGACCTGAGCCAAAGGGAGATGCTTAACCAACTGAACCACCCAGGCATCCTAGGAAGAAAGCATTTGATTCAATAATATGATTAAAGGTGAAAATCCATAAGCAAACATGAAGTAGAGGTATATTTCCTTAAGGAGGCTACTGCTTGATGAGCCAAAGAAGTAGAAATTCTGATGCCGGGCACTTACTGAAATTGCTCTGCTTCTTCTAGGTAAGTACCTATGGTAGCTTTAAAATATGTCCACAAATTTTTTTTTTTTTAAGATTTTATTTGTTTATTGGACAGAGAGAGATCACAAGTAGGCAGAGAGGCAGGCAGAGAGAGAGAGGAGGAAGCAGGCTCCCCACCAAGGAAAGAGCCCGATGTGGGGCTCGATCCCAGGACCTGGGATCATGACCTGAGCCGAAGGCAGAGGCTTTAACCCTCTGAGCCACCCAGGCGCCCCATGTCCACAAATTTTTTAATACTCTCTTTTCAAAAGGTAGAACAGGGTTCTCTTCCCCAAGATTATGGGCTGGAGTGTCAGTGACTTGCTTCTAACAACTAGGATATGTCAGAAGTGACAGTATATGACTTTTGATGCTAGGTTGAAAGTACTGTAGCTTCTTCCATGTTCTTTCACTTCTCTCTCTTTTGGTACATTATATGAGAGAAGCCAGATGTCGTATTATCAGGACATTTAAGGAGTTCTATGGAAAGGTCTACATGGCAATGAACTGAGGTCTCCATCACACACCTGTGTGACTGAGGCATCTTAGGAAACAGAACCTCCAGCCCCAGTCAGGCTTTTACACAGTTGTATCTCCAGCCATCCTCTTAACTACATCCTTATAAGAAACTGACCATACTTCCAACCTGCACCAGTATCTCTGTGCCTTGCCTGCCTTGGACCTCCAACCTCACCTCAGCCCAAAAATGGCCCCCAACTGCTCCACCAGGGGCTTCTGAATCTGCTCTGTCTCCTGATGACACAAAGAGTGCAAATGCACCTTCTGCAAGAAGAGCTGCTGCTCCTGCTGCCCCCTCGGTGGTGCCAAGTGTGCCCAAGGCTGCATCTGCAAGGAGGCATCAGACAAGTGCAGCTGCTGGGCCTCATGTGGAGGAGAGCCTGTTCCAGATGTAAATAGACCAACATAAACATACTTGCAGACTTTTTTACTTTCTTATCCTACCTGTACTCAGTTGCTACATTCCTGTTTCTGTGAAATATGTGAATGATAGTAATCTCATCTAGGTGCTTCTGGCAAAAAAAAAAAAAAAAAAGAGAGAGAGAGAGAGAGAAAATAAAAAAGAAGATAGAGGTAGAACCTGATATAAAACCACCTACCTGGGCTGCTCCCAAATTCCTGACCCACAGAAACTGTGAGATTATGAATATTTATTATTTATTTGAGCCACTATGTTTGGAGGTAAATTGTTAGGTAGCAACAGAGAGCTAATATAGAACCTAAATATAGGTTAAAATAGAGGGGAGGGGTGCCTGGGTGGCACAGTTGGTTGAGCATCAACTTTTGGTTTTGGCTCAGGTCATGATCTCAAGGTCATGGGATCAAGCCCTGTTTTCCGTGCAGAGTCTGCTTAAGCTTCTTTCTCCTTCTCCCTCAGCCCCTCCCAGTTGTGCTCTCTCACTCTCAAATAAATATTAAAGAAAAAAAATAGGTGGGGAAATACTAAAAAAAAGTCATTTATTTACTGCCTTTTGGTGAGAAGAGAATGTTTCAAGTTAGAGGATTTGTAAATAGGCTTCAGAGTTCATAAAATTAAGACTGCAGAGGGAAATGGGAAGTGTGGATATTTGGTGAAGCAGATTATCCATTGCCTAAATCAGAGACTGCTAAAATAATGTATCTATTCCCTTGGAATTACCAACTCAGATTTTCAGGAAAGTAGAGCTCTACCCCCTGCCTTTTCCCTTCCTCCAGTCCTCTTTCTGATGATCCTTGATCCTGAGTCACTCTCATGCTATATGGGTTATTACTTGACACAAAACCTCCAGAGATAAACAATATAGCCCTTTTGGCAACTCCCTTACAAAACTTGTTTTCGTTATTTTAAATTTTGTTTATTCGTTTTTTAATTTAAATTCAATTAACATATAATTCACAGATAGTGTATTATTAGTTTCAGAGGTAGAGTTCAGTGATTCAGCAGGTGTACATAACACCCAGTGTTCATTACATCACATGCCCTCCTCAAGGCTGGTCAACAGTTACCCCGTCCCCCCATGCACCTCCCCACCAGCAACCCTGTTTGTTTCCTAGAGTTCTAAGAGTCTCTTATGGTTTGTCTCCCTCTACGTTTTCATCTTATTTTACCTCCCCCCCCCCTTACTCTATGTTCATCTGTTTTGTTTCTTATATTTCACATATGAGTAACATCATATGATAATTGTCTCTCTCTGATTGACTTATTTCATTTAGCATAATACCCTCTAGTTCCATGTGTGCATTATTGCAAATGGCAAGATTTCATTCTTTTTGATAGCTGAGTAATATTCCAGTGTGTGTGTGCGTGTGCACACGCATCTGTGTGTGTGTCTATCCTCTTCTTGATCCATTTATCTGTTGATGGAAATTTGGGCTCTTTCCCTAGTTTGGCTGTTGTGGACATTCCTGCTATAAACATTGGGGTGCAGATGCCCTTTGGATCACTACATTTGTATCTTTGGGGTAAATACCTAGCAGTGCAATTGCTGGGTCATAGGTAGCTCTATTTTCAACTTTTTGGGGGAACCTCCATATTGTTTTTCTAGAGTGACTGTACAAGCTTGCATTCCCACCAACAGTGTAAGAGGGTTCCCCTTTCCCCCCATCCTCACCAACATCTGCCATTTCTTTTTTTTTTTTTTTTTAAGATTTTTAAAATTTATTTATTTGTCAGAGAGAGAGAGGGAGAGAGAGCAAGCACAGGCAGACAGAATGGCAGGAACATCTGCCATTTCTTGACGGGTATGAGGTGGTATCTCATCATGGGTTGTTTGTTGTTGTTGTTGTTTTTTTTTTTAAGATTTTATTTATTTGATGGAGAGAGTACAAGTAGGAGAACAGCAGGCAGGGGGAGAGGGAGAAGCAGGTTCTCCACTGAGCAGGGAACCTGACATGGGTCTCGATCCCAGGGCCTTGGGATCATGACCTGAGCTGAAGGCAGCTGCCCAACCAACTGAGCCACCCAGGCACCCCTCATTGTGGTTTAGATTTTTATTTACCTGATGCCAAGTGATGTTGAGTGTTTTTTCGTGTGTCTGTTGGCAATTTGTAAGTCTTCTTGGGAGTAATGTCTGCTCATGTCTTCTGCGCATTTGTTGATTGGATTATTTGTTCTTTGGGTATTGAATTTGATAAATGCTTTATAGGTCTTAGATACTAGCCCTTTATCTGATAAGACATTTGCAAATATCTTCTCCCATTCTCTGGGTTTTCTTTTGGTTTTGTCAACTGTTTCCTTTGCTGTGAAAAGGCTTCTTATCTTGATGAACTCCCAATAGTTCATTTTTTGCCTTTGTTTCCCTTGCCTTTGGAGACATGTCTAGTGAGAACTTGCTGTGGCAGACGTCAAAGATGTTGCTGCCTGTGCTCTCCTCTTGGATTTTGATGGATTCCTGTCTCAAATTGAGGTCTTTCGTCCTTTTTGAGTTTATTTTTGTGTGTGGTGTAAGAAAATGGCCAGGTTTCATTCTGTGTGTGACTGTCCAATTTTCCCAGCACCATTTATTGAAGAAACTGTCTTTTTTCCATTGGATATTCTTTCCTGCTTATCGAAGATTAGTTGATCATAGAGTTGAGGGTCCATTTCTAGGTTCTCTATTCTGTTCCATGTATCTGTGTGTCCGTTTTTGTGCCAGTAGCATACTGTCTTGATGATTACAGCTTTGTAATACAGCTTGAAGTCCGGAATTGTGATGCCACCAGCTTTTGTTTTTTTTTCTTTTTTTAAAGATTTTATTTATTTGACAGACAGAGATCACAAGTAGGCAGAGGGACAAGCAGAGAGAGTGGGGGGAAGCAGGCTCCCTGCTGAGCAGAGAGCCAAATGTGGGACTTGATCCCAGGATCCTGAGCTGAAGGCAGAGGCTTAACCCACTGAGCCACCCAGGTGCCCCAGTTTTGCTTTTCTTTTTCAACATTTCTCTGGCTATTCAGGGTCTTTTCTGGTTCCATACAAATTTTAGGATTGTTTGTTCCCATTCTGTGAAAAATGTTATTGGTATTTTGATAAGGAGTGCATTGAATGTGTAGATTGCTCTAGGGCATTAACATTTGAACAATATTTGTTTTTCCAATCCATAATCATGGAACATTTTTCCATTTCTTTGTGGTCTTCCTCAATTTCTTTCATGAGTGTTCTATAGTTTTGAGAGTACAGATCCATTGCCTCTTCCATTAGGTTTATTCCTAGTTATCTTATGGCTTTGGGTGCAATTGTAAATGGGATCAGATTAAGGATCAGTTCCTTAATTTCTCTTTTTCTGTCTCATTGTTAATGTATAGAAATGCAGCTGATTTTTTTGCATTGATTTTATATCCTGCCACGTTGCTGAATTCCTGTATGAGTTCTGGCAATTTGGGGGTAGAGTCTTTGGGGTTTTCCACATAAAGTATCATGTCATCTGTGAAGAGTGAGAGTTTGACTTCTTTGCCAATTCAGATGCCTTTTATTTCTTTTTGTTGTCTGATTGCTGAGGCTGGGACTTCTAGTACTATGTTGAACCACAGTGGTGATAGTGAACATCCCTCCCATGGTCCTGACCTTAGGGGAAAAGCTTTCATTTTTTCTCCATTGAGAATGGTATTCTCTGTGGGCTTTTCAAAGATGGCTTTTATGATACTGAGGTATGTTCCCTCTATCCCTACACTGTGAAAAGTTTTAATCAAAAAAGAATACTGTACTTTGTCAAATACTTTTTCTGTATCTATTGAGATGACCAAATGGTTCTTGTCCTTTCTTTTATTAATGTAGTTTATCATTTTGATTGATTTGCAGATGTTGAAACACCCTTGCAGCCCAGGAGTAAATCTCTCTTGGTTGTGTAATAAGCCTTTTAATGTACTGTTGGATCCTATTGGCTAGTATCTTGGTGAGAATTTTTGCATCCATGTTCATCAGGGATATTGGTCTGTATTTCTCCTTTTTGATGGGGTTTTTGGTTTTGGGATCAAGGTAATGCTGGCCTCATAGTATGAGTTTGTTTCCTTCCATTTCTGTTTTTTGAAACAGCTTCAGAAGAATAGGTGTTAATTATTCTTTAAATGTTTGGTAGAATTCCCCTGGGAAGTCATCTGGCCCTGGACTCTTGTTTTCTGATTACTGCCTGAATTTCCTTGATGGTTATGGGTCTGTTCAGGTTTTCTATTTCTTCCTAGTTCATTGTTGATAGTTTATATGTCTCTAGGAATGTACCCATTTCTTCCAGATTGCTAATTTGTTGGCATATACTTGCTCATAATATGTGTTTTATAATTGTTTGTATTTCTTCAGTGTTGCTTGTGATCTCTCCTCTTTCATTCGTGATTTTATTTACTTGGGTCCTTTCATTTTTTTTGAGAGGTATGGCCGGAGGTTTATCAATTTTATTAATTTTTTTCAGAGAACCAGCCCCTAGTTTTGTTGATCTGTTCTACTGTTCTTTTGGTTTCTATTTCATTGATTTCTGCTCTAATCTTTATTAATTCTTTTCTCCTGATGCGTTTAGACTTTGTTTGCTGTTCTTTCTCCAGCTTCTTTAGGTATTAGGTTAGGTTGTATATTTGAGACCTTTCTTGTTTCCTGAGAAAGGCTTGTATTGCTGTATACTTCCCTCTTAGGACCACCTTTGCTATATCCCAAAGTTGCGTTTCCATTAATTTTTAAAAATTCTTCTTTAATTTCTTGGTTGACCTGTTCATTATTTAGTAGATGCTTTTTAACCTCCACGTATTTGATTTCCTTCCAAATTTCCTCTTGTCATTGAGTTCAAGTTTCAAAGCATTGTAGTCTGAAAATATGCAGGGAATAATACCAGTCTTTTGGTTCTGGTTGAGACTTGATTTGTGACCCAGTATGTGATTTCTTGTGGAGAATGTTCCATGTGCACTCAAGAAGAATGTGTATTCTGTTACTTTGGGATGGACTGTTCTGAATATATCTGTGAAGTCCATCTGGTCCAGGGTGTCATTCAAAGCCCTTGTTTCCTTGTTGATCTTCTGCTTATATGATGTGCCCATTGCTGTGAGTGGGGTATTAAAGTCCCCTACTATCACTATATTATTATCAATGTGTTTCTTTAATTTTGTTACTAATTCGTTTGTATAATTGGCTGCTCCCATATTAGGGGCATATATATGTGCAATTATTAGCTCTTCTTGTTGGATAGACCTTTTAATTATTGTATAGTGTCTATCCTCATTTCCTATTACCTTCCTTGGTTTAAAATCTAATTTGTCTGTTATAAGGATTCCTATGCCAGCTTTCTTTTGATGTCTATTAGTGTGATAAATGGTTTTCTGCCCTCTCACTTTCCATCTGGAGCTGTCTTTGGGTCTAAATTGAGTCTTTTATAGATAGCATATCAATGGGTCTTGCTTTTTTATCCAATCTGATACCCTGTGTCTTTTGTTTGGGGCATTTAGCTCATTTACATTCAGAGTAACTATTGACAGATATGAATTTAGTGCCTTTGTGTTATATAAGTGAAGTCATTCTTTCTGTATATTGTCTCTGTTCTTTTCTGGTTTGTAACTTTTGGATTCTCTCTTCACTTAAAGGGTCCCCTTTAAAATTTCTTGTAGGGCTGGTTTAGTGATCACAAATTCTTTTCGTTTCTGTTTGTCCTGGAAGCTCTTTATCTTTCCTTCTATTCTGAATAATAACCTTACTGGATACAGTATTCTTGGCTGCATATTTTTCTCATTTAGCACCCTGAATATATCATGACAGTCCTTTCTGGCCTGCCAGGTCTCTGTGGATAGGTCTGCTGCTAGGCTTATGTTTCTACCATTGTAGGGTAAGGACCTCTTGTCTGGAGCTGCTTTCAGGGTTTTCTCTTTGTCTCTGAGACTTGTAAGTTTTACTATTAGATGATGGGGTGTTAACCTGTTTTTATTTATTTTTATAGGGGGGGCTTCTCTGTGCCTCCTGGATTTTGATGCCTGTTTCCTTCCCCAAATTAGAAAAGTTCTCTGCTATAATTTACTCCTATATACTTTCTGCTCCCCACCCTTTCTCCTTCTGGGATCCTAATTATTCTAATATTGTTTTGTTTCATAGTATCTCTTCACTCTCGAATTCTCCCCTTGTATCCAGTAGTTGTTTATCTCTCTTTTTCTTGGTTTCTTTATTCTCCATCATTTTGTTTTCTGTATCACACATTCTCTCTTCTGCCTCATTTATCCTAGCAGTTAGAGCCTCCATTTTTTATTGCATCTTATTAATAGTATCATTAGTATCTTTATAATAATTATTCTGAATTCTGGCTCTTATATTTTACTTACATCCATATTAATTGGGTCCCTGTCAGTCAGTATTGCTTCTTGTTCTCTTTTTTGGGGTGAGTTTTTCCATCTTGGCATTCTGTCCAGAGAAGCATAGATGAACAAGAGAACAAAATACTAAAATAGTCACAATGACCCCAGAGAAATATACACTGAACAAATCAGAGGAGACCAGAAATGGAAAAGAAAAAAGAGAGAGGGAGTGAATATAATCAGACAAGTGAACAGAACAGAGCAATACACTAGATCCCAGGTGTACTTTGGTCTGTTTGTTAGAAGAAACTAGATCTCAAAATTGTAAAGAAAGAAAAACATATACATACAAAAATAAAATTAAATACAATGAAAGGATAGAATGTAACTATAAAAATGAATATTTAAAGACTTAAAAAAAGAGTTGATAAAATAAGAAATAAGTTGAAATGGAAGAAAGGGGAAAAATTAAAATTGAAAGACTAAAGCATTGTGAGAAAAAAACTCATGAATTCTGTATACTCTTTTTCCTTAGCACTGGAGTTTTACAGTTGTCATTGATGGGTAAACTTGGTCTTAGCTGGATGTTCTTATTGATCTTCTCCGGGAGGGGCCTATTGTTCTGATTCTCCGGTGTCTCTGCCCCGGGGCAGAAATGCACCAAGGGGTCAGGCTAAGTAACCCAGTCCAGATCGCTCTGTGTGGCTTTTGTTCCCTAAAGGCTTTCTGCACTGCTTTAGAGGATGAGAATGAAAATGGCAGTCTCCCAATCTCCGGCCCTTGGAGCCAAAAGCTCACTACCCTCACTCCTCAGTGCACCCATCCTCAAGGAAAAGCAGTCATTACTCCTGTCTCCCTGGTGTCCATCTACTCTCTGTGCTCACCCAACCTGTGACCAAGCATTTTTATCTAGGCATGTGACCCCGTTTCAAGTCTCCAGACTCTGTAGACTCCTGTGGCATGCACCCATGCTTCCTCCTGGGGGAGAAAGGGAGTTCTTGCCTTGGTTCTGAGGCTTGCTGGGTCCCTGCTCAGAGAGCAATTGCCCGACCTTGCTGGTTTGCAGTTTATGGCAACCCCAAGCTGAAAGCCCACGCCTGGGCTCACTGATTGCAGCTGGGTTCCCCACTCTGATATTTGGGAACTCTGCTGCACTCAGGTATGCCCAGTCTGCTGGTGACCTCGGGGATCCTGAGACCATGCTGTCCCACCTAGGATTCTGCCCCACTGCACTGCCTGAACACCTTTCAGGCAGGGACATTCCCAACCAGAACAGACTTCTAAAAGTTTCCATTTTGTGCTCCACTACTTATTACTTTTCAGTATCCAGCTGATGGAGGCCCCCTCCCCCTGCAGTTTATCTTCCAATATATCACTCAGATTCACTTCTCCGAACCTCCTACCATGCAAAAAGTGGTCACTTTTCTATTTGTAGTATTATAGCAGGTTTTTTTTTAGATCTCCAGTCAAGTTCACAGTGTTCAGAATGGTTTGATAGCTAGCTAGCTGAATTCCAGGGACTAGACAAAACTAGCATCCCCTACTCTCTGCCATCTTCCTTCCTCTCTCCCAAAACTTCTTTTCCCAAAAGAAAGCTGTGTACTCTTTATTTATTTATTTATTTATTTTTTTGCTGAATAAAGCATGAAGATCCAGCATAAATTCATTATCTTCTTATACCTCATCTGGCTTATATGTGAATTACAAATTTAATTATATCTACCATTACTTTCAATTTCCCTATCTAGCATTAAATTCTCATAATAAAATAGTTTGAAAAGCAGAATTGCTAAGTCTGGATAATGTTTAAGGGATCTGGCTTATATTGTCCCTTTGTGGTATTGTGGTTTTCTCTCCTAGTATGCTTTGTTATAAAAGGAAGAATGTATATATATTTACTTTGAAGGGGGATATATAATTTATAGAAATTCAGATCCCTTTTCTCTTTCCAGATATTAACATAAAAATTTAGGCTCCTTTTAGTGTAGGGTTACTTAGAGCACACTCCCCACATCCTCCCTGATTACATGCATTCTTTTATTAAAGAATATTTATTGAATATTTACTCTGTGCCAGACACTGAGATAGGCACTAGGAATATAAAGATGATTAAGACATGTATTTGTAGTAGAAACTTGTAAGCAACTTAAACATCTGTCAGGAGGGTACTGGTTAAATAAAGTACAGCACATTCAATAGTAGACTATTACTTAGCTGCTAAAAATAATGAAGTTCATTTTATATTGATATGGTACAATCTCAAAGCTTTGTTCAGGGACAAAATATAGGTCTATAATATATGACCACCTGCATAACAAAAAAAATATGTATACATCTGTTACACACACACACACACACACACACACACACACACACACACCTGTTGGACTAGGTTGTGGAAAAATTCAGGAGAAACTATAACAAGGGCTTAGGAAAAAATTGGATGCCTGGAGGACAAGGGTAGAGGAGGGAAACTTATTTCTCATTGTATACTTTTCTGAGCCTTCTGTATTTGAACTATATTCATTAACTCCCTATTCAAAAATAACAAATTTTAGAAGAAAAAGGTAGTCCCACCCTCAGAAACCTTAGTGTATAGGACAGACAGATATGTAAGAAATAATATAATAATAAATACAATATATATTGTGCATTACAGTAAAATATGTACCTGAAAGAAGGGAGAAGTCATTTTTATCTAGAGTCGCAATGGATGGGAGATCAGGGAGTGCTTCATGGAGGAGGTTACTTGAGGAGTAGTAACAGATTAAGGGTTGACTGGTTTTTCCCTGATACTCTGAGGAGGAACAGCAGCAGCACAGTTATAAATAGAAGACATAACCATCTCCTGGAACCTGTTAAACTTATGTTTACTACTACAGAACCCAATGCTAATTCTTGGTATATCTGCCAGCTCCAATTCACCAGCACTTGAATTATATATACATTTCTGACCTTCCCTTCCTCCTTCAATCTCTTCCTCCCTCCCTCTCTCTCCTGGTCTACCCCTTTCCCTCTTTTTTCCTCTCCCTCTCTCCCTCTTTCTCTCTTTTTTGTAGTAAGAGAAGGGTATGTATATCAACAAGTTATGATTCAGTAACAATTACATTAATTTTTTTTATTCGGTAAAGTTGTAAGTAAATCCACACTGAAAGAAATACCAGGTATTGCTTAGAATTGTGTGCTAGCTCACATGTCCAGTAATATACCTATTGTCTGGGCATGCTCACATGAACAGTCTTCCCATAGGTGGCAGAGTTACTTCTTTTGAATGGAGCCAATCCCTTACTTAGAAGTGACAGTGGAAAATGTGCTGTGGATGAGGCCAAAGATTCATGTATGAAGCGTCTCCTTGAGAAATATATTCCTAAACACCAAAAACATCTCCTTACATCAGGTAAGATTAAACTGTTCTGTTACATCTGTTTATTATATTCATAGAGAGTTACAGAAATTGAATTTAGAATTATAGAAAGTAAGTTTCATTTCCTTCTTAGTTTTGAGAAAATCCAACCAGTGTGTCCTTGCTCCATTCCTTTAATGAAGCACACTGACTTGTTTGCAAGTACACATAATAGAAGGATTCTAAAAGAACAAAGAGAACAAAGAGAGATCATATCAAATGTACTTTTTCCCTAGTTGTGCATTGCAAACAGTTAAGAAAACTTCTATAAAGTTTTTTTTTTTCCCCTGACAGTTTTTTGGCTGAATAACCTGATATGATGTAAATTGTATTTGGCTGTATCTTTTTTGATGAGTATGGCCAGGATTGTTTATATCTATTTCTATTCCCAGTCTTTTCTTATGGCTGTATTTTTACCCTGTCATCCATTACAGTGGTAAAAATTAAACTACAAAAGAACTTGATTTATGGTTGTCAGTAAGAAGAATTTACATGCATGGCACTTTCTTTATATTCTCCTTAATCTGTCTGTTAGATTTTTTGGTAAGATCACAACCTTCTTCTGTTCAGAACCCTGCAGCGGCTCTCCATTTAATCTAGAAGAAATGTCAGTATCCTTACAGTGGCCTACAGGCCCCTGTTTTAGCTGGCAACCCTAATTAATTTCTTCTCCTACCATTCTCTATCTCTGTCACTAGACTTCAATAACACTGGCCTCCGTGCTGTTCCTCAGGTGGGCCTCCCCCACCTCCTTCAAGTCTTAGTTCAAATGTGATCTTCTCAGGGAGGCTTAGACCATCCTATTTAATGCTGCAACCTGCTTCCTTCCTACCCTCACTGTATTAGTTATCTATCACTATGCAATAATTACTCGAAGTTTAACATCTTAAAACAACAAACATTTATTATCTCTCAGAGTTTCTGAGGATTAGAAGTCTGGAAGCCTTTAAAGTGAATAACCATTCTGGATTAGGGTCTCTTATGGGTTGCAGGCAAGTTCTTAGTGAGGGATGGTCATCTTGAGGCTCAGTTAGGACAGGAAAATCCACTTTCATGCTCACTCGAGTGGTTCTTGGCAGGCCTCATTTCCTCAGTGCTTGCTAGCTAGAGGCTTCAGTTGCTTGCTACATGAGCTTTTTCCACAGGTCTGCTGACAGCCTGACTCAGAGGAAGTGATCAAGAGAGAGAATCCACCCAAGACAGAGGCTTCAAGCTTTCTGTAACTTAGTCTTGGAAGTGATACACAACCAGTTCTGCCACATTCTATTTGTTATAAGCACCTTTTGAAAGGAATAGTATCAAAAAATTTATGAACATATCTTTCAAACTGCCACACTCATTCCAATCCCTCTTGCCCTACTCTATTCTATTGATCCTTTCCCCACAGCACTTAACACCTTCTAACACATTGGACAGTTTGTTTATTTTTTATTTTCAGTCTTTCCTCAAGAGTCTAAGCTCAATGAAGGAAAGGATCTTTATTTAGTGTGGTGATGAGTACTAAAATGCCTTATCTGCAGTAGACATTAGTAAATATTTGTTGAATAAATAGTGTGTTAGTCCTTTTAAACACAACAAGCAAATTCTTTACCTTCAAGAGATGTGTATGTGCCTCATTCACTTTCATTAAGCTATATATGTTTTTTAAAGATTTTATTTACTTACTTGAGAGAGAGAGAGCACGAGGGGAGAGCAGAGGGAGAGGGAGAAGCAAACTCACTGCTGAGCAGGGAACCAGGCATGGGGCTTGATCCCAGGGCCCTGGGATTATGACCTGAACTGAAGGAATGTGCCCAACTGACTGAGCCACCCAGGCACTCCATTAAACTATATTTTAATAAAATTTTCCCTAAAGAGGTAACTCTTTGAATACTGTTGACTAAGGACTAAGACTTGGATTAAAACACCCTACTGTATAATAAAGAAATAACATCACTGATAATTGAAGGCCACCAAGAGGTAATTAATGGTTCTTTAGAACAAAAGACTTCTTGCCCTTCTAGCCCAATCTCATCAGAAAATTAAAGGGACAGACTATGCCTTTTTGAGGCCAGGTCTATAAAAGCACATTGAGATGGATTATTATATTCATATTTATATAAACTGTACAGATTATTGCATTCATATTTACATTTCAAGCTATATGGAAAATTGCAAATATTCATTTGGAAG
This sequence comes from Lutra lutra, assembly GCF_902655055.1. Classification (NCBI taxonomy): domain Eukaryota; kingdom Metazoa; phylum Chordata; class Mammalia; order Carnivora; family Mustelidae; genus Lutra; species Lutra lutra. Next base: position 102,586,711 of record NC_062282.1, on the reverse strand, counting down.
CAAAAGTATGTGTATTTATACATTTTTGTTTTGATAATCTGCTTAATTGCTTGACTTCTCTATTTCATGGTAGCATGCATGGTTTTGCTCTGCTGAGAGTGCTTTCCCCAGCATTTTAGCTCTTTCTCCAAATCTAGAATCTCACGTTCAACAGTGCCCACTTCTGACCTATACTTACCCAAGGGAATTTCATTCATGGAAGGAATCCCAAGCCTTTCTTCTTTGGAGATAGCTCCCACTCTTCTTTAGGGAGGCATTTTACCAAGGTGGGCTGTATTATGCTTCATTGGGTGGTTTGAATATTTCTTAAGTTAATTATCAGTTTACTTAATATAAATGAAAAAATTAGTTTACTTAAAGAATATCAAACAGTATTTGCTTTTATTTATTTATTTATTGTTTCAAAGATTTTATTTTTTTTGACAGACAGAGATCACAAGTAGGCAGAGTGGCAGACAAGAGAGAGAGGAGGAAGCAGGCTCCCTGCTGAGCAGAGAGCCCAATATGGGGCTCGATCCCAGGACCCTGGGACCATGACCCGAGCCGAAGGCAGAGGCTTTAACCCACTGAGCCACCCAGGCACCCCCAGTATTTGCTTTTAAATTTCAGTTGAAGATCTTTTAATTATGGGAATGATGAATAAAGGACTTTTCCTCATGCAATGTATTTTTGGTGCTTTTCTGTTGTAGAATATAATACATCTACTTTGGTATACAACAGGAGTTCATTCTTACTAACTTACTAACTTAACAACTTTATAAGTTAGTAAGAAATTGTAAGCAATTTCTTACTAACTTACTAACTAACTGAAAAGAATTACAGCAACATCACTAAAATTCACCACCTCAGAATTTATATGTGTAGTTTTTTTTTTTTAAGTTAGTTATACTAGGGCATAATAACTTTGAAAACTGAGATGGGCATTAAGGAAGGCACTTGATGTAATGAGCACTGGGTGTTATATACAACTGATGAATAACTGTACTCTACATCTGAAACTAATGATATACTGTATTTACTTAATTGAATTTGAATAAAATAAGATGAAAATTAAAGAAAAAAGGTTAGTTGAAAGATGCTTTCTATACAGGAGTAAAACAAAAACAAAAACCCAAAAAGCAAAAATAAAAACAAAAGCAAAGTGAGAAGGGATAAAAGCCCCTTTCTTGCTTCTAGATTCTCTTAGGAATTATGCCCCAAATGGTGGTTCCTGTAGAACCAGAAGCAGGTTTCTGTAGAACCAGAAAAAGGTTTCTGCTATTTTATTTAAAATACTTTTATTTATTTTTGTATTTTTAAGATTGTATTTATTTGAGAGAGAGAGAGAGACAAGCGATAGCAAGAGAGAGCAAGAGCAGAGGAGAGGGAGAAGCAGTCTTCCTGATGAGCAGGGAGCCAGAAGCAGGACTTGACCCCAGGACCCTGGGGTCATGACCTGAGATGAAGACAAGACACTTAACTGACTGAGCACTCAGGTGCCCCCTGTTCTTTTATTTAAGAACCAAAGTTAGGAGAAGACACACAGTCCTTTTTGCTCTTGAAAAATAATAATAACAAAATTAATAATGGAGCACTTTCTTTGTGCCAGGAAGTCCTCTGAACTTTTTACATGGATTATCTTATTTAATCCTTGAAACAATTCTATAAGATAAAGACTGTTAATACTTTCATTTTATGGAGCTGAGGCAGAAGCGTTAAGAAACTCAACCCAGGGTCACCCAGCTGCTAAGCAAATGAGTGGAAATAGAAACTCAGGAGTAGGCTTCAGAGACTGTGCTCCATTGAAGGACATTCTATGAGTCAGCCCTCCTGCATGAGGTGAATAGGTGAATGCCAGGCCTCATTGTGTACATTATAATTTGATTGCTGTCATGAAAATTATTCCCAAGAAATAAAATGTTCTTTTTCCCAGTTATATCGCTGTTAAAATATTTTTACATTTCTAGTTCATAATGTATTTAAAGAATTTTGTGTTTTTTACATATCACATCTAAGATGTTCATTCATTTATTCCTCCCTCTATTAAATAATCATTGAATACCTCCTATGTACAAGGCACTGTTTCTAGGTTTTTATCTTTTGTGGTCAAATGCATATGTAGGTAACTAATTGTACCTCTACTATTTAAGAGAGACACTAAAGTACTTTTCTTTTATTATCAGCCTAGGTATATTTTATTCAGACCATCTTTTTTTGTCTTACACATTCTCAAGAGTAGCCTTTTCCATGCATGTATGTTTCACTTTTAAGAGAGTGAAGCATTAATTCATACTAGAACCTTAATAAACTGACATATTAGGAAATGATAATCCAGTTAATTATAAAAGAATCTTTTGCCTTATTAAAGTAGTTTGTAGCAGTTGTATATCTGGATATATCTGTGGCGAATGTTAAAATAGTGAGTTTATTGCCAGTCTTTAGTTTTTGTTGGAGCATATTGCTTTTCCTATAGAAGTGTTTTCAGGTTTCTCAAGATAGTATTGGGCTTCTAAAACATAGGAAAGTTACCAATTATAGGAATGTTATATGTGCCAATTTGAATGGAAAACGTTTGCATAATTTCACTTATTTCTCTGGTTTTCTCATGGCAGAGGACTGGTGGGTTTTAGAAATCTAGAGTCTGATCATTGGAGGCTATTTTCTCTGATTTTCTCCTTTTGTTTATAGCTCAAAAGAACAGTACCGGTCCATTAGACATAGAGGATACAGACCAGCAAAAGGTATAGCTCTGTTTAGTAATAAACATGTTTATGGAATGAACCTGCTGCTTATTTTATAGATTATCAGAGTGGAAAGAAAGATGGTTGAAGCATTCATCAGGAACAGTGACTTCACCTTTGTTTTTAAGAAACTTTGGAATAATTACATGAGGATCAGAGGGTTCTGGGCTGTTAGTTTGTGAAGCAATTGAGTAAATATAGCTTATCTTGGCACACTGATGTATCAATAGCCATTTCCTTTGTCCTCCTCTTCATGGAGCCATGAGGTTTATCAACCATGTCGAATTTCCTCTGGCCTAAGCGCAGTACAAGAGCCAAAGGTGTTGATCCTTTCCTTCAAATTTATATGGTGGGCAGTTACTCTTCATCTGGTGCTTGGGTTGTGGTGAGTGAGAGGAAGCGGTCTCTCTGTTTTAATCTTCAGCCCACAATGATTTTTTCATGCAGATCAGTTTGGGAGGATGTCTGTCTTGTTTATTGTTTTTTTTTTTTTTTTAAATCTGAATCTGTGGGGGTAGGCCCCAGGCATTTGTATATATATTTTTTAAAGATTTTATTTATTTGTCAGAGAGAGAGAGACAGCGCGGGCGAGCACAGGCAGACAGAGAGGCAGGCAGAGGCAGAGGGAGAAGCAGGCTTCCCGCCAAGCTAGGAGCCCGATGTGGGACTCGATCCCAGGACACTGGGATCATGACCTGAGCCAAAGGCAGCTGCTTAACCAACTGAGCCACCCAGGCGTCCCGTCTGTCTTGTTTTTAAGTCCCTACTTCTGCTGCCCTACCTATAGTCTGTCACAGATACTAGATGAAAGAACTCTCTTAATTTAGCTCTGTCTATACAACAATGAGAAGATGAGATTGTTTCTAAAGCATTCTTCTTTGATTTTGCTTAAAGCCCAGAAAAATTAAGTAGATTAAATTTTTTTATTATGCTTTCTAGGATACTGCTAAACACTGGCAAAAACAAATTAAAATATGAAGCGGAAAATACACATTAGTATACATAATGAGTCTTAGTCTACTACATTTGTCTTTTTCTGTTAGTCTTCTTCTTTGAAATATCAGTTGTACATATCCCATCAGGCCCTGTGGTTAGATCAAATCATGTAATTGAATGAAGTAATGGTTTGATTAATCAGCAATCCTGAATTAATTGAGTATAGAACCACAGCTGAAAATTAAAGCTAACTTTTTGTTTTTTTCTTTAGAAACCAAAATTCTGTTCTAAAAATCTCATTGGGTTTGTTTGTGATGAAAATTCCAACAGACAGAATTCAGAACTTGTAAAAGTTAATGAAGGAAGCAAAGAGGGTTTATTTATAAATAAAGATGTATATGAACTTTACCAAAAAGATTCCAAAGACACAAAATTTGTTAACTCTAAGCATAAACAATCAGCGCTTCACCAAATATACTCTACTATGGGACTCCGAAAGAAGAGTCTTCAGAGTGTCAAAGGTCCTAACACAAATGTGTCTACTGATAAAGGAAGAAGAAACACACGACATAAAAGAACTCAAGTGGATGATGCAAAACAAGAAATATGCAGTCCAAGAAAGACAATACCTCTTTCTTCTTTCAGAAGAAGAAACAGATTGGTTACTGGTCAGCAAGATGATCTCCAAACCTTTGATGACCTTCCAGAAGAGTCACATAAACTTTTTAGCCCAGCTCTGTCAAGCCTGAAAAATGGATTAGGTAACAGTATTGAGGCTTGTTCAATTCCCAAAGAGACACATGCCCAGGACCTGGATTTATCAGATAATCAAGAAATAAAATTCTTAGAATCCACTGACCAAGAGGAAGCTGCTCTTTTCTCAGGACTTGGCTTACAGAAAGAAATCAAGTTACCACTTGTTACTACAGATCAGCAGCCTCACTGTCATCCAGAACAACAGCGCATTAGCCCTCATAAATCTCCTGAAAACAGTAATTCAGGTCAGAAAGGTGAGAGCCTTAAAAAGTGGGAAAATTCTTTTGCATCCTTGATAAAGGAAAATTTTAATAATGATGATGATGATTGCTTTACCTCTGAGAAGACTGTAGCGTGTAAAAGAGTGGTATGTTCTACAGGTTGCAAAAACCATTGTAACTATGATGAGAATATAATAACAAATACAGAAGAAATGGATTTTCAACAGTTTTTCCCTTCTGAAGACCATTTTTCACAGGCAAATGAGTTGAAAGCCTGCAGTCTAATACTTCTACAACAGGAAGCTGTTAATCTTTCTGATTCAGAAAAAACAATAGGTCCTGAACAACATGTTGCAAATTATGAACAATGCGCATGTGAAACTTCTTTTGATCACTCACATGGCAGTCCTGAGCATACTTTCCTAGCTTGTCCAAGAACATTTTCAACACAGGAAGCTTCAAAGTTGACTAGTCGTGTGAAGCTATTCAAAAGGCCTCAAGATTTTAGCTCTAGAGCACCAACTCCTTTAATGGATCAAACAGATATACATATTGTGGGAAAGGTAAATGAACAACATGTTGTTCAGGACCCTAAAAGGAATTACAGTGATGAAAGCCAGAAAACAAGTTCTTCAAATGGGCCTTTATCCACAGTTGTTAATTCTCAAGTAATAGAAACAACTACAGTTGAAAAAAGGAAACAAGATCTTCCAGAGAGCAAAACCATACATGATACAGTTTTTTATTCCACTGACAATATCAGTAAGGAATTGACCAATATCTCACAACTTAGACAGAAAGAAGAAAAGGAAATTTCTCATAAACCAGGTATTGGTAGTATTGCTTGCTTTGTACACACCTGTAGATTTACTTATTTTATAGAAATTTCTAACTGAATCCCACTGAACTAGCTGAACTGACAAGAATGAGGACACGTGGACTATATAATTTAGGGATACTGTTAGTTAAGTAATATTGTTGACTTTGAAAATCAAACTGTTATTATCAGAGGTTGTTGCTAAATTGATATTGACAGAATAAGCAGTATTTCTATCAATTTTTATGTTTTATGTTTTTTAATCTATTTTTTATATTTTTCTTTTTAATATGGCACTTATTTAGTATCCATTAACCTAACATTTCCATAGCAGATAACTGTTAACTCTGTTGATTTCAGTGATTCACAGTATTCCCATCAGAATTGCATCCAGCAAACTTTGTTTATTATATAAAAACATTTTTTTTAAACATTTTATTTTTAAGTAATCTCTGTACCCACCAGGGCTCTAACTCACAACTCCAAGAAGGAGAATCATACACTCTACCGACTGAGGCAGCAAGGTGCCCCCAAAATCATTTTAAAGGGTTTCATTTCCTTAAAAAATAAATAAATAAAAATAACATAAAAAATCAGTCCAGCTAGGAATAGAAACTTAGAAGAGTTATGAGGCCAGACTCTTTTCTAATCATGTAACCAGTAAGAAGAAGTGCAGCACTGAGGTTGCAAAATGTTTGTTTTTCAGATGAGGAATTAACTAATAATATCAGTGGAGATGAAACCACTATGAGAAATGGTGAGAAAAAAGAAAAAACAGATTCTGAAATTTGCACATCTAATATCCAAGAACACAAAAAAGTTCAGAATTTCAGAAAAAGGCAAAATTTCTTGAAAGCTACCTGCAGTCAAGGTTTGTATTCCTATACCTGTATAGGTAAAAGTTGACATGATCACACCCAGCAGTGCACTGTACTTCAGGAACTTTCTAAACTCTCAGATTTACTATTGGTTCTTCTCATTCACTAACATAAGATTATTTCAGCTTTTTTTTTTTAGATTGTTTTATTATAAAGTACCACATGAGAATCCATTAGTCATCAGTACATTCTTGTCATGTTTCTGCCTATGACTTCTAATTTTAAATGTTAGGGTAGGTAAGATAAACAGAGAGACAGCAAGAATTTTGAATGGGGGCAGTGCATCTGAATTATGCCGGATCCATTAGATATTTCCATTGAGCCCTTTCACCATAAGGCAAATTAAAGAATGGTCACTGGTTTCTTATTGTCAGATGAATGAACTGAGCATGCTTGGCAGTATGGACAAGTTAACCATCCTTTGACAGTTCTTGGAGCTAGTTCTGTGGTGAACAGTAGGCGAGGTCAGTCCACTTCAGGTTAAATAGTAAACACTGGAAAGTTTATTTATCTATTGTCTGTTAAGAGGTAGGAAGGACACTGGATTAGGCATCTCTGTGAATCTTCACCCGTTGTCCCCCTCTCATGTAATCTAAAGCCCTTCTTATACATCCCTCCTGTAGTGGGTTGAATAGTGGCCCTCCAGCACATGTCCATGTCTTAATCCCTGGAACCTGTGATAATATCTTATATAAAAGAGTGAATTTTACCTAAATAGAAAAAGAATCTCTGCAGATGTAATTAAGGATCTTGAGTTTCCAGAGAGTAAAAAAAAAAAATCACATACAAAGTAACTGAAAGCTGAGTATGCCTTAGTAGCATTATACTTTATTAATAAATAATGTTGATGCCAGTTATTAAATATTATCAATTAATATTTATTAATTTGTTAATGAAGTATGATGCTATTAAGAAGTATTCAGCGTTAACCACAGTGGACTTTATGAAGAAGTTTTTTGTGAAGTTAATGTGAGTTCTGTTCGTTTCTTTTCCAGTTTTTTCCAGATTTTATTTTAAAATTTCAGTTATGTGCTGTAGAAATTTATGATGACAGTAAAATGGAACAGTTTTTGAGTTTTTGCCCCAAAATGTTTTTCATGTGCCTATATTCTTTGCTACAACACACCATGAGCTAGGTGAGAAGATTTGTACCATTCACAGTAACAATTTTTGGAGAGATTTTTCCAAACTACAAGTCTACTTACAAACTACAGGTCTGCTGTTTTGGATATTACATAATTTTAAAATATATTCTCTATAAATGTATATATAACATTATATATAATATGTCTTTATTCTTCAAATAAAGAATTTCTAAGTGCAAATTTGTAAGAGCAGTATGATTTTCTCTAGATGTCAGTGGCAGACATGAAGCTGTCAGTGTTCCCTGTGATTCACATAACCAAAGAATCCATCTTATAGAGAGTAATTCTCTGAACTTTATATCTCTTGCCCTGAAACTATGTGCCTAGTTCCTAGCTTTAGGAAATAGAACAGGGAGCACGTCTTAAGGTTTAATGCAGTGGTTCTCAAACCATATTTTGCATCAGATTCACCTGGAAAGCTTGTTAAAACACAGATTGCTGGGCTCTGTTCCCAGAAAGTCTAATCATTAGGTATATTATCTATTAGTGTATTACACATTTATAAACTTGGCAGTTTAAAACAACACACATTTTTTATCTTATAGTTTCTGTAGATCAGGAATTGGCCATGGCTTAGGTAGGTCTTCTGCTCAGGATGTTTCATAGACTACAGTCAAGGTATTGGCCAAGACTGGGGTCTCATCTGAAGGCCCAACCAGGGAAGGATCCATTTTTAAGCTCACGTGGTTACTGTCAGAACTCAGTTCCTTGAGGGTTGTAGCCAGCTTGTGGTCATCCTCCATTTCTTCCTTCATGAGCTTCTCCAGTGTGTCCTCTTGGTTCTTCAAAACATGCAAGCTAAAGGTGATAGAGCAACTTTGCTAGCAAGACAGAAGATGTTACAGTTTCTTACAACCTAATCAAGGAAGTGAAATACCCTCAATATTGAGGCATTCTATTGGTTAGAAGCAAATTATTCAAGAGGAGTGGATAATACAAGGCCATAAATACCAGGAGATGGGGATCATTAGGAGTTACCTTAAAATCTGTCCTCTACAGTAGGCTTGTGGGGTGGGCTGGAGAATTAGCATTTCTAACAAGTTTCCCAGGTGATACTGATACTGCTAATCTGGGACTACATTTGAGGACTACTGGTTTAATGAATATTCTTTTCTATTTCATCACTCTAATCCTCTACTTTGCCTTCCTTGTGTCTCACTCTTAAGCTTCTCTGATGTAGTTTCTACAGAAAATAAATCTCCAGTTTCCTGGCTTGGGGATGGGGACCTTGGGTGAGAGGAATGGTTGCCAGACATTCAGGGTTAGGGAAGGGAACTAGTCCCAACTTCTGTGTATATACTTTTAGTCAATCTCCATGTTTCTAGCCCAGTTCAACGCACACTGCCTTTCACCATACTTGATGCTCCCAAGTGCTGGGTTCAGATGGGCTCTCTTCCTACTTCTTTTTGCAGGCATTTGGGTGAGGCATTTCCCCCACTTCACGAAGTTGGTTAACCCTTCTCCAGCAGTGATTTTCCAGTTACCAAAAAGTTGTTGAAGTCTTTGTCCTCTATTTTTTCCTTTTCTATTTTCCTTTTATGGTATTAAAAAAAAAATCTTTTACTATCATTTTAGCACGGTTTGGGGAGGAAATTGAGGGGAAAACATAGGTTTTTTTGTTAGTTTGGTTTTGATTTTTTTTAATCTCCGACTTAAGTCTCTGTAACTTGCGGTGCAAGGAGAAGATTTTTTAAAAAATCTTTGGATAATGATGTTGTACTGCATGCTTTTTTGAAAGAAAAAATAATCCATTGGGCCATGCTCTGGGTTTTGGTGTCTTTTGTGATCAGAAACACACTCACTGGGTTAGAGAAGAGTTATAGAAAGAGGAGTTTTATAAAATTATAATTTGTTTTAAGAAAAATTTTTCCATTGTTAAAGGACTACTGAGGGCAAAATGGGGGTAGAGCTGAAGGAAGTTTATTTGTTTTAATCAAGCTTATGATAGAGTGATTAAACAGCTGTTAGAATGAATACAAACTAATATGCTTAGATGCTCTACATTCCTTCACAAGTTAGATTTTTAAACAGTAATAGCAATGATGATATTCATGTATGTTTTGTGTAGTGCACCCTACTTAGGATATTTTGAGGAAGTTGCAGTGTATTTTCTGAGCTCCTTTGTAATGATCAGCATTTGACAGAAAAGAAACCTCAGCTTTACTTGGCAAATTTACAGAAGTGAAAACAGTTGGGATCAATAAGAGGAATGCCAAAGGAGAAAGCCGGCTTCATTTGGCTGCCAGAAGAGGAAATTTGTCTCTGGTGAAGGCTCTAATAGAATCTGGAGCAGATGTGAATCTAAAAGATAATGCAGGTTTGGATTCTTGAAATTTTAATTGTGTTTATAACTTGAAATTACTGAAATATACATTTCATCCACCCTACCCCAGTTCTCATGCTGGCTGCTAACTTTGAACTCTCTTTTTAATAATATATTATTTAGTTGAGTAGTTAAATTTATCTTGGTTTTCATCCATTGCTAAAATAACCTCCTCTGAAACAGTTTTTAACATACATGTGGGAGCATTCAGAGGAAGTATACAGAATGGGGAGTAAAGAGAGCTTTATTTAGGTCTTTTTCTCAGAGATCTTAATACTAAACTGTCACTTTGGAGAGAGTGCCAGTTTTTTTTCCCATTTCCCTATCCCTTCTCTTTTTCCTCTCTTTTTAATTATTTGTTGTTTCTCTCTTTCCTTATTTTTATTTTCAGCCTCCATTTTTAAATTGATCTGACATTTTGCTCAAGCACAAAATAATCTTGTGTGAGGAGTTAACAGAGGGAAAAACTCAAAGATTGATTTCAAGAATATTATGTCATTTTAAAGAGATATATGACAATGCAGGGATACAAATGGGGAAGCAGACTTGATCTTACTCTATTTTAATATCTGAGTTGAGACAAATTGACATTAGTATTTACTCTAGTCCCTGTGAGTCTTCTGTTTTGGCACTTGGATCGATAAATATTTTTTATGAGATTGGTTTATCAAAATTGAAACATTTCGAGGCCATGGTTTTCAATATTATTTCTTGTCTGATACTTAATATATACATTTGAATCAACATAGATATCCATTGTATTAGGGCAAATAAAATTAATAATGAAGTTATTACATGAATGTTGATATATAGGCAGCAGCTTCTGTTTTTTTTCTTTTTTCCTTTTTTAGGTTGGACACCACTTCATGAGGCATCTAGTGAGGGATCTAATGATATAATTGTAGAGTTGTTAAAAGCTGGTGCTAATGTTAATTGTGAAAATCTAGACGGGATTGATCCCTTACATGATGCTGCTGCCAACAATCATTTAAAGGTACAGTGCACATCAGATTGGTTTCCTATTACTTTTTCTTAGAAAAATGAGTGAAGAAAATGAAGGCATTTTAAACTGAACACTAAAGTAATTCCTTAAAATAAATGATTTTTAAAACCTACTTAAAATTTTAAATGAAGATAGGATGTTGTGTATGAACTGGAAAATCATATTAACTAATGAATTGTTTTTCCATTGTCTTTTCCTCATAAAATTCATGTAACTCAGAATAAAATGAAATATCTCAGGGTAAATGTAGGCTATAAATCTAATACATTCCATTTTTAATTGTATTAAATGATTTGCTCTTGTGTGTAAAAGATCTAATTATAGTGATAATATAAGTTGACAGATTTTTTTTTTTCTAACTCAGAATTTCTCCGTGGGTTTAAGTTTCAAAGAAATGGATAAAAATGCATGTTCCTGAGGGTTTGTTATATATTTTTCTCCTTTGTTTTTCTTTTTTTTTTTTTTTTTTTTAGAGGTGAAGAGGTGAGCTTTAATTTTTATTTTTTCAGCATAACAGTATTCATTATTTTTGCACCACACCCAGTGCTCCATGCAATCTGTGCCCTCCACAATACCCACCACCTGGTGCCCCCAACCTCCCACCCCCCACCCCTTCAAAATTCCCAGATCGTTTTTCAGAGTCCATAGTCTCTCATGGTTCACCTCCCCTTCCAATTTCCCTCAACTCCCTTCTCCTCTCCATCTCCCCTTGTCCTCCATGCTATTTGTTATGCTCCACAAATAAGTGAAACCATATGATAATTGACTCTCTCTGCTTGACTTATTTCACTCAGCATAATCTCTTCCAGTCCCGTCCATGTTGCTACAAAACTTGGGTATTCATCCTTTCTTTCTTTCTTTTTTTTTTTTTTTTTTTTTTTATCCCCAGGGGTACAGGTCTGCGAATCGCCAGGTTTACACACTTCACAACACTCACCATAGCACATACCCTCCCCAATATCCGTAACCCCACCCCCTCTCCCAACCCCCTCCCCCCATCAACCCTCAGTTTGTTTTGTGAGATTAAGAGTCACTTATGGTTTGTCTCCCTCCCAATCCCATCTTGTTTCATTTACTCTTCTCCTACCCCCTCGACCCCCCATGTTGCATCTCCTCTCCCTCATATCAGGGAGATCATATGATAGTTGTCTTTCTCCGATTGACTTATTTCGCTAAGCATGATACCCTCTAGTTCCATCCACGTCGTCGCAAATGGCAAGATTTCATTTCTTTTGATGGCTGCATAGTATTCCATTGTGTATATATACCACATCTTCTTTATCCATTCGTCTGTAGATGGACATCTAGGTTCTTTCCATAGTTTGGCTATTGTAGACATTGCTGCTATAAACATTCGGGTGCATGTGCCCCTTCGGATCACTATGTTTGTATCTTTAGGGCAAATACCCAGCAGTGCAATTGCAGGGTCATAGGGTAGTTCTATTTTCAACATTTTGAGGAACCTCCATGCTGTTTTCCAGAGTGGTTGCACCAGCTTGCATTCCCACCAACAGTGTAGGAGGGTTCCCCTTTCTCCGCATCCTCGCCAGCATCTGTCATTTCCTGACTTGTTAATTTTAGCCATTCTGACTGGTGTGAGGTGATATCTCATGGTGGTTTTGATTTGTATTTCCCTGATGCCGAGTGATATGGAGCACTTTTTCATGTGTCTGTTGGCCATCTGGATGTCTTCTTTGCAGAAATGTCTGTTCATGTCCTCTGCCCATTTCTTGATTGGATTCTTTGTTCTTTGGGTGTTGAGTTTGCTAAGTTCTTTATAGATTTTGGACACTAGCCCTTTATCTGATATGTCATTTGCAAATATCTTCTCCCATTCTGTCAGTTGTCTTTTGGTTTTGTTCACTGTTTCCTTTGCTGTGCAAAAGCTTTTGATCTTGATAAAATCCCAAAAGTTCATTTTTGCCCTTGCTTCCCTTGCCTTTGGTGATGTTTCTAGGAAGATGTTGCTGCGGCTGACGTCGAAGAGGTTGCTGCCTGTGTTCTCCTCGAGGATTTTGATGGATTCCTTTCTCACATTGAGATCCTTCATCCATTTTGAGTCTATTTTCGTGTGTGGTGTAAGGAAATGATCCAATTTCATTTTTCTGCATGTGGCTGTCCCAATTTTCCCAACACCATTTATTGAAGAGGCTGTCTTTGTTCCATTGGACATTCTTTCCTGCTTTGTCGAAGATGAGTTGACCATAGAGTTGAGGGTCCATTTCTGGGCTCTCTATTCTGTTCCATTGATCTATGTGTCTGTTTTTGTGCCAGTACCATGCTGTCTTGATGATGACAGCTTTGTAATAGAGCTTGAAGTCCGGAATTGTGATGCCACCAACTTTGGCTTTCTTTTTCAATATTCCTTTGGCTATTCGAGGTCTTTTCTGGTTCCATATAAATTTTAGGATTATTTGTTCCATTTCTTTGAAAAAAATGGGTGGTACTTTGATAGGAATTGCATTAAATGTGTAGATTGCTTTAGGTAGCTTAGACATTTTCACAATATTTATTCTTCCAATCCAGGAGCATGGAACATTTTTCCATTTCTTTGTGTCTTCCTCAATTTCTTTCATGAGTACTTTATAGTTTTCTGAGTATAGATTCTTAGTCTCTTTGGTTAGGTTTATTCCTAGGTATCTTATAGTTTTGGGTGCAATTGTAAATGGGATGGACTCCTTAATTTCTCTTTCTCCTTTGTTTTTCTTAATCAGACAGCTGTCACAAAAGAAAATTACACAAAAGAAAATTATTTCAGTAACACTGAATTTCAAAACTAAACCTTAAAATCATTAAGATTTTTAAACTCCTTTTTGACAAATCTGAGCAGAAGACTTTTATCAATAGACAATGCAGACATCAGGAATAATCACTGGCTTTGAAAAAATAGTGAAGGAAACCAACACCAATAACAACTATATAAAACCAAAGTTCATATAAAAAATACCTTGAACCTCTCACTAAAACCAATTTATCTGTCTCTAGATATTTTTAAGGCCCTGGTGATTTTTTATTAATTTTATGAAAGCATATCCCCACTGTTTTTAGCCTAAAGGTAATCATGTAAAGAAATAGTATTGAATTTATGATTTGCAGCAATAAGAGATTAAACTAATGATTAAGAGTAATATCAGAAAAGGGCACCTGAGTGGCTCAGTTGGTTAAGCATCCAACTCTTGTTCTCAGTTCAGGTCTTGATCTCAGGTTTGTGAGTTCAGGCTTCACATTGGGCTCCATCCTGGGCGCGGCACCTACTTAAAAAAATATATATATTAATAAACCAGATGGGTGGACTAATGTCCAGAGTGGCTTCTTTTGACCAAAGAAGCTCTTTGGCCTTTATGATATTTAATTTTAAAAGAATAGATAAGGTCTGGTCATAAAATGGAAGAAGGCAAACAGGAAGAGTCATTAATTAGCTAACTGGTTATGTGTACAGGGAAAAGGCCACACTTAAATAAGGGCCAAAATTCTATAGTAGGTAAATCACATTTTTAGACATTATCCTGAAAAATGCAATATAAAACAAAGAAAATAAGGAGGTCCATAATACCACCCGTAAATTTGGGAATTGAATGGAAGGACTTACAGAACTCAGCATACAGTTGTGCTCATAGCTAAGATTCTTTTTTCTTTCTTTTTCTTTTTCTGTTTTTTTAGATTTTATTTATTTGAGAGAGCCTAAGTGGAGAGGCAGAGGGAGAGGGAGAAGCAGACTCCCTGCTGAGCAGGAGCCCATGCAGGGCTCCATCCAGAGACCCTGAGATCATGTCCTGAGCCAAAGGCAGATGCTTAACCAAATGAGCCACCCAAGCACCCCTCATGGCTAAGATTTGTTACAACAATGTAGTAAGGATATGCTGCTGACTCATTAGGAAAAAACACAGGTGGAATTTGAGGGTATTTAGTGAAGGCTTTATTATACTCTCTTCCTCATGGGAGGTCACTCACAGCTTACCTTTCCCCCAGCAACAAAACTGTCATTTCTGTGTTTCCCCTCCAAGGAAGCTCATTAGAAACTCAGTTTCAAAGATTTATATTGGGACTGGTCATGTAAGCACTCTCTGCCTAGCACATACCAAGATTCCCAACTCCTAAGAGCACAAACCACATTGGTTGTGTAGAATGTTTAAGCAAAGAAAGTTACCATTATCAATAGGGAAAGTGTTCTACCAATGTAGGGTACTGTTTACCAGTCAGGTTCATTGATGTCAGCTAAAGGCCAGCCTTGCAAGCAGCCTCTCTAGATAGCAGACTCAAGGCCTGCTGTGTTAACTCTTTTCTAAGCAGTATTTTATTTAGGTTCTAATTTATACATATGCTAATTTCTAAAATAGGAAAAGAGTGAATAAAGTTTGCTTTCATGGCCTAATTTTTCTGCAAAATTGTGTGACAGTACATAGGATATACTTCATTTCCTACTTGATTTTTCTGTACCCCTACCTCAAGGAAGGTCTTTTTGCAAACATTTTGAGAGGTATAACAAGTTTTTACTAGGTCTTCTATCAGTCCTTTTATATTCAAATTCTACGATATTTCTTTTTTTAGGTTAACAGTTTTACCTGTCAGTTTCTCATTCATCATGGCTTCACAGGTGCTTCAAGTATTTCTCCAACATTATTTTAATGTTTGACTTCAGGAAATTTTATATTTGTACCTTCGGACTTAGTAATCAATTTGTAGTGTGTTTACATTTTATTGTTAGCTGTTTACAACATAATTGACGAGTAATAAACTGAACAACAAAGCTGTTGACTTGATAGATAGGAAAGATTCTATGTTAGTAAGGAGGGAGGTTATTTGGGTAACATTTTGTAAATGGTTTCCATGAGTGAGAATTTTCCTATTTTGAAGACTCTAGCTTCCTTTATAAAAATTTGGTAACTTGGGGCGCCTGGGTGGCTCAGTGGGTTAAAGCCTCTGCCTTTGGCTCAGGTCATGGTCTCAGGGTCCTGGGATCAAGCCCTGCATCAGGCTCTCTGCTCAGCAGGGGGTCTGCTTCCCCCCCCACCCCAACCACCCTCTGCCTGCTTCTCTGCCTACTTGTGATCTCTGTCTGTCAAATAAATAAATAAAAATCTTTTTAAAAAAAAGAAAAAGAAAAAGAAATTTGGTAACTTGAAGGGACAGAGAAAATGATTACTCAGATACAAAGGACCTTCTGTAAAAATAAATGTCAAGAGCTAAAATTAACCCCAGAAGATGGGAGAGGGGAGCTTGGTTTAGTGGATAAAACACAGGATGAGGTATTAGAAAGCCCAAGTTCTAGGCCTAGTTCTGCTGCTTGAGAAAGATTATAAATATCTTTACCCCTGGAAAAGGAATGTGATTTAGAGCTGTGCTGCCCTGTACTGTAGCCATTAGCTACATGTGGCTATTTTAATTTAAATTAATTAAATTAAAAAATCAGTTCTTCAGTTGCATTAGCCATATTTGAAGTACTCGATAGCTACATGTATCATACCATATTGGAAGTGGCTATCACATTGGAAATGTAATTAGAGTGCTTCCATGGTCACACAAAATTTTGTTGGACAAAATTGGTCTAGAGAAGGGATTGCTAAATACTTCTTGTAAAGAGCTAGATAATAAACAGTTTGGTTTTTCTGGGCCACACAGTCTCTGCTGTAGCTACTCAACTATTGTAGTAAAAAAGCAGTCATAGACAATGTGTAAATGAGTAAGTATGGCTATGCTCCAATAAAACTTTATTTATAAAATCAGGTAACTGACTGGATTTGGCCCATGGGCAGAGTTTGTTATTGCATAATCTAAAGAATCACTTAAGTCTCTTCACATAAGTGTCAGTACAGACGAAGTTTGCATTTAGAGTAGAGTCTCACATCAATATTGCCTTTATTTTAAGGAGAAATGTTTTATTTGAAAAGAAGGAGGTAGTATGTTTAAGGATATTTTCATTCCTTTGACACTGATATATTGCCAACATCTTTCCTTATATCTTCATTAATTCTCCTTCCATGTGAGAGTTCTTCTATCATTGGCTCATTTTATTTCTAATTTCCTCTCTTTTGTTTTTATTTGTTTATCTTGAGATAGAATATTGATAGATGAACTAGAAAGATTAAAAAGACAGCAGGAGAGAGGAGTGTGAGTAGCTCAGTGGGTTAAAGCCTCTGCCTTCAGCTCGGGTCATGATCCCAGAGTCCTGGGATTGAGCCCCACATCAGGCTCTCTGCTCCGTGGGGAACCTGTTTCCTTCTCTCTCTCTGCCTGCCTCTCTTTCTACTTGTGATCTCTGTCAAATAAATAAATAAAATCTTTAAAAAAAAAAAAAGATAGCAGGAAAGGTAAATATGTGGTATCATAGACCTAATCAATATCAATTCTATCATAGCCTATAAATTTAATTCTTAGATTTTTTTTTTTTACTCTTGCATTACTGCATGGAAATTTATTCAATCACCTATTTTTCCAACTCTTAACTTCTTTTTAAATCTTAATTTCTGTTTTAAGTTATTTTCCAAAATGGTCATGTATTTTATAAAAGAAGAGGATTAAAAGATAAGGAAAAGGAGAGTGAGAGGAAAAGATAGGGCAAAAGATAAAAAGTAGGCAGGGATGGACATCTACTTTCACACAAGAAAGAATAGAAAGGACAAGATATACCCTCCCATCTTAACAACTTGAAAGGTGAACAAAATACGTAAAATAGCAGTTTTGAATCAGTTGTGCAAAATGCAGCACAGGGCAGCAGTCCCTGAGGGAAGGGAAGCAAATGAAATAAATCTTGTGGTTGCCTTACCATATGGACTAGAGGGAGTTTCCAGACAAGCGCAGAAAGAGAGAAAACAAACAGCCCTGTGGCCTCAAGTTCAGAAGACAGAATTTGGAGTTTAAAAGCCTCCAACAGGTAGAATTTATGGGGCAAAATACCAGAGAGAAAGGATCTGCATAAAGAGAACTCTCTAGAAATTTGAAGGAAAATCCCCTTGTTTCTTTGACTGATATACAAATACATTCAAGAAAACTATGTAATATTAGGCAAAGAGCCAATGGGAAGGATGGGCAGAACCATTGCTGGAGTTTATAGAGGGCTGAGTAGTTTATGTTTCCACCAGCCAAAATGGCAGGAACTCTTAAAACATGGAAGCATCAAGTAGAGGGTATTTCTTGCATAGTTGAGTTAAATTGGTACAAAAAGGTTCTCTGAACTAACCTTAAAATTTTTTTTTAAATTTTATTCATTTATTTGACAGAGAGATCACAAGTAGATGGAGAGGCAGGCAGAGAGAGAGAGAGGGGGGGAAGCAGGCTCCCTGCTGAGCAGAGAGCCCGATGCGGGACTCAATCCTAGGACCCCGAGATCATGACCTGAGCCAAAGGCAGCGGCCTAACCCACTGAGCCACCCAGGCGCCCTAACCTTAAAATTTTAAAGAAAATACCAAAAAGATCATACTAATTCCAGTAACCGAAACATGTCCCAGAACAAAGCCCAACAACATCTGAAGGAATATAATGAAATTCAGCACTAAGCAATATAAAAATCATAGTGTCTATCAACCAGTCCAAAATTTTTTAAATAAAAAAGTACAAAATATTATCCATAAGCAGGAGAAAAAAAACAAAAAGGATCATTCAGAAGAGACCCCAAAATGGCACAGATAATAGAATTAGCAGAAAACTATGTTAAACAAATATAACTATATACTCCACATGGTAGGCAGCATTCTAAAATGGTCCTCAAGATTCTTACTCAGTGACCTATACACACTATGTATAATACGCTCCTTTCAAGTGTGGGTGAGCCCAGCCTAATGAAGTGAATCTTTTAAAAGAAGAGAGAGCCATATGGCAAAGAACTGCAGAAGTTTTGAAGGAGCTGAGAGCAGTCCCCACCCCACAGTCAACAAGATTACAAGAACCTTATAAACTTTCAAGGAAATGAATTATGCCAAAAACTAGGGAGCTTAGAAAAGGATCCTAAACTTTAGGTGATAATCAGTCTGTGCGGACACTTTGATTTCAGCCTGGTGAAGATTCTGAGCTGACAACGTATCCACACCATGCTCAGATTTCTGACCTACAGAAAACCTGTGAGATAAGAAATTTATATTATTTTAAGCTATCACATTTGTAATAATTTGTTATGCAATAATAGCAAACTAATACACTCTCATGTTCAAGGAGGTGGAGGAAAACAAAAAGATTAGATGATGGGAAGAGAAATGGAAGTTATAAATAAGACTCAAACTATTAGAGATTAAAATAAAACGTGAAGTGAGATATTCACCAAATGGGTTAGTTAATGGCATATTAAATACTGAAAAGTAAGTGCAGTGGATTTGAAGATAAAGCATTAGAAATTATCCAAAATAAAGAAAAAAAGTGAGAAAACAAAGACAAAATAAGAAACCCTCAGTATCTGTAGGGTAATCTCAAGTTATGTAATATACATGCAGGCTTAATCCCCAAAAAGGAGGGATAGAAAAAAATTTGGATAATAAAAACCAAAATTAACCAAATTTGATGGAAATAGTGAACCCCCAGAACCAAAAATCTCACCAGCCCTCCAGTAAAAGAAAAATGAAGAAAACTGTAGCAACACGTACCATAACCAGATTGCTGAGAATCAGTAAAAAGAGGGAAAATATTTATTTATTTATTTATTTATTTTTATTCTCATAAAATAAATTAAAATATCACTATCAACATAGTATAATAAAATAAAATAGTACAATAAAGGGAGATAATTAACTGATGCCACCAATCAAGTCATCATGTGTCCTAAAAGAAAAATATACTTCTAAGCATTAATAAATGATCATTGCAATGAAAATAAAGATATATAATGAAAGATATACCATGCTCAAGAACTGGAAGAATTAACATTGTTAAAATGTACATGCCACTATTTTTTTTTTATTTAGGTTCAACTAGCTAACAAAGTACACAAAATGTACACCATTAGTTTCAGATGTAGTATTCAATAATTTATCAGTTGTGTATAACACCCAGTGCTCGTTACATCACACACCCTCCTTAATGCCCATCACCGAGTTACCCCTCCCCCTACCCACCTCCCCTCCAGCAACCCTCAGTTTGTTTCCTATGATTAAGAGTCTCTTACGGTTTTTCTCCCTCTCTGATGATTTCCCATTCAGTTTTCTCTCCCTTCCCCTGTGGTCCTCTGTGCTGTTTCTTATATTCCACATATGTGTGAAACCATTGAAACCATTTGGTAATTATCTTCCCCTGATTGACTTATTTTGCTCAGCATAATACCCTCCAGTTCCATCCATGTCAATGTAAATGTAAGTACTCATCCTTTCTGATAGCTGCATAGTATTCCATCGTGTATATATGCCACATCCTTATTCATTCATCTGTTGATGGAGATCTCAGCTCTTTCCCCAGTTGGACTATTGTGGACATTGCTTCTGTGAACATTGGGGTGCAGGTGCCTCTTTGGATCACCAAATTTGTATCTTTTGGGTAAATACTTGGTAGTCAATTACAGGGTCATAAGGTAGCTCTATTTTTAACATCTTGAGGAACGTCCATACTGTTTTCCAGAGTGGCTGCACCAGCTTGCATTCCCACCAACAGTGGAAGAGAACTCCCCTTTCTCCACATCCTCACCAACATTTGTTGTTTCCTGACTTGTTAATTT
This sequence comes from Lutra lutra, assembly GCF_902655055.1. Classification (NCBI taxonomy): domain Eukaryota; kingdom Metazoa; phylum Chordata; class Mammalia; order Carnivora; family Mustelidae; genus Lutra; species Lutra lutra. Next base: position 102,566,280 of record NC_062282.1, on the reverse strand, counting down.
TAGCCATTCTGACTGTTGTGAGGTGATTTCTCATTGTGGTTTTGATTCATGTGGGGAAAATCTTTAAAACAAAGTTTTGAAATGTAATTGTATACAGGAACAAATGAAAGAGGGGCAGGCAGCTTCTTATCAAAAATTTTGCAAGCCTAAAATCAATGCACAGAAATCAGTTGCATTTCTATACACCAACACCAAGACAGAAGAAAGAGAAATTAAGGATTCGATCCCATTGCATACTGCACCCAAAACCATAAGATACCTAGGAATAAACCTAACCAAAGAGGCAAAGAATCTGTACTCAGAAAACTATAAAGTATTCATGAAAGAAATTGAGGAAGACACAAAGAAATGGAAAAACATTCCATGCTCTTGGATTGGAAGAACAAATGTTGTGAAAATGTCTGTGCTAACTAAAGCAATCTAAAACACAATCCCTCTCAAAATACCATCCATTTTTTTCAAAGAAATAGAACAAATAATCCTAAAATTTGTATGGAACCAGAAAAAACCCCGAATAGCCAAAGGAATGTTGAAAAAGAAAGCCAAAGTTGGTGGCATCACAATTCCATACTTCAAGCTCTATTACAAAGTTGTCATCATCAAGATAGTATGATACTGTCACAAAAACAGACATATAGATCAATGGAACAGAATAGAGAGCCCAGAAATAGACCTTCAACTCTGTGGTCAACTAATCTTTAACAAAGCAGGAAAGAATGTCCAGTGGAAAAAAGACAGTCTCTTTAACAAATGGTGTTGGGAAAATTGGACAGCCACATGCAGAAGAATGAAACTGGACCATTTCCTGACACCACACACAAAAATGGGCTCAAAATGGATGAAAGACTTCAATGTGAGACAGGAATCCATCAAAATCCTTGAGGAGAACACAGGCATCACCTCTTTGACCTCAGCCGCAGCAACTTATTTCTAGAAACATCATCAAAGGCAAGGGAACAAGGGCAAAAATGAACTACTGGGACTTCATCAAGATCAAAAGCTTTTGCACAGCAAAGGAAATAGTCAACAAAACCAAAAGATAGCCAACAGAATGGGAAAAGATATTTGCAAATGACATATCAGATAAAGGGCTAGTATCCAAAATCTATAAAGAACTTACCAAACTCAACTCCCAAAGAACAAATAATCCAATCAAGAAATGAGCAGAAGACATGAACAGACATTTCTGTAAAGAAGACATCCATATGGCCAACAGACTCATGAAAAAGTGCTCCACATCACTCAGCATCAGGGAAATACAAATCAAAACCACAATGAGATACCACCTCAAACCAGTCAGAATGGCTAAAATTAACAAATCAGGAAACAACAGATGTTGGTGAGGATGCAGAGAAAAGGGAACGCTCCTACACTGTTGGTGGGAATGCAAGCTTGTGCAGCCACTCTGGAAAACAGTATGGAGGTTTCTCAAAAAGTTGAAAATAGAGCTTCCCTACAATCCAGCAATTGCAATACTGGGTATTTACTCTGAAGACACAAATGTAGGGATCCGAAGGGGCATGTGCACCTGAATGTTTATAGCAGCAATGTCCACAATAGCCAAACTATGGAAAAAACCTAGATGTCCAATCAACAGATGAATGGATAAAGAAGATGTGGTATATATATACAATGGAATACTATGTAGCCATCAAAAGAAATCTTGCCATTTGCAATGATGTGGATGGAACTAGAGGGTATTATGCTGAGTGAAATAAGTCAGTCAGAGAAAAACAATGATCTCTCTGATATGAGGAATTTGAGAGGCGGGGTGGGGGGTTATGGGGGGGTAAGGAAGGAAAAAATGAAACCAGATGGGATCAAGAGGGAGACAAACCATAAGAGAGTCTAAATCTCATGAAACAAACTGAAGGTTGCTGGGGGGTGGGAGGGTAGAGAGAGGGTGGCTGGGTTATGGACATTGGGGAGGCTATGTGCTATAGTGAGTGCTATGAAATGTGTAAGCCTGATGATTCATAGACCTGTACCCCTGGGGTAAATAATACATTATATGTTAATAAATAACGGGAGAAAATTTGCAAGCCACTGGACAAAGGAGCAACATCTTTAAAAAATATTGCAAGGAGAAATAAACTTGTCAATCTAGAATTGTATGCCCAGCAAAATATTTTTTCAAAAATAAAAGTCATGTTGGCAAAGATGTGATAAAGTTGAAACTGTCATACATTGCTGGCAGTAATGTAAAATGGTACTGCTGCTATAGAAAACACTCTGGAACTTCCTTCAAAAGTTAAACATAGAGTTGCCATATGATGGAGCAAATTCCACTCTTAGGTATATAGCCAAGAGAATTAAAAACATATTCACACAAAAATTTGTATGTGATTATTCAGAGCACTCTTTTCCAAATAACCAAAAAGTAGAAACAACCCAAATGTCCATCAATTGATAAATGTATAAACAAAGGCATATCAATAATGTTCTCATCATACCTTGCAAGTAGCATTCTTAGATTTTTAAGATATTTATTTATTTATTTATTTGGGGGTGGGTGGCCAGGGAACAGAGGGAGAGGGACATGCAGACTCCACGTTGAGCACAGAGGCCAATGCAGGGCTCAATCCCATGACCCTAAGATCATGACCTGAACTGAAATCAAGAGTCAGATAGATGCTCAACCAAATGAGCCACCTAAGCGACCCTAGAAATACCTTTATTACAAGTGTTCTTTGTCTCTACATGCATGGAAGAGTAGGTATAAATTCTAGTCACTGTTATTACACTGTTCTCATACCAGCTAGCAGGTAGCCAGATCAAACTGTTGATACACACAGCAGTATGGATGAATCTCAAAAACATTATGCTAATTTAAAGAAGACAGATATAAGAAGACTTTATCCTATATGATTCCATTCATATGAAATTAGACAAAAGGCAAATATTATACTGGTTGCAGCAGATTACTGAGTGCCAAGGGCCAAAGAGAGGTGGGTAGGGATTGACTGTTAGCAAGGCATAATGAATTTTTTTTTTTTAATCATGGAATGTTTCTAAGCCATGGTTATAGTAGTGATTACTCCAGCAAAGCTGACTTTAAAAAAAAGAAAGAAAAATCAGGCAAGGGGCCTACTTCTTGTTCACCTTATTTTTGTCCCTCAGGTCTACCCCATTGTATGACCTGGAACTCTCTCCCAACTATAGCTTTAGCCTTTTCTGTTTAATACCTTTATGGCCCATTTGCTGTTCTCTTAGGCTTTTTTGGCTTTTTCCTACTAAAAAGGAAACAAAGCTGTTCAGGTTCCCATTCCCTCTGAGCTTTCTTTTGTTATCGAAACAAAGCTGTTCAGGGTCCCATTCCCTCTGAGCTTTCTGTGTCTTCCAAAACAAAAGTTGAATGAATCCATGTTAATACATTAGAGGAAGACCTCATCTTAACATGCAGAATAGTCATTCGTAATGTGACATGATTTTTAAGTCTAGAAAAGCTTCCCTTGTTAACAAACAAATGAACAAACAAAAAACCCAGCTTTCTCCTGACTCCATATAGAGCAGTGGAAACAGGGTGTAAGGAATCTATATTTTTAAATAATTCCACTGGTGACTTTACTGATCACTCAGGCTTAGAAACCACTGGATTGAGGTAGTGCTCACCCCATCTTTTAAAACCAAAACAAGGGGCGCCTGGGTGGCTCAGTGGGTTAAGCCGCTGCCTTCGGCTCAGGTCATGATCCCAGGTCCTGGGTTCGAGCCCCACATCGGGCTTTCTGCTTGGCAGGAAGACTGCTTCCTCCTCTCTCTCTCTGCCTGCCTCTCTGCCTACTTGTGATTTCTCTCTGTCAAATAAATAAATTAAAAAAAAAAATCTTTAAAACCAAAACAAAATACCTTTACTCAGACTTCACTAAGTTTTCATCAAATATCTTTGCAGGAGACTTTTTTTCATATGCTATTTATTATCTACTGTCTCTCATTACCTCAGTTGGTCTTTTCACTCTTCTTTTTTTTTTTTTTAAGATTTTATTTATTTATTTGACACTCAGAGATCACAAGTAGGCAGAGAGGCAGGCAGAGAGAGAGGAGGAAGCAGGCTCCCCGCTGAGCAGAGAGCACGATGCGGGGCTAAATCCCAGGACCCTGGGATCATGACCTGAGCGGAAGGCAGAGGCTTTAACCCACTGAGCCACTCAGGCGCCCCTCTTTTCACTCTTCTAAAGAAAAAAAGGGTTTAGGGGACTACTTTCATTAAGAATCCACTATGTACAAGGTATTTGACAAGGGCTCACATTTAGTTCTCATAGATGATAAAAATGAGGTTTAAATGGTAAATAACTTGCCCAAGGATGTAGCTAATAGGTTAGGGAAGTGAGTTTTGTATACTTGACTTTAAAACAAGCGTGTTTTCACTATCATATGATCTCCCTGATATGAGGGAGAGGAGATGCAATATGGGGGGTTAACGGGGTAGGAGAAGAATAAATGTAACAAGATGGGATTGGGAGGGAGACAAACCATAAGTGACTCTTAATCTCACAAAACAAACTGAGGGTTGATGGGGGGAGGGGGGTTGGGAGAGGGGGGGTGGGGTTATGGATATTGGGGAGGGTATGTGCTATGGTGAGTGCTGTGAAGTGTGTAAACCTGGCGATTCGCAGACCTGTACCCCTTGGGATTAAAAATATATGTTTATAAAAAATAAAATTAAAAAATAAATAAATAAATACAAAAAAAACAAAAAAACAAAAAAACAAGCGTGTTTTCTTTTATGCTATGCTGACTCCGGGCTGATGGAACAAATGAGGGGCTATCCTTATCATCTTCACTGGCCCATATGCTCCTAAATTCTCTGCTTCTCCATACCTGGACATAAGGAGAAAGAGATAAGTCACTAACACAGTCCATATCTCTACTTTTTTTTTTAAAGATTTTATTTATTTATTTGACAGAGATCACAAGTAGGCAGAGAGGCAGGCAGAGAGAGATGCGGGGGGGGGGGGGGGGAAGCAGGCTCCCTGCTGAGCAGAGAGCCTGATGCGGGGCTAGATTCCAGGATCCTGAGATCATGACCTGAGCTGAAGGCAGAGGCTTAAACCACTGAGCCACCCAGGTGCCCCAAGCATATCTCTATTTTAAACAAGATACTAACCATCTTTTCCCAATCAGGTTTTTCAGTTATTGAGTTACTTGCTTGCCTCACCCAGATGGAATCATTGGCTTTTTTTCACTAGTTGACTTATACCATAAGTTAATTAATAACATCTTTAATTTTGATCATTTATAAACTTCTAATATACAACAGCTTTGAGTTACTCAGAGAAACCTTATTTGTATTAGAAATTGCTCCCCAGTCAATGTCACAACCTCTATGACCTCAGTTTCCTCTTCTGTCATCCTTGCGCAGGGGCCATGCTAATCTTCTCTGTATCGTTCCAATTTTAGTATATGTGCTGCCGAAGCGAGCACTCAGTTTCCTCTTCTGTAAGGTGATGGGGTTGGAGTAGATTATTTCTGTTTCCTTTTGCATCCTTTCATATAAGTCACTTATTTAGGACACATGACAGATTTGCACAAACATTATTAGAAGGGTCATTGGATTTTTCAAGCTAGCTCATTAAGCTTCTTGAACAAGTAACATACCTAAAATACAGTAATGCAGTTTGGAGGAAGAGACAAAGGACTCTTGTTAGAGTCTGTGTTGCATGTCATTCTCCCTATGTTTACTTCTTGATTGCAATGAAGGCAACATATCTGGTACTTTCTTGTCATTATGTTTTCATCCTCCTGGAGGGGTGGGCAGACAGATCAGGCCAAATCCACGGAGCAGTTTATAGCTTTCATATCAAATTTTAATAAAAAATTTTCTTGGCCAGGGTTTGAAACTTCTTTTGATAACTTTTAATACTTTGATAATTTTTAATAGTGGTAGCACAATGAAAGCAGAAATTACTGATCTTCTGTGTCTATAGAAATAACTTTGAAAAAATATCTTCTAGGCAGCTGAGATTCTACTACAACATGGAGCAAACCCAAATCAAAGGAATCAAAAGCAGAAGACTGCTTTGGATGAAGCAGATGATGAAAAAATGAAAGAGCTGCTGAAATCTTATGGTGCAATTGAGACTGATAATAGCAATGAAAGTAATGTTATAGCCACTGGTATGTATGTCAGTATTGCTATTTTAGATAAGTATATACCTCTGCTTAGAAAAATCTTCAGATTTCTAGTGTAAATTGTTTCATAACTGAGGTAGATGTTTTGTATGTTTATTAAACTCTTGAAAAGCATTTAAAATTATTTATTTTTAGAAATTAGCATTTCCAAATTGGTTTAATTTATATACCATATGATCCTGTTGGATTGGCATTACATGTTGGAATGGAATCCATATTATTCATTAAACAATCATTAATCTCTAACATTGGGTCTGAGATAGAGATGTAACTGAAGCCACACATATTGACTTACTGGTAGGGGGGTTGGAAAAGGTTGGCATTATACTAAAGTCTTTGCAACTAAGATTCCGTTACTTCAAAATTTGTAGTGAGTCGTGTGAAAGGGACCGATGCCAACTTTTCAGTACTCTAATGTCCTAATGCTAGAGTATGAATTTGTTAAGCAAATATACTTGTATGCGTGTGTATGTGTAAATATAGTGTAAAAAATATTTAAGGGAATTTACAGTGAAGCAAAATTTTATGAACCATTTTTAAGAAATAGTTTTCATTTAAATGATATAATGTATTATCTGTAAGAAATAGGCATGTAGTGAACACTAATTTGAAAACATATATTTGTTAAGTACCTGCCAAGCAAATTGAGTACTTGCCTATGAGGAACTTACAGTCTTGTGGGGAGAGCAACCAGAAAACAAACAGTTAAATGCAGTTTATTAAGTATTGAGAAGAGTGATTTTTTTCTTCCTTTCCTGTCCTGCTTGAGCCTTGACTTATTTGAGAAACCCAGGAACATATCTGCCCTTTCTATGAGGCAGAGTAATTGGAAAGAGAGAACCCCTGTCATACCCTCTTCTCCCAGCCTACCACTATCTTTACCAGTTGTTGATTTTCAAGAGAGGAATCATGTTACTGATGTGATTGGTCAGACCCAAGGATAATCACTGTCTCATATTTTACTAGTGTGATAGATTATGTGTAGGTCAAGGTCAAGACTGATACAAGGTTCATCTTTTCATTGCCTGCTACCATATAGAGTCCCAGCCATGTCTCTTTTCCTCTCCATAGCCATATTTGAAATTACTGGACACTGTTATGAAGTGCTGTATCTATTCGCACTTGTCTGTTGTTTCTTACATAGGCATTTCCTTGATCAGTTACCCTAAAAGGATGAGGGATGTAGGGTACAGTAGTTATATGAAGAAAGGGAATCCAGAATGGGAAAAAGATCCGAGACAATGAATCATAGACACAGTTGATTAATAGCATGGATTTGGGAATCGGATCTGTTTTCAGTAAAAGCTGTGTAACGTTAAGGAAACTTCCTGAATCCCTCTAAGCTTCATTCTCCTCTTCTGTAAAATGGACAGAGTAAGCTACCTTACAGGGCTCATATGAAGATTAAATAAGATGGTTCAGGAAAAGAGTTTGTCATCCAGTGTGTGATCAGCATTCAGTAAATGTTAGCTGTAATCACTCAATTGATAATAATAATAAATAATGGGGTGCCTGGGTGGCTCAGTGGGTTAAAGCCTCTGTCTTTGGCTCAGGTCTTGATCCCAGGGTCCTGGGATCGAGCCCTGCGTTGGGCTCTCTGCTCAGCAGGGAGCCTGCTTCCCCCTCTTTCTCTGACTGCCACTCTGCCTACTTGTCATCTCTGTCTGTCAAATAAATAAAGTATTTAAAAATAATAATAAATAATGCGATGCTGATCAACATTATTATAGTAATTGTAGATTTAATTTATTCTATTTCTGTAACCATTAAACTTGATAAAATGATGCTAAATTTTTCACATTATTGTATTTTCTAATTTTAATTTTTAAAGTCAAAATTCCTGCTGTCCGACCAAAAAGACTTAAACGGTATTTTCGTGATGACTGCAAAACTGTTGATCCACCTTCTCTTTCACACAGAGAAAAAACAAGAGAAAACCATCCTGTGGTGAGTGAAGTTGAAATCCTTTCATTTTTCAGCTTGGAATATGTCATTCTTTTCCCACTATCACAGTGTGTCTTCACCCACTGTGAAGACATTCCCACAAAAATTCTAAGACACGTTGTAGGTTGAAAAGACCTTGAACCCAGGCAGAGGAGAGAAAGGCAACTGGGGTTAGCCAACCTGGAATCTCATGTGGGTTATAATGATAGTGTTTGCTGTATGTGAAACTCCTTGTATTAAAGTGTGTGTATACAAAAATAACATAGTAGTTGCTCAATAAAAAGTATTACTTTTAAGATAGATACATGTAACTTGATAAAAATGTAGAGATTACTAGAAACTAACTTCTTGAGAAAATAGCATCCTCAATGAAATATTATTTTAGTGATCCGAAGGGGCACGTGCACCCGAATGTTTATAGCAGCAATGTTTACAATAGCCAAACTATGGAAAGAACCTAGATGTCCATCTATAGACGAATGGATAAAGAAGATGTGGTATATATACACAATGGAATACTATGCAGCCATCAAAAGAAATGAAATCTTGCCATTTGCGACGACGTGGATGGAACTAGAGGGTATCATGCTTAGCGAAATAAGTCAATCGGAGAAAGACAACTATCATATGATCTCCCTGATATGAGGGAGAGGAGATGCAACATGGGGGGGTTGAGGGGGTAGGAGAAGAGTAAATGAAACAAGATGGGATTGGGAGGGAGACAAACCATAAGTGACTCTTAATCTCACAAAACAAACTGAGGGTTGATGGGGGGAGGGGGTTGGGAGAGGGGGGTGGGGTTATGGATATTGGGGAGGGTATGTGCTATGGTGAGTGCTGTGAAGTGTGTAAACCTGGCGATTCGCAGACCTGTACCCCTGGGGATAAAAATATATGTTTATAAAGCTGTAAAAAAAAAAAGAAAAAGAAAAAAGAAAGGATGAATACCCAAGTTTTGTAGCAACATGGACGGGACTGGAAGAGATTATGCTGAGTGAAATAAGTCAAGCAGAGAGAGTCAATTATCATATGGTTTCACTTATTTGTGGAGCATAACAAATAGCATGGAGGACAAGGGGAGATGGAGAGGAGAAGGGAGTTGAGGGAAATTGGAAGGGGAGGTGAACCATGAGAGACTATGGACTCTGAAAAACGATCTGAGAATTTTGAAGGGGTGGGGGGTGGGAGGTTGGGGGCACCAGGTGGTGGGTATTGTAGAGGGCACGGATTGCATGGAGCACTGGGTGTGGTGCAAAAATAATGAATACTGTTATGCTGAAAAAAATAAAAAATTAATTAAAAAAAAAAGAAATATTATTTTAAATAAGACTATGTGTATTGAGGGGCACCTGGATGGCTTAGTCAGGTAAGCATCTGCCTTTGGGTCAGGTCATGATCACAGGGTCCTGGGATTGAGCCTTACATCGGGCTCCACACTCAGCAGGGAGGCTGCTTCCCTCTGCCTGGCACACCCCCTGCTTGTGCTCTCTCTCTCTCTCTATCAAATAAATAAATAAAATCTTAAAAAAAAAAAAAGACTATGTATGTTGATTAGACTTCTCTTACATGCTTTCTGTTAACCATTGTAAAGAAGACATTCATCCAGGGGCACCTGGATGGTTCAGTGGGTTAAGCCTCTTCCTTTGGCTCGGGTCATGATCTTAGGGTCCTGGGATCGAGCCCCCGAGTAGAGTCGGGCTTTCCACTCAGCGGGGAGCCTGCTTCCCCCCCTCCCCCGCCTGCCTCTCTGCCTACTTGTGGTCTCTGTCTGTCAAATAAATAAATAAAATCTTAAAAAAAAAAATAGGAAATTTGGAATAAAATTAGAGTGAAGCTTTCCGTAAGCACAGTATAAACTGTCTAAAGCTGCTTGTTCCAAAGACAGATCACAGGTTGGGTTTTTTTGGTGTTTCTTAAGATAAACAAGCAGTAATGGAGGATTAAGAAGGGGGATCTTAGAGGGAAGGTTATGCTGGCTCCTTCAGGGTAGGAAGTTTCAAGGAAAAGCTGGTGTGGAGTTGAAGGTTATTGCCTGTGGCAGCCAAGACTGAGTGCATCCACAATATGAGCAAAGCAAAAAAGGAAAATCAGCACCAAAAAATGTTTTCTTTATGCTGACCTGTGGATAGAGGCTTAGCTAGGGCTCAGATGCAGACCTTTAGTTTGCTTTTATAGCCATTCAATGTAAAAAGAGATAAATCTCATTTTGTTTGTTTTGCATATTTATGTTTTATAGTTCTGCTCTGATGCATTTCATAAATGATAGCAGTGAGATTGCTTTTCCACATAATTGGATGGTTTTATTATGTGCATTTTTCATGTCCCTGTAGGCACCAAAGTAAAATTTCAGAGCAGTGTACTCTAGAAAGTTTTGAGGACTGTCACATTGTTTAAATGAATATATATTAAGAATGTATGAAAGGATAGGTAATATGAGTCAGTCCATCAGTTTTGTTTATTGAGCACCAGCTATACATCCAACAGTGTGGAAACTAGTGACAAATATAAAAGTTTTGCTCCTGCCCTGTAAGATGTTATTTTCTTGATAGAGAAATATAATGTGTAAGATATTATATATATTAATGGTAAATTATACACCATCAAAATTCTTAACTGATTCTGAGAAAGGAGAATCTGTGTAAATTAGATTAGTCAGAGGTTTCATGTATGATATGGGTTTTATATAATAATAAGCAGTACTTACTGAGCTCTCATGTTTTGCTGGCACTGCCCGAAGCATTTTACATATGTTACTCTATTCAGGCAAAGAGAGGACAAGTAACATATGGAGCCACCCAGCTAGGAAAAGGTGAAGCCAGAATTCACATCCAGGCAGTCTAGTCCCAGCATCCACTTCATGATTACTTCTCTCATAAAAGATGCATCTGGGCAAAGTAAATTGAAGGCATTCCAGGCAAGATAGTCAGTACTAACAAGGGCATGGAGAGGTGGCCTTAATTCCCATTTGTGAATTTTTGAGTGAGTTGTGTTTTGTATTTTTAAGATTATGTGTGAGATTTTTAATAGTGTGCAGTGATAGTCATAAAGCCTTAAAGTGAATTTATTGCATATATGTGATCTTTAAATATTATGTGCTGAGTTCTTCTTTTATCACCTATAGCTATGATTAAAACAGAAGTCAGTGAGAAATTATGAGTCTTTATATGGTTGCTACTCGTATCTTCTATTTACCAGGAATAGATCTGCTACATAAATCAAGATACTTAGGTTTGCTTCCCCCCCAATACGTAACAATTTATACAGTTAAGTTTGAACAAAGCATGAATACATTTCGAACATAAAGTAAAATGAGTATTCTAGTAACACTTTCTTTAGCACTTTTACTGTGCATTTGACAATTGTGTATCAGAGAGAAATATCTACCTTCCTGTAATGAAGTTTTAATATTTTTATCTGATAGCATCAGACCATCAGTGCCATTCTACAAGATATAGAAGAAAAACAAGAAAATTTACTAGAATTTGAAATAAGAACCCCTGAAGATGCAGGTAAATATGGACCCATACTCAAGTTTGATTATTTCATACATCCAAGGTCATTGTTCCCTCCACTTCTTAAGGTACAGGTTTATGTCAAAGCTTATTTATGGTGGCTGAAAAGTAACCTTTTTTTTAAATATGATAATAAAGTACCAGGAATGAGCATTAGAAGTCATTTTTGCAAACCAGTAGTTAGTGTAATTGTTGATCGAAATACTTTTAGACTCAAGGTAGAGCATAAGTAATGCGAGAGACGCTCAGAACCATGATCGGAGGTAAGCGCCTACTGGTGATGTGTTTAGATGAATATGTGGGGGAAAAAAGCATAAGGTAGTGTCTGGAGATGAGATTATGTTACTCCTTAGCTCCTCCAGCTTCACCCAGCTAATAGAACCCTTAAAAACAGATTAGAAAAGAAATAGGCAGTTGTGACTCAAGTAGGGAAAATCCTCATACCTTTCAGATGAACAGATAGACCAGGTAAACATGTTGCTGCATAGATGTCTATTTACAAAACACTAGTCATGCAAAGTCGTAAATTTGACTTTGATTCCCGACCTAATACTCTGAATTTCTCAAAATTTCAGTGACTGCTTGCAAATCTTTGATAGATCACGGTTGTGTTTTCTTGAGTTATAACTTACAAGGTAGAAATTAGCTCCTGAGGGGTGCCTGGGTAGCTCAGTGGATCAAAGTTTCTGCCTTCAGCTCAGGTCATGATCTCAGGGTCCTGGGATAGAGTCCTACATCGGGTTCCCAGCTGAGCAGGGAGCCTGCTTCCTCCTCTCTCTCCGCCTGCCTCTCTGCCTACTTGTGGTCTCTGTCTGTCAAATAAATAAAATCTTTTTAAAAATTTAAAAAAAAAAAGGAAAAGAAATTAGCTCCTGATACATGCAGATCTGAATGTTAAGTAGTTAGGTAAAAAGTAATTTGAAGTATCTCATCAGTCTTTTGTGTAACAGGATATACCTATTAGTTCATCTCTTATCCTAGTTCATACTGTATAGTCTTTAAAAAATTACTTCAACAAAGAAGTCAAACTAACTCTCTTCACAGATGACATGATACTTTTTGTGGAAAACCCAAAAGACTCCACCCCTACGTTATTAGAACTCATATAGCAATTCAGTAATGTGGCAGGATACGAAATCAATGCACAGAAATGAGTTGCTTTCCTATACACTAATAACGTAACTGTAGAAAGAGAAATTAGGGAATCTATTCCGTTTACAATAGCACCCAAAACTGTAAGATAACTTGGAATAAACCTGACCAAAGAGGTGAAGTATCTATACTCTAGAAACTACAGAACACTTATGAAAGAAATTGAAGAAGACACAAAAAGATGGAAAAACATTCAATGCTCATGGATCGGAAGAATAACCATTATTTTTTTTTTAAAGATTTTATTTATTTATTTGACAGAGAGAGATCACAAGCAGGCAGAGAGGCAGGTAGAGAGAGAGGAGGAAGCAGGCTCCCTGCTGAGCAGAGAGCCCAATGCAGGGCTCTATCCCAGGACCCTGAGATCATGACCTGAGCCGAAAGCAGCGGCTTAACCCACTGAGCCACCCAGGCGCCCCGGAAGAATAACCATTATTAAATGTCTATACTGCCCAAAGCAATCTATACTTTCAACGCCGTCCTGATAAAAATACCAATGGCATTTTTCAAAGTGCTGGAAAAACAATCCTAAAATTTGTATGGATGAGAAAAGACCCGAATCGCCAAGGAAATGTTGAAAAAGAAAAAGCTGGGGGCATCACGTTGCCTGATTTCAAGCTATATTACAAAGCTGTGATCATCAGGACAGCATGGTATTGGCACAAGGTCAATGGGACAGAATAGAGAGCCCAGATATGGACCCTCAACTCTGTGGTCAACTAATCTTTGACAAAGCAGGAAAAAATATCCAATGGAGAAAAGACAGTCTCTTCAATAAATGGTGCTGGGAAAATTGGACAGCTACATACAGAAGAATGAAATTCAACCATTCCCTTACACCATACACAAAGATAAACTCTCAATGGGTGAAAGTCCTCAATGTGAAACAGGAATCCATCAAAGTCCAGAGGAGATCATAGGCAGTAACCTCTTTGACATTGGGCACAGCATTCAAGACATGTCTCCAAAGGCAAGGGAAACAAAAGTGAAAATGAACCTTAGGGACTTTATCAAGATCAAAAGCTTCTGCACAGCAAAGGAAACAGTCAACAAAACAAAGAGGCAACCCACAGAATGGGAGAAGCTATTTGCAAATGACACCACAGACAAAGGGCTGATATCCGAGATCTATAAAGATCTTTTCAAACTCAGCATCCAAAAAACGAATAATCAGGTCAAAAAATGGGCAGATTTGAACAGACACTTAGCCAAAGAAGACATATAGATGGCTAACAGACACATGAAATAATGTTAATCATTGTTAGTTATCAGCGAAATCAAAACCACATTGAGATACCACCTTACACCAGTTAGAATGGCAAAAATCGACAAGGCAAGAAACAACAAATGTTGGAGAGGACGTGGAAAAAGGGGAACCTTCTTACACTGCTGATGGGAATGCAAGTTGGTGCGGCTACTTTGGAAAACAGTGTGGAGTTTCCTCAAAAAGTTAAAAATAGAGCTACCCTACAACCCAGTAATTGCAGTACTGCATATTTACCCCAAAGATGCAAATGTAGTGAAAAGAAGGCCCACATGTACCCCAGTGTTCATAGCAGCAATGTCCACAATACCCAAACCAAGGAAAGAGCCAAGATGCCATTCAACAGACAAATGGATAAAGATGTGATCCATATATACAATGGAATATTACTCAGCCGTCAGAAAGAATGAATACCCAACTTTTGCATCAACATGGATGAGACTGGAAGAGATTATGTTAAGTGATATAAGTCAAGTGTAGAAAGTCAATTATCATATGGTTTCACTTATTTGTGGAACATAAGGAATAGCATGGAGGACATTAGGAGAGGAAGGGAAAAATGAAGAGGGGAATCAGAGAGGGATAGGAACCATGAGAGACTGTGGACTCCAGGAAACAAACTGAGGGTTTTAGAGGGGAGGAAGGTAGGGGGAAAGGGTAACCAGGTGATGGGTATTAAGGAGGGTACGTATTGCATGGAGGAGCACTGAGTATTATATGCAAACAACGAATCATGGAATGCAACCTCAAAAACTAATGAAGTACAGTATGGTGACTAATATAACATAATAAAAATAAATAAATAAATAAGTGTTTCCTTTTAAATTATACCCATTCTACCTTTCATCTCGGTCTAATACATAGTACATGTTATGATTTGGGGAAAATAATACAAAATAATTTATACCCTCAAACAAATATGAATAGTTCATATATTTTATTTAGTATTTATAATGTCTTGTACACCTCAGGTGACTTTTCCAATTTTATAATTTTTTCTTTAAAAGACATAAAAATACACTTCAAAAAAAAAAGATTAAAAAATATGCTAAAATTACCTACTGTCCCACCACAATATTTGTTTCCTTTCTTTTTCTTAGAACTTAGGTATGCAGTTATACCTCAATAAAATTATTTTAAAAATAGTTTGGATCATGCCATATTCGCCAATTTAACATTTTTTCCCTTATAGCCATTATTTGTGGTGGTTTACATAGTATTGTGTTCTATTAATGTTCCAGGGCTCAATTTTTCCCTTTTTGTTGAGCATTTACATTTTTCCAATTTTTTTGCTATTCTATAGCATATATCTTCCTTAGGTAATATTAACAGAATTGGAACTACTGGGCCAAGTAAACATTTTAAAATCTATTGCTTTATATCAATAAATTATTTCATTAAATATTAAATACTAATTTAATTTGCACTTTCACTAACACACATTAGTGTTTGTTTTCCTTTACCCTGCTAATAGCATCAGTATTTTCATTTAACTTAATTTGAATAGTTTAATAAGAAGAGTGCCTTATATTTTCACTTACCTTATTATTAGTGGTATTTTTTCTTTAGTTTTATTTCCTGCTTTGTGAATTGACTGTTCCTCTTTGTCCATTAATAAATTGGAGCCATTTTATGTAATTAAGTTATTGGCCCCTTTTCTGCCATAACTGCTGCAAATATGTTTTTCAACTACTTAACTGTCTTTATGTGTAATGTGTTAATTTATGCTTACGTACATATATTTTCAAATTCTATATGGTAAAATGAATCAGCCTTTTTCCTTTGCTATTTCTTTTCATGCTTTTAAGATTAGAAACTTTTCTCCTCTGCCCATCCCTATGCTTTATAATGTAATTTTATTCTTTTTCATCAGGATACCTTTATTTTCATCTCACTGCCCCTTTACAGGAGGAGAGGAATGCAATGGGACTCTAGAGTTCTTGACTAGTAACGAAATACTGACTGCTGTTGACTCCATCAATCTTTGGCAAAAGATCCTCCTCCTCCTCCTCCTCCTCCTCCTCCTCCTCCTCCTCCTCCTCCTCCTCCTCCTCCACACATCTCTCCTCCTCCACCCATCCCTCCTTTTCCTCCTCCTCCTCCCCCTCCCCCCCCCCACTCTGTCTTCTTCTTTGTTTTTTTTTTTTTTTTTGGTATCCCACCCTATACAGACTCTTTCTCTGAAGGAGAAGCGATCATAGTCAGGATCACAGGCAGGCTTCACACCAAGTCCTCGGGATCCTAGCACTCTGAACTAGTGGTTAGAAGGGAGGACTGTTAATTTCTAGCAGCAGCTTTCCCTTTCCCCAGCTGTTCAAACGTCTTGCTCTGCAGGGTCTCAACCTCTTGATGTTCAAGGAGGAAGCCAGATGTGAGTCCATCATCACCTCAAAAGAAAATTATTACTGTCTTCAACAATCCATTGAGAGACTGCCCACCCCAACCCCATTAGGCTTGAATAAAGGATAGAAACCTCACCTCTCACTTTAGCTGCTCATATTGGAGATTCCCATCCAGTCGAGCAATAGCTCTCTGAAGTATCTTTACAAATTCACCACCTCCGTATTCTGAAACCTTCTGTATCTTTGATCTGGCTGAGGGATCTGAAAATAATGAATCCCATTGTGTACATTTCTTTGTTAAGTTTTTTTTATAGATGTCTTTCATTCACTTGGGTATCAGATATCTTTAGTGCCTCAACCAAACTGACCAGAAAAATGTTTACTTTGAACATTTCCTATGTTATTTGTTAAGTGTTTCAACTCTTTTATTCATTTGAAATCTCTTTCCACATGTGGCACAAGATAAAGATAGAATAGAGTCTCCCATCCCCATATTACTACTCTATTTGCCTCCACTATTTGTTGAATAATTTGTCATTCTCCTTTTGTTATAATGCCTTATTATCATATATTAAAATCTTACATATATTAGGGCAACTTCTAGGTTTTCACTAAGATACCACTGATTAATGTACCTGGCAAATAAGTATATAGTATCAAATTAATATAAAATTCTTTATATCCTTTTTTATTTTTATTTTTTAAGAGTTTTTTTTAAAGAATTTGTTTATTTAGAGAGAGAGAGAGAGTGCGAGCTCAAGCAGGCAAAGTGGCAGGCAGAGGCAGAGAGAAAAGCAGGCTCCCTGCTGAGCAAGGATCCCAATGCGATGCAGGACTCAATCCCAGGACCCTGAGATCATGACCTGAGCCGAAGGCAGTGGCTTAACGGACTGAGACACCCAGGCATCCCTATATCCTTTTTTATAGAAACATAGAGAATCTTCTATGTTACTATGATAATGTGAATTTTATCTGTGATTTAAAATTCAGTTAGAAAAACTCAATGTGACAGGGTACATAGTATGAACATCTTTTATTAAATAATGTCAAATCTGCCAAACAAATTTATATATAAATTTTTAATGATCATCCAGGTTTCCCCCTTTTTTTGGCACATGCATCATATAAAATTAATCCTCGATCATAGTAATAACAAGACAGAAACTACTATGGAAACACTGATTCTGTGCTAATCAAATCATTTGTCTGATTTGCAAAGGGAACAAATTCATGCTCTGAGCTTGGTTTGATTTCCCACCACTTATTTTCTCTAAATTATATAGAAAACTATGCATTGGTCTAAAATAATTGGGAAAAAACTTAGAAACAAAGCCAAACGTGAAATAAATAACAAGTAGCTTAAAGAAGTAAAATGTATTCATCTAAGCCTTTCCGTTTACTGCTTGGGAATCTGGATTTAATTGACATTTATGTGTAAATCTTGTGGATTTATGATGGGTGAGAGAGGTAGTGACCATTACTTAGGAAGTAGTGGAAGAAAGTAAGAAAATTTGAAGTAATTATTATAGAAGTAATTTTATATACATCTTTAAGTAACCTTAGATATCATATAGTCCTAAGTGTTAAGTGTAAAGAACAAGAACTGATAGCATCCTTCTTATTTTTAAGCACATATAATATTATAATTACATATAGTATAAATATATAGAATTATACATTAAATATATTAAAAACTTTTGCATGCACAAACAAAGACACTGCTACCAAAGTATTAATAGTCTCTTGTGGAGTGAAAAAGAGAAAAAGCAGGGGGGGAGGGTATTATTCTTCTGTGTAAACATTCATATTGTTTGAATTTTTTTTTACAATGTATTCCTTTTGTATTTTAAAAAGTAATTTTAACAAAATAGTTATTTTCCTATTTATCTTTCTTTACTAACCTTATTTCACAGATAAGTAAGAGGACCATAGAGGTCATGTGACTTGTCCAGGTTTGCAGAGCTTAGTGGAGTAGCAGCATTAGAATACAGACTGGCCTGCTGTATTCAGGGTACTTCCATAGGATGGCATAATTCAATGGGCCTTGATTTATGTATCTGGGCCACTGATACTAGGGAGCAGGTAGGGAAATAATGGCTTTTTAAGAGTAACAATAAGGTTGAGTCCTGGGTGATCAAATTTAACATTTGCTCTCTCTCAATTAACTGACTTTTTTATTACCATGTTTCCAGAACAATACATTGAAAAGATGTTAGAGGTAAAAGAAGTTATGGATAATGTGCTTGCCAAACAGAAGGCAGAAAGAGATGACCTGGCTAAAAAATACAGGTGAGTGAAAAAAATAGGAATGCTTTAGAGTTTTCATAATTTATCCCTTTTTAGTTACAAGAGTTAGATCTAGAATTTCTTAAGAGTACAATTGTTGCTTTGGACCAAAGAATGACTTTATGAGGTCATCTACTCTATTACCTCCATGGGTAATTGTACTTCCCAGAAATATATTTTTCTATTTTATTACTTGAAATATTCAGAAAAAGACATTTTAGTGTCTTAAAAAGTTGTCGACAGCCAAGAATTTTGTGAAAGTATCTCTAATCCTAAATCCCAAAATAAATTTCTTTCCATAGTAAACTCAGATTTTTTACATTACAAATTTTTCCTTTTGCCATCACAAATATTGTCTTTCTAAGCAGTGTAACCATGTATATTATTTAGTTTTGTGTATTTCTAAACTCTCAGAATTTTTAAGAGGCTTCATCATAATGATACTGGTTATATACCATTTTTTGTCCTTTTCTTGAGAAAAATGTGTTACATGCAACTAATGAATCATTGAACACTACATCAAAAACTAATGATGTACACTCTATGCTGGCTAATTGAACATAATAATAAAAAAAGAGAAAGATGGGACACCTGGGTGGCTCAGTGGGTTAAGCCTCTGCCTTCAGGTCAGGTCATGGTCTCAGGGTCCTGGGATCGAGCCCGAGTCAGGCTCTCCACTCAAGAGGAAGCCTGCTTCCCCCTCTTTCTCTCTGCCTGCCTCTCTGCCTACTTGTGATCTCTCTCTGTGTGTGTCAAATAAATAAATAAAATCTTTTAAAAAAATGTTCTATTTTTTTTTTTTGCTTGGGCATTATTTTTATTAGTTTTTCATAGACTTAGCTATATATGCCTTTTTTTTTTTTTTTTTTTTGGTCATGATGTCTCTTAGCAACTTTCAAATATACAATAGAGTATTATTAACTATAGTCACCATGCTGTACATTCTATCCCCAGGACTTTCCTATTTTATTACTGGGTGTTTGTACCTTTTGGCTCCCTTCACCCATTTTACCCACCCTCTACCTTCTATCTCTGGCAACCACCAATCTGTTCTCTGTATCTGTGTGTTCAGTTTTTGTGGTTTTTTAGATTCCACATATGAGTGAGACCATACAGTATTTGTTTTTCTTTTTCTGACTTATTTTACCTAATATACCCTCAAGGTCTGTGCATGTTATCAAAAATGACAGGATTTCGTTCTTTTTTATGGCTGAATAATATTTTTCTGTGTGTGTGTGTGTGTGTGTATAGTGTATACATTCCACATTTTCTTTATCCTTTTTTTTTAAAGATTTTATTTATTTATTTGACAGAGAGATAGACAGCAAGAGAGGGAACACAAGCAGGGGGCGTGTAAGAGGGAGGAGGCTTCTTGCTGAGCAGGGAGCCCAATGTGGGGCTCAATCCCAGGACTCTGGGATCATGACCTGAGCCGAAAGCAGACGCTTAACAACTGAGCCACACAGGTGTCCCTTTCTTTATCCTTTGATGGATACGTAGGTTGTTTCCATGTCACAGCTATTGTTAATAATGCTGCAGTGAAATATGACTTTGCAGGTATCTTTTGACTTTATTCTTTATTCACACGTGATCTTTCTAATTTCCTTTATGTTCTTGTAAACATTTGACATCTATTGCATATTCAGTTTTTTTCTGAACCTATTTAAAAGTCAGTTTTTTATTTTCATTTATAAGTCTTTTGTCTTCATTGTGCTTTTCTCTCCAGTGATAAGTAACATAAATTCTTGTCTGTTTCCTATTTTTCTGTCAGTATAATGCAAGTGAACTTATAAGACCTATAGGTGGGTAATTGACTGCAGGATATTTTCTAGGAGACTGGAGAAGCCTAGCTTCAATTTTTCTTTTAGGTCCTATGACTAACAATATACTGAGAATTTTGGAAAGTTCCCGATCAGTTGGGTTTGCAGGTGTGTAAATCCTTATTAATCTTGCTGTAAAACTTAAAATCTTGTAATCTAAAATGCACTTTTATTTTTCTGTCTGAACTTTGTTTTAAATGTGATATTACTAATTTTTTCTTTCTCCTTGATCCAGCTTCTTGCATTTTATGCTACCTGCTTCTTCCACTTACATCTGCTACTCATTTTAACATCCGTTCTTCTTGGAATTCAGTACCAACAACTCCAGACTGTGATAGGTGAAACAGATATCTATACTATTGCTATCCTTAAAGTAGCTGCTTAAGGGCAATCCCTGAGGGTCCCTGAGACCATTTCAAGGGGTGCATGAAGTCAAAACTATTTTTATAATAAAACTAAGATGTTATTTGCCTTTTTGGCTCTCATTCTCTCATGAGTGTGTAATGGAATTTTCTGGAGGCCACATGAACTGTGATGGTATCATTACTCTAAAACTAATGGGATATATGCTTGTATAGTCTTGTGTTTTAAAAATTTGTTTTATTTTCTAAAACAGTAAATATTGATAGAAACACCCATATGAACAAAAGCCCTTTGGATTCCTCAATAATTTTTTTTTCATCAAACAAGTGCCCTCTTTTATACCCTTTACCCATCTAGCCTACCCACCACCCACCTCCCTCCATCAACCTTCAGTTTGTTTTCTATTGTTAAGTCCCTTATGGCTTGTTTTCCTCTCTTCTTTTTTTGTTTTCCCTCCTACCATATGTTCATCTGTTTTCTTTCTTAAACTCCATATATGAGTGAGATCATATGGTACTTGTTTTTCTCTGACTGGATTATTTCACTCAGCATAATGCACTCTAGCTCCATCCATATTATTGCAAATGGCAAGATTTCATTCTTTTTATGGCTGGGTAATATTCCACTGTATATACATACCACAACTTCTTTATCCATTCATCAGTCAGTGGACATTTAGGCTCTCTCCTTGGTTTGGCTACTGTTGATAGGGTTCCTCAATAATTTTTAAGAGTATAAATATGTCATAAAACCAAAAAGTTTGAGAACTACTGTAAACAAAAGAGTCTAGTATCCTGAAGGCCACTGTAGCATAAGTGGGTATAATCAGAAAAAAAAAAAGGTGTGTGGATCAGCCATTTTCTCCCCAAATCCAGCCCCTTATAGTCACACGGGATAATGTTTGTCTAGGTAGTCCCTCTGGACCTGAAACTGCCTCAGTACAGGTTTAAAGTATAATTGCAGTAATTACTTGATGGACTGACATTTCTCAGGTCTAGCCCAGGTCTGATTACTCACAGAACAGTCTCACTTCCCCAAAGGAACTTAAGTGGAACTTATTCCCAAATGTTATTCCCAAAATAAACAGGTAAGCAAACTCCAAATTTAAAGAATGGTATTCCTCCTTGGCCATCAGTTGCTACCTTACAACTAAACAATTCCAGTTTTGTTTCTTTTTCATAGTTGACTAACAACTGGTAAATAAAGTAAATGTGGATAACCAAACCATCACCTCAATGAAAAGGCAGTATTGTTCACCTTAAGAGTCATTTCCTATCAGAGGAAATTAATTGCAAAAATAGACTCTTGTGTACTTTGGGCTGATTAAATTTAAACGGAGACAAATTATCTTTAAAATCTAAATGACTAGGGGCGCCTGGGTGGCTCAGTGGGTTAAGCCGCTGCCTTCAGCTCAGGTCATGATCTCAGGGTCCTGGGATCGAGTCCCGCATCGGGCTCTCTGCTCAGCAGGGAGCCTGCTTCCCTCTCTCTCTCTCTCTGCCTGCCTCTCTGTCTACTTATGATCTCTCTCTGTCAAATAAACAAATAAAATCTTAAAAAAAAAATCTAAATGACTACTAAAAAAAAGTTTTCTACTGTTTTTGTATTTTTTCCTCTTTCTGTTTCTTTCTCTAGGGTGTCCATAGAATCATTTAAGCAAGGAGTCCTGAGAGAACAACTGGCTAACTTGGCCACAAGACAGAAGAACCTTTTAGTTGTAGCAAAAAAACAGAAAAAAATTAGCCAGAAAATTCAAAACTATAAAAACATTACATCTTTGTCTGGTCCCAGTCTGAGGAAGCTGCCATCCAGCTCAGAAACCTCTAGTGAAAAGGACATCCAAGAGTTTACCGGCCTGGAAAATCCATTGCAGTCTCAGTCAGGTTCACTTTGTCCTGTAGGCCTTATTTGTGGAAGCATGCAGGAAACACAGTTGTCTCTGCAAATGTGGAAAGGCAGCCAAAATACCAACACCTGTGTAAACTCAGAAACAGTGAGAAGGGAAGAATTTTCTGGAAATGAACTGAATTCTAACCAACATGTGAGTGACTGTACCTTGGGTGGGTTATCAAAATCCAGACATTCAAATGGCAGTAAGAAGATTAAATTACCATCCCAACCTATTGCTTTTATTGCTCAAGCAGAACATTCGCAAAAAGAAAAAGAGTTTCTTACAGAAACTCTGGCCGAAGGGCATGAATCCTATAGTAGTCCCTCAGCAGTAACTGGTGCATTACATATTTCAGAGACTACAAGCATACTTGCCAAAAGTGATGCCCATCCATCGACTGTTATTTGTGATCAGGATTCTACCAGTTGTGATCCAAAAAGAGGAAAGAGGAAAAGAGCTTCCCAGCAACCACCTAGGGGAACATTAGAATCCTTGGCACATCAAGGGACTGATGTCTTAGGCAACAATACTGGGCATCAGATGAAATCATATCTTAAAAAATCAGCTTTGGGTGTTCCGCATGCTAATGACAGTCAGAGCTCCTCTTCCTCTAGATGTGGCCATCAACGTACTATAAAAAAGCCTTTAAACTACAGCACAGCTCCTAGAAAGAAATGCATGCAGATAAAGGATCTGATATTACTCGGAAGAATTAATCCAGGAAATAACATTCTGGAATTCAAAACACAGGTATCCTATTTTTTTTCCTCTAAAATAATGTAATATTTTTTTTAAAAGGTTTTATTTATTTGACAGAGAGAAACACAGCGAGAGAGGGAACACAAACAGTGGGAGAGGGAGAGGGAGAAGCAGGCTCCGCACCTAGCCTGACGCAGGGCTCAATCCCAGGACCCTGCAATCATGACCCAAGCCAAAGGCAGATGCCCAATGACTGAGCCACCCAGGCGCCCTAAAATCATGTAATTTTATAAATAAGTTAATAAAGATTGCTATCAAAAAGTGGGGCTCATGGGTGGCTCAGTGGGTTAAGCCTCTGCCTTCGGCTCGGGTCATGATCTCAGGGTCCTGGGATCGAGTCCCTCATTGGGCTCTCTGCTCGGTGGGGAGCCTGCTTCATCCTCTCTCTCTCTCTCTCTGCCTGTCTCTCTGCCTACTTGTGATCTCTCTCTGCCAAATAAATAAATAAAATCTTTTTAAAAAAGTGTAGGCCTTTAGCTCTAATTAGAGAAATAGGGTTTGGCTAGGCTTCTTGAATGAAAGGGTGTAACATTGTGTTCTTAGTGAAATCGTGCCGTTAGGATTGCTCTATACATTTTGGTCACAGCACCTTTGGGCTCTAAAGACAGAATTAGTCAATTATTTTGCCTCAGGAAGGATTTAAGAACAACCTAGCCATAACAAATTGGAGCTATCTTTGGTTCCAGAGTTTAGGGAATTACTATACGTATACTGCTAAAGCTTCCCCGATAAGGGATAAGTATAAATTCTTCTTCCATAGGAGCTCAGTTTAGGAACAAGAATTAACTTGGAGTTTGGATAAATCTGACTCAATTAAAACAATATCACACAATGCATAAAATAGAAAAGGAAAGAAATTGTTCTACTAGAAATGCCTACAAAAGAGACTTCCTCTCTCCTTTGGCCACATTCACTTTTAGAAGGAGGAATTCAGAGTGGCAGTGATTGCAAGAATCCTCGAATGCTTCTTTGCTCAGGGAGCACCAGTTGAACAGATATCAGTCCTAGGTAACTGGAATTTAATCTGAATGACCACTGTTTCCTGTCCTTCCATTTCTGGTTAATAAGGCTTTTCCTGATAGACTTTACCTTTAAGTTAGGAGCAAAAAAAAAAAAAAAATTTTTAAATTCCAAACTATAGTGTAAAGACCAAGTTAGTAGCTTGATCTCAGATCCCTTGATGTTCTATTTGCTTGTCTGTCAATGAATTTATTGCTAAGTAGTACCTACATCAGATTAGCCAAAGCAACTCAGATTTTATTAGTAAATTAGTTATGTTAACTCAAATTTTGACAGCTGTAATAAAATTTCAATATAACTTTTCATATTTCAGCTATTTATTAGCAGCTTTACTGAGATATGATTAACATACACTACATGTATTTAAATTATGCAATTTGACATATTTTGACACATGTATACACCTATGAAATCATGACCACAAACAAGGTAATGAACAAATCCATCACCCCAAAGTATCTTTTTGCCTTTTTGTATGCCTCCTTCATACCCCTTTCTTCCCATGCTGAGCTCTAGACAATTATTGTTGTGCTTTTTGTCCCTCTATTTTAGCTTACATGTCTGAGAATCCTGTAAAAATGGTGTTACACCATATGTATTCATTTTTATGTGGCTTCTTTTTCCAAACATAATTGGGAATCATTGCCATTAGAGCATGCATAAGTAGTTAATTCCTTTTTTATTGTTGTGTAGTATGTAGAACAAACTACAGCTTTTCATTTTATCTGTGATAGACATTTAGGTTGTTTCCAGTTGCTGACTATCACAAATAAAGCTACTTTGAACACTGGTGTACAAATTCTGGTATGACATAGGCTTTTGCTTTTCTTGGGTAAATTCTTAGGAGTGGAATGGCTGGATTAAATATGGTAAGTATACATTTAACTTTTTAAGAAACTGTCAAAGTTGTTTATGACATTTTACATTCCCATCAGCTGTGTGTGACTATTCTAGTTCCTCCACATTCCTTCTTAGCTAACACTTAGTATGATCAATCTGTTAATTTTAGCCATACTAACATGTAATGTAGATATATGTATGTAAAATGTATATATGATTAACAGTTTATCATTGTGGTTTTAATTTGCATAATGATTAGTTATGTTGAGCATCTTTTCGTGTCCTATTTGTCACCCATATTTATTCTTTGGTGAAGCTTCTTTTCAAATATTTGCCCATTTTTTAATTAGTTGCCTGTTCTCTTATTTCGTTTTGAATTTGTTTTGATATATTTTGGACATAAGTCTTTTATCAAACATGCTTTGCATATATCTTCTCTTAGTCTATGGCTTGTCTTTTCATGCTCTTAAAATTGTCTTATAAAGAACAGAAGTTTAAAATTTTGATGTAGTCCAACTTAGCAATTTGCTCTTTTCTTTCACTGATTATGTTTTTAGTAGCATATCTAAGAGTTTCTTGTCTAACCCAAGGTCACAAAGATTTTCTCCTAGAATTTAGGTTTATGATCCATTAATTTTTGTATGTGGTACAAAGTAGGATCCCCATTCATATTTTTGAATTTGGATATTCAATTGTTCCAGCAACATGTGTTGAAAAAATTACCCTTTGTTAAATTGTCTTTGCACCCTTGTAGAAAATCATTTGTTTCATATATGTGCCTATTTCTGGATTCTGTATTCTGTTTAACTTATCTGTCTTACTGTGAATGCCATCTGGATTGTGTAGCTCTATAATAAGTGTTAGAATCAGTAACCCTGATTGTATAGTTACTACACAGTAGTGTTGGGGCACTTGGGTGGGTGTTTCAGTTGGTTAAGCAAGTTGACTCTTGGTTTCAGCTCAGGTCATGATCTCAGAGTTGTGAGATTGAACCCCATGTCAAGGTTCCACACTCAGCATGGAGTTGACCTATCCCTCTCCCTTCTCTGGCCCTCTCCCTGCTCATGCATGTGTACTCACTCTCTCAAATAAATTAAAAAATCTTTTTTAAGAAATTAGGTAGTGTTAGTCCTTCAATTTTGTTCTCCCTTTTCTATAGTGTTTTGGTTATTCTAGGTCATTTGCAATATGAACTTTAGAGTGAGTTTCTCAGTTTCTTTCTTTCTTTTTTTTTTTTAAAGGCAGTGCTATTGTTTTTAATGGTATTGAGTTGAATCTGTAATTTTGAGACAAATGACATTTTAGCAATATTAAGTTGTCTAAACCACAAACATCATATAGCTCTTGTTAATTTAGGTCTTCTCTTTTTTTCCCAGCAGTTGTAGGAGCCAATATACAGGTCTTTCACAACTTTAATCAGATTTATCTCTAAGCATTTCGTGTTTTTGATGGTGTTATATATGACATTTTTAAAGTTTCAATTTATTGCTAATAGGTAGAAATACAGTTGGCTTTTGTATATTGAGATATTATCATACAGCCTTGCTAAACTCACTTCATCCTGTAAATTTTTGAAGATTTCATTGAATTTCTATATAGATGAATATGTTGTTTATAAATAAAGACAGTTTTACTTCTTTCTTTCCATTGTGAATGATTTATATTTCTTTTTTGTCTGGCTGTGCTGGCTAAAACCTCCAGTACAGTGTTGAAATAAAATAATGTGTTCAAACTTCTATTTTTTTACCTAAGACTATGTTTCTTAGAAAAAATTTAGTCTTTCACTGTTAAATATAATGTTAGCTGTAGGTTTTCTCATAAATGCTCTTTATCAGGCCGAGCAAGTTCTTTCTTTTCCTAGTTTCTCGAATGTTTTTTTATCATGAAGGATATTAGATTTTGTCAAATGTTCTTTCTACATCTGCTGAAATGATCATGTGGATTTTGGTTTGTAGTCTGTTGATACAGTGTATAATACTATTTGATCTTTGGATATTAAACCAACCTTACATTCCTGGAAAAGCAGACAAATCATACTTGGTCATGGTATATAATTCTTTTTCTATGTTGCTGGATGTGGTTTTCTGGTAGGTTGTTGAGGATTTTTGCATCCATATTATTGAAGATATTGGTCTGTAGTTTTCTTGTATTTGTCTGGTTTCATATTAAGGTAATACTCATCTTACAAAAGTGTTTCTCTTTTTCTATCTTTTGGAATATTGGTAATAACAAAATATTGGTTTTAAGTCTTCTTTAAATATTTTATAATAATCATCAATGAAGCCATCTGTACCTGGGATTTATTTTATTTTATTTTATTTGTAGGTAGTTTTTTAGTGTTAATTTAATCTCTTTATTTACCATTTTTTTTCAAATTATTTCTTCTTGAATCATTTTTTATAGTTTTTATCTTTTCTAGAAATTTGTCTATTTTGTCTTATTTATTGGCATAGAATTCTTGATACTTTCTCTTGTAATCCTTTTTTTTTTTAAAGATTTTATTTATTTATTTGACAGAGAGAGATCACAAGTAGACGGAGAGGCAGGCAGAGAGAGAGAGGGAAGCAGGCTCCTTGCTGAGCAGAGAGCCCGATGTGGGACTCGATCCCAGGACCCTGAGATCATGACCTGAGCCGAAGGCAGCAGCTTAACCCACTGAGCCACCCAGGCGCCCTCTTGTAATCCTTTTTATTTCACTAGGTTCAATAGCAGTGTACCCAGTTTCATTATTGACCTCAGTAATTTGAGGCTCTTCATTTATTTTTCTTGGTCAGTCTAGCTAAAGCTTTGTCAGATTTGTTAATATTTTCAAGGAAATCACTTCTGATTTTACTGATTTTATCTATTGTTTTTCTATTGACTCTTTTATTTATTTCTACTCTAATACTTATTTTGTCCCTTCTGCTTACTTTGGTTTAGTTTGCTGTTCTTTTTCCAGTGTCATCAGTATAAGTTTAGGTTAATGATTTGCGATTTTTCTTCTTTTTTGATATAGGCATTTACAGCTATAAATTTCCCTTTAACCCACTGCTTTTGCTACATCCCATAGTTCTTGGTATGTTGTATCTTCATTTTCATTCATCTCAAAGTATTTTCTAAGTTGCCTTTTGATTACCTCTTTAACCCATTAGTAATTTAGGAGTATGTTGTTTGATTTCCACATAACTGTGAGTGTTCCATTTTTTATTATTAATTTCTAATTTCATTCTGTTGCATTTAGAGAATATACTCAGTATTATTTCAGTCCTTTTAAATTTTCTGAGATTTATTTTATGGCTTAACTAGCTGATAGCCATCTTAAAAAAAACCTCCATGAGCACATGAGAAGAATATTCTTCTGTTGTTAGGAGAAGTTTACAGATGCCTGTTGGGTCTAGTTGGTCTATAGTGTTGCTCAAGTTATCTCTTTCCTCATTGATCTTCTGCTGTTTGTTGTACACGTTACTGAAAGTGGAGTGTGTTGTTAATAGAAAACAAAGTGGAGTTCTGTTACTGTTGAGTTGTCTTTTTTACCCTTCATTTCTGTTAATTTTTGCTTCATGTGTGTCATGCTCTTTCATTAGGTGCATGTGTGTTTATAATTATAATCTTCCTGATGCATCAGCCCTCTCCTCATTACAAAATGTCCCTTATTATCTCTAGTAACTTTTTTTTTTTAAGATTTTATTTATTTATTTGACAGAGACCACAAGTGGGCAGAGAGGCAGGCGGGGTGGGGGGAGAAACAGGCTCCCTGCTGAGCAGAGAGCCCTATGCAGGGCTCAATCCCAGGACCCTAAGATCATGACCTGAGCTGAAGGCAGAGGCTTAACCCACTGAGCCACCCAGGTGCCCCTCTAGCAACATTTTTTGTTTTAAAATCTATTTTGTGTGATACTAGTATAGCTGCTCTGGTTTGGTTTTGGGGTGGGTTTTTTTGTTTTTTGTTTTTTGTTTTTGAGGTTGCTGTTTCCATGATATATCTTTCTCCATCCTTTCATTTTCAATTTACTTGTCTCTTTGAATTTAGTCTGTTTTGTGTATTCACAAATTGCTAAATTGGATCTTGTTTTCTTAACTTAGTCTGACAACCGTTGCCTTTTGGGTAAGTTTCTTAATCTACTCTCATTCAATTAATGTTATTAATATTATTGGATTTATGTCTGCTGTTTTACTTTTTATTTTCAATATGTCTCATGTCTTTTTTGTTCCTCTGTACTACTTTTTTACTTTCTTTTGCGTTAAATGAATATTTTACATTGTAGCATTTTAATTTCTTTTTTTTTTAAAGATTTTATTTATTTATTTGACAGAGAGAGATCACAAGTAGGCAGAGATGCGGGCAGAGAGAGAGGAGGAAGCCGGCTCCCTGCTGAGCAGAGAGCCGGATGCGGGGCTCAATCCGAGGACCCTGGGACCATGACCTGAGCTGAAGGCAGAGGCTTTAACCCACTGAGCCACCCAGGCGCCCCGCATTTTAATTTCTTTAGTGACTTTTTTTCACTGTATTTTTCAAGGTATTTCCATAGTGCTTACCCTAGGACATCTTCATTTATCAGAATCAACTTCAAATTTATACTAACCTAATTCTAGTGAGACAAAGAACTGTAATTCCTACATAGCTCTATCCCTCTTTACCCCTTTTTGTAACATTATTATAATATATATTATATATATAAATGTTATAAATGCAACAATTCATTGTTATAATTATGACTTTATAAAATTTTGTGATTTGTAAAGAAAGAGAAAAAAGCAAGTGTATGTTTATAGATTTTGTTATATTAATCTTATTTACCCTTCCCAATTCTCTTCATTTGTTCCTGTGGATTTGAGTTACCATCTGTTGCTCCCACTCATCTCCTTTTTGCTATTTCCAGATATGTATATTATATACCTATTGTCTTATATAATTATTTTTTAAATCAGTGAAGAGAAGAAAGGAGAAGAAATATTTGTCCAGATTGTCTTTTATAATGTGTAATTACCTTTATTGATGCTATTTGTTTTCTCATGTGGATTCATTTTACCACTTGGGGTCATTTGCTTTCAGTGTGAAAAACTTCCTCTGGTATTTCTTAGCAGGCATGCTAACAACAAATTCTCTCCATTTTTGTTTACCTGGGAATGTTTTTATTTAATTTTATTTTGGGGAAAGATAGCTTTGCTAGATATAGGATTCTTGGTTGACACTTTTTTCTTTGTACGCTTTGAATATATTATTCCACTGCTTCTGGCCTCCATTTTTTCCGATAAGAGGACAGCTAATAATCTTCTTGGGGTTACCTTGTAAGTGAAGAGTCATTTTTCTCTTGTTCCTTTTAATATTTTCTCATTGTCTTTGACTTTCAGCATGTTTCTATTTATGAATTTTTTCATGTTTATCCTAATTGGAAGCCACTGAGCCTCCTGAAAATGCAGATAAATGTTTTTCAGTAAATTTGGGAAGTTTTCAGCCATTATTTTTTCAAGTATGTTTTCTGGTTTTTTTCTCTCTCTTGTCCTTCTAGTATTCCCATTATGCATATGTTAGTGTTTTTAATGGTGTCCCACATTTCTTTGAGGCTTTTTCATTTTTCTTCATCCTTTTTTCTTTGTTTTTTTTTTTTTTAAGATTTTTTATTTATTTATTTGACAGAGAGAAATCACAAGTAAGCAGAGAGGCAGGCAGAGAGAGAGGAGGAAGCAGGCTCCCCACTGAGCAGAAAGCCCGATGTGGGGCTCGAACCCAGGACCTGGGATCATGACCTGAGCCGAAGGCAGCGGCTTAACCCACTGAGCCACCCAGGCGCCCCCTTTTTTCTTTGTTTTATTCAGCCTTCATACTCTCTATTGATCTCTTCAGGTTTATTAATTCTTTCTTCTGCATCATGAATCTGTTGAACCCCTCTGGTAAATTTTTCATTTCAGTTATTGTACTTTTCAAGTCCATAACTTCTGTTTGGTTCTTTTTTATAACTTCTGTCTCTTTATTGATATTCTCTATTTGATATGCTGTTGTTATCATACCTTCCTGTACTTTTTAGATTATGGTTTCTTTCTGTTAACATTTTTATAATGACTGATTAGAAGTCTTTGTTAAATCCAACATTTAGTCATTCTCACAGATGTTTTCTGTTGCTTTATTTGTTTTGGTGTATGTGTCATACTCTACTGTTTTTCCATATGTGTCAATTTTTGGTTGGACTGGACGTTATAGATAGTTTGAAAGATGTAGCAACTCTGTGTACTGGCTCCCACCTTCTCTTAGGCTTATTATTGTTATTTGCTTCCTTATTTAGCTACTGGCTAGAATGTTTTAGTGGAGGTTATTTTTCCTTACTGTAGTGTTAAACTTTTGATACTATACCACATGGACTGAGACCTTGGCAGGTCTCTCTTTGACTCTCTCTTTCCCTGTGCATACCTAGCTGTTAAGCTCCAGTTATTGCTGATTAATTATTATATTGTTTTCAGTGATGACTTAGAGCATAAATTGCTGTATAGACTAATCTAGTCAATTGTATGCTCCTTTGAAGGATAGTTTATGAAGTCAGTGTTTGAGTTTTATTCTGACTCTAGGAATGCTCTTCCTTACTATTTATTTTCCCAGTTCTCTTCTAAAAACTAGCCAGCCTGTAATTCAGCCTGTATCCCCAGTGACTCTACCAATTTACTTTCAACTGCTTTTTACCACTACCTATACTGCCTTTAAAGTGCCCTTGAGCTTGAACTTCTCCATGTTCTGTTGTAAATGAAGTCATTTCCTTTGGAGGAGATTAGGAACCATCTGTTTTAGGCTTGCTTCTTTTCCCAGACAAAAATCTCCATGCCATAGGTCTGGATCTAGGGTGGGAACATAACTTTTCTCTGAATGACACCCTGGCTTTAGGAACTGAGGATTTAGCCAAGGTGGGCACATTAGCCTCATGCCTTTACAGCTTGTCTCTCCTGACATTAAGCCACTACCTTATAAGCCAGGCAGGGGTGATCAGGGTCCTACTAATCTCAGTGCCACCATGCCAAAGGTGGAGCCTCTGCCCCACCAGTACAGGCTAAGCGGAAGGGATTCCCCACCTCTTGGCTGCATTCACTCACAACTTAGCCTTAGCAAGAGATAGCTAAGGGCAAGATGAGAATGCTGATATCCTTGCCCTAACAAGAAGGTAGCCCTGTGGTTGGAGGCTATTGGGAGAGGGAGCCCTGTGTTCTTGGCTGCACAGTTTGGAGTGGAATCTGCATCTCACTGAGCTGGGAAGGGAGAGGAAGAAGGCAATCTTGGCTCACTTGCACAGACTCACCTTCCCCCCCCCCCATGTAATTGTCATAGATTTTACTGAATAGAGGGCTCTTTATTTGCTGCCTACATTTATGACCATTTCCAGATTTAAACAATTTTTTTAAAGATTTTTTATTTATTTGACAGACAGAGATCACAAGTAGGCAGAGAGGCAGGCAGAGAGAGAAAGGAGGAAGCAGGCTCCCCGCAGAGCAGAGAGCCCGATGTGGGGCTCGATCCCAGGACCCTGGGATCATGACCTGAGCCGAAGGCAGAGGCTTTAACCCACTGAGCCACCCAGGCTCCCCATAAACAATTTTTAAAAATACTTTTCACCTGGGACTGGATCCTCACATTGTCATTCCAGAAGTTGATTCTAGAATATTTATATTCAGGGGTGCCTGGGTGGCTTATTCAGTTAAGCATCTGACTTTAGCTCAGATCATGATCTCAGGGTCCTGGGATCAAGTCCCGCATCAGGCTCCCTGCTCAACAGGGAGGCCTGCTTCTCTTTCTGCCCCTCCCCCCACTCATGTGCTCTCATGCTCTCTCTCTCTCTCTCAAATAAATTTCTTTTTTTTTTAAGATTTTATTTATTTATTTGACAGAGATCACAAGTAGGCAGAGAGGCAGGCAGAGAGAGAGCGAGGAGGAAGCAGGTTCCCCGCCAAGCAGAGAGCCCGATGCGGGGCTCAATCCCAGGACCCCTGGATCATGACCCGAGCTGAAGGCAGAGGCTTTAACCCACTGAGCCACCCAGGTGCCCCTCAAATAAATTTCTTTTTAAAAAGAATATTACATTCAGTGAGACTTTTGATATAGTTATGTTTAAATCTGTCACATGGCATCTGTTTTCTTTTTCTCTCATCTCTTCTTTGTTCCCTTTTTCATTTTTTATGCTTTAGCTCCTTTGTTGGTTTATTAGCTACAATTCTTTTTACTTCCGTTTTGGCTTTAGAGTTTATAGTACGTATTTTTAACTTCTCCCCATCTACCTGTAAGTATTATTGTACCACATCATGTATACTATAAGAACCTCAAACTAGAATGCTTCCATTTCTCTACTCCTGACCTTTGTGTTATCATATATTTTACCTTTATCTAATGTTATAAATTCCACACTTGATTATTATTTTTGTTTAAGCAGTCAATTATCTTTTAAGTAGATTTAAATAGTAAGAAAATATTTTTCTCATGTAGTTACTATTTCTGCTTTTGTTTCCTTTATGTAGATCCTGATTGCCAATTGCTGTCATTTTTCTTCTGCCTGGAGGACTGTCTTTAACATTTCATGTATTGAAGGTCTTCTGTTGATAATGACTCCTTTTGACTTTTGGATGTCTGAAAAAAAGTTTATTTCACCTTCACTTTTGAAAGATATTCTTGCTAGATAATAGACTTCTTTGTTGTTGTTGTTGTTTTTTAAGATTTTATTTATTTATTTGACAGAGAGAGATCACAAGTAGGCAGAGTCAGGCAGAGAGGGGGAAGCAGCCTCCCTGCTGAGCAGAGAGCCCGATCGAGGGCTCGATCCCAGGACTCTGAGATCATGACCTGAGCTGAAGGCAGAGGCTTAACCCACTGAGCCACCCAGATGCCCCAGTAGACTTATATGTTGAAAGAGTTTTTTCCTTTGAGTAATTTAAAGATGTTGCTCTACTGTTTACTTGCTTGCACTGTTTAAATACACTGTTGTTCTTAACCTCATTCCTCTGTAAGTAATGAATCTTTTTTTTTTCTCCTTCTGGCTGCTTTTAAGATTTTATCTGGTTTTAAGCAATTTTGATTATGAGGAGCATTAGCTGATTTTTTTTCATGTTTCTTATGCTTAGGGGTTATTAAATTTCTTGACTCTCTGGGTTCCACATTTGAATCTCAGATGTGGAAAAATTTAAGCCATTATTTCTTCAAATGTTTTTTCTTCCCTTCTTTCCTTTTTGAACCTCTTATTTCACATGTATTGGATTGCTTGAAATAATTTCACAATTCACTGATGATCTGTTCATTTTTTAAAATTCTCTTTTCTCTGTGTTTCATTTTTATGCAGTACTTACTGCTTTGTCTTTGAATTTACTAATCTTTTTGATTGAAATGTCTAATCTCTAACTAATCCTATCCAGTGTATTCTTCATCTCATACATTGTAATTTTCATCTCTAGAATTTTGATTTTGGTCTTTCTAAAAATATTTTCCATGTCTCCACATAACTTTTGAACATGTGGAATATTATTGTAATAATTACTTTATGTCTTTATCTGCTAATGCTAACATTCTTACCAGTTC
The DNA here is from genome assembly GCF_902655055.1 of Lutra lutra. Lineage (NCBI taxonomy): Eukaryota > Metazoa > Chordata > Mammalia > Carnivora > Mustelidae > Lutra > Lutra lutra. Next base: position 102,531,438 of record NC_062282.1, on the reverse strand, counting down.
TCAGTCATTTTTAGTTCACTGCTCTATCTCTTCTGTCTGGGTTGTATTTTCCTACTTCTTTCTGGCCTATTAACTTTTTATTGAATCCCACACATTGTGAAATCTATCTGGTTGGATGCTGGATATTTTTGTATTCTTATAAATATTCTGTAGATTTATTCTAAGATACAGTTAAGTTCCTTGGAAATAATTTGATCCTTGTGGGTCTTGCTTTTAAGATTTGGTAAGCAGGATTGGAGCATGTGTTCAATCTAAGGCTATTTCCCACTCCCAAGGTAAGGCCATTCTGTACCCAGCCAATGCCCCACGAGTTTTGAAGTTTTCTAGTCTTGCTCTTGGGAACAGGTACTATTTCTGACCTTCGAGAATGCCAGGTGTCCTTACTTCTACTCTTCTCTGGTGGTTCTTTTCCTAGCCCTGGGTAATTTGCCCTCAAATATGGCCAACCACTACTCAGGTGAATACTTAAAGAGGACCCCCTGAAGATCTGCAAAGTTCTCTTTGTATTTCTTTCTTCTTCAGTATTTTGTCCTGGAAACTCTAGGCACTTTGCCTCCGTGGATTCTGCTATTTCTCCTCAACTCAGGGAGTCCATAGGCTTTGCCTGGATTCCCTCTCCCTGCACCATGACCTGGAAACTCCCAAGGCAGTGAGCTGGGACACTTGGAAGGCTCACCTCATTAATTTCTCACTTCTCAGGCATCACTGTACTTTGTTGGCTGATGTTTGGCTGTAAACCATTGCTCCATATATGTTGTATGTTTTTTGTTGGTTAGGGTAAGTCTAGTTCCTATTACTTCATCATGACCAAAAGCAGAAGTTCACATATTTCAGGTATTTTTCCTTCTTAATTTTTGTTTTATTTTGAATTTCAGGAGACTACCCACAAAGCCAGTGTTTTAGTGAGTGGTAAAATTAAGGTAGAAAACGGTCAGATTTATCAAAATCCAGTCACCTGGCTCAAGGATCTTCTAGGAGGCGACAGTTATGTGACTTGGAATTATGCTTGGAGTAAGGTGGGTAATTCTTAAGTTTATCTGTAACTTCATGTTCAAATGGAAAGGTACCTATTTTTTTATGATAAGACTACTTTTTAAGAAATCTGAAGTTCTCCAAGCTAGCTTTTGTCCTCATGTTCCTTCTACAATATGCTATGTGCTTTCTCCCACAACTCTTGTTTGCCACAAATCCCCAGGGACAGAGTTGGACAGCTGACAGCCTCTCCTTCTTTGGTCCTCATCTAGTCTCAGAAATTCAAATGCCCTCAATCTTCCCCTGTTATCCTCCCAAGTGATTTCAGGTCTTTGTGACTCCACATAGAAAATTTGAGACTTCTGGTGTGTTGACCATTTAGTTATATGTTAGTATTTTGATGCAATGAAGGATAACTTCCCCTAAAGACAAAGGAATGAGCAAGCAGCCTAAAACCCATGAAAGTTATGGTGTACTTTTGTTTGAACACAGTTTTATCCATCAGTTGCCACCCCCCCCCAAAAGAAATATTTTTCATTCCAACTTCCTGGACTTAGTAGTCTTCCCCACAATTCTGTCTTTTGAGTTATAAACCCAGTTTAACCACCAATTTCAAGACTATTAATGACTGACACCCTTGAAGTCCAATGATCAGCCATCTCCAGATGTCCATGGCCACACTTAAGGGAACAGTCTTGGAATGATTCACTGAGGAAAGTGTGAATCCTCAGACATCCACCATTACTGTTAAACAGAACTACAAATCCCTTCAGCCTCCACTGTCCATTACAGTAAGCCTCAGTGCCTGAGTAATAAAAGGCAGTTTCTTCTCTTTTTTTGTCTCACTTAGCTCTGCTCACCATTCCTCGTAGCTCCTCCTCTCCTCCCTTCTCCGTAATCTGTTTTCTGGTATCCTAGACCTTTGTTGCAGGTGCTTCAAAAACTGTGTTTTAGTTCCTTCACTTAGATCAGTACATCTTAGATTGCCTCTACTTTATAGTCATTGGGGTTTTTTTTTCTTAAAGGTTTTTTCCTTGTTCATTTTCCACCCCTGGAGTCACCAGACCATCTGCTTTTCACCTGCTCAGTACTTTCCACAATTCATAAATCATAGGTACATGCTAGGAATTAACATTTTACCCTTGGAAATCCCTTTTTATTAAAAAGTTTCTTAAACTTGTGATAGATTATATCATTTTGCTATAATAGTCTACAGCATGAATATGGTACTGGTTTCTGTAGTTAAGTTTTTTTGAGCTTATCATGTCTCTGCTTAGTGTGCCCAGTGATGACTCACTTCTCCCACTCTTTTTCTTTATTGGAACTACTGCATTTTCTGCTTTTGAATAGCTGACTGTGACATCATTTGGCCCTCACTCTGTACTTAAGCCTCATTTATATATCACGTTGCCTCTGGTCTTTTCTCATCAGCCATGTCAGTTAGTCATATGGTTTAATACCTATGTGATAGGGAAGCCAAAGGCAAATGCAGGCACTACAATTAGGAGGATTCTTGGGTGTAAGATATTCATACAGATTATCTAAGTAGACTTAGGTTTTTTTTTTAATTATTATCCTAAACAGTTTTAAAAATTACCATAGGGGGCACCTGAGTGGCTCAGTTGGTTGGGCAACTGCCTTTAGTTCAGGTCATGATCCTGGAGTCCCAGTATAGATTCCTGCATCAGGCTCCCTGCTCAGCGGGGAGTCTGCTTCTCCCTCTGACCCTCCCCACTTTCATGCTCTCTCTCTCATGCTCTCTCTCTCATTCTCGCTCTCTCAAATAAATAAATAAAATCTTTAAAAATAAGAATTACCATAGGGATTCATGTACCTCTAACAAATCCCCTAGACTGAGAAACACTACCCTGGTGAGAGTTTTCACAATATTTAAAATCCTCTTTTAAAACTTACCACAGAAAGCTCTACCTCTTCTCGTCTTGAGGGAACTCTTGAATTCATAGTCACTTCTCAATGACAGGAGGTTTTTGCTACATTAGTAAATGTAAACGTTTCTACTGATTGATTCTGAGACTGCTGGTGTGGCTATGAGTCTAGGAATATTTGGTCTTTAGGTAAGTAATGTCAGAAAACTAAGTCTTATCCTGCCTCAGACAGAATGACAGAGCCATTAGACACAGATGACTCATACTTCCTACCCAAGCAGCTGGACTGCTATACAGGGAATCCTGATGCTTACTCCCCACTGGGCATCACGGATTCCTCTCACTCACTCCTGCAGCCTCGTGGCTATTAGGTATCATCCTGATGTGGCAGAGTGATCTCTGGATGGGAAACGGGAGGCAAGCTAGTTTCTGGTTCCACTGTTGATAAGTTACTTGATCTGGGAATGGTTTTCTTTTTTTAAAGATTTTATTTATTTATTTGTCAGAGAGAGAGAGAGCACAGGCAGACAGAGTGTCAGAGGGAGAAGCAGGATCCTTGCAGAGCAAGGAGCCCGATGCGGGACTCGATCCCAAGATGCTGGGATCATGACCTGAGCCGAAGGCAGCCGCCCAACCAACCGAGCCACCCAGGCGTCCCTGGGAATGGTTTTCAATTCTGCCTACACATCAGAATCACTTGGTGGACCACAGCCCCATACCTTCTGACTTAATATTTTTTTTTTAAGATTTTATCTATTTATTTGACAGAAAGAGATTACAAGTAGGCAGAGAGGCAGGCAGAGAGAGAGAGGAAGTGAAGCAGGCTCCCTGCTGAACAGAGAGCCTGATGCGGGGCTCAATCCCAGGACCCTGAAATCATGACCTGAACGAGGCAGAGGCTTAACCCAGGTGCCCTGACTTAATATTCTTAATTGAAGACCAGGTGGTAATATTTTAAAAAGCTTTCCAGGTAATTGTAATAGGCAGCCTGGAGTAAGAATCCCCGATCTAGATCAAGTCACTTAACCTTTCTGATCCTCATTTTTCTTACATATAAAATAAGTAGTAATGCTAATTGTCTCTAAAGACCCTTCCAGTGTGGAGATTCTAGGACTTGCATAGCCATGTGTGATTTATAAAGCCTTTTACATATATTTTTTCACAACCTCATGAAGTAAGAAAGTTGACTGTTTATCTATGGATGTAAAACCAGAGTTACAGGAGATTAGGTGGTTTGATTAGCCTCAAGGCCAGTAAAGTGCCAGAACCAGGACTAGAACCTGGTCTTATGGTTCCTTAGTTATTATTATTTTTTTAAAAATATCCACATATAAGTGGACCCCTGCAGTTCAAACCCATGTTGTTCAAGTGTCAACTGTACATAATGTATGATATTTATGTGAAATTCACCTGTAGTGATAAAAATCACATGGATTATGTAGGTCCAGGAGGTGGGGGAAACTAGCTGGGAAAAGATACTAGGGAATTTGGGGCTAGGGATGGAAATATTCTATATCTCATGTGGGTAGTGGTTACCACAATGTGGATAGTGTTTTTTTTCTTAATTCATCAAATTCTACATTTAAAAGAATGCATTTTATGTATACATTATATCTCAATAAAGTTAAAATGTATGTTTAGAGTTTAAAATAAAATAAAATAATTATTTTTAATAATAAATTATTTTTAATAAAAAACATTATTTTCTACATTTACAACAATGACACAAGGGAAGCCACATTCCTTTCATTGGAAACAGGTTGCCCTGAACTCCTAAGAGCACATACAATATTACCTAGCTGTCTTTATGAATTTATACCAAGTCTCATTCTTCTGCAGCAAAAATTGTCTACTTCCACAGGAAAAAAAAAAGCCTTTTTGTGATACAGTTGTGGTATGAAAATAAGAATGGCAATGACAGTTTATTTTGTGAATGCTCAGGACTGGATTTTTTTTTTTTTTTAAGATTTTTTATTTATTTGTCAGAGAGAGAGGGAGAGAGAGCGAGCACAGGCGGACAGAATGGCAGGCAGAGGCAGAGGGAGAAGCAGGCTCCCCGCCAAGCAAGGAGCCCGATGTGGGACTCGATCCCAGGACCCCGGGATCATGACCTGAGCCGAAGGCAGCTGCTTAACCAACTGAGCCACCCAGGCGTCCCTCAGGACTGGATTTTGCAAACGACAAACAGACTGCCTTTTTGGGCAGTGACCGAATGAGCATTAACAGCTCTCTTGTGCAAACATACTTCCCATTCAAATAACTCACTCTCTGAATTTCCACCCTTATAAATTCACTACTCTGGATTTAGTATTAACTTTTCTGTATGGTTACCTGTCACCCTACACACTTTGTAAAACAATTCCTCCTACCCCCATGATTAGGAATATCAAAATACGGAAGGTTGAGGTAGGAGTATAGAAAGTGATGGAAATTACTGGGGCATCTGGGTGGCTCAGTTAGTTATATGTCCGACTCTTGATTTGGGCTCAGATCTTGATCTCAGGATGCCAGAATCAAACCCCTAATCAGGCTTCCTGCTTAGCGGGGAGTCTGCACGTCTCCCTCTCCCTCTGCCCCTCCTCCCACTCGTGCGCTTTCTCGATAAAATCAATCAATCTTTTTTTAAAAAGTGATGAAAATTGGGCGCCTGGGTGGCTCAGTGGGTTAAAGCCTCTGCCTTCGGCTCAGGTCATGATCCCAGAGTCCTGGGATCAAGCCCTGCATCGGGCTCTCTGCTCAGCGGGGAGCCTGCTTCCTCCTCTCTCTCTGCCTGCCTCTCTGCCTACTTGTGATCTCTGTCTGTCAAATAAATAAATAAAATATTTTTTTAAAAAAGTGTTGAAAATTGTTGATCTCGACAGCCAGCCATCCTCATTGGTCAACTAATCATCCCCGGGGTATCTTAACTTACACTTCCTATGAGCCCACCTTCTATTCAGGAGACGTGGATGTATAGGATCACACCACACCACAAAAAAGGAGATGGGTGTTCAGAAACCCTTGGAAATTTAGAGAGAGCCATGTATGTAATAGTTACCACTTAAAAATATTTCATTGTACATACTTGTGATCTTTCTCTGTGTGTCAAATAAATAAATAAAATCTTTAAAAAATTTCATTGTACAGTAAAAGATCTTAAGGGATACATATATACATTTATTTATTCAATTTTCAATAACTATTTTGAAATTGTAACATGTGGTTCAAAATAAAATGGCTTATTTTAAAAAAAGGAGATGGGTGGCCTTTTTTGTTTTTTTGGTTTTTTTATTTTTTTTAGTTTAAATTCAGTTAATTAACATATAATGTATTATTAGTTTCGGGGTAGAGGTCAGGGATTCATCAGTCTTATATAATACCCAGTGCTCATTACATCACGTGCCCTCCTTAATGCCCATCACCCTGTTACCCCATCCCCCCACCCACCTCCCCTCCAGTAACCCTGTTTCCTATGACTAAGAGTCTCTTATGGTTTGTCTCCCTCTCTGATTTTATCTTATTCATTTTTTCCTCTCTTCTCCTATATTCATCAGTTTTGTTTTTTAAATTCTGTATATTAGTGACATCATATGATATTTGTCTTTTTCTGATTGACTTATTTTGCTTAGCAGAATATCTTCTAGTTCCATCCATGTTGTTGCAAATGGCAAGATTTCATTTTTGATGGCTGCATAATATTCCATTGTAGATCTGTATACCACATCTTCTTTATCCGTTCATCTGTCGGTGGACATCTGGGCTCTTTCCATAGTTTGGCTATTGTGGACATTGCTGCTATAAACATTGGGGTGCAGGTGACCTTTGGATTTGTATCTTTGGGGTGAATCCCTAGTAGTGCAGTTGCCGGGTTATAGAGTAGTTCCATTTTTAACTTTTTGAGGAATCTCTATACTGTTTCCAAAATGGCTGCTTTTCATTCCCACCAATAGTGTAAGAGGAATCCCATCTCTCTGCATCCTCACCAACATCTGTCATTTCTTGACTTGTTAATTTTAGCCATTCTGATGAGTGCAAGGTGGTATCTCATTGTGGTTTTGATTTGTATTTCCCTGATACCAAGTGATGTTGAGCACTTTTTCATGTGTCTGTTGGGCATTTGTAAGTCTTCTTTGGAGAAATGTCTGTTCACGTCCTCTTTCCATTTCTTGATTGGATTATTTGTTCTTTGGGTGTTGAGTTTGATAAGTGCTTTATAGATCTTAGATACTAACCCTTTATCTGATAAGACATTTGCAGATATCTTTTCCCATTCCGTCATTGTCTTTTGGTTTTGTCAACTGTTTCCCTTGCTGTGAAAAAGCTTTTTATTTTGATGAAGTCCCAGTAGTTCATTTTTGCCCTTGTTTCCCATGCCTTTCACCATGTTTCTAGGAAGAAGTTGCTAGGGCTGAGGTCAAAGAGGTTGCTCCCTGTGTTTTCCTCTAGGATTTTGATAGATTTCTGTCTCACATTTAGGTCTTTCATCCATTTTGAGTCTATTTTTGCGTGTGGTGTAAGAAAACGGTCAGGTTTCATTCTTCTGCATGTGACTGTCCTATTTTCCCAACACTACTTAATGAAGAGACTGTCTTTTTTCCGTTGGATATTCTTTCCTACTTTATCGAAGATTAGTCGATCATAGAATTGATGGGCCATTTCTGGATTCTCTATTCTGTTCCATGTATCTGTGTGTCTGTTTTTGTGCCAGTAGCATACTGTCTTGATGATTACAGCTTTGTAATACAGCTTGAAGTCCGCAATGACTCCACCACCTTTGGTTTTCTTTTTCAACATTCCTCTAGCTATTCAGGGTCTTTTCTGGTTCCATACAAATTTTAGGACTGTTTGTTCCCACTCTGTGAAAAATGTTGATGGTATTTTCATAAGGATTGCATTTGTCTAGGTAGCATAGACGTTTTTACAATATTTGTTTTTCCATGAGCATGGAACATTTTCCATTTCTTTGTGTCTTTCTCAATTTCTTTCATGAGTGTTTTATGGTTTTGAGAGTATAGATGCATTTCCTCTTTGGTTAGGTTTATTCCTCGGTATCTTATAGCTCTTGGGGCAATTGTAAGTGGGATCAATTCCTTAATTTCTTTTTCTCTCTCATTGTTAGTATATAGAAATGCAACTGATTTGCTGAATTCCTGCATGAGTTCTAGCAATTTGGGGGTGGAGTCTTTTGGGTTTTCCACATAAAATATCATGTCACCTGTGAAGAGTGAGTTTGATTTCTTTGCTGATTAGGATGCCTTTTATTTCTTTTTTGTTGTCTTGATTGCTGAGGCTAGGACTTCTAGTACTATGTTGAACAGCAGTGGTGATACTGGACATCCCTGTCATGTTCCTGACCTAGGAGAAAAGTTCTGTTTTTCCCTGCTGAGAATGATAGTCACTGTGGGCTTCTATGATATCTATCTCTATACCTACACCGTGAAGAGTTTTAATTAAAAAAGGATGCCATACTTTGTCAAATGCTTTTTCTGCATCTGTTGAAAGGATCATGTTCTTGTCCTTTCTTTCATGAATGTAGTATATCACATTGAGATGTGGGTCCTTTTAAAATACAAATACCCAAGAGGGGTGGATCCTGAAAACATAAATAGTACGAAAGGCATACTGCCCTTCTTTTGCCTGGAGCTGCATGGAGTACCCACGGGAAGTGGAGAAGGGGGGACTTTAGGATGGGGATTGGGAGGAGGTAGGTGGTATGAAGATGAACTTTGCTTCCATCATCATTTTCCCAGGATCAGCTTTTTCATGGCAGTTACTACATTTTGATACTACCTTCTCAAATATTTGAGAATTATTTTACTTTTTAGCCAAAATGTGTTTTTGTGTTACAGTGAACCTAAAAGAAAACCGACAGTTTTCTTTTGCTTGTTTGCCTTCCTCCATCCCTCCCCCCCACCTCCTGAGATCAAAAACAATTATCCTTTCCTCTTTCTTCTTCTTGGGGTAGTGCAAATTTATTAAGAACTTGCTTCATGGGGCGCCTGGGTGGCTCAGTGGGTTAAGCTTCTGCCTGGGATCAAGCCCTGCACCAGGCTCTCTGCTCAGCAGGGAGCCTACTTCCCCCACCACCGCTGCCTGCCTCTCTGCCTACTTGTGATTTCTCTCTCTGTCAAATAAATAAATAAAATCTTAAAAAAAAAAAAAAAAGAAGAACTTGCTTCATAAAACTTGAAATGGAATTAAAACAGTCATTTGGTCATCCATGAACAAATTCCCATTAGTACCAACAAATAGTTTTCCTGAAGACATAGATAAAATGGACTGATATTTTCAAATTTTCAAATGGAGCTCTAGCAGGGAAAAAGTTCTTGGACACCTCTTTAATTCTTAAAGGCGGGTTGTATTTTACATTTTTTCTTGATGCATGTTAGAATGTAAGATATAGAGAAACATTTGTTACTGCAATTAATGACAATTGAGATTAAACTTTATTTCTTCAGAGACCTTACCAAATAAAGTTAATTAATAATTTCACTTGGCCAATTAACTCCATTTCCAGGATAGTAGCTAACTGAATCATCCTTCCACCCCAACTCAGACACACACTCATACACACACACACACACACACACGTGCACACACACATGCATTCATGCCATTTCTTCCCTAAGTATGGTATTAGGGAGTCAGCATAAACTGATTTCTGAGGATAATAGACCTTCTGCCTAAGAGCTTCCAGGAGAGAATTAGTGGCCTTAGGATAAAGCCCTTCCTGCAGTTCCACCTTTTAGAAAAGTAAGAATACAACAACCTACAGATAGCCTTACAGAATATACCTTGCTCTAATTCCAGCTTTATTACTGTTCTCATCTGGGGGAAGGTGGCATCCCATCACCCATACCAAAATGGATTTTGAGTGGTGAAGTTGTCAAGATTGCTGGCAGCTATGCAGTCTAAGACCCTAAGAACCTCGCCTACAGCTCTTCCTACATGCCTCTGAGAGAAGGCATATGAGCTAGATTTTCATTCAAGATTTAGTTGAGGAGTCAAAGTTTCAGTTATATGCAAATGTGATGACTGTTTGTTCTTATGCTTTAGCCAACTAGAGCACAGACACTATTATGAAATGGACAGTTTCCAGGAGTGACCTAGTGCCTGTTCATTTTAAGATGTATATATTATTATCCTTGTTGAATAAATCACTCCCACCTTGTGGGAACTAGGTACTTAACTCGGTAGATTTTTCTTAAAGCTGTGTTCATTTGATGTCTCAATTACCCTAGTGGTGTATTTAAGATCTGTACGGACTCATGATCTCTAAGGCTACTAAGGTATAGTTTTACTACTTTATATTACCTAGTATTAACGGAAAAAATATACTTTAAATCTGAAATGTTGGTGAGAATATACTGAACCTGCACATTGATGGGTATAGAAGGTGTTTTGGTTATTGTCAGGGCACAACATGAACAAAACCCATTGTTTCTAATTGTTAGTTGTTTGGAGAGCTGACCAATGGCATTCAGAGGCCTCATCTCTCCTTCCAAGGCAAATGGTGATGGGTTAGCACACTGGGTAGACTGAGAGGTTCCATTTCCATTACAAAGTTCCTTTAGTTATGGGATTGAGCCCAGAGGGGGCCTAAACCTTCCAGATCCCTTTTTCTTCTGTCTGCCCCCATTCTGGTAAATAACGAGCAATTATTGAGCACTCAGAATGTGCTAGACAGTATGCCAAATGCTTTTCATATATTATTTATTCTCATCCTCACAACAACCTAATAAGCTGGAGGTACTTGTTTTACAAATGTACAAATTGAGGTTAAACAATTTAAGATTCTTGCTTAAGAGCTGGAATTTCAGAGGGTTTTCCCCCTGCAACTGTCAGGCACTATGTGAAGTGCCAAGAGTATAAAAATAATTATAACACAGACCTTGTCTTCAAGGAGCTTATGTTAATGGAAACAGACATATTAACACATAATTTCACTTTAGTAGGATAAGTGCCTTGACAAATATGAGCATAGAAGTGATGGGGACCTAGAGGAAGGGACTGATTATTGGAGTTTGGAAGTTCTAAGAAAGCATCCAGGAGGAAGGGAAGTTTGAGTGGACACTGGACAGTTTAACTACAGTGAACCTAGCTTCTGGGTATATTATCAGACTGCCCTAGAACTAGGAGTAGAGAACCCAAAGACGGCAACCAGAGGGCAAGTGTTTGCCAGTCAGCCTCAGCCAGCATGTTTGTGTGTGGGTATTCCTAAGATCTGATATTTGGGGTGATAACAATAGCTAATAAGTTCACAAACAAACCAGGAAAAACCAAAAAATTTGAATGCACAGGCCTGAAATATTATTAATCAGTTACGTGTCTGAGTTCTTGAAAAGTATTATTTTATGGCTTGATTTTATTAGTACATTAATTTTTTAATGTTATAAAGTAGTGATGCTGGATTAACAGTTGTTTAACAAGTGAATGGATGAGAGAATTAATGATAAACAACAGGAGCCAACAAATATTTTCACTAAAGGGCCAAATAATAAAATCTCAGGCTTCATGGGCTTATGGTCTGTTGTGAATATTCAGTCGTGTTATAGCACAAAAGCATCCATTGATATTAAGTAAATGAATGGGTATCTTTGGTCCTAATAAAATTTAAAAAAAAAAGAAAAGGTGGCAGGCCAGATTTGACTGAAGGTAAAACTTGTAAGAGACAGATATATTTGCTTCTTTCGAAATGTAGAGTTTTAAAATTCTGTGCTTAATTATGTGCAGGTGACATATCTGGGGAAGGAGCTTTTAAAGTATGTTTCTGAGGAAGTGCCCATACCTGCAGAGCCAGTCGTGGTGCCTCAACATCAGCCTTGTCTTCCAGGTACGTGCAGACCTACAGCCATTTCTTAGTCATGAGAAAGGCACCCAAAGGTATGGAGACAGCACTGCTTTTTTTGTATAACATGAAAATAACTGTCTCAATGTGAACAATTCAATAGCATTTTGTTGTTGTTGTTATTTAAATTCTAGGTAGTTGACATAGAGTTCAGTATGGTTCAGGAACAGAGTTCAGTGGTTCATCACTTGTGTACAACACCCAGTGCTCATCATAACTTGTAACTTGTGCCCTCCTTAATGCCCATCACCCATCTAGCTAGCGCATCCGCCACCCACTTCCCTCCAGCAACCATCAGTTTGTTCTCTATAGTTAAGAGTCTCTCATGATTTGTTTCTCTCACTCTTTCTCCTCCTCCTGAATGTTCGTGTTGTTTCTAAAATTCCACATATGAGTGAAATCTTTTCTCACTGACTTGTTTTGCTTAACATAATATTTAGTACATTCACAATGTTGTGCAACCACCACCTTTGAGTAGTTCTAAAACAACTTCCATTATCCAAATAGAAACTCCACATGCATTCAACAATCCCCCTTTCTGTATGCCTCCCAATCTACTTTCTGTCTTTATGAATTTGCCTGTTCTGAATGTATCATATAAGTGGAATCATATAACTTCCTGTGTCTGGCATCTTTCACTTAGCATAATGCTTTCAAGGGTCCTGCCTGGATGGATGTTCAGTTTCTACTTTTTGGCTGTTGGGTATAGTGCTGCCGTGAGCACACGTATACATGTATTTGTACCTATTTTTAGTTCTTTTGGATAGATACGTAGGAGTGGAGTTGCTATATCATATAGTATTATATGTTGAACTTTTTGAGGAACATCCAAAATGTTTTCCACAGCAACTGAATCATTTTACATCGTATCAACAATATACAAGGGCTCCAATTTCCCCATATCCTCACCAACACTTGGCATTTTCTGTTTGTTTACAACACTGCATTTTTAACCACAGTTGATTGTAGAATTTTTTTTTTAAGATTTTATTTATTTATTTGAGAGAGAGACAGTGAGAGAGAGCATGAGCAAGGAGAAGGTCAGAGGGAGAAGCAGACTCCCCATGGAGCCGCGAGCCCAATGTGGGACTCGATCCTGGAACCCCGGGATCATGACCCGAGCCGAAGACAGTCGTCCAACCAACTGAGCCACCCAGGCGTCCCTGATTGTAGAATTTTTTAAATGACACCTTTTCTCACAGTTCCTTTCTCTGAACCTATGCTTATTTTGGGTAGATTTTTTAAAGTATCATACAGAAAGGAAAAATGGCATTTTTTCCCCTCCTGCAGGCATGATTTGGTAAGTTTTCTAAAAGCAAGTACTAAAATAAATCTTTGCTTATTAGTGTAAACTAATGTGCTTTATCTGATGGAATAGACTTTAACCCGAGAAAACTGAAGAGAATGTAGTCTTCACCAATAGCAGCGGCTTTTGAAACGATCTGGAGAGAGGCAGCACACATTTCTGTAAAACAGACATAACTAAGGTTGTGTTACCCTTCTCTGCTGCAGCACCCCCTCTTTTTCCACTAGTGTCCCTGCCTCAGACCAGCTGGGGACAGTATAGTCAGAAAGGAGATACAATACAGGAGACGATAGTTCTGTGGTAACAAGAGTCAAGAACCAAACAGGGATTACTATCACTAAGCCCCTAACCAGGGGCTCCCCAGGGCCATTCCTTCCTAACAAACCTTAATAATTCACTATTTCCCTCTCTAATTTTATACCTGATCCACTGTAACCTCTTAGGGTCCTTCTTTGTTCTCAAAAACTGGCTCCAGAATAGGATGCATTTTCCCCAGTAGTCTGAAGATAGCCTCAAAAGTGCTTTTCATCACTTTGGGAAAACCAGTCAGGTAAAACAGAAATTATGAAGAAGTTAAAGGGTTTAAATTGGACAGAGTTCTTGTAGTAATTTCTGGTCTTTGGTTCCTAACTCTCACTGCAGCTCTACCTAATCAAAACTTGGCGTGGGGCCCAGGAACCTGAACTTTTTAAAATGATTCTTATGCAGCATGACTATAGACTCTGAATGACTAGTAAGTAGTATCTGATTTCTTACGCAGATTATAATTTGAAAACTCTTATATTCAGCCCTTCAGCTCGATCCCACACCACACCCACTCTCATGCTTGCATGCATTGCCTGCCTCCCTCCCTCAACCTCTCGCTCGCTCTCTCTGTCTATCACACACACACACACACACACAGGAAAGCTAAGCAAAACCTTCATCCTCCTAGTTTCTAACCCCAAGAGTCAGAACAGAAATATAGGATCTTCCTTGTATCACAAAGGTTATCTCCTCAGATTTTCCAGTTCTGAGCAGGCATTTTCAACCCTAGCCATGCTTCTCCTTCCTCAAGAGGGCTCACAGTGCCCCTGCTAAGTGAGCATGAAATAAAAAAATGGGTTCTGAATGGCTGCTTCTGTTTCCTGCAATATAAACAAGTCTCTTATTACTAATTTCTTTCAGAAATACTGTATTTTCTTTCCTTTAGCTATATCAGAAAATGTTAATGAACTCTATGGAGGGCCCATAGGCCAGCCAGTTTCTTGTTGCCTTAATCTGGGCCTAAGAATCTGCGAGTCTCTATTGGCATTACTTTTCTCTTTTTCTTTTTTTTTTAAGATTTTATTTGTTTATTTTATTAGAGAGGGAGCATGAGCAGGGAGAGGGGGAGAGGGAGAGAATCTCAGGCAGAATTCCCGCTGAGCACAGAGATCCATCTCAGGACCATGAGATCATGACCTGAATCAAAACCAAGAGCTGGACGCTTAACCTACTGAGTCACTCAGGGGCCCTCTACCTGCTGGCATTCTGTAGGCTGCTGTTGGCGTTTTACTTGAACCTCTTTGACTTAAGGTTCTTTTGTATGTGGTTTTGTAGTACCTGACAGAAATCCAAAGACCCGGCAAGTTAGAAAAATGTAAACTCTTTAACAAGCAAACTATCCAAGAGAGAATCTTTTTCCCTCTTTTGCATATCAAAACGTGGTCATGGAAATCATGGAACTGACACTCTAGATTGCACAGAGTTTAAAGGATAAACAAGGCCATATGGATTTCATCAGCCCACTTCAGATCATGAACATAATCTGTTATTTTACACTTTTTTAAGATTTTATTTATCTACGTGACAGAGAGAGAGACAGTACAAGCTGGGGGAGTAGCAAGGAGAAGGCAGAGGCAGAGGAAGAGGGAGAAGCAGGCTTCCCGCTGAGCAAGGACCCTGATATGGGGCTCAATCCCAGGACCCTGACTGAGATCATGACTGGAGCCAAAGGCAGATGCTTAACTGACTGAGCCACGCAGGCACCCCTCTCTTACACTTTTTAATGATCACTCCAAAATACTGTTTTTGGCGAATACAGGAATGAGGAGGAGCTATTTACAGTTTCCAAAGCTAGAGTAACGATGCTTCCCAGCTAAACCACCGCAGTCCTCAATCCAGCCAAATTATTAGTAACACTCCCCTTCATTTTCAGATGTGCCTTGTTTAGATGACCCAGTACAGGAACCAAGCAAATAGATATTGGAAAAAATGAAATTTGGACATGGTAAAAAGAGAGAGCAACTCTTCAATTTCATTTACTTTTTTAAAAAGTTTTTAAATTCCAGTTAGTTAACATACAGTGTAATACTAGTTTCAGGTATCGAATTCAGTGATTGATCATTTCTGTACATCACTCTGTGTTTATCATGACAAGTGCACTCCTTCATCCCCATCACCTATTTAACCCATCCCCTACCCCTCTCCTCTCTGGTAAACATCAGTTTGTTCTCTGTAAGAACTATATAGATAGTTCTTACATACTGTTGTCTAAATAGGCAAATCTTATGCATATCACTTTATATTATAAATAATTGCTGGTTACCTAATGTTCACCGCCTGACAGAGAAGGTCTTTGAGTTTAAAGTGACTTTTCTAAACTCTTAGTCCCTATTATATTCCCCCAAAGACTGGCAAAATAGCTTCCCAGTAAACATTTATTAAATAATGTTTATTCATTGCATAAATGATGAATGGATGGAAGCATGAATACGATCCTAAGGAGAGCTAATTTAAAACTGGATTTACGGGGCGCCTGGGTGGCTCAGTGGGTTAAAGCCTCTGCCTTCGGCTCAGGTCGTGATCCCAGGGTCCTGGGGTCGAGCCCCACATTGGGCTCTCTGCTCCGTGGGGAGCCTGCTTCCTCCTCTCTCTCTCTCTGCCTGCCTCTCTGCCTACTTGTGATCTCTATCTGTCAAATAAATAAATAAATAAATAAATTAAATTAAATAAAACTGGATTTACATGTGATTGACTGTCCTCATAAGTAGACATGCCTAGATCTCACAGGCTATAATGAATGGAGTTTGTTGTGAAGAATTCAACAAATAGTAAATGGGATTTTGGTTAGTTAATATTATCTCCTTTATTTGATCTTTCTGCTTCTGACTGTGAGATATAAGAGTTATGGCCCTTCACATTTTCTGAACCAATTATTTTTAAAACAGCTATATCCCTCTATCTCCCCACACTTCCTCCTCCCCCTCTTTATGAGAAATCATTAATCTGTTTAGCTTTCGTAACCATTTCCTAAACTTTGATCAAATGGTATCAACACTTCACAGGACAAATAGCAAACTCAATATACAGTTGATTTCTACATACCATTTTGGAATTCTAGTATCAAGAAAATCCTGAGTCATGAAGATAAGTGATAAAAGTTTTTAATCTTGCCATTTTCAAGACTTTCCTCAATGAATCAGAGATGATGGAAGAACTTTATTCCTAGTCCTGCACAGAAACTAGTTAAACTGATAACCCAGATTAGTGTGTTGGTGGACTCTACAATATGGTATATTAATACATTTGAAGGCATATATTATTTCTAACTAAAGATTTTAAAAATACAAACACCAGCCTTTAAAAAATGAAATTCTGGGGGCGCCTGGGTGGCTCAGTGGGTTAATCCTCTGCCTTCGGCTCAGGTCATGATCTCGGAGTCCTGGGATCGAGCCCCGCATCGGGCTCTCTGCTCAGCAGGGAGCCTGCCTCCACTTCTCTCTCTGCCTGCCTCTCTGCCTACTTGTGATCTCTCTGTCAAATAAATAAATAAAATCTTTAAAAAAAAATGAAATTCTGTTGATGAAATCCTGAAGTACCTCTCCCTAAAGTCCTTAGAACCTGTAAAATAGAGTGAATCTATGGTGCATTTTCCCTTGAAATTTCACAAGTTCCTCTCAAGCCTCTCTTCTCTCTGCCTACCTGGCTGTAGTTTCTCTTCTGTGTTTTTGAGGGAATCTTCATTGATATTTCAGAATAAACTGGAGGGGAAAAAATGAACATTCCCAAACTTCTACATAATCTGTGATCACTGTGTACAGACATACCAACCTTTTCCACAGTTGTTTAAAAAGAATCTGTTAAGGTAGATGACATTTCATTATTTACCTGAAAAGTCAGTTTTATATATATCTATGTCACCTGTCACCACAGTATTAGGACAGTCAAAGCACATTATGCCAAATGTATTCATCTAAGAAAAAAAAAATTATCTCCTGAAATCTTTATTTTCCCAAGCCATCATTTACTGCATATTAATTTACTGCATAATTAATTAATGTCAGTTTCTTTTGAGGGGACCTAACATTATTTCTTCATTTGAAAATAGAACAAGCTTGGGGCGCCTGGGTGGCTCAGTGGGTTAAGCCGCTGCCTTCGGCTCAGGTCATGATCTCGGAGTCCTGGGATCGAGCCCCGCATCGGGCTCTCTGCTCTCTCAGGGAGCCTGCTTCCTTCTCTCTCTCTGCCTGCCTCTCTGCCTGCTTGTGATCTCTCTGTCAAATTAAAAAAAAAAGAAAAAAGAAAATAGAACAAGCTTTTTCAGAAAAAATAGACTCTTTTTTGTTTCTAATAAAAGCTGTCCTTGACCTACCAATAATATGTTAGAGGAAGAGTTTTCTTCATTTCGGTGAAGTTTTCTTCATTTCGGTGCTGTTACTGTGCGTCATTGCTGGTAGAAGTATGTGTAATCGAGCACACACACTCACAGGTGCTTCTGTTTTATGTGGTTACGAATTTCTTCAAACTTAAACACGTGAGGAAGATGAGTGCCTGATAACAGAGCAGAAGGTGTTTATTTCAGCTCCTGTTTACGATTTGTGTTGTTTTTCATTCCTTTTTTTTTAATTTTTAAAAAATATTGTATTTATTTATTTGACAGAGATCACAAGTAGGTGAGATCCAGGCAGAGAGAGAGGGGAAGCAGGCTCCCTGCTGAGCAGAGAGCCTGATACAGAGCTTGATCCCAGGACCCCGAGACCATGACCTGAGCCGAAGGCAGAGACTTAACCCACTGAGCCACCCAGGCTCCCTGTTTTTCATTACTTTAATCATAATTATTTTTCATCATAGTATCATGATTAACTTTGACCTAATTCATAAAATGGACAATACATCTACTGATAGAGGAAAAAAGAGAAGAAAACTAATTTTCTGTTGAACACCTGCCATGTGCCAGGCCCCCTGCCAGATCACTGTGTATACATTAAGCCATCGAGGAGCTTCTAACTAGTAAAACTCCAGAGTTCATGTCTGTGCAACAAAGGCAGAAAAAACATGAACACTTTACATATAAAAATTTTTTTAAGATTTTTTTTTTAAAGATTTTATTTATTTATTTGACAGACAGAGATCACAAGTGGGCAGAGAGGCAGGCAGAGAGAGGGAGGGGGAAGCAGGCTCCCTGCTGTGCAGAGAGCCTGATGCGGGGCTCGATCCCAGGACCCTGGGATCATGACCTGAGCCGAAGGCAGCAGCTTAACCCACTGAGCCACCCAGGCGCCCCTTAAGATTTTTTTATTCATGAGTGGCAAAGGGAAAAGCAGGCTCCTCACTGAGCAGGGAGCTTGATGTGGGGCTCGATCCCAGTACCCTGAGATTGTGACCTGAGCCAAAGGCAGATACTGACCGAGTATTTGGATGACTGAGCCATTCAGGTGTCCAGTCTCATTCCATTTTCTATGTCCAAGATAAAACTGTAAATCAGCATCAGCTTATTTTGAGAAAAAGGCTGTTTGTAGTCTAAAACACCATGGCAGGAAAAGGATGACTGAGGCTTCTGAAGGTAGTTGTACAAATTCCTCTGTGCCTCAATTTCCAATAAACCAAGAAGAAAATAGTTGTGAAGATTAGATGGGAAGTTGCTGTGAAATGACTGGCTAATGGTTAACATATAGCAAACATTCAATAAATATAAGCTGCTATTATTATTATTTCTTACTGAAAATAGTATTAGGCTGGAAGATGGATAATCAGTTTTCTAGGACATACAAACTTGTGTGATCTCAAGCAAGCCCAGTACAACTAGGAAAATAGCCATATTTTCCTAGAGTGTGGTTCCGCTTGCTGCTCCTCATCCCCAACAAGCACTACACAGATAAAGAACCATTCTGCTCATGAAAGAAGTAGGGAGAAAGCCATCCTTCTCAAATAATATAACCAAATGTTAGATATTCTGCATAAGTCTCCTTGAAGTGAACTGGGAGATTCATCACTAGGCAAAAGAATAGGCTCATGCAACTATTCATGTTATCTAGTTGCCTGAATTAGCACTTCAAAATGACAAGCTAACTAGTTAGGTTAAAAATAATTTTAGCTTTCACTTTTCTTTTTCCTCTAGTTTTTTAAAAAATTTCCCTTAATAGATCAAAAGCAAAAATAATCAGGTTCATTATATTAACTGATATTTCACTTCTGAAATATCACTAACCTATGAATTCTTTTCATTCAACCCATTTTACCTCTCTGGCTCTGTTTCATCATCTGTAAAACAGATCCAAGACCAAGATGATATATAAATTCACTTCTAACACCAAAGTTTTGCTTGTTTTCTCTCTGACAAATAAAAAAATTAAGTCTAGGGTGCCTGGGTGGCTCAGTGGGTTAAGCCTCTACCTTCGGCTCAGGTCATGATTTCAGGGTCCTGGGATTAAGGCCCGCATGGGGCTCTTTGCTCAGCGGGGAACCTGCTTCCCTTCTCTCTCTGCCTGCCTCTCTGCCTACTTGTGATCTCTTGCTCTGTCAAATAAATAAAATCCTTTTTTAAAAAATTAAGTCTATTAAAAAAAGAAAAGAAAAATGGAGTAAATTATGACCGGTCCAAAATCTCTGTGTGCTCATAGACTTGACTAGGGTCTAGGATTTGTAATAAGTAAATTTAAATATTATTTTATAAAGACAGTTTTTAATTTGTTGGCACTTCTTTAAACAGGAACTTCCAGAGAGTCAATGCAAAGCATTCCACATTATCTACAAATAAATGAAGTACTATTAATCAGCGATCAAGAATTTCTCCCATGCCATATAATGGATCAGCATTGGAAGTTCTATGTGGAATGTGAAGAGCTAACATTCTAAAGCCTTGTTTTCGTAATAACTTATTAGACATTTGTTCATTAACCCACATTCATATTTTATGGGCTGGAGGGCCTATTTTAACATATCCTTCATGAGTTGCTACTTAAAATGTGTGTTTACCATTGTAAGAAAAGATATAACTTGAACTATTATAGTACGATTAATACCTTTTTGCTATTGAAATAAAGGCATTTTTGAATTAAACCATATTGATTCTCTGGCTTTGATTTTACGAACATAAATGTAAATCTAATCTTTCAATCAACACCTCTACCTTTGTATAAATAACAGTTGTTCCTTAAGGGAAGTAAGGATAAAAAAAGAGTGATAATTGGTCCGTAAAAGGCCCAAATAAAGTGAATCTATTTAAAATAAGAATTTGATGTCCAAATAACCAAAATGTAAAATTATAAAAAAAGTTTATTTTAAATTCCATAAAATTTAGCATAAACCTGTAACTGTGATAGGTCATAGAACAAAAATGAATCAAATGTTGATTTGGGGGCTGATTATTTTAAATAGGATACTTCACCTTTGACTTTTGGTACATTATCATCACGAAGATTCTCTTTTTTTTTTTTTTTTAAGAAAGATATTTTTTGTAAAAGAAACTTGGTAAGTTTTCTTAAGGGTCTGTTTTCCTCCTTTGGTTGCCATCTTATTCTTCACTTGTTACCATCTCAGGCACCCAGAGAAGCTGTGTAACTTCATGGCTTGAGTCCATCCTTTCTTTCTCATTTTGGTAGAGAAGTTAAGCTGCGATAAAAGTAACTCTCACAAGTGCTAGACTTTGGGATAAGATATATTGTTGTTAATTTTTTATTTTTTCAGTGTTCCAAGATACTTTATATACCACACCCAGTGCTCCATGCAATATGTGCCCTACTTAATATTCACCACTAGGCTCACCCAATCCCCCTCCCTCTCCCCCCTAAAACCCTCTGTTTCTCAAAGTCCCCAGTCTCTCATGGTTTATCTTACTCTCCGATTTCCCCAATTCACTTTTCCCTTCTTTCTCCTAATGTCCTCCATGTTATTCCTTATGTTCCACAAGTAAGTGAAACCATATGATAATTGACTTTGCTGCACTTACTTCACTCAGCATAATCTCCTGGCACAAAAACAGACACAAAGACCAATGGAACAGAGTAGAGAGCCCAGATATGGACCCTCAACTCTATGGTCAGCTAATCTTGGACAAAGCAGGAAGGAATATCCAGTGAAAAAAAGACAGTCTCTTCAATAAATGGTGCTGGTAAAATTGGACAACTACATACAGAAGAATGAAACTCAACCATTTGCTTACACCATACACAAAGATAAACTCTCAATGGGTGAAAGACCTCAACGTGATATAGGAATCCATTAAAATCCTAGAGGAGAACATAGGCAGTAAGCTCTTCGACACTGGCCACAGCAACTTCTTTCAAGACACATCTCCAAAGGCAAAGGAAACAAAAGCGAAAATGAACTTTTGGGACTTCAAGATAAAAAGCTTCTGCACAGCGAAGGAAGCAGTCAACAAAACAAAGAGGCAACCTACAGAATGGGAGAAGATATTTGCAAGTGACGCTACAGACAAAGGGCTGATATCTAAGATCTATAAAGAATTCCTCAAACTCAACAGCCAAAAACAGATAAGTCAAAAAATGGGCAGAAGAGGGCACCTGGGTGGCTCAGTGGGTTAAAGCCTCTGCCTTCGGCTCAGGTCATGATCCCAGGGTCCTGGGATTGAGCCCCGTGTCGGGCTCTCTGCTTGGCAGGGAGCCTGCTTCCTCCTCTCTCTCTGCTTGCCTCTCTGCCTACTTGTGATTTCTCTCTGTCAAATAAATAAATAAAATCTTAAAAAAAAAAAATGGGCAGAAGACATGAACAGACACTTCTCCAAAGAAGACATACAAATGGCTAGCAGACACATGAAAAAATGTTCATCATCATTAGCCATCAGAAAAATTCAAATCAAAACCACATTGAGATACCACCTTACACCAGTTAGAATGGCAAAGATTAACAAGACAGTAAACAACAAATGTTGGACAGGATGTGGAGAAAGGGGAACCCTCTTACACTGTTAGTGGGAATGCAAGTTGGTGCAGCCACTTTGGAAAACTGTAGAGATTTCTCACAAAATTAAAAATAGAGATACCCTATGACCCTGCAATTGCAGTACTGGGTATTTACCCCCAAAGATACAAATGTAGTGAAAAGAAGGGCCATCTGTACCCCAATGTTCATAGCAGCAATGGCCACAATCACCAAACTGTGGAAAGAGCCAAGATGCCCTTCAACAGAAGAATGGATAAAGATGTGGTCCATATATACAATGGAATATTACTCAGCCATCAGAAAGGATGAATACCCATTTTTGTATTTTTTTATATTAAATATACAGAATCTGAAGTATCTTTGGAATATATAGGGAACTGGTTAACAGTTACCTGCGGGTAGAAAAATCATGGGGCTAAACAGCTGAGAGGAAAGGGGGACTTTTAACTACATGTGCTCTTTGGCAAATTTTGAAGTTGATTATATGTGTGTGTTCTTACTGTTAAAAGTTTCAATTATCTTAAAAGAAAACACCTGGAAAGATTTCATATTACTAAAAGTGTAAAGATGTCAGATCATTTTTTATTCTTGTGAGAGTCCACTGAAAATGTTTAGGTTAGAATGCCCCTACAAGTTGTAATATTTGAGAACTGACAAGTTTATTATGCCATCATTTTCTTAGACTCCCCTATTTTTCTAATTCTTGAATAATGTACATGAGGTGGTCTATTTGGCTTTTATTACTTAAGGAGATATTTAAACCATGACTCCTTAGTAAATATATGTACTAGCATGGGAAGTCGTGTATATAAATGAAAAAAATGCACATTGTTAAACAGTGGTTAATGCAAGTCCTGACTGGGGTGCCTACGTGGCTCACTCAGCTGGTTAAGTGTCTGCCTTGAGCTCAGGTCATGATCCCAGAACTCTGGGATCGAGCCCCACACTTCTCCTTCTCGTCCCTGCTCATGCTTTCTCTCTCTCAAATAAATCTTAAAAAAAAAAAAAAATGTATAAGTCCTGATAGTGTTAAATAAAAAATGTACCTTTGAATGTGTGTATAATATATATAGTCATATAAATATGTATGTATTTATATCATGTATGCTATATATACTTGATGAGTCATGAAATGTGTACTTGTATATATGAACATGTGTGTGGGGTGGGGGTAGAGGTATGTTGAATAAAAGGCCTGGAATGCCACCAAGAAAATGATTTGCCATGTCTGCCCCTAAGGGAGTTGAATTGGGAAGTGTGGAAGGATACTTCTGCGGTGTACTTTCAACTTAAGAAAACACATATTTCTTTTGAAACTTGAAAAATATTTTTTAAAGAATAACAAGGTATTTTGCTTAGTTATTACAATTTACAAAAGTCATATACTCTAAGTTTATAGTACAAGAGCTTGAAGATCTGAGTTTTCATGTTAATGATCAAATTCTTAAATTTCCTAAGCCCATTAAAAAATGTATACACTAACTGGTAAGTAACAAAATATCCATTAAAAATGTATACACTGGGGCACCTGGGTGGCTCAGTGGGTTGAAGCCTCTGCCTTTGGCTCAGGTCATGATCTTAGGGTCCTGGGATCGAGCCCCACTTCGGGCTCTCTGCTCGGCGGGGAGCCTGCTTCCTCCTCTCTCTCTGCCTGCCTCTCTGCCTGCTTGTGATCTCTGTCTGTCAAGTGGATAAATAAAATCTTAAAAAAAAAAATGTGTACACTAACTGGTAAGTAACAAAACCGGTAAGTAAGTAACTAACTGGTAAGTAACAAAATACCCTTGAGGCATGCTGGGTGTTGCCCAAACTAAACAACAAAAGGGTCTACTCCAACAGGGCTGGAGTCCAGAGAGCTCTGTCACACCATATCATCATCCCTGAAAGAAGACAACATTTTGGTTGTTTGCTAGATGTCTTGTCTTTTCTGGGTTGAAACCCTCAAACTTCTGGCCATAAGCCATATAAGGGACCTCCAATAATAGCTAATAATCCAATCTCCTACCTGATACTTGTATCCTTTCTATAACATTAACTTGAACACCCCTGGATACTCCATACCCAACAAGGAAGCCTATTCCCTTTCAGACAGGTATTCCTAAGTGTTAGAAAGGTGGAACCACAATGTCCCAGGCTTCACAATCCTATTAGGATAAAAATACTTCTGTTGGGGCGCCTGGGTGGCTCAGTGGGTTAAGCCTCTGCCTTCAGCTCAGGTCAAGATCCCAGTGTCCTGGGATCGAGCCCCCACATTGGGCTCTCTGCTCAGCAGGGAGCCTGCTTTCCTTCCTCTCTCTGCCTGCCTCTGCCTACTGGTGATCTCTGTCAAATAAATAAATAAAAAATCTTAAAAAAATAAAAAAATACTCCTGTTTGTTAGGTCCGTTATTAAACGAAACGAGACTGAGACAAAGTAAAAGTTATGCAAAGCTCTATTCTATGCCAAGCATTAGAAGTCAGACTGACCGTCCAGGGCCGTCTCTGAAGACAGAGACCACCCCAGCTTACAGGTTCAAGAATCTACTGACTGACCGGTCAAGGCCGCCTCCAAAGAGGGCGACCCCTCCCACTCTTACAGGCTACGTTTTTTTTGTTTGTTTGTTTGTTTGTTTAAAAGATTTTATTTATTGACAGACAGGGATCACAAGTAGGCAGAGAGGCAGGCAGAGAGAGAGGAAGGGAAGCAGGCTCCCCGCCGAGCAGAGAGCCCGAAGCGGGGCTTGATCCCAGGACCCTAAGATCATGACCTGAGCCGAAGGCAGAAGCTTTAACCCACTGAGCCACCCAGGCGCCCCTATAGGCTACCTTTTTTTTTTTTTTTTAAAGATTTTATTTATTTATTTGACAGAGAGAAATCACAAGTAAGCAGAGAGGCAGGCAGAGAGAGAGGAGGAAGCAGGCTCCCTGCAGAGCAGTAAACCGATGTGGGGCTCGAACCCAGGACCTGGGATCATGACCTGAGCCGAAGGCAGCGGCTTAACCCACTGAGCCACCCAGGCGCCCCTATAGGCTACCTTTTATTGGGTGAAACTGCTACCCGTATCTTGGTCTCTCAACCCACTGGGTTTGTGTGTCTCTTGCTGATTGGCTAGTTTCATCTGGTCTGGTGACGTGTTATTCAAGATTACTCCATACCAGGAACCGTTACAAACAGTACTTTTGGGGAAGGCTTAGTCAGTTAACATATTCAGTGTGAATAAAATCGTCGTCCTTCCCAAGATGGAGTCATTTAGGTTTGGGCAAGACCTTCTCACTGTTAAAAACAGTACTTCATACTGATTAGATGTTTCTGTCTGGCCTGACTCGTCCTTGTATTCTGGACTCTATTATCAGGAACTAGCCCACTACATTTTACTGGTTTCCCGGACTTGTTTCTAAGTAAGTTTCTCGGGGCGGGGGGGGGGGGGGGGGGGGGGGGGGGAGTCAGTTTAAGTTTACTGCACAAACACAAAATGGCTATTTACCCAAGATGGAGTCACTCTGGCTAAATAGGTCCTTACACTGTTCATGAGTTGAATTATTATGGCACAGACTTCCACTGGCCTGATTGCTGAGAATGGCCAACCACACATCGTGTCCTTTTCTCCTCAATTTCTCTTTCATTTGTTTCCTTTCAACTTACCTCCCCGAGTTCAGTCATTTGTCAATGTGTACCTAGACTATATGCAACCGGAATTTTGCCCCATTTCAACCCAGTTCTTTACTTTATAAAACCTATGGCGTGCTGTGCCAAATTATTCTTAAAGATCTCTTTTCCTTCCCTGCTGCAGCAAGAGTAAAATCTAGGCCCAACATTCAAGGCCCACTATTCTCTGGCCCTAAAATAACCTTCCAGCTTCATCTCCCAATCATCTCTAGCTTTTGACTCACTCTTAAGAGGAAGTCATCCTTTAGTATCCCTGTTATAGTCCAAATTGTATCCCCTCAAAATTCATATGTTGAAGTCCTAGTCCCTGAGACCTTAAAATGTGACTATATTTAGAAATAGGTCCTTTAAAGAGGTGGTTAAGTTAAAATACTTTAGGTCAGTAAGTTAAGTCCCAATATAATCTATTGTCGGTATATGAAGAAACTGGACACACAAAGGAATACCAGAGATGCACATGCACAAATAAACATCATGTGAGGACACAGTGAGAAGGCAGCCATCTACACACCAAGGATGGAGAGCTCAGAATAAGACCCACACTGCCAATTCCTTGATCTTGGATCTCAATGCTCCAGGATTATG
Source organism: Lutra lutra (assembly GCF_902655055.1). Classification (NCBI taxonomy): domain Eukaryota; kingdom Metazoa; phylum Chordata; class Mammalia; order Carnivora; family Mustelidae; genus Lutra; species Lutra lutra. The sequence continues at coordinate 102,505,072 of NC_062282.1, read as the reverse complement.
AGAAATAACTTTCCGTTGTTTAAGCCACCCAGTTTGGGGTATTCCTTTATGGCTCTTCAAGCAAGTGAATACAATTCCTAATTCTCCATACATTTGCTTATACTATCTAGAACATTCCCTCTCCTGCCCATCGATGTGTTCTTTATTCTTTGAGCCCTCTCCTCATATAGGAACTCATGTATTGCTGTCTCAGATCACTCCGATCCAAGCACTTAATATTTAAAGATTGGTACTATTAGTTTTCATAGCTTTTCTCCCCCAAGTAGCTGGGAAACTGAGCAAGATCAGGCTTAGAGTTTTATACTTTATTTCCTGTAAAATATCTCAAGCATACTAGATGCTCAAGAAATACCAACCAGTTAGGATGTTTCAGGCATAATAACAGAAAACCCTACTCCAAATGGCTTAACCAATAAAGAAAACATATTACTTTCTATAACAAGTCCAGATGTAGAAACTTCAGAGTTGGTTCATTCTTCAACTCAACATTGTAACTGTTGCTTCTGTCTTGCTTCCAGCTCCTGTCACAATGCCAATATGGCTCTACTGTCACAGGCAGGAGGACATACAGAAACAGCATCATTAGAAGAAAAGAAATATTTTCTTCCAATGCACATCTTTTCTGGACACCATCACCAACTCCTGGACATTGTGTCTCATTGGCTAGAATTGTACCATCTGACCATTTGTAAATCAGTCACTGGCCAGGGAAGTGGGGTTAATCTGACCTGCTGAGAGGAGTAAGTATATGCCCCCGAGCGGGGGAGTACTTAGCTAGCTGTACAGATTCCACACTCTGACAGTAAAAAAAAACAAAACAAACAAACAAAAAAACCCCACAGAAACAAATAAATGTGGAAGGGGAGAGGTGGGGCTGATAGCAATATTTATGGAGCACTTTATATATGATAGTCTTATGATATATGATATATATGATAGTATTAACTCATTTAAATCCTCACCATACCATATGAGGGAGGAGATCTTATCTGCATTTTATGAATGAGGGAACAGAGGTACAAGGTGAAGTAACTTGACCCAAAGTCACACAGCTACGCAGTGCTAAAGCCGGGATTCAAACCTGGTTGTCTGGCTTCAGAACTCATGCTATAAGGCATCATATAGTTCCTCTTTCTCAATCAAAAGTTTCTGCCTGGATATATATGTTAAATGATGAAAAGAGTGTTGACATCATTCTGAGTGATGATGACCCTATTGACTCCTTCCACCCACACACTCTGAGGGAGTCAGTGTTTGCTCACTTCGGTGAATGACAGGTAGTATCAGGCCAGACAGATAGAGATGGAAAATGGAAGGCAGAAGTCTTACTGGATGAGTCGTGATATGAACACATGGGTATCTGCTCTTGGGCTCTCTCTTTTTCAATCTAGGGTATTCCAGGTATAAATAATGAGTAAAGCAAATTCATCTGAGGTACTGCCCAAACTCAGTTTTCGTGGGGAACTATCCTGTTGTTTTTAAATGAATGCATGTGTCCATACAACCTGGACTTTAAGTCCCTTCAGATTCTCAGTATGTGGAGAGGTAACAGCACCCTCCATGGGTTTCTTTGGACTCCCTGTCCTATTTCCCCTCAGCTCATTTATGTTGAAGCCTATTTTACAGAAGGAAACTGGACACATATCACTCTTAAACAGGTTAAAGCCAAGAACTATAGTAAGCTTCTGCTTGAACTCGATCATAAGGTTCTCCTGTCCCTAATTCTTCTACTACCTAAATAAGAGGAATGGAATTTGAGGCCATGTCAGATCAGCTTGTCTCGATCTTAACTCAAGCCCTGAATACAGGCTGCATGGTCAACCTTAAATTCCTTGGACATATTTGTAACTTCATATTCTTTCATTTAGGCTACTTTGGCAGGGGCTTTAAAGTAGGAACAGCAGATGAAAACATTTGAAGCTGCAATGTAAATAGTGGTATTTCTAAAAGTAAAAGCAGTTAACATTTCTGTTTTTAGATTTTCACAAGACACCTTAACATTCCATGATGTCTGTCTGACAGTTTGGCAGAGGTAAGAAGCTGGGTCACGTCCTTCAAAGCCAGAGGTGCGGAAGTGGTGAGGCAGGTTACCAGCTGGTGGGGGAGCCTCACTAATCACCCAACAGCTGCAGCCACACACAGCATATTTGTTCTCTGTTCATTTTGCCTACACATTAACTGTCCTGACATGATTACACAGAGCAAAACAAAAATTATGTTTCTTTGTGTACAAATGGCTCAAAAACAAAAAATGCTAGTATGGATATGGAGAGGTTTAAGAAAGTTTTGACACATCTTTGCCAAAATATGTGTGTGTGTGTGTGTGTGTGTGTGTGTGTGTGTGTGTGTATCTCTAGGATAAATAAAAGAGTAGATAGTCATATTTGGAAGAACCCAGCTCTGTGCCACAAATTATTTTATGTGCAGTCATGTGAGCCCAGAGAGTCCCTAACTCTCTCGAATTGTGGATGTCCTTTTTCTTTAGAATCAAGTGGAATGACTTGAGCCCCACAGTCAACATAAGGGCAGAGTCCACGACCACCCCATTTTATGTCCCTCTGCTCCTGTTTCTCTACATTTTCCCAAGAAGGGACCTACTTGGGTACTCTACAGCATTTCTATGACACTCCATCAGCCTCCTGATCAGCTTGGTCCTTGGACATTGCTCTCAGCCATTAGAGCTCTCCCCACCTTACACACCCCTCTGCCTCACCCCAGTTGTCCTTCCCCCAAAGCACCACCCACCCAGCTCTCATTTGAAGCCTGGTACAGGGGAAGGAGTCCTAGCACAGCACAGCAAGCACAAAACTTATTTACTGGACATAACCTCTGCCTAGGGAGCTTCTCCTTGATGACCTTCTCATCAGAGCCTGTCTTGATTGAAGCAGTACAAGAGTGGACATGAGGGCAGGCGGTGGGCCAACATCCTGGCTCTACCACCCTCTAGTTACAGAACCTTGTGACCCTCTCTAGGGTTACAGAACCTTGTTACCTCTCCATCTCTGTAAATGGGGCTAGCAATGTGCCTCCCTCCCCAGATGTTTGTGAGGATTAAATGAGGTAGGCTCTGTAAAGCAGGCATCAGCCACGGTGGCTGGCAAAGGGTGATTGCTCAGTAAATGATAGCTGTTGTTGTTATAAGGGGTAACTTGCCCAGGCTCCCCTTCCTGGGGAATCTTTGAAAACAAGTCTGGGGATCAGTAATTTCTTAAGCTCTCCACATGACTTTAATATGCAGCCACACTGAGAACCACTGCTCTAGACTCTGTCCACGTTGCCCCCTTCCCTCTCCTGGGCCACCTGTCATCTTTCTTTCTCTAAGGCATTTAAGAGAAACTCAGTATTCTCCTATGCATTCTACTATTTTGTTAAAAGCACAGCATTTTTGCTCTCTATAACTCACCCTAATCACCTAGGCTATGCCCAGGGGGCCTTGGATTTCTCACCTTCCATATACTATAATTGTTTTCTGCTCTGGCCATGAAGTACATGAGATTTTATTCAGTTGTCGCTTTAGATAACATTTTTCTTTACAATAGCAAGAAGTTACTATAGTTGTCCCCAAATGGAGTTATTGTGTAAGTTTCTGCACGTTTCTTCTAGACTAGGAGATCAAGGATTCCAGCTGCATGACCTAAGAAGCTGGAAGCAACAGGGGCACAACCTAGTAATATACTTGGAGTACTTACAAAATATTTCTACAAAATATTTTCAGCCTTGGGAATGCTTTAGAATCACCCAGTGAATGTTAAAACCTGGCCCAAATCCAGGACCCACCCGCAAAGATTCCAATTTCATGGATCTGGAGTAGTGTCTGTGCTGTCAGGATTTTTTTTAATCTCTCCCAGATGATTCCAGTGAGCAGCCACTGATCTTTGGAAACTAATCTCGTCACTTCACTTTTTTCTCCCAACCACCACCAATCATTGCATTAATCCCATGTTTTCCCAACTACCCCTTTAAAAGAATTAGTTGGGATGCTTCTTAAGAATACAGATTCCTGGGCCCCACTTGAAGCTTCCTGAATCAAAATGTCCATATAAGTCTTATCAGGCAAATGTGAGAAACACTGTATTAATTCAAGTTGTCTTGGGCCATTGTCCATTGATTAATATGTACTTAATTTATTTTAAAAAATTTAATGAGCACCTAACATATGCCCAACATTGTTTTAGTTGTTATATAGCAAAAAAACAAGACAATTCCTTCTCCTTACGGATACTATGTCTAGGAGCAGAGTAAACAAGGCAACAACCTAATTTCTGATAGTGACCAATGTCATAAAGGCCCTGGAGAAAGATAAAGGGCTAGAAGGTGGTATGAAGTTACTGTAGGGCATTATTTTAAAAGGGGTGGCAAATGAAGGCCTGGTTTTGAGAAGTTGCATCGGAACAGTCAACTGAGTGATAAGAAATTGCTTAAGAATTCTATTGCAGCCCCACTTATACTATATTTAATCTTCTGAATTAGATGGGCTTTTCTTCAAGGTCAGGGACTGTCTTCTATATTTTTGTATTCTCCTATACCAACCAGTATAGCACTTTGCACAAGCAAGAACTCAGTGAATCACACTAGACTCAAAAGCAGTTCATCCCTGAATATACCTTTGAGGACAACCCACAGAGGATACAGTAAGTTCCCTGCTTACTGAGTAAAGGATAATCCAGGAAAACACATTCAATCATCAGATACTCAGCCCAAGGCTAGACTCTCTGCTTGCTTCCAGCTGTAGCCACAGTTACAGATTCTTACTAGAAAGTCCTTAAACCTGCCAAGATCTGGTCCTCTGTGCATGACTCCGCACTGATGAGATCAGACACTAAGTTGTGATTATCAGTTTTTGCCAACTTATTTTGTGATATAATTTATGGTCTTTTTTTTTTTTTTAAGATTTTATTTATTTATTTGACAGACAGAGATCCTAAGTAGGCAGAGAGGCAGGCAGAGGCAGAGGGAGAAGCAGGCTCCCTGCCGAGCAAGGAGCCCGATATGCGACTCGATCCCAGGACGCTGGAATCATGACCTGAGCCGAAGGCAGCTGCTCAACCAACTGAGCCACCCAGGCGTCCCTAATTTATGGTCTTTTGTATTCAACTTCTCACCCATGTCTCTGTGTGCCTTCAAGTTCCATTCAACCCCTATTTTTGTAAGATGATCAGCTGAGTTTTCAGAAGGCCACAGTATCCTATTATGTCTCTGAAGGCCAAAAGAGATTCTTTAATACAGTCAAAAATCCCCAGAAGTTTTAGGGAAACCAATTCGGATGTCTGGGGGAGGTTTATCACAATTCCAGTTTGGAATTCACATGGCGTTGAGGAAGGCTTTTCATTTCTTACAGGATTACCATGTTCTTCAAATGCTTTCCTTGGGCCAAGAACAACACAACCAGTCCTGGAAGGCTCTCACCCAGGGTGAAAGCTCACTTGGGGCAAGGAAATTCCTGAACAAGGACTATTGAGGCCAGTGTGTTTCATACCAATTCTACAACTGATTTGCTGTTTGACTTGGGCAAGTTACTTGCCCCTCCATTGAGCTCCAGAATCCTTAGTTGTAAGATATGCTGTCCTTTTCTCTATGGACACTCAGGATTGTCACAAAGACAAATGAAATTAATGAAAGGAAAGAGCACTATAAAGCATGTTCATTGCTATGGCATTACCACATACTATTATTATAGCCAAAGTAGTACACTTATACAGTAAGTGTCCACAACTGTTCAGTCGCTCATGTCTGCAATGAAATTTCGGAAGTAAGATTCTGCCCGGCACACATACTGCCCTTAGGGCTGTGCTTTTGATAAACCTTCCTGATTCATCTTTGCCTTCCTTCAAGGACATGCTTAGATTACCCTCTGCTTGGAGTAAAGCCCTTTAGTGGTGTCCTCAGTGACTGTGCCCCCTTGGCTGAATTCTTGGGCACAGCTGTCATTTGGCCCATGGGATTGTCATTTGGCCCCAGTCAGTTGGCTCTTTACATCTCCTGTCATGCTGCTAAATTACATTCTGGGTATAGAGACTATATCTGTAGGTACAGTGTCTTACTCTGAAGAGAGGGCCTGTGATTTATACCTCTTTGCATCCTTAGCTCAAGCATTTTCATTAACAACGATTTTTAGGAATGCTACTGGGTTGAATCGTGTCTCCCCAAAATTCATGTCCACCCAGAAGCTGTGAACATGACCTTATTTGGAAATAGAGTCTTTGCAGATATAAAGGAGTTAGGATGAGGTTATACTGGATTAGGGTAGCCCTACATCCAACGTCTGGTATCCTTAAAGAAGAGAGAAATTTGGACACAGAGGAGACCCAGACAAAGAATGCAGTGATGGAAGCAGAGGCTGGAGTGATGCTTCTGCAGGCCAAGGAATGCCAGGGAGGGCCAGCAACCCCCGAATCGAGGAAGAGGCAGAGAAGGATTCTTCCCTTGAGCTTTTAGAGGGAGTGTGGCCCTGCCAACCCCTTAATTTCAGGCTTCTAGCTCCAGAATTGTGAAAGACCACATTTCTGCTGTTTTAAGTCACCCAGTTTGTGGTCATTTGTTACGCAGCCCTGGGAGACAAATCCAGGAATGCTGAGCATGCTGTCAAGGGTAGGAGAGGCCTTCAGGCCAGAGTACAAAAGACCATATCCAGCCTTGGATAGTCGGCTTTTGGAAGACCTGGGGCACTGCTTTAAGGGAAGGGAGTCATTGAAGGCAGTGAAAGCAGAAAACAGGGAAAGAGCTGGTATGGTCGGAGTACAGAACAATCCAAAACAATGTTTACACATTTGATGTTAGAGGCATTTTCAAGGTCCCCTCATAGAAACAGTTTGCTTTTTTTTTTTTTTAAGATTTTATTTATTTGACACAGAGAGAGAGATCACAAGTAGGCAGAGAGGCAGGCAAAGGGTGGGGGGCAGAAGCAGGCTCCCTGCTGAGCAGAGAGCCCAATGTGGGGCTTGATCCCAGGATCCTGAGACCAAGACCTGAGCCGAAGTCAGAGGCTTAACCCTCTGAGCCACCCAGGTGCTCCGAAACAGTTTGCTTTATGACAATAAGATGGATCTGGGATTTGGAGACAGGGGAGCAAGTGAATGAGGAGATAATGGCTTATATGATATATTCAAAATAATAGGATCAACCCTATGTGAGTGTGGAATTATGTGAATGTGGATTTCACAGCACCACTTGCTTGAGATCATTGGAAGCTCCCATTTGTGGTGTGAGCTGGTGTGAGCTAGTGTGAGCTGGGGCTGATGTGTGCTGGAGGACCACTTGAATTCCAGGATGGAGGGCTTGGTTCCCTCCATTGTTCACAACCTGGATACTTGGGATAGACCCCCTGGGTCTGAGTTCTGGCTATTCCACTTACTGTCGTAACTTACTGTTACTACACTTCACTTGCTTCCTTTCTCATGTGTAAAATCAGAATACAAACAGCACCTCCCTCCTAACTCTGTGAGGGTTGAAGGAGTCTACATAAGTTGCTTAGAATGGCACCCAAGATGAATGATAGAAGCCTCACTTGCTTTTCTCGTCATCATCGTCGTCCTGTGCAGATGAGGGAGACCAGAAGGGTGAGTTAATTGACCTTAAAGACTCTTGCAGGAAATGGAGGTCCCACTGGGGAAAAGGAGGTAAGTGCAAAGCAGGCGTTTACTTGAAAATGTCTGCCTGAAAATACTCCCTCCCCTGGCACAGAGAATTTTTTAAAAGGCAGAGTAGTCTCCAAGTTTCTACTACTGTGGACAGACTCAGGATACTGGGAGTAAAGGATATGGCATCCTATGCAGTGCTCCCATTTTGGGATTCATGGGGTGTCTGGACCTGGTCCTATCTGACTCTCCACCAACCAGCCAGGCATATAGCATGCCCTTAGTCAACATAGACGGACAAAGGAAGGAAGGAACAAACTTGCGGTGATTGACTTACCTTGTGCCCCTCCTGTTCTATGAGGCAGGGCCTAGGATCCTCTGGCCCGGAAACAAACAGGAGTGCTGCAGGAGACTTCCGGAAGCATGGCAATTGCCAGCACAGTTCGTAAAGTATCTGAAACAGGAAAACCGAAGAGACTCCATTTTTAGAAGGGTTCCATCTCTGCTGTTTTCCTGCTAGGTCCCATTTATCCATGTTATATTTTTTGCATCTGAATAAACCAGAGAAGTATGTTCCCACTCCACAGGGGAAACAAGAAAGTTAATCATTCTGAGTTTTGCACTGGGCCCTCAAACACCTGATAACATCTACCCAGATCCCAAACGCTTTAGCTTTGAACAAACCTGGGAAGATGCTGGCATCAACGCCCTGTACCTTCCATGACTTATAAAATTAACACCTATTAATAACCTGTCACTCACCTTCCACTGGACCATATCCTGGATTACTGAAGGAACAGGTACCCTGCACCCCTTTCCAATAGAAATCCCTAAACCCAAGCAACCACTAGATTTATTCCCCTTTTGGAGTCTCCCAGACACACTCTCTCTGCTCTTCTCTGTACTCAGCTATTCAATAAACTCTGTTTTCGCTTCCTCCTGGCAAGCATTTGATCTCCATCTTGCCTGTAGACTTGGCTGATCTGTAGGACCCCCACTCTGAGTCCTCAGACTAGTCTGCCTGCATCACGCCCACAACACAAAATTGATGTATTTCAATACTGCCCAATTGGTTAAGCGCGTCTGTGCTTGCTTTCAATTATTCAGTGAGCAGAGTTGGCACTGGATCCTGCGCCCTCCAGGCTGCCGCCCTCACCCCCCACTTTAGGGTAAAGAAGAGGCCGTAGAGTGTCTATTTGGCATGTAGGCACTGATTGAAAAACAACTTTGTACCCTATTTATTGGTCATGAAGCTCCACCTTCCCACGCTGTTCCTAGATATTTCTCCAAGCTGCGTGGGACACTGTCCCCGGCTCACCAATGAGAGCCAGGAGATTCCTGCAGGGCCAGAGCCCCACAGAGCACAGCCTTGGGGAAAAGCAAGGAGTCGCAGATGTAAGTTAGCTTTGTCACCGCCCTCTGAGCGACTTCGGGCAAGTCTCTTGGCCCTCCCGACCTGGGATCTTGTGTGTTTCCTGCGGGGAGGAAACCGAACCTGGATGACGCTCAGAGCAGCGATGGAGAGCAGCGCGGCTCAGCCGGACTGCAGCGCATCGCGCGCGCCTCGGAACTTTGTCCCAAGCGTGGAGCGGGGACCCGGGAGTGCAGGGGCGGGGAGCTCCCGTGGTAGGAGCGCAGCGACGGCGCTCCTCCTTTCTCCACGTCACGGGGGCCGCTCGGCGCTCTCCCACCCCCGGCCGAGGGAGAGCAACTCCTAGCAGGGCGCGCCGCCGAGTTGGCGAAAGGGGAGGAGGCGGGAGAGAGCCGCCGCCGCCGCAGAGAGGCCGGGATCCCGGAGCGTAGCTCGCGGACCCCGCCGGGGTGGCCTCTGCAGCCGCGGGGATCCCGCGTTCGGGGCTCCCCTGCTCCCTTTCGTAAGTCGACTTGGCCACGGAGGCCAGTGAGGAACGCCCGGGGCCGGGGTGCAGAGCTGTCCCGCGGTGGCGGGTGCGGGGCTCGGATCCCAGCCGCGGGGTGGCCGGGACACCGGGATCCTTACCCCCTCGAGACTTTCACTTTCCCGCTGGGGAAAACTTGGGCGCCGCGTTGCTCTCGGGGGTGAGAGCTGGGGCGTCAGCCCCGGGGTGCCGCATTGGGATCCCGAGCTGAGCGCCAGCCTGGCTGCGCGCCTGCCAGTGCCGGCGCGCATATGGAGCCCGGAGCTACTGTGGGCGACCCCGCCGCGCGCCAAGCGGACGCCGCAACTTCGGGAACCCGCGCGGCGACCGGGAGTCGCGCGGCGTGTGCGCACCAGGGTTTCCCCAGACTCTCCCGGAGCGGTGAGGACGCGGCTCCGGCATGCGCCCTTTCCCGAGGCGGGGGTCGCGCAATCTAGGTCCTCCCGGCTGGGGCGCCAGGAAGAGCCGCTCAGGTGAGGGGCGCCGAGAGGCAGGGTCACGACGCCCGCTTTTCCCGACTAGCCCGCCAGCTTCTCCCCAGCCTCGGGCCGAGCGACGCTGCGGGAGACCCGGGCCGTGGGCGTCCTCCCCCGGGGTAGGCGGGAGGTGAGTGGGCGGGAGCGGACGCGGCGCTCGGGAGTGGGCTGCTCCAGTGGCTTCTCCGTTAGGACTAGGTGCTTGGCGGCGGGTCTTACCAGTTTGGGGTTCCGAAGCTGCGGGGCGGACCTCCCGGCGGTGCCCTCCCAGGGACCGGCTTCTGCGCTTTTTTAAGGTCAAGTTTTCCTGCCGCAGAGCTGCCCGGGACGTCCCCCGCCGGCGAGGTGGCAGCGCCTCTCCGGCAGGCTGGGAGCCTCCGGGGATCCGAGCCAAGAGGTCTGGACACTCAAGTCACCATCTTAGGCGAACAGGGCGAGTGAGCGGGTATTGCTCTTTAAGTTTTAGAATTGGATTTTCTGTCTTTGGGAGGTTTTTCGGGTCGTTGTAGCCTGGGAAACTTGGGCTTTTACCCCCTTACTGGGCATGCGAAGAGGTGGTGTTAGCCCTTAGGCCCTTATTCTTTCCTCTTCTCATCCGTAAAACTGAAGAGCAACAAACTAGAATACTAAGGGAATCAGGAATAATATTAATATAATAATATTAATATGTAATAATAATATAAAGTTACTTAATATCCATGCAGTTTGGTAGGCATAGAAGTCACCCTTTTTGATCTTACATGCGTAAAACGTGCCCTTATTATTAAACTACTTATCAGCCTAAGGCATTCTAGAACCCAGTGTCCCTTTTGACAGCTTTTTTTGACGGTGTCTTGAGGAAGTAAAATCTTAAAAAAAAATAAGTTAATTATTGCAAAGAACATTTCCTGTGTTGCACTTTCTAAGGATCTGGTACTGTCTGAGAAAAGACTAATTAAGATGCTGTTGGACTATCTTTTTTTATTAGCGTATAAACAATAGCCAAAGAATTGGTTGTATGGTAGTAAATTTGAAAAACTGTTAGGGGAATTGGCGGGGGTTCCCCTCCTGTTTAGTACTTGTACTCATTCCAAAGTTTACAGTAATTTGCTAAGTGCCAGAATAATCACGACAGAGTTAGGTAGGGGTGAATGGCATAATTGGAGAATAGGTCAAAGTTGGCACTTGATGACATCATGCTAAGAAAGTACTCTCAAGACAGGCAAGCAGTAAATAGTTATCAATCTGCCTTTGAACGAACTCAGATCATGGCTAGGGGGAGGTGAGCAAGTAGAGAATATGCATGACTGTGCCCAGCTTCCTCTCTCCCCCATCTCTCTCTTGAATCACTGACTCCTGGAGCTGGTTTGGGGAGTTTGAGTTGGTGACCTGGGGCTTATCTTGGCACCACTATCAGAAGTGTAACTGTGTCTGCTTCAAAGAGTTTCCTTCTTCCTTTGGGAAGCAGGAAGAAAACAGCAAGATAGTGAGATTATGTAATGCAGGGTTGAAAAGTCAATTCATCCTTCCAGATTTATCAGTCCAGGTTTTTTGAGCATTTACCGTGGGTCAGGCTGGTGCTGGGTAGCGCAGATGCGCTGAGTCTGGGATAGAGACAGGAGGCCTTCTTGGGGAGATTTAAGGTCAGAAGGCCTGAGTGGCTTACACTTAGGGCAGGGAGGAGAAAGAAGAAGCGAGCATTCTCTCCCCAGGGAATGGTGTGCCCTAAGACAGAGGAGAGCTAGCAGAGAGTTCATGGAATGGAGAAGTCCATTGGAAGAGATGATGCCATGCCTTGGGGCCGATAATGTGGAATACATCCTCTGGACAGTTTCACCGCTGAGGGTATCCTGGTGAGATTTCCATTCAGAATACCTAGGTTGCTGTGTGAGAGTGGATCTGAGGTGCCCGAAAGGTAAACAGGGCTGTTCCAAGGGTGTGAGAGGCCTGGTAGGCTAGGCTGAGCCAGGGGCAGTAGGGTTACGCAAGTGCTCAGACTCAAGGCAGACCCTGGGGTGACTTGGTGACTACTTTTGTGTAGGACAGGGCAGGGCAAGTCCCTCCAGGTTTGAGCAGGTGTTGCTGCCATTTACAAAAGAGGGAACATTAGAGGAGGGGTAGAGTTTGGAGGAAAGATAGATTTGGTTGATTGTGTCTGTGTTGGGGCACTATTTAAAGCCTGGGGTGGATGGGACAGGGGTGCAGGCCTGAACAGAGCCCCTGCCTTCATGGGGAAGGGTGAGAGCCAGGCCGCGCGTCTCTACCAAAGCCCACGGGGAGTGAGCACCCTGCGTGGGGTGGGGCGTGTTGTGGGCCGAGCACTGGCAGTGGCCTCCACGCTTAGCTTCTTGGAAGCCACTCCTCAAGGGAGAGGCAGGACATTGGAATGGCCTCACACATAATTTATATGTGAATGGGATGGAGCCAGTGGGCAGGAAAGGCTGTCTGGAGTCCATTTCCGGAAAAACAGTCTGTTTGGGATTGTGATATCAAAGTCCTGTAACTATCACACCGTCTTACAGAAACAACATTTTGAAGCACACATGAGCGTGAAATTTAAATTTTTACTTCGTAGGCTAGGCAAACTTCGTGTTTAGGAAAACACGGATGGGCATTGTGTCACAAAGCTGCAGCATCAGGGCAGAGGGGCCCCTGGAGCCAAACTTGGCTGTCCCACTGCCTCCCTCAAGTGTGGCCTTGGCTGAGCTTCCTGGGCCCAGAAGTAGCGCCACACCTGCGCGGTGCCGTTATTGTACCCTGTCCGGGGCTATTGTGAGGGGAGTGTGTATGCGTCATGCACGCAAAGTGTGGACACGCTGTGTGCATGTGTGCACTGTGCCAGCTCCTGGTGGGTGCTCTGTAAGCCTTAGTGCTGGTATTTTTATTGTGATCATGCCCCTTCCATCATTGCCAGCTGTAGGATCTGAGAACCAGAGAACTTCGAGAACTTGTACAAGGCTGTAGAACCAAACAGTGGCGAAGTTAAGGCTTGGATCCCATTTGCCTGGCTTACAGGCAGAGGCATGTCCTCTGTGTAGCACGCTAACAAGTGTCAGGTCCTGGGGGCCGGGGAAAATAAATGGTAATAGAAGGACCTGGTCGCTGCTCACCAGACTATAGAGAAGCAAAGCAGATAATATCAATGTCCTAGCTTACAGACTTTTCCCAAACAATTTAGAGGTGTATGTTTTGTATTTATTTGCATTGTTTTGCATGTCATTTTATCTGCATCCCATATGCTGGTAATTTTCCTACTGGGATCTAAAGGCTAAAGCTTCAAGTATATAAGATCAAATAAAATTAATCAGGAATTGAATGCAGCTGGGTTGAAACCTAATGGGCCCCTGGGCATGGTGGGCTCAGTGTGGGCTCTTGGGGGAAAGGACAGGATCAATATTTACTATTTTAGGGGCACCTGGGTGGCTCAGTGGGTTAAGCCTCTGCCTTCGGCTCAGGTCATGATCTCGGGGTCCTGGGATTGAGCCCCACATTGGGCTCTCTGCTAGGCAGGGAGCCTGCTTCCCCCTCTCTCTCTGCCTGCCTTTCTGCCTGTGATCTCTCTCTCTCTCTGTCAAATAAATAAATAAAATCTTTTTTAAAAATTTACTATTTTAGAAGATGTGGGAAGCCAGATACCATTTGATAAAAACAGGTCACATTTAATATGTAATGAAGCTTGACCTGCTGAGTATAATACACAGGACAGGAGGCATGGAAGAAGACCAGAGGGAGACTGCCTGCTGTATAAAATGTTAGAATATAAAGCAGAAACAGAAGCAAAATTTTGCTTTATGAAGCTGAACTAATAAGAAACACTAAGGGTCGGAAGTAAAGGTGGAACTTGTGTTCAGCAACATAAAATCTTAAAAAGAGCATAATTTTCAAAATAAATATGTGGGCTTTTAAAACCAGTAAATTCTTCCTAATTTGGACTTATCGGGGAATGGTATCTTAGTAAAATCTCAGAAATACACATTTTTTTTTTTCTGAATTACAATTTTTTTTTAGAACACTTGTTCTCAGAGTGTGGTCCCTGGACTGGCCATACCGGCATCCCCTGCGAACTTAGAAATGGAAATTCCAAGACCACTCACATCTTTTGAATTGGAACTTCTGGGGATGGGGCCCCGCAGCTTTGTTTTAATATTTGGAGCCAGCTTTCATTCCTCTGGAATGTTTACTTCTTCAGTCTTGACCTTCCATTTCCCTCCTGTGGTCACTCTTCTGCTTCACTTCTGTCAGTCGGTACCCTTGTAGAGGGTTGTACCCAGACACCAACCCATCCCTTCCTCTGTCCCAAGGTCTAGCCCAGTGGAAGATGCTTTCTTTTTTTCAAGATTTTTATTTACTTACTTACTTTGACAGAGAGAGAGAGTACAAGCGGGGGGTAGTAGCAGGCAGAGGGAGAGGGAGATGCAGGCTCCCCCCTGAGCCGGGAGCCCAATGCAGGGCTGGATCCCAGGACCCCCGGGATCATGACCTGAGCTGAAGGCAGACGCTTAACTGACTGAGCCACCCAGGTGTCCGGAAGATGCTTTCTAAGAGCGCTCTGGGCCTCATGTTCTGCAGCTCTGTGGTTCTCATACTGTCCAGGACCACACTGATTTGGGTTTTGCTTTGCATTTTTTGCCTTTAAAAAAAAAAATCTTTTGGCAGTCTCCTATCCAACAAACTGTGACTCCTCCCAGGCTTACATTCTGCCAAACCCTGAACTGTTCCCTGCAAATACTCCTGTTAGACTCCATTTCTCCATCTGGTACAAGTGCAGTTAATTTCTTGGCCCTACATGTTAGTCTTTGTATTAATCAGCATTAAATTGCATCGTACTTGATTCAAGTTGTCTAAATCTGTTTGGATCCTCTTTCTGCCCTCTTTCCTATAAACCTTTGTGTCCTCTGCTGATTTGGCTGCTGCTGTCCTGGCCAGAGGAATTAATAACGATGTGAGTATCTTTGTTAGAGGCCTTCCTCACAGTTAATGAGGCTTAAAAAGTTGGCATCTTTTGCAGTCCTTGTGCGGCTGACATCCGAAGAATTGTCATCGGCCCCATCATTGTTTGCATTTACAGCTGCTCTGAAACATTCTTCATGTGGTTGCTCCGTGAGGACCATATTCTCAGACTCCAGCCTCGGTGTCACCACCCACAAGCACCCACCACCCCCAGCCCAGTATCCCGTATAGTCACCTGCCGACACACAGTCAGGAACTACATGTCCGTGATGAGGATTGCCCTCTCCCTGCTTTGTTTACACTGTCAGCTTAGGGGTTTTTCATGTAGGTAACACAGGTAAGTTTTGGCTTATGTATTGGCAGATTAAGAGGAATTCAGAAATTTCAAAGTAGTCAGAAGTGATACTTGTGCCTTGTCATTTCTCTGTGCTGCACGCCACCCCTCACTGCCACTGCTGAGCTCTAGACTGCCTGACTTCTGTGCTAAAGCTCACTTTTATTTTTTTTTATTTTATTTTTTTAAAGATTTTTTTTTATAGATTTTATTTATTTATTTGACAGAGAGAGATCACAAGTAGACAAAGAGGCAGGCAGAGAGGGAGAGAGGGAAGCAGGCTCCCTGCCGAGCAAAGAGCCCGATGCGGGACTCGATCCCAGGACCCCGAGATCATGACCCGAGCCGAAGGCAGTGGCTTAACCCACTGAGCCACCCAGGCACCCATATTTTTTTTATTTTATTTATTTATTTATTTATTTTTTAAAGATTTTATTTATTTATTTGACAGAGAGAGATCACAAGTAGACGGAGAGGCAGGCAGAGAGAGAAAGAGAGGGAAGCAGGCTCCCCGCTGAGCAGAGAGCCCGATGCGGGACTCGATCCCAGGACCCTGAGATCATGACCTGAGCCGAAGGCAGCAGCTTAACCCACTGAGCCACCCAGGTGCCCATTTTTTTTTTAATTTTATTTATTTATTTGACAGACAGAGATCACAAGTAGGCAGAGAGGCAGGCAGAGAGAGAGAGGGGGAAGCAGGCTCCCTGCTGAGCAGAGAGCCCGATGTGGGGCTCGATCCTAGGACCTCGGGACCATGACCCAAGCCGAAGGCAAGGGGCCTTAACCCACTGAGCCACCCAGGCGCCTCTAAAGCTCACTTTTAGACAAGAGATTCAGGTTATTTAAAATTTCCTTAATGTTGAATTTTGTTCATGTATGATTCTTTTTTTTTTTTTTTAAGATTTTATTTATTTATTTGAGAGAGAGACATGAGAGAGAGCATGAGCTAGGAGAAGGTCAGAGGGAGAAGCAGACTCCCCATGGAGCTGGGAGCCTGATGTGGGACTCGATCCCGGGATTCCGGGATCATGACCTGAGCCGAAGGCAGTCGTCCAACCAACTGAGCCACCCAGGCGTCCCTTGTTCACATATGATTCTTAAGGGAGATTCTTAAGTTAATTAAAATTGGATAATATAATTGCACCCAAAAAGTGTAAGAATGCAAAAATAAAACAACCTAATGGCAAGAATGCTTTTAGCCATGGTTGCTCAAGCACGGAAAAAGTGCCTGGAATCTTAGTCATGATCCTTATCCAGTCCTGTTGGAGCCCTCTCCCACATCCCTCCCCGCTGCACTGAAACACTAGCCTTAAACCAAACTGCAAAAGTCTCAATAAAATCTAAGCCCCCTTTTCCTCCTCCAAGATGCTGCCAAACGTCTTTTGATGGGACGTTCTCCCTTATTGGGGCAACTAAAAAAAAAAAAAAAAAAAAGTGCCTGGTGGTAAGGGAGCTCTTTGTTACCTCAAGTGAATCTCCAGGAATACTGTGTAGTTCTCGCTCTTTGGTTGCTTTTCTCCCCACCCCCCACCCCTGCCACCGACCCTTTGGAGGAGAGCTTGCTGTCTATGTTCAGACTTAGACAGTCAGTCTGTCTGCTCTTGGATACAGGTTGGACCTATTTCTAAAGGTTCTGCAAACCTTGCTATTTCTCCCGGCCGTTTTTCAAATCCAGACAGCCCATGACAGATAGCCGCTCATTCAGACCGCAGCAGAGGGTGGCCATTTGTGCCCACGACCAGGAAGAACTAGGCTTACCATAGCTCCTGGGCTTGCCAAGCTTCCTTTTCTCTTCCTTCTGCTCCTTTGCGTCACTGTGGCATGTTTGGAATATTTACATAGTGTGTCCTTTCTTCACCACCACCAACCGCTGCACATTCCACCTGAGTGCAGCAAGGAGGGGCTTGCTCTGGCCAGCCATGGTCTTCCGCCCTGTTCTTCCTTACTTTAGCCTTCCCAGCAAGCACCCTGCCCTACCCACAGGCGGCCATAGCTCAATGTAGTTGCAGATGGGTCAGGAGACAGAAGTGAAGTTACAAGGCTGACACCAGTTAAGCTGCCAACGACTAGATGGACTAGATTGACTAGATCGGCAGGGGCGGGGGGGGGGGGGGGGGGGGGGGGGAGGGGAGGAATTCTATGGAAATTATGGAGATTACCGAGCTGAAGGAAGAGGAACCATGTGGAACCAGGGAAGAGATCCTTAAAAGGAGGAACGTATAATCACCACTGTGCCAAGAAAATCCCTTAGTACAAGAACCATTTCTCCATGCTAGCTGCTGACTTACCTTTCTGAAATATTTGTATCCAGTAAAATTGTATAAAAAATTGGGATTTCTGGGACACCTGGGTGGCTCAGTTGGTTAAGCAACTGCCTTCGGCTCAGGTCATGATCCTGGAGTCCTGGGATCGAGTCCCACATCGGGTTCTCTGCTCAGCAGGGAGTCTGCTTCTCCCTCTCCTACTCCCCTTCTCATGCTCTCTCTGTCTCTCTCATTCTCTCTGTCTCAAATAAATAAAATCTTAAAAAAAAAAATTGGGATTTCTTGGGTTGTATTGTCAGGTCACCTAGGACCTCACTATTTACTTCTCTCTGGATTCCTCCAGGCAGGACAGTTTCTGGGCATATCTCTCCATATGCTAACACAGCCCCTCCCTGGCATGTGGTGCGCATACAGTAAACATTGGCTGGGTGGATGGGCAAACAGCTGAAGGGGGATAGAAGTAGGATATAAGGATGAAGGTATATATAAAACATGTGCAAAATAAGTAAAAACGGGGACATGAATAGGTATTTGTATTCCCTTGTCTATAGCAACGTTATTCGTAATAGTCAAAAGACTGGGGGGCACCTGGGTGGCTCAGTGGGCTAAAGCCTCTGCCTTGGGCTCAGGTTATGATCCCAGGGTCCTGGGATCGAGCCCCGCATCAGGCTCTCTGCTCAGTGGGGAACCTGCTTCTCCCTCTCTCTTTCTCCTGTCTCTCTGCCCTACTTGTGATCTCTGTCTGTCAAATAAATAAAATCTTAAAAAAAAAAAAATGACTAAAGCCACTCAGGTGTCCATGGACAAACGCATGATCAAAGTGCAGTGTGTTCATACAATTGAGTATTATTCAGCCTTGAAAGGAAGAAACTTTTGACACACGCTGCAGCATAGATGAGCTTCGAAGACATTATGTTAAGTACAATAAGGACAGATACTATGATTCCTCCAATACAAGGGTCCTAGAGGAATCAAGTACATAAAAAGAAAGCAGAGGGACGTTTCCCTGGAGCTGCCAAAGGGGGAAACAAGGAATTAGTGTTTGACGGGTACTGAGTTTCAGCTGGGGAAAATGAAAAAGTTCTGTGGGTGGATGTGGTGATGATTTTACAGCAGCGTGAATATATCTAATGGTACAGAACTTAAAAATGGTTGAAATTTTAACTGTGGATCCATCCATGTCCATCTACCTCTCCATCCATCCGTCCACCCATCTGCTTGTCCGTCCGTCCATCCACCCATCCATCCTTCCATCTGATCGTCTCCAACATTTATGGAATGGCTTTTCTAGGACAAACTAAGAAGTAGAGATTTTTTTTTTTTTTTTAGTACTAATAATCAAAATGGTGAATTTTATGTTAAGTATATTTAACCACAATTAAATAATAGAAGAAAGAATCTTTTTATGATCATCAACTAGCTCACAAATATGGAACAACAAAAGAGAAGATATTTTTTATAGCAAAGTAGTGAACCACGGAAGACTTGGAACCTATAATTGCAAAAGGAAGACAGCAGTGGCACCAGAATTACAGAGAGGTTTAAGATCATGCTACTAAAAATGAGTTGCCTGAATCCCGTTGGAGGCAGGGACTTCTGAAGGCTTTGAATCCTGCACAGTCCTGTTTACCCCTATAATTCCCACTTAAAAAGGGGGGGGGACCTTTTTGAAAAATTTCAAGCCTACAGAAAAGTTGTAAGAATATTACAGTGGTCACAGGCTGATTTCCCCTTGTGGAAACCTTTGGTATGGCTTCTGAGCCATCCGGCCCCGCGGAGACCCCTGGCCATTGCCTCTCAGAGGTGGTCTCTGGGTGCAGGAGTGCTGGTGGCAGGTTGGGGGTGAAGCCCAGTCCTTGCTTGCAGAACAGCCCCGGCCTCTGATCTTCGGTGCTCCTCCTACAGCCGTCGCACGTGTAAATGTTTCTGACCCCTTACTGCTGTGCCGTGTATATGCCTGTCTGCTTTTCCTGTCGGAATGCTCAGTGCGTGTGGTCAGTTAGTCATCCCAGCATCCGTGTGAGTTAGCACCCTGGCCCACCTTCTCAGGGAAGGAGGCAGAAGACTCATTAGGCTGGCGACAGCTTCTCGGTGAAGTCAGGACTTAAATTCAGAACCACTGGCTTTAACTGCTTTTTCCAAACCAGTTACGTTGTTCACAGAGGTGGGAAGCAGGAGGGTGAGATGCAGGGGCTCAGGAGAGGCAGGGAAGAGAGGAATGAGGTCAGGCAGGTGAGGGAGGGAAAAGGGGGCTCAGCATGACGCAACATGGTCACCCTACGTGGTACTGATACCTTCCTTAATAGATAACAAGCTTGTTAATGCATAAGCTTACCAGAAGGCAGCCTGCCTGCAAGGTAACTTTCAGCGATCATGGGGCCCGCCCCCCTGCTTGTGGCTGGAACCCTGCAAAGCAGAGGTTTGCTAAGAGCTGAGTGGTGCCTACCTGATGTGGGGCGAGCATGTGGGTGCCAGTATCAGAGTTCATTTGGTAAATCAGGGAGTCTGTTCTGCTCAAATGTTTACCCGAAGTCCACATCTGCATTTGAACACAGTTGAAAAGGTCACATCACCTGAGACCTAGCATTTCACACTTGACCATCTACAGGATTGTACTGTTGTACAGTAGTTGTACCTAGTTGTTGTAACCTAGTTAAATGTTAAGCTTCATCTTGCTTGTGTGTTTGTGTCTGTATGTCGAGCGTTGCCATTTTCATATGGTCATCATTCAAAGTGCATCTTTGCAAAGTTCCTTCAACATACAAGGGCTTATTTTTCTCATGTAACAAGAAGGCAGAGTGGGTGTTTCCTGCTGCTGGTTCAGTGGTTTGAGGATTTCGGGGCTGAGGGCTCTGAGACTCCTTGGCCTTTTCTTCATGGCTCCAACATGGCTACTGTAACTCTAGCCATCACGTCAGAGTTCCATGCAGAAAAGTGAGCAAAGGGGAAAAAGCACAAAATGGCATACCTCCCCCTGAATCAGGCTCCTGTAAAGAATGTTCCAGATACCATACAGTATCCTGCATTGACCATTCCTCTACATTGGAGGCTGAAGGGAAAGGCTATGTGGAGGGTACATCTCTGCCAGCAACAATGTTGGGGTCCTCAGTAAAGAAAGGAGGGAGGGGGGCGCCTGGGTGGCTCAGTGGGTTAAAGCCTCTGCCTTCGGTTCGGCTCGGGTCATGATCCCAGAGTCCTGGGATTGAGCCCTGCATCGAGCTCTCTGCTCAGCAGGGAGTCCGCTTACCCCCACCCCCCGCCCCGCTGCCTGCCTCTCTGCCTATTTGTGATCTCTGTCTGTCAAATAAATAAATAAAATCTTTAAAAAAAAAAAAAAAAAAGGAAGGGAGGATGGATGTTGGAGTGCAACTGACCGTCTCTACCAGATCCGTAGACAACATCCTTACCTGCCGGGTCTGTTTCTGAGTTCATCTCCCTGAGCTGTTTTCTGTTCTGGCACCCATATCAGACCAGTTTAATGAATGTCACTTTATAATCCATGTGGAAATCTGAGGAGTCTGTTTCTTGTTTTTGCATTCTATATAGTTGGTTTGTGTATGTTTGCTTAGACTGTTCTGAACTAAACAATCTTTTACTTTTTCATGGTATTAACTTCAAATATAAACCTGTATGTTAAGACATGTTATCTTAATTAAAACCGTTGCTAGCACGCATCCTTGTAGGAGATGCCAACTGGAGAGCTTCCGGGAGTCATTTCTAGATTGGACTTCTACAGACATTTCACATGAAATCCCTGCTTTTGGAAATTCCTCTTTGGTCAGAACTTTTTTCAAGCACTGCAGACTATATTTGTTCCATCCCTTTATCTTAATTTTAAATTCCTAGGTCTTAACTTTGTGGTGTCTATACACACACAATGTACATACATTTTCAACCAGGAAGCACAGATCTTTATGAAATGATGAAGTCACACCAGGGTAGCTGGTCTTGGATTTTTGAGTGGAGTCCCAAAGCATATTGAAGTCTCCAGCTCAGCTCCCCACCACATCAACAAAACATAGAAAACACACAAAGATGCTTTTCTGATGATTTAAAACTGAGTGTGTCTAATCCATTCACAGAGAGTGTGGCCTGGCCTCTAGCCATTTCTGCCATCCGTATCCTTCATTCACATCTGTTTATCCCCATGCTGCCTCTGTGATGTGGTTATGGGCATTAAAGATTCTACTTTAAGTGCACACATGCAAATCAGAGTTACTATACCTCATCGGCTGCTACCTAACCTTTGAGGAATTAATTCCGGACAGTATAAAATATGAAGGTAGCCATAAACCAAATAAGTGCTTCTAGAAATTTCTGAGGGGTGAAATTACATGCCTACCTTGGGTGAGGAAAGTTTTTTTTCTCTTTCTAGCATACATTTTAAAGAAAGACACAAATGTTTTTCGGTTCAGTTTTTCTTCCTTGTAGAAAAAGAAGCCAAGATATTTTCAACCCACATTTTACATTTAGAACATAAAAAATATATTTGGCTCTGAATTGTGCCCGGCTAAGTGTGGAAGGCAGAGAAGAAAAGAAACTAAGAAAGGAATGTAACATTGCTGTTCATAAAGCTTGAGAGGCAGAGGTCAGATCCATTAATTAACTTTTTTTGGGTAATATTTTCTATCTAAAAAGGAGGAAGCATTTTATTTAAGCCATTTCCATCGAAGCTAAAATTTAAGGGTGTAGATATTTTGAAATCCCACCCTTTTTATATTTTTGGTTTTTTCTACAGAAAAAACTCTCAACATCTTGCAACATAATGAGGGTCACAAATCATTACAAAATAGAAACTTCATTCGGTAGTATCATTTATGGCCCTTTAGACTTCCTGCTAAAGACTTACCCCAGTAGTTTTGCCCAGCAGGATACAGAATCCGCTTTTGATGTTTGCCCTGTGGACCAGATGTACCAAAGCCAGAACCAAGTTGGCCACCTCCCAGTTTTTGTGACTATAAAAACCTGCCTGAATTCTGCACTTTTTTTTTCTTCTCCATTGCTGCAGCCCAGATTTCTGATGACCTTGGGGGACCGCCATCTGGTAAATACAGCCTGGTATGGATTGCTCGTTTCTCCTATGACTTTAAATGACCCCCATAAATCTCCCCGAAACAAAGAAACTCCGGTGAAGTTACTAGTTGAAAGAATTAACAAACAGTGGTTGACACCCTGATGTTTATGCCCACCTTTTGCATTTAGACCTTTAGTCTCGAAGGTGGTGACCGTAGCGTTCCTACTTGTAGACCGAAGCTCTCAGCTGTGACAAGTTCTGCAGGTGCCTCCATCCACCTCCCCTCGGATGAGGAGGGTCCGGTTTCCTGCACCCAGACGGTGTTAGCTTGACAGTCTGAGCAACTGAGCACGACTGAGCGCGGGCAGAGGCCCTGTTTGAAGGTATGTTTTGTGTGTCACACTGCTGTGGCATCCTCAGTCCTGCTCTGCATGGGACATGGTCCCTAGGGATGCTCTAACGCTTCACTGCAGTCTTGCACTGTCTGTCTGGAGAATTGCCCGTAAAGATACTGAACCGAGGGGAACTAATACAGCTTCTGCCATGCATGGAGTTTACAGGAGCTGGTTAGCCGATGATAACTGCCCAGAACTGGTTGCTTTGAAAGGAATTCTTTGGTTATCAGTTTTGAAATGATTTTGAGCAGATGGAGGGAAAACAACAACAACAACAACTTCTACTGATTAGAGTAACTATCCTCCTGTCTTTCAAAATCCAAGACGGGTGTACGTCCCCCGGAACGATATTTGCACCAGACATTAGCAAAAAAGAATGTCGTCAGGGAGTGAGAAAAAAAAAATTAGAATGTCAGAATGCAGGAAACAATGCATGTGCTATTTCAGAAAAAGAAAACCGAACTGCAACATATGGAGCCTTTCCCAATTTTCCCAAGAAACCATTTCCTCTGGTTGCAGTCCTCTGCCTGAGCAGAGAGGTCCATGCCTGTGACCTTCATGATCGCATTGCCGGATAGCAAAACATTATTCCATGTAACACATGGGAAGTAAGGATGTGCCCAAGATTAAATGACTTGCCAGGATGACTTGAGTTGTTTGTTGTTAAGGTTTTATTTATTTATCTGAGAGAGAGAGAGAGAGCGCATACATGAGCGGGGAGAGAGACGAGCAGGCTCCATGCTGAGCGCAGAACCCCATGAGGGGCTCGAGCCCACACCCCCAAGAGCATGATTTGAGCCAAAATCAAAAGTCAGACACTCAACCAGCAGAACCACCCAGGCGCCCTGACTTGAGTTTTTGATGGCACAGCCCAGACTAGAACTTAGGTCTTCTGATTTTGTCCCACTGAATGACTACCCTGTGCCAGTTAGGTATTACCTGGATCTGGACCTAGAACAAGAACAAGGCTTGTCAGGGAGACAGAAATAAACAAGCGAACAAAGTTACTGCTGCTGTGATGAGTGCTTGAAAGAAAACAAGGAGTTCAACAGTCAGGAAAAAGACTAGAGAAGGGTGATCAGAGAGGACCAGAGGAAAGGACATTTCTCCTACAGCTTGAAGGACGGTGAGGGACCAGTAACCCCAGGATCCAGAGAAAAATGGTCCGAACATGGGGACAGCAAGTGCAAGGGTCCTTAGGCAGGAAAGGGACTGGCATTCTAGAAACTTCGAGAAGGCAGCTATTGCTTAGAGTGTATGGGCAAGAAGAGCAGAATAAGATGCAGTTAGAGAGAAAGGTATGGACAGGAACTGGCTGGGCCTTGTGGCCATGGAAAGGATTTCTGGCTTTATTCCAAGTGCAGTAAAACCCCAGTGAGGGGTTTTAAGTGGAGGGAATAGGACTAGGGAGGGAGAGCAGTCTGATTTATGTGTTTAAATGATTCTTTTGGCTATATTACAGAGAATGGATTAGAGGGACGAAAGGGAGTCTAGTGAGGAAGTTACTTCCTTTAGAGGCAGAGTTGATGGTGGCTTGGCCTTTGGTGGTTCCTGTGGAATAGCGTGGATGTGGTGGTGGGTGGATTCAAAACACATTTTAGACGTAGAACCAACGGAGTTCTACTCCTGCCAAGAGATTGGAGAGGCACCCTGACATTGTGGTTAATACCGTAGGCTCTGAAATTTGGGCCAGAGTTGAAAATCCTGTCCTCCCTATACTAGCTATTTACTCTCAGTGTCTCAATTCCCTAATCTGAAAAATGGGGACAGTGATGGGGGGGATAAAGAATGAATGATAGGGATAATAAACCTAGTAGGTTTATTGAGTGGAATAAGTAACACAAATAGTATTAGTGCTCAGGATAGACCGTTAGGAAATGACAGGTATGGGTCCATTGAATCTGGGAACGTGATGATTTTTATTGACTTTGACCTGAACAGTCTGAGTTGAGGGAGCAGCGGAGCCAGGCTGGACAGAATACCACCATGAGGGCTCTAGATCCTGGGCAATAAAAGTCCCCGCTCTGTCCAGGCCCTCGAGGGGGAGCAGTTGGATGTACAAAAGTGTACATAACAGAATAAACACATTCCTGGAGTCCCAAGAATAAAACAGTGTTAAATGATTGCTACGAAAAAAAAAAATGGTGGTTGGGACTCTGTTTTCTCATCTAGAGAAGGAGGAAGTTGAACTCCATTACCGTTAAAGTCCTTGTCAGTTTTAGGATTTTGCTTCTAGGTTTCTGCAGGAATTATGCGATAATTTAAGCTTCGGTGAAGAAGGCCCAGAAAAGTAAATTCTATTATTGAAATGGTTGTGTTTTTTTTTTCCTCATAGAAGAGTATGTTGACCTCAGAAATGGTTTAGTTTCTAACAATTTACGGACACAGTTTAGAATAGGACTTAATTCACAGTGTATTGTGAAATGCAAGAAACCGGTAAGACAATACCTCAATAGCGAGACTCCTGGTTAAAAAGCAAACCCACAGCAGTGTCTTTACTGAAAAGTCTCGAAGGATATCCTGGCCAACAGAATGCTTTTGGCAGACGGTTGGATTACTGGTGAGCTTTATTTTTTTCTTTAGACTTGTCTTTCTCTTTTTTTTAATGAAAGTGTTTACTTTTATAAACAGAACAGAAAAACACTTTCTTTTCCCTTTGGAGCCTATAATCTCTTATTATTTGAGGATTTGTCCTCTAGTTGTATCGTATTTTGGCCGGAGTCACGCCATTCTTGTGTTTTTCGTGGTTACTGTTTACCTACTCACAGTCTGATCATTACTTGCCTTTGCGGTCTTCCCTCTAGAACAATGAGAATGTTAGGTCAGCTGGGCAAGAACCTTGCCTTTCTGCTCCTTTACTGACTCTGCAGGTGCTGTGGGGTGTTAAAGAAATGCATCTTGAGTGAGTCATCCTCCCACTGATGGTCTTCTCGAAAACTTTCTCTCGGTTTGATGATGAGCCTGTTACCCAGGGCAGAACCACTGACCTTAATGAAATCAAGACGCTGTGGTAGAAGGACCTTAGCTTACTCAGCTAGGTCAGGAATTAATTAATTAATTAATTAATTAATTTATTTATTTATTTATTTATTTTTAGTGAGTTCATCTTTATATTAATGTTCTTAAATGATGATTCTTCTTTGTAAAACTTTAGGAACAAACAAAATCCTGACATTTCTAAATCAATCAACTCTTGAAATCCCATTTTTCACACTAACATGTAATGATACTAAGTTTAAGAAGTTAAAGGTTCCTCACAGGGGGGATATTCTTCATGCAGAGAGAAATTTCACCCAGAAAGTTTGCTAAACTAGTTAGTTATTCTCAGAGATCCCCAACTGTGTGACTGGTCACAACCAGAACAAGTAAGTCGTCAGTGATGGGATATAAGACAAGAATTCATCAAATGAGCTAGCTTGCTTTTCCTTCGATGGGTTCCATGGCCGGAAGGTTGACTCCTCTCCTGGATTGCCCCAGCCTCTGACCGTAGGAACAGAGTGTGTGCCTACCCCAGCAAGGCTCCAGGCTAATTCTCCATGTACAGAATCCCTTAAACTGGGTGGAGGGTCTCAGGGCGAGATGATTTGATGTCCATTTCCTGTTTCAGCTTTGGGACGGTCAGGTAAGACATAGTAATGAGAAATTTTATTCAGGGACTAAAACCGTTGTGGAAAACGTTACGTTCCGAGAGACAGTATTAGTATTACCTAAAGGGTTAAGAATGCATCCCTGGAACACAATTCTCTGGGTTCGAGTTTCAACTGATGGGGATCCTAGCTCCGTATAACCTTGGGTCATTTCTCAGTCCCCACGGGTTTTAGTTTCCTGTCTTGTAAAAGACGGATGAAGGTCGTGCTCACCGCATCGATCCGCTGAGGGGGCTGCACACACGGAGAGGATCTAGAACGTTGCCCCATGTAAGGACTCCTTGGGGAACCTACGTTCATAATAATGCTGATATTAATTTAATAAAGAGTACCTAGAAGCATTCAGGCATCCATTCTAAAACATTGAATTTATGTCAGAATGGGAAAATGTAAGATAGATTAAAAAGACAGGACGGTAGGGGCGCCTGGGTGGCTCAGTGGGTTAAGCCGCTGCCTTCGGCTCAGGTGGTGATCTCAGGGTCCTGGGATCGAGTCCTGCATCGGGCTCTCTGCTCAGCAGGGAGCCTGCTTCCTCCTGTCTCTCTGCCTGCCTCTCTGCCTACTTGTGTTCTCTCTCTCTCTGTCAAATAAATAAATAAAATCTTAAAAAAGAAAAAAAAGACAGGACGGTAAACCAGAGGTGTGGGCGGGATCTTTAGGGAAGTCAATGCAGAGGAGGAGGGGGGTAGCTTGTCACTCAGGTGACTGTGATGCAGGTGAAGATGATGATGAAGATGAAGCCACAGCCAGTACTGGCCAGGCAGTCCGTGTCAGGACTGTGCTAAAGCACTTTGCATGCCTTACACCATTTAACCTCCAGAGCCCCATAGTGGCTGCTGTGATTAGCAGACTTATACTGATGTGGACACAGAGATGGGGGAGTTTGAGCAACTTGTCCAGGGTGCAGGTGCTCCATAGGCTGTTTCTGAGATGAGTGGAGGGCCTCTGAGCAGAAGCCCCAGCTGTGTGGCTGGAGCAGAGGACGTGTACTGTGGCACCCGTGTGGCATCCGCCTTTCTGGTGCAGCCCCCGAGCAAGGTCTTAGCTCTCGACTGCTCCCCTGGTGTCGTTTCCACCTCCTATGTTGGTCAGAAAAGGGGTCAGTCATTTCCTTAACATTGTCTGCCTGTCAGCGCATCCTGTGTAATGTACTAGAAACTCCAAGGTTTGGAGTCAGGCAAGATGGGCACAGGTGTCAGGTACACTGTGCCTCTCTGTGGAGTGACCTCATTCACATGCAGGGGCTCCTGTGCCCTCGCAGCAGCTTGAGGGGATTTCTCATTCCCATTTGGAGACAAGAAAACTGGGCTTCAGAGGTTCAGTATCCTGAAGGCTCTCCCCAACCCGGTACTATCTCTCTCAAGTGCCGCCCTTCCCCATCTGGTTACTGGAGAGGAGTGGGGTGTGCAGGGAGGGAGCAAGAGAGGCAGGGGAGTGGAGGGAGCAGAGAACACCTATTCTGCAAATACGGATGGTAGATCCTTCATTCCTGGTCCCTAAGCTAAACCAGAGTCAGTGCTTTGGTCCTCAGCTGCCTCCTCCTCCATGTCCTGAGTTTCCATTCTCCCTCCTCCCTCGGGAAGGCAAGCATGCACTATTTGGCAGTCCTGGGTTTTGAGATTGCTGACTTAAGGAGAGTTCGAGGAAGAGCTGCTAATGGTTGTGGCCGCTTAGCCCTGACTACAATTATCATCACTTAGCTGGGTGCACCTTTTGTGTGCCTGCTGTTTCTCTTAAGGCTGTAAACAGTGCCTGGAAAGGCAGGGTAAAGAGCAGGGTTTGTGGAAAAGGCCTCATTCAGTGTCTTGGTTGGTTTTTTATTGAATTATCCAAACAGACCTTATTTCGGCTGAACTGTAGAGATCCAGCCGTGTTATCACGTCCTTCTCAGTCGTGTCTTCCTCCCTAGGGACTTGTGTCCCCGTGTGTGGCAGTAAACTCCGCAGTGGACCGGGCTCCTTATTTGTCTGGGCAGGTGGAGGGTGAAGTACCCCTTCTCCTGTGGGTGGGCACTTATTTGTAATGCAATTATCAGACTACTTCCTGGCAGCAAAATGCCTGCCTGCTTCCCGCTCCTGGGGCCTGAAGAAGGAAGCAGCCGGCATTGGGTGTTTGCAGAAGGTGGCTCGTCTCCTAGGAACCATGTGGCCCACAGGACTGCAGTCTGACCCCAGCAAGGTCTGCTCAGACCTCAGGAGCTCATTCCCGTCGTGGGGAGTCCTGAGTTCGGGCTGCAGGTGGCAGGGAGGTGAGGCAGGTGCCACACTGGGCAGGTGCCTGCCCACAGCCCACCTGTACCCTCTGTGGCTCCCCATGGGTGTCACACACAGATTCTCTCCAGAGGAAAGCAGAGCCATGGTTGGAAACGGTGGTTTCTCACTTCCTGAGGCTTTCGTGCCCTTAGAGATTCTCACCAAAGCCGGGAAGAAGCCCACAGTCCCTTTCAGGATTTGACAAAAGTTCTTTCACACCAAAGGGCTTACACCTCCCCCGATGACTTGGGACAGGGTAGTATTGGGGGGCTGCTTGGTTCCCCTGATGTCTAGGGCTGATCCATAAGGAGCTCTCCTCCTTAAAGATTCCCAGAGTAGGAAAAGAGAAGAAGAATCCGAGAGCCAGATGCCTGGGCTGTCCCAGTTCCCTCCCCTCGTTGCTTTAAAATCACCTCTCATCCCTGGCTGGTGAAGCTCAGACATGCGACCCAGAGCCAGATCCCACAGGACTTCTCACAGCCCCCCTGCCACCAGTGCCCAGTCACCTTCTCTCTGTGGGCAGGCAGCCATGCCCTCTAGCTCGAATCAGTCTTTCTAGGCACCAGACTGGAATCAGGAAGTGCGTGCTCCAGGGGTTCTCAGGAAGGATGGGGAAGCTTGGGTGCAAGGAGCCCCTGGAAATGGGCGACAGGATAGGGAGCCAGCCTTTACCTTTTTATGTACATGTGAAGATGATAGTTAAATGGTATGTCTTCAAAGACTCTGGAAGTCTTTGAAAGCCTCTCTAGAAATTTAAGGGGATTGGGGCATCTGGGTAGCCCAGTTGGTTGGGTGTCTTTGGTTCAGGTTATGATCCTGGAGGCCCCCAGATCAAGTCCCGCCATCAGACTCCCTGCTCAGTTCAGCGAGGAGCCTGCTTCTCCCTCTCCTACCCACTCATTCTCTCTCTCTCTCTCTCAAATAAATAAATACAACCTTAGGGAGGAAGGGAGGGAGGAAAGAAAGAAGAGAGGGAGAGATATTTTCATTTTACCACTGTGTATCAGGGGGAACTAGTAATGGACGCTAAGTAGAGATCCCCTAGACCAATAAAGGGAGAAACAAAAAAGCAAAAATTTACTTTGGGTAGGATTCATTCTAATCCTAACCATTTATGTAAGCTCCTTCCTATGTATGCCTACTTACCATGCATTAGGACAATGATGAGATAGGTTGATTTGGGATTGATAAATCTTGTAAGTCAAATTTTACCACAACACGTACCTCTGAGTACATGCTCAAGCTTCCGGGGTTGCAGTTTGTGTGGCCCTGTGTGTCCGGAGTCCATTCTCCCATGCTCTGTAACAACTGGCAGGGACCTTGAGCTTGAGCCTGAGTGTATGGAACCCACTTCAGTTTGCTTCGGAGGAGCAGAAAGCTGAGACCCAGGGCCACAAGCCTGGCTGGGATTCCCTGGATGCTGATCAGGTAATGCAGTTGGAGAAGAAGGGATGGTCTTTAGGAGATGATCTGATAATGTGGGTGTGAGGGAAATGGAATAGTCAGATTCTGGCTCTCTCATGTCAAGCTTGGGTTATTGAGTGGTTGTCTCACCATACACTGACACAAAAACACAGGAGAGGAGATGTCAGGTTCAGTCTGGGACTCATTGGAGGTAGGGTGCCTGCGGGATATCTGGTGGAGATGTGATGTCCATCACGCAACTGGACGTTCATGTCAGAAGCCTGGGCAGCAGGTGAGGCTGGAGACAAAGGTGTTGGCCACATGTCACAGTCCAGAGAGCTAGGGACAGAGTGTGTGAGAAGAGCAGTTGAGAAACAGGACCCCAGGGAAACCCACCAGGGAGAGACTGTGATGGGATTGGGGAGGACAGTTTGTTGTCAGTAAGGTGTTCTTTAACAAATGTCTTTCCAGTAAAGGTGAACGAGGCCATGCCCTTCCCAGGAGAGCTAGTTCAATTAACCCGTAAAGAAATATGCAAAAATTAATCAGGTTCAAATGGCTTGTTAATTCTAAGGAAATTGGGAACAATAATTATGTCCTCATGTAAAATTTACTGATATGTGTTAATGATGAAGTTTTAGAATGTAAGTGAGGTTCAGTGGGGTGGAGTCCGGAGCTGATGACCAAGAAAGAATTCTTGAGACATCTTTGGTGCAAAGTGGTGGTTTATTAAAGCATGGGGACAGGACCCGTGGGCAGGAAGCGCTGTTACCCAGGGGTTGTGAGGGGTGGCAGGTTACGTACTATGGGGGGGGTAAGAAAAAAGGGAGGTTTCAAAAGAACTTTCATATGCTAAAGAGGACCTACAGGATACCGGAGGCCTTGAGGCCTTGAGGCCTTGCCATTGTCAAGGTTTTCCCCTCTAGCAAGGTATTAACATTAAGATAGTTGGGAGATTCCTAAGTCCCATCCAGGAGTGGGGGTGGGGGAAGGTTACAGGGTGTCAGCTTTTGCTTTGTCCTCAGCCAGCCTTTTGTTCCCTCATCATTAAGAAATTGCACGTGGGCTCCTCAGACCTCCCCGGGTCTCAGGATTTGAACTTCTTTGAAACAGCCCTATGAACCCAGCTGGCCCTCCTGTCCTCAGACCTTGGGATGCTGCTTTCTGATTTCCCCTTCCTGCTGCTTCCAAAATAAATTCATCTGTGCCTCCGTTTGATTAGCCTGTTTTTTATCTGAAAAACATATAATCATTTTAAAAAAATCAAATACAGAAGGATATTTGGTGATTAATAAATCTCCTTCCTACCCAGCCTGCTAATCCCCCATCCTGTCCCATCCCGCCCTGCAAAGCAGCTCCTCTTCCTGGTGTTGTGTCTATACAGTATCCCTCTGGAAATAGCCAGCCACCTGCCTTTTCGTAAATAAAGTTTTATTAGAACACAGCCAAGCCCTTTTGTTTACACGTTATCTGCAGCTGCTTTCCCACTACATGTGCTCTTTGGGTGTAGATGTTATTTGTATCATCATTTTTTTTTTTTTTTGGACACATGTGAGCACGCTGTACACAGCTACATATTTTGCTCATTTCCCTTTCATGGTGTATATGGGAATCATCTCACCGGGGCAGATGCAGACTTGTCTCAGACTTTTTCACTATGGTGTGGATGTAATTAATCCATATTTCACGTGGTGAAAGGGAAAAGGGAGCTCTCTGGGGTCTTTTCTTACAAAGGCACTACTCCCATCAACCAGAGCCCCACCCCCATGATCTAACCACCTCCCAAAGCCTCCACCTCGTAATGCCATCAGCCCAGGGCTTAGGTTTCAAAATGTGAATCCGGGAGAGACATAAAGATTCAGTCTGTAGCAATGGGCTTTCCCCATCTGACTTCAGATCTAAATCTCATAAGGATCTGAAGGGAGACTCACCATGGATGCCCCTTTTAGGCTCAGGTGGGGCATTCGCATCTCCTTGGACCCCTAAATGATATAAAACTGTGTAGACCAGTTCTGCCCAAACCAGAGTAATCTCTCCCCAAATATGCTAAGCAGAAATGCAGACAGTAAAAGTTACACAGTACCCATATTTTAGGAGTTTACATAATTTGGCCATTCTGTTTGGTAACCAACATCTCTCATAATTCAGATATAGTTAACACAGAATACCACAAAATACTACCATTCTGTATATTCTCATTCATTTTTTTTTTTTCTGGATTCTCATAACGGTGAGAACCTTGTCTTATTTATCCTGGGGCCCAGCATTCTGCCTGGCATGTGAAAGGTACTACCCAGTGAATTTTGATTGAACTGAACTAATTTTCTCTTAGTTCTCTTTCTCGTATTTCAACTGAATTACTCCTTTTTCCTCTTACAGAATGAAGACGTTCAAATGTTGTTTTAAATACCCAGCACAGCAGAAGGTTTTCATCTTATTTGTAACTCTGTGGCTGTTCTCCCTGTTGAAGCTTCTAAATGTGAAAAGCCTCTTCTTCCCTCAAAGAGGTGTTTACTTGGTCGAGTCCTTCCTGAGTACCTCACCTTTTGTAAGAAACAGGTACACCAATGTGAAGAATGACGTCAGGTATGACGTGAACTGCTCAGGGGTCTATGAACAGGCGCCTTTGGAAATCGGCAAGAGTCTGGAAATAAGAAGGAGAGACATCATTGACTTGGATGATGAGGACGTCGTGGCAATAACCAGTGACTGTGACGTTTATCAGACCCTCCGAAGGTACCATCAAAAGCCCGTTTCAAGGGAGGAGAAGAGCTTCCCAATAGCCTACTCTTTGGTCGTTCATAAAGACGCCATTATGGTTGAAAGGCTACTCCATGCTATATACCACCAACACAATATTTACTGCATCCACTATGACCATAAGTCGCCTGGTGTCTTCAAAGTTGCCATGAACAATTTAGCCAAGTGCTTTTCCAATGTTTTCATTGCCTCCAAATTAGAGACAGTGCAATACGCACATATTTCCAGACTCCAGGCCGATCTGAATTGCTTGTCAGACCTCCTCAAGTCCTCAGTTCGGTGGAAATACGTTATCAATCTGTGTGGGCAAGATTTTCCTTTGAAGTCAAATTTTGAATTGGTGTCAGAGTTGAAGAAACTCAACGGAGCAAATATGTTAGAAACCGTGAAACCCCCAAACAGTAAAATGGAAAGATTCACTTATCACCATGAACTCAGACAGGTGCCTTATGAATATGTGAAGCTACCAGTAAGGACAAACGTCTCCAAGGAAGCCCCCCCTCATAACATTGAGATATTTGTTGGCAGTGCTTATTTTGTTTTAAGTCGGGCATTTGTGAAATCCATTTTCAACAACTCCCTCGTTAAAGACTTTTTTGCCTGGTCTGAAGATACGTACTCACCGGATGAACATTTTTGGGCTACCTTAATTCGGGTACCAGGAGTACCTGGGGAGATTTCTAGGTCAGCCCAGGATGTGTCTGACTTACAGAGTAAGACCCGCCTTGTCAAATGGAACTATCACGAAGGCGTCTTGTATCCGCGATGTACGGGCTCCCACCTTCGAAGTGTGTGTATCTTTGGGGCGGCAGAATTAAGGTGGCTCATAAACGACGGGCACTGGTTTGCTAATAAATTTGATTCTAAGGTGGATCCTGTCTTGATTAAATGCCTGGCGGAAATGCTTGAAGAGCAGCAGAGACAATGGATCACTTTATCTTCAAAAAAATTACTTATGGCTAAAAATCCCATAATCACATCATGATGAAATCATGATAGAAGGAAGGTGTCTGATAAATAGAGTTCTTATGGACTTGTGTGCTCTACCGTGCCCAGTTCCACTCGAACTAAACTCCTCATAGTTTGCGAGGTGTCCATAATTCCATGCACAAAGGCGACAATTAGCCTGAATTTGGTTGGGTGTTTTTATGCTTGTTTCCTTGTAACCTTATGGAGCTAAATCAGAGATTCTAAACAGTCCATCATCAGAGCTCAGAAACTACTGAGCTCCAACTGTATGCCAGGTACTTTTCTAGAAACACGTAGGAATTAAATCCAAATTGTAATGAGTTGTACAATGCCTTCAAGGCTTGCCCTAGCCCCACAGCAACCTTAATATCTTACATTTTCCTCATAGCAATCAAGATTCTACAGAAAAGGTGTTGGAGTATGGGATAATCATGTAACCATTGAAACCACCAATTTCAGGATAGTGTTTATGTTCAGTGACCAACACTCCACCTGTCTTTTAATTCAGCTCCCTAGACTTTTCTTAACCATTAGAATATTTGAAGGAGAAACCATTACCTCAGGAAAGCTCAAACAATTGTCCAATTTCCTGCTTGCCAAAGCATAATTTTCCTATTGGTGCCTCACCCTTTCAGTTCAGAGTCCAAAGACTCTGTTGGTGGGGCATTTACAGTGGATGAATGTCAGGGAGGCTGGGTGGGGGCTAGGGGGATTGGGATAAGTGGTGCCTGAAGAGAAACAAAGGGATCTGTAGGACTTTTGCATCATGTTACACAATGGCTTCATGAATGATCTCTTTTTAATTCAATTAGTTCTTTAAAATTATTGATTAAATATAAGAACTTGATTAATAGTTGAAAGTGTTACACTCCCAAACGTTGAACCTAAGTCTTCTAGCTCATAGATTATCATTATATGTAGGGTTCTTTTATAGTGGAATTAGTGTAATTTTGTTTTATGGAACCTTAAACTAAGAATCACTGAATTTTCTTGAAAAGTTTGTGTAAAATATGACAGCTTTCTAAATTAACTATTATGGTCGTTTAAAATTTTTACTTAAGTCTCTAGTAACTCTCCAAGTAGAATCCAAGCTTAAACTTACAAAAACTGTTTAAGTCTACTGAAGTCTCCTCAGCTTAGATAGAGAGAGGAAAATTTAAGTTTCTTAATGACATAGGAAGAATATTCATTAATGGTATTTTGTAAAACCTACACCTTAGAAAACTACCAGACGAATCAAATATACATCTATTTTAATGTCACTGTCTTGTACCAGGGATGAAGTGG
This sequence comes from Lutra lutra, assembly GCF_902655055.1. Lineage (NCBI taxonomy): Eukaryota > Metazoa > Chordata > Mammalia > Carnivora > Mustelidae > Lutra > Lutra lutra. The sequence continues at coordinate 102,469,869 of NC_062282.1, read as the reverse complement.
GACAGGAGCAGGGTCCTGAGAACAGGTTGTAGAATTTTTTTTTATGTCTCTTGGGAAATCATGGAACTCATGTAAAAATTTTTTGCTGATCTTACGTTTCAGTGTCAGCCTCAGCATCTACATAAAGATGTAGTAATCAAGGCCAGTGTAAGACTATTTGAAAGACTAGAGTAAATATTTTGTAAATGCCTGTGTTCTACCTGTGAAATGTACTTTGCTGGTTTTAAAGTTTATGATACTGAGAGCCAGGAGGCACCACTTCTCTCCCCTTCTTCTCTGGAACTAATTTTTCTTCCTCTTTTCCCCCTACCCCCTTCAAATTACTTTATTCTCCAGAAACAACTATGACCAAACTCCTCTTCTTAAAAATAAGTAACTGTTGAGGGCCCCTGGGTGGCTCAGTCAGTTTAGTGTCTGACTCTTGGTTTCAGCTCAGGTCATGATCTCAGGGTCATGAAATCGAGCCTCCCATGTGGGCTCTGTGCTCAGTGAGGAGTCTGCTTAAGATTCTCTCCCACTGCCTCTCTCCACCCCAAGATAAGTAAATCTAAAAAAATAATAATAATAATAAATAAGTAACTGTTGGATAGAGTTAAGTTCTGTAGAAGACACTTACAGTTTGATTGTGTTTGTGTCTGTGACAAGCTAAGTCATTTTGATCCCTGGGAGCCTCAGTTTTTCTGGTCTTGAAAGTGAGTACTTGGATGCCTACCCTGGCTTCCTCACACTCGTGTGTGTGTGTGTGTGTGTGTGTGTGTGTGTGTGTGTGTGAGACAGAATCAATTAAAATAGTGTGTGAACTGATTTGAAAATGAAGACAAACTGTTAACAATAAATACCAGAGCTCAGTCTCATCACAGGGCAGACAGAGATCCAGCCCCATTGTGAGACCTAACCATTTACTTCTTCTGCAAAACCTTTGAAATATAAAAGAAGTCACAGTTGCAGGAACAACTTCTGTAAATGAAGCTGGGTTCAAAGAAATCCCTGTTACCACATCTGGAGTTCTTTTTAAGCCAACAAGATCAGCACATCGATCCAGTGGCTTGGATCAATTTTTTCTACCTTCTAGGCTTCAGTACACAAGGTCCTGCTGAAATCTTGTTTTTTATGCTGTTGGCCATCAGAATAAATGTAAAGGCTGAAAAATAAATATCGATCTCCTGTCCAGTGTCTTGCCTCCTGGTGAGAAATGATTCTATTCCTGGAAAGTTTCCAGTTGTTAATCACTTTCATGCCATATTCCAATGAAACATGGCCTCACAAAGACACGGCAGTGCCTTCTTGTCCCCATTGACACATTTCCTGGGATTCAATTCAACATTTCAGGGAGCTTGTCAGGTCATCTCTTTTGCCTTGGGAATCATGCAGTTTCCTTACATGTCTCTGAACCTCCTTGAGACCTGATTTTTCTGCTAAAACCTTTCTGTATATTTTTTTTTCTGGTCTAGAAAATGTTCTGTAGTCTGTGTTTTATAATCATTCTTTGCATAGTATTTATTGAATCTATGTTCTAAGTTACTTGGCAACAAGACCAGGACCTTAAAGTTTGTATGTTGTATTAGATATTAATAATGAAAAAGCTACTAAAATAGATCTACATTATGTGAACAATCTACTGTAACATAATATTTAAAAATCAACGTTGCTGCTATTTTTAATGTTTTGGCTGTTCTAAGTTATATGTGTATATATATGTATGTGTACATATATGTATATATACATACACACATACACAAATAAAATGTTTAAATTTACAGTTAAATTTGAAGATTTCTCTTGCCTTCCAGAATGTGAATATTATACAGACATACCTATTTTGACAAATTTCACGAAAACAAAAATGACAATCTTCTTCACGAATGGAAAGTGGATGTACTATATGTATGTTATAACTGTTTTTGTTGTGAGTGTGGTTGGGTTTTTGGGTTTTTTTTTTTAACCATTTTTGAAAAATATAGTTCCCATTATAAGAGTTTTAAATAGATTGATGTTAAATTTTGGTGTTACACTGCTAGCAGATGTTAAATCTCTATGATTGTAAAATAAAATATGCTTTAAAAACCAAACCCCTGGAATTTGTGATGTTTCCTTTCTCTGGTAATACTGGTTCCCCACAAAGACTTTCCGTTTATGACACTCACCCAGTATTTGAAAAGCACAGGTGATTTCACTTCAGAGTTAAAGAGTGTGTTGTGTGTGTTATCCACAAAATATGGGCATCTGGGCCTGAATTGTTCAACTTGAAGGAATCTTTCAGAATCTCTGTCTTCATTCTCCTCCAGATTGACTCCTAAGATGAATTATCAAGACAGGAATTCCTTTGTGCTGGATTACTTTGTGGAAGTTATAGAGCAGGGAGATGGAGCTCTTCATATCCGGTCCCTTGGTCCCTGGAGAATCAAGCCTTTTTCTCTCGCACGCCAGGACTCCTGCCTCAGGGTGAGCCCCTTGACTGGGATGCCTCCAGGGCCCTCAAGTTTGGTCGGTGGCTCATTTCCTACTCTGCCAAGCTAAGGACCATTTCACGTGACTGATCTCCATGCCTCCCACCCACTCGGAAAATGCCCCGACCAGTTTTCCTCTGTCATCCTGTATAAAGCCATAATTGTCACCAGTCTCCCAAGATGGCAAGGAGTATGCATGTCACATCCACAAATCACAATCTGCCTCAAGGAATAAGGCCATGTTGGGAATCTTTGACATAGTAAAAATTAACATCTACTCTTAACCTCTGGCTAATTCTCACTCTGGCCAAACTGCACAACGATGCAAATCCACAGTAATCTCATGGAAGGACTTGGACTTTTTCTGATAGTGGTTGGGGGTGGGGTTATTCAGCATCATATTGAAGACCCTTAGGTTCTATTCCTAGGAGTCAGTTCTATGTGTTTTTTATTCCCTTTGGGATCTACAAATCTACATAAGAACTAGAACACGTGACTTCTCATTTCATGAAACTGATTATGGGAAAACCCTGGCAGAGAGAGCAGATGATTGCAAATTTATTCCCACTGTTGGAAAGATATTCCTGGGAAAATGCATAGCAAACAGCTTGAACTTTGCTTCAAAGACAAATGATCAGTGTCTTCACACACATGGGTGTGTTGACTCTTCACTTGGCCTCAGGTGTGGCCTTCACAAAGAGCAGCAAAGTCCTTCCTGGGAGCACCTGGGATTGGATCATGGAAAAGACAAACAACCAGAAGAGAATCTGAGGAAAAATTGTGGTCCCTGACTTGAGTGAATTTATTTTACTTTTTTGCTTTCATTGTTATAGAATAAAAGAAATGTAAACAGAAATCATTTATAGTCATAATTCTAACATCCTGACAAAACCATTATAGTGCTCTGAATGCTCCTTTTTTAATAAATTTATTTAAATTTAGTTAATTAACATGTAGTGTATTATTAGTTTCAGAAGTAGAGTTCAGTGTTTCATCCGTCTTACATAACACTCAGTGCTCATTACATCACATGCTCTCCTTCATACCATTCACCTAGGTACCCCATCCCCCTATGCAACTCCCCTCCAGCAACCCTCAGTTTGTTTCCTAGAGTTAAGCATCTCTTTTGGTTTGTCTCCCTCTCTGACTTTGTCTTGTTTTATTTTTCCCTCCCTTCCCCTATGCTCCACTGTTTTGTTTCTTAAATTCCACATATGAATGAAATCATATGATAATTGTCTTTCTCTGATTGACTTATTTTGCTTAGAATAATACCCTTAAGGGGCGCCTGGGTGGCTCAGTGGGTTAAGCCGCTGCCTTCGGCTCAGGTCATGATCTCGGGGTCCTGGGATCGAGTCCCGCATCGGGCTCTCTGCTCAGCAGGGAGCCTGCTTCCTTCTCTCTCTCTCTCTATGCCTGCCTCTCTGTCTACTTGTGATCTCTCTCTGTCAAATAAATAAATAAAAAATCTTAAAAAAAAAATACCCTTAAGTTCCATCCATATCACTGCAAATGGCAAGATTTCATATTTTTTGATGGACCACATCTTTTTTTTTTAATTAACATATAATGTACTATTTGCCCCAGGGGTACAGGTCTGTGAATCGCCAGGTTTACATTCACAGCACTCACCATAGCACATACCCTCCCCAATGTCCATAACCCAACCACCCTCCATACCACCCTCCCCCCAGCAACCCTCAGTTTGTTTTGTGAGATTAAGAGTCTCTTATGGTTTGTCTCCCTCCCAATCCCATCTTCTTTCATTTATACTTTCCGACCCCCAAGCCCCCTACATTGCCTCTCAACTTCCTCATATCAGGGAGATCATATGATAATTGTCTTTCTCTGATTGACTTATTTCGCTAAGCCTAATACCCTCTAGTTCCATCCATGTCATCACAAATGGCAAGATTTCATTTCTTTTGATGGCTGCATAGTATTCCATTGTATATATACACCACATCTTCTTTATCCATTCATCTGTTGATGGACATCTAGGTTCTTTCCATAGTTTGGCTATTGTGGACGTTGCTGCTATAAACATTCGGGTGCATGTGCCCCTTCGGATCACTACATTTGTATCTTTAGGGTAAATACCCAGTAGTGCAAATTTTGGGTCGTAGGGTAGCCCTATGTTCAACTTTTTGAGGAACCTCCATACTGTTTTCCAGAGTGGTTGCACCAGCTTGCATTCCCACCAACAGTGTAGGAGGGTTCCCCTTTCTCTGCATCCTCACCAGCATCTGTCATTCCCTGACTTGTCAATTTTAGCCATTCTGACTAGTGTGAGATGTTATCTCATTGTGGTTTTGATTTGTATTTTCCTGATGCCGAGTGATGTGGAACACTTTTTCATGTGTCTGTTGGCCATCTGGATATCTTCTTTGCAGAAGTGTCTGTTCATGTCCTCTGCCCATTTCTTTATTGGATTATTTGTTCCTTGGGTGTTGTGTTTGGTAAGTTCTTTATAGATTTTGGATACTAGCCCTTTATCTGATATGTCCTTTGCAAATATCTTCTTCTGTCGGCTGTCTTTTGGTTTTGTTAACTGTTTCCTTTGCTGTGCAAAAGCTTTTGATCTTGATGAAGTCCCAATAGTTCATTTTTGCCCTTGCTTCCCTGGCCTTTGGCGATGTTCCTAGGAATAAGTTGCTGCAGCTGAGGTCAAAGAGGTTGCTGCCTGTGTTCTCCTCAAGGATTTTGATGGATTCCTTTCTCACATTGAGGTCCTTCATCCATTTTGAGTCTATTTTTGTGTGTGGTGTCAGGAAATGGTCCAGTTTCATTTTTATGCATGTGGCTGTCCAGTTTTCCCAACACCATTTGTTGAAGAGGCTGTCTTTGTTCCATTGGACATTCTTTCCTGCTTTGTCGAAGATTAGTTGACCATAGAGTTGAGGGTCTATTTCTGGGCTCTCTATTCTGTTCCATTGATCAATGTGTCTGTTTTTGTGCCAATACCATACTATCTTGATGATGACAGCTTTGTAATAGAGCTTGAAGTCTGGAATTGTGATGCCACCGACATTGGCTTTCTTTTTCAACATTCCTCTGGCTATTTGAGGTCTTTTCTGGTTCCATATAAATTTTAGGATTATTTGTTCCATTTCTTTGAAAAAAATGGATGGGATTTCGATAAGGATGGCATAAAACATGTAGATTGCTTTAGTTGGCATAGACAGTTTCACAATATTTGTTCTTCCAATTCATGAGCATGGAACATTTTTCCATTTCTTTGTGTCTTCCTCAATTTCTTTCATGAGTACTTTATAGTTTTCTGAGTATAGATTCTTAGTCTCTTTGGTTAGGTTTATTCCTAGGTATCTTATAGTTTTGGGTGCAATTGTAAATGGGATTGACTCCTTAATTTCTCTTTCTTCTGTCTTGTTGTTGGTGTATAGAAATGCAACTGACTTCTGTGCATTGATTTTATATCCTGACACTTTACTGGATTCCTGTACAAGTTCTAGCAGATTTGGAGTGGAGTCTTCTTGGTTTTCCACATAAAATATCATAACATCTGCAAAGAGTGATAGTTTGACTTCTTCTTTGCCAATTTGGATGCCTTTAATTTCTTTTTGTTGTCTGATTGCTGAGGCTAGGACTTCTAGTACTATGTTGAATAGCAGTGGTGATAATGGACATCCCTGCTGTGTTCCTGACCTCAGCAGAAAAGCTCTCAGTTTTTCTCCATTGCGAATGATATTCGCTGTGGGTTTTTCATAGATGACTGATGATATTGATGTATGTATCCTCTATTCCTACACTTTGAAGAGTTTTGATCAAGAAAGGATGCTGTACTTTGTCAAATGCTTTTAAGCATCTATTGAGAGTATCATGTGGTTCTTGTTCTTTTATTAATGTGTTGTATCACATTGATTGAATTGTGGATATTGAACCAACCTTGCAGGCCTGGAATAAATCCCACTTTGTCATGGTGAATACCCTTTTAATGTACTTTTGGATCCTATTGGGTAGTATTTTGGTGAGAATTTTCACATCCGTTTTCATCAAGGATATTGGTCTGTAATTCTCTTTTTTGATGGGATCTTTGTCTGGTTTGGGGATCAAGGTAATGCTGGCCTCATAAAATGCGTGGAAGTTTTCCTTCCATTTCTATTTTTTGGAACAGTTTCAGGAGAATAGGAATTATTTCTTCTTTAAATGTTTGCTAGAATTCCCCTGGGAGGCCATCTGGCCCTGGGCTCTTGTTTTTTGGGAGATTTTTGATGACTGCTTCAATCCCCTTACTAGTTATGGGTCTGTTCAGGTTTTCTATTTCTTCCTGGCTCAGTTTTGGTAGTTTATATGTCTCCAGGAATGCATCCATTTCTTCCAGATTGTCAAATTTGCTAGTGTATAGTTGCTCATAATATGTCCTTATAATTGTTTGTATTTCTTTGGTGTTGGTTGTGATATCTCCTCTTTCATTCATGATTTTATTTATTTGGGTCCTTTCTCTTTCTTTCTTTCTTTCTTTTTTTTTTTTTATAAGTCTGGCCAGGGGTTTATCAATCTTATTAATTCTTTCAAAGAACCAGCTCCTAGTTTCGTTGATTTGTTCTACTATTTCTTGGGTTTCTATTTCATTGATTTCTGCTCTGATCTTTATTATTTCTCTCCTCCTGCTGGGTTTAGGCTTTCTTTGTTGTTCTTTCTCCAGCTCCTTTAGGTGTGGGGTTAGGTTGTGTACTTGAGACCTTTCTTTTTTTCTTGAGAAAGGCTTGTGTCGCTATATATTTTTCTCTCAGAACTGCCTTTGCTGTGTCCCACAGATTTTTGAACCTTTGTGTTTTCATTATCATTTGTTTCCATGAATTTTTTCAATTCTTCTTTAATTTTCTGGTTCACCCATTCATTCTTTAGAAGGATGCTCTTCAGTCTCCATGTATTTGGGTTCTTTCCAAATTTCCTCTTGTGATTGAGTTCTAGCTTCAGAGCATTGTGGTCTGAAAATATTCAGGGAATGATCCCAATCTTCTGGTACTGGTTGAGACCTGATTTGTGACCCAGGGTGTGACCTATTCTAGAGAATGTTCCATGTGCACTAGAGAAGAATGTGTATTCTGTTGCTTTGGGATGGAATGTTCTGAATATATCTGTGATGTCCATCTGGTCCAATGTGTCATTTAAGGCCTTTATTTCCTTGTTGATCTTTTTGCTTGGATGATCTGTCCATTTCAGTAAGGGGGGGTGTTAATGTCCCCTACTATTATTGTATTATTGTCAATGTGTTTCTTTGATTTTGTTATTAATTGGTTTATATAGTTGGCTGTTTCCATGTTAGGGGCATATATATTTAAAATTGTTAGAGTTTCTTGTTGGGCAGACCCTTTGAGTATGATATAGTGTCCTTCCTCATCTCTTATTATAGTCTTTGGCTTAAAATCTAATTGATCTGATATAAGGATTGCCACCCAGCTTTCTTTTGATGTCCATTTGCATGGTAAATTGTTTTCCACCCCCCCCCCCACTTTAAATCTGGAGGTGTCTTTGGGTCTAAAATGAGTTTCTTGTAGACAGCATATTGATGGGTTTTGTTTTTTTTATCCATTCTGATACCCTGTGTCTTTTGATTGGGGCATTTAGCCCATTTACATTCAGGGTAACTATTGAGAGATATTAATTTAGTGCCATTTTATTGCCTGTAAGGTGACTGTTACTGTATCTTGTCTCTGTTCCTTTCTGGTCTACTATTTTTAGTCTCTCTCTTTGCTTAGAGGACAACTTTCAATATTTCCTGTAGAGCTGGTTTGGTGTTTGCAAATTCTTTCAGTTTTTGTTTGTCCTGGAAGCTTTTTATCTCTCCTTCTATTTTCAATGATAGCCTAGCTGGATATTGTATTCTTGGCTGCATGTTTTTCTCGTTTAGTGCTCTGAATATATCATGCCAGTTCTTTCTGGCCTGCCAGGACTCTGTGGATAAGTCTGCTGCCAATCTAATATTTTTACCATTGTATTTTACAGACTTCCTGTCCTGGGCTGCTTTCAAGATTTTCTCTTTGTCACTAAGACTTGTAAGTTTTACTATTAGATGTTGGGGTGTGGACCTATTCTTATTGATTTTGAGGGGGGTTCTCTGCACCTTCTGGATTTTGATGCTTGTTCCCTTTGCCATATTAGGGAAATCCTCTCCAATAATTCTCTCCAATATACCTTCTGCTCCCCTCTCTCTTTCTTCTTCTGGAATCCCAATTATTCTAATGTTGTTTTGTCTTATGGTATCACTTATCCCTCAAATTCTCCCCTCATGGTCCAGTAGTCGTTTGTCTCCCTTTTGCTCAGCTTCTTTATTTTCTGTCATTTGGTCTTCTATATCACTAATTCTCTCTTCTGCCTCATTTATCCTAGCAGTAAGAGCTTCCATTTTTTATTGTACCTCATTAATAGCTTTTTTGATTTCAGCTTGGTTAGATTTTAGTTCTTTTATTTCTCCAGAAAGGGCTTTTATGGGGCACCTGGGTGGCTCAGTGGGTTAAGCCGCTGCCTTCGGCTCAGGTCATGATCCCAGGGTCCAGGGATTGAGCCCCGCATTGGGCTCTCTGCTCCATGGGGAGCCTGCTTTCTCCTCTCTCTCTCTCTCTGCCTGCCTCTCTGCCTACTTGTGATCTCTGTCTGTCAAATAAGTAAATAAAATCTTTTTTAAAAGGGGGGGGGATTTTATTTCTCCAGACAGCATTCCTCTAATATCTTCCATGCCTTTTTCAAGCCCAGCTAGCACTTTGAGAATCGTCATTCTGATCTCTAGATCTGACATATTACCAATGTCTGTATTGATTTAGTCCCTAGCCTTTGGTACTACCTCTTGTTCTTTTTCTTTGTGGTGAGTTTTTCTGCCTTGTCATTTTATCCAAATAAGAATATATGAAGGAGAGAATAAAATACTAAAAGGGTGGCAAATACCCCAGAAAAATGTGAATTAACCAAATCAGAAGAGACCCCAAATCGTGGGGGGACTAAAGGGGTTAAAAAGTTCAGGAAAATAAAAGAAAGAAAGAAAATATAGTTATTAGATTGGTGAATAGAACAGAGCCACCCACTTAACTTTCGGAGTACTTTGGTCTATAGAAGAAACTACCTCCCAAATTTTAAAGAAAGAAAAACATACACAAAAATAAGGGTAAACATGATGAAGGGATGGAATATGACTGTAAAGATGAAAAACTTTTTAAAAATTCTAAAAAAGGAATTGATAAGATAAGTTGGTTGGGAAAAGAAAGAAAAAAAAAGTGGAGAGAATTTTCTCAGGCTGGAGACTAGAACAAAGCCCTGTGCTAGATTTAGGGTATATTTTGATCTATTAGAAGAAGTTGGATCCCAAAACTTTTTAGAAGAAAAAACCCTGTGTGTATACAAAAAATAAAATTAGATACAATGAAGGATAAAATAGAACTATAATAATGAAGGTTCAAAAAGATTTTTTTATGAAAGGTATTGTTATGATAAAACGTTAAAAGTGGAAAGAGTAAAAAAGTTAAAAAACGTTAAAAGTGGAAAGAGTAAAAGTTAAAAAAATTAGAATAAGAACAAAATAAAATTTTAAAAAATTAATTAACTTTGCAAGACTGAAGAATCATGGGGAGAAAGCCATGAATTCCATGCTTTGCTTTCTCCTCCTCTGGAATTCTGCTGTTTTCCTTGACCAGTGAGCTTGGTCTTGGCTGGATGTTTTTGCTGATTTTCTGGGAGAGGGGCCTGTTGTAATGATTCTCAAGTGTCTTTGCCCGAGGTGGAATTGCACTGCCTCTGCCAGGGGCCGGGCTAAGTAATCTACTCAGTTATGCTCTCAGGAGCTTTTGTTCCCTGAACACTTTCCATAGCTTTCTGGAGGACGGGAATGAAAATGGTGGCCTCCCAATCTCCAGCCCAGAGGAATGGAGAGCTCGAGCTCCACTCCTCAGAGCACCCTCGGAGAAAAGCGCTCAATCACTCCCAACTCCCTGGCCTCCGGCTGTGTGCCGAGCTCACCCAGCCTGTGACTGAGCGTCTCTGTCTCTGGCACACAGCCTCGCCTGGAGTCTCCAAACCCAGCAGATCACTGCTGCTTTTCCAGGCGGAGAGTCTCCCTGGATCTGCCACTTTTGGGGTCCCTGCTCAAAGAGCAGTGGCCTGACTGTGCCACAGATCACAGTTTAAGGTAACCCCAAGCTGAGAGCTCACTCCTCAGCTTCGTCTCTGTAGCTGGCTTCCCTGCGCTGATACCTGCGAGCTCTGCAATACTCAGATACCCCCTATCCTTCGGTGACCCTGGGGGACCTGAGACCACACTGTCCCTGCAATGACTCCAGCCCTGCTTAGCCTCTGGAGTTATGTCCCTCAGTGGAGCAGAGTTCTAAAATTTCAGATTTTGTGCTTCGTTGTTCCTCCGCTTGCTGGGAGCCAGCCCCTCCCACCACAGTCTGTCTTCCCATTGCTTTGGATTCACTCGCTGCCATCCTACCTTTCAGAAAGTGGTCGATTTTCTGTTTCTAGAATTGCTGCTCTTCTTCTCTTTGATCTCCTATTGGATTTGTAGGTGTTCGGAATGGTTTGATAAACTATCTAGCTGATCTGCTACCTGATGTCATCTCAGCCTGCTACTCCTCCACCATCGTGACTCCTCCCCCTGGACCACATCTTCTTTATCCATTCATCTGTTGATGGACATCTGGGCTTTTTCCATGGTTTGGCTATTGTGGGCATTGCTGCTATAAACATTGGGGTGCAGGTGCCCCTTCAGATCACTACATTTGTATCTTTAGAGTAAATACATAGTAGTGCAATTGCTGGGTCATAGGGTAGCTCTATTTTCAATTTTTTGAGGAAACTCCATACTGTTTTCCAGTGGCTGCACCAGCTTGCATTCCCACCAACAGTGTAGGAGGGTTCCCCCATCCACTCTGAATGCTCTTCTAATCTTATCCACATACATATATACTTTTTATCTCTCTGCCCGCCGCCAATATTTACAATTATTTTACCATGTTCCTGCATGATCTTTATGAATATCTAATGATCACTCTATAATTCACTCAGCCTTTCCTTTATTATAGGATATTTGGATTGCAAGTTACTTAATTGTTTTCTTTGCTGCCATATATAACAGTACTGTGAACAGCTTTGTACCTATAGCTTCTCCTTTCTTTGAATTACTTTCTGAAAAAGGAATTACAATGCTGAAGAGAATGGATTTTTTTTAACTGATTGCTTTTCATATGTTACATGTTCTTTGACATATCACCCTGTCAAAGAATTGCATAGGACATTTGGTTGGTGTATATTAAACACAGCCTCAACCTATGTGCAATGAACTATATATATTTATCCTGATAAATGACTATTCTGATTGTCAAAGTGAGCAAAAAGCTTTGTTTTACACAAGGATGCTGCCATTCCTCTAACAGATCAAAGAAGGTGTTTTAATATCTGGTTAATGAAGTGCTCATTCAGAATAATATTCTGAAAGCCTAATTTTTGATGTTTAGCTCTATTCTAGGGAAGGCTCTAAAAGCCTTCTCGTACCCATTCTCCCTGGCTTCTGTGTATTTTTTTCTGAGCAATAATATGACCAAATGTTATTTCCCAGCCTCCCTTTCAACTAGGGATCACAAATAAGAAAAAGCAGAAGTCATTGGGGCGTCTGAGAATACACTTAAAAGATGGATTACTTGGTTCACTTTCCTTCACCTGTCTTACTTTTTCCTACTGTCTAGAATGTGTTTATAGTAGCTGGAATTTCAGCTGCCATTTTAAAACCATGGGGATACAAGTTCTATTGCAAGGAAAGAGTGAAAATATGACATTTGAACCATCCAAGACCACTTACTTCAGTTTCTTTTATGGGTGAAAAAAACTGGTACATACTTTAAGCTACTGTTACCTCAGTTCTCTGTTACTAACGGTAAATCCCTAACTTACAGTGTTTTCCTAGGATGGTGGTTTTCAAACTTTAGTCTGCAGCAGAATCACGTGGGGTGTTAAAACACTAATTTCTTCCCCTCTCCTCTGTTCACTTTTTCATTGAAGGGAGTCGTGGAGGGAGAGGTGAATTTGCTGATGCTGTTCTAGACCATACTTTGAGGATTGCTATGAGGATCTCTTTCCTGAAATTATTTCTTTACATTAGAAACATTTGGCCAAGTTAGCATTTAGAAAGCACCAAATATTACAATAAATGCATGTACCTCCAGATCCTAAAAAGTTATGATCAGAAGTTCAGAAATAGGTTTATATGCTCTGCCTTATGTGTTCTCTCTACATTGTTGAAGAGGTAGTTATCTATATATTTTTAATAATGACTGAAGTTGATATATTTCCCTAACTATAGGTCTTCCTAAAATTATTTTCAACCACATTGCTGCCTTAGTTGGAACCATTTTAGGAAATGTAATTTAAAAAAAAAGTGAATTTTGGGGGTCTAGGTAACCTGAAATTAGTGTAGTGGAGTCTCAAATTCAGACCTGGGTGTTAATTCTTTTCAAGATGTTTGCTGGTTGAGGCCGAGTACCCAGACAGAGTTTTTCAGGAGCTTTTCAATGTGACAGTTCTAGAAATATTTAAATATTGAAACAGAGAGCCATATCATTCTAACCTCACTCTTTCAAGCTGCTACAGGAATGCTAATGTAAAATAGATACAAAGTTATATGTCATCTTTAAATGTTTCAAGTAGAACCTAAGGGAAACCAGCTCCTACCTTTCCCATTGTTTTAAACAGCAACATAGAACAGGTAAGTTTCATTGCAATAATTAACATTCATGTTTCGATTTACTCTTTTTTTTTTTTAATTTTTTATTTATTTGTCAGAGAGAGAGGGAGAGAGAGCAAGCACAGGCAGACAGAATGGCAGGCAGAGGCAGAGGGAGAAGCAGGCTCCTGCTGAGCAAGGAGCCCGATGCGGGACTCGATCCCAGGACGCTGGAATCATGACCTGAGCCGAAGGCAGCTGCCCAACCAACTGAGCCACCCAGGCGTCCCTCGATTTACTCTTAATGGCTACTAATTCTTTTTCATTCAGGGTAGCTATCCAGTATGATCAAGTTTTACAGGTAGTTTCACCAATGGTTATTAGGAAGGCCACCCCCACAGGAAGTAGGGGGTCCAACATGGAAGGAAGGGAAGTGGAGTGGGGTATGGTTCATCTTGGAGTAGGTCAGCGAACTTCAGATATTTCTTCAGGATGATGAAGATATAGTATGCCTCATAAATCTGAATGTATTTGTTTCGAGGCAAATTAGACCACTGGAGACTTAGGGACTGAATGTCTATGGGAAAAAAATGATGAGCCCACAGGAGAGCAAAAGGTTGTGCACCTGTGGCTCAGTTAGAAAGTGTTTACATGGTCATAATCCTATAATGTTAATCACTTACTACTTAACATGTGAGTTTTAAATTCTGAGCCAGTCAGCTTGATACTGACAGACTTTATTGTGAATTTGGGGGAATAGAAAGGATGACTGTGTGGGGTGCAAAGTGTAGGTGTGTGTGTTTGAGAGATATTATCTCCCATGGTAGGAATCAACAGATAATGCCTAAAACTGAAAAATCAAGTATAGCAATAGAAAAATGCCATTTTGCTGGGTGGGAAATAAAACTGAAAGAACCAGTTCAGAGAGTTGAAACTAGTTGCCACTGAAGAAGGGAAATGGGGGAAGAAATGGAAACTGCTGATATTTTTTTGCCACAAACTTTGCAGCCAGCTCTATAAACTTGAACATAAAAGCTGGGGGGTTGGGGGGAAGCCAAGTAAGCAACCAGAAAGGAAAAAGACATAATCTGTAAGCAAAGATGGCTTATAATCTAATAGCTAGTACAAACAACCAGAGACCTTAGAAGGGTGGCTATCACTTGGGTCTGCTGAACCGTTCTCCCTCCCAAGTCTTCAGGAAACACTCCTCCTGGCTACAGAGTGGGGAGGCACCAGGCCTCACCGCCACAGTCACCGTGATTGGTCTACGCAGAGAACACATGGCCTAAATTAAGCTAATTAGGGTTTCTGGGACTTTCCAAATTCCTGCCAGGGGATAATTTCTTGTTCCTGAAAAGAAAGCAAAGAGGCTGGCCCATTTTTTAAAAAAGAAAAAAAGAGAGAGAAAGAGACAGAACCTCTTGTTTCTCTCTAATCACAAAAACCCAAGGATACGGGCCTACTAGCCACGGGCAGCCCTGTATCCCACCACACCCGGATAGGGTTGTATCAGCCAGTGAGGTTAATGTGCCGAAAGGAACAGAGAAGAATTAGAGAAGGACAGGAAAAATCCTCAAGGTATTTAAAGAAATGAATCCAGTTTTTCTCGAGACCAGCTCCTTTGCCCTCTGGTCAGTAGCCCAACTAAAGTCTTCCTTTTGTTTGTTTAAGCAAGATTGGATTGAGTCTCTTTTGGTTGTAGTCATAAAATACTAATAATATACTGTCGAATACCATCAAACAAAACTTTAAAATAATTTTATTATGGAAAATTTCAAACGTAAAAGTAGAGAGAATGGCATGAAAAATCCCGTTATCCAGCCTCGCATTTACTAACATTTTGATAACCTTGTTTCATCTATCTCTCTACCCTATTTTCCCCAGAAATATTTTAAAAGAAAATCCCAGGCATCATACTATCCCTGCAGTCTACCTTTGCTTTAGGTTCCTGACGAGCAGGAAAGTGCCAGACAGATGCCTGTTTTGTCCATATTTGAGCCATATGCAACTGCTGTTTTTATAGGTCAAAAGCAGCCAAGTGTTGGCAATATTAGATGATCTTATATAATACTTTGCGATGAATCTAAGTGTTAAGGACCCTTTCGTTAACATAACCACACCTAACAAAATTAACAATTCCTCAATATGTAACAATGAGTCCATTTTCAAAAATTTCCCAACTACATCACATATGTCTTTGTAGCCAACATTTGTTTAAATCAGGATCTAAATAAGGTCTGCACATTACTTTGTTTAAAATAAGTTTTTAAGGGGTGCCTGGGTGGATCAGTCAGTTAAGCAGTAGACTCTTGATTTTGGCTTAGGTCGTGATCTTGGGGTCCTGAGATCAAGACCCTCATGGGTTCCACACTTAGCATGGATTTGGCTTAAGGATTCTCACTCTCTCTGCCCACTCCCCCCCACTCAGACACACACACACTCTCTCTCAAATAAATTAATAAATCTTTTAAAAATAAGGGTAAGGGTGCCTGGATGGCTCAGTGGGTTAAGCCGCTGCCTTCAGCTCAGGTCATGATCTCAGGGTCCTGGGATCGAGTCCCACATCAGGCTCTCAGCTCAGAAGGGAGTCTGCTTCCCTCTCCCTCTCTCTGCCTGCGTCTCTGCCTACTTGTGATCTGTCAAATAAATAAATAAAACCTTTTAAAAAAATAAAATAATGATAAAATAAAATAACTTTTTAAGTGTTACTACTCTCATTTAGCACTCTTGAAGGAAACTAGACAGTTCACACAGAATGGCGAACAATCTTCCAACAAAAAAAAAGGCCAAAAGAATCCGGTCTTGGTTCCTTCTCAGATATTATTTAATATATGCTATATATTAAATGTATGAAATTCACAGAAATCTATATATTAAAAATATATTAAATAATAGACTATATGCACACGTGTGTGTATGTGTATCACTATGCCAAGCCCAGTATTCTTTGCTTCAAATCCTTCTGCATTCACCGTTATGACTGGTTGCCCATATCATTTATTTTGTAGATGATCAACTGCAAGGAAGTCAACTGACTTGTCCAAGGTCCCCAGCCAATAAGTGACAGAGCAGATTTTGGATTTGAGGCTTTGTGGCTCCAAAGGCCAAACCCTTGGCCACTTCCCACTCTCTGTGCGTTATATACATGTCCTGGTGAGCAGCAAAGAGCCAGACACATGCCCACAGTTATTTTCTTCCACATGGTACTAAGATCCTGTAGGTAAGAGGCCACCAGAGCTTACAGAAGTCAACAGAAAGCCAGGGTTGAGGAATGCATCCGGGAGGCATGGAGGGAATGGTTATTTGGGGCTGCTGTTGCCTTTCCTCTGTCAGTCACTCTGTTGGAAGCCACCAGCCCTCCCTGTAGTGCTCCCGCCTCTCCCTGAACTGACTTGACCTTCCATCTTTGTCCTCTGGCTTCCTTACTCTCAATGTCATTCTCTTGGCCTCATGCTTCAATCTCCTTTTCCACTGAAGTCTCTTATGCCTGCTTCCAACCTTAGCCTCCAAGATAACCCGGGTTCTTCAGTTATAACCTATGCAATTAATACAGTGAGAGTGGTTTTTACTCTTGTGGATGAAGTTAATGAGTCCTATATCAGTGTTTCCGATTAAAGAGCCCAAGCCCCTTTCGATATTGGAAGATCCGATTCTCTGTATTTCAAACACATCCCGCTTGGGGGATGCCAGCGGGCGTGCCATTTGTGCGGCCCGAGTCCCACTTCTCCGCGGACAGACACCCTGTGTTGGGCGGAAGGGCGGGTGCACACAGCACATCCGGGAGCCATCTGCTTCACGAGGATAACCATCATTGGGGTTATTGGAAGGTCATCTCGTCGGAGCTTCTCAAACTCTCATGTGCATAGAAATCACCTGTGGATCTTGTTAAAACGCAAATTCTGATTGGATAGGTCTGGGGTCGGGCCTGAGACGCTGCCTCTCTGCTCCCAGTCTGTGCCCCTGCTGCTTGTCCGTAGACCAACCCCTGAGGAGCAAGACTCGAGATCACAGGTTCTCAGCACCAATGACACATTAGAAGCTTCTAAAGTGTTTCTAGTTAGGGAAGACCTAGGTGCAGGGAGCAATAAAAACTCCCCAGGGGATTCTAATGACCAGAGTTGACAACAGCTGGCATAGGTGCCGGTGGCGAGGATGGAAGGGCCATTCAACGCACACCTGGCCGGTGGAAAATGTGGGGCGACTGCCAGAAAGCGGAGCTCCTGGCTGGTGAGTGTCCTTATTTCCTGTGCTTCCTGCCTCTCCTCCCTTTCCCTCACCTTTTCTTTCTTGTTGCCTCCTACCAATCCATCCTCTTCCGAGCTATCTCAGTAAGGAGAAAGCTGAACAAACTGAAAATCAACAGCTTTTGGGGGGATTCCTCCGAGAACAGATGTCACAGGGCGACCTGTCACCCCAAACCTTGGAGAGACCGGCAAATACAAAACAAAACCCACCTGCCAGGAGCACAAGTCGACGGCTAGAGCCAGTATGGAAGGAGTAATTTCAACTCTAAGTGGCACAGTGCCGGGGACTCAGTGGGGACCAGCTTGAGAGTCCAGAGTTCTGGGAGGAATTCTAGGAGGACCCTGCATTTGTGTTTCTCTCCAGGAGCCCCATCAGATTCTCAGGGTGAGGATAGGAAAAAAGTCCCATCATGCTTCAGCAAGCAGGGGCCGGGCGGGCCAGGAGTGGGGGGACTATTCAGAGAATGTGGCTTCTAAGAAATAAATCTTTCTGAAAAAGAGGTTGGAATTTAAGAACCTTGAAATTGAGAAGCATGCAATTCAGTACACAATCAATGATGAGTTGCTGCATGTTAAGCACTGTGCTTTGTGCTGGGGATTTTGGGGATGAATTAGATTCGTTCCATCTAGACCAGGAGCTCGTGGTCAAGTGGAAACAGACCTGTGCATACCGCTCTGTCAGAGACTGAAGGTTGCTGCCCCTCATGTCTTTTCTTGGCTTCTTCTGGAGTATTAGAGCTCTCCTTCCTAGTTGAAGACGTATTTCCCAGAATAAAGATTCGGGTTCCTAGCCTCCCTTGCAAGGTAGATGTGGTCATCTAATCAAGAACTGTCCAAATGGTTATAGTGAAAGTTTTATGTGCAACTTTCTGAGAAGTGTCCTTAAATTGAGCAGATGTCCAAGGCCTCCACCCCATAACCATGACTATGACCTTATCTGGAGGAAGGATTTTTGCAGATATAATTAAATTAAAAATCTAGAGGTAAGGGACACTTGGGTGGCTTGGTGGGTTAAGCATCTGCCTTCGGCTCAGGTCAGAATCTCCGGCTTCTGGGATCAAACTCCGGTGTTGGGCTCAGCAGGGAATCTGCTTCTCCCTCTTCCTCTACCCTTCCCTTGCTCATGCGCACTCTCTGTCTCATTTTCTCAAATAAACAAAACAAATCTTAAAAAAAAAAAAAGAAAAGAAAAAAGACCTAGAGAAAGTGAGATCATCATCCAGCAGTTCTTCCTCTCCCCTTTCCTCTTTCTCCTGTCTAGAACACAGATTTAAAAACTGGACCAGGGGTGCCTGGGTGGCTCAGTGGGTTAAGCCTCTGCCTTCAGCCCAGGTCATGATCTCAGGGTCCTGGGATCGAGCCCCACATTGGGATCTCTGCTCAGTGGGGAACTCTTCCCCCTCTGTCTCTGCCTGCCTCTCTGCCTATTTGTGATCTCTCTGTCAAATAAATAAATAAAATCTTTTTAATAAATAAATAAATATAAAAACTGGACCAAAGTAGACATCTTGGTTAATAAGGTAAAAGCCTCAACCAAGAGCCTGGGTTCCTGATGATTCTAGAGTTGCCATCACAACCTATTTTTGTATAAATGGAGATAAATAGATTTCTAATTTGGTCAAACCTTTGTTATTTCTAGATTTCCGTCTACTGCTTTTTTTACTGACAAATAAACCAACTAGCTACAATGAATTTATTTTTTAAGCCTCCCATAAATAAGCAAAAAAATGAAACAACGTATTATGTGAGTTCTATTTTACTTAAAATAAAATATAATCTCCTTAAGAAAGAAAGGCCCTGTGTGATCTGACCCCGGTCTACTCCTCCAGTCTCAACTGAGGCCGTTTTTCTCTAGCTTGGCATGTGGTATACTTAAGCCTTCTGTATGTGTACATCCTTTCATTCCACAAAAAAATTGTGAGAGCCTATTATTGACTAGAAGCTAGGCACACACCAGCAAAAAACAGCCAACGTACCTGTCCTTAAAGCCAGTTTTTCTTTTTTTTAATTTTTCTTTCTTTCTTTCTCTCTCTCTCTCTCTCTTTCTTTCTCCCTTTCTTTCTCTCTTTCTTTTCAGGAAGGACAAATATTTATTGTGTAATGTATATTCACTGTGTAGTTTATTTTAAAAATTTTATTTTATTCAAATTCAGTTAATTAGCATACAGTGTATGTAAAGCCAGGGTTGGTTTTTTTTTTTTTTCCCCTATTCCACTTCTAAGTCCATTTATGTTCTAACTCAGAGATGTGGGCCACACTGTTATGTCCGTCCAGGGCAGCATGTCCAACAGAACCTCCCACTGTGCGTCCTCTGTCCAAGCTCTCCAGCATGGAGGTCCCTAGCCACGGGCAGCTCTCCAGTACTTGCAATGTGATTAGTTTCCATTTAAATAGCCCCATTGACCAGCTGCTGCCGGAATGGACAGTCCATATCCTGATCACACTACTCCCAGCTAACAATGGCCAGCTCCCTGAGGCCGTTTTAGAAGATGGTCACAAATTCTCCAATTGAGACATGGAGCCTCTATCCCCTCTTTGAATCTGGGTGAGTTTGTGACATATGATAGAAATGATGTTAGTGTGACTTCCTAGGCCAGGCAAGAAAAGCCTCTGTCCTAGTCTCTGGAAGGTGATGCTCTTGCCACCCTTGCTCTGGGGAAGCTCTGTCTCCAAACCTCACTACCACACTGTGAGAAGCTGAGACAACATGCAGCTGTTGGGTCCTTGAGTCATTCCAGTACAGGCCCCTGTGTTAGTTTCCTGGGGCAGACATTTGTTGGCTTGAGGTAAGAGAAATTCATTCTCTGACAGTTCTGAAATCTGCCACAAGTCTGAGACCCCAGTGTCGATGGGTGTTGCCCCCTTCTGGGGTCTCTGAGGGATAATCTGACCTATTCTTCCCTCCAAGTTTCTGGTGGTAGTCACCCATACTTGGCACTCCTGGGTTGTAGACCCAGCCCTTCGGTCTCTGCCTCTTTCTTCACATTCCCTTCTCCCCTATATTTCTCCTCTCAGCTTTCCCTCTGCTTTCTTTTATGAGGACACTGGTTATTGGCTTTAGGACCCACTCTGAATCTAGAATGATCTCATCTCGAGATCCCTGACTTTATCTACAAAGACCCATTTTCTAGATAATGTCCTATTCGCAGGTAGTGGCACTAGAACTTGGGCGTATGTCTTTGGAGCCACTGTTCCACCCACGACAGCACCAGCCATGTGCTTGAAGGTGCCCAGGGAGGATTTCAGATTCTGTCTATTTGAATGACTTCCAGAGAGTCTCATTTCCCCAGCTAGACCTTAAATGTGGAGCAGAGATAAGCTCTTGCCACCATGCCCCGTTTGAAATCCTGACCTCTAGAATTTTTGAGCACAAAATGATCTTGTCTGCTGTTCAGTTGGCATGGTTTGCCATGCAGTTATAGATAACTGGAAGTTCCTGTTGATAACTTAGAAGTCCCAGATTAAAGAACATCTCTCCAAAGAGGCCACCGTCTAAATTACATTCTCCTCTCTTCACTTTTCCTGTAGGGAACTCATCACAGTTGATGAGTAGAGATGTAGTGTTTCTATTTTTTAAACCTGTGTCTCTCCCACTAGACTTAAGTTCCATGGGGACAGGGACCTTGGTGTCATTCAGCACTCTGTTCTTTGTGTGCACCAGACCCACAGTAAGTGTCCAGTAAGTTGGTGCTGAATGACATTCTGAGGTTTCTGTGACTCAGTCTACAAGTACTGCTTGTCCTCTGAACTAATGCAGCTCTTGGAAAAGATCATTTATTTTGCCTTTTTGCTCTCAGCAGATTAAATAAGATAGGCTGCAAGCAAGTGGAAAAGCAAAATATTCAATTTCCAGGAGTGAGACATTACTTCTTGCTGTTTCAGTTCTTTGCATTTGAGTAGTTGTTGTGGTTTTTAACCATGGTGAAAACAAACACAAAAGGCAGAGCTGGTCAGAGAGCCACGCTGCAAGAAAACATCTGTGGTTCTTCAGAGAGCACCTGTAAGTTCACAGAATGAACCTGAAGTTGTCCTGGCATGTTAGTGAGAATCTCATGAAAAATCCTTTCATGAAATGAAATCCTAATGACGAACCAAAATGAATAGACTCTCCCTGACATCTTAGCCATTATCCAGCTTGTTCTAAAAAGTCCACTGGTGCAAATCCTGTTATTTTTCTTGGAACAGGAAAAAAAAAAAAAAAAAAGGAATTGGATGAAAAAGCCAAACATGCAAACACCAGGTCTGAGAAAACATATAACCAGCTGAAACAGCTGAGTCACCAGTTGGGACAGAGATAACCAGCAAAGTGGAAACGCTGCATATCTAGACCTTGACAGACAAAGTTTGCTGATCTCTGATAGCTCTTAAAGGAGCAGGTGACTCACCAGGCCATTTTGATTGTGGTCTGACTGAAATATTTTTGAGGACTACGGACGCCTGGGTGGCTCAGTCAGTTAAATGTCTGCCTTTGGCTCAGGTCATGATCCCAGGGTCCTAGGATCAAGCCCCACATTGGTCTCTCTGCTCAGCAGGGAACCTGATTCGCCCTCTGCCTGCCTCTGCCCCTGCTTGTGCTCTCTCTCTGACTGATAAATAAATAATTTTTTTTAATTAAAAAAAAGGTCAGTCTAGAACATTACATCTATCAGAAACATCTTTTTTAAATGAAGGCAAAATAGAGGCTTTTTCAAACAACCTGGGAGAATTAACTGCCAGAAGACCTGAAATACACACACATAGACAAAAATTAAAGGAAAGTCTTCAAGCAAAAGCAAATTGATACCAAGTAGAAATTTGGATTTATACAAAAAATGAAAAATGCTGGAAATTGTAAATATGTATATAATTGTAGAAGATATTTTTCCTTATTTAAAAATTTTTAAAGGGGAGCCTTGATGGCTCAGGTGGTTACACGTTCAACTCTTGATTCAGCTCAGGTCTTGATCTCAGGGTCATGAGTTTGGGCTCCATATTGGACCCATCATTGGGCATGGAGCCTACTTAAAAAATTTTTTTTTAATTTAAAAGTTAAAATGTACTGCAGGGTTTAAAACATCTGTAAAATAGAATTTAGGCCCACAATAACACAAAGAATGGGTGGTTTTCACGGAATTGTAGTACTTTGTTACAAGGTCCCTAAGATCTACTTTTGTGTGGACAGAGGCTATGAGAAGTTAAAAACACAGACTGAAACCCTAGGGCAAATATTTAAAAGTGAAAAGCAACAACAAAAAATATAAACTGTACTACATGAGGAAAAATGGGAAAGGAACAAAGAGGTATAACTAATCAATAGTAGAGATCAAGTGGAATCATAAAATACACTAAATATTAAAAGAGTCAGGAAAAGAGAGGAAAGGGAACAAATAACAATATAGAAAACAAATGGCAAAATAATAGGCTTACACTTGGCCATAATAATAATCCCATTAAATGTAAATTATCTAATCCCTCTAATTAAAGGTAGACATTATTACACTTGATTAAAAAAAAAAAAATTACTTTTTTTTTTTAAACTGCTGTCTCAACACCTTCTTGACCTTGGCTGGAAGCCAGTGAGTTTCCCTTCTGGAGCAGCTGATTGAGTCTGCACTCTAACCGTTTCCTTTATCACAGTGACCACCTGCTAGCACCAGCCATAACCAACCAGGCCAGGTACCAGACAGCTAGGGACATCCTCTATGCCTCTGGAGCCCTTGATATTATTTAAGGGACCCCACCAAACCTAGGGACCCTATCCCACTTACCATATCCGAACTGCTGGCTCCAGCTCCAGCTTCCTGTGCCCCCTGGGGCAGAGCCCTGTGTTGCCCTGTCTGGCAGCCTGCTCCCCTTTGGAGCTGTATAAAACAGAACCCTGCCTTTTAGTTATCCAAACATCATTCTGTTGTGATCTCCCATCAAAAGAGTCTTAAAATCTTGTAAAACAACCCAACTATGTGCCATCTACAAGAAACCTACTTAAACTATAAGAGCAAATGGAGGAAAAGCAAAATGATTGGAAAAGATATGGTGTGTAATTACTGATCACAAGAAAGCTGGAGAGAGGCTATATTGAATTACATTCAGATAAAGTAGTCTTTGAACAAATAATATTACCAGGGATAAAAAGAGATATTTCACAGTGATAAAGGGAACAATCATCAAGGAGACATAATAATTCCAAGTGTATAGGCACACAATAACATAGCTTTAAAGTACTTGAAACAAAAACTTTTAGAACTGAAAGTGGTAGGCAAAGCTAAAATTATTATTGAAGATTTTAATACTCCTTTCTCGATAATGAACAAATGAAATAGACAAAAAAATGAGTTAGCATATAGGCAGTTTTATAACACTCCCTAATTGACTTCTATAGAAAAATTTATCCAACAACAGAGTATGCATTTTTTTCAATGAACATAGAACATTTACCAAGGTGTTAACATATTCTGGGCCATAAAACAAGTCTCAATGAATTTAAGAGGATCAAAATTCACAAAGTATATTCTCTCTACAATAGAATTAACATGATAACAGGAAGATATCCAGGAAAAAAAAAAAACCCAAATTCTTAGAAATTAAGCAGCATACTTAGAAGAAATCACAAGAGAAATTAGGAAATATTTTTAGCAGAATCAGAATGAAAACCTCACATATCAGCATTTGTGGGATCCAGCTATAGCAGAGTTTTAAGGGAAATTTATAGCATTAAATGCTACTTTTAGAAAAAAGGAAACATCTAAAACAGATGCTTTATGTTTCCACTTTAAGAAGCTAGAAGAAGGGGCACCTGGGTGGCTCAGTGGGTTAAAGCCGCTGCCTTCGGCTCAGGTCATGATCCCAGGGTCCTGGGATCGAGCCCTGCATCGGGCTCTCTGCTCAGCAGGGAGCCTGCTTCCCTTCCTCTCTCTCTCTGCCTGCCTCTCTGCCTACTTGTGATCTCTGTCTGTCAAATAAATAAATAAATAAAATCTTAAAAAAAAAAAAAAAGAAGCTAGAAGAAGAGGGGCACCTGGGTGGCTCAGTGGGTTAAAGTCTCTGCCTTCGGCTCAGGTCATGATTCCAGGGTCCTGGGATCGAGCCCTGCATCGGGCTCTCTGCTCAGCAGGGAGCCTGTTTCCTCCTCTCTCTCTCTCTCTGCTTCTCTGCCTACTTGTGATCTCTGTCTGTCAAAATAAATAAATAAAATCTTAAAAAAAAAAAAAAAGAAGCTAGAAGAAGAAAGGCAAATTAAATCCAAAATATGAAGAAGAAAGGAAATACGATGGCAGATCAGTGAAATAGGAAATGGACCAAGAATAGAGGAGATCGCTAGAACTAAAAGTTGGTTCCTTGAAAAAATCAGGAATGAGACACTTAGAAGACGCTGTGGACTGGTAGGTTTCATTGAAGTGGGATTTCTCTGACTTGGCTGTACATTAAAATCACTTGGGGAACCTTAAAAATTCCTGATGCTGGACTGTACTGAGCAATTTCATCAGCTCTGGAAGTGGAGCCTAGCTCCCCTGGTGATTCCAGCGTGCCCCAGAGTTGGAGAAGCCCTGCTGAGAGATCAGACCTCCACTCCACCGCACCCTTGTCAGTATGTATCTGGAGCTGCTCAGAGTCTGCAGAGCAGAATCCTCTCATCTCTCACATGGACTGTACGTGGCTGGCTGGAGGTGTACTGAGACAGAAGCAGAGGGGTTGGGCTCTCTCCATTTCATGCGTAGACCTTCACCTAACTTCATGTGGTGTCTCCTTCCTACTGGAGTCCCCTAGACCACATCCTCTGTGACTCAATTTTTCCAAGAGTCCAGCTCCTGTTTTCCTGCCAGCTCCGGGAGAGACAGCCCTCTGGCAATGCTGGGGTCAGGGAGGGGCTCTGCCTCCTCGCTGGTCCCCTACATTCAAAGGATCTTCTGGTTCTCAGCCCTACTCTGCACCCCTGTTTTCCGATTCCCAAGGCTTGTGTGGGCTTCTGCTGGGGAAGTTAACCCTCTTCCTGTGGGCTTCCCCACTGCAGGCTTCTGTCCCAGGGAACTTCGGTCTGGTAAGTCTTATAACAGTCCTTTTTCTCTTTCCAGTTCCCCCTAACTTTGTTCTTTGGATATGTCTTAGTTACCTTGATTTCATTTTCTTAAAACTTGGGATTTATGGCTCTTTCCCCCAGGTTTACTATCATTTTGGTGGGATTTCAGGAGATAGCGGAGATAAATGCAAGTGCTTAATCTGCCCCATTTAAGCAGAAAATTTCCAGAGCCTTCCAGAAACATCTATATATAACTATGATAGTCATTTTTAATTCATTTCCCTTCCCAGGTACGTAGAGTGGGAGTGGCAGAGGCCTCGGGGATGTGGGAGTATTAGCCTGGCGTATGATAATGGTTTTTCTGATCAGAATTCCCAAGGTGTAATTCTTTTTTTTTTTTTTAAAGATTTTATTTATTTATTTGACAGAGAGAGATCACAAGTAGATGGAGAGGCAGGCAGAGAGAGAGAGAGAGAGAGGGAAGCAGGCTCCCTGCTGAGCAGAGAGCCCGATGCGGGACTCGATCCCAGGACCCCGAGATCATGACCTGAGCCGAAGGCAGCGGCTTAACCCACTGAGCCACCCAGGCGCCCCCCCCCCCCAAGGTGTAATTCTTCTTAAGCCTTTAAATAGAATGAAATTGGATCGTAAAGCTCTAAATCCTGTACCTTCAGAACTGTTTGCCAAGATGGTTGTATTCTGCTAGTAACAGTTAAATCTTCTTATGAATGCTCCAGTATTTTGTTCTCCCAACAAAGCCACTTATGATAATGATTCTAATGGTTTGGTGGGGGGGCAACCATGTAAGTTATTGTCTTCTCAGGAGGAAGTCACAATAGGCATGTTCTTTCCTACATGTCAGAGAGCATGTCCACATTTGGCCACTATCTGTAGTCCTGGCTTAACTTTTTCACCTTAAGTTTGAACCCATGGAAGAAAGTCCCGGTCCCTGTGGCCATGGACCAGACTGCGAAGCCGTGTGCTGAGCATGCCCGCACGAGGGAGGGCACACTGGTTCTGGCTCTGCCCTTCTCAAACCTGATGACCCTGGGCAGGGGCTTGTGGCTGTGTAAAATAGAGGGGTGGTCCAGATGACTTGTCTGGTTTTTCTAGCTCTATTGTCACTGAATCTGTACCAGTGCTTAGTAAAGGCAAATATCCCCAGAGGAATGGAGAGATAGAATTACTCCAGCATTTCAGTGCTGAGGCAGAGTTGGGGCAGATCCTGGCTCCCTCCTCTCAGGTGTCCCAGCCTAGGGATGGAAAGTATGCCTTTGGGCCCTGAGGCCAGGCCAGTTTCTAATCCCTGGCAATTAGGGCCTGTGGGTGCTTTGAGGTAAATCCTCAAACAAAACAAAACAACCTGATTGTCCTTGGAGGAGGGGTCACTGTGGGGTCCTGGGGCAGTAGAGGAAGCAGAGGAAGTAAAGAGGCCCAGCCTCCCGGTTCAGCGGCTGGTGAGGCACTGAGCATTCACGATGGCATGGGCCATGTGCAGGGTGTGATGGGTTGAATTATGTTTCCAAAAAAGACATGGGCCTAACTCCCAGTATCTCAGAAGATGGCATTATTTGGAAATAGAGTCTTACAGATACAATTAGTGTATACGCCATCATACTAAAGAAGGGTAGGCCCTTAATTCTGAGTGACTGATACCCTTGGAAGAAGATGGTGAAAACACATAAGAAAAAAGTCTGTGTGAAGATGGAGTGGAGGTTGGAAATCAGTTGGGGGAGGACAGGGGGATGGGGCAGACATGTAGGTCTGTACAGACCTCTGAGGTGAAAAGCGCCTTTGGCCGTCACTGGCTATCTTCTAATTAAAAGGGCATCCAGGAAACATTTAAGTCTGCTGAAGTTTAGAACATCATTAAATGATCGTCAGTGTTTAAATCCTCAAGATAGCCCAGGCTGTGAAACAGAAAATTTCATACTCTTCTAGATGAGGCCTTGCCGTTGATCCATCTATATCTAAAAGGTTGGAATTTGCTTCTTGAGCCTTGTTGACTGTCTGTCAACAAAGTTCTTAGATATGTATCGTGTGCCATTAGCTGTGGTAGGTGCAGGCAGTACGGAGGTCAATAGGGGACATCAGGTACCCCGATGCCTCCCTCAGAAAAGTCCCATTCTTATGAGAAACATAGATTAAACACACCATTTCAAATAATAAATTAAGAGATGACAAGAGTGCAGAAAACCAAACAGAAGTCTATGGCGTCCTGGTGGCATCTAAGGGAGAGCCAACAGTGGTGTGTCAGTGAATGTTACTCTTGCTTTCCCTACCAAAAAACGCAGATTTGTATCCTTTGTGTAAATATTTCCCCCATGACTGATGACAGGCTGTACCTGCCACCAGAGGCAGAGCGGGGATGAGATGCACAGTAGTGGGCCAAGACACTATAATGTCAGGTGTAGATGGCCTCAAAAGCATGGATAATAGCACAAAGTCATAAACTAATAAGGATGTAATGTTTCAAGTGTTTGTTTTTAATAGAATGCCTTTCATTGTGTTTATATAATTGAATTTCTAATGGCTGTTTAGCATCCATCTTGCAAAACTGCACCTCTTCCAAGCTGGAACAAGCCTGGGGCTAACAGCTGAGGAAGGCAGGTGGGGGGGGTGACACTTACCTGAGGGATAAATTGGAATTAGCAGAACAGGTGAGGAAGAGTCTTCCAGGTGAGGGCAGTGGCATGTAACAAGGCCCTGGGATTAAAGAGAGCCTGGGATACTGGGGAAACTGAGGGCAAAGAATGTGAAGAAAGCAAAGTGAGACTCAGGAGAAAGGCAGAGACCAAGTCCTACAGAGCCTTGTAGTCCACAAGAGGAGCTGGGGCTTTAGCCTCCGTGTGGTGGAAAACTGCAGAAGGTGTTAGGAGGGGAGTGACCATCTGGTGTAAATATGTGAAGTATCATTCTGCTCTGTGAATGGATTAAAGGACTCCAAGGTGAACACAAGGCACCAAAGGTATATGCAACAAAAGAAAAATAAATAAATGGGTCTTCATCGGAATTAAAAACTTGTATTCATCAAAGGACATTACCAAGAGAACGAAAAGACAAACCACAGAATGGAGACAATACTCCCAAGTCAGAGTTCTGATCAGGATCTAATATCTAAGATACAAAGAACTCTATTTCAGCAGCAGGAGACCAAACAAGCCAATTAAAATATGAGCCAAGGACAAGAATACACGTTTCTCCAAGGAAGGAGATGGCCAATAAGCACTTCAAAAGAAGTTCAATGTCATTAGTCATTAGGGAGATAGAAATCAAAACCACAGTGAGATACCACTTCACACTCATTAGGGTGACTGTAATGAAAACAAAACAGAAAATAACAAGTGTGGTGAAGATGTGGAGAAATTGAAACCCTCCAGTTTCTAGTGGGAATGTAAAATTGTCCAGCCACTAAAATGTGGACACTTCCTCAGGAAGTGAAATGTGGATTACCATATGACCTGGCAATTCCATCCGTAGGTATCCCAAGGAAATCAAAACAGGTGTTCCAACAAAAACATACACAATGTTCATAGCAACACCATTCACAATAGCCAAAAGGTAGAAACAAACCAGGTATCTCTCAATGGATGAGTGGATAAACAAAATGTGATCTCTCCACACAATAGATATTATGTGGCCACAAAAGGGAATGGGATACAGATATATAATACAACATCAATAACCTTGAAAACATGTGGAGTGAAAGAAGTGAGACACAAAAAGCCACATATGCTATGATTTCATTTATATGAAATATTGAGAACTGACAAATTCACAGAGACAGAAAGCAAATTAGTGGTTGCCAGGAGGCAGGGGTAGGGGAGAATGGGAAGTACGGCTCAATGGGCATGGGGTTTGCTTTGGGGATGATGATAATATTCTAGAACAAAATAGCAGTGATGTTGGCACATTGTGAAGGTAGTAAATGCCACGAAATTTACATGTTAGAATGGTAAATTTGGTTATGTGTATTTTACCACAAAAAGAAAAATGGTGAGTGTGCGGAGCCTGTTGGGCAATCATTGGTTGGTAGAATTGTAGGGACTTGGGAGTGAAGGGAGTGGCCAAGGGTTTGATGATAGCAACACACTCATGGTGAAGCCATTCAGCAAAACAGAAAATTCTAAAGGCAGATACTCAGTTCCCTTTTGCCTGAGGAACATTTCTCCTGAGAATTTCAAAAAAGGGGTTGGCTCCGTGGTCCATCTTCCTCATGCTCATTACCTTTATCTCCAGGTGGCTGTTGCACCTCTAAGCTTCCTGTCACCATGACAGAAAAGGGGATGTAGTGGAAAGAGTGCAGGAGAGCAGGGGGGAAAGCAGTCCAGAAACTCTTAGCTTGTGTCCCATTGGTCAGATGAGTGTTCCTATGGCTACCCCCAGCTGCAAGGGAATGTGGAAGAGTGGTTTTGGTGGGCATGTGGCCACTCTCGTACACAAGACCTAGATCCTTTTGGGGGATGAAACTAGAATGGATATTGGGTAGGCAAATATCGGTGTCTGCCATAGGGTGTAATTAACATCATAAAAAATTCCAGCAGAATTTGGACAGGAAGACCGGGAGATAATACTGGGTAGAGATCCACTATCCTCTTATCTTGTCACTGAGGGTGAGTGATTTCAATTCCTTGCATCTTTCTTTGTGGTTCATTTTTATGTTTCAAAATTCAGTCATTTCGGTAACATTTCCCCAAGTTTCTTAGACTTTCCAACATCCCCTCTGAGCCAGGATGTGGAATTACTCTTCCTGTAAAGGAAGAATAGTAGAAATCAGCCTTTCTCAGCTGGGAAGTTCTATAAGGTATGTGTGTTGGTGCTGTGTCCTAGAAAAATGAAGTTAACCACACAGACAAAAGCCATGATCCCAACTTTTGTTTGACACATAGGATTTTGATAGCATGTGGAGCCAGGAAGTTTTTCAGTCACCTATGACTTGGTGAAATACTAATTTTCTTATTTTACCTCAGCCCCGCTTTGGGAGTCAGGAAGGTATGTTCTCTTCCTGGATCTCCCAACATATCTGGGCAAGTCTCTCCACTTTTCTGGGTTTCTTTCTCCTCATCTGAACATATTAAGAAAAAAAAAAATTGGTGTTTGGGGGAAGGGTTTGCATGGTATTCTACTTCTTCCTTTTCATTGTTTGGCCTTTGCTCAAAGATGAGAACATTTAAAGAATAAAACAAACTTCCAGGCCTTCATGAGTAAGCTTGAATCTCAAACAAATTTAGTGTTAAGTTACAAAAAAAGATATGCCATTTAAAAAATGTCAGCTAACACAGAATGCCTGCATTTTGGCACCTCACTTTTAGCATGTGAACACCCTCAGAAACTTCAGGATTAAAATGTCTGATGCTATTCCAGGCACGCACGCGCAGAGGAGCACTTACCAGAGGCAGATGTTGACTCCTGGAAGTAATTCTACGTTTGAGCATTATGTAGGGCAAGTGATGTCATTTTCCTTGACTTGCCTCAAGAAAGTGGTGTTTGTGTTTGCTGTGTGAGTCTCAGAGAAAATATCACCTTTCTCTCCTGTACCTCGGTGCTCTGTTGTCTCATTTATAAAACATACAACCCTTCTTCTAGCTAATTCCACTTGTGTGTAGTAATGCCACTCTGTACTTTTTCCTCTTTGCCCTTTAAAGAAAATACAATAATAGACAATAATAATTGAAATGGCACATTGTAGTATACGGTACTAGAAAGAGCCCCCTTTGGGAGTCAGGCTGGTGTGGTTCTCTTCCTGGATCTCCCAAGGGACCTGGGCCAGTCCCTCCAGTTCTCTGGATTTCTTTTTTTTTTTTTTTTTTTTTTTTTTTTTTAGAGAGAGAGAGCACGTGGGAGCACAGGCAGACAGAGTGTCAGGCAGAGGCAGAGGGAGAAGCAGGCTCCCCGCCGAGCAAGGAGCCTGATGTGGGACTCGATCCCAGGACCCTGGGATCATGACCTGAGCCGAAGGCAGCTGCTTAACCAACTGAGCCACCCAGGCGTCCCACTCTGGATTTCTTTTTCCTCATTTGTATATATTTTTTAAAAAGGAGGGGTGGGGATTAGAGGAAGGCTTTGCATGACTAATCCCCAATGTCCCTTCAAGCTTTAGTTTTCTGTAATTTTTATATGTAAACCAAGGTTTGGGGTTAATGTAGCAGTAAATTGTGTTTCCAGCTACAAGTGTAGAAAATTACTTGCCATGGCTTAATTCTTTAGAATGTTTTTCATATTCAAAGATTTGGAGAGAGACCACTATCATTGGTTGAATTGTTCAACAAGGTCATGGACAACATCTTTTTTTTTTTTTTTTAAGATTTTATTTATTTATTTGGCAGAGAGAAATCACAAGTAGGCAGAGAGGCAGGCAGAGAGAGAGGAGGAAGCAGGCTCCCTGCTGAGCAGAGAGCCTGATGCAGGGCTCGATCCCAGGACCCTGGGATCATGGCCTGAGCTGAAGGCAGAGGCTTTAACCCACTGAGCCACCCAGGCACCCCCCTCACTCTACTTTTTTTTTTTTTTTAAGATTTTATTTATCTATTTGGCAGAGAGAAATCACAAGTAGGCAGAGAGGCAGTCAGAGAGAGAAGGAAGCAGGCTCCCCGCTGAGCAGAGAGCCCGACATGGGGCTCGATCCCAGGACCCTGGGATCATGACCTGAGCCGAAGGCAGGGCTTTAACCCACTGAGCCACCCAGGCACCCCCTCACTCTACTTTTTAATCTCTCCCTCCTGTCTCTCCTCACACTTCTCCGGCAACTATTGATCTACTTCCTGTCACTATAAATTAGTTTGCATTGTCTAGAAATTTTTTCTTTTTTTTTTTTAAAGATTTTATTTATTTGACAGAGAGAGAGAGATCACAAGTAGGTGGAGAGGCAAGCAGAGAGAGAGAGAGAGAGAGAGGAGGTAGCAGGCTCCCCACTGAGCAGAGAGCCCGACATGGGGCTCGATCCCAGGACCCTGGGATCATGACCTGAGCTGAAGGCAGAGGCTTTAATCCACTGAGCCACCCAGGTGCCCCTAGAAATTTTTATAAACAGAATCAATAGTATGTATCCTTTCTACCTGGCTTTTAACATTTTTTTAAAGTAGGCTCCACACCCAGCATGGAGCCCAATGCAGGGCTTGAACTCACAACCCTGAAATCAAGACCCAAGCTGAGATCAAGAGTCAGATGCTTAACCAAAATGAGCCACCCAGGTGCCCCTGCCTGTTTTCAGTTTTGAGATTATCCATGTTGTTTTGTGTATCAGCAGTTCACCCCCTTTTAATTCCGAAATGGAATTGCACCTGTGGATATATCATAGGTTGTTTATGCATTCACTTGTTGAAGGGCATTTATATTGTTTCCAGGTGGTTGTTTTTTGTTTTTTGTGTTTTTTTTCAGTTGTTTCCAGATTTTGGCCATTACAAATGAAGTTGCCATGAACATTAGTGTAAAAACCTCTGTATGGACATGCATTTCTTTATCTCTTCGTGACTCTCTAGCAGTAGAATGGTTCAATCATATGATAAGTCATTTTTTGTTTTTCGCTTTTTGTTTTTTAAGGAAGGTGCAAAACGGTTTCCAACATGGTTCCACCGTTTTACATTCCTACCAGCAGGTAAGAGTGTTCCGGTTCTTCTCTATCCTTGACGACACTAGGTATGGTCATTTTTTTCCTCCACTTTACCGTTCTGAGAAGTATATAATAGTATTACATTGTGATTTTAATTTGCATTTCCCTAATGATGTTAAGTATCTCTGTATGTGTTTATTTCCATACATTTTCTTGGTGAAGTGTCTGTCCAAAATGTTGTTCATTTCTTTATTGGGTTGTTTGTTTTCCTCTTATCAAGTTTTGAAAATTATTTATTTATTCTGGAAATTAGTCTTTCATCAGATGAATGATTTACAAATATTTTCTCCCAGTATACAATTTATCTATTCATTCTTTTGACTGTATCTTTGAAAGAGCAGTTATTATGATAAAATTGAATTTATAAATTATTTACTTTATGAATTACGTTTTTACTGGTGTATCTAAGAAATCTGTGTGCAATCCAAAGTCACAAAGATTACTTATATTTTCTTCTGGAAGCTTAAAAAAAAAGTTAAAGATAACAACATTTAGGTCTCTTGAGTGAAATTTTGTATGCGATGTTAGGTATAGATCAGACGTCATTTTTTTTCATTTTGTCTATGGGTATTCAATTGTTTCAGCATCACTTTTTGGAAAAACTTAACTTCTCTCTTGAATTGCTTTTGTAATTTTGGAAAAGTTGTCAGTATATGTCTGAGTTTATTTCTGATCTCTCCATTCTGTTCCATTGATCCATTTGATTATTGTAGCTTTATAATGAGACTCAACATTGGTACTAAAAGTCCTGCAATTTTTTTCAAAGATGGTTGGCTATTTTTTTGTCCTTTGTATTATAATATGAATTTTAAAATCAGTTTGCTAGTTTCTTTTAAAAAGCCTCCTGGAATTTGGGGTGAGATTCATGGAATCTATAAACTGGGACAGAACGGTGTTGTTACTATATTGAGGCTTCAGACTCATGAACACATTTTATCTGTCATTTATTTATGTATTTTAAATTTTCTTTCAGTAATATCTTTAGTATACAGATGTTATGCATTTTTGTTAGATTTGTCCTTAATTATAGCATATGTTTTATGCTATTATAATTATTACTGCTTTTAAATTTTTAAACATCTGATTGTCCACTGCTGGTATATAAAAATACAATTGATTTTTATATGTTATGCATATATCCTGCTACCTTGCCAAACTCACTCATTCTAGTAGCTTTTTTTGTAGATTCCACTGTAATTCCTATAGATTATAGTATCTGTAAATAGACAGTTTTATTTTTTGCTTTCCAGTCTCAGTGCTTTTTTTTTTTTTCTTGCCTGATTGCTCTGGCTGAGACCTCTAGAGCATTATTGAACAGAAGTATTGAGTCATCTTTGTGTTGTTCTTAGTCTAAGAAGGAAGCATTTTCATCTTTGATCATTAAAAATGATGTCAACTGTGTATTTTTATAAATGTCTTTCATCAGGTTAAGGAAAATTCCTTCTATTCCTAGTTTGCTAAGAGTTTATGTCAGGAATGAATGCTGAGTTTTGTTAAATCTTTTTTCTGATTCATTGATATCATCTTATAGAGTTGTTTTATTATGTTTTGTTTTTAGTTTTTTATATAGTTATTATGTTATATATATTACTGATATATCAATAGATAGATTTTTACAGTTTATATTTTTTATGTGTATATATATATATATATATATTTTTTTTTAGATTTTATTTATTTATTTGAAAGACAGAGATCACAAGTAGGCAGAGAGGCAGGTGG
Organism: Lutra lutra; assembly: GCF_902655055.1. NCBI lineage: Eukaryota > Metazoa > Chordata > Mammalia > Carnivora > Mustelidae > Lutra > Lutra lutra. The sequence goes on along the minus strand of NC_062282.1, from coordinate 102,435,185 downwards.
GGCGTTGGGGGGTGGGGGAAGTAGGCTCCCTGCCGAGCAGAGAGCTTGATGCAGGGCTAGATCCCAGGACCCTGGGATCATGACCTGAGCCGAAGGCAGAGGCTTTAACCCACTGAGCCACCCAGGTGCCCCGATATTTTATACATATATATTATTGATAGATTGGTGTTGATAGATATTTTTCAAATGTTAAACCAATCTTTCATTTCTGACTGTAGTTTTCTTGTAATATCTTTGGTTTTAGTCTAAGGGTAATGATGGCTTCACAGAATGAGTTAGGACATATTTTTCTGGTGTTCAATTTTTGGACAAGATTTTTTTGTAGTATTAGTATTATTTCTTTCTTACATGTTTGGTAAAATTTACTTACAAGTGAAGCCATCTGGACCTGTAATGTTATTTATGGGAACGTGTTTAACTACAAGTTCAATTTATTTTTTTTTTAAGATTTTATTTATTTATTTGACAGGGAGAGACATAGTGAGCAAGAGAGAACACAAGCAGGGGCAGTGGGAGAGGGAGAAGCAGGGCTTTCTGCTAAGCAAGAAGGCTGATGTGGGGCTCGATCCCAGGACCCTGAGATCATGACCTGGGCTGAAGGTAGACACTTGCTTACTGGCTGAGCCACTCAGGTGCCCCAGTTCAATTTCTTTAATAGACGTAAGACTGTTCAGGTTTTCCTTTTTTTTTTTTTTTTTTTTGAGTAAGTTTTAGCAATTTGTGTCTTTGGAATAATTTTTCCATTTCACCTAAACTATCAATTTTATTGGCATAAAAGTACTCATTATATCCTATTATTATCTTTTTAATACCTATAGAATCTGTGGTGATATTACTTCTGTCGTTCTTGACATTGGTAACTTGTGTCTAATTTTTTTTCTACTAAGATTTATCAATTACACTCACCTTCCCAAACAACTGGCTTTAAGTTTCATTGATCTTCTTCCTCCACCACCTCATCTCCTTGCTCTGCCTCTACCTCCTCCTCCTTCTTCCTGTTTCTCCCCTTCCTCCTCCTCCTCTTCTTCTTCTTCTTCTTCTGTTTTCTGTTTTCTATCTTCTATTTCAGTGATTTCTGCCCTGGTGTTTATTATTTCTGTTCTCTGTTTACTCTAGATTTCACGGACTCTATTTTATTTTATTTTATTTTATTTTATTTATTTATTATAGATTTTATTTCTTCCTTTGACAGAGAGATGAGAGAGAGCAGAAGTAGGCAGAGCAGCGGACAGAGGGAGAGGGAGAAGCAGGCTCTCTGCTGAGCAGGGAGCCTGGATGCGGGGCTCAATCCCAGGGCCCCGGGATCATGACCTGAGCCAAAGGCAGCTACTTAACCAACTGAGCCACCCAGGTGCCCCTTTTTATGTTTTTTTTAAGATGGAAGCTTAGACCACTGATTTTAAGATCTTTTTTCTTTGCTAAGACAGATGTTTAATGCGGTGATATGCCCCCTAGGCATTGCTTTAGTGGTAACCCATAAGGTACGATATGTTGTTATTGTTTTTTTCAGTTCAAACTACTTTCTAAATTTCCTCTTGATTTCTTTGGTCACGATTTTTTAGAAAAGTGTTTAGTTTCTAAATATTTTAGGATTTTCCAGAGATCTTTCTATTATTCATTTCTAATTTAATTCCATATGGTCAGGCAACATACCATAATCCATTTGGGTGGTTTGTTTTCCAGCCTTAGGTAACTTTTTAAATATGTAATTGATGATCAGTAGTTGGTGAAAACTCGAGGGCTCTCTGCAGATCTCTGGATTTCTCTGTATAGCTCTTTCTAATCTGGTTCTCTGTCCTGTAAACTCTAGCTGCTGTGGTCCCCTCAAGTGCTAGCCATATTACAGCCACTCAGGGAGTCTTCTGAGTTCTACCTAGATTGCCCCACCTGCCACAGCCTGCAGCCTCTTTCAAGGCAGTATTTTGGGGCAATTATAGGGTTCCCATTATTTTTTTCAGGCCTTTTATGTATCCTGTTTTCATTGCCTGATGTCCCAGCGTCTTGAAATCTGTCACTTCCTATGTTTTGTTCTCTTTTATGTTCATTTCAGGTAGAAGGGTAATTCTAATCCCCATTATGCCATCTTAGCTAGAAACAGAAGTCTTTGGGGGGTGGGAGTGAGGGGGCATCTACCATTTTATTTTATTTTATTTTAAAGATTTTATTTATTTATTTGACAGATAGAGATCACAGGTAGGCAGAGAGGCAGTCAGAGAGAGAGAGAGAGGGGAGGAAGCAGGCTCCCTGCCGCGCAGAGAGCCCGACGCGGGGCTCGATCCCAGGACCCTGGGATCACGACCTGAGCCGAAGGCAGAGGCTTTAACCCACTGAGCCACCCAGGCGCCCGGGCATCTACCATTTTAATCTTTCTCTTGAAGATTTTCCTCACTCATGGGACCTAATAATGGTCACAAAATGGTTACTATATCACTGAGCATTATCATTACATTTAACCCAGGATTTAATGCCATCCATGCTAGTGCATCTCATTTTCAATGCAAATTATTTTCCCAGAAGTCCCCTAGCAAACTTTCTCTTGTATCTGTCTCATTGGTCATAATGAGGTCACGTGACCTGCCATTCTCATCTTCAAATGAGTCTGAGTAAGCAGGAAGCAGTGTTGTCAGGATGGGATTCTGCTGAGAAATGATTTCCCGCCAGACATACTGCCACCCCAAAACAAGTGGAGATGGAAGGGAAGGGCACATAGGATACTGGGTAGATAATTAACAGGGCCTGCCATTGAGGCAACCATTAGGATCCTCTACAGAAAGTAAGATCAGCGTGCTCTCTGCCCTGGAGCCCTCTTTGCCCTGCCCATGGTCCATAGGCCATAACAATTAACTGCTTTCTGATCTCTCTATAGCTGATGAAGAGTTCCCATCCCTGAGCACCAGGATAACATTCTGGTACTCTCTGAGGTCTAGTTCTCACCTTCAGGGAGGTCTTTGAAACTCTAAAATATCAAACCAGTAGAAATGATCTATTAAACCGTTGGTTGTTTAAGGTGCTGTAATGAGATGTTCTGTTACTTGCTTCTAAATAAGGTATATAGCAAACAGAGACATCTCACCCAAGTGGTATCTACTTGACTAATGTCACAGTTCATCTCAGTGGATTTCTTAAAGCACATCTGTGGGTCCCTTGTTTCGTTGATGTGCTGGGCTCAGCTCACAGTGAAATCAGAGAGAAAGATGATCCACTTAGTTTCCAGAGTTCCTTCCAGCGGTCATGGTGCAGGAGTGAGAAGTTTCAGACTGATGGAGTGGTTCACAAGTTTGACTTGCTACAAGCCCGACTTCTAGGCCAAGGAGGCATTTTCTTTGGTGAGGGAGGCATCTTTCTCTACAAATGCTTGCAGGTTCAAGTGTGGGTCACTGACACAGCCTCCCAGACACTTAGGTGTTAACCTCACAGAGAAAGAAAAAGCAACTATTTTTACACCAACATTTTCAATGCCACACGGGAGAAGAATGAGGCACAAACAAGTCAGCTGCAAGACAAAGGGAGTAGGGGTCAACAGTAGAAAAGACAGTAGAAAAGCGGAAAGTAGGTAACAACCAACAAAGAAGCTAGAGTAGGTTACACATTGGCCATGAGTCTCGTAGATATGTAAGAAGAAAGGCAGAACATGTCTGGTCACATAGTACATGACCTACAGCGAGCAAGCCCAAACAAAAGGATTGTCTAACTTTAGGTGTTTTCTGGAGAAGGGGACATAACAGAAAACTGAAGCAGGCAGCGTTCCGCTATGAGCGGGCTGGGCATTTTTAGTTGCTCGGCTTTACGAACATATATTGTCCTCTTTCCCAGAGGCCTGTTGCCAGTATGTGTTTTTCTTAAGGTTATATTTAAGCACTTGTGGTGGCTAGTCTAATTTTTTATGGGTTACATTTTAAGCAGTATGTTGTTCTGAGGGACGGTTACACATTTTAAGTACTAAGATTGGCATATAAGTGTCAGGATAAAGGAAAAGTAGTGTTATCCTGAACTGCTTCATGATTTAGCTAGATATAGGGACTTATTAAGAAAGTCAAATATTTTCCGTTCTGTTGATATACAAACTAATTCTCCACCAGGCTTTATAGGTTTTGTTTCATGAAACAATTAGATGAGTTTCAGCAGAATTTCCTGTTTAGGCCAGTGCAACTGAGAAAGATTCTCGGGTCTTCCAGCATCCTGAGTTTTGGGCAGTTAAGCATGAATTCTATAACTGACCAGGGTCTGAGGACGGTTTGACTGGGGAAGAAAGACCTAGGAGGGTTCTCTGGCTCAGAAGAGGATTGGAGGTGAAGAGTCTGGCTTAGAAAAGACTACCTGGTGGGAGGAGAAGGATGGGATCAGAGGTGAAATAACAGGCACTCCCTAGAACATTCCTTCTTTTATTAGTAAGGGTGGGATACGTTAGGCTGCAGTAACAAACAGTTCCCAAATCTCAAAGGCTTAATACAACAAAGGTTTATTTCTCTCTTACATAAAACTCCTCTGTGGGTCAAGGCTGCTCTCCTGGCCAGTTATCCTCCACACGGTGACCTAGTTACTCTGGCTGCTTCAACCTTTTGGGCCTTCCATCTCAGCATAAGGCCTTCTCCATGATTTCCTTGGTGTAGTAAGAAAGAGCCTGGAGAATCATCCATGGGCATTTCACCATCTCAGCCTGGAAATGATGTACACCGTTACACTGGCCATCACAACTAGTCACGTGGCCCTGTCCACCCACAAGGACTGAGAAGTACAACCCTTCATGTGACTAGAGTAGGAAAAGAACCAGATATTGGTCAATGCAATAATGTTAAACGTACTACTCTAATTCATAAAACTTCTTTTAGGGAAGAATTCTTTGCCAAGTTGTCTCCAGGTTGAGAATTTCTTTCCAGAAGGGGTTCATGAACAGCTTCATGGTTAGAAGAGAAATTGAGGGACTTATTTTAAAACTGTATATACCTAGTAAGCCACAAGTATTACATGGATTTTTTTTTTATTAAAGATTTTTATTTACTTATTGGACAGACAGAGACCACAAGTAGGCAGAGAGGCAGGCAGAGAGAGAGGAGGAAACAGGCTCCCTGCTGAGCAGAGAGCCTGACGTGGGGCTCGATCTCAGGACCCAGGATCATGACCTGAGCTGAAGGCAGAGGCTTTAACCCACTGAGACACCCAGGCACACCTACATAGATTGTTTTTTGTCAGGCAGCTTTGAAGGATGCTGATAGAGGCTGGGAGTGAGGAAGATGTCCCCGTGCCACCTCTCTCCATCTCCCCTGCCTTGTCACAGTGTCTCAGCTTCAAGTAATCCAAGTGTGATGCCATGTACATTTGCTACCAGCCAAAGCCCCAGATGGGCAGGCCACCAATGGGCCTCCAAGGGCAGGGAGGCCTGGGGAACTGGCAGCGATCCCCCTGAGACACTGGCTCCCCACAACATGGTCCCTCAGTCTGTGCCAATTATCTTCCTGCAGCCTCTGTCTCCTGCAAACATCAACAGAGCCACACCTGGCCTCATAGTAACGTGTCTTCTCAGAAAAGGCAACCAGAGAAGCCTGATTTCTACATTAGATTATTGCTGTGACTCTTGGAGGGCGTTAGGAGGGCATCTCTACTCATGTCTGGGAGAGCAGGAAAGTAAAGACTAGTACTTGTGCAGTTGTCTCAGCCAGAATGTGACTGCTCAGTGCTCAACCCAACTGATCACCTGGGAGGAGGGCAGACAGGAAGACATGCAGCCAAATAATTCACAGGCCCTCCACACTGGGAGGCTCTTATCAGCCTGGGGATTCAGAAATCATATCCCCCTGAGGCCAGGGACAGTGAGCGCTTTATCTAAGGTAGCCACATTGGCCCTTCAGGTGGCACCCTCCACCATTTTCCCACCTGCCAAGTCCTGTAACCAGATGCTGACATTGGGCTTTGTGTCTTCCGAAGGCTCAGTCTCCCCTGCACACAAAACCATATTCTGTGGCTCTGTCTAAGGGAAATAAAGAGAAAATAAATGGGTCATTGCTGTTCCCTTTGTGCTAGTAGATAAGTAGATCTTACCTCCTCAGTGCTGACTCACCCAGGATGGCCCTCTTTGGCTATGGTCCCTCCTCTTGAAAATTCTTCCTTAGACGTTCCTATATTAGTACCATCCTCTTAGCTGAGTCTTTGCTCTTCTGAACACTCTTCTACAAGTGCATAATTAACATGTCTTCTGCCTTTTCAATTAATGAATTAACTATGAAAATCAGTTAATTAATTTTAATACTTCAAATGTATTAATCCATCCATTTACCTATGTTCCCCATGCTATTTAATAAATTGAGAAATATATCTATATATATATTTATACATATATACATACACATATACATGTATATTATATATAATATATATATATATATATAAGTGTACATATATATTACAAGTCGAGTATTCTGTTGGTGCCATGGGGGATTTGGGGGGAAAAAGGAAATAAAAAAAAGGAAGTGGCGAAATGGAGCTAGTAAAGCATATTCAAGGGCTCCTGGGAAGACACCATCAGTGGCCACTCCAGGAGGTGACATTTAAGATGTCCTTGGAGTGATAAGAAAAGCTTGTCCTGCCATATAGAAAGGGATAGTGAGCTTTGCAAGTCTAGGTTCTAGGGAGAAGGTCATTGGGCCAGGACCATGGAGGGTAAAGCGAGAGTGGTTTGGGGAGATCAGATCCCACAGAATTTTCATCTGGGAGAACCGTTCAGAAAACACTGGTTGTTGTAAATAAGGAGAACATGAATAAATTCTGGCTTTTCTGATATGGTCCCATCTCTGTCTTACAGTTGCTTTCCATTTATAGTGTGTTACCAGTTTTTCCATTTAAGATAATATAAAGTTACAGAACTCCCAATTGAGAAAGGCTGATTTCTACTATTCTTTCTTTACAGGAAAAGTAACTCCACATCCTGGCTCACAGGGGATGTTGGAAATTCTAAGAAACTTGGGGAAAAGTTACCAAAATGACTGAATTTTGAAACATAAAAATGAACCACAAAGTTTTCTTTTTTGGGGGTGTCTGGGTGGCTCAGTGGGTTAAGCTGCCTTCAGCTCAGGTCATGATCTCAGGGTCCTGGGATCAAGCCCCACATTGGGCTCTCTGCTCAGCGGGGAGCCTGCTTCCTCCTCTCTCTCTCTGCCTGCCTCTCTGCCTACTTGTGATCTCTGTCTATCAAATAAATAAATAGAATCTTTTTTAAAAAGTTTCCTTTTGGGGCACCTGGGTGGCTCAGTGGTTAAAGCCTCTGCCTTCGGCTCAGGTCATGATCTCGGGGTCCTGGGATCGAGTCCCGCATCGGGCTCTCTGCTCAGCAGGGAGCCTGCCTCCTCCTCCTGTCTCTCTCTGCCTGCCTCTCTGCCTACTTGTGATCTGTCAAATAAATTAAAAAAATAATAATAAAAAAATAAATTAAAAAAATAAAAAAATTAAAAAAAATAAAAAAAATAAAAAAAAATAAAAAGTTTCCTTTTTTTAAAGGTTTTATTTATTTATTTGTCAGAGAAAGAAAGAGCACAAGAAGGGCAAGTGCTAAGCTGAGGGGAAGCAGGCTTCCTATCCAGCAGGGAGCCCGATGTGGGACTTGATCCCAGGACCCCGGGATCATGACCTGAGCCAAAGGCAGACGCTTAACCCACTGAGCCATCCAGGAGCCCCAATATAAAGTTTTCTTTTTAAAGTGACGGTATTAAAGAAAACAGAGTAGAAAAAAAAAAACAGAGTAGAACTGATAAGAATACTGAGTAAATAATATAGATGTAGGTAAAACCATAATGGCAATGCCTGAATGACTGAAGTTAGGGAAACACTACCCTTGGGCAGAACAACGTGGAGCGATCTGTTTGGGTCCCAAACTGTTGAGCCAAAGCTCAGTCCTTCACCAAGGATTTGAGAAGGCAGCAGCCTACAGAAGGCGGCAGACGTGGCACTGCCCAGGGTTGTGCTGAAAGCCCCGATTGTCCATATATAGACAGACAGAATATTCCTTATCTCATCAGTCACTTGATTGATGGCTGGGAAAGCACTGGGGCTTCCCAGTATCCTCCACGCACACCATTCAAAATGCCAGTCACGGCCTCCTTGGGACTTGCACTCTCGCTGACCTTTTAAGTTGCCCTTGGTAGTTATTTTGAACAGGTTTCCCCAGCACAAAATATTAGCAGAAGGGGAGGAGACTCACTGTCATCTCTCTTAAACATTTCTCTTGTTAAGAATGAGCTCACAGGGTGCCTGGGTGGCTCAGTGGGTTAAAGCCTCTGCCTTCGGCTCAGGTCATGATCCTAGAATCCTGGAATCGAGCCCCGAATCCGGCTCTCTGCTCAGCAGGGAGCCTGCAAGGCCCCTCCCTACCCTCCCTGCCTGCCTCTCTGCCTACTTGTGATCTCTCTGTCAAATAAATAAATAAAATCTTTAAAAAAAAAAAAAGAAGGCAGACATTTATTTCCATGTTGTTCTCGCAATTTGGCCCATGAAGTCCTCAGATACTCAGGCTCCTTCCATTTTTTTCCCTATGACTCAATATGGTAGCTAGAGCTCCAGCTATCATCTCTGTATTCGAGGTAGTAGGATGGAAGACAGGCAAAGAAGAATGGGTAAGGGCATATGGTGACTTTTGCTTAAAGAACATTCCCAGAAGCTACCAAGAGTTATTTCAACATATTTCTAGTGACCAGGATTTAGTCACATTGTTAGGCTGAGCTGCAAAAGACGAAGAGAAATACTTTTATTCTGGGGGACTAGAGCCCAGTGAAAAAATAAAATTCTATTAATATGAAAGACTATCCACAGTGAGGGGAAAACAGCATTCTCTGCAAACCTTTTAGCCAACTCTATTAAAACTCGTGGGTGTTTGGTAATTGAAAAAGTTAGTTAAATCAGGGAAGTACAAAAAAGATATTTACATATTAATGATATTTACCTTAATGTTCCTTTTAAGTTCTAACATAACAATGTTCCTTCCACATGTTCTTTGAGTACAAAGAAAAATCGAAAAATCGGGCTGCTGATTGCAGTTAGTCTTAGATTCTCTAAGTGGAGAATCTATTTTTCTCTTTAAGGAGAAATAGGGAGTGAGGCACCCAGGTAGCTCCTTTGGTGGAGTATCTGACTCTTGAATTGGTTGTGATCTCAGGGTCTTGAGATCGAGCCCAGCCTTAGGCTCTGTGCTGGGCATGGAGCCTGCTTGGGATTCTCTCCTTCTCACTCTGCTCCTCCCCCTTGCTCGTGCATGGATTCTCTCTCTCTCTCTCTCAAAAAGAAAAAAATAACAATAAGTAATAAATAAAACTATTTTTTAAAAGGAAGAAGAAGCAGGGAGCTTCTGAGCTGGTAAATATGTAGAGATTGAGTGAGAGTGGTGTCCTATGAAAGAGGATGGCAGCTCTGTGCCCTTTCCTGTAACTTTGCCCCATATATCTCCTCTGTCTTTGTTCTTGAGTTATATCCTTTTATAATAAACCAGTCATCTAATCTTTTTTTTAAAGATTTTTAAAATTTATTTATTTGACAGACAGAGATCACAAGCAGGCAGAGAGGCAGGCAGAGAGAGAGGAGGAAGCAGGCTCCTTGCTGAACAGAGAACCCAATGTAGGGCTCGATCCCAGGATCCTGGGATCATGACCCGAGCTGAAGGCAGAGGCGTAACCCACTGAGCCACCCAGGTGCCCCAGGGAGAGAGAATCTTAAGCAGACTCCATGCTGAGTGTGGAGCTAACACAGGGCTCGATCTCACAACCCTGAGAACACGACCTGAGCCAAAACCAAGAGTTGGACCCTTTTTTTTTTTTTTAAAGATTTTATTTATTTATTTGACAGAGAGAAATCACAAGTAAGCAGAGAGGCAGACAGAGAGAGAGGAGGAAGCAGGCTCCCTGCTGAGCAGAAAGCCCGATGTGGGGCTCGAACCCAGGACCTGGGATCATGACCTGAGCCGAAGGCAGCGGCTTAACCCACTGAGCCACCCAGGCGCCCCAAGAGTTGGACCCTTAACCACCTGTGCCACTCAGGTGCCCTAGTAATCTAATCTTTTTATGACTGATTCATGTGGCTGGAAAAGACCACAAACATCTTCAGCACCTCTGGTTGTATAAAAGCCAACCATGACCTCTCAAATATGGCCAAAGGAATTAAGTCCCGTTTCGTTCATCTGGCTGAAATCTGTGCCATGAGAATAAAAATAACCAAGACAAGGTGAAGGAGCTGGGTGGCATTCCATTGGTCCTAGACAGCTGCAGCATGGATGACAGTAACCCCTTGCTGACCCAGGGGGATAGTGCAAGCCACCCGAATCCTGAAAGAAGACAGCAGCTAAAACCAAGATTTGACCACAAAGACGGAGGAGCAGGGCCTGGCAGATGCTACCTTCCTTTAAACAGTAGGCTGCAATGTTGAAAAGCAGGGGCAGCAATCTTGTTCTGAAATCTGCTAGGGACACACCTGAGCCATGTGGGAACTCTCCATTCAAATACTTGAATCTTTGGAATCTATTTATAGATTTTGACCTACTAATATGAAATTGCAAGTGTTTGAGAATTCATTTATAAGAATGAATTCAGAAATGCATGAAGCTTTTAGATAATAGAGTTAAGTGGGTATAAACTCAAAAGTAAAAGTGCATGAGTATTCTGCTGTTTCTTTGCTTTTAAATGTGACTATCTGGTTTGCCTGTGTCCCCATGGATACAGTGTGCATGTAAGTAATATATTATCCCTACTGTGCAGCAAGTAGTAAATTCTTCTCTTTGGAAAAAAGGGAAAGAGAGAGAAGTGGGAACTGAAAGATATTGAACACCCCAAGGACGTAATCCTTCTGATCTTTACGATGCCCCCAATCAGTGGCTGTCATCTGTACCGAATTCTATAGGGTCTTTGTAATGATTTGGGTTTGGGTTTTCTGTTGTTTTTTGTCTTTCCTAAACGTTTCACTTCGTTTTCCTAGAAATAACTCCCTTTCACATTAACATTTCCCCCATTTCACATTTTAAGTGATATTTCTACAATGGATTTTATTTTATTTTTTTTTTATTTTTTTTTTAAAGATTTTATTTATTTATTTGACAGAGAGAGATCACAAGTAGACGGAGAGGCAGGCAGAGAGAGAGAGAGAGAGGGAAGCAGGCTCCCTGCTGAGCAGAGAGCCCGATGCAGGCCTCGATCCCAGGACCCTGAGATCATGACCTGAGCCGAAGGCAGCGGCTTAACCCACTGAGCCACCCAGGCGCCCTCTACAATGGATTTTAAATGGAATATTTCAGTTATCTCAATTTGGGCTGAGGCTCCACAACGGAAAACAAGGATCATTAGTACACAGATGGAAAGAGAGGACACAGGTCATCCCTGCACAGTGGAACAGCCCCAGTTTTCCACCACAACTTAGCTTATCATCAACCTCCAGGCTACCTGAGAAGGGGAGAGGTCCTGAAAGGTCCTGAAAGGTCCTGAAAGGGTGGATAGAAGGAATTTGTTTGAAGTTAAGGTCAAGGAGTGACCTCTAAGGGAACTGCCAGAAAAGCACGAGGCGGGTTCTTGGAAGTGAAGGTCACCAAGACTGGAAGACAGATTTGTGCCTGGAGAAGTTTAAGAGCAAGAATCGGGGGGCGCCTGGGTGGCTCAGTGGGTTAAAGCCTCTGCCTTCAGCTCTGGTCATGATCCCAGGGTGTTGGGATCGAGCCCCACGTCGGGCTCTCTGGTCCGCGGAGAGCCTGCTTCCTCCTCTCTCTCTGCCTGCCTCTGCCTACTTGTAATCTCTGTCTGTCAAATAAATGAATAAAATCTTTTTTTTTTTTTAAGATTTTATTTATTTATTTGACAGACAGAGATCACAAGCAGGCAGAGAGGCAGGCAGAGAGAGAGAGAGGAAGGGAAGCAGGCTCCCTGCTGAGCAGAGAGCCCGATGCGGGGCTCGATCCCAGGACCCTGGGATCATGACCTGAGCTGAAGGCAGCGGCTTTAACCCACTGAGCCACCCAGGAGCCCCAATGAATAAAATCTTAAAAAAAAAAAAAAAAAAAAAAAAAAAAAGCAAGACTCGGCCTCTGGCTGCAGAAAGAGCTAGTGCTACAGGGAGAACAATGGTAGTTCTCCCACCGTCATGCCTCTGCCAGTGCCCGCCAAGCAGGTGTGCTTCCCAGTGGTCAGACTGGACATCACTCAAAATAGCTAACCTTGACCATTGTGGAAGAGCCTTGTCCAAGACATCTGCCTGCCAGCCCAGCGTACTCATCAGAAGTTCAGAACTGAGTGGAAGGTCATAAATGGCCAACTGGAAGAGCCTTGTGTGTGCCAAGGAGGTCCATGAAAATGTCCCATGAGAGCGAGCAAATACCTGGGCCATCTGTCTCAGAGGCTGGTGCCAGATTACAGACTCACTGGCCTCAGACACACCCCCCTCCACCCCCTCTGGCTTCCAATGCTGCATATTCAGAAGCAGCACAGAGAGGGAGGGAGGGAGGGAGGGGGCAGCCACAGCTGAGTAAGGCAGAAGAATAAGAAAAAGCCAGCTATGCCCTCAATGGGATTCTGTCAGGCCCAAGACAGAGGTGGAGGAGAAGCTTTGATATAACTGGTCGCCACTTTTGAATAACTAAATGCAAGATGATTTCTTAAGAGCTGGAAGTGAGTGGAAATGCTGTGACATCTACAGGAGAGACCATCCAGTGGCAGAGAGAAAATTCGGAACAGCATATATGAGAAAAAGTGACGTTCTTTTTTTCAGCTCACATACTCTGACCTCTTACTCAATAATTTAGGGACACATTGAGGGAAATTACATATTTGAAATACTTGTGACAACCAACACAGTTTTGGAAACAGCTACAACTGACTCTTCAGTAAACACACAGTTAAATTGGCAGGAGTAAAGGAACTCCTGCACCATAGAGAGAAGCAAGGACATTCACCACCATGTTGTACAGAGAATCCTGTGTGACAGATGAGTGGCTTAAGTGGAGGTCTGTGACGTTTACCATTCCCTCTTTTAAACACCCATTTGTTAAAGAACAAAACCCATTTACAGGTAATAAGTTTTTAAAAAGTCAAACATAAATAATGGTACCTCCATGCAATAAAATGCTAACACTTTAAAAAGGATGAAGAGATCACCTCAGTTATTAATCTTGAATAATAAGGACACAGTTCTCCCATTTATTCTGTTCTTGTGTATATTTGAAATTTTCCGTGATAAAAAGTGTTTTTTTTTTTAAAGAAGCCATTTTTTATAACGGTTACTAATTCCTCCTGGGTCGCTAACTCTGTTGAGAATTTGATGAAAGCTTAGGGCTCTCTCCATAGAAAAATTTAGGTTGAAAGAAAAAGAAAAAGAGGTAGACCCACTTATGAAAACCTTGCATACTTGCATAGAATCCCTGAAGGTCATCCATGGATCCCACAAGAACTGGTCCATCTTCTTCAATTTACAAATGAGGAAACTAAGTTCTGGGCAAGTGAGATGATTTGCCTAAGGTGATGGGAGGCGTCCAGAGCTGGTACCTGCCTCTTCAGCAGCACATTTCCATGTCCTTCTTCAAACAGGATGGGAAAGAAAGTTCCAAAATGGAACACAGTACCATTAGGGAGTCTCCTCTTCGGGGAATGTTGAGTGTTTCATCCATCAGCCCTTCCTCACTTCCTTATTTCTAGAAATGAAGCTTCTGTGGACTTATTCACCAGGGATGAAACACTGGCGCCTCCCATTCCCCTTCATCTGCTTCACGCTCCATTTCCAATCCATCACCAAGTCCTGGGACTCCCACTCATCTCTCCCCTCTGACCCCTCGTTGCCTCTCCTCCCACTCATTCCTCATTAGAGGTCTTCCTATACTGTGGTGAATTACTCCTAACTAGCCTTAACCCATCCACATAGAGTCACCACTTAGTCTCTCAAAAGCATACCTCTTACCATGTTTCTGTCCTGCACAAAAACAAAAAAACAAAACAACCCCAAACAATAACAACAACAAACTGCTTGTGTTTCATTTCTCAAAAGAGGCCCCTGAGGCCCAGAGCAAGGACAGGTCAAAACCAACTCTGCACAGCCAGTAAATGGAAGCCTAGAACCCTAGATCTCCGGAACCCAGGACTTCCAGTTTCAAATGTAATTCTCTTAAAGGACAGACCCTGGAAAGCCCATCAGAACCGACTAGGGAGTCTGATGAAAAATACAGATTTCTGGAGCCCTTCCCCGGTAACTCAGTCAGAAGCTCCAGGAAATCTGTATTTTCTTTTCTTTTCTTTTTTAAGATGTTATTTATTTATTTGACAGAGAGAGACACAGCAAGAGAGGGAACACAATCAGGGGCAGTGGGAGAGGGAGAAGCAGGCTTCCTGCTAGGCCGGGAGCCCGATGCAGGGCTTGAACCCAGGACCCAGGGATCATGACCTGAACTAAAGGCAGACAGATACTTAATGACTGAGCCACCCAGCACCCTGAAAATCTGTATTTTCAACAAGCTCCAAAGGTAGTTCTAAGAATTAGTCATATTAGGGAATTACATCTCTAATAGTAATATTAGATAACCAATAAATGGATTTAAAAATCCATTACTATGTTCTTATTAATATACTGATTATTTAATACTGCCTATACTAGTAAGACTTTGCTTAGACATTATGGCTATTTTGGATATTATGGCTACTTTGATTTACTTGTATGGTTTGCCAAAATAGTAGTCTGTGCTGTGACTGCATATCCTGAGGACCGGAAAAGGACACCAGTGTCTGGAATTCCTTTGTTTGAAAGCTTGGTGACATAGATGGTGACTGCTTGGCAACATTGATTCTTTGTCCAATTATAGTTAGCAAGGAGGTAAAGCTTTGACTCATGTACCGTTACCTCCTTAGCAGAACAGCTGAATCATGAGCTTTGTCACTTGTTCCACTTCCCTGGAAATCAGGGCAAACATCCCTAGAACACTTTCTGTAGAGGTTTTCATTGCTGGAGAGAGCTTTCTCTTTCTCTAGTGTTCAGCCCCTTCAAGCGAGGGCCAGACGTGGAGCATATGGGCCCAGCCTACACAGACCCTGAATTTCAGACCTAAAAAGCTCAGGCTACTCATAAAATCCCAAGCGTTCAAGAGGCAAAGATAAGAAATGGTCTAAGTTAAAAGGGAGATGTACGGCAACAGTCTGAGCTCTCCGGGTGAGAACAAACATTCCCAGTTTGTTCTCGCCCAGTGCAGACTGGTGGGTACCAGCCCAACTGACCACCAGGCACTTGCTTCAGATAAACTCTCCAGATCTCCTGGGCCACTGTTAAGGTCTCTGCAACTTCCGTCTCGGCCAGACCTTTGTCCTCATACACTGAAGAAGGGGCTCTCTGGGAAATAAAAGACAGAAGAGAGAGGGCAGGACCCCAGTCTGCCAAAAGATCATTCAAATCATCAGTTCCACATTTGACTACAAGGGCAGGAGGGGAACCTTTGGGGGCGATGGAAATGTTCAACATCTTGATGAAAGTGGTGGTTTCACAACCACATCCGTTTGTCAAAATTCATTGAACTGTACACTTCAAAAAGTGAAACTTTGTCATAAGTATAAATTGTGCCTCAGTGAAAGTGACTTGAGAAGACACATTAATTAAACATAATTTAATTGAAGGCTTATAAGATTAAAATACTTGGCAAAGATATAAAGATTTAGGGTGAAGCAAAGAATAATGAAAAGATGACATTTTCTTTTAAACTGTAGGTAGCAACTTCCACATGTTTGTAATGATTCAGCTGAATATCAGAAAGACACACGAATCTAGAAATCTGTGATTATACTTGTTTGTTTTCTTGCTGTCTTGTTGATTGTCTGTCTTGCTCAGAACATTTTCAGCCCCATTAGGACAGGGACCGTGTTTGTTTTTCCACTGAAATATCTTTTGTCATTTGCTATATTTATCTACCACCTGAAACACAATCAGAGTTCAATAAATATTAGATTTAACCATATGAAACTTCAGCTTTTGTAGATAAATAATAGCCAAATATTACCAGTTTCATATGGTTTAGTCTAATCCTTGTTGAATGAATGAAATTTCTCCCCGTAAGGTATTGATTTTTGAAGAAGTCATAGAAACACACTCCCATCGATGTACTTATTTTGCGGTGGTCTACCACCAATATAAAAACTGCTTTTGAATATTTCTGACCTGTTTCACCCAGAATGTTCATAGACTGGAAAAGACCTCCAAGAATTTCTTTCTCATTTATTATTCATACCAATATCTCATATACCTTGAGTTTTAGACATTTATCTCAGCACAAATTTCTCTGTCTCTAGTAGCAATGTAAGTCTATTTTTTGTCATTCTATCATGTCTGAAAATTGGAAAGCCAACCACCATTCCATACTTTACACTGCACAGATGCAAAATGAAATGTAAAAAGGTATTCATTTCGGTGTTGTTTATAATTGTAATATTGGAAAAATGGCCACCGTCTTGTACTTCCTATTGAATTCATCAGGGAAATATTTAACTTAGCATCTCTCAGAAGCCAGGACTGTGGTAAGAGCTATCAGATGTATGAAAATGAAGAAGACACAGTAACTGCTCTATTGGAACTTGCAGTCCAGTCATAGTGCTAAATATTGCTAATATTGGACACAAATTTATCTTCCCAGGAAAAAAGAAAAAGAAAGTGTTAAGTTCCATAAATGAGGCATACAGCATTTTGGGGCATCCTTATGAGAGAAAGTAATTAGATCCTTAGGTCACAGACAATATGAAATGTATATTAAAGGGATAGGTGTGTATATGTATGCACTTTGGGAGAAAATAGAGAAGAATGCCTTTAATAACTTAGGGTGAAACTTGGTCTTCCCAAGGAAAGCCTGACAAAATCTCACAGTTGTTTTTTTAATTTTTAATATTTTATTTATTTATTTGACAGAGAGAGACACAGCAAGAAAGGGAACACAAGCAGGGGGAGTGGGAGAGGGAGAAGCAGGCTTCCCACCAAGCAGGGAGCCCGATGCGGGGCTTGATCCCAGAACCCAGGGATCATGACCTGAGCTGAAAAGGCAGATGCTTAACTACTGAGTCACCCAGGCGCCCAAAAATCCCACAGTTTTAAACAGAAAAAATTAACATAAAAACTTAAAACTCCTTTACAATGAAAGACATCATAACAAAGTTAAAAGGCAGGTGACCGTTCTTTGCCCTGGCAGTTTCCTTGCCAGGAATCTGTCACCTGCAAACACACTGAGAGATACAACATAAAATATGCAAAAGTTATTTATTTCAATGTGGTTTACCATTATAAAATAGCTGGAAGCAACCCAGGGGTCCAGAAGAAACCACAGCACATCTACACGATAGAATATGAGGCAGCTAAGAGACAGAATAAGGAAGATAGGAAGTGGTCAGTAAGGTGTCTACAGTGTATATTAAGTGAAAAAACGAAGGTCAGAATGTTTTCTATTGTTTGACACATTTTATCAAGGAAATGAGGGGAAAGACTATATAGACACTTTTGCTTCTGTTTACAAAATGAAGAGCAGGAAAAATGATTTCATGTCGGGGATGGGGAGGAACAGAGTAAGGGGACAAAGGTGGAAATAAGACTTCTCTGTGTTTATCTTTCTATATAGTTTTGACTTTTGAATCTTGTAGGGTATCTATTTTTCAAATTTAATAAAAATAAATAAAAAAGTTAAATGACGTTCTAGAGAAACTACGTAAAGGACTAATAGCCATCTTATGGACTGAATGTTTGTGTCATGGGATGTTACAGACTGTGTGTTTATGGCCCCCCCCACCAAACTTATATGTTGAAATTCTAACCTTTGAGGTGGGGTCTTTGGGAGGTAAATTGGATCATGAGGGTGGAGCCCTCATAATAGGATTAGTGCCCCTATAAGAGGAGATATGAAGGGATGCGTAGGTGGCTCAGTCCATTTAGTGTCTACCTTGGGCTCAGGTCATGATCCCAGAGTCCTGGGATTGAGCCCTGAAGTGGGCTCTCTCCCCTGCTCAGCTTCTCCCTCTCCCTTTGCCCCTCACCCCTACTCGTGCTCTCTCTATTTATTTATTTAAATATTAAGAAGAAAAAAAAGACATGAGAGGTCCCTCTCTCTCTTTGCTATCATGTGATGATACAATGAGAAGACAGCCATCTGCAAACCAGGAACTTTGCCTTCACCAGACATAGGATCTGCTAGCACCTTGATCTTGGACTTCCCAGCCTCCAGAACAGTATGAAATATTTGTTGTTTAAGCCACCCAGTCTTACAGCAGCTCGAACTAAGACAAGCCATAATAAATAAAAAGCTCTCGTAAATCAATAAGAAATTTCAGTCTAATAGAGAAATGAACAAGGGAGAATCTTGTGGAAAAAAATACACTCCAGTGTGTCTCCTCTACTTTCAGTACTCTACTTGACTTCTGCCATTTCCGATCACTAAATGTGTGGTAGTTTTTCCCTCACTGAGCTTCCTGCAATAACAGCTGGCTGTTACAAGTTAACTCAACCCCGGCACTGGCACTATCTCTCTGATCCCACAGGGTAAAAGCCAGTCCCACAAGACTGCCTCCAGCCTTCAACTTCAGATGGTAATCACAAGTCCAGGTTGTTACCTGAACTTATGACCAACTGGCCATAAATCAGAGATTCCCATGACCCCTTTCTAGGGTTCGTTTATGTTGCTAGAGCAGCTCACAGAACTCAGGAAAACAGTTGACTTACTAGATTACTGCTTTATTACAAAGGATATTAAAGGATATGAATGGACAGTTGGATGAAGAAATACATATTTCAAGTTCCAGAGCTTCTGCCCCTTTAGAGCTTGAGGTATACCACCTCCAGACACATTGGAGTGTCTTGTTCAACCAGCCCTTCTCTGAGCTCATCATTTGGGGGTTTTGTGGAGGCTTCACTTACATAGACATGATTAATGAAATCATTGCCATTAGTGGTTAAGTCACTCTCCAGCTCTTCTTCCATCCCCAGAGATCAAGGGGTAGGACTGAAAGTTCCAACCCTCTAGTCATAAAGCCAACTACCCATTATCATTGGGGGCTTTCCAGAAGTCACCTCATTAACAAAAACACAGGTATGGTTGAAAGGGGCTTGTTATGAATAACAAGAGTCAACTTTCTTATTCTTATTACTTAGGAAATTCCAAGGGTTCTAGGAGCTCTGTGCCAGAAATGGAAACAACAAAATACAGATTTCTTTTTTTTTAATAGAAAGTCTTTTTTTTTTAAAGATTTTATTTATTTATTTATTTGACAGACAAGGATCACTAGTAGGCAGAGAAGCAGGCAGAGAGACAGGAGGAAGCAGGATCCCTGCTGAGCAGAGAGCCCGATGTGGGGCTTGATCCCAGGACCCTCGGATCATGACCTGCGCCAATGGCAGAGGCTTTAACCCACTGAGTCACCCAGGTGCCCCAAAATACAGATTTCTTATTAGAACATGAGAACAACATTAGAATATTAGAACATTAGAACAACATTATAGACAGGAACAGGTAAGTCACTGAGGAAAAACAAGCAAAAAACATACATAAGGATCTCATTCTCAGCAGTAACCAAAGAAACTCAAATTAAAATGATCTTTTTTCATGCATCTGATTATCTTAAATGTAAAAGATTGATAGTATCAGTGAGGGGTAGAAGGATGGGGAAACAAACTTTATTTAGCTAATGGTATGACTATAAACTGGTAGAGCCTTATGAAATATCTTCAAAATTCCAATTCTAGAAATTGATGCCAAATACATGCTTGCAATAAACATCAATATACTGCAGTGTTTATTTCAGCATAAGTTGTAACAGTAACAAATTGGAAACAGCTTAAATGTCTGATATGTAAGGATACAGCCTTGCTATGGCAGTCATAATGAGAATGGGGTGCCTCTGTAGGTACGAGCATGAAAAGATCTTTAGCATAGGTTATCAAGTGTACAAAGCAAATTACAGTAATTATGATCATATTTTTGTAAACCAAAGGATCCATTATTTTATCGTAGTTGCATAAATATGTGCATTAGATGACCTCATGGAACAGCTGACATTTCATCCCTTTGAAATGCTTAGAACGGAGGGAAACCTTGTCATTTAATTTTGTGGTTTCCAAGTATAAGTTTGTATTCTAATTGCATCAGAAGCACCAGGGAAACTTTTTAAAGTACAGATTCCTGGTCTTCATTTTCCAGAGATTCTGATTCAGAGTTTCTGGGTGAGGCTAAGAAACCTATGCTGTTTAAACAATTTTCAGATGACTGATACCCACCCAGGCATAAAAACCATTTAGTTCAACTTCCAATCCAAAGCAATCATCTCCTCTAGGAGACTTGATGCAGAGCCCTTCAGCCATAGACATCCGTACACTTCTGAGAACCTTCTAGAAAGAAGATCTCACGTTTCATTGATGAGATGTAGTGGGACTCCCTTGCCCCTGAAAGATCTAGGTAAAATTGGTTCAAACACTAATAATTTCCTATCACGTTGAAGTTCAAGGTCTTTTCCAAGATGTTTGCAAATTTCAGAGAGGGACAGAGGAGGATGGGGTTGATGGGGCTAGGTGCCTAGATTGTGATGGAGGGTGGAAGCACTGCCTCAGGCTCTGGGCTCAAGTGTTTCCACACATTACCTCACTCTTGCAACACCTCTACCTATACAAGCACTTTGTTTGGGAGATGGGACACCAGACAGCGTTTATAAGACAGCCAACCACTGAAAAAACACCTGACTCTCACTATTTTTCCTCCCCACCTTAGCTCCAGTCAGTAGACTTTACATTCTTTTCCCCAAAAGTTTTCCCCCCAGATATTCCCAAGGCTCAACCCTCACCTCATTCAGTTTTCTGCTTAAACGTCATCTTCTCAGAAAGATCTTCCCGGACCACTCTGTCACTCAACTGCTTTCCTTGACTTTGATTTTCTTCATGGCACTTGCTGTGAGCTGACATACTGTATACTTATTTGTGGGTTAGTCCCTTGTCCATCTCCCCATTAGAGCGTGTCCCCCATGAGAGTAGGAACACTGTCCATTTGCTTTATTCACTGCCCTTTCTCCAGTAGCTATGTAACAACATCTAGCCCAGAGGTTTGAGCTCTAGAAAACATGTATGTATGTATGTATGTATGTATGTATGTGTAGTTTCAATTCTCCCAAATCCATTCCATCCTCCCCAGATCTGCCTCTATGCCCCTTCTCCTAGCTTCCCACTTCTTGCTGACTTCCCTCTTTTCCCTCTTCCTCTTCTACTCACACTTCCTCTCAGCAACACAACAAATTCCTCTTCTTGCTTCTCTCTCTCTTTTAGATAGACTTTATTTTTTAAAAGCAGTTTTAAGTTGACAAGAAAATGGAGCCAAAGATGGAGATTTCCCCCAAGCCCTGGGCCCCAACATGTATAGTCTCTCCCATTATTAGCATTCCCTTCTTCTTGCCTCTTCATAGGAGTTTCTCTGGCCTCTTCTAATCCTTTAATATCTGACATTTTCACTCCATCAATCTCCCCAACACAAATTAGACTAATCGAGACATTTCCCGCATGATAGACAAGCTTCTCCATGAATGAAATTCTGTACTACAGATAAAGAAATGATGTTTGTATTCACTTAAAATCCCTCTCTCCATAACTGCCACTTGGTGACCTTAGTTTGCCCCTCAGAGGCAGAAGGGAACATGTCTGCATTCTCTCACAAGGCCACCTTGGCTGAAGATGATTCTTCTGGCTAAATTCCATTGTTCCCACCAAGTTCCTGGTTCTATATTCTATGGTTCTTTGGAGAAAAGTTCTGGAAACCATCCTCCATAGTCTCCTGATATCCTTTGCCTGGAGTCCATCCAGCTTCCAATGCCCTTCTTAGATGGTAGCACACATACCTGAACACAATCCAGATAAAGCTCAGCTGATCCAAAGAACGATGGGGTTATTACTTTCAAAATTGTGGCTATGATATTCCTCTAGTTTGTTATCTGACAAGGAGCCACAAATGTGCCTCTCCTTTCCCTGACCTTCGTTCCAGGTGGTTGAGATTTTATCAACATGCATATTTGTGTCACAGGTTAAACAATGGGTCAGATAAAGGTGTTAGAGATCATTCTTCTCCCTCAGGTTACCACAGCCCCAGTTCTAACACCAGTTCTCAAGTATGGCCTTCTGGGAAATTTGGGCTTTCTTTTCCAGGTCTAGCACTATCTATTTATTCCTTTAGCCATAGAGGATTCAGAAGATTCAGAAGAATCCTCTGAAGGATTAAACTATCCAAATGAGACCTTGGCTAAGAACAAACATCAAATGTGCTAGTGGTTGTTTTTCATAACTCAATCAGGTAAATATATTATTAACCTTCAAAAATAACCTCTTTTGGAGTTGGCCTTCCTTCTCCAAACTTCCGGGCAAGTTTGAGATACCAAAATTTAGGCGTTAACTTTTTTTAGGATCCACTGTAGACAATTAGGGTAGCTCGTTTATTATTTTTTTTTAAAAGATTTTATTTATTTATTTTACAGACAAGGATCACAAGTAGGCAGAGAAGCAGGCAGAGAGAAAGGAAGAAGCAGGCTCCCCACTGAGCAGAGAGCCCGATGTGGGGCTTGATCCCAGGACCCTGAGATCATGACCTGAGCTGAAGGCAGAGGCTTTAACCCACTGAGCCACCCAGGCCCCCCAGTGTAGCTCATTTAAATGGACATCTGTGGGCTGTTTAGAGCAGCAATCTGGGTTCCTGTCTTTCTGGAACATGGTTTCTATAGTGGATGCAAACTGGATTGGCTGCTGGATGGGCACCTTCCTAGATGCCCACTCAAGCCTGGCCAGGGCTCACTGATCCAAGCGTAGAAGGCACTGGTACCCAGACTGGGCTGGTACAAGAAAGAATTTGAATGGAATACAGAGGCAGGAGGATTTGAGCTCCTCCCGCTGCCCTGTTCCTGCCTTCCCCCATGATCTGCTCTCATTCAGAATCCTTCCCGTCCATCTATTTTTCATCATGTTGGCCAGAATTCAACACTAATCAGTATTAAATTGGAGAGGTGTCTCCAGAGTTATTTCATAGGAATCTATCACTAGCCTTGTGCTCCTTATTATTTCGATCAGAGCCTTAAATCCCCCCCTTACTGTGCTGGTGCTTTACGTGGAGCCTGGGTTCTGCATTTCTTTTTTTTTTTTTTTTTTTTTAAATATTTATTTATTTATTTGACAGGCAGAGATCACAAGTAGGCAGAGAGGCAGGCAGAGAGGGGTGGGGGGAAGCAGGCTCCCCGCTGAGCAGAGAGCCCGATGTAGGGCTCGATCCCAGGACTCTGGGATCACGACCCAAGCCGAAGGCAGAGGTTTTAACCCACTGAGCCACCCAGGGGCCCCGGGTTCTGCATTTCTGATAGGTTTCCGGGAAATGTCTCAGCGGCTGGAACATAGACTACGCTTGCGGTAGTGGGGACTTGAATATATACAAGTGGTGGTCATTAAATCTACAGGAACCCCAAACTTTAAGGCCAAAGCTAATATAGAATAACGAAATCCAGACATTTGTACCCTACGTTGAAGTCAGTATCGAATAGGCAGGACTATGAGGAACAGGTGCTAGGTTTTGCGCTCCTATACCTTCCACGGATCATCCCAGCACCCCATGAGGTGCACATTATTATTATCTCCATTTCAGAGAACAGTCAAGTGTGACCTAGTAGTGCCCGAGGTCACATTGCTACTGAGAGGTGGAGGCCAAGGGAAGCCCACAATGTCAGATTCCAGAGCCCTGCTCTGAGCACACAGTGTCTTTTCAGCGGAAGGGCTGCAAGCTTAAGCACGCTCAACACAGTGTGAGAATCCCTTCTGCCTCGGGGAGGAGGTTGGATTAGATAACCTCCAGCCTCCTGAGGTTATGTCCCACTTGAGCAAGAATCAGGACTTTCCAAGCCAAAACTTCTGTTTTCTTTTTTTTTTTTTAAGGTTTTTTGGTTTTGTTTTTTTTTTTTAATTTGACAGAGAGATCACAAGTAGGCAGAGAGGCAGGCAGAGAGAGAGAGAAGGGAGGCAGGCTCCCTACTGAGCAGAGAGCCCGATGCAGGGCTCGATCCCAGACCCTGATACCATGACCTGAGCCAAAGGCAGAGGCTTAACCCACTGAGCCACCCAGGTGGCCCTAAAACTTCTGTTTTTCTTTCCTTGTGTGCTATCTCCACTTCTGACACTGAAACGGAGACGATAATGAACACACAGAGAAATGTGGGACTTAGAAGGAGAAAATGGAGATTTGTGGGTTACCTGCACAGAGATGCCTCCTCAGGCAAGGCTTCCAGCAACTCTGACCCACTCTTCTCATAAGCCACCTCTCACACCTATTAGAGTTCTCCAGAGAAACCGATCAATACAATGTGTGTAATTATATATAGAGCGAAAGAGAAATTGACTCACTTGTTTATGGAAACTGACAAATCTCAACGTCTGTGGTTAGCAAGCTGGAGACCCAAGGGTGTAGGTCTAGTCCAAGGACCGGTTGGCAGAAGCCCAGGAAGAATCAGCATTTCTCTTAAGCCTGAGGACAGGATAAAAAGAAAAGATCAGACAAAATCAGAGAGAGGGCCAAAACCTCTCTGAAACCCTTAACTCTAGGAAGCAAACTGGAGTTTGCTAGAGGGGATTGGCTAACTGGGGGATGGGCATGAAGGAGGGCATGTGATGTAATGAGCACTGGATGTTACATGCAACTGATGAATCACTGACCTCTACCTCTGAAACTATACACTATATGTTAATTAATTAAAATTAAATTTTAAAAAAATATCCCATGTCAAAGGCAAGCAGACTGGAAGGAGTTCCCTCTTATTCAGGGCAAGATCAGCCTTTTGTTGTATTCAAGCCCTTGTGGGTTGGATGGTGCCCATCTACACCAGGGTGGGCACTCTGCTTTACTTATTCTATGAATTTAAATGTTAAACTCATCCAAATACACCCTCCCAGAAACACCCAAAGTAATGTTGGACCAAATATCTGGGCACTGGTTGGCCGGTCAAACTGATGCATAAAATTCATCCACGTTCCCAACTTTCTCCCAAAGATCTCCCATCCCTGTGAGGCCTGGGCTGAAACCGTGGATTTCACTTGGGGCCCCGCCTTTACTTGACACGGGCAAAAGATTGGGCTGCCCCCTACCCCAATCTTGTGAAAATGCAAATCCAAATACACTTTCAATCAGTGAACTCAGATCCCTCAGTCAAGGATGTTTTTTGTTTTCATTTCCTTCTTCTAGATAAGACATTTAGATGACACCTCTAGCTTTAAGTCCAAACATTTATGATTCCCGGGAGTTGGAGTGGGGAGATGGGGTGGGGGAAGTGTTAGTCTTTTGGAAATCATTTTGATAATGATTTAAAATCATTAGACCTCTGTGTTCTCATAAGGAGCTTTCAATCTGTGGAAAGGGACTGTGCATGTTCACAGAATCACATACTTAGGATAACTTGAAAAACAGGTGGAAATAAAAATGTAAATAAACAGTAAATAGGGGCGCCTGAGTGGCTCCACCATTAAGCATCTGCCTTCAGCTCAGGTCATGATCCCAGGGTCCTGGGCCCACATCGGGCTCCCTGCTCGGCAGGAAGCCTGCTTCTCCCTCCTCAACCACCGCCCCCTCCTGCTGCTTGTGTTCCCTCTTTTGCGGTATCCCTCTGTCAAATAAAGTCTTAAAAAAATAAAATGAAGAGTAAATAAACAACTACATAACTGCCCCTCCACACACACATACACACATAAAACCTTTCACAGGAGTGACTTTTCTTATATGGCACTCAAACAGTATCTGAAACCAAAAGGAAAATCTTATGTAGTAAGGCAGAGAAATCATTTTATAGTAACTCTTGTTAACAAAGTTACTGAGGAATAAGAGTAACAAGAGTAACAAAGGAGTCACCCTAACCTTATTCTTTATGAATACAGAAAGCCAGCTGTGAGCTTTGTACCCGAAAACTGCGTAATCGCTTTTCTCAAGCAGAGAATTTATAGCATTATCTGGAAGAAAAGGCAAAGCTAGAGAGTACTATCCACAGAATTCTGTGGAGTGCACTGAGTTTACTCAATATTATGGGCCGATTTGTTTGCAAAGAAGTCCCAGATAAACTCTGTGATTACGGTCTCCACTCTGTGATCCTCGCCTTTGTGCAACTGTCAGTCCCCCGCCAGGCCAAAGGAAATGAGCGTACAAGCAGGGCAGGAAGCTGCTAGAACTGGGTTCTTTCTGTTCCCAAATCAGCCAACAGATGCTTGCTGTAGGGGCACTGCAGGCAACGGGCAACTTTTCAAGAATGGAGTCCAATGTTGGTGGTTCAGAGAAACCAGGGGCACCTGGGTGGCTCAGACAGTTAAGTATCTGACTCTCAATTTGGGCTCAGGTCATGATCTCAGGGTCATGAAATTGAGCCGCATGTTGGGCATGGTGCGCAGCGTGGAATCTGTCTGAGATTCTCCCCCTCTGCACCTCCCCTTGCTCGAGCACACTCTCGCTTAAATAAACAAGTAAATAAATAAATAAATAAAATCTTAAAAAACCCAAGTCCTTAGCACAGCCCCGCCTCTTCCATCACTGGTCAACTTTCAGACCCAGGATGTGCCACACTCCTTCCCATCATGGGGCTTCATCCTATACTGCTTGAAAATGGGATATTTTCTCCACTCCTCTTTCTTTAGACATCATGGCCCATGTTCCCCTTACACATTCTCAAGGCATCTCATTCCTCTGTCTGTAGCTCTCGTCCCAGGTGTAATTTGACATGTGTGTATG
Organism: Lutra lutra; assembly: GCF_902655055.1. Classification (NCBI taxonomy): domain Eukaryota; kingdom Metazoa; phylum Chordata; class Mammalia; order Carnivora; family Mustelidae; genus Lutra; species Lutra lutra. Next base: position 102,408,466 of record NC_062282.1, on the reverse strand, counting down.
ATCACTGCAGCTGTGTTGGTGTCCTGTGTAAACCGCAGGCTTTTTAAGTGCAGGGCCTCACCTGGGTCCCCAGGGTGTGGCACCCTGTTGGTGTTTCATGACAAGCATTGGTTGAATGGATGACCGAAAGGTTGAATGACAGAGGGGGAGAAGGTCGTGACCTCAAGGAACCGAGGCAGCGTATGGTCATCATGAGCCCTGTGGTTTTGTCCTCTGTGTATATATTGTCTTAGTCTTTGTGCAGGCTGCCATCACCCAATACCATGGACCAAGGGACTTGGAAACAGCTGAAACATCTTGCCCACTGTTCTGGAGGCCCGAAGCCCAAGATCAAGATGCAGGGCGGTTGGGTCCTGGTGAGGGACTGTTCTGGGTTATGGACTGCTGACTTCTTGTTTTGTTCTCACATGGCAGAAGGGGCTAGGGAACTCTCTGTGGTCTAATTCCAATCATGATGACGCCCCCCTCATGACCTAATCACCTCTTAAATGCCCAGCCTCCTAATACCATCTCCTTGTGAGTGAGGTTTCCAACATACGATTTTGTGGAGGACCACAGCAGACAGTAATGATGGAAGTGGAGAAAAGAGAGGGGTGGCAGGTTAGAAGCTCAGTCTTTGGGTCAGACCCTCCTGGTTTGAAATGTAGTTTTCTCCCTTGCTTGCGGTACAAATGTGGGCAATTACTTCAACTCTGCTTCCTCAGTCTTCTCACATGTGAAATGCAGTTGTCTCTGGTACCTGACCCCACTACCTGTAAGACCGTATGAGATAATGCAGGAACATGTGTGGTGCATAGTAAGTGCTCAATCAATGCTAGCTGGTGTTATTAGCGTAACAAAGACCTCAAATCCTCAAACCCCCCTCCTCCTTGATCACTATGATTTGTGTGGATACAGGAGCATTAACTTGGCAGCCTGAAGAAATTTTAACACATTCTGATAGCTTATCATAAGGGCTTCCCCCACCCCCAGCATCAATAATGCAATGGGAGTTCGGAGTGAGATAAAGAAAACTATTTTTATCAAGTTGTCACATGAAAAGGACATTTGAACTTAGGTTAAAAAGCAAAGAAGATGGGCACCTGAGTGGCTCAGTTGGTTGGGTGTCTGACTCTTGGTTTTGGCTCAGGTCATGATCTCAGAATCCTGGGACTGAGGCCCCTGTTGGGTTCTGCTCTCAGTGGGGAGTCTGCATCAGATTCTCTCTGCCCCTCCACCCCAACTCTCTCTAAAATAAATAAACAAATCTTTAAAAAAAAAAAAAAAAAGAGGAAAGAAGATCTGTTCACATCTCCAAAATCAACTTTCAGGAGAAAAATACGTCACATACAGGACATAAGACACCCCTACTCCACTCCTTCCACTGCGTATTTCCTTGGGGGAAGCTGAGTCACAGTCCACCTCCCCACTTCTGACTTGCTAAGTGGGTCTTGTTCCCCATTAGGGAGAGCTCCCAGAGGGATGGTCTGTTCAGGTCAAGTCCAGTGTTGGGTGGTTGACACCATCCCTCGACTCTGATTTAATCTCCATTTGGGCCTGGTAGCCCAAGCTGCTCTAGCTGTGAGGACCTTTAGGGGTTCTCATTCACTCCTGGCTGGTAAGTGGGCTGCTGAGTCTGCTTTTGTCCAGATATCTCTGGATTGGTTTCATTTGGGGCCCCAAATGGTTTGGTTGTTAATTTTCTGCCCTCTGTGTTAGTAGGAAGAGTTGTCCTGAATGCAGCCAACAACAGACATAGAGGTCATTCATTCTGGTGACCAGGCGGCATTCCAGCCACCTTATCTATACAAATATAAACAGAATTGGAGGGATAGCTAAAGACTGTAGAATGAGAAAAATAACCAAAGAGGACTCATTACTGGGATAAATCCAGGATGCTGACTTGCCCCAAAATATGTCCCCTATTTGGTTCATGCAAAAATGCAAACATTCCAAGAGGAAATTACTTAATCATAACAGCTGACATTTTTTGAGCAGTTCCCATGTGTTGGGCACTGGGTTCAGAGCTTTATACAAATCATCTCATATAACCTTCCCAACAGACTCATGATTCTTATCATTTTACAGATAAGGAGAAAGAGGCTCAAAGTGCTTAAATATGTGTCAAACAGCCTTGCCTCAAAGTCCATCCTCTTTATTACCACTCTGACAATCTCCCCAGTGGCCCCAGGTAGGGAAGGTGGGTGGGCTAGGCTAGAACATAAAGGTCCTTTGGTGACAAATCAGTTTCCAGTTTTTCCAACGGGCCACAGAAAGCTACTAGAAAAGTCTGGCCAGGCCCCTGAACTGGTCTGTTGTGCACCTTAGAACTCTGATAGAGGTGGTGTGAAGGCTGAGTTGGAGGTGGGAGTCCAAGACAGTCCAAGGGTAGGCTGTTGTAGTGACAAGGCGAGGGAAGTGAAGCTCTCAATGGGGCTGAAGGGGTTTAGGGTAGACCCTGTCAAATGATTTGCTGTAATCATTTTATTCTACGTCTGGCATTTCTGTGATGAACTCAAACCAGAGAACAAATTAGCGTTTTTGCAAAGAATCCATCAAGCCTATGTTAAAATTGTCATATCCTCCCAAATTTTATGAGAATTCCAGGGTTAGGGGCCTGTATCTCTCTTCTGTCAGCAAATCTTGACACACAAATAGCATGGCAGCTTCTCGTGACTGACCGAGACCCGGCACTTACTTTTCTTTATCTAAAAGAATTCTTCCAATTATACTCTCCTATTTAATTTTGTCTTTGAGTGTGTTACATATTTTTAAAGATTTATTTATTTATTTGAGAAAGAGAGCAGGGGCGGGGCAGGGAGAAAATCCTCAAGCAGACTCCCTGCTGAGCATGGAGCCTGAACCCAGGACCCTGAGATCATGACCTGAGCCAAAATCAAGAGGCAAACACTCAACTGACAGAACCGCCCAGGTGCCCCATCTATGAACACAGTTGATTTTTACCTAGTTGGCAATTATTATCTATTTCAAATTTTATTCTTATTTTTTCATATAAAATATCATAGCATCTTTTATGTTGTTACTCAGGCTTCAAAACCAATGGTGTGGCAACTCCGGAGAAATGGGAGCTCACAGCTCACCAGACTGTAAGCACTTCTTCCTAACACTGTGTTCTTGAAATCAGTCTTTATGAGAATATATAAGCCATGAAAACCAGCAAACATTACAAATCAGAGCTGTTTTTCCTCAAGGAGCGGGTTGTTAGACATTAACCTGTGCATTACTGTCCATGACCATAATTTTTAATGGTTGCCCCCTCGCCCTTTGAGTAAATATATGACAGCATTTTATGATGTCTGTTACGTGCCAAGTACTGAGTAGTTTGCTCACATCAGCTCATCTAATCCTAACAGTGGGCTCCATGAGGTTGGTGCTATTATGATCCACATTTTACAGATGAAGAACAAGCAGGAAGTGGTAACAAATTGCCCAGTGACCCACAGATGATAAGTGGTAGCAAGCACAAGACCCGGGAGTTGAACTCAGGTGGTCCTACTGTGGCATCTTAACTTCCACCCTCTTCTGCTGTTTTGTGCCTCTACTCCAGCCCACAACTGGGCAGCCGCCCTCTGAAGCCAGAGCTACTGCTCCTTGCATCATTCAGTGAGCAGGCAGGACTGCATCCCAGCATCTGCCATCTTCTCCCTGCCGCCTGAGTTCATGCTCTGGGGAGCCAAGCCCCACTGTACTTTAGATTACTCTTTTGGAACATGGCTCTGCTCTCCAACAGAGCAAATGCACAGCCTGCTTTGCCAGCTGCTTACTAGCAGGCATCACCTTCCTGGGTCACTTTCTAAGTTCAGGTGGATTTGGGGGGCATGAGGGCATACCTCAAGCTCCAAGAACCATTATGACTTCAGGGGCCAGGTGAACTTTTGTATTCTATCAGGAGCAAAAATCTGTGGATGACTTTTTTCTCCTGCCCTGGGTATTTACCGTGTTTTAAGTTTCTGCTGGGCACTGGGGCGTACTGGGCAGCATACTATTTCTGGTGTAGCTGCGGAGTTGCCGAGTGATAATGGGCCAAGTCATCTGACCTTGGCAATGATCCTTTTACCGAATCATGAGACCTGAGTGTTTTCAGGACACCAAGAAGCTCTTGCAGGCAAGGTGCTGGACATGCTCTCTAGCTGCCAGCACTTGTCTCGCTGGACCCAGTATTCTCCATCATGGGTCTGGGGGCCCCAGGGTGCCCAGTTCTGTCTTCTTATATTCATGTGCTAAGTGTGAGATGCAGCAGTGGGGTGGCTACTTAGATGTTCCTAAAGCTTTTCAGCCCAGCTTTGGATAAGGGGCTCTCATGAGTAGATGGCCAGGAGTAGACCATTTCACCAAGAAGCAGGAGAGAAGGAATAATATCTTAGAAGAAGGGGTTTGATGATCATACAACTAAAATCATCATTAAAACAGAAAAAGTTTATATTCCCTACATGCAAAGCCTTGCAACACCATAGGAATTCAATAAGTATTTATTGACTATGTTACTGTGACTCCAAGACCAAGTGGCTCTTATAAGCATCTAGGCTCTGTCCAGTTCGGGATTTTCTCTGATCTTCCAAATTCCCATTAAGTACCAACTAGGAATCCAACCAAAATTAGAATACAATCAGCAGTAAATCTCTGGCCCTTTTCTGATGGTGCTTTTGAGGAAGGTCAGAATGCATAAATTCATGAGAGAGAGAGAGAGAGAGAAATGGAAAAAAAGACAATCTGGAAGGATTTGGAGAAATCGTCCACAATGATTCCCGCACAGGATTCCCTGGCCTCTCTATACGCAGGTTCTCTTCAGTGCCTTTGATCCAAGGGCAAGAAAAAACTAGCTGCTTCTGCAACTCCAGATTAGTCCCTGGAATTGGAGGACCGAGACCCATGTCCCCACCCAGGGAGAAGTTGGGAAGAAACTGGTTTTATGAAGCGAGAGGCAGCTCTGCTAACCTTCCTTGTGGAAATCATCAACCAAAAAAAGCTTTGTATTTGCCAGTTCTTTTTCAGTGAATGACTTAAAATAAAGACTGAACCTGACCTCCCCTGCCGGGCAGTGATGGATCTCACATCTGTTCACGTGAACTCTGCCATCTGTTCTCCTCACTTGGACCCAGGCTCTGTCCGCACAATGTGTCTAGCACATGATCCTCCCAGGCTAGGGATGGCTGACACATGGCTAGCTCTCACTAGAGGGCTCCAAGCAGAGTCCCGGGCCATCAATTAGTAGTAACTGGAAAGACCGATATTTGACTACAGCTAATGGCTTGAGGTCTTTGGGATCAGTGACTGACTCATGTTCACCCTGCCCTCTGCCCTCTAGCAGGCTTGTTTTTGTGTTTGATGGCAGTAATTCTACAAGCCATCCAGACAGCACATCTTACCATTGCCCTGTGCATTTTAATAGCACACTGGGTTTTCTTCCAAACCACTGGCAGTCTTCGTCCTCCACAGCATTGTAGATCTTGCTATGATTTAATTTAGCTGAGAACCACTGGCTCCAGGCTTGGCCAGTGAGGTGACCCATCTAACCCCTTAAACCTAAGGGAGTTTTTAGTCAAGGCTGCAAGGCATAGACAAATCAGAAGAAGCATCATCTTTCAACTGCTCCTGAAGCAGGCAGGTTTATATTCCTGCGTTTTATTTTTTTTTTAATTTTTTTTTAAAGATTTTATTTATTTATTTGACAGAGAGAGATCACAAGCAGATGGAGAGGCAGGCAGAGAGAGAGAGAGGGAAGCAGGATCTCCGCCGAGCAGAGAACCCGATACGGGACTCGATCCCAGGACCCCGAGATCATGACCTGAGCCGAAGGCAGTGGCTTAACCCACTGAGCCACCCAGGCGCCCCAATATATTCCTGCGTTTTAAAGGAGTGCCGTTCTTTCATGAGGAGGACGTGTGGCAATCCTCTAATGTACGAGTGGTGTTTCCAGAGGTCAACAGGTCAGTGCATCTCCATTAGCCGGACAGTCTAAGCTTGGCGTCAGAGCATAAGGTTCTCATTGGATGAGATGATTTCCTCCTTCCTTATTCCCCTTTGGACCAGAGAGTATTATGATCTGGAGGTGGAATCCTCTCTCCACTGGCTCTCTGTTCTGTGTGGTTTCAGTCTACTACAGTGGCCTTTATACATTTTTTACCACAATTCAGAGTAGGAAGTGTGCATTATTCATGACAGCTCGGGTGTGTGTGCATGCACATGTGCACATACACACACACACACACACAAGAAATAAAAATATTAAAACCGTGTCTCAATACTTCCAATTTGATTCTATTTCTCCTCTCTTTTTTTCTTTTTAATATTGGGCAAGGCCACTAAGTTAATTTTGTGACTTAAAATGAGTCACCACTCATGTCTCGAAAAACACTAGCTATATGGTCTACCCCCACTTGTTCTCTATGATGTTGTCACTTGTTTTTTTTTACAGATTTTTACATTTGTTAATTACTTGAAAATATTCTACCTTGTCAATTATTTATGTATACCTTTAAAAATTCCCAGAAGCTCCTCCAAAACATCTCAATATTTGATTTTATCTCTGTCACTTCATTTCCTTTCTCTCCACAGATGCCATTACTATAGAGGAGACACTCTGAAATGATACACATCCAAATGCTAACAGATTCTTTGTGGATGGTGAAATGATAAGTTATTTTTTAAAACTGTATTTTTGGGCTTCTGTGGGTGGCTCAGTAGTTGAGCATCTGCCTTGGGCTTAGGTCCTGATCCCAGGGTCCTAGGAATAAGTCACATGGGGCTGCCTGCTCAGTGCAGAGTCTGCTTCTCCCTCTGCCCTTCCCCCTGCTCATACTCTCTGTCTCTCTCTCTCAAATAAATAAAATCTTCAAAAAAAAAAAAGCAAAAAGCTACCCGTTTTTTTAAAAAGTGTATATTTTTTAATACCTACATATTATTTATATAAAAATAGTGCAAGTATTTTAAATGATCACTGCTATATTTAATTAAGAGATTAGTTGCTAGGGGTGACTGGTGGCTCAGTTGATTGAGCATCTGACTCTTATTTTCAACCCAGGTCATGATCTCAGGGTCACGAGATCGAGCCCTGTATCCAGGTCTACACTCGGTGCAGTTTGCCTGGGATTTTTCTCTCCCTCTGCCCCTCCCCCTGTTTGCACTCTCTTTCTCAAATAAATAAATCTTTTAAAAAAGAGAGAGAGAGTAGCTGCTAGAGCTTTCAAAAATGCTGGTAAATACTTCTCAGATTCTCATTAATTTTTTACTTTTTTAATGTCATTCAAAAAGCGGTTTACAAATAGAACACAATTAACAGCCTTTGAAAGATATTATTGTTTCATATATTTCCTTTACCATCCTTTTCTCCTACTCTCTTTGATTCTTTTAAATCCTTTGGTTCTCTTAAAATGTTTATATAAGTATATTTTTTATTTGTTTGCTCGTGTTTGTCCTTGAGAATCAGTTCTTCAGTTGGCTGACAAGTAGTAGGAAACTATTGCTCTTAAGTCTTATATTTAGGTAATAGATCATTTCTTTATTCCCTGGGGATTCATAATTCAACAATGTTGTCAAGCCTCAAAATTATTAAATTATGTTTGTGTTTATTCTTTGTCAGATCTAGCCTCATTTGCTGATTATTAGTTTCACATTAGCTGTAATGTTTTTTTAATTGAGTACAACCTATGTGGACTTTGTGTTCCACTTAACTGTTGCTCATTTCCATTTTTAGAGAACAATTGGTTATCATATATATATATGTACATATATATTTCCTTACAGTTTGAGAAAGTTACATTTGTTCAGAACCTCTGTCAAAATAAAGGCATGAACTACAACCCCTGAAGAATTATCAGATTAAGTTAAATTGCCAGCCTGCAAACATACCCAGTTTATATCATTTCTGGCCCTGCCATGGGAGCAAACACACAGACCAAGGAAAGAAAGGTTGTACTGGCCAGGTCACCTTGCGGAACTGGTGTGCCATGTGTGCCTTGGGTCACTCCTTTTCAATATTGAGCACATTCTTGTTGCCTTTCCAACACTTTGAGGCTCTCTGTACTCAAGTCCTAGTCACAAAGGCCGTTCACTGAGCCTTCGGAGAGCCAGCCTACTAAAATCATCGTATACCCCATCTTTGACCACCTCGGAATTTACCAATGGGATATTAAGCTAAATAATAAGTTAAATAATATTAAATATTAAACTAAATAATAAACTAAGTTTAGATTATTCATCTCAAGTTGGGGGCACCCTTGGTGGCTCAGTCAGTTAAACGTCTATCTTCAGCTCAGGTCATGATCCCAGGGTCCTCAGTTCAAGCCCTACACTGGGCTCCCTGCTCAGTCTGCCCCTCCCCCCGCTCCTGCTCTCTCTCTCTCTCTCTCTCTCTACCCCCCAACAAATAAATAAAAGATTTTTTTTTTTTTTTTAAACAAGCTCGGTTTAAACTAAATGTGGTGATGGAAGCAGAACATGAATGAAGATCCCCCAAGTAGAATTTTAAAATAGGCAGAATTCTCCACTTTCTTAGACCCTCTCTGTGTTTGGCACCACTCCCCTCTGTGGTTAAGCACACAGCATGCTGTGTCCTATGCTTCATCTCTCTATTTTCCCCTCCTCTAGTTCTCAAGCTTTCAGTGCTACTTTTGTCTTTCAAATATGCTTATCTGCCCAGTTTCCATTCTCTCAATATTCACTTTATGCAAAGCAGATCTTGGGTTGACCGCACACTTATGAGCTCTTGGTGTGCTGTTGGCAGCTGTAAAAGATTGTTGGAGTACACCATGCTTGGGTCTCACAGAGCTATCCTCCCCACATACAACGTACCAACGCTCTACAGTCCTCCTCACTCTTCTGTGAGAGAAGACCTGACAATCAAATCTGGGTTTTGTTAGGGAAAGCTTTTACAATATGGGAGGTATGCCTGTTTGCATGCTGGTGAAAATTATTCAATAAAGAAGAAGAAAACTGATAATATAGAAAAAAGGAGAAGTTTTGGTGTGATGTCGTAGGAGAGAAGGCAGCAAGTGTATTTGTGGAAATGTTCAAAATGTAGAAAGGTTTAAGAGGTGGAGTGATTTGGAGAATTTAAGAAACAGACAGAAAGGAAGCCTTCAGAATTTGCCAGTCATTGTCATTGCTCTCCTGATTATTTGGGGCCTATGTGCTAGCCAAAGTTCTCACCACAAACTACAAGACCATATTTAATGTGATTTCCCATGACTGTTAGTTCTCTGAGCTTCTGGGCGGCTCTATACCCCTCTTCCTCTCCACCTCTTCCTCTCTACTACAGCTACACTGGCCACCTTTCTTTTCCTTGCCCATGCAAGTCATGCTATTACCTCATGGCCTTTGTACTTGCTGTTCCTGTTGCCTGTTCTCCTCCTCCAAATAAGTATATGGCTCACACCTCATTTCCTTAAGGTCTCTGCTCAAAAGTCACCATCTCAGTAAGATTTCCTTAGCTATCCTACCTAAAATGTCATACAGTCTACCTCCCCTGACCCTGCTATTCAATACTTAATATCCCCCTTAACTTCCTTTTTCCCCCCTTTGGCACAATTCATCCTAATTTACTTATTTTTTATGTTCTTTATCTGTCTTCCACACTGAAATGCAGTATCTAAGAAGGTAAGAACATTTGTTTATTTTAGTTCCTACTCTTCCAAGTATCTTTAAAAAAAAAAGTCAATTTTCAGTTTATTTATTTGAGAGAGAGAGAGAGCAAACAGATAAACAGTTGAGGGGCAGAGGGAGAAGCAGGCTCCCCACTGAGCAGGGAGCCCAATGCGGGGCTCAATCCAGGGACCCTGAGATCATGACCCGAGCCAAAGGCAGACGTCCAACCAACTAAGCCACCCAGGTGCCCCTGTTCCAAGTAGCTTGAAAACTGTCTGAGGGCAATCAGTAAATATTGGGTGAATAAATAAATAAACCTTGCACCAAAGGGAAGCACACTTGTTAAAAAAGACCCAGAAACATCTTACAGAAAATATTTAGAAAACTAAGCTAATAGCGACCAAAGAAAGGTTAATGTGTTGCCCCACTCAGGTTTCAGCAACGTAATAGACTACGCTTTAAAAAGAGTAAGTGAGGTGGGCGCCTGGGTGGCTCAGTCGGTTAAGCGTCTACCTTCAGCTCAGGTCATGATCCCAGGGTTCTGGGATGGAGCCCTGCATTGGGCTGTCTGTTCAGCAGGGAGTCTGCTTCTCCCTCTCCTTCTGCTTTCTGCTTTTATGCTTTTATGCTTTCTCTTTCTCTCTGTCAAATAGATGAATAAAATCTAAAAAATAAATAAATAATAAGTGAGGGGCACCTGGGTGGCTCAGTTGTTGGGCACCTGCCTTTGGCTCAGGTCATGATCCTCGAGTCCTGGGATCAAGCCCCGCATTGGGCTCCCAGCTCAGCTTTCCCCTCTCCCCTTCTCCTTGCTTGTGTTCCCTCTGTCCCTACGTCTCTCTGTCAAATAAATAAAATCTTTAAAATAAAATAAAAATAAAAAGAGTAAGTGGAGGGGATGCCTGGGTGGCTCAGTCTATTAAGCCTCTGCCTTCGACCCCGGTCATGATCCCAGGGTCCTGGGACTGAGCCCCACATCGACTGCTTCTCCCTCTGCCTGCCGCTCCCCCGGCTTGTGCTCTCTGACAAATAAGAACTAATACAGGAATAATTAACAAATAAATAAACAAATAAAAAGACGGAGTGGTGACATTTGAAGTATTCTGAAGGCTGTCGGAAGACTGCTTCTAAAATAAGAGTCTCCCTCGAATAATACAGCACTGGAGCTTCTGTAACTCCATTGCCCTAGTTAACAAAACACATACTATGTTCTTAAACCGATGTGATTAAGCACTCCCCACCCCGACCTGGAATACCTCTCATGTGCCCAGAACTGATTATCAGCTGCTCTGTCTCCTCTCTCAGAAGTCCTGCTGGATGACCTTAAAGTATCTATGTATTAGTTTCCTATGAAATAAGCATAAGAAGGGTGGCATATGTCATCTGAACACAAGTATTACTTTGACCCAAATGTACCCAAAAAAACCAGCAGTTGCAAGAAAGTCCTCTTAATCTCTGCTTTTCCTCCCCAGAAAACAAGAGATAAAAATTCCCATGTGGGAGACGTCCTCCTTGTACCAGGAAAGTAGCATTCTTATCATCAAGGATGGGAAGCGGAGATGGAGACAGTTCTCCACAAACAGACCTCCTGAAATCATTCTGCCCTTCCTTCAGCCTCCCCACGTAGTCACTTCTCCACAACTGCCCTGTTTGTGTAACCTCATATTAAGACAAGTGGGTTTTGCCATTGGTTTGGGTCTTCCTTTCCTTAGGAGGGCTCCCAAGTCACATAAAATGTAAGTAAATTTGGAAGCTTGTCTCCTGTTAGTTTCTCTTATGTGAGTTTGGTTTTCAGGCCCAGACGGAAAAGAGGGTAGAGGCAACACTTGGCCTCCCCAACACATGAGAGCAGTGCCTCCCTCAGAGTTGTCCTGACACTTTGGAGCTGCACCCCTCAGACCTTCCATCAAGAAAGGACTTGCCCTTTGGCTGTGAGGAGCCCAGAGAGCTGACGACCTCCAGCTTCCAGCGCCTTTGGGACCTGCCACATCATTTGAGATGAGGCCAGGCTCTCCTTGTGCAGAGCTCAGCTGATGATGGGACACAGGGGAGTACTAGGCCCTGGCCATTTCTGTCCAATATGGAACTCTCCTGAGCCCACACCACACCACTCCCACCCCTTGCTGGCTTGGCCCAGAATTGATCAGCTTTGTATTGTGGCCTGAGCCTCTCCATTTCCATTCATGCTGTTTATAGTTCACAGGTGTTACTCCCCAATAAACCAGCATCTGCTTATCAAAAGACTCAAAAGGACACAGTTATCCTGCAAATTGAAGGAGACACCTAGCAGAGTACTTACCTCAGAGTCCTATTTTCATTAAAATTCATCTTGAGGTCTTCCTACTAACAGAATAATAGAAATGTAAATTATCCCCAAAAGCAAATAAACTACTGAGGTACAGGTGGAGGGTACTAACTGCACACACTGGTATTAGGTCAGTTAACTCTAAGTATGTCAGCACAACAGAGGGGCCCAGAGACTATGCTGAAAGGAACACAGATTCTAGCCCTGTCGGTAAAATGGAAACACCAAAATATTTTCTCTCCTTCTGGTAATTTGATTGACTCGTCAGATGCTAAATTTTGAAATTCCGACAAGCATTCACAAGTCCCTGGGATGATTTCCAGTGCTTGAAGCAGGAATGACTAATTCGAAATAGAGCAATAATGTGCCTTTCACCTAGACACCCGTTATGGGAAATGAAGCCTTTAATCAACGAATCGGAAGCTTCCCTCCCACGGACATGGAGGAGACAGACTGGAGCACGGTGGGATACAAGAATCCAGACGCAGCCTCACACCTGGCCCTGTGGCCGCATAGAACTTATGAGCACCTGGAAGCTTCCAGACCCCAGAAATGTTGGCATATCAAAGCTCTGCTGGAGGGACCTCGGGTTTCATCAGCTACAACTGGTTTGCTCATTCAGAATTGCACAGAGGCTAGGAGGAGCGGACAGAAATCAAGTGAATTAGTTTTGTGGTGAAAGTTTATGCCGGGAAATGACTACTCTGGGTTCCCACCAGTAAGAGGGGTAATTAAACCATTATCCTGCCGGCTGACATTTAGACAGTGCCTTTAATCAACAAGGTAGTGTCCACAGTGTTCAGCTGAAAACAGAGTTAAGAGGCTCTTTGACCCACTCTCTACTGGTACCCCAGCCCAGGGTTGTTAACCTTCTACACCAACAGACTGGGTCAGCTTCAGAGGAACTTGGATTAGCGGCTCAATTTCCTTTGGAGCCCGATGGGGAGTCATTGACGTTTTTCACCTCCATTCCTGTAGCACTGAAAGCGCTGCGTTGGTAACATCTGTCTCTGGAACCCCAGGGGTTCCCTAGTGGTGATAGGGCGCGCCTAGGTTTCCTGGCGCACAAGAAGCAAATGGACATGTGACAGCTATTAGTTACATTGTTACTGATTTATATTTAATTAGACCTCACCGTAAGAGGATATGCAGGGGCTTCCAGTAGTTTCCTTGAAATGCTTGTGATCTATAAAGATGTCTTAGCAATATGAAACAGGATTGTGTTAACCTCGTTTTTCCAAAAGGCTGTTACAAGAAAGGGCAGCAACAAAATGGTACATCAGACATGCTATGCTTTTTTTTTTTTTTTAAAAGATTTTATTTATTTATTTGACAGAGATCACAAGTAGGCAGAGAGGCAGGCAGAGAGAGAGAGAGAGGAGGAAGCAGGCTCCCTGCGGAGCAGAGAGCCCGATGCGGGGCTCGATGGGGGGCTCGATCCCGGGACCCTGGGATCATGACCTGAGCCGAAGGCAGAGGCTTTAACCCACTGAGCCACCCAGGCGCCCCCAGACATGCTATGCTATGAGGTTTCTTGGGTGAGAAAAGTTTAAATGGCCAGGTGTCCCTGGCTGGCACGGTTTCTGACCAGGATATTTAATGGCTAATTGCATAAATGATTAAGTGGAGAAACGGTACAGTATTCCATTCTGTTCCTTTCCTATTGCTACTGTAACAAATTCCTACAAACTTAGTACCTTAAGCAACACAAATTTATTATGTTTCAGTTCTGGCTGTCCCAAGTTTAAAATTGGTCTCATGGGGTTAAAATTAAGGTGTCAGCTGGGCTTCGTTGTTTCTGGGGGCTCTAAAAGAACATCAGTTTTCCACCTTCTAAAGGCTTCCTGCAATCCTTGGCCGGTGGCTCCCTGCTAGTAATCCCATCACTCCAACCTCTGCTTCTGTAGCCAGTCTCCTCCTCTGACTCTCCTGCCTACTTCTTTCACTTGGAAGAACACTTGTGGTTACACTGGGCTCACCAGATAACCCAGGATGATCTATATCGCAAGATCCTTAATTTAATTACTTCTGCGAAGTCCCTTTGCCATATTCACAGGTTCCAGGGAAAAGGGACATGGACATCTTTGGGGAACTATTGTCTGCCCACCACCCTTATTAAGGGAATTGCTGCTTTTCTCTCTCAATGTTAGCGTTAGGGGGGAGGGGGTTGTTGTTTTGGATTTCGGGGGTTTTGTTGTTTTGGGGTGTTTTGGTTTTGGTTTTGTTTGTTTTTTGTCATGGGAAGAGAAAATAGCAACGAAAATAATGGTCCCTCAGAGACCCAGAAGCCTATCTTCCATTGTCAAAGGCAATTTGTATTACTAAGACAATGGCCATTTTAAATGAGTTAAAGATAATGGCACCTTTCTGGTTGCACAGATGGCCTCTTGGAAAACACTGCGAAAATTACAATAACAGTTTCATAGCAGAAAAGGGGGGTAACATGTTATGAGTTCTGCTTGGGGAGGAGATAGGGATATTGGAACGGTAAGATGGCCTTCAAGTAGAATTCTTGGCTGTAATGGCTCCTAAGTTTCTAGACTTTTTGGAAAATCCCACTAGGGAAAAGCCAGCCAGTCCTGAAAAACAAGAATGTCCTCTTCCTAAACTGTGCTTCCCACACTGCAAACCTGAGATGGGGCGCAGGCTCAGAGGGATGGGGCAAAAGTGAAGGAACCTGAGGTCTGGAGTTAGAATGGGCTTCCAGTCTCCATTCTGCATGAACTGCAGCACATTTCCGAATTTCTCTGAGCCTTATTCTCCTCATTGGAAAGAAAGTAATATCTACATCACAGAGCTGGTGTAAGGATCAGAAACAACATGGGGGACCTGGCTGGCTCAATCCGTGGAACAAGTGACTCTCGATCTTGGGTTCATGAGTTCGAGCCCCACACTGGGTGTAGAGATTACTTAAATAAATAAGTAAAGGGCACCTGGGTGGCTCAGTGGGTTAAGCCGCTGCCTTTGGCTCAGGTCATGATCTCAGAGTCCTGGGATCAAGTCCCGCATCGGGCTCTCTGCTCGGCAGGGAGCCTGCTTCCCTTCCTCTCTCTCTGCCTGCCTCTCTACCTACTTGTGATCTCTGTCTGTCAAATAAATAAATAAAATCTTTAAAAAAAAAATAAATAAATAAATAAATAAATAAGTAAATAAATAAATAATTTTTAAAAGATCAGAAACAATGTGTGTAACGCTTATAGTATACTGGTTGGCTCATGGGAGGTGCTCAGAAATAGCAAGTGCTAGTAGTAGGAATAGTAGTAATAGTAGTAGTAGTAGTAGTACCAGTGGTAGTGGTGGTGGTGGTATTAGAACAGGAAGTGAAGAATGGAGTCAATGGGTCTGCCAGGAAAATTTTAAGTTGTTGGTATTTCTCACGTTGTTACAACCACCAACAACTGAGCAAACCAGGTGAGAGAACTTGAGAGCGAGAATGATAAAGAAAAACATCGGTCCCACTCCCTGTGCCCTCCCTACTCTGACATCCCTCTGGAAGAAGTTTGGTAAATACCTTCTGAGGCTCCACAGAAAATAACTAAGCTCAGAAACGGCCTCAGCTTTGAAGATGTTAAGATGCAGCCAGAGGAAAAGAAATTCAGATGTTCAAATTACTGGCTGCATTACTGTAATTTTGTTCTCTTCCAGAAAATTGGAAGAAGCACCATCTTCCCTCTTAGTATTCAGAACCAGCTGATAGGAGTCATAGGGATGGTGCTCAAAACATCCCAACAATGTTGATGAGAGAGCATGACTTTAGATCTACAGCTATGTGGGTTTACCATCAATTCACCCCAATGGGAGTGTCTGGGTGGCTCAGTCAGTTAACCACCTGCCTTTAGCTCAGGTCATGATCCCAAGGTCCTAAGATCGAGCCCTGCATCAGGTTCTCTCCTCAACAAGGAGCCTGCTTCTCCTTCTTCCCCTGTCTACAGCTCTGCCTACTTGTGCTCTCTCTGTCAAATAAATAGATAAAATCATTAGAAATATATATATATTCACCCCAAGGAAATGGACTTATCCATCAGTTACTGGCATAACCGATCATGTCAAGGACTCCCCAGGAACTGGCCCTTTCTCTGGTCTGGCCAAAAGCAAATTAGAATGCCTGAATCCTAGGGACTTGCTTGCTCCCATATAAAATAACCTCAAAGAAGCCTATTGACCATACTTAGTTACTGCTATCAAATTTACCTATCAGAAACCCCTCCTCTTCCCATGGGCAAGAATGAAGGAGAAACACACCGGGAGAATTACTCTAACAGGGGCTCCTTTCTCTGCTTCAAAACCTGAGGCCTGGATCCCTAGCTCTGGGTGCAGCCAGCTGCCCTGTGAGTTCTCAAGCAGCCTTCCGGAGAGGTCCTGAGGGTGAGGAACTGAGGCCTCCCACCAGCACCCAGGACTCCCTTGCCAAGCTTGGTTGTGAGCCACTTTGGAAGCTGATCCTAACCCCAGGCCAAGTTTCCAGTGATGGAGTCTGTCGTGAATGACAAGGCTTGTCAGGCAGATCAGACCCGTCCCAGGAGGAGCCAAACAATGAAACAGACACCTGTGTGGCTGAAATGGAGACACAGGATGAAATCGATGTGTTGGGCAGCAAGAATGAGGTGTTTACTAAAAAAAAAAAAAAACAACACCTGCTACTTGACCCCAGAACTTGCTTCTACAGACAGGCGTACATGCTCAGTTAGAAAACTATAATTTGGTCCCACCACATCTTAATGACCATAAAGTTAGTTTTCTGTAGTCTTTCATTCTCTGTTTTCCCATTCCTTGATGAGTCTGTGTATAAGTATATTGCATTCATTTTTGGTTGTTTATCGTTCTGGCTAAATGACCAGTTGTTCTGAGCAACATCAGCTGGAGCTGAGGTGGGGGAAAGCCATTTTTGTTTAAAAGAAGAAAAAAATCTCTTTCTCCACTAATGGTATGCTAATGCAACTTTTATCTTTAGATTCTTTATATTTTTCATAAAGAAAGTGAGGGATTTGGAGTAAGCTCTCAATCCTGCAGGACCCCATGCCTTAAAGACGAAATATCAATAAAAATAATAATTTAAATTAAGATGATTTCTTGTGATTTGAGTTTATGCGTGTCAGTTTGTCAGTGAGCCCATCAACCAAAAGACCAACTGAGAGCCAAGATCCCTATAAGGTTGAATGTCTGGACTCAGAAACAAAGGAAAAGCAAGCAAACAGCAATAAAAAACTTAACATCATAAAGATGTCACAACTCTAGAGACCTGCAGACCAAATGGACCCTGTCTGAAACAGAGAAATGGTCAAAACAAAACAGCATATCCAGGAAAAAAAGAAAAGCAACGGTAGAAGATGGGTAAGGAAATAGCTCCTACCTAACTACGTGGCCAGACAAATGTTCCTGGCACCATTTTTGGAACATAATCTGACAGTGGGAACCAGCCACAAAGCCCCATTGCTGTTTACAGGAATGTCATCGGTTATCTCAGGTGAGAGGAGGATGTACTAAACCTTTGATAGCTACAGATGGAATTTATACATCACCAACAGTGCTATGAAGCAAAAAAAAAAAAAAAAAAAAAAAAAAGTGATTTGACTAGAAAACATCAACTACTAGCTTAAAATGCACTTTCTCATCTTCCCCGTGTTCCCAAGGGAGGAAGACAATTTCTGTGGAACCAATAATAACAATCAATCTTGGATGTCATAAGTCTGATGAAGTTCTAGAACCTAGGTGAGGTTCGGTGGCTGAAGTCCGGAGCCAAAGACCTGGAAAGAATTCTTGAGACATCTTTGGTGCAAAATGGTGGTTTATTAAAGCACAGGGACAGGACCCATGGGCAGAAAGGGCTGCTGCCCCGGGTTGTGAGGGATGGCAGGTTAGGTGAGGAGAAGGGAGGTTTCAACGGAGCTTTCATATGATAAAGAGGGCCTACAAGGTGAGGGGATACCGGAAGTCCTGCGGCTGGGTCAATGTTGTCTTTCCGCAAGCCCTTATCTTCAAGATAGTTGGGAGATTCCTGGTGGGATGTCACATCCTGCTATCAAGCGTCTTTGTTAGTGAGATTTAGGTTCAGAATAGTTTTAACTTTATTTACATTTCCTTCTACCTCAGCTTCCTTCAGTTTGTTTGTTTGTTTGTTTGTTTTCAGTTTATTTTTTATTTTATTTTTTTAAAATTTTTTATTTCTTTTCAGCGTAACAGTATTCATTGTTTTTGCACCACACCCAGTGCTCCATGCAATCCGTGCCCTCCCTAATACCCACCACCTGGCTCCCCCAACCTCCCACCCCCCGCCCCTTCAAAACCCTCAGATTGTCTTTCAGAGTCCATAGTCTCTCATGGTTCACCTCCCCTTCCAATTTCCCTCAACTCCCTTCTCCTCTCCATCTCCCCTTGTCCTTCAGTTTTGTTTATGGAGGGGAGGGTGTCATTAGGGCTTGAGGAACTGAGTTACTTGCCACTGGAAATTGTGCTATTGATAAGGTAACTTCTTTGTTTGTAGATCTCTAGGACATTTGTAAACCAAGGGAGACTCCGGTCCTGCAGGATTGTGATCTCTGCGAGTTAACTATTTGCTTTTCCTCTAGGGCAGCCAGGGGTGGGTGGCTGAGGAATGTCACACATATTACCGAGGGAAGCGGGTGGAGAGTGGGTGCAAGGTGCCAGCTTTTGCTTTGTCCTCAGCCAGCCTCCTGCTCCCTCATCAAGTCTACTATTTGGAAACCCATTCAAGTTTTTTTTTTTTTAATAGAATACACGCTAGCAGTACCTACACTGTTTCATCACAGATTTATAAAACACAAATTCCTAGCAGATTGTAGGCATAGTAACACAACTGTGTTATTGTGGTTCAGGAAGGTGCTGTTAGATTTTGTTTATGAAGCCGTTATGTTTGTTTATTGTAAAGCCTTCAAGCATGACTGCTAAGCGGAATTGTGATTTCCATGCGTTAACATTTCCTACGTGGGAAGCCATGTGAGTGAGTGGGAATGAGTGTCTGCCTTTCCTCATAGATTCCTAGAAAAGTGAATTTGATGACTCCCTGTATTTCCTTTGCATTAAATCAGAACTAGTGCATATCAATGACTTGATGAATTCTTCCTATCACAAAAGAGAAAAAGCCTTGCTGCTTTTTCCTAGTGGTCCCAGGTTCACACAGAGATTCACGCCCGGAGTTTGGGACTGCCCAGAGCAGCTCTGATCACAGGCATGTCTTCACAAAAACAAGATGCAACCCCTCTCAGTTGTTTGAATCCAGCAGTTCAAAGAGACTTCAGGCCTTCAAGAACACCAGACCCGGGGTGCCTGGGCGACTCAGTGGGTTAAGTCCCTGCCTTTGGCTTGGGTCATGACCTCAGGATCCTGGGACTGAGCCCCACTTCGGGCTCTCTGCTCAGCAGGGAGCCTGATTCCCACCCCCCCAACTTCCCCTTCCACGTCGCTCTGCCTACTTGCGTACTCTTTCTGTCAAATAAATAAATAAATATTTTAAAGGGGGGGGGGGACACCAGACCCCCACTGTTAGAGAAAGTTCCAGAGCCTTGCTTGGCTGTTACTTTGTTCCCAAAGGAAGACTATTGGAGGGGAGGGATGTTTTCTAGGACCTGAATCTCCTTGCAGCCCCACGCGGGTGGTGTACATCCTTAAGGGAGGGGACTCTTGGGCACACCTGTGCCTTTCTGGTAGTGCACAGTTCTGACCTGTGGGGGAGGGGAGGGGTGGAGGAGGAGGGCCCTGCCTTCACCAGATCCCCTTGCCACCTCTTCAGTGGGAGTAGGAGAAAGAGAAGAGGGGGACTGTGTTGTCCCCCCGCCTTCTCTCCTCCTTTTCCTCCTCTTCACACAAGCACATACACACACTTGGATGTTATAATATAATAAGAAATCTATATTTGTTCTTCATCCCTAGCTCCTGGCACGGAACTTGTAAAACACTTGTAACTTCCTGAGTAGCAGGGGTGAGAGGATCATCTTTTGTTATTCATAGTAAGCTTGGATCTGGGTTTATGCTAATGCCTGTGAGTTCTGGCTGAAGGGGGCTGGTTGCCAGAGGAACCAACCAGGTGATTAAAGTATTGGAGCTTTCAGCCCTACCTTCTGACCACCAGGCAGGGAAGAGGGGCTGGGGATTGAGTTATATAACATAGTGGTTAATCAATGATTAACTGATTGAATCAATTGTACCTGCGTAGTAGAAACTTCATCAAAACCCTAAGTGTGTGGGTTTAGAGAGCAAAAAATGGACATTGAAGAATTTTCCTCAAGAATTCAGACCTCCTTCATTTAATAGAGTCATAATATTTATATATTCATGCTAATTTTTTTCTTTTAGTGTTTCCTTTTTTCTGCATTCCTTGGTGTTTCTTTTTCTTTTCTTTTTTTTTTTTCTTTTGAAGATTTTGTCTATTTGACAGAGATCACAAACAGGTGGAGAGGCAGGCAGAGAGAGAGGCGGAAGCAGGCTCCCTGCTGAGCAGAGAGCCGGATATGGGGCTTGATCCCAAGACCCTGAGACCATGACCCAAGCCAAAGGCAGAGGCTTAACTCACTGAGCCACCCAGGCACCCTCTTGGTGTTTCTTTTTGATCATTTCTTTTTTTTTTTTTTTTAAGATTTTATTTATTTATTTGAGAGAGAGACAGTGAGAGAGAGCATGAGCAAGGAGAAGGTCAGAGGGAGAAGCAGACTCCCCATGGAGCTGGGAGCCCGATGCGGGACTCGATCCCGGGACTCCAGGATCATGACCTGAGCCGAAGGCAGTCGTCCAACCAACTGAGCCACCCAGGCGTCCCGTCTTTTTGATCATTTCTTAAGTTGAAAGTCAAGTTCATATACTAAATGCCAACTTAAAACTCTATATCCCTAATTAGGATCATCAAAAAAACTGAACAATTTTTCTTTATTTCCCTTCCCCCCTACTATATATTATATCCCAAGCAGAGAATGCTAAACTTAGCCTGTATCTTTGACCACTTTGTTTAGTGATACAGTCTGAGCCCCTGTGACAGTGGCTGGCCGGTAGCTGTCACTCAAGAATCATGTATTCTATCTGCAAATGAATGCATTTTTAAAAAAGACTTTACTTATTTGACAGAGAGAGAGAGAGAGATCACAAGTAGGCAGAGAGGCAGGCAGACAAAGAGGGGGAAGCAGACTCCCCACTGAGCAAGGAGCCCGATGTGGGCTCAAACCCAGGACCCTGGGATCATGACCTGAGCTGAAGGCAGAGGCTTTAACCCACTGAGCCACCCAGGCATCCCCAAATGAATGCATTTAAGGAAGTTGTCCAGCATTCACTTTCCATTACTCTAGCTGTTGATTTAATCTGGGGTTGTAGGACCTCAGTATTTTTTAAACTAACTAATGTGAGTTCACTACTTGGTGAGTCACTGGTGGAAACTATACCAAGTGGAGTTATCACAGAGAGAAAACTTTATTTGCACCAAATAAGGAGATCACAGGGAATAACTTCCACAGCTGTGACTCCCTGAGCAAAGATGAATGGGTTCTTTTATTTAGGATTAGGATGAATATTGTTTTATCATTTCATTTAAAGGCATGCATAAAGTCATGCATGCACCTTAAGGAAATATGCCTGTTCATACATTGCATATTATGTAAATGAGGCTTATGCTCCTCCTTGGATATAGATTTTAGCAATATAGTGAGGTAAGGTACTGTCAGTCCCTCCATGGGGCATTCCACGGTCCATCTGCGTAGGTGTGAGTTGGCATTGAGCTCAAACTTGTCTGGGTGGTCTGGACCTCCCAAGCTCTTCCTTTGAGGGGTACTTTCGGTTTCCACCAGGGGATGCTATGCCCTCTGCACCCACGTCTCCACCATCGTTTGCTTAAGTTCAGATATAAGTGGGAAAGAAGAAAATGTGGGAGAAAGATCATGAGTATAAGGAGGTGGGCAGTAAAAGTCAGGTCTTGGGTCTATCTCGCCACATTTACTTTTCACCATCTGAATGCTTTTCAAGAATTGCTTGGGTGTTTGCATTTATTTGGAGGTCATTTTTTAAAAATTTTAAATTTGAAAAACAATTTTAATTTGGTTATCTACAATCAATTCCATTTTTTTTGTTTTCTTATTCTGACTTTTCCAATCTTGACTCCTAGATTTTGAGTCATTGCTCTGGTGTTTGGAATGCATTATCTGAGCAATTTTTTTCAGCAAGGATTCACGAATAGTAGTTTTTTAAAAATCTTAGATACTTGAGGTTTCTTCTGCATTGGTTTTCAAATTACTGTGCTTATAGAATCTCAAAAAGAATTTTATGAAACAGTGTCCCTCTCACACATTTTTAAATTGACAGATGAGAGTTTCATAACATAAGTTTATATAACGACAAAAGATGTATTTTTCCAGCAGATGGTATATATAGGGTTTTTTAAATAAAACTGTCCCCTTACTATTTTTAAAGTATAGAATCTGAATACCATAGCAATTTGACATTCACTGTTATCCATTTACAAAACACATGAGCAAGCTCTTTGACCATCAGAAACTTTGTATCATTTCTTGTGTCTGACCTCATATTTCCATTCTCCCACAGAATTTGATCTTAATACAGTTTATGCTAGAAAGTCTTTTATTGGTCATGTTATCTTTTTTTCACTATGATAAAAATATGTATATAAGTTGGAATTTTATTTATTTATTTTTTTTTTTAGATTTTCTTTATTTATTTGACAGACAGAGATCACAGGTAGGCAGAGAGGCAGGCAGAGAGAGGAAGGGAAGCAGGCTCCCTGCTGAGCAGAGAGCCCGATGTGGGGCTCGATCCCAGGACCCTGGGATCATGACCTCAGCCGAAGGCAGAGGCTTTAACCCGCTGAGCCACCCAGGCGCCCCTATAAGTTGGAATTTTAAAAAGAAATTGCTGTGACCATAAGGCCCTGAATAACTTTAAAATGTATTCTGGATATTATCATTACTATTAGTGAATTCATAATTGACTAATAAATATATCACAAATAAATATATTATGATTTTATTTATTTGACAGAGATCGCAAGTAGGAGGAGAGGCAGGCAGAGAGAGAGGAGGAAGCAGGCTCCCTGCTGAGCAGAGAGCCCAATGCGGGGCTCGATCCCAGGACCCTGAGACCATGACCTGAGCCAAAGGCAGAGGCTTTAATCCACTGAGCCACCCAGGCGCCCCCACAAATAAATATAAATTTCAATGAAATTTTTTGATAAAATGTAAAATACTCAAAGTATATCATTTGATGATATGGCTGAAGTGGATTTTATCTCCTCTATTCAATCTTTGTGGAGGAATATTACTTATTAGTAGGATAACATTAGTGCAATTCTATCCTTATATGTATTTTTTTTTAAGATTTTTTTTTTTTTTTTTTTTTTTTTGACAGAGAGATCACAAGCAGGCAGAGAGGCAGGCAGAGAGAGAGGAGGAAGCAGGCTCCCCGAGAGAGCAGAGAGCCCGATGCGGGGCTCGATCCCAGGACTCCGAGATCATGACCTGAGCCAAAGGCAGCAGCTTAACCCACTGAGCCACCCAGGCGCCCCTCTTATATGTATTTTTTATAGATAGAAGCACTGAGAAACCTTCACATGAATATGTTAAAAATGATGAAGAGGGATTTTAGAGCAATATCACTCAATTCTGTGAATTCCTGAGTTTTATACCAAAATTTATATTGTGAGTTATCATTGAAAGTTATTTTAAATTTTATCTAATTTTTTGAAAACAAAGAACTGGAAACCACCTGGGTGACCGGGGACTTTTTAAGCCTGGTCATTAGATTCATTCATTTTTTCAAAACTGACACAAATATTTCAAACTGCTCTTTTGGTTCAATGCTACCCTTGCCCCCTACGTGATGCACCATAAAATGATTCCCCTTATTTTATAAAGCAGGAGAAGGGGGGCAGTTTGAAAGAGAGGGAGGGAAAGGAGAACCTGACTCTTATGGGTGCATTCTCAGGCTGTTGTGTTTTAGAAAAGAGTTAATAGAAACTCATTTCCATCAGACTGTCTGTACCCAAGTAGTCCTTGGAAATCTTCCCATGCTAGCTTTAGAAGCTAGTGAGCCCAAAGAGCATTTCCCTAACATATTAGTGGCATATTTGATTAAATGTATTGGTGGTATATTTAAAGACTATCCCTTTTTATATTCTCATTTGTATGGTTATCTTCTATTCATGGTCAATAGTCCTGGTTTTTTGTTTCCTAAATCAATTAAAAACTGGGGCACCTGGGTGGCTCAGTGGGTTAAGCCGCTGCCTTCGGCTCAGGTCATGATCCCAGGTCCTGGGTTCGAGCCCCGCATCGGGCTTTCTGCTCAGCAGGGAGCCTGCTTCCTCCTCTCTCTCTGCCTGCCTCTCTGCTTACTTGTGATTTCTCTCTGTCAAATAAATAAAATCTTAAAAAACAAAACAAAACAAAAAAAAACCTTAAGTAATGGTGCAGATGTTACAAACATATGACAAAATTATTACAGTTGTATGATATATTTTTTAAAGATTTTATTTATTTGTCAGAGAGAGAGAGAGCACAATCAGGCAGAGTAGCAGGCAGAGGCAGAGAGAGAAGCAGGATCCCCACTGAGCAAGGAGCCCGATGTGGGACTTGATCCCATGACCCTAGGATCATGACCTGAGCCGAAGGCAGTGGCCTAACCAACTGAGCCACCCAGGCATCCCAGTTGTATGATATTTTGATAAAATAAGAAATATATATTTTGGTCTTCATCCCTGGCTCCTGGCCAAAGCTCCTAAAGCCTTTGTAATTTCCTAAGGAATAATGATGCTATCAGCATTTTTATTATAATATTTGGTCTTTGAACCTGGTTCCTGGTACAGAGCTCTTAAATCCATTGGAATTTCTTGGGTGTCTTTTGTTCTAATAAGAGAACTCTTGGTGAGCTCCCAGATAGCATCAGGATGGGGGCTGGGCACCAGTAAGAACAAACCCTAATGAGAAGCTTGAAATGTGCAGCCCTACCCTCAACCTTTGGTAAGGGGTGAGGGACTGGAGATTGAGTCAAGAATCGATCGTGTCTAAGTGATGAAGCTTCCATAAAAATCTTTAAACTGTGGGATTCAGAGAGCTTTCAGGTTGGTGAACACATCCACGTGCTGGGAGGGTAGTATCCCCCATCTCCACGGAAACAGAAACTCGTATGCTTGGGAATCCAGAACTCACCCTCTGGATCTCTTCATCTGACTGTTTATTTGTATCCTTTATCATTTCCTTTAATAAACTGGGAATCACGTTTCCCCAAGTTCTATGAGCTATTCTAGTGAATGATCAAACCTGAGGAGGAGGTTGTTGGAATTCCAATTTATAAACCGTCAGTCAGAAGTACAGGTGACAACTTGGGACTTGCAATTGGTGTCAGAAGTAAGATTGAGCCCTTAGCTTGTGGGATCTGACATTAACTCCAGGTAGATGGTGTTGGACCTGAATTGTAGGATCCCTGACTGGTGTCAGAGAATTGGTTGGTGAGGGGAAAAAATGACACATCTGGTGTCAGAAGTATGAGTAAAGGAAGAAATAAAAGTTTTGTTTCTTTTTTTTTTTTAAAGATTTTATTTATTTATTTGACAGAGAGAGATCACAAGTAGACGGAGAGGCAGGCAGAGAGAGAGAGAGAGAGAGGGAAGCAGGCTTCCTGCTGAGCAGAGAGCCCAATGCGGGACTCGATCCCAGGACCCTGAGATCATGACCTGAGCCGAAGGCAGCGGCTTAACCCACTGAGCCACCCAGGCGCCCTAAAAGTTTTGTTTCTTTATGGGGGTACCCAACTACCTAAGCTTGAGAAATGTTAACCTATAAGATCCTATTCAGCCCAAGCACTGTGATTTATGTTCTAGCCCAAATGAGCTATACTTTGGCGTCCTGAAGATTTAATCTGCCTTACATCTGGGAGAGAAGTAATGCTACTTTTTGGATAGTATGCTATTTATATCATAACTAAGGGATGTAGTGTCCCATTTACCCCTGATTTGATAAGCAGAATAACCTACACCAGCCTGGATGGCTATCATTTGTCTGCATAGCAACTGTCCCCTTTTCTAAGAATTGAACTCTTTTCCGTTTGGGTAGCTGTTCTTCCCTCCACTTCCACTTTGGTAGTTCTAGTTTGGGACTGTGTCTTAGTCTGTGTTGCCCCCCACCAGAAAAAAAAAAAAAGAAAGAAAGAAAGAAAGAAACACTGAAGAAGTAATATATTTGGGAGGTGATCTCAGATAGCACTGTGCAAGAGTAGGGAAATGAGGGAGGGGGAAGGCTGATCAAGAGTGCATTATCATGGGGTGCCTGGGTGGCTCAGTGGGTTAGGCCGCTGCCTTCGGCTCAGGTCATGATCTCAGGGTCCTGGGATCGAGTCCCGCGTCGGGCTGTCTGCTCGGCAGGAAGCCTGCTTCCCTCTCTCTCTCTCTCTGCCTGCCTCTCCATCTGCTTGTGATCTCTCTCTGTCAAATAAATAAATAAATAAATAAATAAATAAATAAATAAATAAAGATTTTATTTATTTGACAGAGAGAGAGAGAGAGAGACAGTGAGAGAGGGAATCCAAGCAGGGGGAGTGAGAGAGGGAGAAGCAGACTTCCCACTGAGCAGGGAGCCCGATGTGCGGTTTGATCCCAATGACCAGGCGCCCTCAGCTCAGCTCTTGATCTTGGGGTCGTGAGTTCAAGCCCCAAGCTGGGCTCCAAGCTAGGTGTGGAGCCTACTTAAAAAAAAAAAATGGGGGGCGCCTGGGTGGCTCAGTGGATTAAGGCGCTGCCTTCGGCTCAGGTCAGGATCTCAGGGTCCTGGGATCGAGCCCCACATCGGCCTCTCTGCTCAGCAGGGAGTCTGCTTCCTCCTCTCTCTTTGTGCCTGCCTCTCTGCCTACTTGTGATCTCTCTCTGTCATAAATAAATAAAATCTTTAAAAAAAAATGGGTGCATTATCAGTGGGTGACCCCTAGGGATCAATCCCACTAGTGGTGCTCTGAGAAACTATAGAACATGCTTCAGAATTGTCCCACCAAGAGGCAAGAAGCTGGGGTGTTTATCTCCAAACTTATCTCCCAAAGCCCAACTGTGATGTGTTGGCAGATGCTCCAGGTGCATTAACTCTGCACTTGTGATTTGCTTCCCATGGCTGGTGAGCATGCTCTTGAACAAGAGAAGGCTATCAGGCCAAGCAGTGGAGGCAGCTATCAGCGAGCTCAGCGTGAGTCTTCCCGTGGCTTTCCAGGGTGAGCTTGAAGGGTTCTGGGCACTGACTGTATCTGCCACAAGCTGTCAATCATAAGAGCATTTTACCTCCCACCAGCAGATAACTGGTCCAGGCGGAGCATGTAATAAAATCTGGGTCAATCCAAGTCGTTCCTTAGATGTTTTTGCAATTGTGCTGAGAGACGTAAGGTAGACCTGCTTGGGTATCAAAGATGAAAGATGAGAGCCTGGGAGCTGCAGGCAGTTAGATTTCCACTCATATGGAAGGAGCTGTTGTGACAGAATCAGGCTGATGCAAAGAAAGTAGAGATGAGAAACCAGGCTGCATCCAAGTCTCTGGCTCTGAGGGCCCCTGAGCCTCATTTTCCCCAGACCTCCAGTTTACACAGACAAGTCAATGAACTCTGCCGGTACCAAGCAAGTTCAAACTGGGCTGCTGTAAGTTGCAACCAGAAAACTCTTGACCAATTTTGATCCACCCCTTTCCAAAAATATCTATTCCTCCCATCGGCCGCATTTCCTACAAGTCTTCCAGCAGGGAGCCACTCACTTGAGTGAAAACACTGCCCCTGTAGAAAGTTCCATTCTCCCAAAATACTCAACATCAGAAACCAAGAGGGGAAAAATTCAGCGACTGGAAAACTTTAAAATAGCAAAATTCAGGTGGATAATGTATAAATTGGCAGATGGCTCTAAGGGCATCGATTAAATTTCTAACACAAGGCATTTTATCACAGCCATGTAAAACTTCACACTTCTCAAAAGGTGGACACTGTTCATTTTTTTTTAAAAAGGAACAAAAATAAAGAAATAAAGGTTGGGCAGTGTAATGCTAACAGCTCTGTATGTACTGATAAGAAAAGATCTCCAAGGGGCGCCTGGGTGGCTCAGTGGGTTGAGCCTCTGCCTTTGGCTCGGGTCATGGTCTCAGGGTCTTGGGATCGAGCCCCGCATCGGACTCTCTGCTCAGCGGGGAGCCTGCTTCCTCCTCTCTCTCTGTCTGCCTCTCTGCCTACTTGTGATCTCTGTCAAATAAATAAACAAAATCTTAAAAAAGAAAAGATCTCCAAGATGTAATATGCACGTTTTTGTGGAAGGAAAAGGAATAATAAAAATATGTATGTATTTGGGATACCTGGGTGGCACAGACAGTTAGGCATTGGACTCTTGGTTTGGGCTCAGGTTGTGATTTCAAGGTCATCGTGGGATCCAGCCCTGCATCAGGCTCCATGCTCAGCAAGGAGTATGATGGGGACTCTCTCTTCCTCTCCCTCTGCCCCTCCCTGCCAGCTCTCTCTCTCTCTCTCAAATAATAAATTGTTTTTCAAAATATGTATATATTTGCCTAAGTAAACACTGGAAGGTCATAAAAGAAATAAAAGCAATTGATAAAAGTGGCTACATAGGGGAAATTGTGCGGTCAGGGACAGGTGAGAAGACAAGATTCCTCAAGGTATTTACACTTTTATGATCTTCACGTGAGTGTCTTACCTTCTCAAACTGAGATTTAAAATGTAGTAATAGTTGACCCACTTTTCCCAAGAGTGGAAGTGAATAGCACAGAGTTCCAAAGGTAAGCCATTCACAAGCTAGCTGACACTGACGCGGAGCAGACAGTCACATCTGACAAAAGGCTCAATAATAATCCAGTCATAACAAAACTAAGGGGTTTAAAAATCAAGGGACTTTTTGAACTGCATCTGCTTTTGCAAGTGAAGTAGGTCAAATGATTCCAGGTACACTGGAACCTTACAGTTACGTATAAACTAACATAAGCTCAGGAAAATGCTGCAGAGAGGGGGAAAATATTTATTTCCTCTGCAGTATGGGATGAGGAAAGAAATACAAAAAGAAGACAGCACAGGAGTCAATTATGTCTCCTTCCTGAGGAAAAATCATTTTTCAGATTGATTCAGACATGTCTTAATAAACACAAAGCAAGGGGCGCCTGGGTGGCTCAGTGGGTTAAGCCTCTGCCTTCGGCTTAGGTCATGATCTCAGGGTTCTGGGATTGAGCCCCGCATCAGGCTCTCTGCTCGGCAGGGAGCCTGCTTCCTCCTCCCTCTCTCTCTGCCTGCCTCTCTGCCTACCTGTGATCTCTGTCAAATAAAATAAATAAAATCTTAAAAAAAAAAACACAAAAAAACACAAAGCAAAATCTATGCCTGGGATAACAATACACTCTGAATAATTTAATAAATAATTCAGATTTATTTTTCAATTCCACTTTTCCAGACAGCCATGTATGTTAACGTGAATTAATGTATAGAAAAGCTTAAAAAAAAGAAAACCCAAAGGGGGAAAAAAAAAGACTACTGGGACGGCTGGGTGGTTCAGTCAGTCAAACATATGACTTCACTTCAGCTCAAGTCATGATCTCCAGGTCCTGGGATCAAGCCCTGCATTAGGCTCCCTGCTCAGCGGGAAGCCTGCTTGTTCTTCTCCCTCTGCCTCTCCTCCTGCTCATGCTCTCTCTCTCTGTCTCTCAAATTAAAACAAACAAACAAACAAAAAAAACCCCATAGACTACTATAAAAATGTACCTTTTTATTACTATTAACAACTACTCTTTTTTCAATAAAAAATTTTAAAGATATAATAATTTTTAAAGATGTTTCGTGGTTTGTATTGTTGGGTCCCCCAAAAATGGGTCCCCCAATAATGGGTCCGTGATTAAAGGAGTGAGACTGATACAAAGCAAAGGTCAAGCAAAGCTTTATTTCGCGCCAAGCATCAAGAATCAAACCGACAGTCAAATGGACCCATCGGGGCCGCCCCTTACAGAGAGGGCGACCCCTCTCTGTTTCACAGCTAACTTTTATAGAGCAAAGGCCATATGGTTGGGCCTGGCCACACACAGGTGGCCAATGAAATTCTAACACACAGAAAAAGCTGCACAGTCATGCTAGGTGACCAACTGAATTACAATTTATCCTAGTAGACATTTGAACCAGCCTATCACCTTGGTCAGAATTGGTGCCCAAAAGGCGCCCAAAGGGCGGGGCCCATACTCCTTTGTAGCTAGGAGACAGTATGTGACCCCACTGATCGAATACCTGCACCTAGCCTGACCCACCCTTGTATTTGCACTTTGTTACCTGGGACTGTTTTCTGGGACTTGTTTTTAAGTAAGTTCCCCTGCTGGGGGGGTGGGGGGAGGGCAGAGTCAATTTAAGTTTTACAACAAAATGACAGTTCGACCGGGGTGGGGCTGCTCTGGCTGAATAGGCCCTTACAGTATATGAGACACAGTAATATTATTTCATTCGGTTTTTTAAAATATTTTATTTCTTTATTTGAGAGAGAGAGAGCGCGCACACAAGTGGGCAGAGGGGCAGAGGGTAGAGGGAGAAGCAATCTCCTGGCTGAGCAGGGGGCCTGATACATGACTCCATCCCAGGACTTGGGATCATGACCCGAGCCAAAGGCAGATGCTTAACTGACTGAGCCACCCAGACACGTCTATTATTTCATTCTTATGAGACATATGGGAAGAGTTAATCAAAATAAAGATGTTTACCAAAAAGAGCTCTTGTTTTCATATGTTTTTTTAAGGCAAAAGTGTGTCATAAAAAATGAAGCATTGTTATCACATTATTATTAGGTTTTTTTTTTAAGATTTTATTTATTTATTTGACAGACAGAGATCACAAGTAGGCAGAGAGACAGGCAGAGGCGGGGGGGGGGGGGGTGGGGGGGTGGAGAAGCAGGCTCCCTGCTGTGCAGAGAGCCCAATGTGGGGCTCAATCCCAGGACCCTGGGATCATGACCTGAGCAGAAGGCAGAGGCTTTAACCCACTGAGCCACCCAGGCGCCCCATATCATTAGGTATTTTTGATGCATTTAAAAGAAAGTAATGTGAGTTGAAATACAGAAAAATGTAGGCCAACATATGAGAAGGCAAACAGATAGTCAGTGA
This sequence comes from Lutra lutra, assembly GCF_902655055.1. Classification (NCBI taxonomy): domain Eukaryota; kingdom Metazoa; phylum Chordata; class Mammalia; order Carnivora; family Mustelidae; genus Lutra; species Lutra lutra. Next base: position 102,377,485 of record NC_062282.1, on the reverse strand, counting down.
AAGGATGTGCAGGAAGAGCAATGGGAATCAGAATTCATGTAGGTTTTTCAGTTCTAAGAGGTCTCAGTTCCACTGCCCTGCACTGGGAGAGGTAAATACACAAGCCAGCCTGTGGGAACAGTGGCAGCTGGAGGGCACTTGACCCCTGCAAGGAGGGAACGCTATATTCAAATCTGCCTCATTATCTGAGCTCAGTGTGTCCTGGTCTTGAGTCTGTTATTTTCTCAAGAGAATATATAAATCTGGATTTTCATGGGAATGCCAAAACCCAGTATGTCTGTAGTGTGTAATGGACTGTGATACCCAGTTTTGTTGGGCAAGGGTGGTCAAAAATAATGGTGAGTTAGCATATTAAGTCAGGCTTTCACCGTAAATAAAGGAATAGGCAAACTGAAGTTCAGAGGAACCAAGCCTGTCATGTTTCTGTAAATAAGGTTTGCTAAGAACACAGTCACACCCATTTATTTCCACGTCGTCTGTGCCTGCTTTTGTGCTATGACGGAACTTAAAATACTTACCATCTGGCCCTTTATGGAAAAAGTTCACCAACCGTGATAATATTTTGATCTTTAACAGATGCAAGTTTCTGTTGAATTTTGTCCTAAGAGGGTTCTACTGGATTTACCGTCAAGTTGTTTTAACCAAAAAAAAAAAAAAAAATTTGCCAGAATGTATGTTGTTAGGCTATTTAATATAATTGTTTTGCATTAGAAATTTAATTCCATTGAATCTAATAGAAAATGACTGTTAGCAACGTTTAGTAAAATTTCTCCTCCATATTTATTGACTTCCGTAGATCATAGAAAAGTGTATTAAGAAATAAACTAAGGGGTACATGAGTGGCTCAGTAATTCAAACATCCAACTCTTGATCTCAGCTCAGGTCTTGATTTCAGGGTCATGAGTTCATGCCCATCATGTTGGATGCTAAGCAAACCGTAATAAATAGGGTCAGAAATGCTTTTTATATGATAATGCACAAAAAATACACCTAAAGAGAATTACAAATCATCTCACAGAGTAAACATGAAGAAGAGAAATTGCTTTAAGATGGCGCCATCTAGAGGTAGAAAAATATCATTTCCCATGTACCTTACCAGAGTAGAAAAGCAGCGCAGTCCGCTGGTTATTTTTGAGGTCTGTTCTGTGTCTGTGAAGAAGGGGTGGGGGGACAGTGGTGCTCAGAGGCAACAAATTGGTGGCTACTACATCATCAAAATGAACTTTTTTTTTTTAAGATTTTATTTATTTGACAGAGAGAGAGAGCGAGCACAAGTAGGCAGAGTAGCTGGGTGAGGGAGAAGCAGGCTTTCCACTCAGCAGGGAACCAGATGCGGGGCTTGATCCCAGGACCCTGAGATCATGACCTGAGCTGAAGGTAGCTGTTTAACCGACTGAGCCACCCAAGAGCCCCAAAATGAACTTCTTTTTTTTTTTTTAAGATTTTATTTATTTATTTGAGAGAGAGACAGTGAGAGAGAGCGTGAGTGAGGAGAAGGTCAGAGGGAGAAGCAGACTCCCCATGGAGCTGAGAGCCTGATGTGGGACTCGATCCCGGGACTCCGGGATCATGACCTGAGCCGAAGGCAGTCGTCCAACCAACTGAGCCACCCAGGCATCCCTGAACTTCTTAATAGAAGGATTTTTTCTAGCAGTGGTCCTGATGGTGCTTCAATTCGAGTACTTTTGATATTATGAGTCATTACTTTCTTCTATGATGTTCAGTCAGAACAAACTTTCTTATTTCCTGAATGCCTCCTTTCAGCTCACTCTGAAAGCATTGAAGGGTGTGTGTTTTAGACATCCTGCTCTATACGTATTTGAACATTCTGGTCTAACCTTTTTTAATAACATTGTATTTATTTATTTACTTGCTTATTTACATATTTATTTATTAGAGAGAGAGAGAGAGTGTGTGTGTGTGCCATGTGAGCAGAGGGAGGGGGAGAATCTCAAGCAGACTCCCCACTAAGCAGGGAGTCGACACAGGGCTCAAACTCATGATCATGACCTCAGCTGAAACCACACGCCTAAAACCCAACCAAATGAGCCATCCAGGGGCCCCCGTTGCCATCCAGGGGCCCCCGTTCCCATCCAGTCTTAACAAGCACCCACATTATATGTCAAGTCTTCCTTGTAGAATTTTTATAAGAACCTCTATATTCATTCTCTAAGTTAGTTTACACTGAAATATATATATATATTTTTTTTATTTTTTTTTTAAATCTGTGCATAAGGGACATCTGGGTGGCTCAGTTGGTTGAGCACCAGACTCTTGATTTTGGCTCAGGTCATGATCTCAGTCAGGGTCAAGAAAAGGAGCCCCTTATCCAGCTCAGCTTCATGCTCAGAGGGAAGTCAGCTTCCCTCTCCCTCTCCCTCCACCGCTACTCCTGCCGGTCCACACGCACATGCTGTCTCTCTAAAATAAATAAATAAATAGATCTTAAAAAAAAAACTTTGCATGCAACTTCAAATAGAAAAAAAAATACCTTTGCACAAATAATATAATCATTCGTTGAACATAATTTTAAAAAGATAATCATTTGTATGGGCACCTGGGTGGCTCAGTGGGTTGAAGCCTCTGCCTTCGGCTCAGGTCATGATCCCAGTGTCCTGGGATCGAGCCCCGCATCGGGCTCTCTGCTTGGCGGGGAGCCTGCTTCCTCCTCTCTCTCTGCCTGCCTCTCTGTCTACTTGTGATCTCTATCAAATAAATAAATAAATAAATCTTTAAAAAAAAAAAGATAATCATTTGTAGAATTAAATAAATCACCCATTTATATTGACTATAAATTTTCATTGGCTCCTATAAGAGAATTTTTAAATGCTCAGCGTTATTTTATTATTTATAGCTGATTCCTTATGTTGTACAACTGAAAAGCAGTTTTTTTATGTTGTCATAAGAGTTGTCATAGGAGTTGTGTTACTCTACTTTGACTTCCCATGTTTTTTTTACTACCTGGTTCTAGCAAACACTTAATTTTCTAGATACCCCTCCCTACCCTCATAACCACTGTGTGTCCCATTTAACCCCTCTTCTCTAGGAACAACATTTGTCTTTTTATTTTTTATTTTTTTTTTTTTAAAGATTTTATTTATTTATTTGACAGAGAGAGATCACAAGCAGGCAGAGAGTCAGGCAGAGAGACAGGAGGAAGCAGGCTCCCTGCTGAGCAGAGAGCCGATGCGGGACTCGATCCCAGGTCTCCGAGATCATGACCCGAGCGGAAGGCAGCGGCTCAACCCACTGAGCCACCCAGGCACCCCAACATTTGTCTTTTTAAAAACTTCAGTTCCAGTGACTGCCCCAGGGGAAGTCTAGGAAAATACTGGAACTTTTTTTTTTTTTAATTTTATTTATTTATTTGACAGAGATCACAAGTAGGCAGAGAGGCAGGCAGGTTGTGTGGGGGGGACAGGCTCCCTGCTGAGCAAAGAGCCTGAGGTGGGGCTTGATCCCAGGACCCTGAGATCAGGACTTGAGCTGACCTGAGCTGAAAGCAGAAGCCTAACCCACTGAGCCACCCAGGTGCCCCAAAATACTGGAACTCTTGACAGTGTTTAAGTATCACTGAATTATCAAGCTTTTATGAAGCTTTCAAAGAAGCTTCATAAAAAACAAAACAAAACAAAAAAACCCCACTATATTTGCTTTTACCTACTCCTCTAAAGATAGAGTGAAAGATTAATTTTTAAGAAGGGGTTGCTTTTGGGGCGCCTGGGTGGCTCAATGGGTTAAAGCCTCTGCTCCTGGGATCGAACCCCATGTTGGGCTTTCTGCTCAGCAGGGAGCCTGTTTCCTCCTCTCTCTCTGCCTTCCTCTCCACCTACTTGCGATCTCTCTCTGTCAAATAAATAAATAAAATCTTTAAAAAAAAAAAAAAGAAGGGGTTGCTTTTGAAAACACAAAGCACCATGTAAATCTCTCAAAATCATAAGTATGGATGGGCCGCCTGGGTGGCTCAGTCTGATAAGGAGCTCACTATTAATTTTGGCTCAGGTCATGATCTCAGGGTCTTGGGATGGAGCCCTACGCTCAGTAGGGAGTCTGCTTCTCTCCCTCTGCCCCTCCCCCAGCTCGTGCTCTCTTTCTTTCTCTCTAAAATAAATACATTATGTTTTGTTTTGTTTTGTGTTTTGACAGAGTGAGAAAGAGCACAAAGTGGGAGTGGCAGGCAGATGGAGAGCGAGAAGCAGCCTCCCTGCTGAACACGGGAACCCTGATATGGGACTCAAATCCAAGACCCCAAGATCATGACCTGAGATGCTTAACCCACTGAGCCACCCGGGCACCCTAAATAAATCTTTAAATAAATATATACATATATATTTGACCGCTGAAGAGTAACTTGGAAACTATATAAAAGGAATTGAAGACTTGCTATGACTGATTTAAGTATTTTTATTTTTTTATTTTATTTATTTATTTGTCAGAGAGCGAGGGAGAGAGTACACAAGCAGAGGGAGTATGAGAGCAAGGAGCAGGCTCCCCCGAACAGGGAGCCTGATACAGGACTTGACCCCAGGACCCTGGGATCATGACCTGACCTGAAGGCAGAGGCCCAGCCCACTGAGCCACCCAGGCATCCCTCTACCTGATTTTTTTTTTAAAGATTTTAGGGGTGCCTGGGTGGCTCAGTGGGTTGGGCCTCCACCTTCGGCTCGGGTCATGGTCTCAGGGTCCTGGGATCGAGCCCCACATCTGGCTCTCTGCTCGGCAGGGAGCCTGTTTCCCCTTCTCTCTGTGCCTGCCTCTCTGCCTACTCGTGATCTCTGTATGTTCAATAAATAAATAAAATCTTTTTTTTTAAGATTTTATTTATTTATTTATTTATGTATTTATCTGAGAGCGAGAGAGCAAGCGAGGTGAGGGAAAGGGACAAGCAGACTCTGCGCTCAGCTGAGTGCAGAGCCTAAGGCAGGCCTCTAAGCAGGGCTCAAACTCAGGACCCTAGATCATGGCCTGAGTTGAAATCAAGAGTCAGACACTTAATTGACTGAGCCTCCCAGGCGTCCCTAAAATCTACCTGAATTCTTTGAGAGGAGCTCCAACTTCTAGTTTCTACTGAAAATGCATCAAATAATACATCTTTTGTTACAAGTTGCAACCGTACTGCTTGAGGTTTATCCAACCTTCTCATTTAAGGAACTCCGTGAACCCTGGCTCCAACTTTCCAGCTTCATGAGGCTGAGCCTAAGCAAGGTGGGAGAGTTGACCAAAGTCCCTGCGGAGATGAGCAGAGGCTCCCAGCTCTCTAGTTCTCTATCTGCTCTCCAGGCGGTGCCCCTCGTTCTAAGATACAATCTCAGATTCTCGCTAGAGAGGAAACGGCTGACCTCATCAAAATTGTCGTATCCTCTTCGGTGGGACTCGATACTTCCCCTGAAAGGATGTGTGTGAAACTGAACTACAGCAACAAATACATTTCAGTTTAAAATAAGGACCCTTTTCTCAAAATAAAAATTAATATTCATATGAGTTTGAGCTATAGTTACTAGCATAGAAGTATCTCCAAAATATACAATGAAAAAAGCAAATTTTATGTTTTTTAAGATATTTATTTATTTATTTGACAGAGGGAGAGAGAGCACGATAGGCAGAGTAGCAGGCAGGGGGAAAGGGAGAAGCAGGCTCCCCGTTGAGGGGCTCGATTTCAGAACCCTGGGATCATGACCCGAGCCAAGGGCAGTCACCTAACCAACTGAGCCACCCAGGCGCCCTCAAAAAAGCAAATTTTAATACAATAGATACATTATGGCTGTGAGTTAAAAAATTTAAAGTCCAAATTAATGTTATATAATAAGAATATATCTGTATGACTTGTATACTTTTTTGATGTATTTATTGTTCATTGTCTAGATTTTGGTAAAAATAGAAAATTTTACGGAAAGAAATTGCAAATAAACTACAACACTTCCCCCACGGAATAATTCCTGTCACCGTATCTGTAGATTTCCTTCCAGCTTCTCTCTTTCATCTGTCCTATGTGTGTGTATGGATAGAGATATAGATATTGCAGTTGTAATTCTGCTTCACTCTCTTAGCATTGTATTATAAGCATTTTCCATGTCAATAAATAGTACTTGAAAACACATTTTTAAGTGTTAAGTAATATTCCTTTATATTGAAATAGCATAATTTCTTTAGCTATCTTCCTATTTTTGCTCATTTCCTTTTTCCTGCTCTTTATCTTGAAGAATAGCCTGATATGCAAAACGTGTCTGTACTTTTAATCATTTCCACTGGAAAGTTTTCTAGCAGCAGGATTAGTTGTTCAGTAATTGTGAAAATTTTAAAGAAACATTAGGCCTTATTTCTCTCCTAAAAGGGGTTGTACTAACCACTGTGTCAGTGTACACTCCTACCAAGCCTATAGGTGTGCTTGATGTCTCTTTCCCTTCTTCCAACACTGGATATAACTCTCTTTAAAATTCTATACACAGGGGGGCATCTGGGTGGCTCAGTCAGTTGGGCATCTACCTTCTGTTCGGTGGTGGTCTCAAGAGTCTGGGATCGAGCCCCATGTTCAGGCACCCTACTCAGCAGGAAGCCTGACTTCTCCCTCTCCCTTTGCCCTTCCCTCCTGCTCATGCTCTCTGTCAAATAAAGTCTTTTAAAAATAAAAAAATAATAATAATAAAATAAAATTCTGTACTAGGAGCATCTGGCTGGCTCAGTTGGTAGAGCACACTAATCCTGATCTTGGGGTTGTGAGTTCAAGCCCCATGTTGGGTGTAGAGATTACTTTAAAATGAAATCTTTAAAAAATAATAATAATAAAATTCAGTACTAAACGCACATGCACACACATCATCCTTTAATTTAAATTTCTTTAAATACTAGAGATATTGAAAAAGGGTTAGATGTTTACTGACTGTATTGCTACATTGTTAACATTCAAGATTTGTATCTATTTCCCAAAAAAGAACAGTTAATTCCCCTCTGAGCATATGGGTGTTTTCTAGGCGCTAAGAGACCAATTACACAGAGTTACCACAAGAGGTCGCTAGCACACAAATGATATTTAAATCTGAAGCTTGTTGGGCTTAAGTCCCAACACTCAGCATCTTCATGAATGAACAGGTTCATTAATTCTGATTTTAAGGGCCTCCAAACAATTGTTTTGGCCTGTTAAGAACAGGCCTCTGCCATAGACAAAAATTGCTGAAGAGACAAGAGGCAGTAGCTTAGTAATTCAGAAAGCTAGATGCCGCATACTTGAACTTCTCTGCACACCACCTGCCCCAATCTCCTACAAATTGACATTTCTTGTTAGATATGGTCACTCTCAAATCTCAAAAGAAATATAGTCACTTTAAGTTTGAGATGCCCGTCAGTCATTCGTTTGATTGTTCAGCAATTCTCTTCGTACTTAACTAGAAGAATGATGTCTTTTTTTTTTTTTTTAATTCAACAAATAATAATTGTACCACTGTCCTAGGTACTGGGAATATAATGATGAGCAAAACCGGACACTACCCCTCGGCTTGCAGAGCTCATACCTGCAACACCAGTCCTCGCGAGCAGCTCTGAGCAGACTCTAGAAATTTACCCGCAGATGCTTCAGCTTTGATAGGAGACCCTATGCACAGTCCATGCAGGCTGTGTCTGCTGCTCTGAGGTTCAGAATGTTGTCTCCATGACCTATGATTATATCCTGGTCTGTTCTGAGTATCGAACCATTTGGCTCTGTATGACATATGATTTAAATGGCTTCTTCAAAATTTTGCAATATTGGGGCACCTGGCTGGCTCATGCCAGCATGCAACTTTCTTTTTTTTTTTTTTAAGATTTTTTATTTATTTGTCAGAGAGACACACAGAGAGAGGGAACACAAGCAGGGGGAATGGGGGAGGGAGAAGCTGAGCAGGGAGCCCGATTTAGGTCTCGATCCCAGGACCCTGGGATCATGACCTGAGCCAAAGGCAGATGCTTAATGACTGAGCCACCCAGTTGCCCCGAGCATGCAACTCTTGATCTTGAGGTCATGAGTTCAAGCCCCACATGGGGGGCAGATTATACTCAAAATGAAACAAAGCCTAAAAAAATAAATAAATAAAACTTTGCAGTATAATATACAAGTACCTTAAAGAATTCAAATTATACAGAAATATGTGTGAGAAAAATGAAAATCACCCATAACCACAATCTTCACAGATAGCTATTTTTATATTCTTTTATATATAAATCATTATATACATACATATTCGACAAACAATTGATGACTCACCTTGTAGAAAGCACATTCCAGGGGCTGTGTCAGAGTCAGCCTGGGCTTCCATTACCAAATACCATAGACTGGGTGGTTTAAACCATAGAAGTTAATTTTGTCACAGTTCTGGAGGCTAGAAGCCTAACAGATTTGGTATCTGGGGAGAACTCTCTTCCTGACTTATAGAAGGCTACCGTCTTTCTATGCTCTCACATGACCTTCCTCACTGTGTATGGGTTTTGGGTGTGGACAGGGTTCGCTGTTGTCTCTTCTAATAGGGACACTAATTCTATTGAACCAGAACCCCATCTTTACAACCTCATCTAACCTTAATTACTTCCTTACTCCAAATACGGCCACACTGGGAGTCAGGGCTTCGATAGATCAATTTGGAAGAGGGAAGTGATGGGTATTACACAAACATTCCCCGGTAACAGGCTGTGAATAAGGCATGATCTTTGCTCACATCTCACTAGTGCAGGAGTTAATAAACCCCATGTGTCTGCTTCATTGTGTTTTGTTTACTTTATCATCTTCTGGAACTTCCACTGAGTATATGAAGTAAATAAGGAGAGAAAATGAGACTCAAGAAAATTTTATTTCCTTCCTGATTTGGAAAATATTATCTGGGAAAGGAGGTCGACGCTCTCAGCTACGCCGAAAATCTGAAACAGAAGTCCACACTGAAGCATCGACCACAGCTTCGTCTCTCCTTTTCTGCTTCTCCTCTAAGGAAGGAGGTATTAACTGTATAATATGGGGGCCCCTCTGTACATTGGTCCACTCCACAAAGGAGCGATTGTTCCAAATGGGGCCAGATTCATGTGTTCAGAGCGTATTTACTGACGACTCACACCGAAATAGGGTCTCCACCCTTGGGGAGCTCATGGTTCCAGGGAGCCCGTAACAAGAGCGCAGTGTGAGAAGTGCCACCTACGATGGAGGGGAACCCCAGGAAACTAGAGGAGAGAGAAGAGACCCAGAAAGACTTGAGAAGAACCCGCACCCCCACAGAAGTCTGAAGAACGCTGGACTTGAGCTGGGAAGGGAAGGGGACAGGCAGTTCAGGTAAGGCAGCAGGTACAAGCATGTGCACTGGTGACACCGTCAGTTCTGGGATGTGCAGGGGTGGCTGGAGCCGCGGGTGCTTGCAGGAGACGGAGATGCAAGGAGAGAGACATGGGGCCAGACCCCAAAGGGCTTTGTGTACCGAGCCAGGAACTGGAATTTTATCCCGAAAGCCATGGTTACCACTAAAATAAGCAAGAGTGACAGGATCTGATTTTAGAATGATGCCTCTAGCCAGCACCTGGAGAAGGCTTTGGAGAAAGGTGCGGGATTAGCAACAGTGGAACCAGCTGGGCAGCAGCATGGACGTTATCCGTGACCTAACCTTCATGCATCCTCCATGTCTTCTCTGTGAACAACAAGGAAAAGAACACTCCGCTACGTAGCTACTTCCTATAGTCCCCTGCAACTGCTGTGACAAGTGTTGTGGCAAAAGTGGAAATCTGCTGGGAATTTCTAGACATGTTTTACTCTCTGATCAGGGAGCTGCCTTCCCTTCTCTCCACTTCTTCCCACCTGGAACACGGAGATGAATCTGGAGGTGAGTCCTTTCTAACTTCTTAAGATACTGTACCAACTAGGTACTGTTAACTTCTGTTTGGTTAGTCATAGAAGTAACCAAACTTCTGTTCGGTTACTTGGGTTTTTGGTACATGCAGCCAAATAGAGTACTGATACAATTGGGATTTTTTTTTAATCTCCAACTTTTATTTAAATTCTGGTTAGTTAACATGTATAGTAATACTGGACGCACATGTAGAATTTAATGGTTCATCACTTGCGTGGAGCACCCAGTGCTCATCACCCCAAGTGCCCTCCCAAATGCCCCTCCCCCATCTAGCCCATCCCCCGTCCGTCCTGATACGATTGTTATTACAGCAGTTCAGTTAAAGAAGTAATGAGAACCCAATCACCAATATGACCTGAAGCAGGGAAATGAAGCTAGAGGTGACGAGGGTTAATTCATAAGCTATTAAGGAAGCGGAATCAATAGCACTTGCTGACTAATTAGATATGCCTCCCGGGGATTTTCATCAGAGAGGTGACTTGTCTCTCCCTAAGTTGCAGGACCATGAACCACACTGTCTTCCTCCTTTTCCACCACCCCCGCCCCCACCCACTGTCTTTTTCTTTCCCAGAATTTTCCCTTCCCCACTTCAAGAAGCTAACCAGGATTTTATGTGTCCTTGTTCAGGGGCTTGTGTATAGTTGGCCCTAAAAAAGATGTTCCATAAGACAGCTCCCCTTTCCTGGCTTTTGTTGAAAAATCTCTGTTCCTTTTGGGATCATGCTGCTCAAGGAAGGAAAAGGAGACTAACCAGTCTCACCCTTCAGTGCAAAAAAATCAAACCCACAAGAGCAGCTGGAGAGATTTCCTGAGACTGAAACGGGGTTGGAGGGTGGGGGGTGGAGGGGTGTTCTCCTCTGATATTTCCTGCCTCAGGGAAGGACCCTACCCAGTAGTGCAATCTGCTGACTGACCTAGAAGTCATCTTTGACTCATCTCTCCTGCATTCTCTCTCATATTTGACCCATCACCTTGTACTCTCTAGTTTATTCTCTAAATATCACCTGTGTCCCTCTGTTACCCAGAGCTGGGTTTGCCTCTTTGTGGGTATCCAACCAAAGACCCAACCGGGCCAAAGAACAGGAAAAGGAAGGGTTTCTATTTGCAACAAATAAAGAAGACCAAAAATATTTCCCAAGACAGTGTCTCCTCAAACAGCAAACACAACAAAACTGAGACAGTTTTAAGCTAAGGGTACATATGCATTCATGAAAAGGGTTGCGCAGTGGGGAACTCAGTGTGTAGTTGAGGCAAACGTCATCTTAAGGTGGTCTTAGTCATCCAAGTCCCGAGGGCCAGCCAGGGTCAGCATCATCAACTCTCCAGCCCTAGCTGGTCCGGGCTCTGAGTGCTCCGGGGAGTTTGGATCCCACAAAGATAACTCAAGAATGTGCGTCAGGTTAATCTTTACTTTTTGAACCAGCACTGGGAGTTTTACCACTGATTTATTGTCTCTGATATGATTACGCTCTTTGCTGGCCTTACAGTGGCCAAGTGTTCTACATTCCTTTGTCCACTTAAAATCATTAACTCCTGACATCTGTCCTTGCGCAGTTTCAACATCTCCTAAGACGTTCTGCAAGGAATGTGCTTTGGGCAAGTAGTGCAGATCAGGTAGAGATCACAAGATGACCCAGGGGCCTACAGGGACTTTGTTAAGTCGAGAAAGCTGTGTCTCATCTTTCTTTTTCCAGGGACCTCCAACTCTTTCTGCTTATACCTCCATTTCTTTCAGCTGCATTGCCACGGTTCTAATCCGAACAAACATTTCAACCCTGGCCTGCTGCAAAATTCATCATGTCACCTGACTGTAGTCCCTAAAATGATCTTTTCCAATTTAGAGTATTTTAGAAAGGATACAGATCTTTTCTAAAGGATTTTATTTTAAAGTAATGTCTACACCCGACTTGGAGCTCAAACTTAAAACCCTGAGATCAAGAGTTGCTCCACCAACTGAGCCAGCCAGGTGCCCTAGGATACAAATATTTAAACATCTTCCTTTTGCTCTTAAAATAAATAAAATACCTTCACATGTCTTCCAGCGACTGACTTCCCTTGATCACAAGCCTCCTATCTTTACCCTCCACTCTCTGCCTGAACTCCCACCCTGGTGACCTGACAGCACCTAGAACATTCTTTCCTTCCTCAAAAACTTTGCCTTTTCTGCTGTCTAGTAGGGACTGCTTAACTGCCACACACGTGAGAACACACACACACACACACACACACACACACACACACACACACATATACACCTCCTAGCTAACTTCTATGCAACTTCAGACTTCTGTCCAAATGTCATTTCTTCCAAGAAGCTTCCCCTGACCCCACCTCACTGCCCAGCCAGATTAGGAGCCCTGTTTTAAGTCATGGGTTTTTTCTTAGCATGTTTTCAGTATGTATTTGTATGATTATATAAGAACCAAAAGTTCCACAGAAGTAGGGACAGCGTCCATGCTTGCCATCTCTCCAGGGTTTGGTAGTGTGCCTGCCCAGAGTGGACACAGGATGGCTATTTTTGAAAACAAAAAATAAAGAAAGGAAAAGAGGGCATCCATGGGAACCACTGGGCTTCCAGCACAAGCGAGTAGTGAATTGTGAAATTCAGTTCAGTGTAAAACAGTTTAATTCTTACAAAATAAAGCATGAGGATATGTGCATGTGTAATAGAGACTGGGAAGAGGCACTTTCTCCTCAAGCTCTCTGAGGATCCCGCAGGCTTCTCGGTGGATGGAATTTGCCATCGTGTTATAACTTGTAGTACACTTGGGCAGAAATAAACTGTGTGAAGGCAGTGTTCTGAAAGGCCGTTTGCTCATTTAGGGGACCTATTCTGGACTCTATCTAGACAATATGATACATTGGAAGGTTATCTTGAGATTTTTATAAAGAAGACACTTATTGATGATTGGAAAACATGTTATATAGACTTGGGATGATAATGGGGTGTCACTGTAGGTTCCTGAATTAATAAATGAATCATTGGTGTCTGATGTTGATAGTTGCTAGTAGTTGATAGCTATACATGTATATGGGGACACTGTACTTGCTGCTCAGTTTTGCTGTGAACCTGAAATTGCTCTAAAAAAAAGTCTGGGGTGCCTGGGTGGCTCAGTGAGTTAAGGCCTCTGCCTTCGGCTCAGGTCATGATCTCAGGGTCCTGGGATCAAGCCCTGCTTCGGGCTCTCTGCTCAGCAGGGAGCCTGCTTCCCTTCCTCTCTCTCTGCCTGCCTCTCTGCCTGCCTCTCTGCCTACTTGTGATCTCTCTGTCAAATAAATAAATAAAATCTAAAAAAAAAATACGTAAGATAAAAAAAAAATTTTTTTTTTAAGTCTATTAGGGAGCCTAGGTGGCCCAGTCAGTTAAGCATCTATCTGTCTTTGGCTCAGGTCATGACTCTAGAGTCCTGGGATGGAACCCCATGTCAGGCTCCCTACATCTGCTTCTCCCTCTAGCCCTGCCCCTACCCCTGCTTGTGCTCACTCTTGCTCTCAAATAAATAAATAAAATCTTTTAAAAATACATGCTAAAGATAACTTACAAAAAAGATAAAATCATGATTCTCATTCAGAAATAAAATTTACACGTTTGGTTCCCCCCACCCCCCCAAATTAGGGAATCTGGCAGATGTTAAAACTGGAGAAGTCAAAGAACCGACACATTTGGGAAGCAGGAATGGTGCAATGAATGTGCAAATGGAGGGAAAATGAGCTTCCTCCACAGTCGGGGTGGAAGTCAATTGAGCCTCTGTTGAACAGGGCAGAATTTGCATGTTCTGTTATCTACAAGGTGAAGAGTTACAAAATAGCTCCCAGAGAATCAGTATCTGTGAAGTGTAAGCGTGTATTGTTATAGTCTGCCATTGAAGCCCATGTTCTCCCAACACAGACATACGACAAACCATTCATGTGATAAGGCCCCAGGGGGAAGAGTGATCCACTGTGTCCACACAGGCTGTGTTTAGTCCAGGTGGGATTGCTTCTTGGGGACCCCACAGAACTTCTATCTCACATGGTGGTGGAAGATGTAGGAAAAAATAGCAGCCAGACATTTCTTCTGAAATATCATATTCATCCCTCAGGAGGTAACAAGGCACTGACTTACTTATTCCAGACTTTCTTCCTCTTCCTCACCTGAGAGAGAGAAAGAGAAAGCAAGCATGCACATGTGTGCCTGTGAGTAGGGGGAGGCACAGAGGGAGAGGGAGAGAGAGAATCTCAAGTAGACTCCTCCTTTAGTGTGGTGCCCACTGTGGGACTCGATCCCACGACCCTGAGATCATGACCTCAGCCAAAATCAAGAGTAAGTTGCTCAACTAACTGAGCCACCCAGGCACCCCCAGACTTTCTTGCTTTTTAAAAACAGTTTTTTTGGGGTGCCTGGGTGGCTCAGTGGGTTAAAGCCTCTGCCTTCAGCTCAGGTCATGATCTCAGGGTCCTGGGATCAAGCCCCGCATCAGGCTCTCTGCTCCGCGGGGAGCTTGCTTCCCTCCTTTCTCTCTCTCTGCCTGCCTCTCTGCCTGCTTGTGATCTTTGTCTGTCAAATAAATAAAATCTTAAAAAAAAATAAAAACAGTTTTTTTGAGGAATAAATTTATATACTGTAAAATTCACTTGTTTTAAGCACACAATTCAATGATGATGAGTGAATTTATATAGTCATTCATCCATTTCCACAATCCAGTTTTAGAATATTTTCATGAACCCAAAGAGAATTTCCATGCCCATTTGCAGTTGATCTCTGTTCCAACCCAGTCCCTGGCAGTTAGAAATACATATATGTATTTTTTTATAAATTGTTTTTTCTGGACATTTTTAAAAAGGAATTATAACAACATGTGTTCTTTCATGGCCGGCTTCTTTCCCTTAGTATGATTATATTTAGTTTTGTCATGTTTTAGCATCTTTCAATAGTTCAGACTTTATTTCTGAGCATTCCATTGTATGGATATAACACATTTTATTTATTCATCCGTTTATGCGTTTGGGGGTTATTTCCACTTTTTGACTATTATGAATATTGCTGAGAACATCCATGTGATGATATTTGTGTGGAAATAAGTTTCATTTCACTTGAGGAAATACCTAGGAATGGAATTGCTGGATCCTATGGTAAACAGATTGTTTTCAAATGTTGATTTTATTTTTTTTTAAGATTTTATTTATTTATTTGACAGAGAGAAAGAGAGATCACAAGTAGGCAGAGAGGCAGGCAGAGAGAGAGGGGAAAGCAGGCTCCTTGCTGAGCAGAGACCCTGATGCGGGGCTCGATCCCAGGACCCTGAGATCATGACTTGAGCCGAAGGCAGAGGCTTTAACCCACTGAGCCACCCAAGCACCCTATTGGTCTTATTTTTATTCACATATGGTGAGCCAACAGATCGAGAGGTGATTTCCACTGAAAAGTTATTAGATTGCTCTTAGTTCCCAGAATAAGGGGTCAC
The DNA here is from genome assembly GCF_902655055.1 of Lutra lutra. Classification (NCBI taxonomy): domain Eukaryota; kingdom Metazoa; phylum Chordata; class Mammalia; order Carnivora; family Mustelidae; genus Lutra; species Lutra lutra. The sequence continues at coordinate 102,362,190 of NC_062282.1, read as the reverse complement.
TCCATGCCATAATGGGCCACCCGGGAAGCACCAAGCTAGTCTGGAGCCAGAAAGGGGAATACATGGACAAAGGAATTTATTACCGTATCTGCAGGAAGGTACCGGTGAGGCACGGTAAACAGGTTTAGGATTGGCTAATTTCAGGGAGCTCCGGGGCATTGGGACTGTTTCAAGTCGTCCTGTACTTACTTACCTTGAGGTGATTAGGGCAGAGAAATAATGGCTTTTAGAAGTGAGAGTTCCACAAAGGAAATAGTTGGATCGCTGGCTTTGGATTGGTTGGTTTGCATATGAAAGGCACCTTGTCATTTACTATCTCTAGGAATTCGCTAGACCTGATGGGGCAGTCACTCTAGAGTCTGCAAAGCCCCAGCTGTTAAAACATTAGACTAAAAAGACATGTGTAATACAGGTCTGTTTAACTCTTTAAGAAACTGCCAGACTGTTTTCCAAAGTGGTTACCTCATTTTACATTCCCCTCAGCAACGTACTAAGGTTCCATTTTCTCTGCTTTGTCCCCAACAGTAATTTTTGTCTGTCTTTTTGATTATAGCCATTCTGGCAGGTATACAGTAATAGCTCATTGTGGTTTTAAGTTGCATTTCTCGAATAACTGACAATGTTGAGCATCTTTTTATGTGTTCGTTGGCCATTTCTATATCTTCTTTGGTGAAATAGCTGTTCAGAAATTTGCCTGTTTTTAAATTGGGTTTTTGTTTCCTTATTATTCAGTTTTAAGAGTTCTTTATATGTTCTGCTATCAGATATAGGATTTGCTTCCTCACAGCATGACCACTGGGTTCCAAGAGAGAGCATTCCAAAAGACACAAAGTAGAAGCTACTGATCCCTCTCTGGCCCTGGGTTTAAGTCCCAGGATGTCCCTCCTGCCTCATTCTCTTGGTGAGAGTTAGTTACAAGGCAGCCCAGATTAAAAGGGAGGAGAAGCAAGTTCTTCTTCTTATAAGGAGCAAAGTGCATGCACAGTGAGCAACACGAATTGATTGTGTCTGTCTTTAGAGACTGGCTCTTCCTTTTTCACGTATTTTCATAATTCTCATATTTGTAATAAATTAAACATACGGGTATAATAAATGAAACATATGAGTGTGGTGGATGTTATTTTCGAATACTCCGAAGTAATTTTCAAACTTACTAAAACTCATACCTCTTAAGTCAAAATTTCAAATCTAAGTCAATTATTCACTCATTTTATTTTTTAAAAAGATTTTACTTATTTATTTGACAGAGAGAGAGAGTGCAAGCAGGAGGGTGCAGCAGGCAGAGGGAGTTAGAAGCAGGCTCCCACTGAGCAGGGAGCCCAACGTGGGGCTCGACCCCTGGACCCTGGGATTGTGACCCCAGGGGAAGGCAGATACTTAACCACCTGAGCTACCCAGGCACCCCTATTCACTCATTTTAAATTGAAATCACAAAGCTCATCAGTTAGATCCTCTAATTTGCCCAATTTTCTTAATGTTCCTAATACTTTAAATACCAAGCATATATAGATTGTTCCTGTGGTAGACAGACAGAAAAGTGAGCCCCAATATATTCCAGTCTCCTGGTGTGCATTCTTTAGTTTAACCCCCACCCCTTGGGTGTGGGCAAGACCCATGACTTGCTTTTAACAGATAGAATATGGCAAAGGTAGTGTTATGTCAGTCCTTTGATTAGGTCATAGTAATATGGAAAGGGATGGGACATCACTCCCATGATTATGTCATGTTGTAAAAGACTCTGTTACAGCAGAGTGGAATGAGACATTTTCCTTGGGTTTAATGAAGTAGACAGCCATTTTGGACTAGCCTGCTGTGGACTGAATATTTTTGTCACCCCTAATATGCCTATGTTGAATCCCAACCCCCAATGTGATGGTATTAGGCAGTAATTAAGTCATGAGCAGGGGCTCTCATGAGTGGGATTAGTGGAAGCCCAGAGAGCTCTCATGCCCTTTCTCTGCCATGTGAAGATATGAGTTAGTAGAAGGCATCAGTGTGCAACCCGGAAGAGGGTCCCCACCACACCTCCACCATGCTGGCACCCTGCTCTCTGATTTCCAGCCTCCAGAACTCTGGGAAACCCATTTCTGTTGTCATAAGCCACGTGGCATATAGTCAGTATCAAAATAGCTGGATATAAAGGGGTAATGCTTTATTATTATTTATTTATTTAAAGATTTTATTTATTTATTTGACAGACAGAGATCACAAGTAGGCAGAGAGGCAGGCAGAGAGAAATGAGGAAGCAGGCTCCCTGCTGAGCAGAGAGCCCAATGCAGGGTTCAATCCCGGGACCCTGAGATCATGACCTGAGCCAAAGGCAGAGGCTTAACCCACTGAGCCACCCAGGAGCCCTGGGGTAATGCTTTTTTAAATTACCCTGTCAAGCCATGATCAGGTATAGGGGTGGATTAAGACACTCTCCTTTCTTAATACCTGCCAGAAATTGTGCTTCAGCAAATACAGAGAGCAAACCAGGGAAGAGGGTATCACTGGATCCAGGAAGAGGAAACACGGCAGAAGAGAAATAGTTTGATGGAGAAGGGAATTCTCAGGGTGATAGCTGAGAGTAAGCATCCCACACAGACTGCAGTAGGGGGGTGGAGTGCCATGGCGGGAGGCCTCCAAAAAAAAAAAAAAAAAAAGGAAATAGATTATCTAATATGCTTGTTCATTGTGGGGAAGAAAAAAAAGTCTTACTGAGAGTATTTGAAGACAGATGGACCACTTGGGAAAACATTAAAGATAGGTATTTAGAAAACAGCATTTTAAAGATTATTAATTCCAGGAAAGATAAAAAAAATTTGTGAAAATACAACATGTAATTAATAGGACCATCATTAAAGTGTATTTACACAACCATAATAATACACTGACTGTCTTTTTAAAATGTATTTTATTTATTTATTTATGAGAGAGAGAGAGAGAGGCAGAAAGAGAAGCAAGCTCCCCACTGAGCAGGGAGCCCGTTGTAGGACTTGATCCCAGGACCCTGTGATCATGACCTGAGCCAAAGGCAGATGCCCAGCTATCTGAGCCACCCAGATGCCCCTTCACTGTCTTTTTCAAGTTCACTTTTTTAAGTTTACCGAACATGAGGCTCAAACTCACAACCCCAAGACCAAAAATCTCATGCTCTTCTATCTGGGCCAGCCAGGTGCCCCAATACTTTGACTATTGATTAATCTAGAATTTCTTATCCTGAAGGAGAAGGGGAGTAGGAAGTGGTAATGTAATAGATCAATTCATCATCTACCTAAGAGGAAGTTAACTGATACCAAATTGATAAATTAAGAAATAGCAGTATAAAAAAAAAAGAACTAGCAGTATAAATATATTGGTTGGGAATACAAGGATAAATCCTAGATTAAAGAAAAAAAAAACTAAATTAGTTCAGATTAGGTACCTCCAGGGACTAAGGGATGGAGATTTTCCTTAAGATCTCTTAATACTATTTTGAGCACCTAATATATGCCAGGCATACACCTCCTTCTCCTCAAGACCCCAGTCATCAGAGTCAGTGGTCTCCCAAAGACCCGTATGACCAGGCCTTTCATTTCTTCTTCCAAGACCCCGTTCCATTCATGACTGCTTTCATTTCGGTCATGAGTCAGTCTCTCCCTCTCCATTGGCTCCTTTCCCTTTGTTTATAACGGTATCCAAGGACTTCCAGCTTGGCAAACTGACTGGCCAACTTTGGCTTCTTTCCCTGGACTCCAATCTCATCTCTTGGCATAGACTATTGTTGGAATGCTATCCACTACTGATGAGCCCTCGCTGGGCCTGCTCCAGGACCTCCCACGTATGGGTACTTGGCAGGTACTCTGTACACCGCAGCGTGGGGCACATAAAGCCAGCCCTACCTGCAGTGATGGGCATTTAGAAGTCAGAAGTACACACACCGTGGAAATAACTGGAAACAATAAAGAAGGGAGAAAAAAGGGTGACACCAGAAGATGGGAAGGCCATTACTGAATTTGGGAACTCAAGAGCAGAACATCTGGTAAGAGAGGTAAAGAATATGATGCATTTGGCTTGAAACAAGTAGAGTTTGAAGTTTGTCGAATTGAGGAGTAATCAGAGTATTACGGACAGATTAATCATGATCCAGAAGCAGTGACATACAGTGGGTAAGGTTTTAGAAGTAATGTATGCTAGATTCATATTCTGGCTTTACCAGTTACTAACTGAATGACAAAGCTGAGGAAATTACTTAGCTTCTCTGAAGCTCAGGTTTTTTTCATCTGCAAAATGGGGATGATAGGGGCGCCTGGGTGGCTCAGTGGGTTAAGCCGCTGCCTTCGGCTCAGGTCATGATCCCAGGTCCTGGGTTCGAGCCCCACATCGGGCTTTCTGCTCAGCAGGGAGCCTGCTTCCTCCTCTCTCTCTGCCTGCCTCTCTGCCTACTTGTGATTTCTCTCTGTCAAATAAATAAATAAAATCTTTAAAAAAAAAATGGGGATGATATCTTGATGAGACAGCAGGCATGACAAGTTTGAGATGTCACCAGGGAAAGGCCATATGAATCAGAAAGAACAATCTGGCTATGGTTGGAAGACTAGATGAGAGATGTCAAGACGGCAGGTCAGTATCCTGACTGCAGCACTGCAGAAGGTCAAGGATGACAGGCTCGAGAGGTGATAGAGGGAGGGGGCAACTGGGGGTAGAGAGAAATGAGACAATTGAGGAAATACTTGGGAGATAGAACCAGTAGGATGCACTGATTTATTGGCTTGGTGGGGGATGCGGGGTGGAAGAGGATGTCAGGGCTCCACCTGTACGCTTCCCAGATCCCTTTGCCTTTTTCAGGTTGTGCTTTCACTTCCAATAGCCAACACGGGCAAGGAGAGCCAGAACTACCCAGGATTTACAGCTCCCTGAGGGAAACCCTAGCAAATGACTCCTAGTGCAGAAGTAGAACCACTCCAGATTCCATGCTCCTGGTCCGGACTGCTCTGAGTCTAAATTGCCCTTCACGGGATTTTATTTGATGTCAAATACTTCCTTTGCTTCCTTCTCTTCCATGTCTCTCCTTCCCACCCTCATACCATTTTTTTCTTGGCAACACTTCCTGATTCATCATTTTCACATGAATCCTCATCCCAAGGTCTGCTTCTGGGGAGTCCATCCTAAGACAGTGAGGTAGTCATTCATGCTGCTTGTGAATTTTTCTTCTATCTTCCGGGCACACAGTAGGGTTTTGCTTCCCGGCCTCCTGCGGTCCGGTGAGAGAGCCAAGCGAGGTGGGTGGGGGAGCTCTAGCAGAGGTGACATGGGTTGCTTCTGAGCTGAGAGCATCAGATTGCCAGGATGAAATGCCTCAGAGCTCTTTTTCCTCTGTTGTGTTGACCAAAACTGTTCCAGGGAGTGACTACTTTATCACCCTGGAACCCAGAGTCAGTGTGACAAAGGGGTGCAGAGCCCCAGCTCTGCCTCAGTAGTCAGAGTGAAAAATAAACTTTCATTGTGTTAAGCCTCTGAGAGGTGGGAGGTATTCACTGTACAGCAGTATGACCCAGCAAGTCTTTTTTTTTTTTTTAAGATTTTATTTATTTATTTATTTGTCAGAGAGAGAGGGAGAGAGCGAGAGAGAGCACAAGCAGGCAGAGTGGCAGGCAGAGAGAGAAGCAGATTCCCTGCTGAGCAAGGAGCCCAATGTGGGACTCCATCCCAGGACCCCGGGTTCAGGACCTGAGCCAAAGGCAGCAGCTCAACCAGCTGAGCCACCCAGGCGTCCTTGACCCAGCAAGTCTTAACAGAGGAATGTGATAAAGAGAAGAATCGAGGATGACAGGATTTCTGACTTGGGCTATTGACTGGATGGGGTTAACATTCTTTGGGGTTGGGAAAAGCAAAGAGAATGAACTTTATTTTCTTTCTTTCTTTCTTTCTTTCTTTCTTTCTTTCTTCTTCTTCTTTTTCTTTTTTGGTTGGGAAATTAAGTGCAGTATTAAACTTTCTGAGTTAGAGATTCTTGTGGAAATCCAAATTGAGATGTTGAGAAAATCGTTGGTTTTGAGTCTCTGGAGCATGATGCGGGCTTGAAGACAGAACCTTGGGACATAAGTAGTAAATGAGGAAATAGAGATAGAAAATCAAGACCAAGGGGAGAATGGAATGTATCTGCATTAATGATAAAAATTAACAAACATGCTACGATTGGAATTTAAACTGGTCATTGAGCTTCCCAACCCGGGAAACAGGGAACACATATTCTAATACATGGTTTTCACTGTTGGAAAGAAAGAAGTACGTGTGTTCCTTCAAGAAACTCAAGTTCTGGGGCGCCTGGGTGGCTCAGTTGGTTAAGCGACTGCCTTCGGCTCAGGTCATGATCCTGGAGTCCTGGGATCGAGTCCCGCATCGGGCTCCCTGCTCGGCAGGGAGTCTGCTTCTCCCGCTGACCTCTCTATCTCTCTCTCATTCTCTCTCTCTCAAATAAATAAATAAAATCTTTAAAAAAAAAAAAAAAGAAACTCAAGTTCTGAATGTCTCCCTCCCACTAACCAGAGTAGCTTCTGAATAATTTGTCTAGAGTAAGGATTTCATGACCAAAGAAACTTGGGAAACTATAGATGATCTCCCCTGAGTATCAATTCTTTGGGCTAGATCTCTGATGCAAATTGAATGGCAGAAAACTCAGTATAACTTCTCTGAGGAATTCCAAATAGAAAAGAGTCCTGAGGGGTATCTAGGCAAAGCCAACTTTTCTCTGGGAAGAAGCTTTGGAACTTTCCCACCATTCACTTCAGCTATCTGAGTTGTCCTGTGAAGTGGAGTTCTGTGGCTTGTAGCCTATCTTGATCTCCCCAGGTTTGGACAGTGCTGCTCTGTGTTAGCCAGCATCTCCCCTGATTAGTAACTGCTCCTTCCTTTGTCACCATGAAACTTTCCCCACGAGTATTATAATGTCTTCAATAGAGCAGAAGGAAATAATCGACCACAGAAGGGCCTGGAAGTGATTTTAATCACTGAGAATGACATTGCAAAATGACTACAGTACTTAGTTAATGTGATGGGTAAGGTTTGATTTCACAGAACAGCAAATCAACTCAGTTCACTGAACAGACATGGTCTTTGGTAAAACACTTGTAGACTTGTTTGGATATAGTAAGTTTTATGAGACCAAAAAGAGAATCCTGTATATAGAAATATGTGTATAGAAATATCAGCATTTGAAAAAAACCAATCATATGAAAGAAAAATGGGGGAAGAGTCACAAAAAAAGTAGAGATTATAAATTTAAATACCATGCAAGAGCACCTGTATAAGCTCACTGTGACACCATGATTAAAAGTCTTGTTTGAGGGGTGCCTGGGTGGTTCAGTCATTAAGCATCTGCCTTCAGCTCAGGTCATGATCCTAGGGTCCTGGGATCCAGCCCCGAATCAGGCTCCCTGTTCAGCGGGAAGCCTGCTTCTCCCTCTCCCACTCCCCCTGCTTGTGTTCCCTCTCTTGCTGTCTCTCTTTCTCTGTCAAATTTTAAAAATCTTAAAAAAAAAAAAGATTAAAAAAAAGTCTTGTTTTATAGAGTCAATTCAGTGGACTAATGCATATTTTTGATCTTCATGACAATGTCCAGAAAAGCAGACATCATCTTTTGAAACACGGAAGAAATGATCCTCCTCCCCCAACATGCAGTATTTAAGGAGATTTTTTTTTACTATTTATTCAGACTCCTGGTTATTTATTGCAGACTCTGTAAATGCTAGTTTTGTTGATGTAGGGTGAGGCTGGGAAGGTAAAAAGCAGTTGGAGACATAGTCTTCCTGACCTTCAAGGTCAGAGCATCCTCTCCACCACCTCTGGGACCTTCCTGATTCTCCAACAGGTGCCAGCTGGGCACGCTCTGAGCTCTGTACTGGAACTGAGTGGGAGGGAGACAAGAAGGCTGGTACCCTTGCAGGACTCTAAGACCAAGCGTGGCGGGCTCAGAGACACACTGCTCCCCAACAGCCTGGCTCAGCCTCTTCCCAGAACTTGTCAACTGGTGGTTAGTTCCCAGTTTGGAACCCTTTCCTGTGTGAGGTTTGGGCCACAGCTTGGGACCAAGCAGACCCTGCCCAGGACACTTGATGCATTCCTTCTTGCTTGTCCCCCTTCCCTCCTGGGGCCATACTACTTGAATTATTGAGTTTAATCTGCCTCAGTTGCAGACTTGGTTCCAGTGCCCTCTCCTTGATGCTGCGATGAACATCACAGGTGTAGAGATCATGTCAAGATTAGACTGAGCTCCCCAGTGGGGAACTGCCTGAGGAAAGGACCAGCCTTTGGTGATTTCTCCTCCCCAGACTCTCAAGGGAGGAGCCCGGAGAGCCCGAGTGCCTGAGGCTTCCTGCTTGAGAAGCTGTCCCCAGGACTTGGGACTACAGACCAGGCTATGTGAATTCAGCAGGTCTCAATCCAGGGTCAGAACGTGAGTCTGCTTTTGTTTTTTCATCAGTTTTATTCCTTAAATCAGTGTTTTTGATAGCAAGCTGTCTTTAATGAGTCACATACCCTTTGCAAAAAAACAAAAACACGGAAGCAAAGAGTTAAGTGTTCTCCTTATTCTCCCAATTATAATGGGTTCCAGAGTGCTCGATGGAAAAGTTTTCAACTGTAAACACACTCACAGAATTGGCAAAGCATGGAACAAGAATAAAAGGCTGGTGTTAGACACAAAAAACATAAGCCATGGAGAATAAAATTAATAAATTTAGGCATTTTTAAAAAGATTTTATTTATTTGTCAGAGAGAGATAGAACATAAGCAGGGGGAGTGGCAGGCAGAGGGAGAAGCAGGCTTCCAACTGACCAAGGAGCCCGATGCAGGACTCGATTCCAGGACGCTGGGATAATGACGTGAGCCAAAAGCAGATGCTTAACCCACTGAGCCTCCTGGTGTCCCAATAAATTTAGACATTTTAACAAAAAATTTCCATTCACTAAGGAATACTATAAAAATAAATCTTTTTATCCAAAGACACTACTACTACTACTACTAATAATAATAATGATAAATGGTTATACAGTGTTTCCTATATGCTAGGCATTGTTCTTTTTTCAAAACAGTTTTTATTTTTTTAATAATTTTTTTAAAGATTTTATTTATTTATTTGACAGATCACAAGGAGGCAGGGAGGCAGGCAGAGAGAGGGGGAGGCAGACTCTCTGCTGAGCAGAGAGCCCGATTCAGGACTCTATCCCAGGACCCTGAGATCATGACCTGAGCCGAAGGCAGAGGCTTAACCCACTGAGCCCACCCAGGTGCCCATCTTTTTTTTTTTTTTAAGTAGGCTCTGCACTGAGCATCGAGCCCAATGCAGGGCTTGAACTCACAACCCTGAGATCAAGACCTGAGCTGAGATGAAGAGTGAGATGCTTAACCAATTGAGCAACCCAGACTCATTGTTCTAAATATGTTACATAGATTAACTTGTTTAATAATAGTCTTTCCATTTTATTTTATTTTATTTTATTTTATTTTTATTTATTTATTTGACAGACAGAGATCACAAGTAGGCAGAGAGAGAGAGATGGGGAAGCAGGCTCCCTGCTGAGCAGAGAGCCCAATGCGGGGCTTAAGCCCAGGACCTTGGGACCATGACCTGAGCCGAGGCTTTAACCCACTGAGCCACCCAGGCGGCCCTAGTCTTTCCATTTTACACATGAGGAAATTGAGGCATAGAAATTGTTTTTAAGTGAAAAGCCATGGACCAGGAGAACATATCCAAAGTGTGTATGTGCACGCAACACACACACGGAATTCCTGAAAAACAAATACAATAAAAATAACAGAAAACTGGGCAAAGGATAGGAACAGAAGTGGGGACTCAAATCTTCCCTTTAAATGTAAAAGATGGAGCACCCAGGTGGCTCAGTCAGTTAAGAGACTGACTTTGGCTCAGGTTATGATCTCAGGGTCCTGGGATTGACACCCAGTTGGACCCCATGCTCAGCTGGAAGTCCACTGGTCCCTCTGGTTCTCCCCCTACCCATTCTCTCTCTCGCTCAAATAATTTTTTTTTAAATGTAAAAGATATGTAGTGTGCGTCAGTGGCCCAGTTGGTTAAGCATCAGACTCCTGATTTTGGCTCAGGTTGTGATCTCAGGGTCATGAGATCGAGCTCTGTATAGTGGGAGTCTGCTCGAGATTCCCTGCTTCTCCCTCTCCTTCCCTCTCCCCATGCTCACTCTCTCTCTGCCCCTCTCTAAAATAAATAATTCTTTAAAAGAATAAGAAAAATGTAAAAGATGTGCAATGTCAGTAGCAATCTGAGAAGTGCTTATAAAATAATGAGATAACATTTCCATTGCATCCACTCAACCAGTGTTTAAGACTAATAACACCTAGGGGCGCCTGGGTGGCTCAGTGGGTTAAAGCCTCTGCCTTTGGCTCAGGTCATGATCCCAGTGTCCTGGGATCAAGTCCTGCATCGGGCTCTCTGCTCAGCAGGAAGCCTGCTTCCTCATCTCTCTCTGCCTGCCTCTCTGCCTACTTGTGATCTCTGTCTGTCAAATAAATAAATAAAATCTTTAAAAAAAAAAAGATTTTATTTATTTATTTATTTGAGAGAGAGAGAGAGAAAGAGAGCTTGAGAGAAAGATCATAAGGAGGGGGGAGGGGTAGAGGAGAAGCAGATTCCCTGCTGAGCAGGGAGCCCAATGTGGGGCTCAATCCCCAGGACCCTGAGATCATGATCCGAGCTGAATGCAAATGCTTCACCAACTGAGTCACCCAGGCAACCGGCAATCAGAATTAATGGTGTTTCAGTCTATTATAGCTCTTCTTCGTATTTTCTCCCTGAGTTTTCCCAATACTATTGTCTCCTTTTTTTTTAATTCTTTAGAATTCTTGGGATATATTTATCATGGTATATATATATCTTGTCACATATTTATACACGGTTGTTTTTCTCCTCCAGGGGGCTAACCACATCCATAGTTTATGTGGCTTACTTGTTTTATTCTGTGGCAGCCTTATTTCTAAATCACTGGGTGGGGGACATCTCACTGTGGTCTCCATGTAGGAGAAAACAACCTTGCACAATATGCTGAGTTTTGAAAGAGGATTCGAGTTTGCCTCATGCATGGTGGCAGGTGAGGGTATCCCAGCTTGAAGAAGGAAAAACGTGTAAAAGCACAGAGAAGTGAAGCAGCTGGGTTTGCTCATGGACAGACGAGCAGTTTACAAAGCTCTCAGTGTGTTTGAAGCAGTGTTGAGTTTAAGTCCTCCCGTGGGGTGTCAGTCAAAAAGAGGGAGGGCTTTGTCTCTTGGGAGTTGGGGAGAGAGCACGTAACACCAGCCATTTGACTTCTTCTCCATCTGGGCTGGCTTTCATTCTGCTTCCTCTAAGGTCTTTCCTTTATCGCCATAACATGTCGTGTCAACATAGTGATCTTGAAGACAGTTGCTGAAAGGACCCCAGTTTTGAAGAATGTACTCAGGAGGAAAACTATTCCTTTTCTCCCCAACTATTGACCCTTCTAGAAAGTAGCCCAGATGGCTGAAGAGGGGGCCAGAGATGGGGGCAGGCAGCCGCCTGACCATGTAGGGCTTGGAACAACGAGCGAACTGCTTGCACGTAGCGGGTATGTGAGGGGCAGTCAGCTAAAGGTTCCTGAGTTTGAGAGGAACACATACTTCCCCTCACACATAAACATATATGTGCATGTATAGACAGACACTCTATATGTAGAGACATTACGTTCTCTATAAATGTACTAAGTACATATATAAGTATACATAGAATTGCTTAGTTTACTATACTCATACACGCATATGGTGTGTATACACATATATACACAAACCTTTACATATGTGTGTATACATATGTACAGTCTGATATGAACATTTAAAGAATATTATATGTGTATTACATATGTTTGTGTATATATGTGTGTGTGTGTGTCTGTGTGTGTGGAGAGAGAAAGAGAAACAGAGAGACAAGGAGAGATAAACAGAGAAACTGGATGAATGCCCACACCCAGTGCTTACCTCTGAGGGATGAATTGTAAGAAGGAATTTCACTTCCTATTTTATACCCTGCAGTGTTATTTGATTTTGAAACAACAGCATACACTGGTTTGGTAATACAAAAATCTTAAAAGCATAAATATTTAGGGACCCTTATGCAGCTACAGGCTAATAAGAAAATGGTCATTTTTTTAATGAGTTGCCCAGTGTTCTATGGAAATACAAGAGCTGTGGCTCCCTCGGATGGCAAGAGGCATGCGCCACAAGAAGGTGGAGGTTGGAGCTGCCCAGGCTGGAGATCAGTCAGGACCCATCGCGGTAGATCCGGAGAAGAATGAGGTGTGAATTATGTGCACTTTTTCATTGCTGAGGTTTTGCTCCTACTCTTCCCCAAATGGGGAATCTGTCCTCTTACCGCATTTCTCCACCTACTGAGACTCTGTTCATCCTTCAAGGCTGACTTCAAATCTTGGTTTCTGTGGAAAGTCTCTGCATTCCCACTGCTTGATAGAGTGACCTCCTTAGTGTTTCCACAGCACTCCATTTCTTCAAGTATGGTATTTCTTTCTGCCTTGTTCTATCACTTGTCATTTATATCTCCTAACCAGACTCTAATAACTTTGGGGATAAGAGCCATTTCTTAGCATTAAGGAAAAAAAAAAAAAAAACTCACAGTTTTAGTGCAAGGCTTTGTACATCATAGATTCTCAACAAATGCTCATTGAATGAAAATCATTTAAAATAAAAAACATATTGAGGGGTACCTGGGTGGCTCAGTCAGTTTAGGTTTAGGGCGTTGGCCTTTGGCTCAGGTCAGCATCATGACCCTGACCCTCGTCAGGCTACCTGCTCAGCGGGGAGTCTGCTTCTCTTTCTGCTGCTCTGCCTGCTTGTGCTGGCTTGCTCTCTCTCTCTCTCTCTCTGTCAGATAAATAGATTTTTTAAAAATCTAAAAAAAAAAAAACCCATATATTGAGATAGAAACCTTTTTAAAGCTATAATTTCATTTTTTCTCTATTGATGTCACTTACCATAAATCCTTTGTTCCTAATTTTATTACACTTCAATTAAAAAGAAACTGATCATAATAACCATATCCCAAAATAAAAGCCTATTTTCCCAAACACTGTAGTTCAATGTTATGCATATCAGCATCAACTTTGTGGGATTTCAAACTCTTGGCCCATAAAAATCACCTAGGGAGGGAGCCTATACACACACACACACACACTCTCTCTCTCTCTCTTCCCCGGAGCCGCTTTCAGATATTTTGGTTCCATTGGTCTGAGGTGGCCCTTAATTTTAAGTTCCTCAGATGATGCTATCTTGTAGCCTGGTGAAGTTTTACTGCTTTAGTGGATTGACTTATGACCCAAGGGCATTTCTTTTGAAATCCTCTACCACAGAGAGATCAAAGATTTGACTTAGATTCACTTGAGATCAATCTCACTTGGCCTTCTGGCTGATTCTCTGGACCCTCCTCTGTCACCAAATTCTAGCAAGGTTTAAACTTCCCTTCACTGCCCCCACAGCACATGCATAGGTCGGTAGCTTTATTCTCACTTCACTTTTTACACTTTTTTTAAACTTCCCTCATAATTTGACAAATTATAATGAATTTTGTCTTTTTGCTTTTGTAGTTCACTATAAATGTCTTTTATTTATTTTTTTAAAGATTTTATTTATTTATTTGAGAGAGAGACAGTGAGAGAGAGCAGAAGGTCAGAGGGAGAAGCAGACTCCCCATGGAGCTCAGAGCCTGATGCATGGGACTTGATCCTGGTCCTCCAGGATCATGACTTGAGCCAAAGGCAATTGCTTAACCAACTGAGCCACACAGGTACCCTATAATTCTTCCAACTTTATTGTTTCATGTTTTTTCAAAAGCATACTGGGCATATTAAAACTTAGATACGCATGTACTGCATACATGCAAACACACAATGACACATATATGTGTCTCTGTCTAGCCCTGTATTATTCTGCACCTTGCTTTGCTTTTTTAAAACTTGTTCTGAAGTTTTTCAAACATATAGATGAGTATATAAAAAAGGAACAGTTAATAAACAGAACTATACATTAAAATGGCCAGTAAATGTATGAAAATACTCTCAATCTCACTAGTAATTAGGAAACTGCATGTTCAAACTAGAGTCAGAATGCATTTTACATCAATCAGCCTAAAACTTTAAAAGTCTGACAAGAAGAGCTGTGAAGCAATGGAATCCCCAAATACTGTCAATTTGAGTATAAGTGAGTACAACTACTTTGGACAACAAGTTGGCAGTATCCAATGTATTAGTCAGCCATTGCCATAATAATGCTGCAGGGGAGGGGGAGGAAACCACCTTTCCAAGTCAGCAAAGATTTTTTTTTTTAAAGATTTTTTATTTATTTATTTGACAGAGAGAGATCACAAGTAGATGGAGAGGCAGGCAGAGAGAGAGAGAGAGGGAAGCAGGATCTCCGCTGAGCAGAGAACCCGATGCGGGACTCGATCCCAGGACCCTGAGATCATGACCTGAGCCAAAGGCAGCGGCCTAACCCACTGAGCCACCCAGGCGCCCAGCAAAGATTTTTTTTAAAGAAATTTTTCCTTTATTTATTTGAGAGAGAGCGAAAGGAAGCCAGGGGAAGCAGACTCTGCACTTAGCTCAGAGCCTGATGAGGGAGGGGTTCGATCTCAAGACCCTGAGACCATGACCTGAGCTGAAACCAGGACTTGGACACCTAGCTGACTGAGCCACCCAAGCACCCCAGCAAAGATGACTTAAGTAGGACAGAAAATGAAAAAATAAGTGAAAGAAAACTGTGCTAAATTAAACTCCATTAACTCCTCATTAGGACTATTAAGAGAATGAAAAGAGAATCTACAGACTAGGAAAAGGCATTTGCTGTAATATGTTCCACAAAGGACTTGTATCTAGAGCATATAAAAAACTATAAATCAATAAGAATAAGACAAAAAATTAAAATTAAAGATAGGCAAATATTTAAACAGTCACAAAAGAGGATAGTCAAGAGACCAATAAGCATATAAAAGGATGTTGCTCAAAAATAGGTTGAAAGTAAAAAAATAGGAAAAGATATACCATGCAAATAATAAAGGAGAACTGGAGTGCCTCTACTAATATCAAAGTAGACGTCGATACAAAAGTTAGCAAAGATAAACGGGGATATTTTATAATGATAAAAGGATCAGGAAGATATAATAATTTACCTATAACTGAGCCCCAAAAGACATGAAGGAAAACTTTACAGAATTGAAAAATTGAGAAATAGGCAATTCAGTGATAATAGTTGGACTTGAATATGCAGCTTCCAATAATGGATGGAGCAACTAGAAAGAAAGGCAGCAAGGGAAGTGCCCGAGTGGGTCAGTCTGTTAAGTGTCTGCCTTGGGCTCAGGTCATTATCCCGGGGTCCTGGGATCAAGCCCCATGTTAGGCTCACTACTCAGTGCAGAGTCTGCTTCTCCCTCTACCTCTCCTTCTGCTCATGCTCTCTTTTCCTTTCTCTTTCAAATAAACAAATAAAATGTTAGAAAGGAAGGAAGGAAGGCAGCAAGGAAATAGAAGACTTTTTTTTTTTTAAGATTTTTTTTATTTGACAGACAGAGATCACAAGTAGGCAGAGAGGCAGGCAGAGAGAGAGAGAGAGAGAGAGGAGGAAGCCGGCTCCCTGCTGAGCAGAAAGCCTGATTCGGGGCTTGATCCCAGGGCTTGATCCCAGGACCCTGGAGCCCCAGAAATAGAAGACTCTTAAAGACTACTCACCAACTCATTGACCTCATGGACATGCAAAGAACAGTCCTCCCCACAATGGCAGAATACACATTTTCTTAGGTACACATGAAATATTATCCAGGATGGACTTTGTTGTAGACCATAAAACAAATTGCAGCAAATTTTAGAAGATTAAAATCATGCAAGGTATGTTCTCTGATAACAGTGAAATGAAATTAGAAATTAATAACAGAAATTTGGAAAATTTACAAGTACGTGAAAATTAAACAACATGCCCTGAATAACAAATGGAGCCCAAGAAGAAACAGCAACAGAATTTAAAAAGTACTTCGAAGTGAATGAGAACCCATAGCAAAACTTATGGGAAGCAACAAAAATAGTGCCAAGAAGGAAATTTATACCTATAAACAGATCAACAAAGAAGAAAGATGTCAAATCAATAACCTAACCTCCCACTTAAAGAGACAGGAAAAAAAAAAAAAGAGCATACTAAATGCAAAGCATGGGCAAATGAAGTTAATAATTAATATTAGAGTGGAAACAAATGAAATGGAGAAGAGAGGAACAAAAGGGAGAAGTTCAACAAAGCCAAAATTGATTATTTGAAAAAACTGACAAAATTGAAAAGCCTTTAGATAGACTGACCACGACAAAAACAGAAGACCCAAATTACTAAAATCAGAAGTAAAAGGGGGCCACTAGGGGCGCCTGGGTGGTTCAGTGGGTTTAACGCCTCTGCCTTTGGCTCGGGTCATGATCCCAGGGTCCTGGGAGGGAGCCCCGCATCAAGCCCTACATCGGGCTCTCTGCTTCCCCCTCTCTGCCTGCCTCTCTGCCTATTTGTGATCTATGTCAAATAAATAAATAAAATCTTTTTTAAAAAGGGGGGGTCACTACTATTCATCTTATAGAAATCAAAAACAGTATAAGGAAATACTATGAACAAATGCATGTCAACAAATTAAATAATCTACATGAAAAGGATAAATTCCTAAAAGCACACAAATACTCAGAACTGATTCAAGAAAAAAATAGGGGGCACTTGGGTGATTAAGTGGCCAACTCTTGTCATGATCTTTTTTTTTTTTTTTAAAGATTTTATTTATTTATTTGACAGAGAGAGATCACAAGCAGGCAGAGAGGCAGGTAGAGAGAGAGGAGGAAGCAGGCTCCCCGCTGAGCAGAGAGCCCGATGCGGGGCTCGATCCCAGGACCCTGAGATCATGACCTGAGCCGAAGGCAGCGGCTTAACCCACTGAGCCACCCAGGCGCCCCTCTTGTCATGATCTTATGGGTCATGGGATCAAGCCATGAAAGGAAAGAAGGAAGGAAGGAAGAAAGCAAATTCTTCTCAAAGTCTACCAAAAAACAGGAGTACTTCCTAACTCATTCTATGAGTTCAGAATAATGTGATAATAAAGACAGACATCACAAAAAAAGAAAACTACAGACCAATATCACTTATGAACACAGGTGCAAAAATCCTCTGCAAATAGTGGAAAACTAAATCTCACATCATATAAAAGGGATTATACCCAGGACGAAGTGGGATTTATTCTCAAGAGTGGCAGGGTTGGCCCAATATATGAAAGAGTCAATGGAATAAGCATATTACTAAAGAAAAAACATGATCTTCTAAACAGAGGAAAAACATTTGACAAAATCCAACACCCTTTCATAATGAAAACAATCAACAAAATAGGAAAAAGGAAACTTCCTCAGCCTGATAAAGATCATGCATGAGAAACCCATAGCTAAAATCATAGTTACTGGTAAAATACTGAAAACTTTCCCTAAGATCAGAAACAAGACAGAGATGTCTGTTCTCATCGCTTCTGTTTAGCATTGTACTGGGGTTTCAGGCCAAGCAATTAGGTAAAAACAAACAGAAAAAAGAATCAAGATGGGAAAAGAGGAAATGAAACTACTTTTGTTCCTGAACCCCAAAGTTTGCCTGTCACTCAGAAGACCAGTACTCAAGAGACAAGTTTTTTTTATTTTGTTTTGTTTTTTTAAAGATTGTATTTATTTATTTGACAGTGAGACTGCGCAAGCAGTGGGAACAGTAGAGGGAGAAGGAGAAGCAGGCTCCCCGCTCAGCAGGGAGCCCGATGCAGAACTCAGTCCCAGGACCCCAAGATCATGACCTGAGCCAAAGGCAGACGCTTAACCATCAGATCCACCCAGGCGTCCCTCAAGAGACAGGTTTTGACTGGAAAGGAATTTGAGCTTTCTTTGGGAGGCCAGCCACCTGGGGAAAGGGCAGACTGTTGTTCCAAAACCAACTCCAAGCTTTCTGCCCAGCCCAGGGGTTTGTTTGTAAGGGGGTTTTGGGTGGTTAATTAGCAAAGGGAGCACAGTGGCCTGCAGCGTGTCTTGATCACGTGCGGACTGCATGGTGCCAGTGACAGACGTTACCTCAGTACTCGGGGGATGTGCCAGGAGGTACAGTTCCTGTTCTGTGATGTGTAGGAGTATTTTGTTCTCTCCACAAAGGAGGGCAAGGTCTACAGATACAGAAAGCGAGGTTAGTCTGATCATTTGTGTGACCTAAAAAAGAAAAACATTTTGCTAGAAAATTGCCAGGCTAATTAGAAAGCCAAGGCAGCTTTGGATGGGAACATCGGGTCCTTCCCTCCTTAAGACCCATGGTCTTTCTGCTATGGATCCAGGGACTTAGGTCAGCATGTAAAGAGTCCATTAGCCTGAAGCAGGTTCATCCTTAAGACCAGCTGGAGTGCTGTTACATTTCTATCTGCAGATGACATGATCTCATATGTAGAAAACCCTTAGGATTCCACCAAAAAACTGTTAAAACTGATAAACAAGTTAATTTAAGTAGCAGGATACAAGATCAGTATGGAAAGTCCGTTGAATTTCTATATACTAGCAACGAACAATCTGAAAATTAAGAAAACAATTTCACGTATGGTAGCATCAGAAAGAATAAAATAGGAATAAATGTAACTAAGGAAGGGCAAAACTTGGATCCTGCAAACAACACATTATTTAAAAAAAAAACAAAACAAAGAAGATCTAAATAAATGGAATGAGGGGTGCATGGGTGGCTCAGTGGGTTAAGCCTCTGCCTTCGGCTCAGGTCCTAATCCCAGGGTCCTGGGATCGAGCCCCCGTGTCAGGCTCTCTGCTCAGCGGGGAGCCTGCTTGCCTTCCTCTCTCCTGCCTCTCTGCCTACCTGTGATCTCTGTCTGTCAAATAAATAAATAAAATCTTTAAAAACAAACAAATGAAAAGACATCCAGGGTTTATGTATCAGAAGACATGGATATTTTTAAGATGACAGTACTTCACGAATTGAACTACGGATTCAATGGGATCAGTACAGGAATTCAGCTGCCTTTTTTGCAGAAACAGACAAGCTGATCCTAAAATTCATATAGAAATGCCAAACGATTTTGAAGTGATTAATGTCCATCTGTATGAGAAGGGGAGAATAAATCATGGCATTTTTTTAGTAATCTTTTTGAAAGATTATTTATTTATTTATTTGACAGAGAAAGAGAGACAGAGGGAACACAATCAGGGGGAGTGGGAGAGAGAGAAGCAGGCTCCCCACTGAGCAGGGAGCCCAATGTGGGCCTCAATCCCAGGACCCTGGGATCATGACCTGAGCCGAAGGCAGACACTTAATGACTGACCCACCCAGGTGCTCCAAACCATGGCGTTTTTATACAATGGGATACTACACAGAAATTTAAAAAAAATTCTTCAACATTCAACAACACAGTTGATTCTTACACATGGGGTTGAACAAAGTAGCCAGACAAAAAAGTTCATGATATAAGTCACTAAGTTCTATTTACATAAAGTTCAAAAACGCATATCTACGATGTCAGATGTCAGAAGAAGGGTCACTTCACTTTAGGGAGAGGTATTGACTGGAAGGGGGAATGAGGGAGCCTGCTGACATGTTGGAAATGTCTCATATCGTGATTTGGCTGATAGTTATCTGTCTATGTATTAAAAATTCATTAAACTATACATTTAGTGATAAAGACCATATGTACTATACTATAAATGTTAGACCTTAATACAAAAGAAAAAATCAGAAGTTTAAAGCCCTTCACTTTGCCATACATGTATGACACTCTGTCTCATCTCATTTTCTTTCTCTATTGTGTCAGTTAATCTCACCATCTGTAAAGCGTTTTGATAAAGATTATAGCTATGGTACTTATTTAAAATGTGGAATCTTGGGACACCTGGGTGGCTCAGTCGGTTAGGTGTCTGTCCTAAGGAACTGAGGGATCCATTGAGTCCCACACGGGGCTCCTTGCTCAGCGGGGAGCCTGCTTCTCCCTCTGTTGCCACTCCCCCCTGCTTGTGTTCTCTCTCTCTCTGACAAATAAATAAATGAAATATTTATTTAAAAAAATAAAATGTGGATTCTTGGGGTGACTGGGTGGCTCAGTAAGTTAAGCATCTGACTCAATTTCAGATCAAGATCTCAGAGCTTGATTTCAGAGCTCAGGTCATGAATTCAGGGTCATGAGATCGAGCCCTGCATCTGGCTCTGTGCTCAGCACAGAGTCTGCTTGAGATTCTCCCCTTTCCCTCTCTCTCTGTGCCTCCCTCTACTTGTGCTTTCTCTTTCTCTCTCTGAAATAAACAAATAAATCTTTAAAAATAATAATAAAAATTAAAGGGTACCTGGGTGGCTCAGTCAGTTGGGTGTCTGCCTTTGGCTCAAGTCAAGATCTCATGGTACTGGGATTGAGTCCTGCATCAGGAGCCTTCTTCTCTGCCTTTCTTTTTTCTCTCTCTCTTTCTCTCTGTGTCTCTCATGAATAAATAAAATCTTAAAAAAAAAAAGAGTAAAAAATTAAAAATAAAATGTGGATTCTTTGGTCTCATTTTGGATCCTGGATTGAAATCTTTAGGGAAAAGCCTTGGAGGATTCTGTATTTTTAGCCCAGGAAGGTGGAGAAGAGCTGCAACAGGGAGAGCGGGAGGGAGCCTTCGGGACACTGAAGGCCTAGTCCACCCCATCCCCCGCCCAGCTCGAATCAGCTCCACTGCAGCATTTTTCAACCCAACGCCAGGCAGAATAATTGAGTGACATTGTGTATTGTGTATTGTATCTGCGGAGGAAGCAGAAGACTGTCCCTCTTCTAAGCCTTGGCAGGCCAAGCCTTTCTCTGTCGGATGTGTCTTTGTTAGGGTTGAAAGTTCCATCCCTTTTTCTCCTTTCCAGCATAAAGGAGTTCAAGTATTGTGCTTGTTTTTGTTTTTCTCCCTCATCATCCTAGTTGAGCTGGAGTAGTCAGAGTTTCATAGGTTTTTGTTTGTTTAATTTTGAGCTTTGAAGGTGGAGGAAAGGAGTTTTTGCTTTATGTTTTTCTTAATTACAGTATCTGTAGCTTCCTTATGTAAATCTTTGCTTGGAAAGCATTTTATTAGTTCTAGTGTTATCTGCAGGACAGAATATAGTCATTAATCCAGTCTCTTGTGTGGGTAGCTGACTTGAGGAAAGCCAATCAGTAACGTTGCCACTTTCTATTTTGCTGTATTTTTCTAAATCCGTAAATGAAGCTGGTGATGGGGTGTTGAACAGGTACATAGGAAGGTAAATGGGGGTGGGTGAGATTAGAATGCCTGTATCTTTAGTAAACACAAGTATAAGTACCGTATCCGTTTTATTTATTTATTTTTAAAGATTTTATTTATTTATTTGACAGACAGAGATCACAAGTAGGCAGAGAGGCAGGCAGAGAGAGAGGAGGAAGCAGGCTCCCCGCTGAGTAGAGAGCCTGATGCTGGGCTCAATCCCAGGACCCTGGGATCATGACCTGAGCCGAAGGCAGAGGTTTTAACCCACTGAGCCACCCAGGCGCCCTACTGTATCCATTTTAGATAGTGGAGTGTTTTTAGTGTTTTTAGCATTTTAGTGTTCTTGGAGTGTGGAATGTGCCACCAAAACCCAGAATAAAGTGCTAGAAACCTATTTTCATTTAAAATGAGTTACACCAGGGCGCTTGGGTGGCTCAGTGGGTTAAAGCCTCTGCCTTTGGCTCAGGTCATGATCTCAGGGTCCTGGGATCAAGCCGTGCATCGAGCCCTGCATCGGGCTCTCTGCTTGGCGGGGAGCCTGCTTCTCCCTCTCTCTGCCTGCTGCTCTGCCTACTTGTAATTTCTGTCTGTCAGATAAATAAATCAAATCTTTAAAAAAATAAATTAATTCATAAAATGAGTTACGCCTTCTTGTGGGGCCCCATAAAGGGGGATCCCAAATTATCTTGAATCTCCTTTCCTGTGTTCACAATTCTTCACCTAATATAGTTAGGATCACCTCAGTGTAGAAAAACACTTCGTGTTGTTCAAAAAAAGCGCTCCTTCAGGATAGACAAATTAGAAAAAGGCTCCCTGCTTTTGGGCCCAGGAAGCTTAGAGTTTAGAGTTAGGGGGCTTGGTCTGGCACACAGAACCCCAGCAGGAGGTCAGCTTTTTTCCTGTGCCCTCTCCAGTGTGTGGCCTTGTGCAAGGCCTGGCTGTGTATGGAGCCAATGGAACGATGACAACATGGCATGCATTCCCAGAAACTCTCTTTATCCATATACTGATTCTGCTAGGGCAAGAACTAAAGTGCAGGAATTCACTTATTATGATACTAATGGGTCAGAGGCCTTTACCCACTTGTGCATGAAGAGAACCTTCTCAGCCTCTTCTGAATCTGTTCTCACTTTTTGATTTTGGACACGTTGGTCCTGAGAACTACAAAAATTCTGGGAATGAATGACTCCATCCAGACCCCTGCATTAGAACTGACCAAACTCTAGCATGCCTTCTAGCAGCCCAAGGCCCTGGGATGATCTGGCCTGGCAGTCTGGAAAGGCTCACAGCGGCGAAGAGAACAGCTGTTTGTTCCAGCCAATACCTGACCAAAGACCCTTGACCTCTGTTTCTTAGAGCATTTATTTAAAACAAAACAAAACAAAACAAAACAAAACAAAACAAAACAAAACAAATCTACTTCCAGGCACCTGGCTGACTCAGTCAGAAGAGGACGAGACTCTGAATCACAGGGTCATGCGTTTGAGGCCCACGTTGGCTGTACAGATGGCTAAAACAAATAAACTTGAAAAAATAAAAATAAAAAAGCTTCCAGCTTGGGGCGCCTGGGTGGCTCAGTGGGTTAAGCCGCTGCCTTCGGCTCAGGTCGTGATCCCAGGTCCTGGGTTCGAGCCCCACATCTGGCTTTCTGCTCAGCAGGGAGCCTGCTTCCTCCTCTCTCTCTGCCTGCCTCTCTGCTTACTTGTGATTTCTCTCTGTCAAATAAATAAATAAAATCTTAAAAAAAAAAAAAAAAAAAAAAGCTTCCAGCTATAAATCCTTCCTCTGTGAGATGTCTGTATATCTCCTGTAACCCAGGAGTGTCTTTATCAAAGACGTGAAAACCATTTATTTGAAATGTAATAATCTGGTTAATAAGGCCTCTGTCTCCCAGTCCACGGGAAGTAGAAGCCTAACTTGGATAAATTCCAGTTAGCAGACATAGATGGCTGAATCACATTGACATTAAGCACACTCTTGCCCACTTTTTGTAACTTTCCACATCTCCAGCTCTGATCAAAACACCCTTAGTCCTCCTTCCTACTTTCTCATTCTGTAACTAAATGGTGAGTTCTTTATTTGCAGCAAATTATCTTGGGGAATAACTTCCAAAGTCATGACTTCTAAGCAGGGATGGGTGGGTACCTTTTATTTAGGGTTTAGGATGAATATTCAGAAAGGGGAGCTTTGTCATTTCATGGAAAGGTGGGCATTAGGCTGTTCAGGCGTACTTAGAAAACATGCCTGCGGCATGTGGGTGGCTCAGTCAGTTCAAGCGTTGGCCTTCAGCTCAGGTCAAGATCTCGGGGTCCCAATGAGCCCCTCATCGGGCTTCTTGCTCAGCAGGGATCTGCTTCCCTCTCTATCCCTCACTCCTCTCAAATAAATGAATAAAATCTTAAAAACAAAAACAAAAATGTACTTAAAAGTAAATAAAAATGACTACTATCAGCAGAGAAATTATTAATTGCATGTGTATGGTTAATAGCTCAAAGAAAGAGACCTCAGGCTTTACAGACAGGCACTGAAATGCTTACAGATGAAGTGATGTGATGTTTGAGATTTGCTTCAGAATACTCAGTGTCAGGTGAGTAGGTCCAGGTATAGATAAAATCAGATGGACTCTGTATTTATATTGTTGAAGCTCAGCGATGAGTACACGGGTTAATAGTTCATTTCATTTTCTTTGGGTTTAAAATTTTTCGTAAGAAAAAGATTATTTTTGGTTCATCTACAGTAGGGTCCCAATTTTATGAAAGCACTTTTTTTTTTTTTAGATTTTATTTATTTATTTGACAGAGAGAGATCACAAGTAGACAAAGAGGCAGGCAGAGAGGGAAAGAGGGAAGCAGGCTCCCCGCCCAGCAAAGAGCCTGATGCGGGACTCGATCCGAGGACCCGGAGATCATGACCGGAGCCCAAGGCAGCGGCTTAACCCACTGAGCCACCCAGGTGCCCTGAAAGCACTTTTCTGTATTCTTCTATCCATACATATGATGGAAAGATACCTGGGATAATACTCAGTGTTTATGATGCTTATGTCTGGGTAGTGAGATTTGGAATGGCTTCATTACTCTCATCCTTTAATTTTCCACAAAACCTGAATTCAAAATAATAATCATGTTATTTCCAACCCCCCCCCCCCCAAAAAAAAAAAGAATGACCACTATCAGGATTCATTGAGAAAAAAGAAAACATGCCTACACGCAAATCCTTTATTATGTTAGTGAAGGTTTTTACTCCTCCTAGGGTGGAGACTTCAACCTTCTGGTGAAGCTGAGCTAACTGTCCAGCCAGGGGAAGGGGCTGTGGGCACGCTCTGAGAGCTGGTAGAAACTGGATGGGGTCTTGGGCTCCTTATCTACAGTAAGGAATGCAGGGCGTTGCTTACTTTTGAAAAAGCACTGGGAGTTTTACCATTGATTTATTGTGTCTGATGTGGTTAGGCTATTTCCTGACCTTGTAGAGACTGTTAATTTTTGCATTCCCTTTGTTCCCTTGAAATCCTAACTAGTGATGGTTTTGCATTTCTTTGTAATTTTGATACCTCCTAGAACTTCCTAGTTCTGCAAATGATGTTCTAGGGTGAGAAGAGCCTGTAAGTTATCTGGAAAATAGCTGAGGGCCTAAAATGATTTGTCTTGTGCCACAAAATCTATGCCTGGTCTTTTTGTTTGTTTGTTTTGTTTTTCTTTTTCCAGGGACCATTAACTCTTTCTGCTTACAGTTCTCTTTTTAAAACATCCATTGGGGCACCTGGGTGGCTCAGTGGTTAAGTCTCTGCCTTCAGCTCAGGTCATGATCCTGGGGTCCTGGGATCGAGCTCCTCATCAGGTTCCCTGCTCAGTGAGAAGTCTGCTTCTCCCTCTCCCTCTGCCTTCAGCTTCCCCTGCTTGTGCTCTCTAATAAGTAAAATCTTTAAAAACAAAATAAAACGTCCAGTGACCTCTGTGTGCATCAGAACTGAGCTCAGCTCTTTCCCTTCCTGCCTTTCCCCTCCTATACTAGTTACTGAGTAAAATCTGTCTTTACCCTTTTTAACCAGTGTGCAGTTTTATCTTTTTTTTGTTGTTGTTGCAATTTTATCTTTGATAGTTCTACTGATCCTTAATCCTGGTTCTTTCTAAGAAAGTAATGTAACTTGCTGTAACTTAATGTTCTAGCACTCATAGTGTTGCAGGATTTTTTCTCCGTCACTGCCTGTGGTTCTTGGCCATGCCACTTCGAAGACTCAAGAGGGTAAACCAGGCAGAGGGGTGGGCAGAAAAGCAAGGTTTATTGAGTGACAGCAAAGTGATAGTTCAAAGCTTCCAAGGAGGGAGGGGACCTGAAGGGGTTGCTGCGGGAGTTGCTAAGTCAAAGGGGTTTTATGGGCTTGTTGGCAGGCTGTTGTAGTCTGATTAACCCTCCCTGTGCCTGTCATCCCGTCAGATTTTTGTCATCCATCTATCTATCCTGGGAAAGGGTGGAGGACTCCTTCTAGGGTGGTGTAAAATCCTCCTAAGGGTGGTTTCCTCTTTGGCTGGGGGCAAGGGAGGGAGCCCTTGTCCCTGCTGCCTGCCTCCCAACTATCCTTCATCAGTGTTTTCCCATTGCTATCTAGTTTCCATAAACATAGTACTTATTTTAAAAAGTTTTATTTATTAAAGTAATCTCTGCATCCAACATGGTGCTCGAATTCATGACCTCAAGATCAAGATCAAGAGTCATGGGGGCGGGGCGCCTGGGTGGCTCAGTGGGTTAAAGCCTCTGCCTTCGGCTGAGGTCTTGGTCCCAGGGTCCTGGGATCGAGCCCCACGTGGGGCTCTCTGCTCAGCGGGGAGCCTGCTTCCTCCTCTCTCTCTCTGCCTGCCTCTCTGCCTACTTGCGATCTCTATCTGTCAAATAAATAAATAAAATCTTAAAAAAAAAAAATCAAGAGTCACATGCTCTTCCAACTGGGCCAGCCAGGCCCCACCCCCTGTAAAGATAATACCTAATCACTGCCCAGTATGGGTTTTGTATTATAAGTTTCTTAACCAAAAACCCATTCAGTTTTTCTATTTTAAAAGGACACTATGTTCATCATGCAAAATGAGAAAATACCACAAGCAAATAGAAATCACCTATCCAGTAATCCTACTACCCTGTTTTTCCTGCTTCTAATCCATTTTCCAACCTTTGCTATTAACCTTTCAGTATGTATCCTTATGGTCTGTATATTCTCTGTATATATTTGTATGATTAAGCATAATTCTAAGAGCAAAAGTGGGAATTGCACTTTTTAAATAGATGTGTTTTCTACTTAATATTTTCTAAGTAATTAAATACTGTTCAGAAATGCAATTTTATTTTATTTTTTATTATTATTATTTTTAAAGATTTTATTTATTTGACAGAGAGAGATCACAAGTAGGCGGAGAGGCAGGCAGAGAGAGAGAGAGGAGGAAGCAGGCTCCCTGCCGAGCAGAGAGCCCGATGTGGGACTTGATCCCAGGACCCTGAGATCATGACCTGAGCTGAAGACAGAGGCTTAACCCACTGAGCCACCCCGGCACCCCAGAAATGCAATTTTAAAATGACACAACATTCCGTTGTTGGTACATTGGATGTCCCATCACTTATTTAGCACCTTCTTGATGGACTTTCCAGCCTTTTCCCTACCACCAGTATTTCCTTATTACAAACAATATTGGAATAGTCTTTTTTTTTTTAAAGATTTTATTTATTTGTCAGAGAGAGAGGGAGAGAGAGCAAGCACAGGCAGACAGAATGGCAGGCAGAGGCAGAGGGAGAAGCAGGCTCCCCGCTGAGCAAGGAGCCCGATGCGGGACTCGATCCCAGGACGCTGGGATCATGACCTGAGCCGAAGGCAGCTGCCCAACCAACTGAGGCACCCAGGCGTCCCCAATATTGGAATAGTCTTATAGGCAAATCTTTGTGCTCATCCTTAATTAGTACCTTTGGATAAATTCTGAAGGGAGCATTTAACTCCATTAAAGACTCAGCTCCCTCTCTCTTTTGGCTTCTATGACCATAAATCTCCATTTCCTCTTTAGACATCTCTTTTTCCCATGTAGGATCTTTTTATGAAGACTTAGATCTTCAGAACTTAAATCCTATTCAGTTTTGGCTGGGCATATACTTTTTTCTCCCACTCTTCCTCAGCAAGCTCCCTCATCCCATGGCTTCAGAGACCATACCTGGGTTTGTGACTTCCCGTTTATACCTGTAGTCTAGATACGTCATTAGAGCTCAGGTCCCTAAAGACCTATTTCATATATCTCCACTTGGATGTCTCACAGCACATGAAACTCAGTGTAGCCAAAATGGAATTCATG
Source organism: Lutra lutra (assembly GCF_902655055.1). Lineage (NCBI taxonomy): Eukaryota > Metazoa > Chordata > Mammalia > Carnivora > Mustelidae > Lutra > Lutra lutra. The sequence goes on along the minus strand of NC_062282.1, from coordinate 102,334,595 downwards.
CTTTTACCTCCAAAATCCTCATTCTCCAGTGATTCCTATTTTAGTGAGCAGCCCCACCATCCACTCAATGCTTCAAGCCAAAATCCTGGTGGTCTCACTTGTCTTCTCTAGTACATGGCACATTTTCCCATGTCCCATTGATTTTACTTCCTACCTTTGAGTGCTAGAATTCATTTACTTCTTTTCATCCTCACTGTGACCTCTAGACCGGAATGTCATCAGTTTGTGTCACTTCCATAATGGGCTCCTTGCCTCCAGTCTTTCTTCAATGCATTTTCCACATTGCAGCCCAAGAAAGTTTGCTAAGATGCAAGTATAGTCATGTCACTCTGAAATTTAAACTCTTTAAGTGACTCTCTCATTGCCTGTGGGATTGTGTCCGTACTCTTTATCATGAGTGACCAGGACTTTTTAAAAGAGTAACTGGTCCTGCCTGTTTGTCCAGCCTTGTTTCTTGACACTCTACACTCTGCTAAAAGCCTTGGTTGTCTTCTCAGTTGTGCCAGTAAACCATTGTTCTGCACTCCATATTCACATTTCTTGTTGGCTGTGCCCGTCCCACTCATCACATGACCACATCACAGAGTCCATTTAGCACAGTGCCTAATGTATTTGACATTTTAAAAGACATGTGCTGATTTAATAGATGTATAAATACTGGGTGAGAGGATGTTAATACAAATATTTTCTAGTAGCTGGATATATACTTATTGAGAAGAGGTATGATAAAATCTATAAACTAAAGTCTAAGTCTAGAGTAATTCAGAGCAATGGTCAAATTCTGGCTATACACCTTGGATCAAATTCCTGCTCTGATACCTTGGGTCAGTTTCCATACCTCTCTAAACTTGTTTCAAAACCTTAGTGTCGGGGCGCCTGGGTGGCTCAGTGGGTTAAGCCGCTGCCTTCGGCTCAGGTCATGATCCCAGGTCCTGGGTTCGAGCCCCACATCGGGCTTTCTGCTCAGCAGGGAGCCTGCTTCCTCCTCTCTCTCTGCCTGCCTCTCTGCCTACTTGTGATTTCTCTCTGTCAAATAAATAAATAAAATCTTTAAAAAAAAAAAAAACAAAACCTTAGTGTCTATCTCAAAGATTGTGAGAATTAAGCAAGACAACTAAGGTAAAATGTTCAGTACTTCAGGGGAGGAAAACTTTTCCTTTCCTCCGTTCTAAGTTCTTTGGTTAGTCCAATAGTTAAATTAACGTAAGACAGGCTCAGTTATAGAGCATGATGCTATTGATCTTGGGGTCATGAGTTCTAGCCCCACGTTAGGCATAGAGATTACTAAAAAAAATTTTTTTTTTTAAAGATTTTTATTAATCCATTTGACAGAGAGAAACAGATCACAAGTAGGCAGAGAGGCAGGCAGAGAGAGGGGGGAAGCAGGCTCCCTGCTGAGCAAAGAGCCTGATGTGGGGCTCGATCCCAGGACCCTGAGATCATGACCTGAGCTAAAGGCAGAGGCTTAACCGACTGAGCCACCCAGGCGCCCCTAAAAAATTTTTTTAAACTTAAAAAAAAAAAATAGACATAACACAGATTAACAGGAGAAAAACTTAATTACAAGCTTCTAAAGCCCCACCAAGACCAGAGAAGCTCTCGACCGGTCAGGAAATTGAAGTTCATATGCCTTCCTGAGCTAAAGAGAAGAGGGTAAAGATCCGGGATTTCACTGGGGAGAAATATAGTTCATAAGAAAGTGGGAAGAGCTAATATTTGGTAAACAAATATTTGCCATGCCATGAAGAGAAGTCTTTCTTACGCTAAAAAAATTGTTTTTGGTAATAGCTCTCTTTCTGATACAGGCTCTCTAGCTCAATTTCTTTAGGGCAGTTAAAGTGGTGGTCAAAAGCTCTTTTTGTGTCTGTTGGGCCTTGATTGTCTTTAGCTCCGAATAATCTGCATGCTAAAGTGGCAAGTTCTGGGGTGGTCTGCTCTGAGCCCCATCAGTACAGGATCTGGCATAGAAGCGCGTAATAAATGTAATCCAGCAATAATGACAATGGAGATTATGATGCATTGCCTCTGGATGGTTGTTGCATTTTGAATGCCAGACTGTTACACTGTTCAGCTGTTTCAGTAAGCCTTCCCAGTTGCTATTAGACTATTAGTTGCTATTAAATAATTCCTCTTATTGCCTGCAATAAATAGGCAAACATTTCACATTTCTTTTTTTTTTTTCAAGATTTTATTTTATTTATTTGACAGAGAGAAATCACAAGTAAGCAGAGAGGCAGGCAGAGAGAGAGGAGGAAGCAGGCTCCCTGCTGAGCAGAAAGCCCAATGTGGGGCTCGAACCCAGGACCTGGGATCATGACCTGAGCCGAAGGCAGCGGCTTAACCCACTGAGCCACCCAGGCGCCCACATTTCACATTTCTTAAATTAAATACCTATACTTAAATACCTATTATTAGATGTTCATGGTATTTATACATTTTGGCTTTCTTAAAAAAAAAAAATACTTCCGGGGCGCCTTCCTGGTTCAGTTGGAGGAGCATGTGACTCTTGATCTCGGAGTCACAGTTTGAGCCCCATGTTGGATGCAGAAATTACTAAAAGAAATAAACTTTTAAAAAAAAAGGTTAAAAAAAGTGCTTCAGTGACATCTTCATGAGCATAACTTTTTTCCTCTTCCTAAAAGATTCCTTCAGAAAGATTTCCGGGAGTAGTATTGTGGTAACACATTCACATTTTCAGAACTTGTGATATGCATCACTAGTTTGCTTTCTGTGAAGTACAGAATCCTCATTCTAATTTTAGGAGCCTTCTCTAAATCCTGATTTTTCTACTTGTTTTTAATTAAAAATGAAAACCATGATTTTACTTTCCCTTGTATTTTTTTAAAAATATTTTACCTGTTGGGGCGCCTGGGTGGCTCAGTGGGTTAAGCCGCTGCCTTCGGCTCAGGTCATGATCTCAGGGTCCTGGGATCGAGTCCTGCATCGGGCTCTCTGCTCAGCAAGAGGCCTGCTTCCCTCTCTCTCTCTGCCTGCCTCTCTGTCTACTTGTGATCTCTCTCTGTCAAATAAATAAATAAAATCTTTAAAAAAAAAAAAAGATTAAAAATATTTTACCTGTTATCGAGAGAGAGAGAGAGAGAGAGAGAGCGAGCGAGCATGAGTGAGGGGGAGCGGCAGAGGGAGAGGGAGAAGTAGAGGGAGAAGGAGATGCAGAATCCCCACTGAGTAGAGAGCCTGACAAGGGGCTCCATCCCAGGACCCTGGGATCACCACCTGAGCCGAAGCAGAAGATTAATCGACTTGAGACCCCCAGGTACCCTTTCCTGTGTATTTTTTATGTATATTGTGTGGTGATCACTTTGGCCAGTAACTTTGTTTCTAGATGATTATAGTCCTTTGTCATCCTTTCTCACAGTGATAGTAAAGACTGAGGTCATGTGCGAAATATGTTAAAATCAAATGCACTATATATGATTAAATATAAGATACTCTTGGGGCACTTGGGTGGCTCAGTCCATTGAGTGTCTGACTCTTGATTTCAGCTCAGGTCATGATACGGGGATCGTGAGATTGAGCCCTGCATCAAGCTCTATGCTGCCTGCTCTCTTCCCCTCCCCCATTTTTTTTTTTTTAAGATTTTATTTATTTATTTGACAGAGAGAGATCACAAGTAGGCAGAGAGGCAGCAGAGAGAGAGGGGAGGAAGCAGGCTCCCTACCAAGGAGAGAGCCCGATGTGGGGCTCGATCCCAGGAGCCTGGGATCATGACCTGAGCTGAGGGCAGAGGCTTTAACCCTCTGAGCCACCCAGGCGCCCCCCCTCCCCCATTTCTAAAAGAAATAATTAAAAAATAAGATATTCTTTTCATAGTCAAAAATTGGTGTTCTTTCTTTCCCACTGTTAGGTCACAAAGAGCACTCGTTTCTGCAAAATGCAGTTACTTAATACAGGAGCAAAAATCAAAGAAGAGTATTATGGTATATATACTATAGAAGAATGCTTATTTTTATTTATTGTATTTTTAGATATATCAAAAAGATAGTGTTTAACTTTGACTTCTAGTCAGGACTGCATTTGTTGGCAAGTAACAGACAAGACTTAGAGGTAGGCAGTGTGCAACTGGTGGGGGCAGCTCCGTAATGTCGTCATTGTCCCGGGTTTCTATCTCTTGGCTCTATACGTGGATTTCATTCCCATGGTCAGCTCATGGCTTCAAGATGGGTGTTCTAATCCCAGACTTAAGTCCTCCTTCCAAGCAGGAAGAAGAAAAAAGTACAAATGGCAAAAGGCAAAGGGATATCTGAATCCGTCATTTTTTTTTTTTTTTTTTTTTTGTAATCAGAAAACATAGCTTTCTTGGAAGCCTTACCTATGATCTTTTGCTTACATTCCACGGGCCAAAAATGATCATATAGCTATCCCAGTTGCAAGAGGAGTCTGGAGAGGAAAATAGTTTTAGTTGGGCACATTGTGAACAAAATTGGGCCGGTCAGAGAAAAGGGGAGAACAAATATTGACCAGGCAACTTTGTAGTATCTGCCAGAGATGTAAATATGTAATTTTTCATTAGCAATATGAAAAAATACCATGTTTTTTCTTTTAAACCTAAACTAATCAAATACTCTGTGATTAAACTTCTGTTTCATATTAGAACAAACCAAAAGAAGAAACAAGTATAACCTAGCTTCTCAAACCTGTTATTTCTCTTGTTCTTCAGGTTCCTTCTACATTCCTCCAACCCACTGTGCAGAGTATTACTCAGGAATTTGAAATCTGTAGATAGTTGTAGTGCCTGACAAAGAAAACCCAATCAAACTGCTGCATTTAATCCTGAAAGCATTCCTGTGACATATTTTATACACTGGAGAAAGAAACTAAAGCATTGTAGGATATGGAGTCTTTCTTCTAGTGTAAGGAGGAAAGATTACGTTCTCATTTCTCCTTTGCCATGGCTGACATTACGAGCTAACTATTTAACTAATTGGCTAATATTTTGGATCTGTAAGTCCCCAGGCTGCCTCAATCATTAAAACTTCTCACTGTAGGGGCACCTGGGTGGCTCAGTGGGTTAAAGCCTCTGCCTTCGGCTCAGGTCATGATCTCAGGGTCCTGGGATTGAGCCCCGCATCGGGCTTTCTCCTCGGCGGGAAGCCTGCTTCGTCCTCTCTCTCTCTCTGCCTGCCTCTCTGCCTACTTGTGATCTCTGTCTGTCCAATAAATAAATAAATAAATAAATAAATCTTTAAAAAAAAAACTTCTCACTGTAATTTTTTATGAATTTAAAACACATGTATTCTATAATTAGATCCTAACTCTACTCATGAAAATTTTTTGAGAGAGACAACACAGAGAGGGAGAGGGAAAAGCAGACTCCCCACTGAGCAGGAAGCTCCATGCGGGTCTCCATCCCAGGACCCTGAGACCATGACCTGAGGAGAAGGCAGATGCTTAACTGACAGAGCCTTCCACGTGCCCCATCTACCCATGTAAATCTAATAGAGGGTTAAAGATGGTAACAAATCTCTTCTGGGGAATCGTGTTTCTTTCATACACTAAATAAATATAAATAAAACTTATAACTGTGCTCTGGAACCTGAAAAGAACTTGGAGAGCAATTACCCTTAAAAGATGTGAAAAGTGGGGCACCTGGGTGGCTCAGTTGGTTAAGCTCAGCTGAGAGCCTGCTTCTCCCTCTCCCTCTGCCCCTCCCTCTTGTGGTGCTCGCTTTCTCAAATGAACAAATAAAATCTTTTTAAAAAATGTGAAAAGCTCCTCCCCCTTTCAAAAGCCAACAGATTATACGATTTTTCTTAACATATATGAAGTCTTACAGGTTTTCTAACTAAGGGTTTAACTTCTCTCTTCACGTCCAGGAATATACTAGTAGATCTAAGAAATAATTCAACCGTGAAGGCATTGAGTATTTGCTGTGTTTTAGGGATTCAAAAGCAAAATCCAATCATATGGTCATATGGCATAGGATTCTATGCACATGAAGGGTGGGATAGGATCCTGGTTAAGGGAGTATGCTCTTGGGCCAAACTGCCAGGATTATTAGCTGTGGGATCATGGGCTATTTTACTTAGCTTCTCCGTGCCCCTCAATCTCTATCAGTCAAAGGGGTATAACATTAGTATGTACTTCGAAGGATGATTATGAGTTAATTTCCACAAAGAAGTTAGTACAATGCCAGGCCATTTGTTAGCAGTGAAAAACATTAGCTATTATTTTAGCCATTAGAGATTCCCGTTTTCCAGAGCAATTTAAGGACCCTTCTCTGTGTCATTTGTGTCAGAACCTCCAAAATCCAATTGTGGCAAGTTTCTCTTAACACGGTTCCATTCCCCTTTTAACATATATTGAAAATACAATGGAAACTCTTACTGCGTTTCCTTCTACTTATAACTTAAAATAATTAAAGCAAACATACACAAAACAAAAAACAAAATAATAATCCTTTTACACTCTACAAAACTTTTCAGACATAAGCCTCAAACATATTTCAGAATGTTTTGGTAGTGGTTTACAGCAGGTATTAATCTGATAAAGACTCACTTTTTTAAAAAAAATTTTTATTTATTTATTTATTTGACAGAGAGAGATATCACAAGTAGGTGGAGAGGCAGGCAGAGAGAGAGAGAGGAAGAAGCAGGCTCCCTGTCGAGCAGAGAGCCCGATGGGGGGCTCGATCCCAGGACCCTGGGATCATGACCTGAGCCGAAGGCAGAGGCTTTAACCCACTGAGCCACCCAGGCGCCCCAAAGACTCACTTTTTTATGGCTTCGCCCAGTAGGGCTCATGGATCCTCAAGAGTATGAGTAAACAGACCACCAAGATTTAATGAATCTCTGCCAAAATGGTGATTTTTTTCCCCTTAAACACTCAAGGCCACATAATGTTGCAAGTAGAGAAAAGAGAAGGCAGTCAGAGTGTCCTCATCAGACACTCCTCACATAAGTAGGAGACAGCAGTTCTTCAGTGGGTCTTAGAAGGTAGGATCCTTGCCATAGGAAGAGAGCTGGGTTTAGCTGCTTGAATGGGTTGGGTTAATGTAGTTCTGATTCCCACCACAGTGGCCAGACATGACAGGCCTTTCAGGCGCAAGTACTCACCTATAAAAATTATAGCTAAAAGTCAGTCACTCCCATGCATTTCAAACATGAACAGGTTGCTCTGGTAGCTTTACACTGAGACCTACGGTTTCAACAGCTGTAGCCTCTGGTAGCAAAAACAAACAAACAAACAAACAAAAAATCTTCCCAAAGTGGCAATTGTTTGGGAATATCATGGGAACTCTTACTTACATACAGCTCTAGAAATATAAATTCAAAAGTTTTGTGAGTTCAGTCATTCAATATTTGCTGTGCATAAAACCCAACTCTTCAAAATTCCTGCTCAAGTAGGTCTAGTCTATTAAGGCCCACTACAAATGGTAAACGTTTGATGTGTAACATTTAAGATTTCTGCTAAATTTTACAAATTAAACAGAGTAGATGTGAGGTTAAGAGAAACTTGAGGCAGCAAAACCTATTTAAAAAATCTGAGTCCAATATGTCTCTTTCAACAAGTATTCTTTGAAGTATTTATTGATCTTGTTGATCACTATTAAATTTGTTAAAGATTAGTATTGTGATTGCTAAATATTTCCAAAAAGTTGATTAATTTCAAATTTACTGGATGAGGTGGAAAGAACGCTATGGCTCCTGGAGGATGAGTTTATTTTCCAAAGTTTATGTATAAAAGGAAGTCTTAAAATTACATACAACACTGTTTCTCAATACGTTTCTTAAACATACTTAAACCATGGCATGCATTACTTTTAAGAAGTCTACCATGCTTTAAATGCGAGAGTGTATCTTTCTTCCCTGGGAGGGTAATTAAAAAAGGGCCCTTAAATGAGGTGGGAGGGGAAAGGGAGGAAAGGAGGATGGGGCCGCCTTCCTTCTGGGTCACTGTTCGTTTGCGCGTGCTAGATTCCGAAAGAGAAAAGGTCAGCCCAGGAATGTAGTGATTCCTTATTATCTCAAGATGGAAGTCGGGCTCTTGGGCTTGTCCAGGTTATGAATGGAGAGCTCGACTTCCTTCTCCCTGGCGTCCTCCTAGGTGGCAGTGGGTTTAGAAAGGAAGTGATAGGGCGCAGGCCCACAGTCCTCGCCCGCGCCCCCCGCAATCGAGTCGCGAGGCCGGGACGATTCAGCTCACCCCAGTGTAAATTCTGGGAGGGCCCGCTGGAGGAGAGCTCCGCCGGGGTGTGCAAATGTTGACATTAAAGGAATACGCAAATTCAACGTCGTAGTCCCCGCAGGTTACCCGCACCTATTTTTATATCTAAGCCAAGGTCACTCCTTAATACCGGGCCACAGCCCTGAGCTGGGGCGTCGCGCTCTGCCTAGTGACGGCTGCCCGGGCGGAGAGCGGGCTCCGGGGGCGAGGCGGGAGCAGTGCGGCGCCCCCCACTCCGCCCCGCTGTCGGAGCCCACACCTGCCCGGCGGCCGCCTGAACCCCGGGCCCGGAGGGAAGCAGGGCGGCGTCCCCGACGCCGAGGAGGGGCCGCGCGGCGCGGGCGGGGGGATTAGCGGTGGGCGCGGGCTCAGCGCGGCTGCAAAGGCTGGAGGCGCTGCGGCGCGAGTGCGTCACGCCGGCGGAGGGCACGGTGGGCTGCGGCCGACCCGCCAGCGAGGAGCCAGGCGTCCCGGGCGAGGGGGAGGCGGCCGCACCCGCCCTGGCAGCCGGGAGCTGCGAGGCCCGGGACCGGCCGCGGGTCGCCAGCGAGCAGCCGCCGGCTCCATTCATTCCCGCGGCTCCGCCTCCTTTTTCTGGCTCCGGTAGCTCCGGAGGCGCGTCCGAGGTAAGTGCGCAGCCTGTTCCGGGCGGGGGCCTCGGGCTGAGGCCGAGGCTGCAGCGCCGAATCCCGCGCCCCGCCGACTCCGGACCCGCGCCCCCGCGGGCGGCGACGGGAGCCGCCGGCTGAGGGCCGCCCTGAGGACTCGGCCGAGGCGCAGGCCCACGCCGGCCTCCTGGGCCCGGGGCGCGCGTCCAGCTGCCGACGGCTGGCCGGATCCCCCGAGGGGCGTGGGGCGCGCCCCCAGGTGCGCCGGCCTTCTCGTCAGCGCCACCATTTTGTGTGAGGGAATGCCGCCTTCTTCCCTGGCCGGCCTCGGATCGCGTTCGGCTCCCCAGCTGCTGCGTGCCGAGCCCCCTCCCCTCCCACTGCGCCCCACCTGGAGCCTGTCTGCGCTCGCCGTTGGCCCTGGCTGGGTGAAAAGCGGACCTGGTGAGGCGGCGCGCGGAGGCGTTTAGACTCGGGTTCAGCCACGCAGGTGGCCTCCAGAGATGCTCTGACCACCTCCCTTACCTTCAGCCTCTCTAGGAATAGATATCGTATAGGTTCTCTTCTAGAATGCTGGTCGTTGCAATTTAGTTCTAATTCTTAGGTACCCATTGTGCAGTTTTTTAGGCCTGTGCCCCAGGAGATCGATGGGTGAAGCAGTGTGCCCTGGGTTGTTTATGCTTCAGGGACCTGGATTACATTTACTCCCATTATTGTCCTTTGGGAGAAATGATGAAACCTCTTACTCCATTTTCGGCTCCTGGAGATTCGTGTGGGTATCTTAAAATTATTTTAGATTATTAGAGTAGATTCCAAGATAACCACCTGATGCAGGCCCCCTTCCCCCTTTGAGAGATTATTTCGAAACGTCAGTGAAAATGCTCCCTTGTGAGGATTTTTGAGGGTTTTGGGCTGGCGGAACAGGTTACTCGAAGACTACCGGAAGGAGAAGTTGTAGTTGTGATTCAGAACTGTCACACAATTTGTCATTTTCAGGGTTCCTGAGAAATTGGTAATTGGGTTTTGATTTATCTTCTCACGAATGTACCTAAGTACCTAGTGGATTATACTTGAGCCATTTGTATTTTATCACTGCATCACAGGGATTAAAATCTGGCATGGTGGCTGTTGCATAATACACACGTTTGGGCCTTGGAGGGCATTCACCAGACTGGATCCAGGCTGATGTGTCCTGTATCATCTGCTTACGTTGATGGATTGATAGCACCTAAGGTGTACTGGCTTTGTTTGCAGACTGTATAGCTTGTTTTTCTCCTACCGGAGGAGAGAGATTTTAGTGTCAATATGGACCTGGCTAAGTTTTCATGTTGTGGGGAGGAGGAGGAGGACGGGGAGTGAAATAGTGAGAGGAGCCTGGGAAATGACCATTTGTGATAAGACTTCTAGTACAAACAAAGATAAAACGGGAGTCTTTCAGTGAAAGCTTCTAGGTGTCATAGTCACCTCTTCTCTTTGAATTTATGATGACGATTGGTTTAGGGAACTTAGTTTATGAGTAGCAATATTAACTTGCTGCATGAGTGATTATGATAACCCAAGATGCTTTACCTGTGGAGTTAAGGTCTCATATTAGTCTGACCTGAAATTAGTCCAGAAGAGTATTGGAATCATTACAAGTGGTATCATTTTCTAATAAAGGTACAGTATATGCCAAACAGAGGGCCTAACTCTGATTTGGATAAAACAAAGTATTTTATAATAAGCTTTTGAGAGTAAAATTTTATTGTTACCCTTCTTAGGAAATCACTCTTAACTTTTTTTTCCCGAATAGTTGAAGACTCTTCCAATAATTCTTGTGACAAACAAGTAATTTCTTTTCATGTACCATTCCTAGCAGAAATGTCGTGCCTCTCATTAATGACATGTTCCAGGAGGAGAATTATGGAGGTGAAAGGGACCTTGGACATGGAGAGATGAGTCTTGTTTTAGGGAACTTAAGCAAGCACAGATTGTCTGCTAGGGGGTTGTAGTTGCCTTGATTGGATCCGTCTTGGTTCATGGGGAACATGATTGATCCTCCCAGAAACTTCATATTTGAGCCATACACAGTTCCCACACCTTTGCATTGATTCTGTTAATACACGGATTACAGAGGTTCACTGAATCGGTACTATTGTATTTTATTAACTCCAACTTGGATTAATGTGCTTTGAGATTTTGAGCATCAATTTACCAATGTTTGAGAAATTAAAAAGGAAAAAAAAAATCTTTTAATGATTACCTCCCACTGCCCCGCCCCTTTTAAAAAGATTTTAAAGAGAGTGGGGGGTGGGTTGAGAGAGAGAGAGAGCAAGCGTGAGCATGGGGAGGGGCCGAGGGAGAAGCAGACTCCCCACTGAGCATGGAGTCCAGAGAGGGGCTCTGTCCCAGGACCCTGGGATCATAACTTGATCCAAAAGCAGATGTTTAACCTTACTGAGCCACCCAGGTGCTGGCTGGCCCCCCTAGGAGAAGAATTATGGAGGTAAAAGGGACCTTGGATGAGGTCTTGTTTTAGGGAGCTTTTACTTTGTGGGGTTGCGGGGGAGGGTCAGAGTGAGAGGGCAGATGGTCTCAAGCTGAGTCCCTGCTGAGTGGGGAGCTGGAGGCAGGGCTCATCTCACCACCCTGAGGTCCTGACCTGAGCCAAAAATCAAGAATCTGCCACTTAACCTACTATTATGTGCCTAAAAATGCAGAGATGTACTTTTTAAAGGTAATTAGAATATAAGAGGATTGAGTATTCAGGCACAGGTTCCAAAAATACTTATGAAGGATTCTGTAGAAAGGATTGTTGGTTGAACAGGAATTGAAACAAAACCTTCATGTTTCTTCTCATTTCTAAGATTTTGTGATTATAACATGAAAAGGGAATTGTGTGATTACTGTGTTCAAGATGATTTTCTCTTCATACATCTTAGGCTTTTGATTCATTGTATATTTAACACTGAAATTAAAAGTTCTAAATTTAGTATGCTTCATGGGTAGTAGGATATTTCACAGTTCTTTCCAGCCAACAATGACAGCAGAGTTACTCAAAGTTGAATTTATTAAGAAAAAGGTGTCATGGCTTAAAAACATTAGGGAAAAGCTGATAATTTACTAAGGGCATCCTAAAATAATTAGACTTATTCAGTTTCAGAGCTGGTATATGAGACCTTAAGGGTTATCTGCTTTGTGGGGGGGAATTATTCGTTTAGCTCCACCTATTCTTTGTCTAGAAAGTTTGTGACTTATCACATATTTTTAAAAATATGTATCATTTTTAGGTACTACCTGCTCCAGTGAATGTTAGTTTTATGCTACACCAGAGGTAGCTTTCATTTTATTCAGTAAACACCCGAGTGTCTATTTTATAGTTAAAGGAACACAAAAACAAATAGACCTCACTTTCATGGAGTTTATAGTTAAGTATTGTGGATTAAAATGTTAAAGAGTCCTTAAAATTTAAATACGTACAGAGTTTTGCAACTATGGATTGTGCAGTGGAGGTTTATTTGCTCAAAGAAACTGTAGAGGGAAGGAACGAAGAAGTAGAACTGAGAGAGTGTGTGTCCCGGGAAGGAGAGGAATATTGATGCATCAGATCGTTGGTTGGCTTTGGTCCGTCACAAGGTCAGGAGGGGTGGGGGTGAAAATAATCCACTGAATCTGGGTGTTGATAGGTACTGGAAGCCTTACGAGGAGTATTGTCAGGGCACCTGGGTGGCTCAGTTAACTATCTGCCTTTGGCTTGGGTCATGATCCCAGGGTCCTGGTATCGAGCCCCCCTCATCAGGCGCCCTGCTGGGCGGGAAGCCTGCTTCTCCTTCTCCCAGTACCCCTGCTTGTGTTCTGCTCTCACTGTCTCTCACTCTGTCAAATTATAAAGAAAATCTTTTTTTTTTTTTTTTAAGATTTTATTTATTTATTTTACAGAGCGAGACACAGCGAGAGAGGAACACAAGAGGGGGGAGTGAGAGAGGGAGAAGCAGGCTTCCCCCTGAGCAGGGAGCCTGATGCAGGGCTCGATCCCAGTACCATAGGATCATGACCCAAGCCAAAGGCAGATGCCCAACGACTGAGCCACCCAGGTGCCCCAAAAAGTAAATAAAATCTTTAAAAGTAAAAAGTGCTATCAGTGTCATGATGAGGGGAGGAGCCAATTGAGGAATGAATTAAGAGTGTTGAAAAGGTCAGAGAGCTTGACTTTTTGTTATACAATGATTGATAAAGAAAGACTATTATTAAATAATTTTATAGTGTAAAATCTTTTACACATAAATATCAGTGCTTTCAAGTTATTAATACCTGATGAACTTACTCGCATTCTTCACTTAACAGTAGTTGTTATTCAGAGGCAGTATAATCAGAATTCAAGGCAAATAGACATGGGTTTGAAACCTGGCTTTGGTGTTTCTAGCCACCTTTTAAAAGATACTTAATCTCTCTGGGCCTCAGGTTCCTCATCTGCAAAAGAGTAGTTATAACAGAGCCTGTCTTAAAGTGTAGGCAGAAATAAGTGTGATCATGTCTCTAAAGGTGAGCTATTAGTATTATTATCATCAAGGAAATTAGGATAGTTTTCAGTACCAAGTTCAGCATTCCTCATTTTTTTCTCCCTTTTGCTATCTTCTCATACCCACCCTGTGTATAACACAATACTTTGTTGAGGTATATTTCGAAGCAACAATTTACTTTTTCACCTTTAAAATTAATTGTGATCTGCCGCTGGTCAGAGCTTTGGCACTGCATAAAGTATAAACCCTTTAAACCCTTTGTAGCTTTTGTGGATTCCAGACTAAGAAGCTGTTTTGTTTTTTTAAGTTTATTTATTTTTTTAGCAATCACTACACCCAAAGTGGGGGTTGAACTCATGATCCTGAGATCAAGAATTGCCCGCTCTTACTGAACCAGCCAGGTGCCCCAGAACCTATCTTCTAATTTTAAATCTGGTCCCGTTTTCTATTATTTGTGCTCAAATGAAAAATACAGCTAAATTTAGCAAAAAGCAAGCACGTTTGAAGTCTCGATATTTGGCTTTGGGATATAATGTATATCTAAAAGTACTTGAAATTAATTTTAAGGCTGGGGAGGTTTATTGATAATGTTTTTTAAGCTATAAAAAAGAAATTGAAGTGATTCTGAATAAATTTTGTCCGAGGATACTAACTTTTTGTATCTGAGCTGCTTCTCAGAATGGCCAAAAAAAAAAAACATAGTTTTTATAAAATGATTCATATGGTTTTACAGTTCGATGTACCAATGACCGCTCAGCTGGGATCTGTGCTCTCTCAGGTGTCCTTTCTAGAACTCAGACACTGGCTTGGAGACAAGGGACAGACATTCTTGTGCATGCACTTACAGAGGGGTGGAGAGAGGTTTCTCCTATCCTGAGGTTGAGTATACCTCAGGATAGTTGAGTAACTAACAGTAGTCTTTGATTAGCTAGTTGGCTGTGCTTTCATGTGGGTGTAATTCATTTGTGGGTAGCATTTATTTTGGAATGGCTCCTTCTTTTTACCCTAGAGATACATGCAGAAGAACTTTCTACGTTTTCATCTGTGTGTTGACTCTTCACGTATTTGAAGGGCAACATTTTCTTGCCTCTCTTCCCCAAGACTTTCCTTTACTAATTTCTCCCAATTCCTGTTTCTCATCTATTTTACCATAGTATCTAGATCCTTTGCCATCCTGTCTGTTTTCCATTGGAGGCACTCCAGTTTTTCAGTGTGATATTTCTTAAAATGTGATCATCCGAATGGAATCAAAGACTGTCGATGCTGTCTGACCCATGAAGAGTGCAGGGATACTTTTCCATCTCTGGATCTGGACAGTCACAGCCTTAATAAAGAAGCTCTATTTTACAGTTATTTTGCTTTCACTTTAGAAAAAGTTGCTCTTGGGGTGCCTGGGTGGTTCTGTAAGTTAAGCATCTACCTTCAGCTCAGGTCATGATCCCAGGGTGTGGGGATCAAGTCAGGCATCAGGCTCTGTGCTCAGCGGGGAGTCTGCTTCTCCCTCTGCCTCTCTCCCTGGCTTCTGCTCTCTTTTACTCACACACACTCTCTCCCTCTCAAATAAATTAATCTTAAAAAAAAAAAAATAAACTTAAAAAAAAAAAGAAAAACTTGCTCGTGGTTCATGTTGAATCTACTGTTGTCTAAAGCTCAAGATCTTATTTTGTCTCTGTCCTTCAGCAATGAATAATTTAAAAGCTATAATGTAACTAGTGAATTTCATTTTTTCTTTAGCTCTGTTTTGTTGTAATTAAAGAAATATTTGATAGGCATTTTACTTTGTCAGTTTTTATGTTTCCCTCCTTTTTTTAACTTTAAAACAGTTGGCTTTGTTTCTTATTTTTGAATTTTTATTTATTTATTTAATATTTTATTTATTTATTTGACAGAGAGAGAGATCACAAGTAGGCAGAGAGATGGGCAGAGAGAGGGGGAAGCAGGCTTCCCGCTGGGCAGAGAGCCCAACGCAGGGCTCGATCCCAGGACCCTGAGACCATGACCTGAGCTGAAGGCAGAGGCTTTAACCCACTGAGCCACCCAGGCGCCCCTTATTTTTTTGAAATTTTAGAAGCTATTTCATAGCATTTACATCCTCTGAGGCCTGAAGTTTTTACTCCTCATTCCTTCCATGTGCCCATTGTGAGGTATGGCGGCACTGACTGCATGAGTTACCTACCAGCCTGTCATATTACTCTCAAGTTTTTGATACTGCAGAGTGTTGCTCAGAATATTTTCATGCATGCATCTAGAATATGTCTAGTTGTGTACATGAGCAACATAATTATCGAAACCATTATTATTTCTCAAGTGTTTGGATCCATTTACATTCTTACCAGAGTGTCTAAGTGGTCCTGTTGATTCACTACCTCTCCAACACTTGATAGATTTCTTAATTTTAGCTCATCTAGTGGGTGCAAAATGGTATTTAATTGTGGTCCCAATTTATATTTATATTTTACTGATTATGAATAAAGAAAAAAAAAGTTGGCTTTGTGTAATAACCATTTAAAAATTCTCAAGACAGTAGATCATAGTTATTGAAACAGGCATTAAACTTTGAGGACAGAATATTGCAAGATTTAAAAAAATCTTAACTCCTGAGGAGTGACTAAACAATATGTTTGATGTATTCTATGGTATTTGTGTGATCAGAAATATCCTGGCTTATACTGGCCTATTGTCTTGACCTGGGAGTCTGGGCACCAGGTTAAATCCTTTGGAGACAGATTGCCTAAGTTTAGAGCTTGATTGCTGCTTACTAGCTGTGTGATTTTGGGCAACTTATTCAACCTCCCCACACCTGAGGCTCCTCATTGGGAAACTGTGTGTTAAGAATACCAGCCTCGTAGAGTCATTTGGAGGAATCAGTGAGATAACGTGTAGTGCATCATGCCTGGTGCAAGGCAAACAAGCCAGAAATGATTGTGCTGTCATCATCATTGGAAAACACGTTTGAGTTTTAAAAAATAATTATAAATGAATTTTTGATGATAAAAATTATAAATTGACCTTTTTTCCCCATCTTTTTTCTTCAAGTAATCAAGTATAGACACATAAGCTTTTTTTTTTTTTGTAAGATTTTATTTATTTGAGAGAGCGTGAGAGAGAGCATGAGAGGGGAGAAAGTCAGAGGGAGAAGCAGACTCGCCGACGGAGCTGGGAGCCCGAAGCAGGACTCGATCCCGGGACTCTGGGATCATGACCTGAGCCAAAGGCAGTTGCTTAACCAACTGAGGCACCCAGGTGGCCCAAGCCACATTAAGTTATTAGTTAGAAGGCACATCAGGTAATTTGACCCAAATGGATTATGCTTCCCTGGAGTTCTGAGCCTGGTAGTATAGACAGATGAAGAAAAAGAAGTCACATTAACAGGTGATAAGTATGTTAAAAAGAAATACACACAAGATACTTAATCAGAGTTCCTCAACTTGTCTCCCTTAAGTTCTGCCTATAAATCCGTTTTGTACAGCTGTGGGACAGATTGTCTAAAAGTATAGCCTTGAATGTCTCTTTCCTGCTCAAGATCCCTTAAATTGCCTCCTGTCACCCAAATAAAGTCCAATGCTTTAGTCTGGTGTTCTTGGCCTTTTATGTTCTGTCCTCAGTTGATTTTCCTTGTGTTCCTTCCACTAATCCTAATACATCTTAAGTCTTCTGGTAACTGCTTGCAATTTTCAGCATGCTTCCTGGCTTCCACTTAGTGTGTTCCCATCTTTTCAGAGGGTTTTCTGTGCTCTCTCTACCTGTTGAAGCTCCATATATTGCTTTTCATCCAGCAGCAGAACCTTACCTGTCTCATCTGTGGCGGTTCCTACTCCTAGCACCATTGTGTGATTTGTTTTTACAAACTTGTTCATTAACTCATTTGTTCATTTATTCAGTAAATCTGTATTGAAGTCAGATAGGAAAGCTACTACTGTCACCTCATTCTCTCCTAAGCTTACTGCTGGTGAGAGGTAAGAAAACAAGTTTTCTCAATCTGGGTGAGCAGACCCGTCTGAGGTTGCAAGAGGTTTGCAGGGACAGGTGTGTGGGGCCATGGATTGAAGTGCAGAGTCGGAGAAGCCTGAAGGGGAAAGAGGTGTGGGGAGCCTGTGGTTCTGAATCTGCTTTTTCCAAGTTGGTATTGTACTCTGTGTGTAGTGGCAACCTTTGGTTACATTTCTTAGTTGCCTAGTGAAAATATTAGGCCGGGGGGTGGTGGTCGTGGTGATTGTGGCTCAGTAGAATAGTTCATAAATTGTATGCCAAAATTAAGCACCATGTTTTGTTTTGTTTTTGCTTTTGTCTTGGTAAGCTCTTAGATGTATTTCTTTCAAAGTGAAAGCATCAGTCTTTGTGGTTCGAAATGAGACAAGCTTCTGTGATACTTTATGTTGAAGATATCTACAACATTTTGCACATTGTTGAGACTCCTGTTCTTAACAATTGCCTGTGTCTTTGAGTTTTACTGTGCCAAACTCCTGTTAACTTTGATGAACACTATAAAATTAGATCTGTTATGGGGTAAAGAAGCCAGGTGAAAGGATTTTAGTTGTTGCTCTGATGTTGAAAGACAAAATTTTATGGCATATTTATTTATTTATTTAGGATTTAATTTATTTATTTCATAAGTAGGCAGAGAGACAGGCAGAGAGAGAGGGAGAAGCAGGCTCCCTGCTGAGCAGAGAGCCGATTCGGGCCTCGATCCCAGGACCCTGATACCATGACCTGAGCTGAAGGCAGAGGCTTAACCCAGCGAGTCCCCCAGGTACCCCGGGCATATTCATTTAAATAGTTCTTTTGTTTTGTTATTTTTTGTTTTTTCCCTGAGTTTGGAAACTGCTTCTGTGAGTTTATAAACAGTGTTCGGTAGTCCAGGTCATGAAGTACTAGAGTAGCTGGCATGTTCTAGAGGAGAATATCAGCCATGTAAGCCCTGTTTTGCCTCCCTAAGATAGAGCCCTCTACTCCCCAAGTCACATTCTCTCTCCTGTGCAGTTTGGATGCAGGCACGTAAACTCAGTTTGGTGTCAGATGCATCCAAGAGAGACTGCATGTTCATGTTTGAAGGATTTCTTAGACCTAAGACCATCTTCCTGAATATGAAGAGAGAATTAATGTTCCTAGAAAGAAAATTTGTTAAGACTTCTCCTGATAGGTGTAAGCAGTCTTTAACCATCTTGGGACTCCTGAAATGCTCTACTTTTAGACCTAGAGTTGTGATAAAGAGTGGTTAGGCATCAGAGCCATACTGCTTGGGTTCACATACTAGTTCTGCCACTTTAACTAGAGTGTGTCCTTGAACAAGTTTCTCAACTGCTTTGTGTCTTAGTTTTCTCTGCTGGCAAGTGAAGATCATTAAATTCCTCAGTGTGTTAGTGATAAAAACCAGGCACGTAGTCCATTGTTGGTTCAGTGATTATTACTTCAAAAGAAGATTTTGCTTCCTATGTAAAATAAAAATAAGCAACAAATATAAAATCTTTCCAACTTCCTGCCCCATTAGCCATAAACTTACAGGCAGTCCTCATCCATAAGTAGTCAGCGTTTTCATTTCTCAGAAGACAGAAGAGGATTTGTGAGCGGCATTGAGCCCACCTGAGATTTGATAGTTGAAGTGGCTTTTTCCCTCGTTTCACTTTGTCATATTCAGAATCTCAGCTCTAGTACTGGAGAAGGATTTAATGTAGGATTTAGGGCCTTGTATAGGGCAGGAGGGATACAAGAATAAAGGGTAAAGATAAAGAGATCCTTGAGCTAATGTAGTACAGGGGCTAGGTTAGTTAGGGAAAAAATGATGTTAGGGAGAAAAGTGAAAAGGGAAGAATCAAGAGGAGAATCGAAATAAGGTTCAGAAACAGGCTTTTTGTGAAAAGCTTGAGAGCATTACCGATTATGTTGCCTGGATACCTAACCTATTTTCAATGTTGGGGAAACATCAGGAGATGTAGGATCATGACTTGGATTGGTTGAGATAATTATTTTTTTTCTAAGAACTCTTCTAGCTCTAAAATGTCTGTATTTTTATTTATATTCCTCTCCCCCATAAAGCCTCCAAATGATGATAATCTATAAGAATCTTGAAAAATTAGGAACCGAATTTATAAAATACATTCCTCACTTTAAGAGTATAGTTGACATCTAATAATTAACCTTAAATAGGGCAAAAAAAAAAATAGTAAGAATAACACTGTTTTCTCTTTTTCATATTCTCTTCCTAAGAGCATTTATTCTTTCAAATAGTTATATAATTTTTCAGGGAAAAGGGGTGGAATTATTAAAAGATGGTTGTAAAATGGCTGATGGGCATCTTAAAATTCTTACATAAGAGATATTAGTATTGCGTTTTTATACAAGTTAGCCAGGATTAATGAGCATAACATTTGCTTCATTTATAAATTAATTTGGACACTTTTTACACTTCATTATCCATTCTGCGTAAATTTTTTGATGAGTTAGTTTGCTTAAGGCAACACTAAGCTTTCTCATTCATGGAGAATCTAGTTAGCCCTTTGGTTTATCTCATGGGTAGAGCATAAAGTACTTGACAGAATTTGATCTGACAGTTTTACAGTTATGTAACACAGAACAGAAGCTTAAAAACAACAAAAAAGAGGGAGAAGTGAGTGATTTATCATAGCAACCTACATTTCTCTTTAGAGCCTTACCATTTTTCTCTTGCCTTTAAACTATAGGAGACCCACCATAAGGCTAGCAATTTATAGTCATAAGTTAAGCAGTATTTTTTTATAAACAATTATAAACATTTAGAGGTGAAAAGGTCCTTAGGATTATCTTGTCCAGTTGCATCACATTACCAATGAGAATATAGAAGCTTAAAGAGGGTAAGTAACTTGCCCAGGGTCACTGCTTTAGCTAGTGGCAGAGCTGACCGAAGAACCAGGGTCATACATAGAATTCCAATTCCAATTGCTCTTTCTTGTGTAATATGTGAATAGAATATTTAATAACAAGGGAATTGTTATAATATTTTATGAAATATTTAATAAAACCATGACAAATAAGATTTTGCATATCGAGTAAAAATGATAATATTGGAAGGTATATTCAATTGTTTGGATTCCTGTTCTTTTAGCCCTACTAGCAGTATGACATTCTGTTTCTTTATCTATAGACTGGGGCTAATTGAAATATCTCACTGTCTTTTCAATGTGACTGTCTCTTTGATGTGTGGTATATGGTCACTTCTCAGTAAATGTTAATTGCTATTGTTAACTGATTTGTAATAATTTCTAAGTTCTTTCATCTTCATTTAATTGCTATCATGTGATCATTTAGCCAAGGAAACTGAGCATTGAGAGCAACTGGTAATAAAAGTAATGGATTTAAGGACAGACTTGCAACCCAAAAACATTTTAGAAGGAGTGTATGTTGAGGGGGAGGCTTTGGAATTAGAGAAATATTTTCTAATTTTTATTTTATTTTTAAAGCTTTTATTTATTTATTTGACAGAGAGATCACAAGTAGTCAGAGAGGCTGGCAAAGGGGGAGAGGGAAGCAGGCTTCCCGCTGAGCAGAGAGCCCCATGTAATGCAGGACTCCATCCCAGGACCCTGGGATCATGACCTGAGCCGAAGGCAGAGACTTAACCCACTGAGCCACCCACGTGCCCCTCTAATTCTTTTCATTTTAAAAACTATGATGCTATAGTTTTTTAAACTGAATTCAGGAGTCACAACTACTTAGTGGCGTTTCTCTCCTCAGTAATGCTTTTTATGCAAATTTCAAAGCTTTTAAATTGTTGGACTGTGGGAAAACAGAATTATTTCATTTCGTATAAGTATGTGAATATTATTTAATAATATTTAATAATTTAATATTTAAAAATTTAAAAATAATTTAATAATTATTTTATATATAAAAGTTATTTAATACTATAAACCCAGAGACAATTATTTTTCTGTTTAAAAATGGCCATCTAAAGAGATTTAAGAATGAAAGATAATGAATTTCTGTTTTTACACCTTATTTAATTTAGTCATGTTGTACTTGCCTTTGATTTATAATAGTATTTCTTTTTTTTTTTTTTAAAGATTTTATTTATTTATTTGACAGAGAGAAATCACAAGTAAGCAGAGAGGCAGGCAGAGAGAGAGGAGGAAGCAGGCTCCCTGCTGAGCAGAAAGCCCGATGCGGGGCTCGAACCCAGGACCTGGGATCATGACCCGAGCCGAAGGCAGCGGCTTAACCCACTGAGCCACCCAGGCACCCCTATAATAGTATTTCTTATGGTGAGCACTGCTATACCTATGGTGAAATGTTTTCTAAAATAAATAAAATCAAAATCACCGACATAGTGGTGATTTAGGAGATTTTTAAAGTGGTACTCAGGTGAACATTTAAATGATGATAGTTAGAAATTTTAATGCTGATTAGGAAAATGTATAATCTAATATATCACATTGGTGGTTTTATAGTTAAGGATGAATAAAATGTTTCTTAAAAAGTGAACTGAGAGGGCGCCTGGGTGGCTCAGTCCTTAAGCTTCTGCTTTCCACTCAGGTCATGATCCCAGGGTCCTGGCATCGAGCCCTAGTCGGGCTCCCTCCTCAGGGGGAAGCCTGCTTCTCCCTCTTCCATTCCCCCTGCTTCTGTTCCCTTTCTCTCTCTCTATCAACTAAATAAATAAAATCTAAAAAAAAAAAAAAAAAGAAAAGAAAACGTGAACTAAGGTTCTCCTACGTGCTACAACGCGGATAACCTTAAAACCACTATGCTAAGTGAAATAAGCCCTGCACAAGGGGACAGCTATTGTGTGATTCCACTTAAAGTTCCTGGACTAGGCAAATTCATAGAGACAAAGAATAGAATGGTGGTTAGTAGGGGATGAGGGAAGAGGGGATGGAGTGGTTGATTGTTTAGTGGATACAGAGTTTCTATTTGGGATGGTGAAAAAGTTCTGGAAACCAGAGAGTGGTGATGGTTGTACAACAGTGGGGGTATTCTTACTGCCACAGAATTATAAATCTAGGAATAGTTAAAATGCTAAGTGTCGTATGCATATTTACCACATTAAAAAAGAGGAGGGGAGGAAAGATGGAGAGAGCTGTGTGTATATTTTTAAAGAAGTGAATTGAGGGGCACTTGACTGGTTCAGTTGGTAGAACATTTGACTCTTGATCTTGGAGTTATGAGTTCAAGCCCCACTTTGGGTGTAGAGCTTACTTAATAAAGAAAATTAACAGAAGTGATTTGAAAAATACAGTAGTTAAATAGTGATAGAGACATTTAACACCCTAGGAAAAATGTTAATGGTGGTATACAAATTATTGAAGGTTGGGCAGCTTTAGGATAGAGGACACATCAATGGCTTAGGGAGATAGGCTCTTGTTTCTGGCTCACTCTGCTATGGACTAGTGGGTGGGTCCACACATGACTCTTCCCTGAAGCGTATTAGATAAGAAACCAGGACGTCCAAGACTGTTTACTGCTTTAAAATTGTCTTATTCTGGGATGTATCATTGGGCTCTTTATTCAGATCACCTACTTTGCCTATTTATTAGAATTATCTCCAATAATGGAACCAAAAACATGCACTTAAAACATGACATTAGCAGTTAAAATCTTTTAAGAACCGTAATTATCATAGTAACAGTAAATGAAAAAGAAAGAAACTCACCAAAAACTTGCTGTTCAGTTCAGTCCAATTTTTTTCCTTCTACGTCCATTTTGTATTCCTTATCTAGAATGCCATATTATTTTTGTATGATTCTAATCAACTGTGCTTTTTGTAGGCTAAGTTTTTGACAGCTGACTTCAAACATTAAGTTTTATCCTTTAGATTATGATTACTGTTTGCAAATGAAATTTTTATTTTTATTACCTTAAAAAAATTTTTTTTTAAAGATTTTTAGGGGCACCTGGGTGGGTGAGTCAGTTGAGTGTCCAACTCTTGGTTTTGACTCAGGTCATGATCTGAGGGTAGTGGGATCAACCTGGCCCCTGTTTGTCCCTCTCCTCTGCTCCTCCCCTGCTCACTCTCTCTCTTTCTCTCAAATGAAAAAAATCTTTAAAAAAAAATTGAAAGATTTTTAGGTAATCTCTTCAACCAAGATGGGGCTTGAACTCACAACCCTAAGATCAAGAGTCACATGCGCCACCTACTGAGCCAGTCAGGTGTCCCAGCAAATGAAAAAAATATATTTTTTTTAAGTAAGCTCGATGCCCAGTTTGGGCTCCAGCATGGGTCTTGAATTCACAACCCTGAGATCAAGGCCTGAGCTGAGATCAAGAGTTAGAACTGACTGAGCCACCCAGCACCCCCAGCAAATGAAATTTTCAAATGTATTTCATTCATAGCTTGTTCTGGTAGCTAATTTTCAAGAGAGTCTTTTGAGTTGGTTTAAGGGAATTGGTGTAATAGTAATCTTTCTTGAGCTTCATCTAGTCAGTGGTATGGTATGTTAAATGTCTCAATATTTTACTTGGAGTTAAGCTGGTATCTTGTCTGTAAGAGAGTAAAAACAATACATTCTCTTAACTAGCATCCTAATTATGCTTCTTTCATCTACTACTATTTGGTTTATGTTTTTAGTTTTACCTAAAATTTTTTTAAAAGATTTATTTATTTATTTTAGAGCTTGAGAGCAGGGGGACGGGACAGAGGGAGGGAGAATGCTGAAGCAGATTCTCTGCAGAGCTCAGAGCCCCACACAGGGCTCCATCCTAGGATCCAGAGATCCTGACCTGAGCTGAATTTAAGGAATTACTCATTATTTTCTATTTCATTGCCTATTTTTAATATAAATGAATGTTTCAAAGTTTTCTTATTTTTAAATAATTTTATTTATTTATTTGAGAAACAGTGAGAGAGAGAGAGAGCATGAAGAGGGAGAGAGGCAAGGCAGATAGAGAGGGAGAAGCACATTCTTGCTGAGCAGGGAACCTGATGTGGGTCTTGATCCCAGGACCCCAAGATCACCACCGGAACAAAGGCAGATGCTCAACCAACTGAGCCACCCAGGCTCCCCACAAAGTTTTCTTTTGATGTCTATTTTCAATCAGCAGGCTCAAATTGTTGTCTGTCTTGGTATAGTGAAAATGAAGTTTCCTTAAAGTACGGTGTAAAAATAAGTTTTTCCTATGAGTAAAGAAAGATAACATTTCATATGCTGAAACATTTGTCCTGTGTTGGTTGTTGTAGAGGATGGCATTCCCTGTGGATATGCTGGATAATTGCAGTCATGAGGAATTGGAAAATTCTGCTGAAGATTATATGTCAGATCTAAGGTGTGGGGACCCTGAAAACCCTGAATGTTTTTCTCTTCTCAATATTACGGTAAGGTGTGCAAAAATGGTTTTTGTCAACCTTTTAGGTTGAGTTTACACATGAAATCAGTATCTTATTTTTAATCATTTAAAAATGTTAACTGATCACTTTGGAAATTTGCATCAGAAGACTGTTCAGTAAAATGGTTAAGTACTGATTGGTTAGTACAGCAGCATGATCAAGTCTTAAAAAGACACTCTATTGGTTATTGCTTAATATTTATATTTTGCCTTTAAAATTACATATAAGTTTTGCTGAGATGCGTTACTATATTTGAGCTAACTAAATTAAATACTTTAGATTTGGAATTTGTGATTTTAGAAAAATTTTTTGACTATTATAAAAGTTTATTTAACAAAAAAGTTCAATATGAAAATGCACATGGACCTGATTTTTATATTGTAGTAGAACAGGTACTGTGGAAAGGGGACATGTGGAAGCAGTTGATTCTTCTGATGAACACATCCATTATATATACTTGGTCTAAGGCTTCTAACATGATGATACTATTTCCTCATATTACCACCATTCCAATATTGTTCTGTTGCCCATTGGTTGTCATGTCCACACATTCATCTATCACAAGACTCATAAATGGATCGAACTCCCGCAATATTCTTGGACATGTCTGCCACCACTTAATTTCATTGATAATTTCTTGTCCATAAATTTTTTCAACTCAGGAGAGTGAGCTTTGCTCATGGGGTCTACTTGGGGAGCTCAAAGATGCCTCCAATCAGAATTCATGGCGTCTCTCGGGCTCCCGCCGTAGGCCCGGCCTAGAAATTTTTTAATAAAAAAATAATCAAAACATTGAATAACACATTTTCGTGTCACAAATCTTCCTTTTTCTATCAAACTTCCTAATTAGTAAGCATGATATATTGTGATAGAAGGATTGTTAGCATTCCACTGTGAACCATATAGTTCTCTAGCCTCTCTAGGCCTCAGAGTTTTCTCCTAGAAAATGATGTTTAAAGGCTTCTTTAAAGTCTGTTCTTCTAAAGGCACCATATTTTATAATTATCTGAATTGTAATATCTGTAAATGGGGAATTGTCAGATTAATGAAGGTAGAAAAATCTTAAAGTATCATATGTATCTCAGTGGAAAAACAAAGGTACCTTTCTGATGTCTTTTACTATAAAATGGAATCCCCCCCCGAAGTGTCTGAATAACAGACAATAAACTATAGTTGTTTTTTAATGAGTTTATGTACCATATCATGCCTTTGTTTTTATTCAAGTGTGTGGCTAGAGCACAGTGGTAATATTTGTTGAAATAAACTTAAATCTTTTTATAATAAAGTTTAAATAAAATTAAACTTAAAATTTTCCCCCAAGATAGTAAAATTCCTGCAAAAAGAAAGTCTGATTTACTTTTTTTTGATACTAGAAATATCTTCTATGAAATTAAGTTACATAAATAGCATTAATGTAGAGAAAGTTTAATATTTTGATAGAAGCATGGTGTTCTTGTCCTATATTTTCTTAAAACAGACTTCACTAATCTCTAATCAATTGTCATTTCAGATTCCTATTAGCCTGTCAAATGTAGGCTTTGTACCTCTTTATGGTGGAGATCAGACTGAGAAAATTCTTGCTCTTTTTGCACCTGAGGACTCACTCACAGGTCTCTTTTCTGCTTAATCTTTATCAATTGAGGAACTTTTCTCCAAACAGTTATTAAAAAGTAGCTGCATGAGGGGCGCCTGGGTGGCTCAGTGGGTTAAAGCCTCTGCCTTCGGCTCAGGTCATGGCATTCGGGCTCTCTGCTCAGCGGGGAGCCTGCTTCCTCCTCGCTCTGCCTGCCTCTCTGCCTACTTGTGACCTCTGTCAAATAAATAAATAATATCTTAAAAAAAAAACAGCTGCATGAAAGAATTTAAAAAAGTGTTTCAAACTAAATTTTGGAAAATAAAATTTTCACTTGCTTGTAATAAAATGTTTAATGTGTGAAATAAGATAAAGTGGTATAAAATGGGGCCACATTGTATAATAAAGTGTGGGTATATTTAAAGTTACCTATATAAACTTTTTCAAATAATAATATATACTGTAAAGCTTAAGTGTTAATAATCATTTATTCTGTTTTAGCTGTGGCACTTTATCTTGCTGATCAGTGGTGGGCTATTGATGATATTGTGAAAACATCTGTCCCTTCTAGAGAGGGGCTTAAGCAGGTAACAAGATCCTATAATTTAAAAGTGTTTTTTCTGAGATCATTTCACAATATATTTCCCATAGACACTGATAATTGTTGAAATTATTGAGTACTTCTCCATTTTAGTATAACCAGGTTGTAGTAAACCATTTGAGTTTCATTGTTGTGATGAAACTGGTAGTCTGATTGGGCTTCCTCAATATTACATGGTTCTAAAAGTATCAGAGAATTGGGTGATGAAGAGCGAATATCTATGGGTCACTTGAACTGGAGTGACCTGTATTGACGTTAGCTTCTGATTTTCTAACAGGGTAGAGAAAAAGTTGTTCTGTCTGTATATTTGCCGAGGTTCTCGGTCTCTAGGAGAAACTGACCAGAAAACTTCCTGTCAATAGGGCCATGTCAGGTGGTCTATTCAAGTGTACTAATCAGTGGACCAGAAGGGAGATCCTTAGTAGCATACTGCCAGACTTTCTCCTTTTTTCTGCCGCAGTCATCATTTTATCGTTTACTTAGAGAAAGACACAGTGGCATGCTGATCATTTCTGCCTGCCACAGTTCTGAATGGGAGAACAATCTGTGAAAGGCAGAATTAAGAAGCAAAGAGCGTGATGATCAAACGTGATGAAAAGTAGTACCCAAGTGTTCAAACAATTAACTGCACATGTATACCATGAAAAACAAGCTAAAAGAGCATATAGGAAGATGATTGGGCTTTAGTTAATTAGAAGTAAAACCAAGGTAAGCAAAAAAGCTAATAAAAACACTTAAGCTTATATAGGCAAAGCCCCCACTGTCTTAACAACATCTTCACTGTTGAGTTCTGTAATATCTACAAGTCCCAGTGGAGAGATTAAGGATGTGGGGCAGTTTCAAGGGAGAGGACTAGAATGGCCAGAGTGCCCAAAATTGCATTAGATCAGTCTTTTCCTTTAGTTGTTCCTGTGGCATGAAATTTAGGGGAATGTCGTTTTTTTTAAGCTGTGTGGCTCCAGGGTATCAAAGTCTAGTCTTTGGCTGTGGTCAGCTCAGGATGAAGAAGAATTTTATACTGGTCAGAGCTGTTCAGGGAAGGAATGGATTGTCCTGAAAGCTAGTGAACTTTGTCATTTCCTATGTTGTTTGGTATCTGACATCCTGGAGTGTGTAGTATGGTTAAGGTGAGAGTAGAGTGTGTATAGTTAATGATTTTTTCCCCTTCACTCACCTAATTAGAGGGCACTCTTGTGCTTCTTTAAGCAGACTTGAGGAGAAATAAACTTTATGGATAGAACTCTTGTTTTTAGTGATGAAAGATGTCTATAGGGGAAAACCCCATCATTTGATGTCAGAAAGTTGGTGAGGGGGTCCCAGTGACCATGTGGCATTGCATGTAGGAATTGAGGCTCTGCTTCCATTCTGTGATTGCCCAAGTTTGTTTTTATCAGATTTGCTTGTGCCACTGTCATCGCTCATATGATCTAGCAAGAAGGGTCTTTGGGTTTGTGTGTGGAGTGAACTGGCAATTCCTTAAAGTTACACAACCAGGACATGACTGTTAAATGAAAATTTTACCTGGAAAGATGAGAAAGGCCTTGCTCACCAAATAAGGTAATTTGTTCTTAAAGTCTTAGAGGATTACATGAAGCTCTCCCCCCCGCCCCCCCCCGCTTTTTATTTACTATTGAGGCTAAAGGAGTGAAAAAGTTGAAGCAGTAGAGGTGGTGGGGCAGCAATTAGCTTGGGGGGAGACCTCAGATCTGGGCAATTGGAAGAAAAAAGAACACACTTGAACACTGAGGAAGAGATGCAGGGCATTGGTACATTAGAATCTCGTTTTACCTGTTTTAGAATTTTGCTGAGGCAGTATTTCATGCATAATATGTGTTTGTAGAAATGGATTATTACTCTTATGAATGATGGGTCTCATCTGTGTGATGAAGGGTTTAAGAAATCATTTTGAGTGTATTCAAAGTGCTTTGAATACTAGACTGAGGTGTGGAAGCAGGGAGCAAGGTAGGTAGCATTCTGAATGGATATATATCATAACTGTTGAGCCTGGTGTCTGACTCTCTTTCCAGGTGAGAACTCTTGGGGAGAGAGTGGTTCTGTATGTTCTGAATCGAATTATTTATAGAAAACAGGAAATGGAGAGAAATGAGATACCATTCCTGTGTCACAGCAGTACTGATTACGCCAAGATTCTTTGGAAGAAAGGAGAGGCCATTGGGTTTTATTCAGTTAAGCCTACAGGTGAGTCTTTAAAAGTTATTTAAACTATTTATTATGGAAACCTCCTTTTTAGACCCCATACTATATCGGTATCTTTTTGAGTGACTCTTTAGAGTTTAAATTGAGGTGATTTTACTTAATATTTCTTGGGAGTGTTTCTACCTTTCTCTGTAAATGAGGGTTGTTAGGAAAGTCTTGAAGAACAAAACAAAAATAAACGTTTGACAGAGGGTAAGATTTCTCCATGTATGTACAAAGAAAGTTGTGCATTGAGTCTCCTGTTTGACTCCCTACCACATCCTTCCCTTTATTTAAAGTGGTTGATTCCTGCTGTTGTCACTGTTCTGGGCTGCTTTTAAAATAGTTGTCTACCCGTGGACCAAATGCGTAGCCTTTGTCTCCCTCACACAGCTGATTCAGCCTGGCTTATTAAGGGCAGCTTTGCTGATTACCATGAAAAACAAAATAATATATATAGAGAATTCAAATAGCTTTGAAACTGTTAATCTATAAAGTTCGGATTTTTGATCCTAAGACCCAACTATACCCTATTCCTAAAAGATGGGTGGAGCTTCATTCTGCGTTACCTATTTTCCTGCCATTTCTGCTCCCTAGAGGTACTGGAGCCAGAAAGATTTAACTTGCTTTGATCCATGTACACATACACCCTACACCTTATAACCTCACAAAACAAAGTTGGCCTTTTCTGTACTTTGACCAGAAGACCTTTCGTAGAGAACACTCAAATTATTTTCAGCCTTTCGCACATTTTACACCTTCCATATTCAGCCCTTTTGGTCAGATCAAGTCTAAAGATGATACTGAATTCACTGTTGGTGTACAGAACAGTTGTGACTGATGCCTTAATCACATAATTAGTACACACTTAAGAATTAGTTAAAAAAAAAAGATAAGAATTAGTGCGTGTAGTTGGTGAGAAGAAGGTCACTTTTTCTCAAAAATAAAAAACCGAGATCTGTATACTTTAAACTGGTTTGCTGTTTTATTTTTTTCCAAGATTCATTTATTTAGTGTAGAGGAAGAGAGAATGCACACCTGGGGGCAGGGTTAGAGGGA
Source organism: Lutra lutra (assembly GCF_902655055.1). Lineage (NCBI taxonomy): Eukaryota > Metazoa > Chordata > Mammalia > Carnivora > Mustelidae > Lutra > Lutra lutra. Next base: position 102,304,582 of record NC_062282.1, on the reverse strand, counting down.
GACGGGGAGAGAGAATCTCAAGCAGAGACTCCCTAATGAGTACAGAGCCTGACTTGGGGCTCCATTCACAACCCTAAGATTATGACCTCAGCGGAAATCAAGAGCTGAATGCTCAGACAACTGAGCACCCAGTTACTCCAGCTGATTTGCTGTTTTAATAAATACTTTGGTTCTCCTCTCATTTATTCTTGTATAAATTTGAAGTAGAATCAATAATTTATGTAACTTCAGAAAGATCATTATACAGTGGCAGGAAAATAATGTTGGTTAAATGGAAGCATTTCATAAAAGGCATCAGGTTTTTTTTAATGTTTTAATTAGTTTGGGGTTGAGGTATGTTTTAATTGCATTATGCTTTATTTTATACAAGGTGATTCCTAAGGTAATTGGAGGATTCCCCTCCTCCCCCCACTTCTCATACTGGCTCCAGGGGAGTTCTTACTGAAACTAGCTCATAAATATTCGAAGCTCGTATTAGTCTATACTTATTTAGAGCTTAAAGTTACACAGTTAAAGGGCATAGCATTCCTCTTTCAGTATTTCTGATCAGTACTTGATCCAAGAGTGTGCTTCTCTTTCTGTCATGTGCTTTTAGGACTCCTTCTTTCCTCTATGACCTGTCCTCTCTTTTTGCTTGTTGTGGTAGTTAACTAAATTTTATATCCTTGAGTTTCCAAGTGCTACTTGTCTACCACTTTTAGCCCCTTCCATACTTCTCTACTAATTGCATCACCTTCTTACTGCTTATTTTAGTTCTTTCCCACTTTAAACTCTGGCTGTCATCAGGTAACAGTGGAATTAGGTGTCCTTATACTAGCCTTTGAATTAATAACCATTTAATTCAGTCTAGAAGCATTTTTTTTTAAGGAAACCCAGATGTACAATATTTTGAAAAAACTGTCCAAAACAAATACTAAAACATTTTGTGGTAGAAGTATTACTAATATATGTTTCAGGGGAAAAAAACTGTACCAGTAACAAAAAGATTAAATCTTTATTAAACAGATTTGGTGTTGAATGAGAGCCTTATGGTATAACTTACTATTTATGATTTTTTAAAAAAGATTTTTATTTATTTATCTGACATAGATCACAAGTAGGCAGAGAGGCGGGCGGAGAGAGATGGAGAAGCAGACTCCCTACCGAGCAGAGAGCCCAATGTGGGACTCAATCCCAGGACCCTGGGATCATGACCTGAGCCGAAGGCAGAGGCTTTAACCCACTGAGCCACCCAGGCACCCACTATTTATGATTTTTAAATCGAATAGCAAATCATTATATTGGGATCATCATTGGGATGTAAAAAAGAGTTTTGATGTATAAAAGGAGACTGTGGTTCAAATCCCATTAAGTACAATTAAATTTAAGAAACTACTTAAGTTCTTTTTAGCCTGAATTAAAGAGATCACTGTGGGGGACTTAGAGATGTTTGTATGTTTTTGGGTTAGGTAGATGTCAGATTATTAAAAATAGTTCTTCACAGTAGATTGTTGTATGAAATCTGGCACCTGACTCTGAGGGAGCTCACAGAATTGAATAATGTCATCATAACAAAAGGTTTTCTGGTCTCTTCTATGGTTATTAAGCACTTTGATCTATAAAAAAATGGAATAGGATTAATGCTAAATCTTGTCTCCTTCTGGTATTAAGTAATTTTCGCTCACGGAATCATAAACCCCCAAAAAAGTGAGCTCCATTTGTTTCATAGGAGATGTATGTTTATATTTTTGTACAGGTATGCTTTTGCAGTGAAGAACGGTTGGATAATAAATATGTAATCCAGGTATAAAAATATATTACATCAGGATAACATTCTGTAGAATAAGTACAATAGAAATAGAAGTTCAAGAAAAAGGAACATATAAATTTTTTTTTAAAGCTTTTATTTACTTGAAAGAGAGTAAGATAACAAGTAGGCAGAGAGTCAGGCAGAGAGAGAGGGGGGAAGCAGGCTCCCTGCTGAGCAGAAAGCCGGACGCGGGGCTTGATCCCAGGACCCCGAGATCATGACCTGAGTAGAAGGCAGAGGCTTAACCCACTGAGCCACCCAGGCGCCCTGGAACATTACAAAATTCTTGAGTGTTAAGGAGGTTAGTTCAATAGTAAAGGAATAGTTTGTTCAGTGGATGATGAGGGTCATCAAAGTAATAATAGTTTTTAGGGTCCATTTGATACAAGACCCATCAGTATCATGGACTCCTGATCTATAATGTACTGAGAAGGGCATAACATCTTTTTTTAAAAAAAAAAAATTTTTTTTTTTTAAATTTCAGCGTAACAGTATTCATTGTTTTTGCACCACACCCAGTGCTCCATGCAATACGTGCCCTCCCCAATACCCACCACCTTGTCCCCCCAACCTCCTACTCCCAGCCGCTTCAAAACCCTCAGGTTGTTTCTCAGTGTCCATAATCTCTCATGGTTCACCTCATAACATCATTTTTGGTATTTTTGCCCATAAAAACCCATAACCTTAATTTTATAATGAGAGGACATTAGACAAAGCCAAACTGAAGGTTATCTACAAAATAACTGATTAGTAATCTCTAAAAGTGTCAAAATCATGAAAGACGAAGGTGGAATAATTATCAAAGACCAGAACTAAGAATACTAAACTAAATCAGGTGTGGAATCCTGATTGGATTCTGAAACAGAAAAAAAGCGTTAGTGGCAAAATTGGTGAATTTTGAATAAGGTCTGTAGTCAGTAGTACTTTGTCAATATTCCTTTTCCTGTTTTGGTAATAGTACTTTGGTTGTGTAAGATGTTAACATTAGGGAAGCTGGATGAAGGGTATGTGGGACTCTGTATTTTTGTGACTTTTTATGAGTCTAAAATTTGTAAGATAGTTTCTTAAAAGTTAAAAGTGGATCATGGAGGCAGTCACAGGACTGCTTTTTTTCTTTGCAGTCTAATAGGGCTGTTGTGCTCTAAACAATGTACACATTGAACTTTTTTTTTTTTTTAAAGATTTTATTTATTTATTTGTCAGAGAGAGAGAGAGGGAGAGAGCGCGCGCACAGAGCAGACAGAGTGGCAGCAGAGGCAGAGGGAGAAGCAGGCTCCCTGCTGAGCAAGGAGCCCGATGTGGGACTCGATCCCAGGATGCTGGAATCATGACCTGAGCCAAAGGCAGCAGCTTAACCAACTAAGCCACCCAGGGGTCCCCACATTGAACTTTGATTAAAAACTAAAAGTGAACATTTAGAAAAGTGGAACTATATCCAGAATCTTATCAGTGTCTGCTGCAAAACTGGCTGAACTTTTGAAGTCCTCACAGGATCTGTAATGATAAAAGGGCTGTGCTAACTACAGAACTGCTAATGAGAAATGTCCACATGCAGCTGAAAAGCAAGAAGCCCCTTTGTTAATTCAGTGGAAATTTTATAACTCTTTGCCCTATGTCAAGAAATAGAGAAGGTGAAAATTTGTGTAAATCAGATACCACATTTAATATAGATGAGCTGGATGGAACAAAATTGAGGACACCCATTAGCTGCTGTTTTAGAATTGTCCATTATTATTTGGCTTCAAGTATGAACCATCTTGATGAATTCGAAAACCTGTATTTTGTGAGAGTCCAATCAAAGAACCGTACGAAGGAAGCACAGTTTAATAAACAGGTACTGTAAATCATATTGTTGAGTCACAAGGGATTTACAGTCACTGCTAAGAGACATGTTTTTGGTTTCTGTAATCCTCATTTGAAGTAATTCATATTGAAAGCGTTTTTCCAGGGCGCCTGGGTGGCTCAGTGGGTTAAGCCGCTGCCTTCGGCTCAGGTCATGATCTCAGGGTCCTGGGATCGAGTCCCGCATCGGGTTCTCTGCTCAGCAGGGAGCCTGCTTCCCTCTCTCTCTCTCTGCCTGCCTCTCCGTCTACTTGTGATCTCTCTCTGTCAAATAAATAAATAAAATCTTAAAAAAAAAAAAAAAAGAAAGTGTTTTTCCCTCTCATCATTTGCTAGTCAGCTTTCCTTGTGATTTTTAGACTTTTTAACAGAGCTATGTCTGTGGTCTTCCCTCTTTTTGGACAAATCGCTCATGTCCTGTTCACTGAAATTCAGCTCTCTATCCCTTCTGTTTAAAGATTTTTTAAGGGACGCCTGGGTGGCTCAGTTGGTTGGACGACTGCCTTCTGCTCAGGTCATGATCCCGGAATCCTGGGATCGAGTCCCACATCAGGCTCCCAGCTCCATGGGGAGTCTGCTTCTCCCTCTGACCTTCTCCTAGCTCATGCTCTCTCTCACTGTCTCTCTCTCAAATAAATAAAATAAAATCATTAAAGATTTTTTAAAAAGGAATATCAAAACTGATATAAAATGATAAAGACTAGTAGTACAGCTAAAGGCAAAACAGAAGTTTGTGTTGGAAGAATGAGGTTATATTGTTGAGTCTTGAGTCTGTCTAGGTGTAATCCTTTTTTTGAAGGAAATGAGCAAAGACATGGGAAAGTCCCAGCAACTGTTTTGCTACCTGAAATGTGTCATTTGGAAATGGTTACTTTGTTTGCATGTGAATTTCTAGCCACCCGAAGGGCCACTTGCTTTCCGATAAGCATTCTCTTATGAGGGTGATTGCTTCTCTTAGGGCTGATTGCATTGTCAGTGTAGACACAAAGATAGCTGGTCTTGCGTTCCTGTGCCTTCAAAGCACCAAAAATTTTGTGGATGAAACGGGAAATTACAGTCATTAAATAACTGCTTATAATTCAGTTTGATAAATGCTGTATTTGAGGTATCAATAACAGTAGTCATTGAAAAATGGAACAGTAAGTTTTGCCTAGAGGAAGGTGTCACTGAGAAAGTGCTATTTAAAATAAAAGTGGCTTTGGGGGGCGCCTGGGTGGCTCAGTGGGTTAAGCCGCTGCCTTCGGCTCGGGTCATGATCTCGGAGTCCTGGGATCGAGCCCCGCATTGGGCTCTCTGCTCAGCAGGGAGCCTGCTTCCTCCTCTCTCTCTGCCTGCCTCTCTGCCTGCTTGTGATCTCTCTGTCAAATAAATAAAATCTTTAAAAAAATAAAAATAAAAATAAAAGTGGCTTTGGGGGCGCCTGGGTGGCTCAGTGGGTTAAGCTGCTGCCTTCAGCTCAGGTCATGATCTCAGGGTCCTGGGATCGAGGCCCGCATCGGGCTCTTTGCTCAGCGGGGAGCCTGCTTCCCTCTCTCTCTCTCTCTCTGCCGCCTCTCTGTCTACTTGTGATCTCTCTCTGTCAAATAAATAAATAAAATCTTTAAAAAAAATAAAATAAAAGTGGCTTTGAAGGGGAAGGAGAATGTCAGTAGGCAGAGAAGGGGGAAGGGAAAGAACAATCTTAGTGAACATATAAATGGAATAAAAATATATGAAAGGCAGAGTCATGAAAGTTCAAGGTGTAGTTGGGATGCCACCTTAGGTAAGCTAAAGGACTTTTAGGATAAGCTAAAGGACTAAAGGATAGCAATAGAGTGGGAAGAGGTAAAGATGGAGGGTCCTCTTATTTTATTTTATTTTTTTAAAGATTTTATTTATTTATTTGACAGAGACAGTGAGAGAGGGAACACAAGTGGGGGGAGGTGGGAGAGGGAGAAGCAGGCTTCCTGTGGAGCACGGAGCCGGATGTGGGGCTCGATCCCGGAACATTGGGATCATGACCTGAGCTGAAGGAAGACACTTAACGGCTGAGCCAACCAGGCGTCCTGGAGGGTCCTCTTATGAAGGGTCTTAAATGCCAATTTCACTGGCAAGAAGCTATCAGTGAATTTTTTTTTTTTAAAGATTTTATTTATTTATTTGACAGAGAGAGATCACAAGTAGATGGAGAGGCAGGCAGAGAGAGAGAGGGAAGCAGGATCTCTGCCGAGCAGAGAACCCGATGCGGGACTTGATCCCAGGACCCTGAGATCATGACCTGAGCCGAAGGCAGCGGCTTAACCCACTGAGCCACCCAGGTGCCCGCTATCAGTGAATTTTATGTAGAGATAACAATTAAATATTTTAGTGAAGTAATTTTTTTTTATTAATTTTATTTTTTATAAACATATAATATATTTTTATCCCCAGGGGTACAGGTCTGTGAATCACCAGGTTTACACACTTCACAGCACTCACCATAGCACATACCCTCCCCAGTGTCCATAATCCCACCCCCCTCCCAACCCCCCTCCCCCCATCAACCCTCAGTTTGTTTTGTGAGATTAAGAGTCACTTATGGTTTGTCTCCCTCCCAATTCCATATTGTTTCATTTACTCTTCTACCCCCTTAACCCCCCATGTTGCATCTCCTATCCCTCATATCAGGGAGATCATATGATAGTTGTCTTTCTCCGATTGACTTATTTCGCTAAGCATGATACCCTCTAGTTCCATCCACGTCGTCGCAAATGGCAAGATTTCATTTCTTTTGATGGCTGCATAGTATTCCATTGTGTATATATACCACATCTTCTTTATCCATTCGTCTGTAGATGGACATCTAGGTTCTTTCCATAGTTTGGCTATTGTAGACATTGCTGCTATAAACATTCGGGTGCACGTGCCCCTTCGGATCACTACGTTCGTATCTTTAGGGTAAATACCCAGCAGTGCAATTGCTGGGTCATAGGGTAGTTCTATTTTCAACATTTTGAGGAACCTCCATGCTGTTTTCCAGAGTGGTTGCACCAGCTTGCATTCCCATCAACAGTGTAGGAGGGTTCCCCTTTCTCCGCATCCTCGCCAGCATCTGTCATTTCCTGACTTGTTAATTTTAGCCATTCTGACTGGTGTGAGGTGATATCTCATGGTGGTTTTGATTTGTATTTCCCTGATGCCGAGTGATATGGAGCACTTTTTCATGTGTCTGTTGGCCATCTGGATGTCTTCTTTGCAGAAATGTCTGTTCATGTCCTCTGCCCATTTCTTGATTGGATTATTTGTTCTTTGGGTGTTGAGTTTGCTAAGTTCTTTATAGATTTTGGACACTAGCCCTTTATCTGATATGTCCTTTGCAAATATCTTCTCCCATTCTGTCAGTTGTCTTTTGGTTTTGTTCACTGTTTCCTTTGCTGTGCAAAAGCTTTTGATCTTGATAAAATCCCAATAGTTCATTTTTGCTCTTGCTTCCCTTGCTTTTGGCGATGTTCCTAGGAAGATGTTGCTGCGGCTGAGGTCGAAGAGGTTGTTGCCTGTGTTCTCCTCAAGGATTTTGATGGATTCCTTTCTCACATTGAGATCCTTCATCCATTTTGAGTCTATTTTCGTGTGTGGTGTAAGGAAATGGTCCAATTTCATTTTTCTGCATGTGGCTGTCCAATTTTCCCAACACCATTTATTGAAGAGGCTGTCTTTTTTCCATTGGACATTCTTTCCTGCTTTGTCGAAGATGAGTTGACCATAGAGTTGAGGGTCTATTTCTGGGCTCTCTATTCTGTTCCATTGATCTATGTGTCTGTTTTTGTGCCAGTACCATGCTGTCTTGATGATGACAGCTTTGTAATAGAGCTTGAAGTCCGGAATTGTGATGCCACCGACTTTGGCTTTCTTTTTCAATATTCCTTTGGCTATTCGAGGTCTTTTCTGGTTCCATATAAATTTTAGGATTATTTGTTCCATTTCTTTGAAAAAAATGGATGGTACTTTGGTAGGAATTGCATTAAATGTGTAGATTGCTTTAGGTAGCATAGACATTTTCACAATATTTATTCTTCCAATCCAGGAGCATGGAACATTTTTCCATTTCTTGGTGTCTTCCTCAGTTTCTTTCATGAGTACTTTATAGTTTTCTGTGTATAGATTCTTAGTCTCTTTGGTTAGGTTTATTCCTAGGTATCTTATAGTTTTGGGTGCAATTGTAAAAGGGATGGACTCCTTAATTTCTCTTTCTTCTGTCTTGTTGTTGGTGTAGAGAAATGCAACTGACTTCTTTGCATTGATTTTATATCCTGACACTTTACTGAATTCCTGTACAAGTTCTAGCAGTTTTGGAGTGGAGTCTTTTGGGTTTTCCACATATAGTATCATATCATCTGCGAAGAGTGATAGTTTGACTTCTTCTTTGCCGATTTGGATGCCTTTAATTTCCTTTTGTTGTCTGATTGCTGAGGCCAGGACTTCTAGTACTATGTTGAATAGCAGTGGTGATAACGGACATCCCTGTCGTGTTCCTGACCTTAGCGGAAAAGCTTTCAGTTTTTCTCCATTGAGAATGATATTTGCGGTGGGTTTTTCATAGATGGCTTTGATAATATTGAGGTATGTGCCATCTGTCCCTACACTTTGAAGAGTTTTGATCAGGAAGGGATGCTGTACTTTGTCAAATGCTTTTTCAGCATCTATTGAGAGTATCATACGGTTCTTGTTCTTTCTTTTATTAATGTGTTGTATCACATTGATTGATTTGCGGATGTTGAACCAGCCTTGCAGCCCTGGAATAAATCCCACTTGGTCGTGGTGAATAATCCTTTTAATGTACTATTGAATCCTATTGGCTAGTATTTTGGCAAGAATTTTTGCATCTGTGTTCATCAAGGATATTGGTCTGTAGTTCTCTTTTTTGATGGGATCCTTGTCTGGTTTTGGGATCAAGGTGATGCTGGCCTCATAAAATGAGTTTGGAAGTTTTCCTTCCATTTCTATTTTTTGGAACAGTTTCAGGAGAATAGGAATTAGTTCTTCTTTAAATGTTTGGTAGAATTCCCCCGGGAAGCCGTCTGGCCCTGGGCTTTTGTTTGTTTGGAGATTTTTGATGACTGTTTCAATCTTCTTACTGGTTATGGGTCTGTTCAGGCTTTCTATTTCTTCCTGGTTCAGTTGTGGTAGTTTATATGTCTCTAGGAATGCATCCATTTCTTCCAGATTGTCAAATTTGTTGGCGTAGAGTTGCTCATAGTATGTTCTTATAATTGTCTGTATTTCGTTGGTGTTCGTTGTGATCTCTCCTCTTTCATTCATGATTTTATTTATTTGGGTCCTTTCTCTTTTCTTTTTGATAAGTCTGGTCAGGGGTTTATCAATCTTATTAATTCTTTCAAAGAACCAGCTCCTAGTTTCGTTGATTTGTTCTATTGTTTTTTTGGTTTCTATTTCATTGATTTCTGCTCTGATCTTTATGATTTCTCTTCTCCTGCTGGGTTTAGGGTTTCTTTCTTGTTCTTTCTCCAGCTCCTTTAGGTGTAGGGTTAAGTTGTGTACCTGAGACCTTTCTTGTTTCTTGAGGAAGGCTTGTACTGCTATATATTTTCCTCTCAGGACTGCCTTTGCTGTGTCCCACAGAGTTTGAACCGTTGTGTTTTCATTATCATTTGTTTCCATGAATTTTTTCAATTCTTCTTTAATTTCCTGGTTGACCCATTCATTCTTTAGTAGGATGCTGTTTAGTCTCCATGTATTTGGGTTCTTTCCAAATTTCGTCTTATGATTGAGTTCTAGCTTCACAGCATTGTGGTCTGAAAATATGCAGGGAATGATCCCAATCTTTTGATACCGGTTGAGACCTGATTTAGGACCGAGGATGTGATCTATTCTGGAGAATGTTCCATGTGCACTAGAGAAGAATGTGTATTCTGTTGCTTTGGGATGAAATGTTCTGAATATATCTGTGATGTCCATCTGGTCCAGTGTGTCATTTAGGCCTTTATTTCCTTGTTGATCTTTTTGCTTGGATGATCTGTCCATTTCAGTGAGGGGAGTGTTAAAGTCCCCTACTATTACTGTATTATTGTCAGTGTGTTTCTTGTTGGACAGATCCTTTGAGTATGATATACTGTCCTTCCTCATCTCTTATTATAGTCTTTGGCTTAAAATCTAATTGATCTGATATAAGGATTGCCACTCCTGCTTTCTTCTGATGTCCATTAGCATGGTAAATTCTTTTCCACCCCCTCACTTTAAATCTGGAGGTGTCTTCGGGTTTAAAATGAGTTTCTTGTAGGCAACATATAGATGGTTTTTTTTTAATCCATTCTGATACCCTGTGTCTTTTGATTGGGGCATTTAGCCCATTTACATTCAGGGTAACTATTGAGAGATATGAATTTAGTGCCATTGTATTGCATGTAAGGTGACTGTTATTGTATATTGTTTCTGTTCCTTTCTGATCTACTACTTTTAGGGTCTCTCTTTGCTTAGAGGACCCCTTTCAATATTTCCTGTAGAGCTGGTTTGGTGTTTGCAAATTCTTTCAGTTTTTGTTTGTCCTGGAAGCTTTTAATCTCTCCTTCTATTTTCAATGATAGCCTAACTGGATATAGTATTCTTGGCTGCATGTTTTTCTCGTTTAGTGCTCTGAATATATCATGCCAGCTCTTTCTGGCCTGCCGGGTCTCTGTGGATAAGTCTGCTGCCAATCTAATATTTTTACCATTGTATGTTACAGACTTCTTTTCCCGGGCTGCTTTTAGGATTTTCTCTTTGTCACTGAGACTTGTAAATTTTACTATTAGGTGACGGGGTGTGGACCTATTCTTATTGATTTTGAGGGGAGTTCTCTGAACCTCCTGGATTTTGATGCTTGTTCCCTTTGCCATGTTGGGGAAATTCTCTCCAATAATTCTCTCCAGTATACCTTCTGCTCCCCTCTCTGTTTCCTCTTCTTTTGGAATCCCAATTATTCTTTTTTTTTTTTTTTAATTTATTTATTTGACAGAGAGATCACAAGCAGGCAGAGAGGCAGGCAGAGAGAGAGGAGGAAGCAGGCTCCCCGAGAGAGCAGAGAGCCCGATGTGGGGCTCGATCCCAGGACTCCGAGATCATGACCCAAGCCGAAGGCAGCGGCTTTAACCCACTGAGCCACCCAGGCGCCCCTGGAATCCCAATTATTCTAATGTTGTTTCTTCTTATGGTGTCACTTATCTCTCAAATTCTCCCCTCGTGGTCCAGTAGCTGTTTGTCCCTCTTTTGCTCAGTTTCTTTATTCTCTGTCATTTGGTCTTCTCTATCGCTAATTCTCTCTTCTGCCTCATTTATTCTAGTAGTGAGAACCTCCATTTTTGATTGCACCTCATTAATAGCTTTTTTGATTTCAACTTGGTTAGATTTTAGTTCTTTTATTTCTCCAGAAAGGGCTTTTATCTCTCCGGAGAGGGTTTCTCTAATATCTTCCATGCCTTTTTTGAGCCCGGATAGAACCTTGAGAATCGTCATTCTGAACTCTAGATCTGACATATTACCAATGTCTGTATTGATTAGGTCCCTAGCCTTTGGTACTGCCTCTTGTTCTTTTTTTTGTGGTGAATTTTTCCACCTTGTCATTTTGTCCAGATAAGAGTATATGAAGGAGCAAGTAAAATACTAAAAGGGTGGCAACAACCCCAGGAAAATATGCTTTAACCAAATCAGAAGAGATCCCAAATCGTGAGGGGGGAGAAAGGGTATAAAAAGAGGTTCAGAAAGAAAAAAAAAAAAAAAACAATTAAAAAAAGAAAACCAATAAAGAAAAAATATAAAAAGGAAAAAAATATATATATATTAGATAAACGAGTTAAAAAACGTTAAAAAAGCAAAGGGTAAAAGTTAAAAAAAATTAGCAGAAGAAGAGAAAAAAAAATTGAAAAAGAAAAAAAAATTAAATTAACTGCAAGGCTAAAGAATCATGGGGAGAAAGCCATGAGTTCCGTGCTTTGCTTTCTTCTCCTCTGGAATTCCCCTGCTCTCCTTGGTATTGAAACTGCACTCCTTGGTAGGTGAACTTGGTCCTGGCTGGGTTTCTTGTTGATCTTCTGGTGGAGGGGCCTGTTGTAGTGATTCTCAAGTGTCTTTGCCCCAGGCGGATTTGCACGGCCCTTACCCAGGGCCGGGCTGAGTAATCCGATGGGGTTTGCTTTCGGGAGCTTTTGTTCTCTGAGCCCTTTCCGTAGAGTTCCGGAGGGCGGGAATGAAGATGGCGGCCTTCGGTCTTCCGCCCGGAGGAGCCAAGAGCCCGGGGCCCCACTCCTCAGTGCGCCCTTATAGAACAGCGCCCAATGACTCCCGTCACCCTGGCCTCCGGCCGCGCTCCCAGCTGACCGAGCCTGCGACTGGTTCAAGGTAACCCCGAGCTTAGAGATCACTCCTGGGCTCTGTCTCTGTAGCCGGCTTCCCCATTCTAATACCTATAAGCTCTGCAACACTCAGACACCCCCGATCCTTCTGTGAACCTTTGGGACCTGAGGCCACGCTGACCCCACGTGGGCTTCACCCTGGTTAAGCCTCTGGAGTGATGTCCCTCAGCGGAACAGACTTTTAAAAGTCCTGATTTTGTGCTCCGTTGCTCCGCCGCTTGCCGGGAACCGGTCCCTCCCGCTGCGGTCTATCTTCCCATTGCTTTGGATTCACTTCTCCGCCAGTCCTACCTTTCAGAAAGTGGTTGATTTTCTGTTTCTAGAATTGCTGTTCTTCTTCTCTTCGATCTCCCATTGGATTTGTAGGTGTTTGCAATCTTTAGATAAGCTATCTAGCTGATCTCCCGCTACCTGAAGTAGTCTCAGCCTGCTACTTCTCTGCCATCTTGACTCCTCCCAGTGAAGTAATTTTTTTAAACATTTACTTATTTGATAGAGAGAGAGTGCACAAGCAGGGGGAGTGGCAGGGGGAAAGGGAGAAGCAGGCTCCCCGCTGAGCAGGGAGCTCATCGCAGAGCTCAGTCCCCGGACCCTGAGATCATAACTTGAGCCAAAGGCAGATGCTTAACCTACTGAGCCACCCAGGCTCCCCAGTGAGATAATTTTTTGTAGGGCTTTGTGATTGGGTAGGGAAACTGTGTTCTGAAATCAGCGAAGTCTGTTATTTGGGAACTATTTTAGTAGTCCAGGTGAAAGAAAGACCTATACTAGCAATGTAGCAATAGGGACAGAGAAGGAAACAGATTTGTGGGAGATTTTTGGTTGGACAGAGTGCCCTGACTCTAATGTCTGTATGTCCAAAGGGAGGGAGGGTAACCAGTGGTGACTCCTGGGGATTTTGGCTTGGGTGCATAAGTGGGAGGGTGTTAAGATTGGGAATACAGGAGGAGGAGTGGATTTGGTAATACTGGATTTCAGTTTTGACATGCAAAGTTCTATGACCCTAAGGGACAGTAAGTAGAGATACAACGTAAGAAGTGTAACTTTGGGGCTCCTGGGTGGCTCAGTGGTTGAGGCCTCTGCCTTCGGCTCGGGTCATGGTCTCAGGGTCCTGGGATCGAGTCCCGCATCGGGCTCTCTGCTCGGCGGGGAGCCTGCCTCCTCCTCTTGTCTCTCTCTGCCTGCCTCTCTGCCTACTTGTGATCTGTCAAAAAAAAAAAAAAGTGTAACTTTGATCACATAGGGGAGGTTTGGATTTTGACAAAAGTTACTATAATTTTATATATTTATTTATGATTTTATGATTTTATTTTTAAGTAATCTCTACACCCAACGTGGGGCTTGAACTCACAACTCCCAAGCTAGCCTCAAGAGTTGCAGGCTTTACCAACTGAACCAGCCAGGTGCCTCAGAAGTCAGTTTAACTTTGAAATGTAGATGAGATCAGTCAAAACTCTTTTATATAAAGTGAGTGTTCATGAATATTGGTGTGAGGATATAAGTTACTGGAAACAGCCTGAGATAACCAAATGTAACTGTGGAGGGAGTCTGCCAGCAAAAGGTACTATCTTCTGAGATGTGCTCATTGATTTCCTGACAGTTAAAAAGGAAGTGTTAATCTACCAGAAGATAAGAGAAAGGGGGAAGTTAGCTGAGGCTGCCAACTGTTGACCAGAGATTTGTGCTTTCTCTTCTGTATTCTAGTCATTGGCCAGTAGCTGTCCAGTCAAGGATTATTCCTCTCACTTTCACAGCTTGGTGGGGCTGTGTGACTAGTTCTTCCTAAGGTAATGAGAAATGATACATATGGTGTTAGGTCAAAGTGGTTAAGATGCATTCTTTTCCTCCCATCTGCTGAATGCAGTGGATTGTAAACACCTGGTCTGTGGAGAAGCCATGAGACCGAAGGAACCTGAGTTCTGTCACTTTGGTGGGCCCCAGTGAACCATGTTTCCATTATGTAGATGCTTGTGCCCTCTGCTCGAATATGGGCTGTCCCTTTGACATGGTTTACCAGTAGAAGGCAGCACAAGTGACACTGTGCTAAACTTTAAGAAGGCCTGAGTGTTTGCATTTTGGTACTGTTAGAAGCTAAATCACCGGGTAAGAAGTATGATTACTTCAAGACTGCCATGTGGTGAGGAAGCCCAAACAGCTGCATTAAAGAGAACTGAAGCTATGCTTCCAGTCAGCAGCTGATACAAACTGTATCTCGTGGCAGTGAAGCCGTTTGGACTGTTAGCTGTTTCAGTTTCCCATATACATATGAAAGTTGTGATAAATAATGAAAATTTTTGTTTTCAGCTGGTACATTCTGGGATGATTTGTTGGGCCACAATAGGTAACAAACTGTTCTTGGCTGAGGGTGCCTCAGAAAGACATCCACTCTGCAGTAGCACCTGTGTGGGACTGTTACCTAAGTAAAACTGAGTCTTATATTAAGCTTTCCATATTGGTTTGTTATAACAGCTGACGTTGCTATAACTGATTTATAAAGCATCAAGACTGTGATGAGAATACTTGTCTAGTGGTAAATGACAAAGTCTCTCATGTAGGTATAATCACATTATTTGTTTAGAATTCACATTATGCATGTGTTCTGTGGAGATAGTCACCTACTGATGACTTTGTGAGGCATTAAACCAGTATTTATGAAGGTGAAGGAAGATATACTCCCAGTGGACAAAGAGGAAGTAGTGATTTCATGAAGAAAGAAAGTCACTCAAGTGTGGTAGAATATCTGTGCTTGAATTTGAATAGATCCTGAATAGTTTTGTGAAAATTTACTCATCTTTCAGAAGCTGTTTTAGAAGATGCTATATAGGTAGGGAAGGAAAGAAAAGGGGAAGAAGGTGAGTAGGAGAAAGAGCAAGAGGGAGAAATTGAGAGAGAGTAATAAAAATTGTGCAGACTCCCCTCATGGAACTTAGATTCTAGAGGAGGAGTTGATGGTGAATGGGCAAGTATACAATGCTATGAAGAAAACTGAAGTAGATAAGGGAGAGAGTGTGTGTGGGTACTGTTTTAAATAGAAAGGTCAGGGTAACCAACTCTGAAGGAAGTAAGGGGATGATGAGATAAATGAAGTTTCAGGAGAAGAGGTTTTGAGGCAAAGAACTGAAATGGAGAAGCCCTGAGGCAGAATTGAGTTCAGGGTGTTTGAGAAATAGCAAGAGGGGCCAGGGGCTAAAGTAGAGGGAGTGTGTGATACAGGGATGGAGAAAGGCAGGGCTATATCCTGAATAGTCTTATAGGCCAAGGAAAGAGTTTGGATTTATTCTGTGGGTAATGAGAATTCATTGGGTCTTGAACATGGGCATAACACAATCTGATTTGCCTTCAAAACAGGTAACTAACACTATTGTTGTGTGAACAACCTGGAGAGGGGATACTGGAATTGAGTTCAATTAGTTAAGAGGCTCTTGCCCTGGTAAGAGGTGATGGTGGCTTGGACAAGGGAGATAGGGTAGAAGTCATCATATTTGAGATAGATTATGAAGCTAATGATGCAGGATTTCTGATGGATTGTACATGGAATATGAAAGAAATGAGTTAAGGATGAGTTCTTGACTTTTTGCTTATAAGCAGCTGGGTGGGGGATGATGAGATTTCTAGAAAAATTCATCAGCTAAGGGAAGATCAGATTTGGGGAGTATCTGTGAAAAATATGATTATAAATGGTTTATTGGAATGACACATAAATTACTTTTTTTTAAAAATTTTTAAAAAATATTTTGAAGGGGCGCCTGGGTGGCTCAGTGGGTTAAGCCGCTGCCTTCGGCTCAGGTCATGGTCTCAGAGTCCTGGGATCGAGCCCTGCATCGGGCTCTCTGCTCGGCGGGGAGCCTGCTTCCTCCTCTCTCTCTGCCTGCCTCTCTGCCTGCTTGTGCTCTCTCTGTCAAATAAATTTAAAAAAAAAATATTTTGAAGATTTAGAACGTTTTGAGAGAGTGAGCATGTGTGTGGGGAAAGGCAAAGAGAGGGAGAGAGAGAATCTCAAGCAGACTCCCTATTTAGCATGGAGCCCCATGCAGGGTAATCTCACTACTCTGAGATCATGACCTGAGCTGAAGCCAAGAGCTGGCTACTTAACCGACTGAGCCACCCAGATGCCTCTGTTCTTTTCAAAGTTTTAAAAGTTTTATTGAGGTAGTACTCACATTCCATACAATTCATCCATGTAAATTATACAATTCCATTTTTTTTTTTAGTAGATTCACCAAATTGTATAACTGTCATCATTATCAATTTTAGATCACTTTCATCAACCCCAAAAGGAAATCCTGTACTCACTGGCAGTCACCTTCAGCTCCCTTGGCACTGGCCGTGGGCATCCAGTAGCTTGTCTCTCTAGATTTCTTTCTCTGTAGATTTGTCTGTTCTGGACATATAAATGGGATTATACAGTAATACAATCAGACAACAGTAGTTTTTTGTGTCCGGCTTCTTTGACTTAAAATACTCTTTCCAAATGCCATCCATGTTACAGCATGTTATCACCACTTCATTCCTTTTTAATGGCCAAATAATATGCCCTGTTGTATGGATGTACCAATATTGTCTTTCATCATTTGTTGGGCTTTTGAATTGTTTCTGCTTTCTGGCTGTTACAAATAATATTTCTGTGAATATTTGTGTACAGGTTTTTGTGTGGATGTCTTTTTATTTCTCTTGGGTATATACCAAAGAACGGAATTGCATGGTCATATGGTAACTCTGAGTTTAGTCTTTTGAAGAGTTGCCAAATGGTTTTCCAAAGTGACTGCACCATTTTGCATTCCTTTCAGCAATGTACCAGGATTGCATTTTCTCCACATCCTCACCAACACTTGTTTGGACTTATCTTTTTGATTTTAGGCTGTGTGTATGAAGTGTCATGGCATTGACATTTTCAGTTGTATTTCCTTAATGGCTAAGGATGTCCAGCATCTTTTCATGTGTGTATTGGCCACTTGTATGTCTTCTTTGGGAAAATGTCTGTTTGATCCTTTGCCCATTTTTAATTTGGACTTTTTTTTTTCCCCCCTCCACTTTACTCCCCCTACCTTTATTGTGGTATAACTGACCTAAAAAAAAAATTGCCCATATTTAAAATTTACAGTTTGTTGTGTTTTGGCATATGTTTACAGCTGTGAAACTATTACCACAATCAAGATAATAAAATAACCATTATCCCCGAAAGTTTCTCTTGCTTCCTGTAACCATTCCTCCTCCCACTATGAATCCCCAAGCAAACACTTTTCTGCAGTCTGTTACTATAGAATAGCTTGTTTTTTTGGAATTTTATAAGATGTGATCATTACAGTATATACATTTTTGTTTGTTTTAGCCTGGGTTCTCACTCACCTCAGTTATTTCAGGAGTCACATATCATAAGATAAAATTCACTCTGTTACAGATTAATTTTTACTTTATTGGTTTAAGAACACTTAACATTGGGGCACCTGGGTGGCTCAGTGGGTTAAAGCCTCTGCCTTCGGCTCAGGTCATGATCCCAGGGTCCTGGGATCGAGCCCTGCATGGGACTCTCTGCTCAGCAGGGAGCCTGCTTCCTCCTCTCTCCCTGCCTGCCTCTCTGCCTACTTGTGATCTCTGTCTGTCAAATAAATAAATAAAATCTTAAAAAAAAAAAAAACCAACCACACCATAAGATCTACTCTTAACAGATTTTTAAGTGTAGAATACAATATAAAATAACAGTTGACAAACTATGGAAATAATATTATACAGCAGATACATAGAATTTACTAATCTTACATTAATGAAGCTTTAAACCCATTGATTGGCAACTTCTGATTTCCATCTCCCTTGCCCTTGGTGAACACAGTTCTCTGTTTTCTGCTTCTTTGAGTTTGACTAATTTAGATACCTTACATGGTTGGAGTCGTACAGTATTTGTACTTCTGTGGCTGGCTTATTTAACTTAGCATAATGTCCTCAGGGTTCATCCATGTTGTCACGTATTGCAAGATTTATTTTTTATTTTTTATTTATTTATTTTTTTTTTTAAGATTTATTTTTTAAATGACTGAATATTATTCCATTGTATGTGTGTACCACATTGTCTTTATTCATTCATCCCTCAGTGGATATTTAGGTTGTCATAACATCTTGGCTATTGTGAATAGTGCTGCAGTGAACATGGGATTGCTGATATCTGAGACCTAATTTCAGTTCTTGGATAATACCCAAAAGTGGGATTGCTAGATGATATGGTAGTTCTATTTTTGATTTTTTGAGGAACTTCCATACTGTTTTCCATAGTGGCTATACCATTTTGTATTCCCATCAGCAGTGTACAAGGGTTCCAGTTGTCCATATCCTCATGAACACTTGTTATCTTTGTTTTTTGTTTTGTTTTGTTTTAGTAATAGTCATCCTGATAGGTGTGAAGTGATATTTTGTTGTGTTGATTTGCATACCCCCGTTGGTTGGTGACATTGAACATTTTTTCATATACCTGTCAGCCATTTGTATGTCGTTTTTGGAGAAATACGTATTTAAAATTGGGTTTTGTTTTTTTTATTATTGAGTTATAAGCATTCTTTATAAATTTTAGGTACAAGTCTCTTGGAGATATAATTTGGAAATACTTTCTCCTATTTTATTTATGTATTTATTTTTAAAGATTTTTAAAATCTTTTTTAAAAAATTTATTTATTTATTTGATTGACAGACAGACACACACACACACAGGGAACATAAGCAGGGGGAGTGGGAGAGGGAGAAGCAGGATTCCTGCTGAGCATGGAGCCTGATGTGGGTCTCGATCTCAGGACCCTGGGATCATGACCTGAGCAGAAGGCAGACACTTAACGACTGAGCCACCCAGGCACCCTATTTTTAGGATTTTATTTATTTGACAGAGAGAGAGCGAGCACAGGCAGGGGGAGTAGCAGAGGGAGAGGAAGAAGCAGGCTCCCCACTAAGCAGGGACCCCGATGTGGAGCTCAATCCCAGAACCCTGGGATCATGACCTGAGCTGAAGGCAGACATTTAACTAATTGAGCCACCCAGGCATACTCCTATTTTCTTCCATTTTATAGGTTGTTTTTTCACTATCTTGATCGTGCCCTTTGAAGCACAGAATTTTAAAATTTTGATGAAATCCAATTTATTTTTTTTATTGCTTTTGATATTTATCTAAGAAAGCTTTGTCTAATTCAAGGTGATAAAGATTTACTGCTGTGTTTTCTTCTAAGAGTTTTATAGTGTTAGGTCTTATATTTAGGTTGACAACCACTTACAGTTAATCTTTATATATGGTGTGAGGAAGGGAGTCCAGCATTGTTTTTTCCCTCTAGGTGACTATCTTGTTGTCTCAGAACTATTCAGTGAAAAGACTATTGTTTTTCTGTAGAATTGCCTTGGAACCCCTGTCAAAAATCAGTGAGCCATAAATAAGAGGTTTTGTTTTGGACCCTCAGTTGTATTCCAGTGATCTTTGTAACTGTTCCAGTATGTATGGAAGTATGGTATGCCAGTACCGTAATGTTTTGATGAGTGTAGCTTCATAAGTTTTAACGTGGCAAATGTGAGTCCTTAAACTTTGTTTTTCTTTACGATTGTTTTGGCTTTTTTGCAGTCTTTTGCATTTGTGTATGAATTTTAGGATCACCTTGTCAGTTTCTGTAAAAAGATTTAGTTGAGAATTTTGAATCTTTACGTCAATTTGGGAAATATCTATACATACACACATGCACACATACACACTTTTTTTTTTTTTTTAAAGATTTTAGGGGTGCTTGGGTGGCTTAGTGGGTTAAAGCCTCTGCCTTCAGCTCAGGTCATGATCCTAGGGTCCTGGGATCGGGCCCCGCATGGGCTCTGCTCAGCAGGGAGCCTGCTTCCTCCTCTCTCCCTGCCTGCTTCCCTGCCTACTTGTAATCTCTGTCAAATAAATAAAATCTTTAAAAAAAAAGAAAATTTTAATTAAAGATTTTATTTATTTGACAGAGTGACAACAGGAGAGGGAACACAAGCAGGAAGAGTGGGAGAGCGAGAAGCAGGCTTTCCGTTGAGCAGGGAGCCCAGGTGTGGGGCTCCAGCCCATGTGTGGGGCTCGATCCCAGGAATCATGACCTGGGCTGAAGGCAGTCACTTAATAACTGAGCCACCCAGGTGTCCCTAATTTGGGGAATATATTAATGTCTAATAGTGTTAAATCTTCTGATCCATGAATGTGGATGTATTTCCATTTATTTAGAAGTTCTTTTATTTCTTTTAACAATGTTTGTAGTTTTTTGTATGCATATAAGTTTTACACTATCTTGTTAAGTTGTAAGAATTTTATTATTAATGCTGTGATAAATGAAATTGTTTTCCTTTTTTTTTTTTTAAGATTTTATTTATTTATTTGACAGAGACAAATTACAAGTCAACAGGCAGGCAGAGGGGTAGGGGAAGCAGGCCCCCTCTTCAGCAGAGAGCCTGATGTGGAGCTCATTCCCAGTCCCTGAGATCATGACCTGAGCTGAAGGCAGAGGCTTAACCCACTGAGCCACCCAGGCGTTCCTTGTTTTCCTTTTTTAACGAAAGATTTCATTTTAGGGGGAGAGAGCGCGCATGAATGGGGAAACGGGGTAGAGGGAAAGAGAGAGGATCTTAAGCAGACTCTGTGCTGACTGTAGAACCTGATGCAGCGGGGCTTGATCTCATGACCCTGAGACCATGACTTGAGCCCAAATCAAGAGTTAGATGCTCAGTTGAGCCATTCAGGTACCCTTGGAATTGTTTTCTTGAATTTTATTTTCAGATTGTTCATTGCTGGTGTATAGAAATACAATTGATTTTTGTATATTGATCTTGCAACCTTGCTGAACTGCCTTTAAGTTTTAGTAATTTTTTAGTGGGTTCCTTAAGATTTTGTATATACAAAAGTATGTATCTATAAATGTAGCTTTGCTTCTTTCTTTTTAGTCTGGCTGCCTTTTATTTCCTTTTCTTGCCGAATTAGAATATAGTGTTGAATAGAAGCAGTGAGCATGGGAGCGCCTGGGTGGCTCAGTGGGTTAAAGCCTCTGCCTTCATTCAGCTCAGGTCATGATCCCAGGGTCCTGGGATCGAGCCCCACATTAGGCTCTCTGCTCCGCAGGGAGCCTGCTTCCCCCTCTCTCTCTGCCTGCCTGTTGACTTGTAATCTGTCTCTGTCAAATAAATAAATAAAATCTTAAAAAAAAAAAAAGCAGTGAGCATGAACAGTTATGTTTTGTTCCTGATCTTAGGAAGAACCATGCAGTCTTTTACCATTAAATGTGATGTTAGCTGTGAGTTTTTCCTATGTACCTTTATCAGGTTAGGACATTGAGTATTTTTTATCATGAAAGGTATTGGATTTTGTCAAATGTTTTTTTCTCTTTTGAGCTAATTGTGTGATTTTTGTTACATTCACATTTATGTGTGCTCTTCTATTCTTGATTTTGGGAAACTCTCATGCATTATAGAAATTAAAGACTAGTGATTATCAACATTTGGATACATGGTAACAAGCCTTGAGAGTAGGTGAGATTTCCCAGAGAGAATATATAGAAGAAAGTGGTCAAAGAGGAAAATTTGAGGATTATAAATAAGTATTCAATATACCATGTGCAATGCTTAATTTAATTACAGTTAGTAAATTTAATTCAATGAGAACTTCATCTAAGTTAGGTTATGGTTTTGCTTTACTAGTTAATTGTGCTATTGTCTACAGCTGTTGATGGGTCTGAAGAATGTCTGGTAACATGGGAAGTTTTTGTGCTCTTTATTTGGTATTTCTGTGTACTGATAGAACACTTAAAGTACAGTTGCCCCTTGAACAACACAGGTTTGAACTCCATGGGTCTACTATATGTGGTTTTTTTCAATAAATACAGTACAGTACTACAAATGTATTATCTCTTATTACTTTTTTAAGATTTCATTTATTTATTAGAGAGAGCATGAGCGGAGAGAGGAGCAGAGGAGGAGGAAGAGGGACAAGCAGATTCCACACTGAGTGTGGAGGCTGACACAAGGCTCAATTCCAGGATCCTGAGATCATGGCCTGAGCTGAAAGCAAGAGTCAGATGCTTAACCAAATGAGCTACCCAGGCCCCCCTCTTAGGACTTTCTTAATAACATTTTATTCTCTCTAGCCTACTGTATTGGGAGAATATAGTATATGATAGATATAACATACAAAATTATGTTAATTGACTGTTATCGGTAAGGCTTCCAGTCAGCAGTAGGGTGTTAGTAGTTAAGTTTTTGGGGGTTAAGTTATATGGGGATTTTCAGCTGCTCAGGAGGTCAGTGCTCCTAACTCCCAAGTTGTTCAAGGGTCAACTGTCTAAGTTTTTAAATAAAGGAAGAGAATCAGCATCTTATTTTGCAATGAATATATACATGACAAATAAATATAGAAAAACTTAAAACTTTGTGAATACTGCTAGTTCCATAAATTTACCATTTTAACAATATAAGATGCTGGAATTTACCTCCTCTCTGGTAGAAGACATGTTTGTGTGGAAAAAAAAAATCAAATTGTGGATTATTTCCATCATGAAATTATTATACCTTCGTAAGGAACCTGGAGCATGTACAGTAGGAAACAGCCATAAATCTTCAGACTCTGAATTGAGAATTAGAACTAGATAGTGCTTTCACTCTTCATTTTTGCTTTGTTCTTTGAACTACTAGTGCTTATAAGGTAATGTCTGGTTTTTTTTTAAAGATTTTATTTATTTATTTTATTTATTTGACAGAGAGAGAGGACAAGTAGGTAGAGAGGCAGGCAGAGAGAGGAAGGGAAGCAGGCTCCCTGCTGGGCAGAAAGCCAAATGCGGGGCTTGATCCTAGGACCCTAAGATCGTGACCTGAGCCAAAGGCAGAGGCTCTGACCCACTGAGCCACCCAGGCGCCCCTCTTTTTTTTTTTTTTTTTTTTAAGATTTTTTACTTACTTGACAGATCACAAGTAGGCAGAGAGGCAGGCAAGAGAAGAAGGGAAGCAGGCTCCCTGCTGAGCAGAGAGCCCGATTCGGGGCTTGATCCCAGGACCCTGGGATCAGGACCTGAGTCAAAGGCAGAGGCTTTAACCCACTGAGCCACCCAGACGCCCCTGAAGTAATGTCTCTTGATTTTTGTAATCACTACTAGCAGTTACTATGAAAAAACTCTGATTTCAAGGCATTAAAAATTAATTATGGTCATAGTAGTTATTGGTGAGACTACCTGTTACACTCCACAAGTAACTTGTTTATATATTTCAGCTTTATTCAGTAAAATTGACAGTTAAAATGATACATAATTCAAGTGTACGGCTTGATAATTTGATATATGTATACATTGTGAAATATTCACCAAAATCAAGCTAATTAAAAGAGACTGCTGCACAGTTACCATTTTCTTTTTTTTTCTTGTAGAGATAACACTGAATATTTACTTTCTTTTTTTTTAATATTTTATTTATTTATTTGACAGAGATCACAAGTAGGCAGAGAGGCAGGCAGAGAGAGAGGTGGAAGCAGGCCCCCTGCTGAGCAGAGAGCCCGATGCGGGGTTCGATCCCAGGACCCTGGGATCATGACCTGAGCCGAAGGCAGAGGCTTTAACCCACTGAGCCACCCAGGCGCCCCTGAATATTTCCTTTCCTTTTTTTAAAAAAAAAAATTTTTTTTTAAGATTTTATTTATTTATTCGACAGAGAGAGATCACAAGTAGACGGAGAGGCAGGCAGAGAGAGAGAGAGAGAAGCAGGCTCCCCGCTGAGCAGAGAGCCTGATGTGGGCCTCGATCCCAGGACCCTGAGATCATGACCTGAGCCGAAGGCAGCGGCTTAACCCACTGAGCCACCCAGGCGCCCGAATATTTACTTTCTTAGTAAATTTCAAGTATATAACATTTTTTTTTTAAAGATTTTATTTATTTATTTGACAGAGATCACAAGTAGGCAGAGAGGCAGCCAGACAGAGAGGAGAGGGGGAAGCAGGCTCCCTGCTGAGCAGAGAGCCCGATGCGGGGCTCGATCCCAGGACCCTGGGATCATGACCTGAGCTGAAGGCAGAGGCTTTAACCCACTGAGCCACCCAGGCGCCCCTCAAGTATATAACATTGTTAACATTGTAGAATAGCCATTCTATAAGACCTTTTAAACTGTAGAAATATCCTAGCTGAATGTCACCATTTAAGATCTAAGCAATGAGAATTACCTATTCTAAGCTTAAATTAGTTGATAGTCTTGGAGAGTATTGCAGAAAGTTACTGAAATTCTTAAATTTAGTCATGAATAACCCAAATTATTTGGTTCAGCTAAAAAAGATCTTGTTATGTTGATCAAGTCATCAATGGTATGATTGGTTAAAGTCAATTTGTGGGATGTTTGTTACCTGAAATTTTATGTTTTCCTTGAACTGCATTATTAGAATTATCTGAAATCATATGAATAATCGAAGAACAATAGGTTTTTTTAATTTGAGGCACAAAAAGAGTAGAATATTGACTGATTAACTATGAACTATTTCTAAAGTTAATAGAGAGTGGGATGCCCCATCATGATGCCCACAACCTATATACTGTCTTATAATGTGTTAAAGGAGCTAGCACATCTAACGGGAAGGTCGGAACACAAATTAGCATTCTTTTTTTTTTTTTTAATTTTTTTTAAGATTTTATTTATTCACCTGACCGACGGAGATCACAAGTAGGCAGAGAGGCAGGCAGAGAGAGGAGGAAGCAGGCCCCCTAGTGAGCAGAGAGCCTGATGCAGGGCTCGATCCCAGGACCCTGGGATCATGACCTGAGCCTAAGGCAGAGGCCTTAACCCACTGAGCCACCCAGGCGCCCCACAAATTAGTATTCTTAAAAAGACAAATCAACATAGCTGTGTAATAGAAGATGCATATTTAGTGACTGTAAGTTATTTCTTCTGTTTAAGTATTCAAGATATTTTAAAAAAATGCATGTACAGCAAAAAGATTGTTGACTTAGCCATTTCTAAGAAATGTTTCTGTTTAGTCACTTTTCTAAAAATTTTTATTTATTTATTTGAGGTAGAGAAAAAGAGCAAGAGGGAGCAAGCAGGAGCTGGGGAGTGGGCAGAGGAAGAGGGAGAAAAGGACCCCCTGCTGAGCAGAGAGCAGGTCGTTGGGGCTGGATCCCAGGATCCTGTCATCATTACTTGAGCCGAAGGCAGATGCTTAACTGGCTGAGCTGCCCAAGCGTCTCTGTTTCCATTTAGTCCTATTCTGTAGTCCTTAAAAATCTGGAAAACTGACTTCTTTCTTTGCCATCATGGAGTAGATAAAAATGAGACTACTCACTAGAGAAAAACGGATAGATGATTATTTAGGTACTAAAGTTGTAATGAGGTACTTCACGCATTTTACACTATATACAGTCATCACATACACTAAAAACAGTCATCACATACACTTTTTTAGTTTTAAAATGTAATAGGTGATGAGTTTTAAAGTTGTGCAAGTCTGTAGATAGCAATGCATATTCTAGTATATACTTAAAAAATGGTAATAGTGACTTCTTTTAGATGATCCTGTGACAAAATACATAGTTCTATCATCATCACATGTATACATTGTGAAGTATGTGTAACAGCAGCTGGGAAGCATTTTATATTATGAAATTGATACATTTCTTTAACACTCTTAAGGTAAGAAAAACTAACCATTTTTAGACTGTTAATTATGTTCTTTAAACATATATACATGTATGGCCTTTTAATGTGAAAAATTACTGGGTTTCTTTTTTCATGACTGCAGGAAGCATATGTGCCTCATTTCTTACCCAAAGCTACCAACTGCCAGTTCTTGATACAATGTTTGTAAGAAAGAAATACAGAGGCAAAGATTTTGGGCTTCATATGCTAGAGGACTTTGTTGATTCCTTTACAGAGGATGCTCTTGGCTTGCGGTATCCACTCTCCTCTCTCATGTACACAGGTAAATTAAGTTTAACAATGTTAAACTTGTTTCATTGTCCCTTTTAAGTTGTTTCTGAGGAATACTGTAAATGTGCATATATCACTATTAACTAAATTTGGATTCTTTGGATCCTTAGGGCTTCATTTTGCAGATATGTCCTAGTCTCATGTATATGGCAATTTGTGGAGGTGTGGCTTTTTTAAAAAGTTGACATATAATTCATACACCATCAAATTTCACCCTCTTAAAGTGTACAGTTCAGTGATTTTTATTACATTCATAGCTGTGTACCCATAACCAGTATCTAATTCCAGAACATGCTCATTACCCCAAAAAGAAACCCTGCACCAACTAGGAGTCACTCTTCATTCCCCAGCAGCCACCAGTCTGTTTTCTTCTGTATGGATTTACCTGTCCTTGACATTTCATATAAATATAATCATGTGATATGATTATATTATAAGCCCTTTGTATCTAGCTTCTTTTATTTTGCATAAATTTTGTTAAAGTTCATCTGTGTTGTAGCATGAATCAGTGCTTCATTCCTTTTTATGGATGAATAATACTCTCTTATGGATATGCTGCATTTTGTTTATCCATCATCAGTTGATGGACTTTTGGGGTTGTTTCCACTTTTTAGCTGTTAATGAATAATGCTGCTGTGAACGTTTGTATAGTTTTTGTATGGCTATTTCTCTGCACTTAGTTGTGGATAGAATTGCTGGGTCATATGGTGACTCTGTATTTAACATTATGAAGAACTCCCAAACTATTTTCTAAAGCACGTGTACCATTTTACATTACCATAAGTAGTGGATGAAAGTTACCATTTATACTGTCACAACACTTGTTACTGTCTTTCTGTTTTTAAAATTTTTATTTTCATTTTATTTATTTTTATTGATATATAATGTCTTATTTCTTTCAGGGGTACAGTTACTATCTTTTTGATTATAGCCATTCTTGTGGGTGTAAAGTGGCATCTTATGGGTTTGATTTGCATTTCATGTTGAGCATCTTTTCATATGGTAGTTGGCCATTTCTGTATTTTGGGGGAAATGTATATTTCGATCCTTTGACCATTTATTTTGTGGGTTCTCTGTTGTGGTAGCTTTTAAAATTAAAAAAAAAAAGGGTGCCTGGGTGGCTCAGTGGGTTAAAGCCTCTGCCTTCAGCTCAGGTGATGATCCCAGGGTTCTGGGATCGAGCCCCACATCGGACTCTCTGCTCAGCAGGGAGCCTGCTTCCCTTCCCCTCTCTCTGCCTGCCTCTCTGCCTACTTGTCATCTCTGTCAAATGAATAAATAAAATCTTTAAAAAAAATTAAATTAAAAAAAAAATAACTTCAGATGTATACAAAGATGTAAAGAATAAGATAACAAAAACTCATGTACCATTCAGTATGTGCCATCCATGAGAAATGGATCATTGCTAGTCAAGTTGTACACCTACCCAATTAACTCACTTCCTTCCCTGAAATAAGCACCACCTCCTTTTGGCATTATTTCCCCCGTATATTTCTTAGACTTTTTGTTTTCGAGAGAGGAAGAGAGAGAAAAAGGAGAGAAAGAAAGTGTGTGCACAAGCACGTGCATGAGGGATTGGGGCTGAGAGGAGAGAGAGAACCTTAAGCAGACTCCATGCCCAGTGCAGATCCTGATGCGGGGCTGATCTCACTACCCTGAGATCATGACCTGAGCCAAAACCAAGAGTTGGGCACTTAACCTACTAAGCCACTCAGGTGTCCCTCTTAGACTTACAAAGCTTATTTATATATCCTCCAACAATATGTCCTATTGTTTAACATATTTAAAAACTGGGGCTTTGGGTGGCTTAGTTGGTTAAATGTCTGCCTTTGGCTCAGTCATAATCCCGGGGTCCTGGAATGGAGCCCTATGTCAGGCTTCCTGCTCTGTGGAGCCTGCTTCTCCCTCTCCTTCTACAACCCCTCCCTGCTTGTGTGCTCTCTCTCTCAAATACATAAATAAAGTCTTACAAAGACTTTTATATAAATGATACATACTGTATGAATTCTCCTGCAGTTTGATTTGTATATTTATGAATTCATTCTTGTGGATTCACATAGCTTTATTTATTCATTTTCAGTGCTGTTTAGTATTCCATTGTATGAATATACACTGTGGTGATATTTAAAAACTATTGGTGGAGGGGCACCTGGGTGGCTTAGTGGGTTAAAGCCTCTGCCTCAGCTCAGGTCATGATCCCAGGGTCCTGGGATCGAGCCCCGAATCAGGCTCTCTGCTCAGCAGGGAGCCTGCTTCCCCGCTCCCCGCCACCTGCCTCTCTGCCTACTTGTGATCTCTGCTTGTCAAATAAATAAATAAAATATTAAAAAAAAACTATTGGTGGATTTATATTTGTACCTATAAATGTAACTCCCAAACCACTGCTTTTCTCTTAATGAAGTAAGATTTAGTCCTAGAAGGTAATTTACTTGAAAGCTTTATTAAAACATAACTGACCATTGATTTTCATCTAACTAGAGATCTTTATTTCCACTGAAAATATGGTTTTGTTCTTAGTTTGCCCCCCCTTTTTAATATCAGAAATCCAGAAAACAAGAACCAAGTGTTGCATGCCCATCTTGAATCATAGTTTCTGTGTAGACCCATACATGAGAATGAAATGAACCCTTTATACCACTGGATAATCTGAAAATAGCGTTCCCCTTAAAATCTGATTATAGCTTTACTGAATTTGGGAAGGAATGTAACACACCCACTGTAGGCAGAATCTCTTAATACTTACTCTTTTCTGGGGTGCCTGGGTGGCTCAGTCGGTTGGTCAGCTGCCTTTGGTTCACTTGGGATCCCAGGGTGCTGGGATTGAGCCCCATGTCAGGCTCCCTGCTCAGTGGGGAGTCTATTTCTCCCTCTGCTCCTCCCCTCTGCTTGTGTGGGCTCTGTCTCTCAAATAAGTAAAATCTTTAAAAAAATACTCTTTTTTAATTCTTTTTTTAAAAAAGTTTTTATTTGACAAAGATTTTATTTATTTATTTGACAGAGATCACAAGTAGGCAGAGAGGCAGGCAGAGAGAGAGGAGAGGGGGAAGCAGGCTCCCTGCTGAGCAGAGAGCCCGATGTGGGGCTTGATCCCAGGACCCTGAGATCATGACCCGAGCCAAAGGCAGAGGCTTTAACCCACTGAGCCACGCAGGCACCCCCTCCTTTCTAATTCTAATGATAAATTGAATACCAAATGAATTATAGGTGTATGTCTATTTTTGCATAGTCTAAGTGGGCTTTAGCTCAATTTATCCTTCTGTTTAGGCAGGAGGTTGCCTGATAATGTTCTATTGATTTCATTTGTATAATGTTTATGAATGTAGTGTGAAAGTAAAGGAATATACTGAAAACAGAAAATTTTAGACTATATGGCATCTCTATTTTCTGTTTCTTGCTCTTTCTGTCTTGTACAATACTTATTATATTTGAAGAACTTGGATTTCCATTTGATTTTTTTCTTACAACTTAGTTAAGTAGTTCCTTATGGCTGCTAGATGCCCAGTATTCTTTGATGACCTTTGCTTGTTTCCATGAATATTTTTAATGATCCAGGAAAGATTATAGTGTTGTACGTTGTAAGCTTTAGAAAGAGAATTTGTTTATTCCACAAATAGGTAGTGCTTGCTGAGTATGGATGGGGTTGGCCTCAGGCTTGAGTAGATGATTAGGTACCTATGAAAAGTTGATTTATATAGTACTATCGTGTACTGATACCTAAACACATGGGATGAATAAGGTCTCATGAATCTTACCCATTTGGCATTATCCTGGTGTCCATGTGAGGTGTGGTTCCAGTTTTATTTTACCTGACAGGTATAGGATTGCTCTAGTATTATTTGTTGAATAATTTATCTTCTGCACTGATTTGCATTAATATCTATATCAGATCAGCAAACAGTGGTCACTGACTTGCTAACTCTTTGTAAAAAAAAAAGTTTTATTGGCACACAGCTTGTGTTCATTCATTTACATGTTGTCTATTGCTTCTTTTGCGCTAAAATGTTAGAGTTGGTTTGTTATGACAGTGCCTGTATGGTCTATAAGTCTAAACTACTTATTGTCTGCCCCTTTAAGGAAAAGTATCCTAACTCTTAATCTAGATCATATATTAAATCTGTATATGTATATGTTTGTGTATATATATATATATATTTTTTAAGATTTTATTCATTTGAGAGGGAGAGAGAGTGAGCATGCAAGCTCAGGAGCAACTGGGGTGGAGTGGTGACCCGGGGGAGGGGTGGGAGAAGCAGACTCCCTACTGAGCATGGAGCCCAATGCAGGGCTTATCTCAGGACCCTGGGATCATGACCTGAGCCGAAGGCAGATGCTTAACCGACTGAGCCATCCAGACACCCCTGTTTCTGTATATTTCTTATCCGCTTATTTATTTCTATTAATCTTTTAAGTTCTAGTACTTCGCTCTTATATTTATTTTAGCTTTTGGTTATCTAAAAGGACGAGTATTCTCCCCCATTTCATGTTTCTGACCTTACTTGTTTTCCTGTATAGACTTCAGAACCCACTTACTAGATTAAAAAAAAAGTTTTGTTGGAATTTTATTGGGATTACTTTTAAACTTACATATTAGCCCCTAATAAAATGTAAGACCCACCAAAAAACTATTAGAACAAGTAGGAGTGCTTCAGTCAGTGGAGTATGTGACTCTTCATATCAGCGTTGAAAGTTTGGGCCCCACATTGGGTCTAGAGACAATTTAAAAATAAAATCTCAAAAAAAAAAAATCTCTTAGAACTGATAAATGGATTCAGGGATGCCTGGGTGGCTCAGTTGGTTAAGTGTGTGCCTTTGGCCCAGGTCATGATCTCAGGGTCCTGGGATGGAGTCCCACATTGAGCTCCCTGCTTTCAGGGAGTCTGCTTGTCTTCTGCACTTCCTCCTGCTTGTTCTCTCTCTCTCTCCCTCTCTCTCACTCTGTGTCTCTCTCAAATTAAAATAGATTAAAAAAAAAAGAACTGATAAGGTTTCAGTAAAGTTGTAGGATGCAAAATCAATGTGTGGATATCCATTTCATGTCTGTACACTAACAATGAGGCAGCAGAAAGAGCAGTTAAAAAAACAATCCCATATATAGTCACACCACAAATAATAAAATAGCTAGGAATAAACCTGACCAAAGAGGTGAAAAAGATCCATACTCTGAAAACTATAAGACACTGATGAAAGAAATTGAAGATGACACAGAGAAATGGAAAAGACATTCGATGCTCATGGACTGGAAGAACAAATATGTGAAAAATGTCCATACTTACCTAAAGTAATCTATAGATTTAAATGCAATTCCTATCAAAATATCAACAGAATTTTTCATAGGACTAAAACAATCTGAAAAGTTGTATGGAATCACAAAAGACCTCAAAAGTCTAAAGCAACCTTGAAAAAGAAAAACAAAACTGGAGGTATCACAATTCCAGACTTCAAGTTACATTACAAAGCTATAATAATCCAACCCCCACCCCCCAAGAAACAAAGCTGTAATAATCCAAACAATATGGTACTAGCACAACAGTAAAACACATAGATCAGTGAACAGAATAGAAAGCCTGGACATAAACCCACAATTTATGGTCAGTTAATCTTTGACAAAGATTAAGGCAAAGGAGGCAAGAATATGCAAAGGGGAAAAAAAATAATCGCTTCAACAAATAGGATTGGGGAAATTGGACAGCAACATGCAAAGGAATGAAACTGTACCACTTTTGTATACTATATACCCAAAATGGATCAGGGACCTAAATGTGAGGCCTGAAACCATAGAAATCCTAGAAGAGAACATAGGAAGTCGTTTCTCTGACATTGGTTTTAGCAACATCCTTCTAGATTTGTCTCCTGAGGCAGTGGATACAAAAGCAAGAATAAACTATTGGGACTACATCAGAATAAAAAACTGCACAGCAAAGGAAACAACCAACAAACTAAAAGAAAACCTACAGAATGGGAGAAGATATTTGCAAATGACATATCTGATAAAGGGTTAGTATCCAAAATATATAAAGAACTTTCACAACTTAACACGCAAAAAACACAATGCAGTTAAAAACGGGCAGAGGATGTGAACAGACACTTCTCCATAGAAGACCTACAGTTGGCCCATGGACACATGAAAAGATGCTGAACATCACTCATCATCAGAGAAATGAGAATCAAAACCACAATGAGGTATCAACCTCACACCTGTCAGAATGGCTAAAATAAAAAACTCAAGAAGCCATTGTTGACAAGTATGTAGAGAAAAAGTAACCCGCTTGCATTGTTGGTGGGAGTGCAGACTGGTACAGCCACTGTGGGAAACTATGGAGGTTCCTCAAAAAATTAAAAATAGAACTACCTGGGCCACATGGCTGAAAGCAAAAAGGTAAACTAAATAATGCCTTATGGGGTTTATGGACATAGATCTCAGTATGAAACTGTGGACAGGAAGGATATACACAACTTTAGGGTCATAGTTACCTCTGGGGAGAAAAGGAGAAAGGGGGATGGGGTTAGAGAGGGGTCCAAAGAGAAAACAGCTGTATCTACCAGGTTTTATTTAGTTCTCCCTAAAACTAAGTTAAAACGATATGGCAAAATTTTAGTACTATTAATCTGATTTAGTACTATTAATCTGACACTACGATATTATTCTCTCGTTTTTTTTCCTGTATGTATAAGCATATAAAACATGTTTCTTATGTTTTTTGGTTTTAGTTTCCATACATATTTAAAAGGGGGAAGCTGGAGAAAACAAGCACAATAGGCCACAACATTGAGTTATTTGTCTGAATTTAATGACTAAAATAGTAAGGAATGCCTTCCATAGTCAGTATGAGGTTTAAAAGGAGCACTTGAGAAAAGGTGACTAGAGTTCCCACTTCAGATTTGTCTGTCCCACAAGAAGGAACCTCTCCCAGCTAAGCAGCATGAACTATTCCTTAACCAGTTGTGGAGACTTCTACTTACAGACATTGAATGTGCAGCACTAAGACATTTATCCTTGCGATGAAATTCTTTTAAAGCCTAAGCTGTATGGACCCTTCACTTCTCTACAGATATTCTTCTGGGCTAAATGTCTCCCAACTATTTTAACGTTCTTTGCCTCATAGAACCTTTTTTCATAGCCATTTATTGAGCACATTCATTCCATGCAAAGAACTAGACAGAGTGCTGTCACAGAAGAAGAGATATTCATGGAATCTATGCACAAGGAACTCACAGTCTAAACTGGTACTAAAATGAAAACCTAAAGAAATAGATTGTAAAGTAGAACATACTTTAAGGAGCTTAAGAGCACTACAGGTAAAGCACCACAGGATTTAAAGGAGGACAGATGTACTTTTGTTGGTAGAGATCACGAAAGGCTTTCAGTCTTGGCCCTCACAAAGAAGCAGATTGTCGAAAACTCAAGAAAATTAACCCTAGACAAAATTAATACGTAGGTAAATCAGTATCTTTCTTGTATATGACCACTAGAAGAAATAATGTTTAAGAGAACACAGTATTTATTATGGTAACAAAAGATAAAGTTCTTAAATGTATACATTTTTCCTATGTTAATTCTAAGAACTCTGTGGAGAATATGTAAATGCTAACTGATTTGAACAGAATCATACAGCTGTATATATTATACAATTATAATATTGTTGGACAGAAAAAAAGATAATGATGTCAATTTTCTGTAAGCTAATTTGTGAGAGGTTATTTTTTTACATTTTTAAAAATTTTAATTCCAGTATAGCTATTTTAGGTGTACAATCTAGTGATTCAGCAGTTGCATATATTAGTCAGTAATCATGAACATAAGTATACTCTTTTTTTAAATCATTTTTATTTTTAAAGATTTTATTTTTATGTGATCTCCATGTACAGTGTGGGGTTTGAACTGAAACCCTGAGATGAACGGTCACATGCTCTACTGACTGAGCTAGCCAGGTGTTCCAAGATAACTGTACTCTTAATCTCCTTCACCTATTTCGCCCACTCCCCCCCCACCTCCCCTCTGTTAACCATCTGTCTGATCTTTATACTTAAGGGTCTATTTTTGTTTTTTTTTCCCCTTTGTTTCCTTAAATTCCATATATGTGTGAGATCATATGGCATTTGTCTTCTCTAACTTACTTTGCTTAGCGTTATACCTTCTAGATCCATCCATGTTGTTGCAAATGGCAAAGTTCCATTCTTTTTGATGGCTGCATAATATGACATGGTATATACATACCACATCTTTATTCATTCATCTGTCCTGTGGACACTTGGGCTGCTTCCATATCTTGACTATTGTATGTAAATAGTGCTGCAGTAAACATAGGGGTACCTATATTCTTTTATTTATTTATGTTTAAATACTTTACTTATTTGTGAGAGAGAAAGAGAAAGCGTACAAGCAGGGGGAGTGGCAGGCCCAGAGAGAAGCAGGCTCCCTGCTGAGCAGGGAGCCTGATGTGGGACTTGATCCCAGGACCCTGGGATCATGACCTGAGCCAAAGGCAGATGCTTAACTGACTGAGCCACCCAGGCATCCCATCCCGCCTATATCCTTTTAAATTTAATGTTTTCATATTCTTTTTTTTTTTTTTAAGATTTTATTTATTTATCTGACAGAGAGAGATCACAAGCACGCAGAGAGGCAGGCAGAGAGAGAGGAGGAAGCAGGCTCCCCGCTGAGCAGAGAGCCCGATGCGGGGCTTGATCCCAGGACCCTGAGATCATGACCTGAGCCGAAGGCAGTGGCTCAACCCACTGAGCCACCCAGGCGCCCCAATGTTTTCATATTCTTTGGGTAAATACCCAGTAGTGCATTTACTAGGTTATAGGGTAGTTCTATATTTATTTTATTTTTATAAAGACTTTTTTTTATTTGTCAGAGCGCATGCATGCGCAAGCAGGGGGAACAGCAGGCAGAGGAGGAGACACTGAACAGGGATCCTGATGTGAGGCTTGATTCCAGGACCCTGGGATCATGACCTGTACCAAAGGCAGAAGCTTAATGGCTGAGCCAACCCAGGTGTCCCAAGTTTTAAAGATTTTATTTTTAAGTTATCTCCATACCCAGTGTGGGGCTCAAACACACAATCCCAATATTAGGAGTTGCATGTTCTACCGATTAAGCCAGCCAGGTACCCCTAGTTTGCTTTTTTATTTTAAAAATTTTCAAGTTTTGGGGGGGCTGTAATATATGTAACATATTTATCATTTGAACTATTTGTAGTTGTGGAATTCAGTTGCATTAGTCACATTCATTCTCAGTCTTTATGAATTTGCCTATTCTAGGTACCTCATAGAAGTGGAATCAGACAGTATTTGTTGTTCTGTGTGTGCTTTATTTCACTTGGCATAGTATTTAAGGACTATCCATGTTATAGCATATATCAAAATTTCTTTCCTGGGGTGCCTGGGTGGCTCAGTCAGTTAAGTGGTGACTCCTTTTTTTTTTTTTTTTTTTTTTTTTTTAAGATTTATTTATTTGAGAGAGAGAGAGTGTGTGCATGCATAGAAAGGGGGAGCAGAGGAAGAGAGAAACCCAAGCAGATTAATGCACTGAGCATGGAGTCCTATGCGGGGCTTGATTTCAAGCCACCTGTGCCAGAACCAAGAGACACTCTACTGACTGAGCCACCCAGGCACCCCACATCCAACTCTTGATTTTGGCTCCGGTCACAATCTAAGGGTCATGGGATTGAGCCATGTGTCTGGATCCTTGCTCAGTGGGGAGTCTGCTTGAGAATTCTCTCTCCCTCTCTGTTTGCCCCTCCCTCTGCTCACACGCATTCTCTCTCTCAAATCTTTAAAAAAAAATTCCATTCCTTTTTATGGCTGAGTATTTTTTTTATTGTGTATATATGTCACATTTCATTCATAAATCTAATCGTCTTCTGATGGATGGACAATTGGGTTCTTTCTACCTTTTTGCTATTGTGAACAATGTTGCCGTGGACATTGGTGCATAGATGACTGAGTCCCTGCTTTCTGGCTGAGAGTGGAATTGCTTGAGTTATATAGAATTCTGTGTTGAACTTTTTGAGGAATTGCCATATTTTAATGTGTTTAAACACATTTAACATGTTTACTTGTTAATGTGTTTTTACACATTAATTTGTTTAATGTGTTTTCAAACTTTATATAAATGACATCATTTGTACATATACTAATTTGTTTTTTACTGATCTTTTAGATTTATCATTGTTAATATGTAGCTGTAATTTGTTGTAGTTTCTGTATAGTATTTTATTGTATACATTTTGTAATTTAATCATGTATCCCTTAATGGTGGGCTCTTAGGTTGAACTCCGCACCTCTGTAAAAACAGCTCTGTAGTAAAAATTACAGAAATCTTCTTTTGCATATGTGTAAGTCATTAGGGTATATACCCAGTAGTAGAATTGGAGCATACAATATGTTTTTAGAACTCTACTAACTGTTGCAAAATTATTCTCACACAAAGAGAATGTGGGAGTTTCTGTTTTCCTTATTCTTTGAATGCTTAGGTTATCTGATGGGTGTGAAATGGTATTTAGTTGTTTCATCTTGCA
The DNA here is from genome assembly GCF_902655055.1 of Lutra lutra. Lineage (NCBI taxonomy): Eukaryota > Metazoa > Chordata > Mammalia > Carnivora > Mustelidae > Lutra > Lutra lutra. The sequence goes on along the minus strand of NC_062282.1, from coordinate 102,268,139 downwards.
TTTCCTTGGCACCTAGTGAGGTTTGCCGTCTTTGCCTTTGTTAAGTGACTTGTCAGTTTCATTATGTGTAAATATCCTTTTCATAACATCTACCAGTTCTTTTTGGGGTCATTTTATCTCTCTAATTAAATTTTAGGATTTTTTTTTATATGCTGAGAGTACTAATCCTTTGTCTTATTCTGAAAACCTCCCAATTTGTGTTTTTATGGTATCTTTTTAATGTAATACTGTGCAGTCCAGTTTGGCAGTCACTAATATAAATTAGATTTAATTTCAGTTTAATTAAAATTAAATTATGCATTCATTTCTTCATTAGCCACATGTGCCTAGTGGCTACTCTACTGGACACTGCTGATATAGGACATTTCTATCATTAGAAATTTCTGTTGCAGGGCACCTGGGTGGCTCAGTGGGTTAAAGCCTCTGCCTTTGGCTCAGGTCATGATCTCAGGGTCCTGGGATCGAGCCCTGCATCGGGCTCTCTGCTCAGCGGGGAGCCTGCTTCCTCCTCTCTGTCTGGCTGCCTCTCTGCCTACTTGTGATCTCTGTCTGTCAAATAAATAAATAAAATCTTAAAAAAAAAAAAAGAAATTCCTGTTGCCTAGTTCCTGATAGAAAGTTTTAAACTGTAATGGGTTTATCATAATATTTCATTACAGATTGTGGTTTTTATATCTTTTATGAGAAATCTTTGAGCACCATTATGTCTAGGAGGTATTCTCTTAGATTTCTTTTAAATATTTTGCTTCTCTTAGTAGGTCTTAGACTCCATCTAAAATTTAATTTTATGATGTGAGGTCAGGATCTGCCCTTTCTATATAGATTTTTGTTCTAGCATTATTTTTTTTAAAAGAATTTATTTGACAGAGATCACAAGTAGGCAGAGAGGCAGGCAGAGAGAGAGGGGAAGCAGTGTCCCTGCTGAGCGGAGAGCCCAATGCAGGGCTCGATCCCAGGACCCTGAGATCATGACCTGAGCCAGAGGCAGAGGCTCTAACACACTGAGCCACCCCGCATTATTATTTTGATAGTTAGTCTACTCTGCCAGGAGATGTAATGCTGCCTCTGTCATTTGCCAGGTTCTTGGTGTGTCCTTTCCTCATGGGCTTTTTCCCATGGTATTTCAATTTTTCTTTTTCCTTTTCTTCATCTTTTTTTTCCATATCCTTTTTCTTAACCTTTTCTTCTTTCATTTTGAATTTGGGGTCAAGTTTTGACAAGTTCCCTTAAAAAACAAACTTATTGGGAATTTGTTTATAATTGCATGGAATTTACCAAATGATTGGTGAGAATTGGTGTTTTTATACTATTGAGTCTAATAATCATTTTATTGTAATTTTATGCCCCTCAGTAATATTTAGTAATTTCCTCCTTAATGGTGAAACACATCTTCTAATAGGATTTTTATTGTCTGTTCAGGTTAAAATTTGCATGAATGAGACTGATGTGTAAATGAGTTGCATTGGTGTTATGCTAGTCCCATTAAGTGAGTTGGGCAGCTTACTTTGTGTCTTCTTTCTGTTTTCCAAAATAACTAATAATTTGGGGTTTCTAGAAAATTCTAAATGTATTTTTCAGCTTGCAAGCAGTACTTTGAAAAGTATCCAGGAGATCATGAACTCCTTTGGGAGGTTGAAGGTGTTGGACACTGGTACCAGCGGATACCAGTCACCAGAGCATTACAGAGAGAAACACTTAAAATTACAGGTAAGAATTACAGGTTTCAAGTTGAAACACATGTCAGGGTTAAAGAGCAGAGCCTTTTAATGTTTGTGGCTCTTAGTCTGGAGTTATGGTATATTGTAATGTGACCTCTCTAGTAACAGATCCTCTTTTCTAAAGTTTGAATTTTTGTTATGTATTAACATTTGAGTCATTAATAATAAGAGGATTTAGAATTATAATAGCCCAGCAGAGTCTAACATTCTAGGAATTGGTGGGTAAGAAGGAAACACAGATACTAAAGCAGCATAGAATAGGCATCAAGGAATCAGAGAGTAGTCCCTGGTCTTTCCTCAAAGTCACAAAATACAGATAACTAATACTTTTATAATTGCAAGTTTTCATTATAAGATATTGGTGAAGGAGATATTCCACACCTAGGTTTTCAACACCTTTCTGTTCAGGATGCTATTCAGGGCTTTTGTGAAAAATCAGTACAAACCATGTTGTAGTTAAAACCAAATACTGATTGGGTTACAATTTTTAAAATTCTTCTATACACAGCAGTTTCTCAAAATGAAGCTAAAAGACCTATGTCTGGAGAATATGGTCTTGCATCTGTTCCAGAATATGAAGCAGAAACTGAAGACAATCAGTCTAGTGAGATGCAGCTAACTGTAGGTACACTGTGTGTTTATTGTAGGAAATAATAATTTTTGTTTCTTTAAACTAGATTCAGCTAATATTTAATTTTGTAAATGTTAGTGTTCATCAAGTTATGTAATTTTAATTTTTTACTGTGTTAGTTTTCTTGGAATCTCCTGTTAATGGCTTACTAAGGACTTAGTTTTCTTTGAAAAATAATTTGGAATCACACAAAATAATATAGAAGAAATAGAAGAAAATAAAAATCTCTAATTCCACTACCTCAGATACAGCAGCTGTTTAAATTTTTCTATTTGTATTTAATATATATTATAGAACATTGTCTGTATATATTTTTGTTTCCTGTTATGCTGCTTCTGTTTTTCCTCCACTAACATAATATTATAAGCATTTCCATGGCCTTGTTTCAAAACATGATTATTAAATAGCAGCATACTATTCTATGTAAATACCATTGTTTAGTTCTATAACATATTAAGTTTTTTGCGTAAGTGGCTCAGCAGTGAACACATTCATATATGCATCTTTTTGCCTATGTAATTCTTTCCTTGCACTCACAAATTTCTAGAAGTGAAATTAGTAGTAGGTCAAAAGTTATGAAGTTACTGTGGAAAGTTTGAGTCTCTATGCTAGGTCTTTGTAGAATGTAATACATTTTGAAAGTACAAATCTTCCAGGGACAAGTGCTTTGGGGAATTATTTGTGCCTCTTATTTCTGCCTTGATTAGTGTAAGTGTTGACTGAACTTTTTGGAAATGTTTTTAAGGATAATGTAAATCATACAATCACATGTAAGGAGTTAGATTTTTTGTTGTTATTTTTTTCTACATTTGGAAATTCAAGCTAAATGATAACCCCAGGTTTGATTATATTGAGGTGCAAATTCCTCAGATACTCTTAAATTTAATTAGTATTGGTCAGACATCATAAAATCAGGGAAGGTAGAAAAAAAATCTTTCCCCAAAATGTGGTGAGAACAGTGATTTACCTTAATAATAAGCCAAATAATTTTAAATGGGTTGTGTAAATGAGAATATATATTAAACCATGTCACAAGGGTGGCAGCATAAATTCAGTTTTCTTTCATTTTAGAAATTCATACTCTTCAAATTACTTTAAGATTTTAATTAGTTCAAGGGAAATATTTTTCACATTAAAATATTTTATCTCTCAAAAAAATATTTTATCTCTCTTTTTATTTCTAACCAAATGGGGAAGTGGTCTTGTTTATTTTAACCACATTGTTTTTAGCTTTGCTGAGGTATAATTGACAAAGATTGTACGTATTTAAGGTGTACGACTTGATGTTTTGAGATACACTGTGAAATAGTCACTATATGATTTATTCTTCAGGCGATGATGGTATTTCTACTTGCTTTTTCCTATTTTGTGACATAAAACATTACATGTACTTATACTCTTTGTACCATTTTAAAATGATTTTTATATGTGTGTTAACCTTGTCTAGTTCAACTGCAGGCTTCTTGAAGACAGGATTTTTGTCTTATCTGTCCCTGTTTATCCTTGTTTGTGTCCTGTCAGTAGACCTTCTTAAAGTCTCAGTGCCTGCTGTGTCATAGGGTTTCAGTAAGTGTGTGATGAACGAATGAATAGTAATTTATATAATGAAGTAGATACTTTGGCAAGTGCTAGATGTACAAAGATGTGGTTCTTACAAGCATGGGAGAAGTAGATGGTCCGTTATTGGAACCAGATTAAATAAACAAACTACAGGATTATAATTGCCTTAATAGGGCAAATAGCAAATGACGAAGGTACATAGCAGAGTGAGTAACTCTACCCAAGGAGTGGAATAGGTGAAGCAGCAACCAATCTGACTTTCAAGGGGCAGGTGTGAGTTTTGTGACAAAGGCTAAGGTTTTCCAAAGGCTAGTGTGTTTAAAAAAAAAAAAACCAAAAACCAAACAAGTGTAAATTGGTTTTGAAGAGGTTGAGAGTTTATATTCTAGGCAGTAATAAACCATTAAATATTTTGATTTTGTTTTTGTTTTTTTTTAAAGCAAAAGAGTAGCACAGTTTGTGATTTGGAAGCATCTTTGCCATCAGGTTGGAAGGGATTACAGAGCATGCGATAGAGTGAGGGATACCAGGGATGAGGCTCTTGGAATAATCACATTAAAGGTGATAAAGGCCTAAACTAGAGAATTGGTAATATAAAGGAGGGGGCATTTGTGAGAGAGTCTTCAGAGTCAGAATTGAAGGCTTTGCAGTTCACTTAAGGGCGGTTAAGAAGTCATTACTGAGTCACAGGTTTTTGGCCAGAATGGCTGACTGAACTGTTACTGCCATTAACCAAGATAGGGAGTAATATTGGGAAAAGAGTTTAATTTGGAACAGGTTGGTTGTGAAATTGGATGGAGCATCCATATTTCTTTGGAAAGCAGGAAAGAAGTTAGGGAGATGAAATTACAAACCTGGATTCATCAGCAAGTAGATGTTGAAGTAGATAAAATTACACAGGGAGAGCATGTAGACAGAGAAGAGGAGGTAGCTGAGGACAGGACACTAGGAAACTTAAGTGAATTGCACTGTAACGTATTAGATGGCTTGGTACGGGCTCAACATCAGGTAAACTGAGGCTGTAACGTCACCTTTTAATTTCTTCAGGTGAATGGTGAATAGTGAATACAAAAAGTACTATTTGAAAAATGTTTCATAAGATTTTCTTTGGCACTGACTAAAATAGATTCATAGGGAGAAAAAAAATGAACTAAAATGTTTGGTTTTAATCTGTATTTCTATTTTAGATTGACTCTCTAAAAGATGCCTTTGCAAGTACTTCTGAAGGTGAGAAATTGAGCTAATCTACCAGTATTTGAGATGATTAAAATTTAGGGGTGGGAGATGTCCCGTACAGTAAGTGAAGACTTATCCCACTAAGAATAGAGCTGAGTTCTAATGCCACCACTACCACTGGTCTTGCTATGTGAACAAAGTAAGCTACCGTACCTCTTTTTTCCTAATTTTCTTACCTGGAAAATAGAGTTATGTCTGCCTTGTTTATGTCCCAGGATTATTGGGAGACAATATAAGTAAAAATGCAAAAATACATTGCTGAGCTCAGGGCAATATGGAAATGTGAGGAATGAATAATGTGAAGTTATTTCATAAGTTAGAAAAAAAACTGACATTGTTTCTTGGCCTGATACAAGTGAGAGAAAGAAATGTGTAATTGTGGGAATATATGTAAGCTGTCATAGTTCTTACATTTCTGTGTATTGTAACATAGTCCTTTCAGGACATACTGAATTAATTGTAGTTTTGTTATTTTTTCTCAGGTCACGATAAAACACCGGTTTCCACTCGTACTCGCGGTAGTCATCTGAAGCGACCAAAGATTGGGAAGCGGTTTCAGGATACTGAATTTAGTAGTTCTCAAGGAGAAGATGAAAAGACACCCCAGACTTCACCTACAGCTTCAGTAAACAAGTAAAGTATTGGTTATTTTACTGTCATTATTTCATTATTCTTATTTTCATATTTTTTAAAGGTTTTATTTGAGAGAGAGAGAGCACAAGCAGGGGGAGGGGCAGAGGCAGAGGGAGAGGGAGAAGCAGGCTCCCCACTGAGCAGGAACACCCCCAACCTCATGCAGTGCTCCAACCTAGGACCCTGGGATCATGACCTGAGCCAAAGTTAGATGCTTACCAACCGAGCCACCCATGTGCCCCTTATTTTCATATTATTAGTATTTAGTATTTAAGGTAGAAGTTATTATTATATTATTTGTGTAGCACATAACCTTGGTGTAAGACTTTGTATTTGAATTCTTGTATAGGATTGCTGATTGTACTCACTTTGATATATTACAGGGAGAAGTTGCTAGTGAGAGAATAAAATAAATCCACAATTCAATCTCTCATGTCTGAAAATCCAAGAGAATATTCTAGTAATTATATTATCCCAACTTTTATAGTAGCTATAGATTTTAGTACTGCTGAGGATTAGTCAGTTTTTTAAAAAACCCTAAGTTCTATTTTATAATGGATTCATTGTACTGGGTTACTGGATATAACACAAATTAGCGATAACCGTAAGCCTGTTTGGTCCCCTTCTCTAGGAACTTAATAGCCAGCTGAGACCAGAGAAAACTCAGATCAGAACTTTATCCTCTATCTTCCTTGGAACCTTAAAGAAAGCAAGACTTCATATTTTATAAAAAAAAAACAAACTTGACTTTTTTGTCCTAATAGTCCTACCAGTTGTTCCTGAGTTAACCATTCATAGCTTTGGCATTTTATCTGTGAAATTATTTTCCTCAAGTAGAAAATTCTGTAGGTATGCTAATTTTATTATGTAAATAATCTAAAATTTGGATAATTGGGTAATTATGTAAATGTTTTAGTGATAAAGGCAAATATAACTATTTAAATCCAATAATTTGTGAAAAGAGGTTAGATAATTAGTTTTCTTCCTGTGTAACATTTTGATGTAATATCCTTTTTATTTTATTTATTTATTTATTTATTTATTTATTTTTTAAAAGATTTTATTTGTTTATTTGACAGAAATCACAGACAGAGAGGCAGGCAGAGAGGGGCAGGGGGAAGCAGGCTCCCCACTGAGTGGAGAGTGGGATGCGAGGCTCCATCTCAGGACCCTGGGATCATGACCTGAGCCGAAGGCAGAGGCCTTAACTCACCGAGCCACCCAGGTGCCCTGTAAATCCTTTTTAGAAGGGAATGTAACAGTGCATTTTATATTGAACATCCCAAATTATTATGGAATTTTGTTTTTCCTAAGTAGAACAGTAACATAAGACTAAATGGTTGAATGCTTGCTCAGCTGTTATGAAGAACAAAATTTCATCTTTGTCCTTGAAGAATTGACTGTCTGGTTTCTAATTCATTAGCTATACCTGTGACATAGGTTAAGAAACTGCAAGGTATGGGGCGCCTGGGTGGCTCAGTGGGTTAAAGCCTCTGCCTTCGGCTCAGGTCATGATCTCAGGGTCCTGGGATGGAGCCCCGCATCGGGCTCTCTGCTCAGCAGGGAGCCTGCTTCCTCACCCTCTGCCTGCCTCTCTGTCTACTTGTGATCTCTATCAAATCAATAAATAAAATCTTAAAAAAAAAAAAAAGAAAGAAACTGCAAGGTAGATTGTAGTAACAGAAGTACAAAACAGTATAGATGCAGAGGAGAGATTTGATTAAATGTGAGAAGATAGAGAGATTTGGCATTTGGACCAGGTCTTCAAAAATAAGTTGAAACTCAACAAGCAGAGTTGAGAGAGAAGGTGTTCTAGTCCTACAGAGTTCCACGAATTATGGTCTGTAATTCAAATCTGACCTACTGACTATTGTTGTAAATAAAACTTTGTTGTAACAGTTCCACGTTCATTAACTTACATGTTTGTATGGTTGCTTTTGTATTATAGTGGCAGAGTTGAATAGTTGTTTGGAGACTGTATCGCCCATAAAACCTAATGGAAAAGTTGGTTGACCCCTGCTGTATACCAGGGTTGTCCAGAGAACTTATTGTGATGATGAAAAAATGTACTTTATCTGCCCTGCCCAAAATGGCAGCCCTACTTTAGTATGCCCATTGAGCACTTCAAGTATGGCCAGTGCATGGAACTTAGGAACTGAATTTTAAATTTCATTTAATTTTGATTAATGTAAATCATGACATGTGTTGTGGCTACCATATTGTACCATGTAGATATAGCATGAGCAAAGACAAAAAGCTAAGAGTAATATTAATAAGGATAACTGATGTATGATGTAAATGTTACCATCTAGTAGGAAATAAAAATATGAGAGTCTAGGTCCAGGCCAGCTGGGCGTTGTAGCAGCATGAGCGACTTAGTGAAGTATTTAGCAATAGGATGAGCAAGATGACCACCTTTGCCTGGTGGATGAGGCCTGGTAAGATAATTCATGCAGGGGAAGCAAGTAGCCGTACTCTGAGCAGCCCTATGAGGAGGGACCATGTGGCAATAATCCCCAAGGAATTGGGCCCTCAGTATGTTAGCCTGCATGATGAACTGAATGCTACCAGCAACCACATGAGTGGGGGGAGCTCAGGGTGGTTGCGGGGAGCACTGCCAGTCAGACTTTCAGATGAGACTGCATCCCCAGTTGCTGGGTTGATTGCGACTCCATGAGACCGTGAGACAGAGGTACTCAGCTAAGCCCCACCTGGATTCCTAACCCCCAGAAACAAGATAATAAATGTTCAATGATTTCAGAGGCTAATGTATAGATATATATGAGGGTTTGGTCATGTTAGCCTTTGTAAGGAAATACACTTTATTCTCTAAGCTGTAGAGAACCATCAGAGTTTTCTGAGCTGGACTGTCACAGGTATGGATGGATTATAATATAACAGCTCTTACAGCTTCACTAAAGAATATATGTACTGCAAGTTCAGAGATGAGTTGGGACAAAATTATGGTGGTCCAGGGAGGGCCTAAAGAAGGATCATGAAAATGGAAACAAAAAAGTAGGGATATGTTTGAAAGGCATTTGGGAAGTAGAACAAAACCCTATCATTTACTGTCCAAACTGGTATCTTTGAGACTGAAAGGGGCATTATTAGTGATTATGCCGATGCTGGGACAAAAGCTGTGAACTGGACTGTCTCAGGTAAATTGGGATGTGTTTTCTTTCTAATAGAATGAGAATCAGTGAGATATGGTTAGAGTAAAAGAAGATTCTAGCTTACATGATTGTGGAGATTGTGGTGTTACTATTCAAACTAGAGAACAAGGTAGCAAAGAGGACAAGTTTGTAAGAAGAGGAGATTGGTTTTGGACCTTTAATATGGGAAGTTGTTCATTGAACGACACTTGGTTGATTGTCTAAAGTGTTACTGTATTAACAGACTCCTGAAATTTTATATTCATCCTTAAAACAAGTAAGAGTGGTTTTCTTTCCTAGATTGGAATCTACTGCGCGCACATCAGAGAGCTCAGAAGAATTCCTGGAAGAAGAACCTGAACAAAGTGTGATTGAATTTGAGGATGAAAGCAGTGATAAGGATGCCCGGCCTGCACCAGAAACCCAACCACGTCTGGAAAAGCAAGATGGTGAAAAGGTATGAGATCCTGCTTATTATTAAATAAAGTGAATTGAAAGTAAACTAAATTTAAACTTTCTTAATCATATATTGTTAGAAAAATGTGATCTATTTTAGAGTCCTAGTAGAAATTGTGCTTGATGCTAAAAAGCATAGCTCTATACTAAGCAAGGTCAGGTACTGGAGTTGGGGAGAGGATAAAATTACAAATATTGTTGCGTGTTTCACTGAGTTTTTTTTTTTTTTTTAAGATTTTATTTATTTATTTGACAGATCACAAGTAGGCAGAGAGGCAGGCAGAGAAAGTGGGGGAAGCAGGCCCCTGCTGAGCAGAGAACCAGACACAGGGCTGGATCCCAGGACCCAGAGACCATGACCTGAGCTGAAGGCAGAGGCTTTAACCCAGTGAGCCACCCAGGCGCCCCCAATCTGAATTTTTAAGTGTGACTTACAGCAAAGGTAAAATTGAGGATTTTAGGTAGTAAGATCCCTCTGTATATTTAAAATACAAATTAATTTGAGAGATTAAACATACTTAAGAAGTGACACAAATTATATATGATTATAAGATACACCTTGTAGGGGCGCCTGGGTGGCTCAGTGGGTTATGCCGCTGCCTTCGGCTCAGGTCATGATCTCAGGGTCCTGGGATCGAGCCCCCCATTGGGCTCTCTGCTCAGCAGGGAGCCTGCTTCCTCCTCTCTCTCTGCCTGCCTCTCTGCCTACTTGTGATTTCTGTCAGATAAATAAATAAAATCTTTAAAAAAAAAAAAGATACACCTTGTAGAACCAGTTAGAATGCCGTAAGGTCATTAAGGCCACAGTTGCACCTGTATCTTGGTTAGAAGGTTAAAACAAACATATATATATGACTCTAATTGATAATTTGACTACAATTGATAACTGAATTCATTTTTTTAAAACAGTGGAAAACAAATGGGAAAATCCTTTGTGACCAAGTAAATTCTTTTTTTTCCCTGATTTCTGCAGCTCTTCTAGTATTTGTCCTTAACTTTTTTTTTTTTTTCTCTTCTCTGTTCATTCCCTGTTCTTCTCCTCTTTATCTTTAGTATCTTACATCTTTGGCTCTGTAGAGATTTCTTATTTCTTCTTTCCTAGGTGCTTAAGATTCTTTAAAAGTCTTTTACCTGTTTGCCAAGTCTAGCCAGCATCCAAAGAAGTGTCACTTTGTTACCAATTTTATTTCCTTAGCATATTCCAGGTTAGCTCTTGCTTTCTCTGTTTCATGAAACTGTATTTTTTTTTTAAGAGTTTATTTATTTATTTTTTTTTTTTGAGAGAGATCACAAGTAGGCAGAGAGTCAGGCAGAAAGAGAGAGGGAGGGGAGCAGGCTGCCTGCTGAGCAGAGAACCCGATGCAGGGCTCCATCCCAGGACCCTGGGATCATGACCTGAGCTGAAGGCAGAGGCTTAACCCACTGAGCCACCCAGGTGCCCCCATGGAACTGTTTTTAAGTGGCATTTTTTTTCTTGTGAAAAATTTGGACAGTAAAGCACATGTTTTAAAATGTGCATCCAGACATTTGTGGAAATACATGTTATTTTTCTTATAAAAACTTAAAATTATGCTGTATATACTTCATGTAATGGGTTTCATTTGTCCAGCTGTACGTTGAGCACATACTCTTATAGGGCACCAGTGACACTTGCATTCATTTCCAGCGGTTTTCCTCACCTAGATTGACTACTGTGTCTTCCTTAATATTCTCTAGGCCCCCCTGAGGTAAGTTTTATAACACCACTCACTGTACTTTGGTTTCTTGGTTTTCCTACCTGAAGTTTTGTTTTGGTTTTATTATTTGACTCTTGTGCTTTTTTCCCTTTATTCGTGGACATTCTAGAAGTCTAGAAATCTAGAACTCCGTTCTTGGCTTTCTGCTCTTGGTTCATGTTCTCTACATGAAAATGCATCCAATCTAATGGTTGAACTCTCATTTCTGTGGGACGACCAGCAACTCTAGACTTTGAATATTAATTGAGACTGTAATGCTATAATATTACTTATCTTTTGAATATTCTATGTAGACAGATGTCTTTTATCATCTTAAATTCAACATAATCTCTGTTCTTATCACTCCTATATTAGACCTTTTGTGTGTGTGTGTGTGTGTGTGTGTGTTTAATCTTTCCTTCTATTCCCAAACCTAAAACTTGAAAGACAGTTTTTTCTCTTCTGTTGCTTCTCACTTTCAGTTAATTACCAGTATTCTGGGGTTTTTAAGCTTTTGCTGTGTTTTTCTCATTTTCTTCCTTTCAGCATTTTTTCTACCCTAGCTGATCCTTTTATGAGCTTTATTATAATTACCTTCTGTATGCAGTCTATTTTTTTATACTGTCTGGCCAGATAAATTTTTCTAATCCCTGATTTCAGTATCCCTATGACTTTAGAGATCTTATGTAAACCAGACAAACCTATTTCTGAGCCCTTGAGTGCATCATTTTCTAATTTTTACAATGGTAATAAAATGCCCTCTATTAGAATGTCACTAAGATTCATTAGAACTATTAAACATTAAATATAAGTATTTTATATTGATAAACATTGGCAGAAGAGTTTCAGAATTGGAAGGTTTGTGTTACCTCCTCACTGATACTTCCGTATTTAATGTGATATAAAGAGTAGGATTGTTCAAAAAATGACCCCAAATTGACTGGACAGTGAGGAAACTGAGATGGAGTTTTCTTCTTCCAGTAAGAAGCTGTATCCAAACTGAGCTTCCCACAAGACTGGTAGTGCTTCCTCCCTCTGGCAGCGTAACCTGTTAACTTCCCACAGGCCCCAGAGATTCCAAGCGCTCATCAGCCGGTGTTCTGTAAAGAGCTGGCATCAAATCTAGAGTCTCTGGTGCCTTTTTACTGAAAAGATTTCACTCCTGAGGGCCCTGTAAAGAACAAGAAGGGGACAGGGTGTCTTCACTGCATCTCAGACCCATCCTGTGTCTATAGAGCATCACGGTCTGCTGTCTCCATAAGAACAGAGGGAGTTTGGGTTACTTGTGCCTTCTCTTTTACTGACCCTGCCTGAAAAATTTAATCTTTTCTCAGTAAGACTGTTCCTTAACTCATGCCCTGCAATGTGGTAGACTTTTTTTTGAGTCCTGGTGGAGACTGAGAATGGACTCACTTTTCATGACAAATAAATTAGCCTGTAATTGTGTCTTGACTTATTTTTCCCCCCAATGATGTAGGAATCTGAATTAGAGCCTATGAATGGTGAGATAATGGATGATACTCTTAAAACCTCACTTATAACTGAAGAGGAGGACTCCACTAGTGAAGTTTTAGATGAAGAAATAAAATTGCAGTCTCTTAATTCCAGCGAAGACTCTACTGCTCTTGTTCCACTGGTGGTAGAATCTTCAAAACCCCCTGATACTGTTGCACAGGATAAGGTAAGAAGGGAAATAATTTAATTTTTTATAGTCAGACTGTTCCAGTGTTGGTTACATGGAAGGGGCATAATAATATATATATTTTCCTCTCCCTTAATATATATAGTCTTTCAGGAAAATAAATTCTATATTAATTTTTATCCTAGATTAGGTATTTTAAGAAAATACAATCAGTAATATTCCACAAATTCACATCTTTGTAAACTTAAAATACATACCTGACTTCTGCTAACAAAACAAATTTTATTTTGTAGATTTAGAGAAATGCTTAGGCAAAAAAAAGCATTATTTACCAAATACTTGAATACCTATTGCTTACATAGTCCATGACGAATAGTCATTTTAATTTGTTTTAAACGGAGACAGATTAGATCAGTGGGAAAAACCTAATAGACTTTTTTTTTTTTTTTAAGATTTTTGTTTATTGACAGACAGATCACAAGTAGGCAGAGAGGCAGGCAGAGAGAGAGAGAGAGGAGGTGGAGGCAGGCTCCCTGCTGAGCAGAGAGCCCCACGTGAGGCTCAATCCCATGACCCTGGGATCATGACCCGAACCGAAGGCAGAGGCTTTAACCACTGAGCCACCCAGGCGCCCCACCTAATAGACTATTTTTAAAGAAACTTCATTTTTACTTTCAGATATTCCAATTTAAAGCTAAAAAAACCTATTGTATAGCATTAATTTATTAGTGTCTCAAATAAATAAATGAATAAAATCTCCATAGCCCTTCCCTGTCATCTAATGAAACTGTAGTCAAACTTCGTGTGGTGGCACAGTGTCAAGCCCCAGAGGACTCTTGGTTCTGGCTCCAGTAATACCAAGAAACTAAAAACTTTTAGTTGATTCATGGTTTAAAGAACTTTGATAAGAAGTTTGAAATGTTCTAATACTTTTTGAGGTAAAAGAATTACTTTTATTATATCTTTAAAGCAAGAACCAGGTTATCATGTGACAGTTTTGAAATAATAGACTTGTATTCAGAATATGTACACCTGATGAATGAAAGTAATGAGTCCTGAATTCTTGAAAATGCAGTTCATTATCATTGCATATTAGTGTGTAATTTATATAAGAGCTACACTGCAAAATTTTGCTCACTGAGTTTTTTATTTTTAGATCTCGCATATAACTGACACAGAAATGTTGCTGGACGAAGGCCCATCTGATGAAAAGGGACACACTGAAGAGAAACTGCCCCTAGTTTCAAGAAAGAAAGCGCATTTTGGAAGTTCAGACAACGTAGCTACCATCCCAAATGAAGAACGATCCGACAGTGGTTTTCCAAACTCTGTGATAGCTGAATTTTCTGAGGAATCAATCTCTGAAAATTTATCACCCAACACTACTTCTTCATTGGAAGACCAGGGTGACGAAGGGGTGCCTGAGCCCCAGGAAACGTCTACAGCTCTTTCTCAGAGCTCTTTGATAGAGGTTGAACTTGAAGATGTGCCATTTTCACAGAATGCAGGACAGAAAAACCAGTCAGAGGAGCAGTCCGAAGCGTCTTCTGAGCAGCTGGATCAGTTTGCGCAGTCAGCAGAAAAAACTGTGGATAGCAGCTCAGAGGAAATAGAAGTGGAAGTGCCTGTAGTAGACAGGCGGAATTTAAGAAGAAAGGCCAAAGGGCATAAAGGACCTGCGAAGAAGAAAGCCAAGCTGACATGAATGAAGAAGATATGCAGATGATAAACCCTCTTCTTTGTAATGTAATTGTTGTTTTTAAAATATGGTAATTAATAAATGGCATGGGGCACAGGGCAAAAATTCCAAAATTTCACTTTGAACTTATTTATGATGCCGGTTTTCCGTCCCCCCTTAGGACCTAGGATTCACCCTTCTTTTTGATTTTTCAGGCTATTTTGTGTAAATACAACTTTTTTATTTTTATTAACCATGTTTCAACTTTGGGAAACCAGATCATACTATATTTTCTTTAGCAATTGGGGATGTCTGACCATTAATATTTCAGAAAATGTAAATTACAGTGAAAGTAGTAGGCTTTACATTACTTGTAAGGATCACAGAAATCTTTTATACTATGGATTTTAATAGTAAACTTGGTGAGGGTTCTAGTAGTTTTATCTTAATAATCAAAACTAATCATTTTTTTAAAATGTAGGCATGTCTAAACAAAAATGTCAGTAAATGAAAATATACTTCAACTAAGTGAGAGCACAAATAGAAATTTATGGTGAAAGGTTTGTGAAGGTGGTATTTTGGCCTCTGAATTCTTAGTTGTGTAGGTGCAGTTTCTTCCTTTGACTTCAGTGTCTGAGGAAAGGTATAAAATCTGTTTCCACCTCAGTCTTTATGACATCCAATATATACAGTACTGCTAGGGATTTAACTCTGGCATGTAGACACTAATATAATTACATAAAATATTATTTGAAGCTGGGGCCTATTACTTTTGTCCTCATTCAATTAGCATATACTTCAGAAATGTGAGGGCCCTTCTGAGGCTTCTCCTTAACCCTGCCACTGCCTTTATTCTAGAATCGTATATTCTCCTCAGCTTTCATCCACTTCCCTAACTTAGAGTGATTTCTGCCAAAAGATCTGCCTGCCTGTCTGCCAGCTTATGCCCTTGGCATCCATATCTGGGTAAGTTTGGACTGTGCCCCACAATCTTAGATCTAGACGGCAGGAATGGATCTGCCCAAGGAGCTATAGCTAAAAGCTTAGATGGATGGAATTGGAGGCTTTGGTTGTTGCTCTGGTCTTGCTCACTCTTAATTTGAATACAGGTTACAAACTAGCCTGAGTGTATACATTGTGGTACTACACCAAAGCCGTTGCGTAGGAGAACTTAAAAAACAAATCCTCCTGTTAATTTTTATATAGTAATTTATTTAAAAATGAACAAAATTGTTATTCTTAGAATCCAAAGAGAATCTTAAAACAGTCTTATTACTCTTTGGAAGTAC
Organism: Lutra lutra; assembly: GCF_902655055.1. Lineage (NCBI taxonomy): Eukaryota > Metazoa > Chordata > Mammalia > Carnivora > Mustelidae > Lutra > Lutra lutra. The sequence goes on along the minus strand of NC_062282.1, from coordinate 102,252,429 downwards.
TCTGTGTACTCAGATTTGCAGTTAATTTGGAGAATGCTTTGAGACCATTTAGATTGTTTTTAAAACAGCTTGGTCCTGTGTGAAAAAAACCATGTTATGACGTCATGTCATTATTTGAGGTACTAAGGATTGATGTCAGAGGTTTATCCAGTTTACAGTCCGGTGATACCATTAAATTTTATTTTGGAATGTTGACATTTTAGGTCTAATCTAAGTTAAAATGTTTAAGGAGGCAAAACAGCAAGCCCTCCTGTTCATGTAAAATTTTGAGTTATCCTCTACATTTTCCTTAATTATTGGTCAGAGCAAGCCAAATGATTGCACTCCAAATGAAAATTAAAGCACTTTGGCCATTTGTTTTCTCAACAAATGCTGACTAATTGAAAAAATAAGTATGACTGGTACTAGTACATTTATCACATTTATGCTGTTTTATAGATTTTGTGAGAAATTTTACTACCACAATTAGGAAAATAAAGATTCGAGGATTTAGTAAATTCTTAACCTTTCCATTTTTAATTTCGTAAAATAGACTTAAAAACCTAACACTTAGATATTTTACTTTTTTACTTGGATTGCTCATTGTTCTTTTGAGAATAGTTTCTTTAAAAGGGGGTAGTTTAAGATTGAGCTCACTGACAACTCTTGATATGTGAATATAGTTGCTGAGTTCACAAAAACATGTTTAGTTATTGATATATAATGGGACTAACAGTATAAACTCATACTTGTTAAACTTGTTTGGTTTATTCTTAAACAGCAAGAGCATTTTAAGCAGTTTCAGAACTTTTTGCTTAGCATACAAGAAAACTTTTATGATAATTGCTTTTGGGGGGTTTACAGATGGTAGAGAAGGCTAGGTAACATAGAAAAACCTAACTTTCATGTTCAGTAACACGTTCACGGTTCAGTAAATGAGTTCTGTACTCAATGAGTATAGAATTTATAACAATTTATCCTCAGTAAGGAATCTAAATAAAACTAATCAGATACTTAGTTTTTTGCAAGGCATTAGAAAAACTTGAGAATTATAGAGGACTGAAATCTGATTTCAGCCAGCTAGTCTAGTTGTTGTCTAGTCACATTCTAGTCCTTTGTGAACTGCTTTTTTCTGTTCAGAAGTTTTATTTCTGGAAAAGGATTTCACTTCAGTTTGTGTAAATACGTGTATATTTCCTTGTGTAATATAAAACATAGATATTAGAATTTTAGTTCTACTTTCAAGCTTAAATTATCCAATTGCTAGACATCACAGAAATATATTTAAGAATTTATTATAAAGCTCCTCTACAACTTTTAAAAGTGAGAGGATCTATTATGATTTTTTATAAAATCAAATAGCATGACAGAATGTCTTCTACTTAAAATGTCTATATTCATGGTGTTTCCATTCACTGTGGAGAATAAATACGGCAAGGCTAACACTTAATAGTGATTAATGGTTCACTTTTAGCTGACCAGAACACTACCTAAAATTGTTTCAGTGACTTTAGAAAATATCTTGAAGGTTTATGATTACATCAAATTGAATCTTTATCTAGTATCTAAATATCTGCTCTTATGTACTGCTTCACCCTTAGGGATTACCTTCTAAGGTTTGGTCACACCAGCAAACTGATACAGATCTTAATGTAAATACAGAATTTATACTAACATTACTCATCTGTGTAACAGCATTTTAGACCTTTCTGCCTTGTATGTCCACTAGTAGCTAATCTGGTGTTGAAAGTGTTACTGGTCTTTCATGGATGTGATTAGTTACAAATGTTATGCTTCTGTTGGCATACTTAATATAAAGCTTTCTTTGTATAAGACAATTAATTTGCTTATTTTGGGTTCTAAAAAATAAGCAGAGTGAGTTCTGTGAGATTATGCTTACCTTTACCTTTAGTCTGTTTTGTTTTGTTTTGTTTTTTCACCTTCCAAATCTTATTCACACATTCCTCATTTCTATTAGTGGCAAAATCAGTTGTTAAAATATAATTGTAAGAAAGGTTCAGCTTCTTTCATCCTGAAATAATTGTATCACACTGGATAGTCATTCCCAAGGAACTAACTTTGTTTTTAAGTGTGTGTGTGTGTTCTAAAACTTCTATGTTTATAGAATTTAGAAAAGATGTTATGTTATTCAGAACAGCAAGTGTTACTGAGATACTCAAGTTTGTTTTCCTGGGTTTTTTTTTTTGTTTTTTAGTTTAAAAGTAGTCCGTTTTGTGATTGTTTCTTGGCCTGTGTTTTGATATTCTTTCCCTTTTCCCTACTTTGACAGTGATGTGTTTAGATATTGAATTTGTTTAGACATTAAATGATTTTGTTAAAGACACAATCACATTGGTTGTACTTTGAAGACAGACTTTAAAAATAAACAATTTAAAACCATTAATGTGATCATAGATTAATATAATATTATGGACAACTTAAAGCTCAAAGCTACAAACATAATTCAGATCACAAACGTGCTTTGACCAAGTTAAAAACCTAAAAGATTACCTTTTTTATATTATCCAGGTAACTGCAAACAAATTTCTCTTAAAGGCATCAGTGCAGTCTTTTTCTCTTTAAACAATTCTACCTGGAATCACTTAAATTTTTAATCATTCTAAAAATGGGAAAGCATAAACATTTTGGTGCATTTTTTTTCTATATATTTGGTGGAAAAATACAGTTCAAAGTATTACTATACATGATTGAGAGGAAGAAAATGTTTAAAATATGAATTCACCAACTTATGGTGTAAAGACAGGTAAAAAGTTACCTAAATCCTTCTGAACTTCATTTAGTGTAGTGTGCCTTTTCTCTCCTGTACTTCTAGTAGAGTATACTTTATAAACAAATGCTACCAAGTGTTAATGCTGCATTTCTTAGGATTAATGAAAATGGGGTGAAAGAAACTTGAAGGTCTCAGAAATGACCGTTCTGTAGTTTAGGGTCTATATTTAAGTGTGCACGAACCTTTATAATAAAAGCTATTTTCAACTACACCGGTTTTTCCAGTAACAATAGGTCTGCATTGCTGAGTATCCACTACTTAATGCAGATATGGACCAAGATATTTCTATAATTGCTTTTTAAAATTATTCAAATTTATGAACATCCAAATGCTAAAAAGACAAATATAAAGACCATTTATTTTAATAAATGTCTATTTTAATGTTTTTCACAATAGAATAAATGCCTCTCTTGATGACTGCAGGTACGTAAGGCTGTTTGGTAGTATTCAGAACCACCACAGGAATGGTTGTCTTCCTGATTGGTGTGTAGTCTTCAGTAATTATAAGGAATTACTTGTCTGGAACTGCTGTCAAACCAGCAGGACTGCATTTATGCATCCATCATTTTCAGGATTGTTGGTAACCTGGGCATATTTTCCTGAGGAAAAAATGGGAAAAGGAGGGATATTAATGCTGATAAAAATTAACTTTGCCCAAAATATTCTTAATCACCACTTTGAAGAATGAAAAAAAATTATAGTAGGATCAATGAGATTTTTACAAATCACTCAAATGAGTTCTGAAAACAATTCTTATATACTGTTTTTATATTTTTTTACAAGTGGCGTTCAGTTCCATTCTGTTAGTAAGTTGTATTAACAAGCCCTTGTGGATTGACCTGAGCATTGTTGCTTTTCCACATACTTTTTTACTGGAAAATGCAACAAATTTTAATTTTCAAATCAATTTAACCTATTTTATTTTTAAAATTTTTTATTTTTATTATTTTTTTTTAGATATATATATATATATTTATTTATTTATTTATTTATTTGACAGAGAGAGAGATCACAAGTAGAGAGGCAGGCAGAGAGAGAGAGAGAGAGGGAAGCAGGCCCCCCGCCGAGCAGAGAGCCCGATGCGGGACTCGATCCCAGGACCCTGAGATCATGACCTGAGCCGAAGGCAGCGGCTTAACCCACTGAGCCACCCAGGCGCCCTATTTTTAAAATTTTTTAAAAAGGTTTTATTTAGGGGCACCTGGGTGGCTCAGTGGGTTAAGCCTCTGCCTTCGGCTCGGGTTATGATCCCAGGGTCCTGGGATCGAGCCCCATATGGGCTCTCTGCTCAGTGGGGAGCCTGCTTCCCTTCCTCTCTCTCTCTCTCTGCCTGCCTCTCTGCCTACTTGTGATCTCTGTCAAATAAATAAATAAAATCTTCAAAAAAAAAAGATTTTATTTATTTGACAGAGATCACAAATACAGAGGCAGGCAGAGAGAAGGGGAAGCAGGCTCCCCACTGAGCAGAGCGCGTGATGTGGGGCTCGGTCCCAGGATCCTGAGATCATGACCTGAGCCAAAGGCAGATGCTTAACCCACTGAGCCACCAAGGCACCCAATTTAACCTATTTTAAAACTGAGATCCGGCAATAGGAAGTATGAGTTAGTGATTCATATGAAGATTCAAGAAATTAGTGTATTCTTCAATTTCAGAGAACATTAAAGTTTAGAAATACCTGGACCCAAAAAGCAGAAAACGAAGAAAATGAGGGAAGAAGAATTAAAATTGCCGCATGACACCTTTTGTTTTTAATTACTACTGAAATAGTGTGGCTATGTATATGCTATGTCTCTCTTCCTCTGCTCATGGTTAACAACTTACTGTATTATCTTTAAGTATTTTTTGGTTATAACTGTAACTCTGCATCTGCTTCCCTCCTGATGCCTTTTTTTTTTTTTTAAAGATTTTATTTATTTATTTGACAGAGATCACAAGTAGGCAGAGAGGCAGGCAGAGAGAGAGGAGGAAGTAGGCTCCCTGCTGAGCAGAGAGCCCAATGCGGGGCTGGATCCCAGGAGCCTGGGATCATGACCTGAGCCGAAGGCAGAGGCTCTAACACACTGAGCCACCCAAGCGCCCCCTCCTAATGCCTTTTAAAGCAGTCTTAAATTCTAACAATAATAGTACACTTGTAACTGAAACCAGTTATCTAAGTTAAAAAGAATCACATTAACAACTTTGTCTACAAAAAATATTCTTCCTAAAGATTTAAATCTGATTTCACACCATTTTAACTCTGCACTGAAATCTGCTGTGTCCTTTCAACTTGCAAATTTCAATTTTAGCATTGTGTAGCAGCAGCCCCATATTCAGAAATTTACTTACCCCAAATAACTTTGCCTCCTTGTGTCACAAGGCCCAACTCGCTCACGTTCACTTCAATTACAGTACCTTTGGTAATAACACCCAAAGTTGTGTATAGTGGGGATGAAGGATTTTTTTTTACACCAAGTATTGGTAGGCAAAAGGTGGCTTTCAATTCAGGATGTGTTACATGGGCCTTTTTGAAACGTAAGCCCTAGTAAGTCAAACACAAAAATGTTATGAGTCTAAATTGTTAACAACAATGAGCAATGATGATCCCTTTTTGCTTTTCTAGTTGTCTTTGAAATAAAAAAAATCCCATGAACAATTTCAAATCTTAAGGCATCAAATTAAAAACTTCTAATTATACCGACTAAAAACCTGATAAATGTGTGAGGGGAAACCCCAAACACACACTGCTGATGTTTTCAGCACGGAGTGTTACCTAGCATCATACTCGGATTTTCCTATTACCTACATTTTCTGAGGATCTGCAAGCATGCCAGGCACTATGATGGAGCATACAAATAGCTTATTTAAGCAGGATAACCTTACAACAACTCCCCTATTTTTTTTTTTTTTTTCATGATAAAGAATGGTAGGTGAAATGACTTGTTACCAGGTTGAATGGTGTGTGGATGGAATTAAACTTAATTCTCCTGATTCCAAGTCTCTGTAGATCTCCGCTTTTTTTTACATGATGAAAAAAGAGGGTGGATTGTTAGCTTTTCATTGATGGTAATACTGGTCATAGACTGGAGACTAGAGAGGTCTGTTATAGAGACTGGAGTCATCTCGTCACCTAGATATGGCCTTTTGGGGGGAAGCACTTCAGAAGCCGCAACACTCTACAGTCTCTTAAGTTTGATATCTGCCTGTAAGGGGGTGGAGGGTAGCGATACAAAAGTTCTTAGTAATGGACTCATTAATGACTTTTGTAATAAACATACAGAGCTGGGAATGCCATCTGACTAATGCACAATGAGATTTATCTGCCAAGCTACCAAAAACCCTAGAACAGTAGGATGACTATATTCTCTCCCTATAGAACTGAGAGTTAAGAAACTATATTTAGAAAATGAGGAAATATGGAATCAAAACAAGGGAGTCCATAATACAATCCAGGGATAGGTGAAGTTTCTGTAAATGAACAGCAAACACTTTAGGTTTTGCAGGCCATACTGTCTCACCTACAACTACTCAAAGTCTACAGAAAAAAACAGCCATATACAATATGTAAATAAAAGAGCATGGCTGTATTCCAACAGAACTTAATTTACAGAAACAGGCTGCTCGACAACATTTTAATCCATCAAAAATTATTCAGGTTGAGAGCAAGGGTAACACTGTCAACTTTCCCCTGTCTGTTTTTCTAAGCAGAATGGATTTCCAGTGAAGAGAGCAATTCAGTGTGTTTTAAAGGGATTCTGCAAAAAATAGTGAAGAGAGCAATTCAGTGTGTTTTAAAGGGATTCTGCAAAAAATACATAGCTGACCCTTGAACACAGGTTTGAACTGCACAGGTCCACTTAGAGGCAGATTTTTTCAATACAGTACAGTACTACAAAATTATTTTCTTTTAGGATTTCCTTAACATTTTCTTTTCTCTCACTTTAAGAATTATAATACACATAACATACAAAATACCTATTTATTGACTGTTTATATTATCAGTAGGGCTTCCAGGCATTAGTAAGCTATTAGTTTAGTTTTTGGGGAAACAGAAGTTCTGTGTGGATTTTGGGCTGTGATCATCCCCAACCTGAGTTGATGAATGGTCAACCAAATATTCAGTTACATTTGGGAAAGGGGAGGAGAATGGTTTTGTCTGTCATGGTTGTCTATAGAAATTAAAGTTCTACTTTTACATTACATTCTTTTTTCAGTGACTACATACTGAATGTTTTCAAAAGCATTAAGATAATTTTCTTACTAAATGTGAATTGCTTCTTGAAAAAAACAGTCCTACTCAAGTTTTCTAACTGTTTTCAAAGAGAACAAGTGTCAATAGATTACTTGCTGAATGAGTAAGGTGACTTCACGTGGAAAACAGGTTCTAAGATGACATATATATAAAAATCAGGATTCACTGACACTGCAGTAAGAATTAGTTTTCATTTCCTGTCTCTCATGAAACCAAAGATAAGATTCTTGATAGGATTAGAATCCTTATCAATAACTTAAGATAGTATCCTTATCAATAACTTAAAAAGCCTAAAAAGGTTTTTCAATCTCTTTTCACACCAATTTTAGGAATTTCAGGTAATTATACTTTATTCTATTTAACACAGCAATTAATATTTAATCCATTCCACTCTTGCAATGGACTTACCATTGGCCTAATGAATCTTTCATATTTAGGTGGTTTTCGAGTAAAGCCATCTCCAACAAAGCAGACTTTAGTGACCATTCTCTTCCATGCTTTCTTCTTTCTTTTTCCTGTTCGAATAACTTTTAATACTTCTGTTTCTCCCTGGGCACGAACTTTGGGTAAAGGAACTTCCCATTTTCCCTAAAAATAGACCATAGTTAAAATTTATCATGTTAGGGGGCGCCTGGGTGGCTCGGTGGGTTGGGCCGCTGCCTTCAGCTCGGGTCATGATCTCAGGGTCCTGGGATCGAGTCCCGCATCGAGCTCTCTGCTTGGCAAGGAACCTGCTTCCCTCTCTCTCTCTCTCTCTGCCTGCCTCTCTGTCTACTTGTGATCTCTCTCTGTCAAATAAATAAATAAAATCTTTAAAAAAAAAATTTATCATGTTAGTAAAAAGCAATGAGAATAAAAATTTAAATATGTTTTAGTTGTACAAAGTAGTGTATTCACTTTTTTCCTAAACCAACAAGATTTTGGCTCCAATGTTTTCTACAAGTCTGTACTGTCTCCTCAAAAACCCCAAATTAATTGGAACTAATTAAGTTTCTTATCACGGATACATTAAATAAAATGGTTTGTGGGGTGCCTGGGTGGCTCAGGTCATGATCCCAGGGTCCTGGGATTGAGCCCCACATCAGGCTCCCTGCTCAGCTGGGAGCCTGCTTCTCTCTCTCCGTCGGCCCTTCCCCTTGCTTGTGGGATAAACTCTAAAATACATAAATAAATCGTTTGCTTATGCTAAAAATCTCAATGACTTTTTATGAATGAAAAATGCTACCTGTAGTAAGGCAGTGATTTCTCAAAACAGTGTATGTGCTTACTACTAAATAGTGAATAGTATAAAAGTGGAAGGCTGTCTCCCTCTTAATTTATCTCGAGTGGACTTTTAGATTTCATTACTAGGACAAAATCATTGTCACATATTTTAACTTCTGCAGAATGAAAATTCTATGAAAAACTGAAGCAGTACAAGGTAGAAAAAAGAATGATTTTATTAAGACAGATTTTAGAAGCAATTCTACCACTCTACAGATAATGACTATAAAGAATGATTTACAACCTCCTGGACTTAAGTCTTTTATCTGTAAAACAAGAAGGGGTTAAGCAGATAACCTCTAAAGTTTCTTCAGGTGCTCAAGTTACACCATTCTAATTTTAGATAGCATACGCCAAAATACAAGCAGCCTGGTTTTTTTTGTTAAAGATTTTATTTGAGACAGAGTGAGTAGGGAAGAGAGAAGCAGATTCCCCACTAAGCAGGGAGCCCGACGTGGGGTTTAAGCCAGGGACTCTGGGACATGATCTGAGCCTAAGGCAGACACTGAACTGACTGAGCCACCTAGGTGCCTCAAACAGTTGTGTTTTTTTAACCCACTGAGCCACCCAGGCGCCCTACAGTTGTTTTTTTAAATCAAAATTGGAGAGTGAACATTTCTGATGCTATCTGGATTTCTGTCAATTTATCCACAGATGTTTAAAAGTAGTATATATACCTTTATCTGTTTTTAGCAGGCTTTAACCTAACTTGATACCAAGTGTAATCTAGTAATATTAAAAAAATGTTAAGTTTTTGTTTAAATCAAATCAGTTAGAGGGTTTTCCCACCATTCTACTTTTTAACTAATTTTAGCAATATAGGGCAGCAAAAACAAGCAGCTGTATCTTTTTCCACAAGAGCACAGCATTAGGAGGTGTCAAGTACAGAAAGCTGTTAAAATACTGAATTTGAGATTCATGCCCTACTAACTTTTTAGATACTTTTTTTACACTAAAGATGTGTGGTATTCTAGTAACTTTTTAAAAACCTGTTAAATGCGAATGTTCTCATGATGAGAAAGTAAATCTTTTATTACTTAAATATTTAATACAAAATGAACTTTACAAAGGCTTTGATATCTAAATAATGGGAATAGTAGCTGGACACCATATTTCCAATTACACTGAAGAAAAAGACATATTAAGTAATTCTCCTAAACAAAAATGAAGATTTCAATTTTTCTTACCGCTTTCTCTTTTCGTTTTTGTTTAATCATATTAGAAAGTACTTTAGCTCGAGATTGTCCCTCCCTGTCCAGTAGATATGCAGGTACTGCTCCCTGTGGAGTCTTTTCATCATTCTTTTGTTTGGTGTTTCTCTTTTCATGCATCTTGATACTACGGAGAAGGAAGAAGATTCAAGATTTCAGTTTTAAAAATTATTACTCAAAAGATGTTAACTGGTTACAATGAAGAACTCATCACTTACGTCTTTTTCATCTGTATTTTCTCAGCATGGCGCTGTTTATGGTAGAGCTTAGCTTTCAGACCAATCATCTTTTTTGCCTTCTTTGAACGTTCATGAGCCTCTCGACCTTCTTTCTTTCTCTTTTTCTCATGGTAATCCAAACGATAGCCATAGCGCTTCCGGTGTAACTCAATATATTCATTTTGTGGCTGTAATGTAAGAAACATTAATTTTAAAGGATGTTGACAGAATTATACTAAATAACTTTCTGAATACTATATAAAGTACAGAAGGCCTTATGTCATCCAAATGTTCACTTGCTTAAGTAACTCTTGTGCTATTAAGCCTATTTACATTATATGAGTTAAATACGTTTTGATCCTGAATGGTATGAGGCATCAGGATTTACATCTGTAATAATCTCAGTGAAAGTTAGTGTTCATTGAAGGGAATTGTCCAAAATCCACTGGACCTCAAAAAGGATGACATCATTCCAGGATCTCTTTTCCTGAGCATGACTAATCTGGTTTTTCAATAACATCATTATTCTTCATACTTTTTATTTTAAAAAAATACAAACTACAGAGTTTTGTAACCACTGCAATAAAAATAGAGACTATTTCCATCACCTCAGAAAATTCCCTTGCATTGCTTTGAAGATAATCCTCCTTTTTCCACCTCCAATCTGTTATCTCTCACTCTGGTTTTCCCTTTATCATTGTGAAGAAGCTTATCGTACCTACAGTATGTAGCCTTTTGCATCTAGCTTCTTTCACTTAGGGCTTTTGAGATTTGTCCAAGTTGTTACATGTGTCAGTACGTCGATCCTTGTTACTGCCAAGTAGTATTCCATGTATGGATATACCCTCATTCATCCTTTGGTTCATGGATATCTGGGGTGTTTCCCGTTTTTAGCAAATAAACCCTGGCACAGAAGTCTTTTCTGTGGCCACATGCCAAACTGTTTTCACAAGGGGCTGTACTATTTTGCATTGCACCAGCAATGTATGAGATCCCTTTTTGCTTTTTCAGTGCCCGTTTTTATTTTATAGGTCACTTTTTTATCTTAAACATGTGGCCACAGTCCATTTGTATTTTAAGACTGCAAACTAAAACAATGATGCAACCTCAACTCTAGCACAGATAACTCCAAATAACAACCAGCTACTATGTATCTGGTGTGGTGGTTTCAACTGCTAGCACAATAAACTTTGCAGAAATCATGAGGAAAGCATGTGGAATGCCATTCCGCAGAAATACAAATGAGAGACATAGTAGAAAGAGAACGGATGTGGCAGTCATATCTGTGCTTTAAGCCGAGATTAATTCATTAATTAATTCATTAGCTGCTTGGCCCGTGGCCGGGCCTGTCTTAAATTTCTTCAGCAATAAAACTAAGTGGCAGCGGAATTTGGCCTACAGTATAGGGTTATCGCTGGGGTCTGGCACTGACAATACACAAACGTGGCTAAGCCAGGAATTTAACAGAGTGAAACCGATCTCGCTCTAAAGCGTGTACTCTGGCAAATACCCCAATCTGTGTCCACCAGATGCATTTTTCCCCCCCTCACCCTCATTCCCTTCGGCAGTACCTCCCTTCCGCCTACCAGCCCTCGCCTCCCGTCCCGGGGCCTCCAGGCCCCACCAACTCTGAAGCCCTGCGATACGAGTGCCCCCAAACTACCTCCTCACCATGGTGACGGCTGCAGAGCCGTGGGGTGCAGCTGTCGGGGCGCAAAGAAGATCTCCGTTTTCGGATCTCCCAGACCCACGAGCTAACTCCACGCACGCCGCGACGGGAAAGAGTCGTAAAACCACGGACTCCGGAGAAAGTGCGACACATTGGTTCCGGACCTCTGTTCTTCACGTTTAGCTGGAAGGGCGGAAGTTGCTCGCAGGCGGCATTTGAGTGTTGCACCGCCGGAACTGGGCGAGTGCGGCAGCTGGAGGAGGTGGGTGTGAAGGGTGTTAAGTTCTCTTCTGGAGTGATCAGGACGTTCACCGAGATAGTGACGCGAGGCCTTTGCGGACTTTGGCACAGCCTGCACCTGCGGCTCTGAACACCCAGCGGGAAAGAGCCGGCCTCCAGGATGCGACCTAGTTCTAGGTGGGTATCGGACCGCGCGGTCCGACCCCCGCCTGCCTGTTACCCTGCGGCGCGTTGGGCACAGTGCCTGGTCTAGGGAGGCAACAGCCCGCTACAGAGAAGGACGAGAGGGTCTCCCGAAGGCCTTAATCATCTTCCTAAGTCTTAGTTCGTAGAGTTGAGGCAGTAAGGTGGGTTTGGTTTTGAGGGTTTTCAAGGCTCCATTTTCTAATGTGGTGTATTTTCTTTAAAACTCTATTTCTAACCAGCGTTTTCAGGTGCAATAAATTACGTAATCTCTTTTCCTACACCACGCTTCCCCCAGGGTTTGCTTCCTACACCTTCTTGATGTTTTTGCTTAAATGTCATTTAAATGTCACTTGCTTAAGTGACTTGGCTTATGGTTACGAACCATTTCCCGGTTCCTGCATAATTCTTTTCTACAGCACGTGTCACCGTAGGAGATGGTAAGAATTTTATTCCTTTTTATTATCTAGTGACTAGGATCAAGACAGTGTAAGTACAAGGATGTCTTTTGCTCACTACTTTTAAGCCATTTACTAGGAGGCAGTGGTAGACACAATAACAATAAATTCTTGTTGAGTAAATGAACTTAATTCTTATACTGGTCCGGCAATGAGATAGATGGAAAGGAAGGTTTAAGAGATTTTAAGTTATTTATCCAAGATCGCAGAAGACTTGGGACTACAGCAAGTCTTCTGTAAACTATTCAGGTCTTTGCCCACTTGACATTTCTATTATATTGAAAAGTTTATGGAAAGTTTTAAAAAGGGGCGCCTGGGTGGCTCAGTGGGTTAAAGCCTCTGCCTTCAGCTCAGGTCATTATCTCAGGGTCCTGGGATCGAGCCCCGCATCGGGCTCTCTGCTCAGCAGGGAGCCTGCTTCCTCCCTCTCTCTGCCTGCCTCTGCCTACTTATGATCTCTCTCTCTCTCTGTTAAATAAATAAATAAAATCTTAAAAAAAAAGTTTTAAAAAGACTTTTTACTGAAGTGTAAGATACACGCAAACAAGGCACATATAAGATAGATGCTTCAGGGGGTTTTCAAACTCTGATACCCTGTAAGCAGCCCGTGAATCAAGAAATTACATAAACCTGCACCCCAGAAGCCTTCCTTAGGCCTCTTTCCAGTCACTCCCAAGTGTAAATACCATCCTGACTTGTAACAAAATGGATTAGTCTTACCCATTTTAAACTAAATAATTGGAATCATACAGCATGAACTCTTTTGTGTTGGTTTCTTTTCCTTAACATTGTGAGATTTATCCTTATTGTTTCCTGTTGTAGTTCTTTCAGCTTATGGAAATTTTTTGTAGGCTTAAGTTGCGAACTCATCAGTGTTGTTTTTTCTTTAATTTATGATTCTCAAAGCCACTCATGCCCTTTTTGCCTTCTGGACCGGGAATAGAAAGTAAGTTCTTAAAGGTTAAGTAGTGGTCACATTTTGATTTGTGTAAAATAGAGGAGACAAGTGGTTGGCTGTTTATCGTTTGTTCTTACTTTCAGCTGTGATTGCAGGCTAAAAATGGCCTAAGCAGATCAATGTCAGCAAAACTTTCTGAGAAAAATTTACTTCCTTTATACCTGGCAGCAGCCAAGTTGGATATCATCACTTCCTTGTTTTATCTACCAAAAGGTTATAGTAGATACCCACTTTTTGCATTTTTGCAGTTAGGAGCATGAAAATGCATTTCTCTGATTGGATGAAAATTTAGATAGTATTTGTTGCTATAGGAGAAACTATAAGTGAAAAGTCAGGAGGATATGAGAGCTGCTTTAAAAGTTGATTGTGTATGGTTAAAAAGTCAAGCTTATTTACATTGAAGAAGAGGAACAGGTATAGTAAGAGCTTTGTAAAAAGTATTATGATTGAAATGTTTGCTATTGTAATATGCAGGAGACAGGCTAGAATTTTTTTTTTAAAGATTTTTATTTATTTATTTGACAGATATCACAAGTAGGCAGAGAGGCAGGCAGAAGGGGGCGGGGAAGCAGGCTCCCCGCTGAGCAGAGAGCCCGATGCGGGGCTCGATCCGAGGACCCCAAGATCATGACCCGAGCGAAAGGCAGAGGCTTAACCCATTGAGCCACCCAGGTGCCTCCAGGCTAGAATTTTTTTTTTTTTTAAAGATTTTATTTATTTATTTGTCAGAGAGAGAGAGGGAGAGAGAGCAAGCACAGGCAGAGAGAATGGCAGGCAGAGGCAGAGGGAGAAGCAGGCTCCCTGATGAGCAAGGAGCCTGATGTGGGACTCGATCCCAGGACACTGGGATCATGACCTGAGCCGAAGGCAGCTGCTTAACCAACTGAGCCACCCAGGCATCCCCAGGCTAGAATTTTTAAAGCTAACATTTTTCTCCAGATTGGAGATCACGTGCTACTCATTTTTATATTCTTAATAACCAGCTGTTGCGCCAATAAATGTTAAATGAACAAGGGAATTGTGCTTTATCGGTACAGTTGACCTAAATTTAAAAGTATCTTTATCTACTTAGGCTGTTTTTTAGCAAGTAAAAGTTAATTTGGTAAACTTTTTTCTGGTTTAAAAAATCAGGTGAAACTTTTAAAAAGCAGGTGAAACTGGGGCGCCTGGGTGGCTCAGTGGGTTAAGCTGCTGCCTGCGGCTCAGGTCATGATCTCAGGGTCCTGGGATCGAGCCCCGCATCGGGCTCTCTGCTCAGCAGGGAGCCTGCTTCCCTTCCTCTCTCTCTACCTGCCTCTCTGCCTGCTTGTGATCTCTCTCTGTCAAATAAATAAATAAAATCTTAAAAAAAAAAAAAAGCAGGTGAAACTGATTTTTTAAATTGAGATAAAATTTATATAACTTCAAATGGTTTGTTTTAGAACTTGTGCTAGAAATAAATTTGTAGTAAAAACAAGTGTTTAGATTGATAACATGAGATCTGTTGAACATAGGAAAAAATCAAAGATGATTTTAAGGTTCAACAGTAATAAACATATTGACCTAATTTATATGTGATATTTTCCTGAAAAACACTGGATTTGACAAAAATGTGAAAAGGAGTTCTAATTTGGGAGAAATTACTAACAAAAACCATCTGCAAACACAGAACAACTTGATGCTTTAGGATCTCCTTTCATATGTTACTTGATTCTCAGCAACATCACCTTCAATTTTGCTTGCATACTGATGTGTTTTATTATTTTTTTTAAAGATTTTATTTATTTGACAAAGAATGAGAAAACAAGCAGGGGGAGTGGCAGGCAGAGGGAGAAGTAGACTCCCCTGTGAGCAGAGAGCCCACATGGGGATAGATCCCAGGACCCTGGGATCATGAAAGTAGAAGCCTAACTGATCCACCCAGGCCTCCCGTGATTTTTGTTTAGTGGTCCATGATTTCTCTCTCTCTCTCTTTTTTAAGATTTTATTTATTTGAGAGACAGAGAGTGAGCGGGAGCAGGGGCGGGAGGAGGAGCAGAGGAAGAGAGAGAAGCAGACTCCCTGCTGAGCAGGGAGCCCTGTGAAGGGCTTTATTCCAGGACCCCCGAGATCATGACCTGAGCCAAAGGCAGATGCTTGACAGACTTAGCCACCCAGGCACCCCCATGATTTCTCTTTTTGTATATTAGGCCTTACAAACATGATACTCTACTGATTCACAAAAAAATAATCATGGATTCTTTTTGTTTATTGGTAATGTAACTTGTTGCCAGTAATGTAGAATGTTACCTGTTTTTCTTCCCCATTATTGCTTTTGTATCATTAGGTGTTAAAACATTTAGTGAAAACTTTATTCTCCAAGGCCTTAGGGAGGTTCGGGCCTTGTAGAATAACTAGCCTCATAGCACCTATAGTAGGCAACTATTTTTGTTGAAAGTCATTGATCCATGGGAAAGAAGAAAAGCCTCTATCCCTGGAGAATCCTAATCAACTTAATAGGTCAAAAAATGACTCACCATTGTCCCGGGCAGTGCTGGTAGAAGATCCCTCCTTTTGGAGAGCTCACAGTAATAGAGCTTGTAAATACCATATTTGTCATGACTAAATACAAGTTCCAAATGTTATGGAAACGTGGGGAAGATAGTATTAAAACTTTCTCGGAAATCAGGAAAAGCTTTCAAGGTGGGGCATGAAGGTGAATGGAAATTGACCAAGAATGGAGTCTTGGGGATTCTAGGATTGCTTTCAGGCAGTGGCAACATTACATACGAAAGTGTGAAGGTGCCAGACTATGATGTTTCTGGGGAATTTTGGCTAGAGCTCCCTGGTATAGAGGGGGGAATGGGAGAGTACAGGCTGTGACTATAGTTGGGGACAGATTTTGTTTTATTAAGAATCTTTAAATGTTTTTGAGTAGGTAAGTGTTGAGAGGAGGTTCTTTATTTGAAGGATATATGTAAATAATGGATTAAAGCAGTATATCCCACTTGAGTGATTTGAGTACTACTTTTTAAGACTGGTCATATCTGAATGTCACCTATGTTATTATTTACTTAATTTTCCTCAAATTCACATTTTAATGTAAAATTTGACTTCTTAAGTATTAGTATATACAAGATGGATTCTGTTGGTTAGTTTTTCTGATATTTAGTAAACTTTTTTTTTTCTTTCTGTAACTTAAAATAATCGTGGTCATTCACTTGGGGAAACAGGATGTTGGAATATGTTTTCAAAATTTAGTCTATAGCATCCCTTCACACTCTTAAAAATGATTTAGAACTCCAAAGAGGTTTTTTTTTTTTTAATGTAGGTTATAATACATACTCAATTATTAGAAATTAAAACTTTAAAATACTTTAATAATTCACTTAAACTTAAATCCACTGAATCTTAATGTATGTAATATAGTGTTATGAGAAATATCTTTTATTTTACAAAAGTAATTTAGTTTGAAGAATATTTTACCTTGCCTTAGAATTTTGCAAGTGTCTTTAATGTTGGGCATAAAGAAAACAGCTGGCATCTACTGTCACCTTCTGTATTTGTTACTATGTATGTATGATCTTTATTTTTGGTTGAACTCTCTGAAGAAAATCCAGCCTCATACACATAGGTCATATAGGTAGTTGGGAAAGGTATTGAGGATTTTAATAGTCTTTACAGAAAATTGTGGATGATCTTAGATGCTCTACCAGGGTGACCAGTAGTAGTTTCTTAGTTGCAATGTGGAATCAAAACCTATTAGGTTTTTTTGTATTTCGTTGGGTAAAATATTTTGTTCTATTTTAGAGTGGATCTAACATGCACGATATTGTAAACTTCCTGAACTTTGACACTGGAAGTGAAAAAGAGGGAATGGATTCAAGATAAATTTAGGAAATAAAATTACAAGGATTTGGTGACTTGCTAAATGAGGGTTAGTGAGGTGTGCCTGGGTGGCTTGTCAGTAAATCAGTCTGCTCTTGATTTCCGTTCAGGTCATGATCTCAGGGTTATGAGATCCGCCCCTGCCCCCACATCAGGCTCCTCACTGAGCATGGAGCCTGCATAAGATTCTGCCTCCCCCTCTCCTACCATCATGCACCCCCACCCGTGCCCCTGTGCTGTCTCTAAAAAAAGAAAATTAAGGGGCTCCTGGGTGGCTCAGTGGGTTGAGCCGCTGCCTTCGGCTCAGGTCATGATCCCAGCTCCTGGGTTCAAGCCCCACATCGGGCTTTCTGCTCAGCAGGGAGCCTGCTTCCTCCTCTCTCTCTGCCTGCCTCTCTGCTTACTTGTGATTTCTCTCTGTCAAATAAATAAATAAAATCTTAAAAAAATTTAAAAAATAAATGAGGGTTAGTGAATGTGGCTGTTTTAAAACACAGATTTAGGAGGAAAAATAATGGATTTTTTTTAAAAGATCTTAGTTTTTAAATAATCTCCTCACCCAGTGTGGAGCTCAAACTTACAACTCTGAGATCAAGAGTTGCACACTCCAATGACTGAGCCAGCCAGATTCCCTAAAATAATGAGTTTTGACATGGTTTCTTATATAAAATGGCACACAGTGTTTCCTTGCTCTCTACCTAGTCTCAGATGCTTCCATGAACTTCTCTTAGCTTTAATAGTGCACTTGGAACATGGTTCATATTCCGTAAATGTTTTTAAACCAAAATTACTTAATTTTTATAATCATAAAAGAGGACTCGCTTTTGTGTATTTTTTTGACATATTTATGGTAGAAAAATCAGAATGTACAGATAAACCACTAAATTACACTATCAATGAGAAATTACCAAGTTAACATGTAGTTGCTTACCTTTCTGTACTAAATTCTGTATAATTACATAAATAACATTGTAATTGCTGTGATATATTTTTATAATCTTAATCTTTTCCCACAATATGTCCATATCTTTAAGAATTAAAACATGTTGAAAAAATAAAGAACATTTTAGCTTGAGAACCAGGTTTCTCATTTTGTCAGAATTTTCACTTTCTGATTGATATGTTGAGTTTTTTGGTAGCTAAAAATACTGTACTTATAAAATGTAATACATTTTTATGATATGTATTACAAATGCCTTACTTTAAATATGTCTTACTGATACATACTACATAAACTTAGTTTTAAATTTTTGTATTTTTCCTTTTCAGAGAATAACGGTTTAGAGGGTCAACATGTTCTCCAACTTGAGGAAGTTTGGAGTAAATCATAAGAAGATATCCATCCTGCACGTTAGTGTAAGCTTTTCTTGTAAAATTAAATATACTTCAGCAACTTTATTTCCTGAAAGGCCTCGTATACTCTTAAACTATTATATCTTTATCTTCATCAGTTTTTCTTAACAGAGAGTGTGGGAGAAACTGTAACCAAGAAGCAGAAGGCTTTATCCCTAGTCTGAAATGCATTTTGCTACTTCAGAATTCCCTGTGCAGTGTTTTGAAGACTATCCATTTGTATATTCCATTTTGAGGTCCTTAGCACCCCAAGGAGTTACACAGGTTTTCTTTGGTCTTTTCATTGCTGATGCTTTCAGACTGCACACCTGTGGCAGGTAGCACTGTCTTTCCCTCGTCATTATGCAGTGGAAATTTAAATAGTTTTGAGACTCTACTCTTGAAATATTTTATTAGGATCATAGTATTGTATTGCCAAAAACTGGGTAAGTAATGCATAGGGAATATAGAATACACAGGCATATGTTCCATGATACCATAAAAGGCAGATGTGGCAGCCCAGAGTTATAACTAAATACACTAAATGTCACAATTCTAAATGTATTGGCAGTCAGTAATGTGTATCTAGTGGTCTGGGGATGGGGAATATTCAACCTCTTAGTGGAAACACTGGGAGAAGATACCTCAGGAATTTTTAAGAATGCCAGTCCTAGTTCTCCCAACTTTCCCTCAGATGTTTTAAAAATTTTCCAGGTGATTCTAATGTGTAGCCACTTTAATAAATTCTGAGTTTCATGACCCCTACCAGTTCTTAGCACCTGTAGAAAATCAAGGAATAGCCAGTGTGAGAGACCTTATTTAACTTTTCTGGCTTTCTGGGAATTTCAGGTCCTGAGTTTCAAACTATAGCTGTCAGAGTCACCTGGAGGTTGGGGCACCTGGGTGGCTTAGTTGGTTGAGCACCAGACTCTAGGTTTCAGCTCAAGTCCTGATCTCAGGGTTGAGAGAGGTCTACGTCAGGCTCTGCACTCAGTGCTGTCTGCTTAGGACTCTCCCTCCCCCCTTCATCCCCCACCTCCACTCAAGAGTGGCTGTTGCTCAAATAAATAAATCTTTAGAATCACCTGGAGTGCTTGTTGAAACTCATATAACACTATATTGATTATACTTCAGTTTAAACCTCCCCCTCCCATAGTTTGTTTATCTCTCCTCTGAGTTTCTGATTCTCTTGTCTGGAATAGGTCCAGAGAATTTGTGTTCCCTCTGTTGCTAATGCTGCAGATCTTAGAGAACCATCTTCTAAGATCAGCTCAAAATAGTTTTATTTTTGTTTTTTCCTATTGTATAATTTTGGGTTGTCACTTTTTAAAGAAACTGGAGTTAATAAATGGAAACTATTTTAAGGAGATTCAAAGTATTTTCTCTGACAAAGTATTATATATTATATATATATAATATACAAAGTATTATATATAAAATACAAAGTATTATGTATATTAAAAGTATTCTAATAAGTCATGCTAAAATAAAATTAATATCAGGTTTCTTTTTCTTCTCACTAGAATATGTGTTGCTCTAAAATAAAAGCAAGTTTAAAAAGATTAAAGCCATATATGCCTCTTGGAAGAAGCTACAGTTCTCTACCAGGTACAAATTTTTATTCTTCTCATTATACTTAAACTGCTTGTTTGCTTTCTCTCATTGGCAAACATTCCTTTATTAAGGGTCTCCATTTTGGAAGTAGTGGGGTAGTTTTACTTCTTGGCCCTTTCCTTGAGATGATTAGGAGTTGGAAGTATTGTGATAGAAGCCAGGAGGGAGTACCAGTAAGCCTGTATTCCTCATCTGCTGGCTCTCCAAATGAGCTAAACAAAGAGAAAGGTTGCTGGCTTTAGTAGCTAGCTCAGAAGTTAAGAGGTGTGTACCTGTAGAGTGCTCTTGCTATAAAATACTGTTTTTCTAGTACGTTTCTGATATTTACACAGAAGTATTTTCTGTCAATGGAGGTTTGTCCAACTAATTTATTTTGGAGATTCTTAAGATTAGTTGGTTAAATATTTATTTGGGGTAATTTGCATTAGGTAAAATGGCTATTAAATGCTTGATGCTTGGAGCGCCTGGGTGGCTCAGTCAGTTGAGCATCTGCCTTCAGCTCTGGTTATGGTCCTGGGATTGAGACCTGGCATCAGGCTCCTTGCTCAACAGAGACCCTGCTTCTCCCTCTCCTTCTGCCTGTTGCTCCCCTTGCTTGTGCTATCTCTTTCTCTCTCTACCAATAAATAAATAAAATATTAAAAAAAAAAAAAACCCGATGCTTGAAGAACTGACAAATTCTGAATGTTCTTCCTGTGTTTGAAGCAAGCAAGCATATGGGAGACTCTTTGAAACTAGTTTCATTATGTGGCTGTTTTCATTATCATCTTTGTCCTGTGAGAATTATGGAGTAAAAATACTGGTAGGATGTGTGACTTGTAATGGCGTGTGAATTTAATGCCCTGCATTATTGATTTGTAGCTGTATTTCTATATATTGTCATGCAAATTTATCTGTAGCCATACAGATGATCTGTAAGTCTTAAAACTGCCATCAGGTTTTCAAAATACAGTAGAACTGTTCTTGATTTATTAGAGAAATATTGCAAAGCTGATTTAAATAATAGGAAGGTAGAGGTTAAAATTATAAATGTAACTGCATTTTTGCTTTAATATTATTAATAAAATATATTGTAAGCATGGAGTAAATTATTATGGGCTCTTTGTACTCCAGAAGTACTACTTGGCCTTTTAGAAGTATTAGCTTGTTTTAGCTCCTGTTCAGTTATACCTCCTAAGCCATCTTTAAAGGTACTTTGTGCTTGGGATTACTGAGGGAAGATAGATTTCAAATTGTATGAGAATTCATTATTATCTGATACGAGGATCACTCTTCACTTTTCAAGCCTTGACAATGCACATTTACAGGGCTGTGTATTTTATTTTTCTTTGATTTAAATGCTGTGGCCATAAGATTATTGTTTTGTTTTGTTTTCAAGATTATTGTTAGAACATTCTAATTCTACAATTCTATTATGTCTATTACAGAATTATAGAAAGTGGCAAAGACTGGGGTAAATTTTTATTTTTCTAAGTCTGTGACCTAGATGTTGATGTTTCAAAACTTTATCTTAGGGGTGCCTGGGTGGTTCAGTTGGTTGAGCGTCTGCCTTCAGCTGAGGTCATGACATGGAGGGAGTCCTGGGATCAAGTCCGGCAATGGACTCTCAGTGGGGAGCCTCCTTCTCCCTCTGCCTGCTGCTCTGCCTACCTGTGCTCAAACAAATAAGTAAAATCTTAAAAAAAAAACCAACTTACATCATCTGTTGCCATTTCTCTACAGATTGCAGGAAAATAATTTTTAAGTAAATCAGAGTTCTTTTTAGCTTGAATTTTACTTTAATTGGAATTACAATATTTGCTTAAAATTGTTTTAACTTTCTTGATTTGCAAATTAAAGGGAAATTTCTTAAACTTTTAAATTGTAACCCTCTTTCCATTAGGTTTAGTTGGAAATGATATCAAATCGCTTCATTCCGTCATCAGTCCTCCCATAGCTAAGTAAGTACTATCACTGATACATTCTTTTCCATACCCTGCTGTAAAAAGCTAAGAGGTTCTGTCATGGACTTAATTTAGCATTGTTAATTTAGCTTTCTGCCCTAGCTAAGTATAAGTAGATGTTGGTATGTATCTTAAAAGAGGTGTGGGTACATATCTAAATGTTATTTTTTCCTGAATTTAATACTAAATGTTTTTAATGTAGCAACAGCACATAGAAATAAGTAAAAGATTCATAAGATTGTAGTTTGCTCTTTTGTTAGCTATTTTGTCAGAATAATGTGTTTTATGTTTCTTTTTCTGGTTTTTCTACCATTATAAAAATTACTGAAATATCGGCTTTGAAATTTGTGTAGCATACATGTTTTAGTTTTACACTTTTATTAATGTCCATCTTATAATACGTGCTTTTTTTCCCCCTACTTTTAAACAGAATCCGTAATATTGGAATTATGGCTCATATTGATGCAGGCAAAACTACCACCACAGAAAGAATATTGTACTATTCTGGATACACAAGATCACTGGGAGGTTAGAATGGATTCCTCCTCTCCCCAACCCCCATTAGCAAAAAGCATCATTGGAAAATATTTTGATTAAGAAGTCAATCTAGAGATCTTGGTATGGCATGGAAGCACTGATGTCTAAACCACAACACAAAGATAAGGTAGTTTGAACACCCACGTAAGAGTCTTCGTAGGTTCAAGTAAACATTTAGATTCACAGGACTATCTTGGGCCACAATTCACCCTGGTCTATTCAGAAGGCTGTTAGAACAGGAACCAAAGCTTCCCAGCACAATGGTAGTTTGTTTCTTCAGTTCTTAAAGCAGTCCACCTAGTGTCTGGGAGCTACCTTCTTTTAGGTACCCAAAAGTGATAGTTTCCTTTAACAAGATTCACAGGAGCCACCCTGGCTTACAATCCTCATGTCCCTTAGGAATGTGTACCTCTTGTTATAGCTCCATGGGCAGTCTTCCACGTTTACCATAACAGACATGCCATAGCTCACTCAGGGAGGCCTAAAGCTGTTAATCTCATCACGTATTTACAGTTTCATAAAGCTCTTCTCAGTTCAGATGTAGCTTACAAATTACAAATTGTTTTTTCTATAATACATGTTGCCTAGCACCATAGTTGACATACTTGTGTTCTCTGGCTTCTAGAAGAAAAGAACAAGAAAGTTAACCAAAGGTAAAATTTTCAGGCAGAAGAAGGAAGGATTTTGTTAATCCCAGTCACAGTAGTAGTACTATTTACCTCAGTTTTGATTTTTAAATTATAATATGTCAAAAACTGTTACTCTTGACCAGTTGTGCACATTTGAATTCCCCATGTAGTTTTTTGGTTTGGTTTGGTTTTTAATTGACAGTGCCATAGCTCTACTCTGGAAATTAAGATTTAGAAAGTATATATATGGCTAATTGTCATATTTTTGTATCATGTATTTTAAAAGTCTACATTTATCTCATACACATTTATGATTGTTGTGTTTCTCTGATGAATCCACTTTTTTTTAATCATTATGAAGTGCCTTTATCTCTGGTGAAATAGTTTGTTTTGAAATTTGAGATTTCAAGGTCAAGAGGTCCCTCTGACCAGAAGTGGAAATGAGTAACTTTTTCAGAAGCTTCACAGAAATTTTGAAATGCGTTATATTGACAACCATTTCTTTAGACCCTTCAAACTGGTTGAGACTTAATAGTATTTATAGAGGAAAAGAACACCCAGGATTAGAATATTTATGGTGACAGTTTCCAAAATGTTTGAACACATGTGTTTCTCATAGAACTATTGCTGTGTAAATGGGGCTAAAACCCCAAAACATGGAACATTATTAGGCTTCCTCTGTTGTGACACAAATATGTTCCTTTTTTTTTTTTTTAAAGTTAACATATAATGTATTATTTGTCTCAGGGGTACAGGCCTATAATTCATCAGTCTTAACATAATACACAATGCTCACCATAGCACATACCCTCCCCAGTGTCTATCACCCAGTCACCCCATCCTTCCTACCCCTCTCCCCTCCAGCAATCCTCAGTTTGTTTCTTGAGATTAAGAGTCTGTTATGGTTTGTTTCCCTCTCTGGTTTCATCTTGTTTCATTTTTTTTCCTCCATTCCCCTATCATCCTCTGTCTTGTTTCTCAAATTCCTCGTATCAGTGAGATCATATGATAATTGTCTTTCTCTGATTGACTTATGTTGCTTAGCATAATTGCCTCTAGTTCATCCATGTCCTTGCAAATGGCAAGATTTTGGTTTTTTGATGGCTGCTTAGTATTCCATTGTGTGTGTGTGTGTGTCTGTACACACCACATCTTCTTTATCCATTTATGTGTTGTTGATGGACATCTAGGCTCTTTCTATAACTTGACTATTGTGAGCATTGATACTATAAGCATTGGGATGCATGTGCCCCTTTGGATCACATTTGTATCCTTGGAGTAAATACCCAGTACTGCAATTGGTGGGTCATAGGGTGGTTCTGTTTTCAACTTTTTGAGGAACCTTCATACTGTTTTCTAGAATGGCTGCACTAGCTTGCATTCCCACCAACAGTGTAGGAGGGTTCCCCTATCTCCGCATCCTCACCAATGCCTTTCATTTTTTGATTTGTTAATTTTAGCCATTCTGACTGGTGTGAGGTGGTATTTCACTGTGGTTTAGATTTGTATTTCCCTGATGCCGAGTGATGTTGAGCACTTTTTCATATGTCTGTTGGCCATCTGGATGTCTTCTTGGAAGAAATGTCTGCTCATGTCCTCTGCCCATTTCTTGATTGGATTTATTTGTTCCTTGGGTGTTGAGTTTGATAAGTTCCTTATAGACTTTATATACTAGCCCTTTATCTGTTATGTCATTTGCAAATATCTTCTCCCATTCTGTCAGTTGTCTTTTGGTTTTGTTGATTGTTTTCTTTGCTGTGCAAAAGCTTTTGATCTTGATGAAGTCCCAGTAGTTCATTTTTGCCCTTGCCTTACTTGCCTTCGGTGATGTTTCTAGGAAGAAGTTACTGCGGCTGAGGTCCAAGAGGTTGCTGCCTGTGTTCTCCTTAAGGATTTTGATGGATTCCTGTCTCACCTTGAAGTCTTTCATCCATTTTGAGTCTGTTGTTGTGTGTGGTGTAAGGAAATGGTCCAGTTTCATTTTTCTGCATGTGGTTAATTTTCCTAACACCATTTGTTGAAGAGACTTGTCTTTTTTCCATTGGACGGTCTTCCCTACTTTGTCAAAGATTAGTTGACCATAGAGTTGAGGCCCCATTTCTGGGTTCTCTATTCTGTTCCATTGATCTCTGTGTCTGTTTTTGTGCCAGTGTAGTACTGTCTTGATGATGACAGCTTTGTAATCGAGCTTGAAGTCTGGAATTGTGATGCCATCAGCTATGGTTTTCATTTTCAACATTTCTCTGGCTATTGGGGGACTTTTCTGTTTCCATATAAATTTTAAGATTCTTTGTTCCATTTCTTTGAAAAAAGTTTATGGTATTTTGATAGGGATTGCATTAAGTGTGTAGATTGCTTTAGGTAGCATAGACATTTTCGCAGTATTTTTTCTTCCAATCCATGAGCATGGAACGTTTTTCCATTTCTTTGTGTCTTCCTCAGTTTCTTTCATGAGTATTCTATAGTTTTCTGAGTACAAATTCTTTGCCTCTTTGGTTAGATTTATTCCTAGGTATCTTATGGTGTTGGGTATAGTTGTCAATGGGATCGACTCCTTAATTTCTCTTTCTTCTGTCTTGTTAGTGGTGTATAGAATACAACTGATTTCTGTGCATTGATTTTATATCTTGACACTTTACTGAATTGCAGTATGAGTTCTAGCAGTTTTGGGGTGGAGTCTAGCAGTTTTGGGTGGGGTTTTCCACATACAGTGTCATATATCTGCAAAGAGTGAGAGTTTGACTTCTTTGCCAATTCAGATGACTTTTATTTCTTTTTGTTGTGTGATTGCTGAGGCTAGGACTTCTAGTACTATGTTGAATAGTAGTGGTGATCATGGACATCCCTGCCATGTTCCTGACCTTAGCGGAAAACCTCTCAGTTTTTCCCCATTGAGAATGATATTCGCTGTGGGTTTTTCATAGATGGCTTTTATGATATTGAGGTATGTACCCTCTAACCTTACACTGTGAAGAGTTTTGATCAAAGAAGGGATGCTGTACTTTGTCAAATGCTTTATCAGCATCTATTGAGAGTATCCTATGGTTCTTGTTCTTTCTTTTATTAATGTATTATATCACATTGATTGATTTGCGGATGTTGGACCAAACTTGCAGCCCAGGAGTAAATCCCACTTGGTCATGGTGAATCATCCTTTTAATGTACTGTTGGATCCTATTGACTAGTATTTTGGTGATAGTTTTTGCATCCATGTTCATCAGGGATATTGGTCTGATATTATCATATCTGATATCATCTGATATTATTCTCCTTTTTGATAGGGTCTTCTTCTGGTTTTAAGATCAGGGTAATGCTGGCCTCATAAAATGAGTTTGGAAGTTTTCTTTCCACTTCTATTTTTTGGAAGAGCTTCAGGAAAATAGGTATTCTCTGTTAAATGTTTGGTAGAATCCCCTGAAAAGCCATCTGGCCCTGGACTCTCGTTTGTGGGAGATTTTTTTATTACTGCTTCTGTTTCCTTACTGGTTATAGGTCCATTCAGGTTTTCTATTTCTTCTGGTTCAGTTGTGGTAGTTTATATGTCTCTAGGAATGTATCCATTTCTTCCAGATTGTCTAATTTGCTGGTGTATAGTTGGTCATAATATGTTCCTATAATTGTTTGTGTTTCTTTGGTATTGGTTGTGATCTCTCCTCTTTCTTTCATGATTTTATTAATTTGGGTCCTTTCTCTTTTCTTTTTGATAAGTCTGGCCAAGGGTTTATCAGTCTTATTCTTTCAAAGAACCAGCTCCTAGTTTCATTGAGCTGTTCTGCTGTTTTGATTTCTGTTTCATTGATTTCTGCTCTAATTTTTATTATTTCTCTTCTGCTGGGTTTAGGGTTTATTTGCTGTTCTTTCTCCAACTTCTTTAGGTGTAGAGTTAGGTTGTATATTTGAGACCTTTCTTCTTTCTTGAGAAAGTCTTGTATTGCTATATACTTTCCTCTTAGGACCACCTTTGCTGCATCCCAAAGGTTTTGAACCGTTGTGTTTTCATTTTCATTTGCTTCCATGAATATTTTAAATTCTTCTTTAATTTCCTGGTTGACCCATTCATTCTTTAGTAGGATGCTCTTTAGGCTCCATGTATTTGAGTACTTTCCAACTTTCCTCTTGTGGTTGAGTTCTAGTTTCAAAGCATTGTGGTCTGAAAATATGCAGGGAATGATCCCAATCTTTTTTATCTAATTTGTGACCAAGGATGTGATCTATTCTGGAGAATGTTCCATGTCCACTAGAGAAGTATGTGTATTCTGTTTTGGGATGGAATGTTCTGAATCTATCTGTGATGTCCATTTGTTCCAGTGTGTCATTTAAAGCCTTTATTTCCTTGTTGATCTTTAGCTTAGATGATCTGTCCATTTCTGTGAGGAGGGTGTTAAAGTCCACTACTATTATTGTATTATTGTTAATATGTTTCTTTGATTTTGTTATTAATTGGTTTATATAATTGGCTGCTCCCATGTTAGGGACATAGATATTTAAAATTGTTAGATCTTCTTGTTGTATAGACCCTTGAAGTATGTTATAGTGTCCTTACTCATCTCTTATTATAGTCTTTGGCTTGCGATCTAATTTATCTGTTATAAAGATTGCCACCCCAGGTTTCTTTTGATGTCCGTTAGCACAGTAAATTGTTTTCCACCCTCTCACTTTAAATCTGGAGGTATCTTTGGGTCTAAAATGGGTCTCTTGCAGACAGTATATTGATGGGTCTGGTTTTTTTTTTTTTTTTTTTTTAATCTATTCTGATACCCTGTGTCTTTTGATTGGGGAATTTAACCCATTTACATTCAGGGTAACTACTGAAAGATATGAATTTAGTGCCATTGTATTGCCTGTGAGGTGACTATTACTCTATATTGTCTCTGTTCCATGTTACTTTTAGGCTCTCTCTTTGCCTAGAGGACCCCTTTCAATATTTCCTGTACAGCTAGTTTGGGGTTTACAAATTCTTTAAGTTTTTGTTTCTCCTGGAAGCTTTTTTTTCCCACCTATTTTCAGTGACCGCCTAGCTGGATATAGTGGCTTGGCTGCATATAGTGGCTCTTGGCTGCATATTTTTCTTGTTTAGTGCTCTGAATATATCGTGCCAGCCCTTCCTGACCTGCCAGGTCTCTGTGAATAGGTCTGCTGCCAATCTAATATTTCTACCGTAGTAGGTTACAGACTGTCCTGAGCTGCTGTCAGGATTTTCGCTTTGTCTCTGAGACTTGTAAGTTTTACTGTTAGATGAAGGGGTGTTGACCTATTTTTATTGATTTTGAGGGAGAGATTCTCTGTGCTTCCTGGATTTTGATGCTTGTTTCCTTCCCCAAATTAGGGAAGTTCTCTGCTATAATTTGCTCCAATATACCTTCTGCCCCCACCTCTTTCTTCTTCTGTTTGGTCTTATGGTATCACTTATCCCTCAAATTCTCCCCTCTTGATCCAGTAGTTCTTTATCTCTCTTTTTCTCAGCTTCTTTATTCTGTATCATTTGATCTTTTGTATCACTCATTCTCTCTTCTGCCTCATTTATCCTAGCAGTAAGAACCTCGATTTTTTATTGTACCTCATTAAAAGCTTTTTAAATTTCAACTTGGTTAGATTTTAGTTCTTTTATTTCTCCAGAAAAGGATTCTCTAGTATCTTCTATGCTTTTTGCAAGCCCAGCTAGTAACTTTATAATCATCATTCTGAACTCTAGTTCTAATGTCTTACTAATATCTGTATTGATTAGGTTCCTAGCAGTCAGTACTGCCTCTTGTTCTTTTTTTTTGAGGTGAGTTTTTTTGATTTGTCATTTTGTCCAGAGAAGAATAGATGAATGAGAGAACAAAATGCTGGAGTGGTAACAACCACCCCAGGAAAATATACACTAAACAAATCAGAAGAGACACTAAACAAATTGGGAGGAAAAGAAAGGAAGAAAAAAACATATATATGATCAGGCTAGTGAATAGAACAAAGCCACGCCACACCTCCTGTTGGAGGAAGCGAGGGAGGGTCTCCCCGGATCTGCCAGTTGTGGTGTCTCTGCTCAAAGCATAGTGGTCTGACTGTGCTGCAGGTCACAGTTTATGGCAGCCCTGAGCTGAGAGCCCACTCCTCGGCCCTGTCTTTGCAGCTGGCTTCCCCACTCTGATACCTCAGAGCTCTCCCACACTCAGGCACCCCCAGTCTTTCTGTGACCCCGAGGAGCCTGAGACCAGGAATCCCAGGATCAAGCCCCACATCAGGCTCCGTACTCAGCAGGGAGTCTGCTTCTCCCTCTCCCCTTCCTACTGCCCCTTCCCTGCTTGTGCCCATGCACGCTCTCTATCTCTGTCTGTCAAAGAAAGTCTTACAAAAAGAAAAAAGAAATCTGGAATTGTGTGATACCTCCAGTTTTGTTTTTCTTTATCAAGATTGCTTTGGCTGTTTAGGGTCTTTTGTGGTCCCATACAAATATAAGGCTTATTTGTTCTAGTTCTGTGAAAAATGCTGTTGATATTTTGATAGGAACTGCATTAAATATATAAATTGCTTTAGGCGGTTTGGACATTTTAACAATATTTATTCTTAGGAATGGAATGTCTTTCCATTTCCTTGTGTTGTCTTGAATTTCATCAGTGTTTCACTGTTTTTAGAATACTGGTCTTTCATGTCTTTGGTTAAGTTTATTCCAAGGTGTTTTACTGGTTTTGGTGCAGTTGTGAATGGGATTGTTTTCTTAATTTCTGCTGGTTTACTATTAGCATATAGGAATGCAGCATGAACATTGATTTTGTATCCTACGACTTTACTCACTTCATTAATCAGTTTATAGTAGTTTTGTGGTAGACTCTCCAGGGTTTTCTGTATATAATATCATCTCATCTGCAAATAATGAGAGTTTTACTTCTTCCATACCAATTTGGATACATTTTGTTTCTTTATGTTGTCTGATTCCTGTGACTAGGAGTTCTAGTACTATGTTCAATAAAAGGGGTGATAGTCTCATTCCTGACCTTAGGGGAAAAGCTCCCAAGTTTTTCCACCAAGATGTTGGCTGTGGGTTTTTCATATAAGGTCTTTATTATTTGAGGTATGTTCCCTCTAGACCTACGTTGTTGAGGGTTTTTATAATGAATGGATGCTGTACTTTGTCAAATGCTTTTTCTGCATTTTAGTTTTTATTGTTTATCTTACTGATGTGATGTATCCTGTTGATTGCTTTGTGGATAGTGAGTCACCTGTGCATCCCGGGAATAAATCTGACTTGATTGTGGTATATGATTTTTTTTTTAATATACTGTTGGATTTGGCTTGCTAGTATTTTGTTGAGGATTTTGCATTTATGTTCATGAGAGGTAATGGCCTAGAGTTCTTTTTGGTAGTGTCCTTTACTGATTTTGGTCAGGGTGGCACTGGCTTTGTAGAATAAATTGGAAGTTTTTCTTCCTCTTGTATTTTTTTGGAATAGTTTGAGAAGAATATGTATTAACTTTCTCAGCATTTGTTGGAGTTTACCTGTCAAGCTGTCTAGTCCTAGATTTTTGGTGATTGATTCAGTGTCATTGTGGGTAATTGGTCTGTTCAAATTTTCTGTTCCTTCCTGCTCTAGTTTTGGGATGTTACTAGGAATCCATCCATTTCTTCTAAGTTGTCCAATTTGTTGGTGTATAGGTTTTCATAATGTTCTGTAATAGTTGTTTCTGTTTCTATGGTATTGGTTGTTATTTCTTCTCTTTCATTAGTGATTTATTTGGGTCCTCTTTTGTTGTTGTTGTTGTTGTTGTTGTATAAATGAGTCTTGGTAGAGGTTTATCAATTTTGTTGAACTTTTCAGAGAACCAGCTCCTGGTTTCATTGGCCTGTTCTGTTGTTTTTTTAGTTTACATATCATTTATTTTTGCTCTAATCTGTATTGTTTCCTTCCTTTTCCTGGGTTTGGGTTTTATTCTTTTTCTAACTCCTTCATGTGTAAGGTTAGGTTATTTGAGAATTTTCTTGCTTCCTTCTTTTTTAAGATTTTATTTATTTATTTGAGATAGAATGAGAGAGAGAGAGAGTGCGCACACAAGCATGGGAGGAGCAGCAGGCAGAGGGAGAAGCAGACTCCCCGCCGAGCAGGGAGTCTGATGTGGGGCTTGATCTCAGGACAACAGGATCATGACCTGAGCCGAAGGCAAACACTTAGCCGACTGAGCCACTCAGGCACCCCGAGATTCTTCTTGCTTGTTAAGGTAGATGTGTATTTTTGAAACTTTATGCTTGAACCACTTTTGATGCATCCCAAAGATTTGGGGCTGTTAATGTTTTCATTTTCATTTGTTTCCATGTAATTTTTTTATTTCTTTGATTTCTTGGTTGACCCACTCATTGTTTAGTAGCATGTTATTTAACCTTCATGTATCTGTGGTCTCTCCAGATTTTTTCTTATAGTTAATTTCCAGTTCATATTATGGTCAGGAAAGATTCATGGTATGACTTTGATTTTTATAATTTGTTGAGACTTGTTTTGTGGCCTAATATGTGATCTTCTCTGAACAGTGTTTTGTGTGCACTTGTAAAGAATGTATTCTGCTATTTTAGGATGGAATGTTCTGAACGTATTTGTTAAATCCATCTGGTCCAGTGTGTCATTCAAAGCCATTGTTTCTTTATTTTCTGTTTGGATGATCTGTTGATGCAAATGGGGTATTACAAACCTCTGTTATTACTGTGTTATTATCAGTTAGTTCCTTTAATTTTGTTGTTAAGGGTTTTATGTATTTTGGGTGCTCCCATAATGGGTGCATAAATACTAAATAGTTGTTATGTTCTCTTGCTGGAATGTACTCCTTATTATTATATAGTGTTGTTTTTTGTTTCTTGTTAAAGATTTTGTTTTAAAGTTTGTTTTGTCTAATACAAGTATTGCTACTCCAGCTATCTTTTGACATCCATTTGCTTGATAAATGCTTCTCCATCTCATCACGTTCAATCTGCAGGTGTCTTTGGGTCTGAAATGAGTTTCTTGTAGGTAGCATTTAGATGGGTCTTGTTTTTTATTCACTGTCATCTGTTTTTTTTTATTGGAGTGCTTAGTCCATTTAAGTTCAGAGTAATTATTGGTAGATCAGTGTTTATTGCCATTTTGTTACTTGTTTTGTGTTTTTTGTAGCTTTTTTCTCATCCTTCTTTTCATGGTTTGTTGGCTTTTTTTAGTGATCTACTTGGGTTCCTTACTCTTTATTCTTTGCATGTGTATTACTGGTTTTTAATTTTAATTTTGGTTACCATATATATATATGGTGTATATATATGTGTTTATATATGGTATATATATGTATATATGTGGTATATATATGTATATATATGGTACACACATATATATGGTACATATATGTATATATATGGTATATATATTTAATTTTGGTTACTATATATATATGTATATATATAACATCTTCTGCATATAGTAGTCTATATTGTCGATGATTGCATAAGTGTAAGCCCATTCTTTACTCCTTTCCCCTCCATGTCTTAGGTGTATGGTGTCATACTTTACATCCTTATATTTTATGAATCTTTTGACTGATTTTTACAGAAATATTTATTTTTAATATTTTTTTATACTTTTATTTATGGTCTTTGCTTTTCACTTAAAGAGTCCCCTTTAATATTTCTTTTAGGGCTGGTTTAATGGTCCTGAGCTCCTTTAATTTTTGTTAGGCTGAGAAACTCTTTCTCTCTCCTTCCAAATGATCGCCTTGCTGGGTAGAGTATTCTTGGGTGCAGGATTTTTTTCCTTTTAGCACTTTAAATATAATATGCCACTTTCTGCTGGCCTGCAGAGTTTCTGTTGAAAAAGCCACTGATAGCCTCGTGGGATTTTCTTTGTAGGTAACTGTCTTCTTTTCTCTTGCAGCCTTTAAAATTCTTTATCACTATTTTTTCCATTCTAATTCTCTGTCTTGGTGTGAACCTCCTTGGGTTGAATTTGTTGGGGATCTCTGTGTCTCCTAAATCTGGATCTTTGTTTTCCTCCCTGCATTTGGAATATTTTCAGCTGTTTTTCCTTCAGATACATTTTTCTGCCCTCCTTTCTCTCCCTTTTTCTTGGGTCGCTATAATGCGAATGTTAGTACTTGATTGAGTCACTGAGATCTCTAAGTCTATTCCTATTATGGAGTATTTGTCTTGGATCTCTTCAGCTTGTTTGCTTTCCATTACTTTGTCCTCCAGGTCACTGATACATTTCTCTGCTTTTTGTAGCCTACTGTTTATATTCCATCTGTTGTATTTTTAATTTCATTTATTAAGTTCTTCATGTCTTGTAATGTTATTTTTTTCTCTCTTTGCTAAGGGTCACACTGATAATGTCCACTCTTTTCTCCAGTTCAGTGAATATCTTTATGATCATTATTTTTTATTTATTTTTTTAGTTTTCATTACTTAAAATTCTCTGTCACGTATACTAATTTCTGTTTCACATAGCTCTCCAGTTGTGGTTTTGTCAAGTTCCTCCT
Source organism: Lutra lutra (assembly GCF_902655055.1). NCBI lineage: Eukaryota > Metazoa > Chordata > Mammalia > Carnivora > Mustelidae > Lutra > Lutra lutra. The sequence goes on along the minus strand of NC_062282.1, from coordinate 102,218,869 downwards.
TTGTCTCCTCATTCTTCTTCTTCTTTTGCTTTTGGTTTTTTTGTTTGTTTGTTTGGTTTGGTTTACCTCTCTTTGTCTGTTTCTGTGTCTTAGGAAAGTCAGCTATGTCTTCTGCTCTTGAAAGTAGTAGCCTTGGGGCGCCTGAGTGGCTCAGTGGGTTAAGCCGCTGCCTTCAGCTCAGGTCATGATCTCAGGGTCCTGGGATCGAGCCCCGCATTGGGCTTTCTGCTCAGCAGGGAGCCTGCTTCCTCCTCTCTCTCTCTGCCTGCCTCTCTGCCTACTTCTGATCTCTCTCTCTGTCAAATAAATAAAAAATAAACCTTTAAAAAAAGAAAAGAAAAGAAAGTAGTAGCCTTATGAAGAGGTTCTGTAGTGCCCTGAGCAGAGTTTCCTATGTGTGTTTCTTGTGTCCTGTTATTGTGCTTTCCCTATCAGTCCCATCTCATGCATAGACTCTGCCTGTTGTGAGCCGTGCTTGCTCTCTGTGGTATTAATGAGACCCAGGCTGCTTTCCTTGAGGGGACGTGACCATAGGAAAGCTCAGGGGTGATGCAGGAGTGTTTGCAAAATTTGCAGGGTTGTTAGGAATAGGTCAGATCTCCTAAACTGAGGTGGTGGCCAGTCACACAGCATCTCTTCACAGCCTGGTGCAAGGCACGTGGTCTGAGGTAGCAACAAGGGGTGTATAAGTTTTTGTACACAGTGCCTGGGGGCCTATGGCAGCTGGGCAGGGCACACACATGATTTTAGCAAAATCTGCACTGAGCAGCTAGACTTGGTCACATCCCCCAAAGTGCAGTGGCCACAGCAGCACAGCAGGCAGAGGTATTGACTGGGTGGGGCATGCACAGTGTTAACAAAATTTGCCCTGAGCTCAGCACCAGCAGACTTGGAGTCCATGAGTCCTCAGGCTGGGTGCACTGCCAGCAGGTTAGTAGCAAGTGTCCGTGCAGCACTGCATCCAGCAGGTGTCTCTGTGTTTATGCTGAGGAATAGGGGAGGACAATGGCACCTGCCAGTTCCTCTGTTCCCAGGGAAGTTCCCCAGCTTGCCCTGAAATCCATATAAACAGATCTCCTTCCCCTAGTGCAAACTGTTGCTTTTAGGTTGCTTCTTAACTCAGGCTGTTAACTCTTTAAGGGTGGGGACCTGGCTACCACACACCCTCCTGGCTCCTCTACTGCTGAATCAGCTGACTGTCAAAGCTCCAGACTGCCAAGTCTGTGGTTATACAAACTCATGGAACTCAACGCTTCTGGTTTTCAAGACAAGATGTTACAGGGATTTACTTTACCTATGTGGACTCCTTGGTGTTTTCCCTTCTCTGCACCATAGCTCCCTTCCTCCTGCTGGCGACTCTCCATCACCTTTCTGCGTTTCCTAACTTCTCCAGTGCTGGCTGCTTCTCTGCATTTGGCTATAGAGTTTGTTCTGCCAGTCTTCAGAATGCACTACAGTTTATTGACTCAGATGTGAGTGATACCTAGTTGTAAACGTGGGACAGAGTGAGGTTAAGGTCTTCCTACTCTGTTGTCTTGCACCCCTCCCCCGCCTAAGAAATGTTTTACAAATGGCATCATTTGGAACTTTTGGTTAGCTATTTGGTTATTGTCTCATTAATGGTGTTTGTTTGCTTGGTTATGTTGCAAATAACAACACTAATTCTATAACGCAGATATTCCTGACAAATATATTTTTCTTGCTATTTCTCCCTCTATTGGTACATATGTATATATGTATATATACAAATATACATATACCCACATATACACACGTATACATATACAAACAGTGGGGAACCTGGCTAGCAATTCAGAGATTCAATGCTGATGTAAGTAGTGGTAGTATAAGGTTATAATAACCTGTGTTTTTGAATTTTGAATAGTAAAGATCAGCTCATTTTCATAACTTCTATATAAATTTAATCAGAATACAGTGCATAATTCAAGAATTTTAATGCAGAATAATTTGACCTTTTTGGCAGTCAGGATGAACTCTATCCATGACTTTGTACTGTAGAAATTCTACCAAGAGTTCATTTTCATTAGTACAAATAAATGCCCTTTTTGGGAAAAATTTAGTAATGAAAAAGGTTTGGAAAGGAGAATTTAACTTTGGAGGAATTTTTTCTCTACCTTGTTTCATGTAGCTACCATTTACTTAACATTTACTGAGCTAGGTACTTTACATAGTCTCATTTCATTCTTTTAACAACCCCATAGGATTGCCTTTATTAACCTTATTTTACAAACTAGGTTAAATAACTTGCTTAAAGTTAACAGAATAGTCATGGTAAAGGTGGTACTTAAATCTAGGTCTGTCTGGGCTCATTCATTGCAGTACCCTGCCTCCTGTCCAGGGATCAGGCATGAGGAATGTAAGTAAAGAAGGGATAATGAAAGTTAAATTAGGGGGAAAAAATGAAAGGAATATCGAGTTCAATAAAAATAAAATATTTGAACCAATTTTATCTTAGTTGTTACAGAAAAATTATTTGTATGGAAAAATTACTAATTTTGCTGGAAAAGCTTTTTCTAGAACAAGGGCTTATTTAGAGAAAGATTAAGGGCTCTGAATATTAAACAAAATATTTTACAAACAGTGCTGAAGCAAAGTAAACTGTCAAGTAAAGGGTCACCTGGGAGGCTCAGTTGGTTAAGCATCCCACTCTTGATTTCTGCTCAGGTCATGATCTCAGGCTCCTGGGATTGAGCTTCACTCAGTGCTGAGCCTGCTTGGGATTCTCTCTCTCTCTCTGCCTCTCCCCTTACTTCAACTTGCATGTGCACACACTCTTTCTCTAAAAAAATAAGCTGTCAAGTAAACACCCTATCACAATGAAGTGTGCTTGGTATCAAACCTAACTATCCTTTTCTTTGTTAGATGTTGATGATGGAGACACGGTGACAGATTTCATGGCTCAAGAGCGAGAAAGAGGCATTACTATTCAGTCTGCTGCTGTTACATTCGACTGGAAGGGATATAGAGTCAATCTAATTGATACGCCAGGTATGGTACTATTCTAGCACTGCAGAGATGCTGCATCATTGGAGGTTTTAGTCTGTGGATGTGTTTTCTTTTAAATTGTAGTAAAAAAAAATATATATATATATATATATGCAACATAAAATTTACCATTCTAACCAGTAGTTAAGTATATTTAGATTGTTGTAAGATTCTCCAGAAGTACCTCATCTTTCAGAACTGAAACTACATATCTATTATACAACTACTCGACCTTGTGCCCTCCTCCTATCACCAATAAATACCATTCTAACTTGTTTATCTAGGAGATTAACTACTTTAGATACTTCATATAAGTAGAATCCTAAAGTATTTGTCCTTTTGTGACTGGCTTATTTTGCTTAGCATAAAGTCCTTCAGACTTCATCTATATTGTAATATGTGACAAGATTTCCTTCATTTTTAAGGCTGTACAATATTTCATTGTACATATATGGCATATTTTGTATATATGCAGAACTTTATCTCTATGCCATTCATCCATTGATGGCCATTTGAGTTGTTTCCACCTCTTGGCTACTGTGAAGAGTGTTGCTAATGAACATGGCCTGCAAATATATCTTGACTCTTCTTTCAGTTCTTGTGAATATATACCCAAAAGTCGGTATATGCTGGCTGTGGTGGCTCCTTTTTTTTTTTTTAAAGATTGTTATGTTTCTCATCTTTTTCTTAGGTCATGTGGACTTTACGTTGGAGGTTGAGCGCTGCCTTAGAGTGTTGGATGGTGCAGTAGCTGTGTTTGATGCCTCTGCTGGTGTAGAGGTAAAAATACTGCCACAGTGACAAGCTACAATAGCATGATTTTTTTTTAAGTAGAATGTATCACCTTTAGTTACCTGTAACCATATATAAGTTCATATAAGTCAAATTATGAAAGGAAATTAGAATTTGACATTGCTGTGTGATCTATATGTGATATCAGATATTTCATAGTAAAAGGAAAGTAGTTTGCTTTTCTGTAGGAAATATGAAAGTTGGTGTTTGAGAACTATGAAGGACTTGAGATTCTACCTTACTTTCAAGCTAACTGGTTAGTCTGCCACAGCTTTATGGCATGTTGGCAGAAGACACAAGACTCTTGAGTCAGGGACAAAGAACTTTATAGTCACAGAAACAGCAAAAGCCAGGGTGTTAGTATTATCTTGTGTTGTTTCCTCAAGACCCAGTTCTCACAGGACAACCTAAAGGGAGGCAGGTGACAGCTGCCCATGCAGGGGTACCCTCTGCTTAGAAAACGCATGTGTTTTATAATGGGCAGTAGACATGCTTGCTGTTTGCTCTGAAGAGAGTTACTATCTTTCAGGGTTATAAGCAAACCTACCTTTTGATCCAGAGGAAGACACTGTCTCTGTCTTCCCAAGCTGATGATTATATCAGCATCTTTGAAAACATAAGCCCAGAACAAAGGCAGTCACTGCCTCTCCTAACAAAATATGTAGAGAGGTGAAAGACCCATGAAGAATTATCTTCCAACAACTAATATATATTGAATTCTTGAATAAATCTTTTTTTTTTTTAAAGATTTATTTATTTATTTAACAGACAGAGATCACAAGTAGGCAGAGAGGCAGGCAGAGAGAGAGGAGAACCAGGCTCTCCGCTGAGCAGAGAGCCCGACGCGGGGCTCGATCCCAGGACCCTGAGATCATGACTGAAGGCAGAGGCTTTAACCCACTGAGCCACCTAGGTGCCCCTGAATTCTTTTTTTTTTAAAATTATTATTTTTTATTTATTTATTTATTTATTTATTTTTTTCTTGAATAAATTTTAAAAATGGATTTATAATAAATTACATTGGGGTCAGTTATGCACTCTTTAGTTGATATCCACATTTGTCTTATAATCTCAAGATGGGCTGTGTTGAATAAAGAATCATCTTCAGTTCTCCTAATCTTACAATTTTACTAAAAGTGATATCTTAATTAAGTGATCAAAATTAACATGCTCCAAATGGTACAAATGACAGCATGGGCTTCCTGATACGATGCACTAAAAAAGACACAACATTACCAGTGTTTTATTCCTGACAGAATGTTTGGCCCCAGTCTAATAATGAGAAGACAGTCAGATGAATGTAAATTGAAAGACATTCTGCAAAACAACTGCCTGGGGCTTTCAGAAGTTGAAAAAAGAATGTAAGTGTAAGGAAAATGAGTGATTACAAGTAAAAAATTGAGGTACTATTTTAGTTTAAACAATCCCAAAGATACAAGAAAATTAAATACAATATGATCTTCAGGGTTCTGGATCTAAAAATAGTTAAAAAGAACATCTTTAGGAAAAACCGAAAAAATACATATATATATTTTTTTGAAAAACAGAAAATTTTTTTTAATAGTTTTTTTTTTAAGATTTTATTTATTTATTTGACAGCGATCACAAGCAGGCAGAGAGAGAGAGAGGAAGGGAAGCAGACTCCCTGCTGAGCAGAGAGCCTGATGCGGGGCTCGATCCCAGGACCCTGAGACCATGACCTGAGCCGAAGGCAGAGGCTTAACCCACTGAGCCACCCAGGCACCTTGAAAAACAGAAAAATTTTAATACAGACTATATTTATTAGAAAAAAGTATGTGTCAGCTTAAATTTTTCTGAATGATGATTGAAAATAGTTATGTAGGAAAATGTTTGTATGTTTAGGAAATACAGGCTGAAGTATTTTAGGGTTGAAGTGTCATGATATGTACATCTTGCTCTAGTGCTTCCATCTTCTACCCACACATAAACATATGTTGTTAGTTTGCATACTTTGACCAGTAGATGCCAAGATGGGGGAAATGCCTGTGAAGAACAGAGAAGAAAAGAGAGCAGTGGGAGAGAACAGTCAAACCACAGGGTAGGTCTGATAACTAACTATCAAGGAGAGGGTAAAAGAAGGAGGATTGGGTAGGAAGAGTCTCAGACTACAGCATAGTTCTGAAAGAGGTTCGGCGAAGCTGATGGGGGAGTCCAAAGTCACCTGTTGGAGAAGTTCCACAGGTCTTAGAATAATAACCTACATTAGTATTCCTGCTGATGGGTGAGTCCAAAGTCACCTATTGGAGAAGTCCCATAGGTCTTAGAAGAGTAACCTACATTAGTATTCCTGCTGTATTCAGCCATTAGCTGGGCCTTGAGAGACTATGGCGGTAGACAAGAGGAGCAGTAGTTGGGGCTGTCAGTTAATTATGCTCTACATAGTAGATCCCAATGGCACGTTCCCAGAGCCACATGTATAATGTGTGTATATGCACATGTTGAAGAAAAAAAGGCAAGCGTGGCAAAGTGTTCATATTTGGTGATTCTAGGTGAAGGGTACATAGATTTTCATTGTACTATTCGTCAACCTTTTTTGTTTTTTAATAGATTTGAGATTTTTCTGAATGACAAGTTGTTGTGGAGGGATAACATATATATATAATTTGTTATATTAGATAAAATATTGCATGAATGTTAAGTTTCCAGAGTGCATTAACACTATTGATAATGCAGGAAAATATCATTGTTTTAGGAAGTATGTGCTGAAATTTTCACAGTACATGTGTATGATCAAGGACTTATATCCAGAATATCTAAAGAACTACAAATCAATGATAAAAACTAACAACCCAGTAAAAAAGTGGACGAAGGACTTGAGTGGATACTTCACTAAGATATATGAATGGCCCAATGAGCACATGAAAAGATGGCCAGTCTCACTGGTTATCAGGGAAATGCAGATTAAAATTACAAAGAGAGACTGTTTCTTACCCACAAGAATGGCTAAAGTTAAGAAGAATGATGGAAATATTGTTTGAGAATGTGGAGCAACTGTTTGAACAAGACTTGTTTATAGCAGCTAAATTCATAATAACCCTAAACTAGAAATACTCTGAGTGTTCATCCACAGGTGGGTAGAAAAGCCAGCTGGCACATTTATACTAAGGAGTTTAGCAAAAGAAAGAAAGAGAGAGAGAGGAAGGGAAGGAAGGAGGGAGGGAGGAGAGGAAGAACCAGTATACCTAACAACACGAATGAATGTCAGAAACTTTACATTGAGTGAAAGAAGCCATGCTATTTATATGAGATTCAAAAATAAGCAGAATGAATCTGTGGTGACAGATATGAGAACAGGTTTTTTTTGGAGGATGGGGGATATATGCAAGTGTATATACTTATCAGACTCACTGTACACTTGAGTGTTTTTTATTCTATATAAATTTTACTTAATAAAATTATAAAGTGGCTTCTGTTTTAGGTAATGCCATTACATTAGGCTTTTTATGTTCTTCTTCAGGGCTTTGGACTCCACTAGGCACAGATACTATAACAGACTGGAAGTATTGAAATATGTATAAAAAGTAGAATTAAAAGAAATCAAATAGAAAAGCACATGAGAATTGCTACTTAGAAATACAGTTGCTGGCTTTTTTTTCTCCTTTTAATCTTTTTTTCATTTTACATCAGCATCCAAATATAATAAAAATTTTTATCACAGTAGCATTTCGATAGTGCAGTCCTATTTGGTTTTTTAACATGACAATAACTATATGAATTAAGGCAAAAGTCCATATTTCATAGGTCAGCAAACTTAGGAGTTCAGTGTTATGTAAACTGTATTAGGTAAAGTGAAACTTGACAAAAAGATATATCTTCTAATTCTTTCCCTTTTTAAAACTTTTTTTTTTTTTTTAAGATTTTATTTATTTATTTGACAGAGAGAAATCACAAGCAGGCAGAGAGGCAGGCAGAGAGAGAGGAGGAAGCAGGCTCCCCGCCGAGCAGAAAGCCCGATGCGGGGCTTGAACCCAGGACCTGGGATCATGACCTGGCCGAAGGCAGTGGCCCAACCCACTGAGCCATCCAGGCGCCCCTCCTTTTTAAAACTTTTTAAAAAAGATTTTATTTATTTGAAAGAAAGCAAGAGGGGCAGCTGGGTGGCTCAGTGGGTTAAGCCGCTGCCTTCAGCTCAGGTCATGATCCCAGGGTCCTGGGATTGAGCCCCGAATTGGGCTCTCTGCTCAGCCTGCTCTCTCTGCCTGCCTCTCTGCCTACTTGTGATCTCTGTCAAATAAATAAATAAAATCTTTAAAAAAAAAAAAAAAGAGAGAGAACGTGAGCGGGGTGAAGGGCAGAGGCAGAGGGAGAAGGAGGCTCCCCACTGAGGTGGGAGCCTGATGTGGGGCTTGATCCCAGGACTCTAGGATCGTGACCTGAGCCGAAGGCAGATGCTTAACCATCTGAGCCACTCAGGTGTCCCACAGTCTTCTAATTCTTGATGAAGTTTTATTTTATGTTATGTTATGTTATGTTATGTTATGTTATGTGTTATGTTATGTTATGTTATGTTATGTTATGTTATTTATGTATGAGAGAGAGTATGAGAAGGGGGGAGGATCAGAGGGAGAAGCAGACTCCCTGCTGAACAGGGAGCCCAATGCGGAACTCCAGGATCCTGACCAAAGGCAGTTGCCCAAACAACTGAGCCACCCAGGTGCCCCAGTGAAGTCTTTTTTACATGACTCTCAGTTACCTTCCAGGTGTTTGTTCTCTTTGTGTGGCAACGTAAATCACCCAAAGTAATAGTCTCAGTTTGAAGCACACTGTTCATCACCCTTCATTACGTTCTTAACTCTGTTAACCTACTAACAGAAAAGTGACTCTAGAAGTGTAAATGCAGCAGCACTAATTCTGTGCTAGAACAGAGCCCAACTCCATTATAATAGCTTCTTAGATCTGTTTGTTCTGTATGTAGTAACATAGTTATTTTTGTTTCATATGAGTTTTTTTTCCTTTGTCTTTGCCTTAGGCACAAACTCTCACAGTATGGAGGCAAGCTGATAAACACAAGATACCTCGAATCTGCTTTTTAAACAAAATGGACAAAACTGGAGCAAGGTATTTTTAAGTGGTTTTTTTTTTCACATGTTAAAGTAGAAATATAGTTTGAGCTTTTAATGGACTATAACTTAAATTTACAAACAACTGTTCCCCATAGAGTATAAATATTCTATGGAATCTCAATTCAGTCCCATTAAAAAATTTCTTTTTTTCCCCCCCATTAAAAGGTTTCATAGCAGGTAGTTCATAGGTTGAATAACAATGTGGGATTAATAGAGAAGTGAGAGGTGTTGAATCATCATGATTCTAATGCAGAGAGGCTATATCCTGTTTTCTAGAATCCTGACAGAGTGATGTCTTAATGATTCCACTGGTTCTGTCTAGAGCAGTATGAAATAATCCTTGTATTGCTAAAGACTGTGATGCTCCCCATCATTACTAACGGTAGAAGGTAGATGATTGTTTTCTGTCCCCTGATTTTCTTTAGCTCCTGGCTAATATGCTCTCACTAAAAGGGAACTGGGAGAGAATGTATATGTTTTAAGACCTGCATAGAGGGCAAAAAAGTTAATACTAAGATGTGGTGATAATGCTCAAAGACTCACAGAATGGTAATCCAAAATAGATACATGGTTCTGAGAACAGAATTCAGAGAATCAAGAATATAAGGGATTTTGGGGTAATGTGATAGAGAGATCCTGGTCTGTGGTGTGAGAATGACAAAAACAAAACCTAAACTGTCCCTCTCCTAAAACCACACAGTATCATTTCTGTTTATGTAATTTTCTGCAGTCATTCTAAAGCTGATAACAGGATACTAAGAATGCCTGTGATAAAGATACAGAAAAATTAAGGCTGCTTTTTGGGAAAAAGGTGGGAATTATGTGTAATAGCAAATATCATTGATAGAAGAAAGAATCCTTGACTCATAATCACAAATCATGCATTTAATCTCGTAACTGTAATTTATTATCAGTGACCTTGATCAGTTTATCTAATCTTAATTTCAAACTGTAGGTAAGTGAAGTTTATAATAATACCCTAGATACCTGTGCAGCAGATTATGGTAGATAGTCCAGCACTGTTATCTGAAATTGACATTGAAAGTTTACTCAACATATTGTCCTATGGAAAACTGTTAAATGGTGAACATTGGAGACAGTAAAAAGGGATGTAATTTTAGGATACATTGTTAAACCTGTTTTAAGAATCTTAACATTTTTAACTCTAGCTATTTTGCTTTCTGCAGTTTTAAATATGCAGTTGAAAGCATCAGAGAGAAATTGAAGGCAAAGCCTTTGCTTCTACAGGTTGGTTTATACTTGGTTGATTAATAGCAACAACTCCAGGGGCACCTGGGCGGTTTAGTCATTGCGACTCTTGATGTTGGGTAGGGTCATGATCTTAGGGTTGTGGGATCGTGGGGGACCCTGCTGAAGATTCTCTCCCTCTCTCTCTGCCCCTTGCTCTGTGCTGGCATATGCCTGTGTTCACTTGCTCTATTTCTATCTCTGTTTAAAAAAAAAAAAAAAAACAAAAAAAAACAACAATAACTTCAGATATCCTCATCAGTTTATTTTATTGTGACTTGTATTTTTCTAAAACTATCTCAAATCTTTTTTGAAAAAGTTGGCATATAAATATAAATATAGACTGCGGAATAATGATAATAGACATGTGGGGGAAAGTAGGGGAAGATAAACTTCATCACCAAATCGATTGTAATTGAGTGGTCATGTAACAAAGTTAATTTCACTCTGACTTGAAGTTACCACTTGGTGAAGGCAAAGCTTTCAAAGGAGTTGTGGATGTTGTAAGTAAAGAAAAACTTCTTTGGAATCGTCCATCAGAGGATGGAAAAGACTTTGAGAGGAAACCCCTCTTGGAAACGAGTGATGCTGAATTGCTGAAGGCGACAGCTGAAGCAAGGAATGACTTAATTGAACAGGTAAGCTAAATACTTGGAGTTTACATTTGCATAAGTATTTAGAAACTTTAAAAATATTTTATATATTAAATTTTTATAAAATTACATATGAAATATGTAAAGTGTAATGAATAATAGAATGAACACCAATGTTTGCATCACTCACATTAAGAAATAGAATATTAGCAAATCTCTTGAATCTCTGTGTGCCATTTACTGTTTATATCTCTCTTTTCCACCGGTCATTTACACCTCCCACCACCACTATCCTGACTGCAGTGTTTTTCTTGCATTTGCTTTGCTTTTATAGTTTGTTACAAATGTATGGATTCATGAAGGACTTCATTTCCCATGTTTTTGCACTTTACCTAAATGGAATGATAATTGTTTGTATTTTATACCATTTTATTGCAGATTCATCCTGTTATGTGTGGTTATGCTTCATTTTTAGTATTTCAGTATTATACCACAATTTATTGTCTCTTCTTCTGTGGATGCACTTTGAAGTCTTAATCTTCTTTTTTGTTGTTAGGAACAGTGTTGATGTGAACATCTTTGTTTGTATCTCCTTGTGTATATGTGTAAGAATTTGTTTAGGGTTACACTTGGAAATGAAATTGCTGGGTCAAACGGTATGTCCATCTTTTACTGATCAAATGACACATTAACTTAGAAAATTTTAAAACCATTAATTTTATAGTTAAAAGAGAACTCTGGATCTCTTCCACCCTCAAAGTTGGTGGTTTTTTTTTTTTTTTTAAAGATTTTATTTATGAGAGAGAGAAAAGCAGAGAGAGTGAGTCTGAGCAGGGGGAGGGGGCGGAAGGGAGAGGGAGAAGCAGACTTCCTGCTGAGCAGGTAATCTGTCTTGGGGCTTGATCCCAGGACCCTGGGATCATGACCTGAGCCAAAGGCAAATGGTTAACGAACTGAGCCACCCAGGCACCCCCACCCCCAAACTTTTAATGGAAAATAGTAAGATCGTTAATATTTATAGTACTTACATAGTACTGTTCGTATATAGACCAATAAGTAAAACATGCCTTAAATAACCTCTGAATCTTATGGTAGAGAAAAACATTTGCATCCAAACCCTTTGACTTTTTTTCTTCTAAATTAAACTATTCAAAATAGATCCTCTCATCATTAATTTTTTTCATTCATCTTTGAATTTATTTTTGAAGTAATTATTTCCCATTATATTACATACTAATCTTTTTTTTTTTTTTTTTTTTTTTTTTTTTAAATTTGACAGAGAGAGACAGAGCGAGAGAGGGAATATAAGCAGGGGGAATGGGAGAGGGAGAAGCAGGCTTCTGGCCGAGCAGGGAGCCTGATATATGGGGCTCGATCCCAGGATGTTGGGATCATGACCTGAGCTGAAGGCAGAGGCTTAACCCACTGAGCCACCCAGGCGCCCCCATACTAATCATCTTTATCATTACCAGAATGTTGATTATTATTTTTATTATTGGGTAACAGTTACTGAGGACCTACGATGATCTGGTTTAAGTGCTTTATGTATATTATTTGATCATCACAACTTGTATTATCCTTGTTTCACTAGTGGGGAAACAACAGCTTAGAATTCTTTTTTTTTTTTTTTAAAGATTTTATTTATTTATTTGACAGAGATCACAAGCAGGCAGAGAAGGAAGCAGAGAGAGAGGGGGCGGGGAAGCAGGCTCCCCGCTGAGCAGAGAACCTGACTCGGGGCTCCATCCCAGAACCCTGGGATCATGACCTGAGCTGAAGGCAGAGGCTTTAACCCACTGAGCCACCCAGTCACCCTGAAGCTTAGAATTCTTAAATAAGTTGTTACACAGCTAATAAGTAGCAGAGCTGGAATCTGAACCCAGGTCTTCATTTGGAGGTAGAGCTCTTAACCACTTCACTATACCGCTTCTCTAATTTGGGAGGTCCTAAACAGAATATAAGTGGAATTTACATTTATTAATCAATAATTGGGTAAATAATTGGTTCCCCTTTGAGGTTTTTTGGTTGTCTTATGCATGTCTTAGGACATAATGGTATATAATGAAAATAAAGAAAATTTGAGACTATATGTATAAAATAAGTGCTAATTACAAAGAATATATATATTTATAAGGAATATATATAATTATAAGGAATATTCCTCAGGGAATATATATTCCTTGTAATTAACAGTTTATTATTTTGTCCAGATAGTCTCACATTTTCTTTATTTTCATTAGAGAATAAGATCACATCATACCCGTTAGGATAACTACTGTCAAACAAAACCCCACAACACCCCCCCCCCCACCACCAACAACCAAAAAACAAGTATTGACAGAGATGTGGAAAAACTGCAACCATTGTATACTATCGGTGGGCATGAAAATGATGCAGCCACTATGGGAAACAGTGTGGTGGTTCCTCAGAAAACTGAAAATAGAATTACCATATTATCTAGCAATTCTGCTTCTGGATGTATATCCAAAAGAACTGAAAGCAGGGTATTGAGAGATAATTACATATCCTTGTTCTAGCAGTATTATCCATAGTGGCCGAAAGGTGGGAGCTACCCAAGTGTTCATCTATAAGATAAATAAATAAAATATGGTGTATACATACAATTGAGCCTTACAAAGGAAGGACGTTCTGACACATGCTACAATGTGGATGAAACTTGAGGACGTGCTAATTGAAATAAGCCAGTCACAACTGATTCCACTTACATGAGGTATTTAGAGTAGTCACGTTTGTAGGGATAGAAAGTAGAATCATAGTTGCCAAAGGCTAAAAGAGTGGAGAGTGAGAAGGTTTGTTCCATGGTAGAGATTTTTGGTTTTGTGAGATTGGGAAAGTTCTGGAGATTAGTTTTACAACAGTATGAAAATACTTAACACTACCCAGTTGTTCAGTTAGAAAAGGTAAAGATGGTAAATTTTATGTTTATATTTTATCACCATTAAATTTTTTTAAGAGAATAAGATTAGTGTGGACTAGAATCAACTTCCTGTGTTCTGAAGGTGAATAGTGATCATTACACTTACTGTATACTTACTGTATGTCCTAGAAGCATGCTTTGAATTGGTTATTTAATCCTCCCCCTGTGAAGTAGGTAATAATATTATCTCCATGAGTAACCAAGGTAAAAAGAGGTGATGTAACTTGACCTAAATTTTTGAACAAGTTAGTTAGTAGTGGAGCAATTTCCAGGCAGTTTGGCTCCAGAAGATGGAATCATATATACTTCTTTTAAGAGGAATGGTTAGGTATGTTTCTATAATAGTTAGCTGGTAGGAGTGTATTTTTCTTCCCAGGTTGGAATGTTTTGCTCCCTTGTACTAACATAAACTTTTGAAACTTTTTTTTTTAGATATTTATTTATTTATGTATTAGAGATCATGAGTCGGGGTAGGGGAAAGAGGGAGAAGCAGACTCCCTGTTCAGCAGGGAGCCTGACTTGGGACTCGATCCCGGGACCGTGGGATCATGACCTGAGCTGAAGGAGAGTTTAACCAACTGAGCCACCCAGGTGCCCGCTTTTGAAATATTTGTTAAATTTATTGTCAACTGAATTGTTTCATACAGGCAGATGATTAAGAAAAGAATGTGAATTAGATAATTGCATTTTTATTGCTGAATTGATACCTTTGACCCCCAACTTAAATCTGTTACCTCAGTGCAGGATTACAGTAAGATGAGTTACTTTAGTTGGAGTGTCTTAGGAGATCTGGTAAACATTCATAATGATAAAGAATACCAAGGGAAGCTTTTTTTTATGAACGAAGACTTACAAATTTATCGGAAAATAGTAACCCCTTACATATATTATCAGTGGTGTAAATTGTGTATCTTACTTCTTTTGAAACTCTGAGTAGATAGCACTTTATTGAGATACTTTATCTGGCTATTGCTTCCCATGACTATAAGGAACTCATAATTGCCTATCTTCAGTTTTCAATCCCTTCTCCTTTCCTTTGAAAGAAACACTATTTATCTCTTGAGAAGATGTGGAGAGTTCCTTGGCCTGAATAAGATAGATCATGTAGCTGTCTTGAAACATCTGAATAATGTACATTTATGGTATTTGGACTTAACAGCTGTGATAATAAAAGCAAGTTATAGAAATAAATCTTTCTTTATAGGTTGCGGATTTGGATGATGAATTTGCTGACTTGGTTTTAGGAGAATTCAGTGAAAATTTTGATTTGCTACCAACTGAAAAGGTAAATTTTATTATTCATTTACTTTGATAAAGTTTTATTAATTGGATGTGGTTTGATTTTTCTGTCTCAGGTGTTTTATTTTTTTCGACTTTGCATAGCATTAGAAAAGGCTGACTTAATTGGGAGAACAGTAGGGTAAAGTCACTATTAATACAAGTACTTAAATAATGGTAGTGATTTACTGTTGTCATAATGCACTTTGTAAAATCAGAGATTGTATCCTTTTTACTGCTTTGAATCAGCATAAGTTAATTATTCCTTCTTTGCAGCATTTTCATTGTGATCATTTTTCTCAGCAGTTTAGGGAAATCATATGTAGAAATTTTGTATTGAAAACTTATTGGTTTTGTAGACTGTTGCAATGATTATTTTTCTCACATTTTTTCTGAATATGATTTAATTTTTCTTGGAAGCTCATTATAGGTGTTTATTTTTTTGTTTTCTTTTCAAATACATTAAGCCAGAGAATAGGCATGTTTTAAATAGTGATAGTAATTGAATTAGGACAGATTTCTTCAAAGCATTTCCAGTATTTTCTACCAGACACCTTCCCCCATCTTTAGTTTTCTTTATGAAACAAGAGTTATCAAGTAAAGTTGGTTTTTTGTTTATTTGTTTTTAAGTAAGCTCTGTGCCCAACATAGGGCTTGAATTTAGGAACCTGAGGTCAGGAGTTGAATGCTCCTCCAACTGAGCCAGCCAGGAGCCTGCCCCCTGCCACCCGATGGGAGTATGTGTAATGGGATCCAGAATGAGCCCAGCAAATTTACCTAGTTATTTTTCACAAAAGAAGTAGGAAAAACACGAGTCTCTAGATTAATTTTGAGACCTTTGGGGTTAGAAATGGAAAAAGGTATTTTTATTTTGAATGAAATGTCCTAATTACTGAAAATTTTTGTTTAATATTTGAAAGTTAGATGTGATGTTTATTGTGCCCTATAATCACATGATTTCTGTTTTCAAAGAGCTTATAATCTGAGTTAAAATTGACCCATGATGTCTTTTTCAGTAGCTTACAAGCACATCCAACCTTTTCCTGGTTTTTGAGTTCTTTCAAATTTGATTTCTACTTTGATTTCTGATTTTCTTTGGATTTGATTTGATGTGGGTCTAATTTCTTTGAAAAATTATAATTCATATTTATGTTTTTAATTTCTGGTCAGTTCCTCTGTTAAGGTAAATTAGAAGTATATTCATTTATTCAAGACTTATTTTTAGATACCTACTTACTTTAAGTACATTTCAGGTTTCTGGGGATTCAGCAGTGTTTTTATGGGATTTGTTACAATGCTTATATGGATTTTGTATTCTGGTGGGTGGAGAGACAAACAATAAACCATTAAATATATATGCAAGATACTAAGTAGTGATTAATGTTATTAAAAAGAAAAAAGAATAAGAAGGCCCTAAAAAATGATGGCCAGGAAGAAGTTGCTACAGCTGAGGTCGAAGAGGTTGCTGCCTGTGTTCTCCTCAAGGATTTTGATGGATTCCTTTCTCACATTGAGGTCCTTCATCCATTTTGAGTCTATTTTCGTGTGTGGTGTAAGGAAATGGTCCAATTTCATTTTTCTGCATGTGGCTGTCCAATTTTCCCAACACCATTTATTGAAGAGGCTGTCTTTTTTCCATTGGACATTCTTTCCTGCTTTGTCGAAGATGAGTTGACCATAGAGTTGAGGGTCTATTTCTGGGCTCTCTATTCTGTTCCATTGATCTATATGTCTGTTTTTGTGCCAGTACCATACTGTCTTGACGATGACAGCTTTGTAATAGAGCTTGAAGTCCTTGATGCCACCTACTTTGGCTTTCTTTTTCAATATTCCATTGGCTATTCGAGCTCTTTTCTGGTTCCATATAAATTTTAGGATTATTTGTTCCATTTCTTTGAAAAAAATGGGTGGGATTTTGATAGGGATTGCATTAAAGTGTAGATTGCTTTAGGTAGCATAGACATTTTCACAATATTTGTTCTTCCAATCTAGGAGCATGGAACATTTTTCCATTTCTTTGTGTCTTCCTCAGTTTCTTTCATGAGTACTTTATCGTTTTCTGAGTATAGATTCTTAGCCTCTTTGGTTAGGTTTATTGCTAGGTATCTTATAGTTTTGGTTGCAATTGTAAATGGGATTGACTCCTTAATTTCTCTTTCTTCTGTCTTTTGTTGGTGTAGAGAAATGCAACTGATTTCTGTGCATTGATTTTATATCCTGACACTTTACTGAATTCCTGTACAAGTTCTAGCAGTTATGGAGTGGAGTCTTTTGGGTTTTCCACATATAGTATCATATCATCTGCAAAGAGTGATAGTTTGACATCGCCAAAGGCAAGGGAAGCAAGGGCAAAAATGAACTATTGGCATTTCATCAAGATCAAAAGCTTTTGCACAGCAAAGGAAACAGTTAACAAAACCAAAAGACAGCTGACAGAATGGGAGAAGATATTTGCAAACGACATATCAGATAAAGGGCTAGTGTCCAAAATCTATAAAGAACTTAGCAAACTCAACACCCAAAGAACAAATAATCCAATCAAGAAATGGGCAGAGGACATGAGCAGACATTTCTGCAAAGAAGACATCCAGATGGCCAGCAGACACATGAAAAAGTGCTCCACATCACTAGGCATCAGGGAAATACAAATCAAAACCACAATGAGATACCACCTCACACCAGTCAGAATGGCTAAAATTAACAAGTCAGGAATGACAGATGCTGGCGAGGATGCGGAGAAAGGGGAACCCTCCTACACTGTTGTTGGGAATGCAAGCTGGTGCAACCACTCTGGAAAACAGCATGGAGGTTCCTCAAAAAGTTGAAAATAGAACTACCCTATGACCCAGTGATTGCACTACTGGGTATTTACCCTAAAGATACAAACGTAGTGATCCGAAGGGGTATGTGCACCCGAATGTTTATAGCAGCAATGTCTACAATAGCCAAACTATGGAAAGAACTTAGATGTCCATCAACAGATGAATGGATAAAGAAGATGTGGTATAGGGGCGCCTGGGTGGCTCAGTGGGTTAAGCCGCTGCCTTCGGCTCAGGTCATGATCTCAGGGTCCTGGGATTGAGCCCCGCATCGGGCTCTCTGCTCAGCAGGGAGCCTGCTTCCTCCTCTCTCTCTGCCTGCCTCTCTGCCTGCTTGTGATCTCTCTGTCAAGTAAATAAATAAAATCTTTAAAAAAAAAAAAGAAGAAGATGTGGTATATATATACACAATGGAATACTATGCAGCCATCAAAAGAAATGAAATCTTGCCATTTGGGACGAAGTAGATAGAACTAGAGGGTATCACGCTTAGTGAAATAAGTCAATCAGAGAAAGACAACTATCATATGATCTCCCTGATATGAGGAAGTGGAGATGCAACATGGGGAGTTTTGGGGGGTAGGAAAAGAATAAATGAAACAAGATGGAAGCGGGAGGGAGATAAACCATAAGTGACTCTTAATCTCAAACTGAGGGTTGCTGGGGGGAGGGGGGTCGGGAAAGGGGGGTGGGGTGGTGGACATTGGGGAGGGTATGTGCTATGGTGAGTGCTGTAAAATGTGTGAACCTGGCGATTCACAGATCTGTACCCCTGGGGATAAAAACACATTATATGTTTATAAAAAAATAATTAAAAAAAAATGATGGCCAGTATACTGCACACGGAGTACTTAATATCTCTGCTTTATAGCTACAGGCTGCAATACACAGAGTAACACTGGCTCAGACAGCAGTTCCTGTGCTTTGTGGAAGTGCCCTGAAAAACAAAGGGGTTCAGCCCTTGTTAGATGCTATTACTATGTACTTGCCTTCACCCGAAGACCGCAACTATGAATTTCTGTGAGTATGCAAGTAATAGATTAAAATCTTACAGCCTTGAGAAAACAGGCAGAGAGTTCTTGTTTCAAAAAAGTAGTTAAGTCACCATTTTTAAAATAACATGGGCGAATATAATTGTAAACAATATAGAGTTTTATTTGAAAGGGATATTTGTCATTATTTTTGTGACCTGCTGTATTTACAGATGAAGGTAGAACAGTGTGTCTTTTTTGCTATATGAAAGTATAAGTGTTTACCGTGTTGTCTTAGTTAAAAAAAAAAAAGGCAGTATAGTGGGGATGTTCGATAAGTTTTCTGTAAATATGTTTATACTAGATTTTAAGTTTTTTAAAAAAGATTTTATTTATTTATTTGACAGAGATCACAAGTAGGTAGAGAGGCAGGCAGAGAGAGAGAGAGAGGGAAGCAGGCTCCCTGCTGAGCAGAGAGCCCAATGCAGGACTTGATCCCAGGACCCCGAGATCATGACCTGAGCCAAAGGCAGCTGCTTAACCCACTGAGCCACCCAGGTGCCCTAGATTTTAAGATTTTTAATAAGCTCAAAAATACTTTGTGGCTGTAAAGAAAGGTCATCATTTTACTTCTCTTGGCACTAACAACTTGGTACCTAATAATAAATCCTCTAAAATACCAGTGAGCATTGTGTAAAATGGCAGGCAGGAATGGACTTTAATCCTTTAATTAGGACATTAATCACTTTTTGTATCTCTCAATTGGAGATGCATTAATGGTGAAATGATTATGAACATGGATTGTGTACTGCCTGGATTTAAATCCCAGCTCTTCCAAGTTAGTAATCTCTCACCTGTAAAATGCAGAGAATAGGACCTATCTCACTGGATTGTTACAAGAATCAAATGTGTTAATATTGATAAAGCATATGGAACAGTGCCTATTATATGGTAGACTCTAAGTATTTACTAAAGTTAAAAGTTGGAGAGAATAGGGATAAGATTGGAGAAGTTCTATAATAGAAGTGGCTTACCTGCTTTGAGTCATGGGCTCCTTTGAAACTAATGAGAACATGGAGCTTTTCCTCAAAAAAATATGTGCCTACATATAAAGTTTGGCAATTTCAGAGGGATTCAGGCTTTCTAAAACTTAACAATGCACACTAAGCACATCAGTCTGTAAGAATGTTGGCTATGTAAACAAGTTCAAGTTTATAGTGTAGATTTCTATGATTATGCAACTGGAGAGAAAGTGGGAGGGAGTTGAAAGTAATAATTGGAAAGCATCTACCTGTATGTATACCCTGTACAGGGTTTTGTGAGAACTGGTAAGATGTCCTTACATGTATTTCTGAGGAATGAACTCCATGCAGTAGAATTACTTGCAAGTAGAGGTAATATTTGGGAGAGAATCCATTATTTTTAGTTTTGAAGAATTAATGATCAGATCTCCATTAAATAGTTCAGTCAAGTAGAGGAAGGGAGGTAATTAGTACTGACATGATTTAATTAGTCTGAGTAGCTTAACTAGAAGATAACGAGGGAGTACATTAAGGTTAAGTTTGTACAGTGATACTGATCTGATCTGCATAGATACATGGGAAGTGTATCTTAAAGGCTTTTCTGGAATGTCTCATTTTGTAGGCAGTGGTATAAGGGTGACTTATGTGCCCTGGCATTTAAAGTTCTTCATGACAAGCAGCGGGGACCACTGGTGTTTATGCGCATTTACTCAGGCATGATAAAACCCCAGTCAGCCATCTATAATATTAATGGAAACTGCACGTAAGTAGAAGCTTAGGTTATTTTCAAAACTGCACTCATTTCTTTAGAAATTCTTTTACTAATACAAATTGTGGTTTTCACAGGGAGAGAGTAAGTCGTCTTCTTTTGCCATTTGCTGACCAACATATAGAAATCCCTTCACTGACTGCTGGTAACATTGCTTTGACTGTTGGCCTTAAACATGTAAGTGACCAGATGGTTTCTCTAGGAAATGATAGCTTAAAAGTTTATTTAAAAGCAGGTATTTTGGGACGCCTGGGTGGCTCAGTTGGTTAAGCAGCTGCCTTCGGCTCGGGTCATGATCCCAGCGTCCTGGGATCGAGTCCCACATCGGGCTCCTTGCTTGGCGGGGAGCCTGCTTCTCCCTCTGCCTCTGCCTGCCATTCTGTCCACCTGTGCTCGCTCTCTCTCCCTCTCTCTCTGACAAATAAATTAAAAAAAAAAAAAAAATCTTAAAAGCAGGTATTTTGCAGTAGCAAAAACCCACAAACAATCCAAATAGCTATAAATAGCGGGATAAAGAATTTTGTAGCATATTCATCAACATAGTTGAATCTCATAATAGAAAGAAAGAAAATTACAGAAGACTGTGAGCAGTATGGATTATACTTGTGTTAAGTTCAAATTCAAGTAAAAAAAATACACTATTCCTGGATGCACACCTGTGTTTTAAGTTTAGTAAATATTTTTATTTTTTTTTAAGATTTTATTTATTTATTTGACAAAGATTAGAAGTAGGCAGAGAGGCAGGCAGAGAGAGGGGGGAAGCAGGCTCCCTGCTGAGCAGAGAAGCCCGCATCAGGGGCTCTGTCCCAGGACCCTGAGATCATGACCTGAGCCGAAGGCAGAGGCTTAACCCACTGAGCCACCCAGGCACCCCAAAGTTTAATAAATATTTTTTTACTGAGTTTTCTTCCTGTCTTGATGCTGCTGACAGTTTAACCTTATAACCAATCCAGATAGTAACTGAAGATATTTTGCCAGCGAAGTCTCCATGAGAGCAAGGATTTTGTTTCTTTTGTTTTCTCTTTAGTCCCTAGATCAGTGTATCACACATAGTAGGCAATTCATAACCTT
Source organism: Lutra lutra (assembly GCF_902655055.1). Taxonomy (NCBI): domain Eukaryota; kingdom Metazoa; phylum Chordata; class Mammalia; order Carnivora; family Mustelidae; genus Lutra; species Lutra lutra. The sequence continues at coordinate 102,197,278 of NC_062282.1, read as the reverse complement.
TGTCAGTTGAATGGATGAAAATAGTTGATGTTGTATGTGTTTTTTGTTTCTTGTTTTTTGTTTTGTTTTTTGCTGTTTTATTTGTCAGAGAGAGATCACAAGTAGGCAGAGAGGCAGGCAGAGAGAGGGGGAAGCAGGCTTACCGCTGAGCAGAGAGCCCAATGTGGGGCTCGATCCCAGGACCCCAGGGGATCATGACCTGAGCTGAAGACAGAGGCTTAACCCACTGAGCCACCCAGGCACCCCTCTGTATGTGTTTTTGCTAGGTTAAAACTGTAAGGACATTTCATTTACATATAGATTAAACTGAATACATTTTCTCATTAAACTTTGGTGTATTTGGCATTTAGGATAACCATTGTTATTTTGAACATTTTTAAATGTCTTTATGGATAATTGCAGGATTCGGGATCCATTAGTATAAAATTTCCACAGTCCAGAGCACCTGAGTGGCTCATTTGGTTAAGTGTCTGCCTTTGGTTCTGGTCTGGGATCGACCTCCACATTGGGCTCCCTACTCAGCCGGGAGTCTGCTTCTCCCTCTGCCTCTCCCCACTACTCATGCTCTTTCTCATTCTCAAATAAATGGAATCTTTTTAAAAAATAATAAAAATTTCCACAGTCCAAATAGTGGACTTCTAGCATTGAAAATGTCCTCTGTCCACCCTAAGGCAGGAGCTCCACATACATATTTGAGGGAGTTACAGAAATATGTTTGAAATACTGCTTCAGTAGGAATATCTTTACAGAGAAGGAAACTAGCACAGATCTTTGTAGTATTGAAGTTCAAAAGTGATACTATAGTTATTAACTGGAGTCTATAAGGAAGCTATCAATTTTGCATCGTCTGGAGAATGCTAGTTAATTGCTTATTTTAGTTAATAGAGGATTTTTTTGTAAAACAGTAATAAATTTCCACTGGTGGTAAAACTCTATAAGGACTTCTAGGAGAACTAACCTATTTTGACATGATTGAAAATTTAGGAAGGTACTAGGGCATCTGAGTGGTTCAGATGGTTAGATGTCTGCCTTTGGCTCAGTCATGATCCCAGTGGGATCAAGACCCCCGTGGGGCTCCCTGCTTGAAGGGGAGCCTGCTTCTCCCTCTTCTGCTGTTCCCCCTGCTTGTGCTCTCTTGCACTCTCTGTCAAATAAATACATAAAGTCTTTTAAAAAAAATTTAGGGGCACCTGGGTGGCTCAGAGGGTTAAGCTTCTGCCTTTAGCTCAGGTCATGATCTCAGGGTCCTGGGATCGAGCCCCACATTGGGTTCTCTGCTCAGCGGGGAGCCTGCTTCCCTCTCTCTCTCTGCCTGCCTCTCTGCCTACTTGTGATCTCTGTCAAATAAATAAATAAAAATCTTTAAAAAAAATTAAAAAGAAAATAAATAAAATTTAGGAAGGTACATTTGTTTCACCACATGAATTTTGGATATGTAGTGTGTGTGTGTGAGAGAGAGAGAGAGAGTGTGTGTGTGTGTGTGTGTATGTGTATATTTTATTGTTAGGATTTTATAGCAGTATTTTGGATAGAATTCTTACACGAGTTATCTTTACCTCTGCAAAGTTATAATGAGCTTTATGCATTTGTCTCTGTTTTAAGTTCTTTTGGAAGTGTCACATGAAATTTTTTCCTATTCGTGAATCTTGGTAGAAGCTGAGTGCTTGCCAAGAGCTTGTTTTGTTCCAAAGTATCTTTTTTGCTTACAGACGGCCACTGGGGACACCATTGCCTCGTCTAAGTCCAGTGCATTAGCTGCAGCTCGTCGAGCCGAAAGGGAGGGAGAAAAGCAGCACAGACAAAACAGTGAAGCAGAGAGACTTTTACTGGCTGGAGTGGAGATTCCAGAACCTGTTTTCTTCTGTACCATAGAGCCCCCTTCAGTGGCTAGGCAGCCAGGTACAGATGGTTTTAGTGTATTAACTAATTAATGCTCTGATAATGTAGATAGAAATAGTTACGTTATATTCTCAAAAGATTTATGTGATTTGAGATCAGTTTTACCAGAACTTGTGGGTATTACTTGTGGTTAGTCTTGTTTTTTATTTAAGGTGTTTTAGTTTTTACAAACTCCTTTTACTTACTCTTTTCTTAGATCTTGGCCACTTTTTGCATATCATAGTCTTCCTTACTCCTGTTCCTGTGGTGCTTTCTATGGCATTCTGAGTAACTGACATCAGGACTGCCCTTCCAGTTACAGTAATTGATTAGACAGTTACCGATTCCTAACTCATTCATTTTCTCATCACCATTTATAAAATGCTCCTTGTTTTCTAGCTCAACCTTTAGAACTCAGTGAAGATATTTATATACTATAGTTAATGTTATTTGACCTTTTTGACTGTTGTGTGCTTCGTTCTCTAGCCTGTTTACTCAGAAATCGGTAGTGGCTTCTCATTAGTTAGAGCACAAACCCACTCCTTAATATGCTGTATAAATATCATGATTTCAGGTGTATTCTTTCCAGTTAGCTTTGGTTACATATTACAGAAACCCCCTCAAATAACAGTTCCTTTAATGACAAAAGTTTATTTCTCTCCCTTGTAAAATATGCCTTGACTTGGTGGCCCAGGGTTTAGAGGTTGGCAGTACAATGTCATCAGGCACCCAGCCTCCAGCTGTTCTGCCCTGATTCTCTGAATGCATAGCTAGCTTCTATCCTTAGTTATGTCGTGATGGCTGCTAGGGCCTTTGGCATCACAGTAGAGTTCCTGACAGAGGAATGGAGTAAGGAGGAAAAACATGTGTCCCTTTCCTTTTAAAGATTTCTTCTATGTCATGGGCTGTCACTTAGACATATGGCTGCTCAGTTGCAAGGGAGTCTGGTAAATGCAGTCTTTTAGCTGGACAACAGCAAAATAGAGTGGAAGACTACTAGCAGCCTCTCATACCAGTCTTCTTGCCTGGCCTCATTTCTTGAAACTTGCTCCTTCATTCTGAACCCTCTTCTTTCACCAAACAAAAATAAAGTAGAATACTCTCACCTTTTTTTTTTTTCAAAGATTTTTTATTTATTTATTAGACAGATGGAGATCACAAGTAGGCAGAGAAGCAGGCAGAGAGAGAGGAGGAAGCAGGCTCCCCACTGAGCAGAGAGCCCAATGTGGGGCTCGATCCCAGGACCCTGGGATCATGACCTGAGCCGAAGGCAAAGGCTTTAACCCACTGAGCCACCCAGGTGCCCCAGAATACTCTCACCTTATACTTAAAAGGTAAACTAGTTCCAATTTCCTGAAGATACCATGCTCTTTTTGCAATGCTGTTTCTTTTAATAGTTTTTTTTTTTTTAAGATTTTACTTATCTATTTGACAGAGAGAGACAGTGGGAGAGGGAACACAAGCAGGGGGAGGAGGAGAGGGAGAAGCAGGCTTCCTGCTGAGCAGGGAGCCCAACATGGGGCTCAATCCCAGGATCCTGGGACCATGACCTGAACCAAAGGTAGACGCTCAACAACTAAGCCATCCAGGCGCCCCAGATTTATAAATACTCTTTATAAATGTTTTTGAATGAATTTGTTTATTTACAGTAACATTACTATGTTTTCATTCCAAAAGCCCCAGTGTCATAAGTATTAGTTCTTTCTTTGAAAATCTGAAGATAAGATATTATCTAAATAACCTAAATACATCTCTTGGAATTCTTGTTAAGTGCAACTCTCATTCAGTCTGGAACATAAGACTTTCTCTAACAGGCTCCAGTTGTTGCCAGTGTTGCTTATCCTTCAACCCGACTTTGGGATGTCAGGAGTCTAGAAGAGCACTGTGCAATAGAAATACACTATCTACTTTACTACCTTTTTTAACCTAAAATTAGAGCCATGTTAAAAAAAAATAAACTGGCAAAATTAATTTTTTTTTAAGATTTTTATTATTTGATAGAGATCACAAGTAGGCAGAGAGGCAGGCAGAGAGAGAGAGGGAAGCAGGCTCCCCGCTGAGCAGAGTGCCCCATGTGGGGCTCTATCCCAGGACCCTGAGATCATGACCCGAGTGGAAGGCAGAGGCTTAACCCACTGAGCCATCCAGGTGCCCCGGCAAAATTAATTTTGACGGTACGTTTGACTTAACCCAGTATATCAAAAACAGTACCATTTCAGCGTATAATTAATATAAAAAATTAATGAGATAATTTTTTTCATATTAAGTTTTTGGAACCTAGTATGTATTTTATACTTAGAGCACATGTCAGTTGAGACTAGTAATATTCTAATGAGATGGCTCATGACTACTACCTGGATAGTGCATGTCTAGAAGTTTATATCCTGAAGACCACTTTATTTATTTATTTTTAATATTTTTATTTATTTATTTGACAGATGAGGGGGATCACAATTAGGCAGAGAGGCAGGCAGAGAGAGAAGGGGAAGCAGGCTCCCCACTGAGCAGAGAGCCCAATGCGGGGCTCCATCCCAGGACCCTGAGATCATGACCTGAGCCTAAGGCAGAGGCTTAACCCATTGAGCCACGCAGGCGCCCCTGAAGACCACTTTAAGTGTGTGACTGATAAGGTTGGTTCATTAATCCATTGCTCAGCTCTTTTCTTGAGCCATACTCAATGTCTATGAAACTTTTTAAATTAATTTATTTATTTGACGGAGAGAGACAGCAAGAGCAGGAACACAAGCAAGGGGGGAGGCAGAGGGAGAAGCAGGCTTCTCCTGCCCATTGAAGGAGCCCGATGTGGGGCTCCATCCCAGGACCCTGGAATCACGACCTGAGCCGAAGGCAGACACATAATGACTGAGCCACCCAGGCGCCCTGTCTGTGAAACTTCTAACATCTTTTGTAGAGAGGGAGAATATACTTGACAGTTAATTGATTGTATTAAGGTATCACTTGTCTTAAGATGCCATATTTAACATAGGGAATAGATTCTTCCTCTTTGTGTGTGATAATACATCCTAGAGTGACCATTTTAGCATCTCTTTATTCAAGATGTCATTTAGTTTCCTTTGGCCAGTTTTTTATTATCACTTCCGTTTCTGAAGGGATTTTCCCTTTTTGTCAGCTCCTAGATTGATCTTTGCGAAACAATCAGGTGGTTAGCTGTCCCAGTTAAAACCCTTCATTGGCTTCCCAGTGGAGATCCAAACGCTTCACCTTGGCTTAAAAAACTTCACATGATGTGATTTCTGCCATACCTTCCCCTCCTAATCTAATGCTACTTTCCCTTTTACCCACTAATATCCAGCTACCCTGGCCATATTGTTATTTTTCCACTGGCAAAACCATTCCTTGCACCACCATTTGCTGTTTCTGGAATTCCTTTTCTTCAGAATTTTGCAACATGGCCATTCTTTTCTGTGTCTTCCTCTAAATTATCTTGGAGAGGCCTTTCCAGATCATTCAGTCTCAGATAATCTCCTATCACTGTCTTACCATCTTCTTTTATTCTCTGCAAACTATTTATAGCTGTTTGAAATGTTCTCTTTTTTAAAAATTATTTTTATTAACATATAATGTATTATTTGCCCCAGGGGTACAAGTCTGTGAATCATCAGGCTTATACACTTCATAGCACTCACCATAGCACATAGCCTCCCCAATGTCCATAACCCCACCCCCCTCTCCCTACCTGCCTACCCCCAGCAACCCTCAGTTTGTTTTGTGAGATTAAGAGCCTCTTATGGTTTGTCTCCCTCCCGATGAAATGTTCTTTTTCAAAATTTGCTTGTTCATTTTTTCCCCCACTTTAACATAAGTCACGTTATGAAATACAAAGATAACAGTTACTCTTTATCCCTTAGATTTGGATTATGCACTGAAATGCCTTCAGCGTGAAGATCCCAGTTTGAAAGTAAAGCTGGATCCTGATTCTGGACAGGTATGCATTATATTAATATATCCCAGAAATCTTTCAATAATAGCGTGCGTGCGTGTGTGTGTGTGTGTGTGTTTAAATGGATATATCTAAAATATGATTGATTCATGGTCCCTGAAAGAAAAAACTTTTGGTTCTCTCGTAATAGAAATTTCTGATTATTGTGTTGATTATCAAGCTGTTGGTTTCTCAGTATAATTAATTATACCTCGCTTACCTAAACCACTGTTTAGCATTTCAGCTTTCCAGAAAACAGTCTTTTGTACAATTTTGAAATAAGGTTCAACCCTGACAAGGTCTTAACCCTCTAAAGCTAGGGTTTATAAACAGCATACTAAAGGGAGGGTGTAAAGGTTCTTTTAATGTCACTAACTCACCTAAGATGGGGGAGAAGTGACTGCTTAATATCCTAACACAGTGGGAGAAAGTAGAGCTAAAGTAGGTGGTAAGAAGTTTGTGTATTTTACATTACTAGAAGAACACATGTTCCATTCTGTGTCTTCCTTTTAGGAAAACAGGTAAAGTTTATCCAAGATTTTAGAAAAAATTCCTTTAAAAGATTATAAAGTTGTTTTTAAGGATAAACTGATTTAGTTAATCTTTAAAACAGGGAGTATTTTATTTCCCAAATACTAGCTAAATGAGGTAGTAATTTATTAATGCTGGAGGATACAACAGCAGTTAAACTTTCTTGAAAAAAAAAAATTTAAAAAAACGCCAATACATGTTTTTCTTTTTTAAATAGCAAATAACACACAAGGGTACAGAGTACAAAAAAAATTTTTTTTTCAAGATTTTATGTATTTATTTGAGAGACAGAATGTGAGAGAGAGAGCATGTGTGGGGTGGGTGAGAAAGGAGGATGTGGGGCTCAATCTTAGGACCCTGGGATCATGACCTGAGCCAAAGGCAGATGCTTAACCAACTGAGCCACCCAGGCGCTCCACGAAGTACAAAATTAAAGCTTCCCCTTTTGTTCATTCTCTTTTACACACGTAACAACTGAAATGGTGACTAATGTTTCATACTGCCAGATATCTTCTGTGTTATGTTATAAATAAAGCACAGTATACTTTTTCCATATATATATATATATATATATATATATATATATGGATATTATCCATATATATGTACAGATATAGATTATAACAAGTCATCCTAGTTGTATTATTCTACAGCTTGCTTTTCCCAAATAATCCACTTGTTTAACTTTATATTAAATTGTACACAAAATAATCCTTTTTGTTGTTGTTGTGCCTTACATTTGTAGTTCTATTATAGTGAAGGGATAAAATTTGAGCCAACCAAAGGAAGAGTCAAATAGGGCAGAATCAAATAGGGCATATCTTCCTTCATCAAGAGTACTGCCAACCAAGGAGGCTCACCCCAGCCCTGTTCAGAGTTTTTACTAAGGCTGGATCAGATTCTGCTTTTGTGGTTGACCTTTAGTTTCTAGTACATCCTATAAGTTGAGGCTACTACCTTTACTCTCCAGGTTGGAACTGATGGGGCTATTCCAAAGCCCACATCATAAATCATATCATTATGCAATCTGGTGGACAAAGCCCCCAGACAAGCAGACACTTCTGCCAGGCAGCATCCTGCCATAAAGATAACATACCAGTAGCTGAGGGCAAGGGCCATCTCTCTCTTTGGGTGAGGTTAATTCTTCACTATATAGGTGGCATATGAATAAGATTGAGCATATAAGGTTTCCTTGCATTATACTTTCTCATACACAAAGACCTTCTTAAGGAATAACCATTATTTTACAGAAATTTTCTTTTCTTTTTTTTTTTTTAAAGATTTTATTTATTTATTTGACAGAGATCACAAGTAGGCAGAGAGGCAGGCAGAGAGAGAGGAGGAAGCAGGCTCCCTGCTGAGCAGAGAGCCCGATGCGGGGCTCGATCCCAGGACCCTGAGATCATGACCTGAGCCGAAGGCAGTGGCTTAACCCACTGAGCCACCCAGGCGCCCCAAATTTTACAGAAATTTTCTAAAAAGCATGCCTTGGGTGTCTCAGTTAAGTATCTGCCTTCAGCTCAGGTCATGATCCTAGGGTCCTGGGATTGAGGGACCCCAGCCCTTGCATTATCCTCCCTCTGCTTCTGCCTATTCCCTCTCCTCATGCTCTCTCTCTCAAATAAATAAAATACTTAAAAAAATAAAAATAAAAAGCCTGTCTTGCTTAGTTTTGGCAAATTTGGCTTGTTCTAACGAAAGCTCTAAGAAACACCGGTTCATGAAAGATAAATGTCAGTTTATTTGTTAAAGATCCAAACCAGTCTGAAAGATTTGACTACTCAGAAAACTGTAAGGTGGTGCCCAGGATGATTGGTAGATACCAGCGTGGTTGGGAACGCTTGGGGGAAAAAGTTATCCTCTTCACCCCCCTTGTTAACAAGATATTGTCCTCATCTGCATGTTTCAAGACAGTTTCCTGCATCTTCAGTAAGAGAAGGGCTTTATCCTTTCTTTCTTTTTTTTTTTTTTTAAGATTTTATTTATTTATTTGAGGGAGAATGAGTGAGAGAGAGCATGAGAGAGGAGAAGGTCAGAGGGAGAAGCAGACTCCCCAAGGAGCTGGGAGCCTGATGCGGGACTCAATCCTGGAAGTCCGGGATCATGACCTGAGCTGAAGGCAGTTGCTCAACCAACTGAGCCACCCAGGCGCCCGCTTTATCCTTTCTTTAAAGGTATAACCCAGAAGTTACCAGCATCAGTTACAACCCTGTTGCATTGACCAGAACTAAACTGTATGGTTGGGAAGTATGGTACTTCTAGATGCTGCCTGCCTGGTTAAACTGTCTTGTAAAAAGAACAATAGCCTAGCAATCACTTTGTAAATCAAATTTTTTTTAAACTGAGCTTTATGTACAGTGTAGGGCTTGAACTCACAACGCTGAGATCAAGAGTTGCATGCTCTACTAGGGCAGCCATGTGCCCCAGCAATTCACTTTTTTTTTCTGATTTTTTAAAATTTATTTTTAATTTTTTTTATTCATTTGAGAGAGAGAAAAAGAGCTCTCAAGTAGGGGGGTAGGCAGAGCGAGAGGGAAAGGCAGACTCCTTCAGGCTGTGAGCCTGACACAGGCCTTGATCTCAGGATCCTGAGATCGTGACCTGAACCTAAGCCACCCAGATGCCCCAGCAATTCACTTTTTTTTTAAATTAATTAAATTTTTTTATTCTTTTATAAACATATAATGTATTTTTATCCCCAGGGGTACAGGTCTGTGAATCGCCAGGTTTACACACTTCACAGCACTCACCATAGCACATCCAGCAATTCACTTTTTTTTTTTAAGATTTTATTTATTTATTTGACACACAGAGATCACAAGTAGGCAGAGAGGCAGACAGAGAGAGAGGGGGCAAAGCAGGCTCCTTGCTGAGCAGAGAGCCCGATGTGGGGCTCGATCCCAGGACTCTGAGATCATGACCTGAGCTGAAGGGAGAGGCTTAACCCACTGAGCCACCCAGGCACCCCTAGCAATTCACTTTTAATTGACTTATTCACTCAGAAAAGTTAAAAACTGTTTTGAGGAAGTGCCAAAAAAAAATTTGCCAAGAAACTTGGTTTGTGATGAATGAAACATAACATTGATAACATGCATTTATATATATTTTGTGATAAACGTAACTTTTTCCTTGGATCTTGTTTTTATTTTATTCTTCTGTTAACCAGACTGTTCTCTGTGGTATGGGGGAGTTACATATTGAGATTATTCATGACCGAATCAAGAGGGAATATGGACTGGAAACCTACCTAGGGCCTCTCCAGGTGGCATACCGAGAGACCATCCTAAATGCAGTTCGTTCCACAGGTAAAACATGAAACACTTAAAATTTGCTATTTTTGTTTCTCTAGGATCTGTTTTCTGAAAGCAGGGTTCATAGTCACTAGTATCTTCCATCAGTGGGCATAGGGTGTTTTTATTTTTAAAGATTTTATTTATTTATTTGACAGAGCAAGCACAAGCAGGGAGGGAATCACAGAAGGAGAGGGAGAAGCAGGCTCCCCGCTGAGCAGGGAACCTAACTGGGGGGCAGTGGGTGGCCCTCAGGCTCGATCCCAGGACTCTGGGATCTTGACCTAAGCCAAAGGCAGATGCTTAACTGACTGAGCCATTCAGGCACCCCAGGCATAGGTTTTATGTGTGAGTTTTCTTGGGTTTTTTTAGAATTTTGTTCTGTTTTGTTTTAACCCATCTCTCTTCTTTTACCACTCATTACATCAAACAGATGATGAGCCCTTACCAAACAAGTATGCTTTTCAGTAGTGTTCAGGGAGTAGAATAAGCCCTTGGTGTAGGTGGCTTACACTCATCCTCACTACCAGAATGAGTATAAGAATTTGAAGTTCATGGTTTTTTTTTTTAGGATTTTATTTATTTATTTGACAGAGATCACAAGTAGGCAGAGAGGCAGGTAGAGAGAGAGGAAGGGAAGCAGGCTCCCTGCTGAGCAGAGCCCGATGCGGGGCTCGATCCCAGAACCCTGGGATCATGACCTGAGCCGAAGGCAGCGGCTTAACCCACTGAGCCACCCAGGTGCCCCAATGTATTACTTTTACTCTACAAAGTGAGTGGAAAATAATTTCATCTGTTTAATAAATATGGTAATGCTATGCTGATGATGTTCTTGAGAAAGTACAGGTTTTTATATTTCTGTCCCAAAATTTAAGAATTCATATTTTTTCTTTTATAGTTTCAGTTTGCTTTTCTTTTTTTTTTTTCTTTTTTTCTTTTTTTTTTTTTTTTTAGATTTTTTATTTATTTATTTGTCAGAGAGAGGGAGGGAGAGAGAGCAAGCACAGGCAGACAGAATGGCAGGCAGAGGCAGAGGGAGAAGCAGGCTCCCTGACGAGCAAGGAGACCGATGTGGGACTCGATCCCAGGACACTGGGATCATGACCTGAGCTGAAGGCAGCGGCTTAACCAACTGAGCCACCCAGGCGTCCCTCAGTTTGCTTTTCTTAAGTATGGGACTGTGACAATCACTGCTCTTCCACAAGGAGTGAAAACATGGAGCGATTTCTGAAAAGAGTCACAGAGAAAACATGTTAAGGATAACCAGATGTAACTCAATGATTTATGAAAAGGCCAGGTAGTTACTTTTCAGTAAAACTTGAAAAATTATACAAGCAGAATATAGAAGCAAGTGATATGAGGATTTTTATTCTTGGACTTTTATCTGGAAAATGCTGGGAAAATGTGTCTTTCATTTATTTTTATTTTAATGTTTTTAGAGAGACCGTGCAAGCTGGGGTTTGGGGCATGGGAGAGGGAAAGAATCTTAAGCAGGTTCCAGACTCCATGCAAAGCCAACATGGGACTTGATCTCATGACCCTGAGATCATGACCTGACTTGAAATCAAGAGTCAGAGGCTTAACCCGCTGAGCCACCTAGGCACCCCTAAATAGTATCTTTTAAATTAATGTCTGATCTGCTTAGAACATGAAAGGAAGCTGGAACAGGAATCTCAGAAAAAAGTCAGCACCAAAACTGCTAGCTATTCTGGAGGAAATCTGTAGTAGTTATCTCTAACCTAGGACTTGAGGGTCACATGCTCATGGAAATAATTAACTGGGAAGTCTTCTCCATAAATAGACAAGGAAACTTGGGGCAAAATTTGTAAGAATTTGTAACCATTGGCTTCTGATAGGGTTTTTAGCCTAAATTCATAAGAACCACTTTTTTTGGAGGAAGAACTCCAAACAAAGAAGAATTTAATATAAAATGCTCATGAATTGGGGGCGCCTGGGTGGCTCAGTGGGTTAGGCCTCTGCCTTCGGCTCAGGTCATGATCTCAGGGTTCTGGGATCGAGCCCCGCATCGGGCTCTCTGCTCAGCAGGGAGCCTGCTTCCTCCTCTCTCTCTGCCTGCCTCTCTGCCTGCTATGTGATCTGTCAAATACATAAATAAAATCTTTTAAAAAAAAAATGCTCATGAATTGATAATATTCCAAGGATCCTGGAAAAAAAACAGGGACTCTAGATAAATGTGTCTTTAACCCATTCCTCAAAGAAAATCCTATAGATAAGGGAGTGTTAAATCACAGTTCAAAAAATATTTTCAAGTTACAAAATCATGAGATAAGAAAGGCACAATGAGGAAAGAGGCAGTTTAAACATTATCAGTCAGAACAGCAAAGGCTTCTGACACTGGAATTACTGGATACAGAATATAAAAGAAGTATATTTATTTCTAAAGAATAAAAGGACATAGAAATTATTAGTAAGAAAAAAAAAAGAAATTATTAGTAAGGACCAAGAGACCATTAAGAATAAGCAGGCAGGGCCACCTGGGTGGCTCAGTGGGTTAAGCCTCTGTCTTCAGCTCAGGTCGTGATCACAGGGCCCTGGGATCGAGGGCCACATCAGGCTCTCTGCTGTGGTGGGGAGCCTGCTTCCTCCTCCCTCTCTCTCTGCCTGCCTCTCTGCCTACTTGTGATCTCTCTGTCAAATTAATAAAATCTAAAAAAAAAAAAAAATAAGCAGGCAGTAGAACATTATGGTATATTAAAAAGGAAGGAAATGTTCAATCTTTCTGTTTATGGGGGACTATCATAAGGACACAGGAGCCAACTTAAAGAGGCTCTATTGGCTATATCTGAATGAATTGGAATAGCACTTAAGTCTAGGAATTATAGGCCTTTGAGATAAAGTAGGGATTCACGAATCTTTACTGATACTAGATAAACAGATGGGGAAGAAGAGGAAATTCTTCCTTAGAGTGGAATGCCAACTGCTGACTGTTAGATACTGAGGAGAAGGGTTTCAGTAGGAAAATAGTCATTTTGCAACTATTGTGATTGCTAAATACTGGGTATCTTAAAGAACAGCAAATTTGCATAGTCTTTAAAGGCTTTCTGCACAGATTGCTTATAAGTTGCAAGGTAAAAAACTAGTATGTAAGTAGGAGCTGTAACAATATGAGGAATAACCCAAAGAAGTGTATCAGACTTGAATATGTATTATAAAGCCACAATGTGGTTCTGATACTAATGAAGCTCAAAACAGACCAGTGGAACAAACCAGAAAACCTAGAAGCAGACTTGTACATATATGGAAATTCGACTTATATCAGTATTATTGAAGTTCAGTGGCCAAGGATGGATTGACTATTCTATAAATGGGCCTGTGATAATTATCCATGTGGAAAGAGATTTAATTAGATTCCTGCCTCATGCCATACACAAAAATCACTTCCAACTGAATCAGAAAACTTAAACATGGGGGTGCCTGGCTGTCTCTGCCTATAGAGCATGTGACTCTTGATCTCAGGATTGAGTTCAAGCCCTGCATTGGGTGTAGAGACTACTTAAAAGAGAGAATCTTTAAAAAAAAAAAGGGGGGGGACACCTGGGTGACTCAATAGGTTAAGCCTCTTCCTTTGGCTCAGGTCATGGTCTCAGAGTCCTGGGATCGAGCCCCAAGTCAGGCTCTCTGCTCAGCAGGGAGCCTGTTTCCCCCTCTCTCTCTGCCTGCCTCTCTGCCTACTTGTGATCTCTCTCTCTCTGTCAAATTAAAAAAAAAAAAACAAAAACTTAAAAAAAAACCCTATACATGAAAGAAGAGATGCAAAATTTTCCTTGTAGTACAGAAGTATAAAGAAAATAAATGCTAGTATATGAAAAACAACCCCAAAACTTTATGAAAGGCAAACCTTCAGATTTTGAAAGAAAATTCAGAATTATCTTACTAACCAGGACAGATAGGGTAGGACTTACAGAATACCAAAAGTTGAAACTATGAACTAAAAGATTGATAAATTTGATGTTATTAAAATGAAGAATTTCTTTGCTAGAATACACTATAAAGAAAGCAAAAAGATACATCAAAAGTTGAGGAAAGATACTTGCATCATATAAAAAGTGACAAAACATTAATATCCAGAATATTTAAACAAAGTTTAAAGATGACAAAAACATGACAACCAAGTAGAAATATGAGCAAAAAAGATTCAACAGGTGTTTCGCACAAAAGATACCCAGAAGGCTGATGAACATATTAAGAGATTCTTAGTAAGGATTAGGATCCTGCAATTTATGACATACTATTTTACACCAGTACAATTGGTAGGAATTAAATCAGACAGTGACAAGTGTTGGTGAAATGTTGAGCAATGGAAAGTCCTAAAAACTTCTGGTGGGATTGTAAATTATACAGCCACTGTGAAAACATTTTGATAACTTCCTAGTGAAGTTGGCTGTGTACAGGTTTTACCACTCAGCAGTTCTTCTCTTGGGTAGATGCCTAGGGAAACTCTTAACACATGTGCACTCAGAGATAGATTGAAGAATTTTCACAATAGCACTGTAATAAAAAACCTGTACGTGGAAAAAAAAGTCCCAACTATTTATGGACGAGGAATGTATAAGTTGTACTGTGGTCATATCATAGCATATTATACAGCTGTGAAAAAGAGTGAGCTGCTTCAATATGCATCATCCAGAGGACCTACAGATGTGAAGCAGGAGGCATCTGGGTGGCTCAGTCGGTTGAGCATCTGCCCTGAGCTAAGGTTGTGATCCCAGGGTCCTGGGATTGAGCTCCACGTCAGGCTCCCTCCTCAGCAGGGAGCCTGCTTCTTCCTCTCCCTCTACCCCTCTCCCCTGCTCATTCTCTCTCCCTCAAATAAATTTTAAAAATCTTAGAAAAAATGTGAAGCAAAAGAAGCAAATAGCAGGGTACATAATAGAATAACAAATTCAAAACACAGTAGAGTGAACTGTGTTGTTTAGGGATACATGCATATGTAATATGACTAAGGAAAATCATAGGAATGACTGAATATATCATGGTAGTGGTTACTTCGGAAGGCTTGTAGGTTACTGGTAATGGTTTATTTCTGAGTAGTTTTAGGTCTCATAAATGCTCCCTTAAGTAAAAAATATTTCATAATATAAAAATTAGCTTAGGGGCGCCTGGGTGGCTCAGTGGGTTAAAGCCTCTGCCTTCAGCTCAGGTCATGATCTCGGGGGTCCTGGGTTCGAGTCCCACATCAGGATCTCTGCTCAGCAGGGAGCCTGCTTCCTCCTCTCTCTACCTTCCTCTCTGCCTACTTCTGATCTGTCTCTGTCAAAGAAATTAAAATCTAAAAAAAAAAAAAAAAAAAAAAAAATTAGCTTAAAAAGGAATCATTAAAAAAATTTTTTATAAAAAAAGGAATCATAAAGAGGAATTGTAGGCTATAATTCTTAAATTTAGTTTGAGCTGTATGTTACTCTGTTACATGGTCCCCTCACGTAAATATAGCATTGTTTTGTTTAGTAAAATACTGGAGATTGATGACAGATGTAGGTTGTCAGGAAATGAGAGATACTGTTTTCAGTCTTTAAGTCACAAGTTTGAGAAGAATCATAAATGTGTAAAACATCACGGGAAGAATATATAATTTAGCAGCTTGGGTTAACAGATTTAAAAAGCCTTTTAGGGCGCCTGGGTGGCTCAGTGGGTTAAGCTGCTGCCTTCGGCTCAGGTCATGATCTCAGGGTCCTGGGATCGAGTCCCGCATCAGGCTCTCTGCTCAGCAAGTAGCCTGCTTCCCTCTCTCTCTCTGCCTGCCTCTCTGTCTACTTGTGATCTCTCTCTGTCAAATAAATAAATAAAATCTTTAAAAAATAAAAATAAAAATAAGGGCGCCTGGGTGGCTCGGTGGGTTAAGCCACTGCCTTCGGCTCAGGTCATGATCTCAGGGTCCTGGGATCAAGTCCCACATCGGGCTCTCAGCTCAGCGGGGAGCCTGCTTCCCTCTCCCTCTCTTTCTGCCTGCCTCTCTAACTACTTGTGATCTCTGTCAAATAAATAAATAAAACCTTTAAAAAATAATAAAAATTAAAAGCCTTTTAATTTTCATTAGATAACCTTTTATACTCCAGATGTTTATAGTCAAATAAAAGTTTTGCAATTAGAATTTTAGTCACATAAGGTATTTTGAAAAGTTTAAATGTGTCATCTGCATGTCAAAACTTGTAGCATCATCTGCCTTAACACATCTCAGCACTGAAGCAGTATTAATCAGTGATTCACACCTGGCTTGTAACATCAGTAAACACAGAAGCAGATGCTTTCTTGGTAGAACTTTTTACTCTGTTGTGTTTATATTGTACTTAGTGTCACTGTAATATTTTTTCCCACTTTATCTTCTATGAGACTTCGAACTTGTTTACTGTAATATTTTGATTTGCAGCATCTTGACATCTTTCTGGAACAAATCTCTGAGGTACTATTATCAATTTGTTTATAGATACCTTAGATAGAACTTTAGGAGACAAACGGCATCTTGTGACCGTAGAACTGGAAGTAAAACCAATTGAAACATCCTCTGTTACACCAGTTATCAAGTATGCTCCAAGTGTTAGTGAAGACCTTCCAAAGGTCTCTCAAGAGGCCATTGAAAATGGAATTCACAGTGCATGCCTCCAAGGTAAGCTACTCAAGTACAAGTAAGCTTTAGTATCACAATGACCCACTTAATCACTCCTAATATCCTAGATTATTTCCATCTTTTTTTCCAGCTTTGATAGTGTTTTCTTACTGTGTCTTCTGATTATGTGTATGTTATACCTTTTTGCATTCTAGGTGGGTTTTTTGTTGTTGTTTTTTCCCCCAGTCTTCACTTTGCTTTTCACAGTTTTAGAGGTCTTTATGGATACAATTTCTTTTTTTTTTTTTTTTAAGATTTTATTTATCTGTCAGAGAGAGCACAAGCAGGGAAAGCAGCAGGCAGAGGGAGAAGCAGGCTTCTCTCTGAGCAAGGAGCCCAGTGTGGGGCAATGGATACAATTTCTAACTCGGCACTTTCTTCAGCCATGTCCAGTGTACCTACAAGCCCATCAAAGACATTCTTCATTTATTCTACTGTGTTGTTGTTTTTTTTTTTTTTTTAAGATTTTATTTATTTATTTGACAGAGACCACAAGTAGGAGGAAAGGCAGGCAGAGAGAGAGGAGGAAGCAGGCTCCCTGCCGAGGAGAGAGCCTGATGTGGGGCTCGATTCCAGGACCCTGGGATCATGACCTGAGCCGAAGGCAGAGGCTTTAACCCACTGAGCCACCCAGGCGCCCCTTTACTGTGGTTTTGATTTCTGGCATTTGTTTGGGGTTTTTTTCTTTTTCTTTTTTTTTAACTTCTCTCTGCTTTAATTGTCCATCTGTCTCTTCTTGCATGTGGTCTACTTTATCTACTTTATACACTCCTTAGTATATCAGTTATGTGATTGGATTATTACAACATCCTTACCATGTCTGGTTCTGTGCTTGTTCCGTATTCATATTGTGCTTTTGCTTTTTGATATGCCTTGTAATTTTTTCTTGATGGCCAAACACAGCGTGCTGGTAAAAGGAACGACTATAAACTATAAACGCATCTTTAGTAATGTGGAGGTCAGGTGAGAGGGCAAGGGAAGTATTCTCTAATCCTAGGATTAGGACTCAGGCTTAGGTGAGCCAATGCCTCTGGACCAGGAACTGCACCCATGTTTCTCCCCCCGCCCCGCCACTGGCCTCAGGTTGGTTGGACAGGATGGTTAGAGTAGACTGGGGTTTGGTACTTCACCCAAGTTGGTTAGGTCCTGCTAATGCCCCTGCTGGTTAGTCTCTAGTTAGCTAGTTTCCCCTGACAGCAGGCCTTTGTAAGAACAGTGTGTTCTGGAATATTTCAGGATGCTTTCTTTACCCTTCTATCAGAAGCATAAGGAAATTTTTCTCTGATATGTATGGTAAGAATATGCTTGAGCTCCTAGAGGTAAACCTCACAAAATTGGCTGGTGTGTGTGGGGGGGTGTCTTCCTTATGATTTATGACAGGATCCCTCTGGAGTTTCTTAACTCCCAGACTTGCCCACACTGAGCCTCCAGCAGTTCATCATTTGAAATTGATGTTTTCCTACCCTGGCAGTGGTTCCTGGGCTGGTGAGCCTCTGCTCCAGGAAGCTGTGACTCCCAGTATTCACTGTCTCTCGAGGTTTGGGGGCAGTGGTTTTGTTCTCTGTCTTCTTTCTTATGGATCCAAGAAGAGTTGCTGATTTTTAATTCTGTTCTGCTTCTTACTTGCTGGGACAGAGTGACAATTTATAAGCTGCCTACTTGAATTGGAATTAGAAGTCCTCTCCCTGTATCTACTCCTCATTGTATATTGAATGCTAACACAGTTGTTTTCTTCCCCTTGCCTAGGACCATTGCTTGGATCCCCAATTCAGGATGTGGCGATTACTTTACATTCACTGATAATTCATCCTGGTACCTCCACAACGATGATTTCTGCCTGTGTCTCGAGATGTATCCAAAAGGTATAGAACTATCCTGTGTTATCCGTTTTGCTTTAAGGTGATTCTCCTGACAGTAATGTACCGTTGCTCTATAGGCAGTGTGCTTGGCAGTGAGTGCCTCAGACTGTTAATGTTGCCTTCTCAGCCTTATAGTCAGGAAGGGTTTTTACCTTGGAGAATCTGTGTGTTCTTAATCACCACAGTTATATTTGATAGAGGACCTAGGAAATTACTGTTCAGCACAATGACCAGGAAATATTCTTTGATTTTTGGCAGGGAAGTAGGTTTCCTTCACTGGAATTTCTGATTTCCCCATCCCAGACACATTACTATTAGTGGGAAGCTTGGTGGTTTGAGTAGGGGACATTTTGGGGGTCAGCTGGGCCCAAGATGGACTATTATCTTAAGAAAATTGAAGATGTAATATTAGTTCCAATTTTGGAGTTCCTGTTTATCTGAGTAAGATTACCTTAATCAAAGATCATTGAAATCAGAGAAGTCACACAGAGAAAAAGGTTCAAGATAAGCACCTAACCTTACAAAAAGTATTAAGCAATCTGATTTTCTTGGCATGGTTACCTCTCTGGATATCCCTGAGCGTCTTGCCTCAGTAAGCTACCAGAGCTGAATTAACTCATGGGATCTTACTGTGCTAAATGCTGACTATGTGCATTCCTCTCAGTGTGGGAATACTGTAGTTTTTGTAGGTGACTGATTTGCATTAAAACACTTACTGTTTAAAACAATTTCCTAACATTTTGGGACTGTGTTTGAGACTTAATTTTCTACAGCTCCTTTGAATCCAAAATTATGAAGTTAATATGAATACCCTAAGTCCCTGACTTTTGAAAGTGGAACTCAATGTCTTGTTTATGTGAGTTCAAGTTCATACTTTTTTTTAAAGTAGGCTCTCTGCCAGTTGGGAGCCCACTGCAGTGCTTGAACTCATAACCCCGAGATCAAGATCTGAGCTGAGACCCAGAGTCTAACACTTAACTGAGTGAGCCACCCAGGCGTCCCTCAGGTTCATACTTAGTTTTTTGATTTAAAAAAAGCTATACATCAAAAAACATTCTGTAAATACTGTTTGCTTAAGCTGTAGTTAGAAATACCTATAAATCAGTCATGATTAAAATGTTGAGAATCTTTATAAAAATTTTTAAAGTTTCTCCTGAAATTGGTTTTAGTCAGTAACGGTAACCTGAAAGATGTCATATTTCTAAAATAACCCCAAGCCCCATTATATTGATCAGTCCTTCAAAGCTTCATCTGCCTTCTAAAAGCAAAATCTGTAAGTGTATCTTAATTGGGTAGTATATTTATTGAGATCATTAACTTCTTGGGGGCTGACATTTACTCTTTAGTTTTAATACATTAAATGAAGTACTCCCAGTAGACTGCAGCCCTTGTTCAGCTTCACCTAGTAGGGAAGCTTCTCTCTGCTTATTAGAAGTTAATGATGTTTCCTGTATTTATTGAGCCATCTTTGTGGAGCTTACAGTGCACTGAGATGGACAAAAATGGGATATTTGTTTGTCTTAACCCAGAGGACCTTAAGATTTATAAGATGATTAAATATATGTCTAAAAAAGATTATGAAGCCATCAACAGAAATAAGAGCGAGCACACAGGAATGTTTGTGAAAGGAAATGAGGTCATCTGGGATTGCTGGGTATTTGGACACTGTCTTAAAGCAGGTTAGTAGAGTATAGGCTGCGACACTCAGACCATAGTCTGTGTGAAGTATGAAAGTTTTGAGGAAGCTACATCGATGTTTTTGAAACTCTGAATTAGGTGGAAAGAGCACTGAGGACAGATGCTGTGTATCTTAGTTATATAGCATTCAGTCCTTTCCTTGCTTATAGCATTTTTCCTTTTAATTTTTACCTTTCCCACTCATTTATTTTGTCCTGAAAGACATTATGCGAACTCTGCATAAGAATTGGAAAAAAAGATACATAGTTGTTCGCTACTGATGGTCATTATTTTTAGTAGTATCTTAATTAAAGGATGTTAGATGTATTTTCTGTAGGTGAGTCATTTCAGATTTTAAAGCTATGAAGAACTGATTGTTTACTATGTATGTGTGCTGTATTTTTGAAATTTTAATGATAATGAGAATATACTCTTGGTTTTAGAAATGTGGCCATTTTTCATGATTGTGCTGGTGAGGGGCAAGGGAAGAGGTAGGAGAGGTGGTGACTGATCAAGGACAAAAGGATTTAGGGTCCAGAACTTTTACCAAATACAGACAGTGATAATGCCCCCTTTCTAAGGCCTCAGTAATAATCAGAAGTGAGTGGTGGTAGAGTGGGAACGGAACAGTGAACACCTCACAGTAAGGGTGAGGGCACATTCCAGAGCCCTAGCTCTCTTACTTTGGTGGTTTCCATTGCTAGGTCTGTTTAGTAAATCCCACCTAATAACCAGAGGCTTAAAATTTATAGGAAATGGTTTTGTTACTTTAGAACTCTGGCAGGGCCCCAGCAGGATAGCTTTTAAAATCAAACCCACTGGTACTTAGAGTGTTTGCATATGCCCTCCAAAACCCATTAACCGATTTGTCTGATGTAGTGATGGTCTGGCGACTCCAGTTCATTTTGTCCCCTACTCACTTGCCCCATGTGCTGCACTGGCTTTTTTCAGTTTGCATGTTATTTATGTGCTTGGTCTACCTTATTGTAGTACATTTCTTGATTTGCCTCATGTGGACTCTATGTATAGTAGGCACAAAACACATTGTTTCAGCAAGGAAGAAACTTTGATTGAAAGGAGAAAACTATTTTATTTCATTGTATCTCTGCCCATACGTTCATAGGTCCTCTCTGTAACCAAGCTTTACTAAGTACCCCCTTGCTGTGTACCTGAGTTCTTATATTAGCTTTATAGACCATTAAAACAGCCTTATTATATCTTTTTTGCTAGAGCTCTAGGCTTACAAGGACAGGGAGCATTTATGTATTTTTTATGAATTTTTAATGGAAATTTTATTTCTAATTTAAAGAAGGGGGTTAACACTATTTAATTTCTTTAGGCTCTGAAGAAAGCTGATAAGCAAGTTTTAGAGCCCCTGATGAATCTCGAGGTGACAGTGATGGGAGATTACCTCAGCCCTGTCCTGGCAGATCTGGCACAAAGAAGAGGAACCATTCAGGAAATCCAGACTCGTCAGGAAAACAAAATTGTTATTGGATTTGTTCCCTTAGCAGAAATTATGGTAGGTACTTACTAACTGAAAAGTACCTTTCCTTAATAAGATTATTTATTTGAGAGACAGCAAGTGAACAGGAGCTGGCCAGGGTGGGGGAAGCAGACTCTCCACTGAGCAGAGAGCCCAATGCAGGTTGGGATCCCAGGACCTGAGATCATGACCTGAGCTGAAAGCAGGTGCTTAACAGACTGAGCCACCTAAGTGCCCCGAAAAGTATCTATTTTTTTAAAAAATATTGGGGATATTTATGCTGAAGCAAAGTAGACAACCAGGGCTTTGATTTTAGAGGACGCATGTTAAGTTTGAACTGTTAGGTCTTTGGATTTAAACTTACAGATATCCAGGGGATGGTGGATCACGTCCATCCTTCACAACGGTTGAGGTGTGCTGTACCACGCTGTGGCACCAGCCTCAGTGGCCAGTTTTTTCCCTTCCAAGCACTTACTAAATGCTGAGTCCAGGGACTATGTCTGAGTATATATCTTGAAAATGGTGAAATGATAAGCAGCAGGAAGAGATACGGGAGGCTTAAATTTGCTAATGTAAATTATTTTGATTAGGGTTATTCAACTGTGCTTCGAACGCTTACCTCTGGCTCAGCTACTTTTGCCTTAGAACTCTGTAACTATCAAGCCATGAACCCTCAAGACCAGGCGACACTGCTCGGCCGGAGAAGTGGCTTGAACCAAGGGCTGTAGGTCTTTGGAGACAACGTCACGGGCACCTTACCTACAACTGCATTTTCAGTAAGAAGAATTTTTATTGTTTTACTGAACTAGATAAACTGACAGTGGCCCTGGAGCGGCCTGTTCTGCTCTATATAAAGTTATATATGTGAACTGTATTGTGGACCTGTAAAGTTACTGCTGTGGGATACACTGTGTTATCATAAGGTTTTCTGGGTTTTTTGAGCTTCTTACACAAGCAGGTATTCTATAAAGTAGACGTTCAGTCTTCAGAAAGATACTTTATTTAAAAACAATATGAAATCTCAATTGCCATGATTTCAAAATCAAGTTGAGTGTCGAACAGATTGCTGTGGGCTTTGTCCCCTTGTTTTCTTCTTTGTTTAAGCTCATTTTTGGTTTTGTACTCAGTATTCACAATATCCAGTAAAAAGAGGTTCTGCAGCTATTCCCCGTCTACAGAACAGATGAATTAGAGATGTTTTAGATTGATGGAATTCATCTCCATTTTAAAGAACTTTAACTCAGAATCACCAAAGTGGATTTAAGTTATATCAAAATTCGGTGCATTGTTATATACACCTTTCCTGTAAAAATCAGTGACTTAATTGGAAACTGTTAGGGGCTATACATTTCTGTTTACAGGAAAAAAAGTTAAAGGTCACTTGGACTTAGTATCCTAGCTTTAAAAAGCTCTTACCTAGTCATCCTGCAGCGGTGAACGGTCAGTCTGTTGTAGGCATCTTCTATATCTTTGATGTCCCTTGGACTCCAGAGTCTCTCACCAATGGCACTTGCCCGAGGCCTGAAAATTAAATTGCTCTGGTGAACATGTGGTTTAAATTTACATTTTCTTATATCTAAAGTTTATGCTTGGGAAAATTTCTAAAAAAATTCAAATGTTACCACTTAAATTCCATACCATAATCTTGGAGTGAGGTTAGTTGCATCCACAAATTCTCCCCATAGACAAGCTTCTCCACCAATGACCAGTTCTTTCTGTTCTTGAGAACCTACATTAAAATTATTGAATTGATGTAAATGAAGTAGTTGCTCAAAACTTTTACACAGAGGCACTGACTGGTTTCTCATTCCACCTTTACTGTGGGGCAACATTTCTGTTGTGTGGTCAGCAGAACCTTGGGAGATACTCATGCTTTTGGCACCAAAAAAGGGTAGCAAACTTTATTTCCAAGGTGCTTGTTAGCCTATTTTGACTTTTAGTTTTACAAAAACTTACTTGGGTTCCAGAACCACTTTTCCCTCTGCTTGCCAGTGAACAGTGTGCCAGGGGAATACATGTTGGAATACTAGGGACTGTCCCTTCCCAATAGACCTCCAGTTTTTAAATACTTTTTAACACATCCTTTTTCTTGAAGGAAATTTTGTAAAATCTGGTATATAATAAAGCTGGAAAAAGAAGAACTGTTCTTCAGGAAGAAGGTCTGAGAGCCTAAAGCTCTACCATTCCTCCTACCACCCCTAACCCCATGGATGCAGACCCAAAGACCAACTGGACTATAGCCTTCATTGTGCCTTACAATGGAAAGGCCCATCAAAAGAGGATACAAGGTTAATGCAATCAAGAGTCTTTAAAATGTAGGGTGACGAACAGTGCTCATCACCAGTGGAAATCTACTTTTGAAGTTGTGGTTTCTTTCACAAAGTTTAAAATGTACTGGGGCCTTTCTTTTTAAGTAAACAAAAGTGAGGATAGTGAATCACTAATATCCTGGTGGGAGATTAGGGAAGAAAAGGAACAAATCAAGGTAATGAGGGGTGCTTTCCTTACCATCAAAATCAAGAGGGTCCACTTTATAGAACTTTCTCCAATCTTGTCCGTAAGTAATCCAATCTAAGTACCAAGGAGCAGAAAGTATCATAGGGAAGCCAGCTGCTGTGACTTGAGCTTGTTTTTTAGGATACATTTCCTGTTTCCATACTTGAACAACTGTGCCTGGCTTAAGCTATTAAAGTTAAAAACAGTATGTATGATGAGGTCCAACAATTACAAATGACATTAAAAGTTGAAGCCATTGTAGTTAGAAAAACAATTCCCTAAGATTCTTCAAAAAACACATTTTTCCTCTTCAGAGTTAGTACTAAATGTTACTGGTTACTAGCCCTTCTGGAAAGATAATACTGGATTTGAAATTGTCATTTAACTGAGGGAAAATAAAAAGCCTATAAATTGACCATTTAAATTTTTTTTTTTAAGATTTTATTTATTTGACAGAGACCACAAGTAGACAGAGAGGCAGGCAGAGAGAGAGAGAGAGAGGGAAGCAGGCTCCCCGCTGAGCAGAGAGCCCGATGTGGGACTCGATCCCAGGACCCTAAGATCATGACCTGAGCTGAAGGCAGCGGCTTAACCCACTGAACCACCCAGGCGCCCAACAATTTAAATTTTTTTTTAAAGTGGCTCAGTGGGTTGGGCCGCTGCCTTTGGCTCGGGTCATGATCTCAGGGTCCTGGGATCGAGTCCCACATCGGGCTGTCTGCTCAGCGGGAGGCCTGCTTCCCTCTCTCTCTCTCTCTGCCTGCCTCTCCATCTACTTGTGGTCTCTCTCTGTCAAATAAATAAATAAAATCTTTAAAAAAAAAAAATTTATTTATTTGAGGAAGAATGAGAAGCAGACTCCCCAAGGAGCTGGGAGACCAATGAGGGACTCGATCCTGGAAGTCCGGGATCATGACCGGAGCCGAAGGCAATCGCTCAACCAACTGAGCCACCCAGGCGCCCTAAATTGACAATTTAAAACTACTTTTATACCAATAAAGACTCATTCATTCTTGTTTGTTCTGCTCTTACGAGAAAAGAACTTCAAAGTACTCTAATATGTGACAAATAATGAGGTAGTGGGGGGTGGGAGGGAGAGATGGAAAGGTGGCACTAGTCTCAGTCTACAGTTTCTGCCCAAAGTTTAAATTCAGAGGTAAGCTAATTTCCCCATCATGTTGGCAACATTATGAGGGTTCCTTCCTTCCAGCATGTTAAAATAGTAAGTCTCTCATATTAACAGAATCAGATGCAGTCCTCCTACTTACCTTAACATGATCATCAAAAACCTCTTGCCAGACTATAGCTCCCTTGTTTATAGTTGAAACAATATACAAAAGCCTACCGTTGGGGGGAAGAAAAAGTTATTTCAGAGCATAAGCTTAACAATGTGTTTAAAGCATTAATAGTTTTCTATAAAGGACTGCATTGTTGGGAGTTGCTTTTCACTACAGCACAGCTTTATAGCAGAACTTGCTACAGTTGGGTCCTGACCCAGTGTGGTTCCATCTTTCCAGCACATGCTTCAGCATGTCATGTGGGTTAAAAGTCATTTGCTGAATGAACATGCTAAGCATGTTCCCCAAAGTGGAGAAGACATGGCAACTCACAGGGTAGAATACAAACCACAATCTCTGGTAGTGGCATGGCTAGCTTAGAATAAACTGTAATTTAGCCTGTGGTATCAACTACATAGTGTTCAACAATTGCTAATACATAGTCCACAAATATTTCCTTGTATTTCGATAATGCCAGGTATGCTGCAGGTTTAGAAAATTAGAATGTACCACACAAAAGGAAAACAGGAAAAGGCTAGAATCTGACCTTCCTTAATTCAGGAGTTGGCAAACTATAGCCTATAGCCTGTTTTTGTATGGCTCATTAGCTAAGAATGGTTTTCACACTTGTAAATATTGTTTAAAAAACAGTACTATGCAACCATGGGTCCCATGAAGCCTAAAATATTTACTATCTGGCCCTTTAAAAAAAAAAAAAAGCTTACTTGTATACAACAGTACCATTCATTTCCAAGTTTCTGCAATGATGGAAACAGTCTATCTATGTGTTTTCCAGATGGTAGCCACTAGCCTCATCCTGCTATTGAATACTTGAAACATGGCTGATGTGACTAAGGAACTGAATTTACAGTTTTCTTCCTTTTAATTCAAATACATCCACATGCAGCTGTGGCTATCATACTGGACATCACAGAAACCAAGTAAATGTTCCTGGAGTTGACCAAAGGGAATGAAATCCACAGGCTGGACAGTGATAAAAGCTTCACAGGGAAGTCAGGGGCTTTGAACTGAATTCTTTGAGCAGGTGAATGCTGACCTTCAACATTTATTACAAGTCTTAGTCATCACTTCATTGCTTTAAGGAAAACAGCAGATATTGCTTCCTTCTGATACTTTGTACGATAAAGTATACAATATCTGCATTTTGACATGGAGTGGAGAGAAAACTAAAAGACAGTACTAAGTAGCTAAACCTTTTACAAAGGGTACAGAAGAAGTAGGCTTACAAGTAACTTAGTAGGAGAGTAGGCTTACAAGTAACTTACTTTTGAATATAGAAAGATTCCAGTCTTTGAAAATCTCTGCCAAAGCCCTTCCGCTTCATGAAATCTAGGACTTCTGGGTTGGACTCCCTTAAACAGAAACAGTGATTAAAATTGCATTAAAAGTTTGCTAAACCCAAGGTCTTTAAAGCAGCATATAGCCCTAACTTCATTTGTGCAGATTTAAAACTATTAAACTTTGTAGGGAGAAAATGAGCCTAAAAAACTTTATTATGAGTTATCCTAGTTTTCCACTGCAGATAATTTTTTTTCCGGAAGCCGGTTTCTGGTGGAAATGGCTTTCCCGGTCTCATGCCTCTCCCCTCTATCTAAGGCTATTGGCACAGAGGATTTTTATTTGAAAAAATCTCCCTCACTTAATTGTTGCCCTTTCCCCAAAGCTGTTCTTTTTTTTTTTTAAAGATTTTATTTATTTATCTGACAGAGATCACAAGTAGGCAGAGAGGCAGGCAGAGAGAGAGAGAGAGGAGGAAGCGGGCTCCCCGCTGAGCAGAGAACCCGATGCGGGGCTCGATCCCAGGACCCTGGGACCATGACCTGAGCCGAAGGCAGTGGCCTAACCCACTGAGCCACCCAGGCGCCCCTGTCTTGCACATCTTGATTCTCCTTCCTCAAAGCTGCCACTCTTGAGTTATGCTGCTTACTTAAACCCCTGCAAACAGAGATCTGTCCCCCAGTCTTCCCTTTTCATGTGGAGACCTCTAAAAAAGGATTTTAAAGAATGGTCATACCAACATGTAAAGTCCACTTCATCTCCTCCCAAGTGAACGAAGTGATCTGGAAACACTGTACCAACTTCTTTGAAAAACTGAGCCAGGAAGCAGTAAGTTGAATTCAGAATAGGGTTTATAGGTCCAAAGGTCCCAGACTGCTCAGGTCCATTGTAACATGGAGTCAGGAGGTTTTTCTGACCTGGAAGAAGTATTTTAATCACAAAGACAGACATGGGTTTGGAGGTGATTATACTACTTTCTTTTGTTGAAGCTCTTAAAAAAGGTAAGCACATCTGCTAAGAGTTACAATGGCAACTCCTTCCAAACAAGATGAGGAATTCTTTTCTTGAATCCTATTCCCTGTACCTCTTTTTTCCCTTTCCACTATTCTATCTATTTCAGATATTTCAAATAATAGTAACTCCCAAATCTTTGGCTCACCCAGACCCTTTTTTTTGATCTTCGATCCGGATTTCAAATTTCCTGTTCAACACAATTTCCAATAAGGGTGCTACTATTCTTCCCTTCTATAACTTTTCCTTCTCCCAGAGTTGATCAGTTGCCAAGTTCTATGGATCGTATATCCAGAATGTCTCTCAGTTCTGTACATTATTTTCCATTCTCATTGTTACCATTCTGGTGTAGGACTTGTTTCTTTCTCCTTCCAGTCTGTCACTTCTTCAGGTTTCCCTGAAGTGTGGTCCTTCTTATGTGATGCTTCTTTCCTGTAACTTTCAGTGGTTTCCATGTGTCCTGATGGAGCCCACATTCCTCACCCAAGGCCCCCTACATTGTACTTCACCGGATTTCCCAATATTCTCCGAGTCCTCCCTGGTAATACTGAACAATTATAAATGCGAGCTGCTGTGCTTTGTGCTCTATATTCATTATTTAACCCTCAAAAAAATTACTGATAGTTCTATTTTAGAGATGGGGAACCTAAGATGAGACACTCTAGAACTCGTTCAAGGTCACTCAGTTTAAAAGGCAAAAAGAGGATGCAAACCCAGGTAGTGTGGCTCCGCTGCCAGTTCTTACCCACCCTATAGTGCTTACTGCTCTTGGCTGCACTACACTCGGTCAACTAATGCCTTTCCTGTTATTCCCTTTATCAGAAACATGAATATATTTTTTGAGCTCTCAAAAACACTTTAAGTGTTCTTCTCATCCAAGAAACCATTTCTTAAATTGACTTAGCATGCTCTACTTGTAATTTTTCTTTTAGCCCTTGTTTTCATACTTTGGGCAGCGCCTGGCATAGTAACTTGCTCACAATAATTACTCAATACCATCTGTCAACAGTGTAACCTTTGTGCAAACCACAGTTAAGAACAAAATGGATTAACACCAGGTCATAAAAGATGGAGGAACTCAGGTACTCACTCTCTGCAACTTAAAAAAAAGACACTCCTTACCTTTTCCCCAAGACTGTGTATGTCCAGGACTATCAAATTCTGGTAGGACTCGAATGCCTCGTAATCGGGCATATTCTATC
This sequence comes from Lutra lutra, assembly GCF_902655055.1. Lineage (NCBI taxonomy): Eukaryota > Metazoa > Chordata > Mammalia > Carnivora > Mustelidae > Lutra > Lutra lutra. Next base: position 102,168,710 of record NC_062282.1, on the reverse strand, counting down.
ACCGCACGGACATCATTTGGTGTATACACGTGAGACAAAGAATAGCTTCCCTATAAAAGCCATATTTAATAAAATGTATGGAATGTATTTGTCTATGACACTGTTAACAGTTCTGTTTGTACACTGGTATTGGATAGCTGATTTTTCTAGTATCACAATGTATTAAATAGTCCTGTGTGATGCTGGAGGACTTTTTAAAATTTTTCTTTGATCCCATTTTATTTTCATTCCCTTAGTAAACTCTGCAGCCTATGTGGGGCCTGAACTCACAACCCCAAGATCAAGAGTTGCATGCTCTACTGACTGAGCCAGCCAGGCGCCCCTGGAGGACTCATTTCAATTACTTATTTACTGTATCTTATCAGTAAGCCCTCAGCACACTGTGCGTTAATTCAAGATTTATGACTAGCTCTATCTCAACTAGCTCCTCTTGTTTCAGGAAAATCTACCATCATGTAACCATAGAAGAAAACAGAAATAAAATGTTTGACTCCAGAGTCAAACCTGTGGAAACTCTTGAGTATACGCTTGTCAGTTTTTGAATAAAAATTAAAATACTATTACAAAGCTGAGCTGTCACCTTTCAAAGTCATTTTAATTACTATCAGCTTTAAAAATATCCCCAGACAGGGACGCCTGGGTGGCTCAGTTGGTTAAGCGACTGCCTTCAGCTCAGGTCATGATCCTGGAGTCCCGGGATTGAGTCCCATATCAGGCTCCCTGCTTGGCAGTGAGTCTGCTTCTCCCGCTGACCCTCTCACTTCTTTTTTTTTTTTTAGATTTTATTTATTTATTTGACAGAGAGAAATCACAAGTAAGCAGAGAGGCAGGCAGAGAGAGAGGAGGAAGCAGGCTCCCCGCTGAGCAGAAAGCCCGACGCGGGGCTCGAACCCAGGACCTGGGATCATGACGTGAGCCGAAGGCAGCGGCTTAACCCACTGAGCCACCCAGGCGCCCCTGACCCTCTCACTTCTCATGCTCATTCTCTCTCACACTCTCTCTCTCAAATAAATAAATAAAATCTTTAAAAAAAAAAAAATCCCCAGACATGCTGTGATAATTTTTTTTTTTTAAGATTACCCTCAATCTCTTTATAGGTCACTTAAAAAGTAATGGGTTGTAACTACAAAGGTGTCAGTTAAAGGTATTACTGTAGCATATTTCTCAAGGTATAAATAAATATTACATGGAAATTATAAGCTGTATCTAATTTTATATGTAAATATAACTTAAAATGTCTGATCCCATGACCCCCATCAAATTTATATGCAAGATCAGACCTAACTACTCAATTATAATATAAAAGACAAAAGAACATACTAATTGATAGTAGAGGGATGCAAACAGCAAAACCCAAACTTTGGGAACTAGAAAAATGATTTAGTTTTAACAAAGATAAATTACAAAAAAAGAGGAAAAAAAAAAAAAGTAAATGGCCTGGAATGGTCACCTATATATCAAAAGACAAGGAATGGACATACTAACTGACCACTACGTGTGGAACTCATATGCATCTCATTGCAGGTAAGATTTTTTTCTTTAAGAAAAGGTAAAGGCTCTTGGGAAAATGTAATGACTGGCTAGCTGGATGGTTAATTTTTCAGCTGCAATAATATATTATGGGCCTTTTGTTTTAACAAAAACAGAACTTTTTACCAATGAGATAATGCTGTCCGGGAATTTTGTAAAAAATAATGGTGCCAAGGGTGGGTGAGCGCAGGTGATTCAAGATTGGCCAAGTACTGATTACTGAAGCTGGATGACAAGGACATGGAAGTCATTATTCTACTTCTGCATGTGTTTGAGATTTTGTGTAATAAAAAGTAAAGCAAAAGCAAACAAAAACGGAGTGCCACTAACATTTCAACCTGTACTACATCATAACATTGGATAAAGCTTGAGAGTGTGGACAAAGGACAACATTTAGAGGCCTGGTTTTGTCCCTTCTTAACTCCAATTTGGAATGAGGTCAGTAACTGCCTCTGTATTTTATAGGGGGATTAAAAAAGATGACATGAGGCTTGCTCCCACCTCCACGGTTTCATAATACAGTTAATCTGAACACTGCTGAGACAGCCATTTATTTTTTAAGGAGCTCTCATCTCTAAAATTCTCTAGTTTTTCAGAGAAAAAGTCATTTACAGAATCCAATTACAATTCTAGGCTACATGATAAAAATACTCAACCTTTTATTAGTTGTGAGTGCTACAGGTCTCCTACATTAAGCTTCTTAAATTTTGTGTAACTACTAGAGATTATTTACATTTACAATAACAATTATAAGAACAGTTTTCTGGACCTACATTGCTAAGCTACAGCCTATTAAAGTTTTTAAACCATGAACATCTACTTTTATACTTTAATTCTATCCATAAGAAACATTTAAGCTGAAAACTTATGATGAAACCATACACAAATTTTGGAAGACAGACTACAGTAACATTAATTACTCACTTTGTTGCTTAACTCAGGAAAAGCAACGCTCTGGTAAGGGAAAGACTGGTCATCAACAATGTGCCAGTGGAGAACATTAAACTTATTAAAAGCCATGGCATCCTGCAAGCAAACATGTTAAAAAATTATATATAATACACAGATGTAATATACAGATATAATACATACACAATCCAATTATCTATATTCAGATCTTTTCCAACATGTCTACTTCCTTTTAAATTTTTTTCAGCAAAGCAGGAATTCGAGAGAAGTATAAATCATTTATCTTACACACTTCAAGTGGGTGGCGCCTGGAAGGCTCAGTTGTTTAACGTCTGTCTTTGGCTCAGGTCATGATCCCAAGGTCCTGTGATCAAACCCCAAATCGGGCTCCTTGCACAGCAGGGAGCCTGCTTCTCCCTTTCCCACTCCCCCTGCTTGTTTTCTCTCTCTCCCTGTCTCTGTCAAATAAGTAAAATCTTAAATAAATAAATAAATAAAATCACACTTCATTTGGCATGTCACTTTTCAAAAAGTCTATTCAGGGGCGCCTGGGTGGCTCAGTGGGTTAGGCCGCTGCCTTCGGCTCAGGTCATGATCTCGGGGTCCTGGGATCGAGTCCCGCATCGGGCTCTCTGCTCAGCGGGGAGCCTGCTTCCCTCTCTCTCTCTGCCTGCCTCTCCGTCTACTTGTGATCTCTCTCTGTCAAATAAATAAATAAAATCTTTAAAAAAAAACAAAAAAAAGTCTATTCAGCGTTTGTGTTTATTCTAAACAAGGAGCTAGAACTTTGTTCTCTGAGAACGTAACAATCTTCTAAATTCCAAGTATTTATAAACAGTCGGGCAAGAACGGAAAAGAGTTCTTAGAAACAATGGGGGTATATGAGTACCAGGACTTATAATCCCCAGAGAAAAAGTCATTTACAGAATTTAACACAATTCTGAGATCTGAGGGGTGTGTGGGTGCTCAGTCATTGGGCATCTGCCTTCAGCTCAGGTCATGATCCCAGGGTCCTGGGATTGAGCCCCGAATTGCATCGGGCTCCTTGCTCAGCAGGAAGCCTGCTTCTCTGTCTCCTGCTCCCCCTGCTTGTGTTCCCTCTCTTCGCTGTCAAATAAATAAAATCTCCAAAAAAAAAAAAAAAAATTCTGAGATTTGAGTGCCATCCCTTCCTTTAGAAATGAAAGAAACCTGGTAAGAGTACAGTACTCTCAAATTCTGGGGGAAATTGGTATCAATTTTATGTACATTCTGGAGGAATAAACAATGTAATACACAAAACATAAGCCGACTATTTGACAAAGATTAAAAAAATAGTAAGAGAGGGAGACTGGTTTGCCATACCAGATAACTAAAACTTAAAGAAGCCTCCCTTCTCCATCAGGACTGAAAAGATTTGCTGATGCATTTGGGAAACAGCTTACCTAACATGGGAATTATGCAAAGATGTCCAAGTTTTTTAGTGGATAATGGCAAGATTTTTACCATCAGAGGAGGGAGTTCCTCAGTAGAGACCAGGGGCTTGCAAACTTTTTTCATAAAGGGCCCAAAAGTAAGTATCTTGGTTTCATGAGTTACACAGTTTCCATCACCATTTATCCTGTTGTCACAGAGCCACACAAAATGGAAACAAATGGACGTGGCTGTAGTCCAGGAGAACTTCATTAGCAAAGACAGGTGACAAAGTGGATTTGGCCCTCGGGCTCTAATTTCCCCAACCCTTGATACTGATCGTTTTTTAGTATATGTGCTGCCAAAGCGAGCACCTTTAATACTGATAAGATACAGAATTAGATAATGATGTGAGGGTCATGTAGAAGATAGGGTAGGAAGATCGCAGGTTCATCTTGTCCCACTGACACACCAAGGCAATAGTTACATATAGACAACTAACACTGAAGGCAGAATAGACCTTCCACGGTCCATCACAGAGAGATGACCACTGAAATAGCAGTGGAGATACGGTTGGGCCCTAAAGCCCTGACGAGACCTAATCCTAAGCAGGAGGGACTCAGCTGCACAGAGAAGTGAGACCCCACACCAGGCACCCCAGGTACAGGGGACCTGCACTGGGAGGATGAGTCTTTTAACATCTGGCTTTGAAAACCAGTGGGACTTTTAACCCACTGAGCCACCAGGCCCCTACCCCCCGCTGTGGCCCAGAGGGCAACAGGAATCCAAGTCTGCTCTTAAGAAGCAAGCATAATAAACCAAAAGACACCAACAAAGTAGCAGTTTGAAAAAAGCCTAGGGTATACTAAAGATTTATTTACTAATCTCAGAACTTGCACTAGAAGGGGAGAGATCTTTAGGAGGCTTCCCTAAGAATCAAAACTCTGGCAGACACCATTTATTTCTCTTATTTCTCTTCTCCCCCAGCCCAGATAGCTGAACACCTAACACTTCACCCATCTTGCTAGACCACATGCCCTGCCCCATTTAACCCACTGGCCTTGGCAAGTGTCCCTCCAAAGTGACTCCTATGTGGAGAGGAGGAGAACCCCATCTACCAGCACACCTGCAATGGAGAAATCTAGCAGACGACGTCTGTCAACATCCTGGCAGTTAACATTACCAGTACTAGAGTAAGTCACCATGCCACCTGACAAGCATGGAGAAGAACATGGCCTCACTTCTTATTACTGCCCAAAGCTCGTGACCTGAAATCCAATCATGTAGAAAACAGGCCGAGGTGTATTCTACAAAGTAATAGAGCCATACTCTTCCAAAATGTCATGGTTTTGACAGACATGGAAAAATAAATGGTACAAAATTAAAGGTGGCTAAAGAGACATTACCAATAAATCCAACACCTGATCCTGGACTGGATACTGATGCGAACAACTAATGTAAGATGAATGAGGTCTGCAGAGCAGGTGATCACATGATGTCAATTTCCTGAGTTTTGATGGCTGTACTGTGGTTACTGAGGTAAGCAGTTGTAGGAAGTGAAAAGGGAAATCTCAAGGGGTGTGGGGCATCATACGTGCAACTTGCTTATGTTTTAGGAACACATCTTTAAAAATAGAGGGGGAGAATAAGGCAAATGTTCAATTTTGAAACTGGGATGTCTGGGTAAACAGTCTATGGGAGTTCTTGGCACTCTTAAGAGCTTTTCTTTAGGTTGGAAGTTACTTCAAAATAAAAAACTTCTAACATTAGAGAAATGAAAACCATCTGTATTGGCCCAAGAAGACAAATTGATAGACTGAGAGTTCAGAAAGGGACTCACGTATTTGCAGGGAGTTAGTATTTGCTACTCATGGCACTGGGAGCAGTGGGGAAATTACAGATTGCTCAAAAATGATGCTGAGACTACAGGCTAACCATTTGGAAAATAAAGTATCATCCAGAACACAATGAAGTAAATTCTAACTGAATCAAGAATTTTGTAGGAAAAGGTAGAAATTTTTTTTAATGATTTTATTTATTTGTTAGAGAAAAACCACACAAGCACACAACCAGGGAGAGCAGCAGAGGCAGAAGGAGAAACAGCTTCTGACCGAGCAGGGAGTCCAATTCAGGGCTCAATGCCGGGACACTGGGCTCATGACCTGAGCAGAAGGCAGATGCCTAACCCACTGAGCCACTGAGGCACACCTAGAATATACCTTTTAAACATTTTATTTTTTAAAGTAATCTCTATAGCCAACGTAGAGCTTGAACCCACAACCCTGAGATAAGAGTCACACGCTCTACCAAATGAGCCAGCCAGACGCCCTGAAAGAGTATATTAAGAGAAAACCTGAGAGGTGATTTTCATATTTAAATCATTGTTCTGGAGGCTTCTCAGCTCACTTTCCAAGGCCAAAAATAATAAAGGATTAGATAGAAAAATATACTACATATAAAACTGTTTATACTTCTACAGAAAAAGATACTAGTTTAAAAAACACATCTAGAAAACTTCACTACAATACAGAATGGGTAAACATAAAAACAAGCAAATACCTAAGTACCACTGACACACATATAAACAAATTAACACCGAAGAGCTCTTAAGTCAACAAGGAATCAACATTCCGGAGGATAAAATGGACACTGAAAATAAACTTGCCTCTTGCAATATAAAAAAATACAAATAGGTAATAAGTAAAAGAGGCTTCTATTCACTAAAAAAAATCACAGAAGTGCCCGGCTGGTGGCCACACATTCACTCATATGTCCCCTCTAAAAGGCCATCTGACACTAAGAACTAACTTACGATATCCGCCAAGTAAGGATAAGCCGTGTATCCTTCTTTAAGCCCAGAAATTGACTTGCAAGAATTTATACTCAGGAAATAATCCTGACGAGTGTACAAATATAAGAATACTTACTTCAGGGATGCCTGGGTGGCTCAGTGGGTCAAGCCTCTGCCTTCAGCGCAGGTCATGAGCCCAGGGTCCTGGGATTGAGCCCCACATCGGGCTCTCTGCTCAGCAGGGAACCTGCTTTGCCCTCTCTCTCTCTGACTGCCTCTCTGCCTACTTGTGATCTCTGTCAAATAAATAAAATCTTAAGAAAAAAAAATACTTACTCTACAGTACTGTTTGTGATAAGTTAACCTAGATGTCCATCAGCATGAGAACAGTTAGATTCACATCATGCATCATGATATATAGTATGTAATATTCAACTCCTTAAAAAGATGGTATAGACCTCATAATTCTTTTTTTTTTTTTTAAATGACTTTACTTATTTGACAGAGAGCGCATAAGCAGGGGAAGCAGCAGGATCCCCAATAAGCAGGGAGCCTGATGTGGGGCTCAATCCCAGAATCCTGAGGTACATGACCTACCTCAGCTGAAGGCAGAGGCTAAACGGCTGAGCCACCCAGGCACCCCCAGACCTTATAATTCCTTCATTAAAAAGATGTCCACAACAAGTTTTTCTGAGGTAGCAAAAGTGCAATTTTATACAAGTTTTTATTAATTTTTTTAAAAGATTTTATTTATTTATTAGAGAGAGAAAGGGCCTAACTGGGGGAGAGGGAAGCTGGACTGGACAGAGGAAGAGGGAGGAGACTTCCCACTGAGCAACATGGGGCTCGATCCCAGGATCCTGAGATAATGACCTGAGCCAAAGGCACTTGCTTAACCAACTGGGCTACCCAGGTGCCCTCCATTTAAGTTTTTTAAAGAGTTATGTCATATGTGTTAATACTTTCATTTTGAAGTGTAAAATGAGATAAATGGGACGTAGAAATTGATATCAACCTTTGGTAAACGCAAATACGGGATTACCACCTCTGCACAGCTACATTCCAACTTCTTAACACTAAGCAGTCCTTTCTTTCATGAAAGTGATGATAATGTCTTTTGAAGAAAAAAATTCAGGGTATGAGTGCAAATACAAAAACTACTTTTTAATAAGACACTGTGCATAATGATCAAGTGAAGGTGCAGAAAAACACAGGAGGAAAACCTCCATACCCCTAAAAACTGGTGGTCACTGTTGGGATGAACCAATAAGGGGACAGGAAAAAACGGTTCCTATCAACCTCCACCCCAGCTCCCACCATCTCAAGTCATATATTTCTTTGAAACATCTCCCTAGGGATAAAGTAGCTTCCAGCCTCCTTTAAGCAAATTAAATGGAAATCACAATGTTAAAAGACACTAACTTTCTCGACTAAGGAGAGAGATTTTCCAAGGGAGGCAGGAAAAGAAAGCTCAATGCTTTACTATATGACAAACAACTACCCCTCCCCAACCATGTTCCAACTTATAAAACGGAGTCAAGAACCCATGTAAAGTAACACCATAAAAGGACACGGCTTCAGCAGAAACAATGGGGAAAATAAAATAATTACCTACCAGAGTTTTAAGTATACTCTTAATGGGCAGGAAGTGTCTAGCTGTATCAATTAAAATTCCTCTGTGTGGAAACCGTGGAGAATCAATAATGTTGGCCTCATTGATGGTGAACTAGAAAACAAAATAGAAGTGCTTTATTTTTAGAATTTTTCTCTTGACTTGAGCTAAGTGAAGACTGTATTTATGCAAGTACTGCATAAAAGATTTAGAAGACAGTGTGAAATTTTTACCAGAGAAGCTAAACATTTGGAAAGAACATTCAAGAACCAAGTAAGTAGCTAAAAACTTTATATTTTTTGTAGTAATCCAACAATTTTTAGTAACATAATAATCATACTTACAGTCCCATAAGAATCTTGATAAATTAATTGGCTAAAGGTTTCTAAACCTAGGAAGAATAAAATTTATAATTTATTGCATTAATTTATGTAACAGATTGAGTGAATAAAAATCATATTATGCAAACGTACACCCATAACCAGAAAAGGCAAATAAAACTAAATACAATGTCACACCTATACCCTCTAACATATTTTCTAAAATCAAAGCTCAGTTTTTATTATTTTTAATTGTTTTTTTAAAAAGATTTTATTTACTTATTTGACAGAGAGAAAGAGAGAATACAAACGGGGAGTGGCAGGCAGAGGGAGAGGGAGAAGCAGACTCCCTGCTGACCAGGAAGCCTAATGTAGGACTTGATCTCAGGACCCTGGGATCATAAGCTGAGCTGATGGCAGATGCTTAACCAACTGAGCCATCCAGGCACCCCCAAAACTCAGTTAAAAAAAAAAAAAATCCCTGTTGCCATCTCATTAAAAGCTTTATTTCACTGTCCCCACACACTGGGTTTTGTCTGAACAAGAACACAAAAATGAACAGTGATTTAATACAACAAAATACTAGTTACTTAATAAATTAGCATTATAAAGAAGAATTTTTATGATAAAATATATTAACTTTAGAAAGTACATAAAGTTAACAGAGAGGGGAAAAGGTTCGAAACCACCATGAACCTATATTAAGTAAGGGCCCAAGTTAAAATGTTCTACTCATAGCTGTAAAGACTATCTCCTGAACATTTTCACTCAAGTGGGTTGTTTCCTTAATACACTATATTAAAAGCCAATTCCTTTAGCTGCCCTTGACTTTACCATAATTCTTTTCTTAAAAGCTTTTAATTTTTAATGGATCTCTACACCCAACACGGATCTCAAACCCACAACCCCAAAAATCAAGAGTCACATGCTCCACTGACTGAGCCAGCCAGGTACACAACTTTACCCTAATTCATCATTCTAGCGGACAGTGAAAATTTCAACCGAATAGTCCAAAGTCAGAAAGGAAAAGAGGAGACCTAACTGATGACACGGAAGTAAAAAGGATCATCAGAAACAACCATGTACAATTATAAGCCAGAAGATTTGACAACCTAGAAGAAATAGATTAATTCCAAGAAACATATATCCTACTAAAACTGAATCACGAAGAAATCAAAAACACTGAAAAGACTGCTTACTAGTAAGGAGACCGAATCATTAATCCAAAACCCTCTGACAGACAAAAGTCCATGACCAGGCTTCAGAGGTGAATTCTACTAAACATTCAAAGAAGAATTATCACCAATTCTTCTCAAACTTTTCAAAAAAAAAAAAAAAAAAAAGAGGAGGTAATACTTTCAAACTCATTTTACAAGGCTGGCATTACCCCAATACCAAAAACAGGTAAGAAAATGACTGCCCAATATCCCTGATGAACATGAATACAAAAATCCTCAACAAAGGTGGCGGGGCACCTGGGTTAACATTCAACCTGAATCAAATCCAAGGCTGCCTTTATTTTTAATTACTGTAACCAGTTAGCTCACACTTAAAAAATAATTTTTTAAAAACCCTACTATTTGGAAGTCAGAAGAACAATATCTCATCAAATTAGAGGAAGTAAAAGAAGCTTTTTTTTAAATTTTTTTTTAAGATTTTATTTATTTATTTGACAGAGAGAGATCACAAGTAGGCAGAGAGGCAGAGGGAGAGGAAGGGAAGCAGGCTCCCTGCTGAGCAGAGAGCCCCATGCGGGACTCAATCCCAGGACCCTAAGATCATGACCTGAGCCAAAGGCAGTGGCTTAACCCACTGAGCCACCCACGCGCCCCATAAAAGAAGCTTCTGAACGGGATAAATAAATGTCTCAATACCCAAACCTTGTTCCAACTCTGAAATTCAGAAAAAGCTTTTAGGATTTCTCTCTGCCTATCATCTCTAACCCCTCTAGGTATGTATTTAACACTGTTCCTGTAAACGTGGTTATGTTTCTGAATCCACAGGAATTTAAAATGGTAGAAGGACCCGCTCCCTCTTCCCACTGTTACAGTGTATGTGGTTGACTGCGCCTTACCAAGTCTTTCATGATCAAGTGATTCCTGACCAAAAAACAAAAGCAGAATCACCCCGTTCCCCCCAGTGGGTTCAGATGAGAACTGGTAATAAAATCAGAAACAATCCCAAAAGAAGACACCGGAGAAGAGCCAAGAAGACTGAGTAAGGAGTCACACAGGAGATGAGATGGCCCACAGTTATTTACGCTGTATGGAGATCACTGGGGTCTCACTGTATTAAGCTGAAAACTTCACCACTAGCTGGAGGATGTGTTTTATTGCGAAAGTTATTTTTCTCTTTGTTTCTATGCTTCTGCATTAGCAGGTTTAGCAATAAATCTGAGACATTTTGCTTGTAAGTAAATACATTTTTTAAACGAGGGGAGAGAGAGATTTGCTACTGAGGGTGACAAGAAAGGACAGTGAAACAGACTGGAAAGAAATGCTCTCCTCTGAGCAGGCCGAGGCATTTATAGCTCCGTCCACATTACAGTCCCAAGAGCATGAGCGAATTACATTCATACATACATATGGTTAACGTCCAAACATTTTTCCAAAAGTCAAACGATCTTTCTCGCATGCTTTAAGTGTACATGTGTGATAGAAATAATTTTGGAAATACTTGACAAACCATCTGTGAAGGGCCCAAGGAAACAAACTTTTGCTGTGCTTGATTTCCCAAAGCACCAAACGGAGATATTTCTTTACTAGAAAATAACAATCAAACTACATATAACTTACCTCGTAATACTCCCCAAACTCTGTTGGCCTTGAGAAAAGCCACTGGTCCTGCCACAGCTAATGTATCTGCATTGGGGCCGGGGGGGAGGGGGGGGAGAAGTTTGTTAATCCCTCGGTCACACAACAAAGTATTCCTTAAACATATAATATTTCTGGAGCATTCCTTTCTCCTGAGCTCCAGGCTTATTTCTCCAACTCCTCCTGTACATTTTCACAGAGATATCCTGTGGATTCCTACAACCCCACAAACCCAAAGCCAAGCTCCTCCCTCCTTCCTGCTGCATGCTGTCCCTGCCTGTCCCCACTGTGCCTCATCTCTGCGGGATACAGCAGTGCCCTCCAACCAGGAAAGATGCTCAAGTCAAGAATCTGGGTGTCATCTCCACAATTCCTCATTTTCCTTCAGGTGCATTATTGTCTCCACTGCCCCTCAACAGAGTAAGTTCCTACTTCGGCTATGATTTTAAATTCCTCAGTTCTGGGGGCGCCTGGGTGGCTCAGTGGGTTAAGCCGCTGCCTTCGGCTCAGGTCATGATCTCGGAGTCCTGGGATCGAGCCCCGCATCGGGCTCTCTGCTCTCTCGGGGAGCCTGCTTCCTCCTCTCTCTCTGCCTGCCTCTCTGCCTGCTTGTGATCTCTCTGTCAAATTAAAAAAAAAAAAAAAAAAAAAATTCCTCAGTTCTGTAATTCCTTGTGAAGCCTCAAGGAGCATTCAAATCTTCCACTCCACCTAAGGCCAAGTGTTATCTCTACTCTTTATCTTCTACTTCTACGCTTCTCTACTTGCCTTGTACCCACCTTTCCCCACTATCCTCCTAAATCTCCCGTAAGATTCACCTCCTAACTCACTTTAGCTAAACTGAGCTGTGCCCCACTCAATAAAGGTTCACACCCAGCTCCAGGTGGCTGCTTCTGGGCCAAGGGGGGACACTGATCTTTCAATCTTCTAAATCACACTCTCCCTAAGGCTGTACCAACAGTCCTTGTAGACTTTTGGAGAGGTTTAGAGTGGAGACAACCACAGATAAAGTAAAGCACCAGACATTACAGAGACTGGAAGCTAAAGGGCATGCCAGACGTGGGCTCTGCTGAAGTACAGACACTCCGGCGGCAGGTTAATGGCCTGTGGCCTATCTGGACCACACCATCGCCCTCCACCACCACTGCCCACACTGGCACCCAAGAGCAGGCTGCAGACAGGGGAAGGAGCTCTAGCAACAGCCAAGAATCACGTAACCTTCTCAGGTGACAGTCTTCTGACTAGGCAGCCCTTTCCATGAGAAGACCGCAGTGCTGAGTTAGCAAAAGGCCAGGCTAAGCCAGGGACTGCTGTTTTGAGTACAATCGAATCGTGTTTCCTCTCCAGCTCTATTAAGTTCTTAGCCACCAGACTGACTGGCTGCTATTTAAAACTTCTTTTTTTAAAGATTTTATTCACCAATTTGATGGAGTGCATGCACACGAGCACAAGAGTAGGGGGAGCTATAGGCAGAGTGAGAAGCGGACTCCCCACTGAGCAGGGAGTCGGATGTGGGGCTCCATCCCAAGGACCCTGGGATCATGACCTGAGCCAAAGGCAGATGCTTAAGCTGTTGAACCACCCAGGCATGCTAAAAACATTTTTTAATGCATCACAGTTTTCAGAGCTCTAGGAGATAGTTTTAAACACAAAAAAATCATCTAAACACATCAATACATTGCATGGACTCAACACTCATTATTTTCCAGGAGCTGCTGATCTTAAGAAGGACTTAGACTCCACTCAATGCAAAACCCATGAAGGGAAAGCAGTTAAAAGGAGATTTTGTTTTCTAAACGTATGGACACCTAAGCTGTAGAATTTCAAAAATTTTTTTAAGGATTTTTTTTTTAAATTTATTTGACAGAGAGAGGGAAAGCACAAGCAAGGGGAGTGCCATGCAGAGAAAGAGGGAGAAGCAGGCTCCTCGTAGAGCAGGGAGCCTGATGTGGTGCTCGATCCACGGATCCTGGGATCATGACCTGAGCTGAAGGCAGAGGCTTAACCCACTGAGCCACCCAGGTGCCCCAGAACTCCAGTTTCTAATTCAAAACCGAACTACTGCTGTTAACAGCGATTACCCTCCCTGATGTGGGATCAGAGTGGCATCTTGCACTTCTCAGTTATCCCTTTCTGCTTTTTGCACTGTAACTACTTTGTCTTCAAGAGTGTACATACAGATAACATCAATAAACGATTCTTTAAAAATAAAACAGATTGGGGGATGCCTGAGTGGCTCAGTTGGTTGGGCCACTGCCTTTGGCTCAGGTCATGGTCCTAAGGTTCTGGGATCGAGTCCCGCATCTGGCTCCTTGCTCAGCAGGGAGCCTGCTTCTCTCTCTGCCTACTTGTGTGCTCCCTCCCTCTCTCTCTCTGACAAATAAATAAATAAAATCTCTTTAAAAATAAATAAATAAATAAAACAGACTGGACGCCTAGGTGGCTCAGTTGGTTAAGCATCTGCCTTCAGCTCAGGTCATGATCCCAGAGTCCTGGGTTTGAGACCCGCCATCTGGTTCCCTGCTTCTAGTGAAACCAGCTTCTCCCTCTGCCTCTCTCCAATAAATAAATAAAATCTTAAAAAGCAAAATCAAATAAAAATAAATGAGGTTAACATCACTTTTGAGATGCCCACTCAATTCCCTCTATTTTGGTCTGAAAAAAACACACTTACCAGACCTTCCCCTGGGCATTTACATACACGTATGTATAACAAATGTTGTCCTGCCATATATGTGTTCCTGCGTATGTCCTGATACACAAACAGTACCCTACTTCTCATATGCCCTATGCCCACCTCCACAGTTTATCTCGGCAAGCTCTCTAGGCTGTTCTCTCACTCGGCCTCTTTATTCTTCCCTCTAGTACAGCATTCTTCAGCGCCCACGGACAAGATACACGCAGTCATTCTTGTACTGATGAACATGTGGTTTTGTTTATAACTCTTCACTATGACAGGCAAGCTGCATCAAACAGCCTTGTTACACGTAATTAATTCTCTACAGTAGACACTAGTTCACTTCCAGTTCAAGGGCATATATGTTTTCCCTTTTAATACAGAATACTGTGGCACTTGTTACTTCCTTCAACATTTTCTCACACTCCAGAACAACATTCGATATCATTTCCATCATTACAATAGCTGATTCATTTTCTCATCATCATCTTCATCAACGAGTTCAAAACTGAAGACTAGTTTCTCCTTCAACCAGAAAATTTCACAGTCAGCTTGTCCTAAGAAGCCTCCCCTTCAGAATAAAGGTTTGCAAAGCTGAATGTATGACAAACTATACCTCTCCAGTCTCAAAACACGGCCATTTTCTGGAATTTACGATATGTCATCAGTATTGCTAACAGAGAGCAAAGATTCCTTGGCAAGTTAACGACCACTTCCATCTCAATGCATATTGCAAAACCTAATTAATGAAGTGTATGAGTGCTGTCGACTAAAATCACATGTCTGACGGTCACAGATAATCCTGTTTATCTTCTAAGAACAGCTAGAGAACTGAAGAGAAATGAACTTACTTTCCAGAGATGCAAAAGAGATCTGATCTAGGGGCGCCCGGGTGGCTCATTAGATAAGCATCTACCTGCGGCTCAGGTCATGATCCCAGGGTCCTGGGATCAAGCCCCGCATCAGGCTCCCTGCTCCGCAGGAAGCCTGCTTTTCCCTCTCCTGCTCCCCCTGCTTGTGTTCCCTCTCTTGCTGTGTCTCCCTCTGTCAAAGGAAGGAAAGAAGGAAGGGAGGGAAGAAAGGAAAGAAAGGAAGGAATCTGATCTACACTCAGAGAATGAAGAGATGAACCTAACTATAAAGCCGTCTGAGGACAAAGGGGTCACTCTTCTCTTAGATATGGGGTAGCCCCTCTATCCTTACACTCTGCTCCCCCATCTGCTCCGTCTGCACTTACCCTAGCATCTACGTCCTCACATTGCTCCCCTTGGTTCCTTGCTGTAATTCCACAATCTTCCCAGTCATTAGGCCCTATGAAAACAGCCTGCCCAATTGCTTCCTTCCAAAACAATTGGGGAAAAGCCCAAACATTATAGGCAACAAGAATATATAGCTAAACAGTGATTGCACTGTAAAATGAAACAACTCCACCCCACTCCTGGTTCTGCAGTATCTCCGTGTCAAACTAGATTATAAATAGAGATCATGGATATAAGCAGAGATTGATTCTCAAAATAAAAGTTAAGAAATTACCAAATGTCAAAAAAAAAGGGGGGGGGGATTAGCAAAGTACCTTATTGCACCAAAAAATACTTAATACAGGTTTATGATGTTAGGCCAAAAAGCAGACTACAAAAGCCATATGGACAGTATTACACCATTTTCATGTCATTTTTGTATGTTTATACTTATATTTATGTATATTTCAATGTTTAACTCTAAAAAAACAACACATCTGAAATAATAGCGATTGACTGAGTGCTGGGGTTATGATGATTTCTTTCCTCCTCTTCACTTACAGTACAGATTTTCCACAATGACTATGAATTACTTTTTTTTAAGGTTTTATTTATTTGATAGAGAGCAAAAGATCACAAGTATGCAGAGAGGCAAGCAGAGAGAGAGGGGGAAGCAGGCTCCCTGCTGAGCAGAGAGCCAGATGCAGGGCTTGATCCCAGGACCCTGAGATCATGACCAGAGCAGAAGGCAGAGGCCTAACCCACTGAGCCACCCAGGCACCCTATGTATTACTTTAATCATCAGCCTTTAATGATAATTTTAAAAACCAAACTTATAAACTCACTGACCAAGAACTCAAAATAGTTGATGGCATGGAACCTATTTGTGGTACATAAGCCCCTCACGAGCAGCTTAGAACATGATACACTCACATTACACAGGTACTCACAGGACTCATCTGAAGTGATATTGGGGTAAAGATCACACTCCGATTCCAGGACAACTGAGACGAGAAGTTGCTTTAACTCCACTGCACTATTACGTTTAGGAGGGCCGAGCTGTGACTTTTTGAGATCAAAAATATAGTCATGGTATCTGTGTGAGAAATAAATGCAAACAAATTTTTAAAGCACTGCAGCCAAGTTTTAGATACACGTGTGGCCGTGGACATTGCAGCTGACTCCTCCCATCCATGCTACTCAGTACTGGTCCAACGAGAGGCTCTCACCCCAAGCTGCACATTGCAATTTCTGGGGGAGCGTTTTGGAAATACTGATGTCCAGACCATCAGAATTAGAATCTCTGTGAGTAGGATACAGGCACAGGAACTTTGGAAGTTACAACCCCCACACTTCCAAGTGCCTCATACGAAATTGCTGTTAAGAACTAGTAATCAAACCAGTGATGGTAATCCCATCACTCTTCCTTATGCAAGCCAATTAATTATAACCAGCGATGGAGGTGGGGCATCAGGGGTGGTGGTGGCAGGACGTTTCCTACACTAAGTGTGCGACAAGAGTCCCATTTCTCAGTATGGGACACCTGGACTAGTTGCACCCGAGTTGCAGCCACTAAAGGTGGCAGAAATAGAAAGAGTATGGATTCCCTAATGATACTGTTTAATGCCTTAATCAACTAGAATCCTCCCTGATTTTGGACTTCCTCAAGTGTGAGATAATAGGTGTTATTACTGCTTGAGCTTGACTGAGTCAGAGTTCCTCCTCCAACAAAAGTATCCTAGCTATTGCATACTCCCCTCCCAAAAAAAAGGGTCATTGAATTCTCGACAGGGCCTTGAAAATTTACCTTCTGCTGATACCCAAATACCAGAGAAACAGGATATTAAAACAACATTTAAAGGTGTTCAAGGACCAGGTAGACTTCAAAGCAGTTAATATTTTAGATTTTGGTAAGCCAGAGGTTGTGTATGCTACTTAAGTGTAAGAACATCTGGTGTGCTTCCAGAAATTAAGGAGAGCTAGTTAAGTTCCAGTAAGTTGGAAGCATGAGGAAGTTAACGAGTCAGAGAGTGGAATGGATGAAGGTGCTGAGAGCCCCTTCCATGGGAAAACCTCAATAGATTCAGAAGCAAATTAAGATCAATGAATTGTAAACTTAGAAATGGTTAAGATGGTCAATTTAATTTTATGTGTATTTTACCACTCTTAAATAAATTTTTTAAAAGGAAATTAAAATTGCCAGCAGCTCTGAGATCTGAGTTAGGTGCTGTCTTGTCACAAATACGGAAAAGCTTGGTTCTGGACATTGAAACTCCAACAGAAAACTCAAAGGGTTCTAAAGCAGTGGTTTGTCCAAGGGTTAATTTTGCCTTTCAGGAACCGAGGGCATGCAGCTTTTTGTTCAGAGAAAACAAATGAGTGACTAGCATGTGATGGACCTCATTCTACAAGTTGAGGAAGTTGTCACACCTGACCGAGCTCTCTGCTTCCAAAATGCATACTATTTCAACGCAAGGTTTACAATATAAGCTGGGCACTTCAAAGACAGGACCGGTGGTTCTCAACAATCTAGGGCCTACACTGTGTGTGCTCCTGACCACCTAGCACCTTTGGAACATCCCCATCATCTCTACGTTCTACCAAGCACGCTGCACTTTTACTCTGAAATAAATACCCTTGCAGGTTCCTAGAACGCTCACCTGCATGCCTTCAAGTCTTAGCCATAGGGCTAATGTTTTACAACCTGCTTCCTAACAAGGTAGGGTATAATTAACAACAGCTGCCTCGCATACCAGGCATGAATTAGGCCAGCTCCAGTTAATCACCTGCACTGCCTCAAAATGCCTAGCCTTGTTGTGAAACCATCTCACACCTGACTCAAGTCCTAGTTATCCAACTATCACCAACTCATCTTCCCTGCTTGCTTGCCATACTCTTATCAGTCCTTTTAAGCCTATTACCAAGTCCTTTTCTACTAACAGTATGGCACAGAAGAAAAATAGTTTTACCAACTGAGTCCCAAAGCAAAGATTTCCTAGCCATGATTTTCCTTTAAGATGACCTTCATGTACTTCTTCCTCCTCCAATATCCCAAAGCAACCAACCACCTTGGCTTTATTCCCTCACACTGACTCTAGCCATTCTGACCAGTTTAGCAGATTCAGTACCAAAGGCTTACTTAAAGTATACATCTAAAATGAGGGTAACACTATCCACTCAATTGCAGGAAAGTGAAGAAGAGAAAGCCACCCTGGGACTCTAGCTTATGCCCCAGGTCCATCTGGGGCCAGTAGGTGTTAAGCTGGTTTTGCACACAAACACCCCCCACCAGGTGTCTGCTGTTCTGCAGGCAAAATTAAGCTATGATGCCCACCGGATACAGACAAACATCTGGGGGAAATAAAGCGGCAGTACAGCCAGCACCAAACGACACTCGTCTCCAGCACTACAGGCCTTCAGGAGAGTCCAGCAGACAGGGGTCTCACAGTGAGGCGACGCCACAGGCAAGCCGAAACACTTTCCCAAGAGCAATCTGCCTCGTATTTGGTGTGGTCAGCAAAGCCAGGCTGTGGGCTGCCTCCGCGTTACGGAATTCACCCTGTCTGTGGCCAAAGGCGTTCCAGACGTGGAAATGTGAGGGTGCTCCGGGACTAAACGGGAAGATGCCGGTGCCAGCACGTGACCTGCCCGCCGCGAAATGCAAAGCAGATACTGCGGCACAGGGATCACATCTAAGTAATTAAATGAAAACGGCGAACACTTCGTATGAAACAGATTGGGGGAGTTTGGGCAACGCTCCAGCCTGAGCACCTTCTGAACTGTTGCCAGATTTGGCGAGTGCGGTGGGGAGGTGGCCTTTAAATGGCAACCCACCCGGGAATCCTAGTCCCAAGCTTAAAGCACTCAGCCTTTTCCTGAAATGTCCTTCAAAAAGGAAGCTGCCACCCCCAACCCTCTCCATCCATCCTCCTCTCCCCTCCAAGGCGAACACGGCCACGGATTCCGAACAACCTACCCTCTCCCCTCAGTACTCGGCACGCAAACAGTGCTCTCGAGCGCCCAGAACGTCCCTTAGGAGGGAGGAGGGGGAGGGGAAGAGCTTGGGTTTCAGCACCTCTGTGTCCGAGCCGGCTCTCCCACCTTCTAGACCTGCCACTCTGGTCAGGTCCTTGGCCGGTCGGGGCTGTTTCCTCATCGGGGAAACGAGGATAAGAGCGCGCCCCCGACTTCGCCCCCCGCGCCCGCACTGCCCCCGGGGGTCCGCCAGGGCGCGCGCGGGGAGCGCTCACCGCCGGAAGGCTTCTTGCAGGAGGGAGCAAGAGGGGCCCGCGGTGGACGAGGGGTCATAGGAGAAGGAGAAGTTCTCGCGGGAGACGACCAGCAGGCGCGGAGACATCTTCACCGAGAGCGGCATAGGCCACAGGGTCGGGCCGGGCGCGGCGAAGGAGCGTGGGGCCAGCGCTGCCAGCAGCGCCAGCAGCGCGGGGAGTCCCAGCCCGCGGTGCTCCATGGCCGCCCGGCTGTTCGGTCGGCCCAGGTGTGCGCGAGCTGCAGGATGCCGGCCTGGCCTCCCCGCCGACCGGGAGGAGGAAGTGCGGAGCGCGGGGGTGGGGGAGTCAGCTGACCGCGCGCCCCGCCCGAGCCCGCCCCCGTCGCCTCCACGCCCCGCCCCCGACACACTCCACGCCCCCCACGCCACGCCACGCCACGCCCCACTCTGGCTGCTGCGAGCCCTCCACCGAGACCCGTAACGCGGCGACCCGAGGGGAGGCAGGGGGAAACGCTGGAAACGCGGATCAGGGCGCCCCCGGCGAGGGCGCCTGACGCGGGGGTTTTGTTCGCTTACTCCCAAGCCCAGGCTGCCCTCGGATGATAGCTCAGCTTGAACTGAAGCCTCCCGTCAGAAATCCCCGGGGCAGGGTTTGGAATAGGTGGGAGATTAGAGATTCTGCAGATTTTCCGTGAGAGAGTGTCTCGGCGCAGGACTCCTAGACACTTCGGAAGGACACCGTGGACCCAGTTAATTAGGCAGATGACACAAAGAGGCAATGTATTTTAGCGAGGGGTTAATATTGCCAGACTATAATTTTCGAAAAAACTACAAACATGACAATTACAAAATAGAATACAAATGTGTCAAATAGGGGCGCCTGGGTGGCTCAGTGGGTTGGGCCGCTGCCTTCGGCTCGGGTCATGATCCAGGTCCTGGGTTCGAGCCCCACATCGGGCTTTCTGCTCGGCGGGGAGCCTGCTTCCTCCTCTCTCTCTGCCTGCCTCTCTGCTTACTTGTGATTTCTCTCTGTCAAATAAATAAATAAAATCTTAAAAAAAAAAATAAATGTGTCAAATATCTTATTCGCCATGATTAAATAAGTCTGGTTCAAAGACAATTTAATAAAGCATAGTTAGAATAAGATTGATAAATAGTTTTAAAATTGGGAAATGTGGGCGCCTGGGTGGCTCAGTGGGTTAAGCCGCTGCCTTCGGCTCAGGTCATGATCTCAGGGTCCTAGGATCGAGTCCCGCATCTGGCTCTCTGCTCAGCAGAGAGCCTGCTTCCCTTCCTCTCTCTCTGCCTGCCTCTCTGCCTACTTGTGATCTCTCTCTGTCAAATAAATAAATAAAATCTTTAAAAAAAATTGGGAAATGTGCTGCAATCAATCAATCAACTCAGCCCAAAGTAACCTGGAAACTCCCATCCTCAAAAAAAAAAAAAAAAAAAAAAAAGAAAAGAAAGAAGGAAATTCCATTTATAATGAACTGCTAAGAGCAACTTAAATATTCATTGTGGCAGGCCTCTCTATATATTTGGAGATTAGAAAGCGGATCTAGAAGCAAGCAGACATAATGTCATTAAAACCTATGTGGTGAGAATTCAAATGTCCTCTCTCTCCTCTCTCTCCCACCTTAGCCCTCCTCTTCCCCCCTCTCCTTTCCATATATACATCTATTTTTCAACTCAGTTTTTCTCCGCATTGGCTTCATTCTCAGACAGGGTCTTCATGATAGCTCTCTAGATCTTGGGTAGCAAGAAGAACGCTTCAAGGAAGCTTAGGTCCCCCACTCATTCCTTCCTAGCAGTCCTGATAAAGGATTCCAATTGAAAAGCTTGATTTCACACCCACCCCTAAGGCAAATCGAGTTAAGTTACATGACCAATGTGAAATGGAAGATGCTGATGTTCCCCCAAGAAGAGGTTATCAAAAAGAAAACTACAGCCCCAAAATGGCATCACTTAGGTTAGAGCCCCAAGTCACCAAACCAAGACTTAATACCCAATGTAAATATAATTCCAACCCCCCAGGAATATAACCTATAACCAGTCAACATGGAATCTCCTGGTCAGTACTAGGAAATTTACTGATGGACCCTATGCACTCTCCTAAGGAGGGCAACACTGCCTAAACAATGTATTCCTTGCTAATACATTCTATCCTTTTTTTTTTTTTAATGCCCTCTCTAGCTTTTTTTTTTTTAAGTGTTTCCCCCACCCTAGACACAGAGATCACAAGTAGGCAGAGGGGCAGGCGGGGGTGGGGGGGGGGCAGGCTCCCCGCTGAGCAGAGAGCCGATGCGGGGCTTGATCCCAAGACCCTGAGACCAGGACCTGAGCTGAAGGCAGAGGCTTAACCCATTGAGCCACCCAGGCGCCCCTGCCCTCTCTTGCTTTTAAATGTTTCTCTTGTTTAGCTCAGCAGCATTCCCTTCTACTTGCTAGATGGGAATGCTGCCTGATTCATGAATCACTTAATAAAGCTAGTTAGATCTTAAAATCTATTCAGTTGAACTTTGTTTTTTAACAAGGTGTTCTGTTGCCAGAAGAAGGAGAAACGGATCCTAGGCAAACCAAAATCGCCTATCTACTACAGAAAGTATTCTGAAAATTTTGGCGAAGAGCTATAAGACTTCAAAGAAACTTCATGCGATGTGCTTAAAATACAATTCTTCCATAAAAGCAAGCATCAATGCCACACTATTCTTCCCTCATTTTATAATGAATATAAGTTTAATTTGCAGTATCCACCTTCACTGCCACTTTTCACTGTTAATTGGCTAACAGCGTAATTTTTCCAAGATTCCATCTCTAGTTCATATTGTTGAAATTACCACAACTTTAATGACAACTTCACCTTGAGTCTTAGTTATCTATTGCTGTGTAACAAATTACTGCAAAACACAGGAACTTAAAACAACAAGCAATAAATGATAATATAATATCTCACGGTTTCTGTGATTCAGGAATTCAGGAGTCTTTGCTGGGTAACTCTGTTTCAGAGTCTCTCATGAGGTTGCAGTCATCTGAAGACATTTTTCTAAAGGCTTTGCTACTGCTGGAAGATGTGATTCTGGGCTAGCTGGCATGGTTATTGGCAAGAGACCTGAGTTCCTTGTTGGCTATTGGCTGAACACCTCAGTTACTTGCCACATGAGGGTTTCCCTAGGGTATTTTGTGCATAATCACAATATGGCGGCTGGCTTCCCCCAGACCAAGTGATCCAAGAGACAGCAAGAGCAAAGACGAGGCTAGGACACCTTTCCATGGCTTCATCTTGGTTTTGTTTTTGTTTTTAAGATTTTGTTTATTTATTTGACAGACGAGATCACAAGTAGGCAGAGAGGCGGGGGGGGGGGGGGGAGCAGGCTCCCGCCAAGCAGAGAGCCTGATGCGGGGCTCGATCCCAGGACCCTGAGATCATGACCTGAGCCGAAGGCAGAGGCTTAACCCGCTGAACCACCCAGGTGTACCAACCATGGCTTCATCTTGTAAGTGACACTTCCATCACATTTAATAGCCCTTAAAGTGAGTTATTAACTGTAGTTACATTTACAGGGAGAGAAATTAGGCTACACCTTTTAAAGTATTGGGTCCGTGGTCAAAGGAGCGAGACTGATACAAAGCAAAGGTCAAGCAAAGCTTTATTTTGCGCCAAGCATCAAGAATCAAACTGACCGGCCAGGGCTGTCTCTTGCAAAGAGGCGACCTCTCTCTGCCTTACAGACTAGCTTTTAAGGGCAAAGGCCATATGGTTGGGCCTGGCCACGCACAGGTGGCCAATGAGATTGTAACACAGAGAAAGCTGCACAGAAATGCTAGGTCACACATAAGTGACCAACTGAATTACAATTTACCCTATAGTAGATATTTGAACTAGCCTATCACCTTGGTCAGAATGAGCGCCGAAAAGGCACCCAAAGGGCGGGGCCCATACTCCTTGGTAGCTAGGAAGACAGTATGGCCCCCACTGATTGAATACCTCCACCTGGCCTGACCCACCTTTGTATTTGGGCTTTGTTACCTGGGACTGGTTTCCAGGACTTGTTTTTAAGTCAGTCCCCTGGGGGGAGGAGGGGCAGGGACAGTTTAAGTTTTACTGCATAAACAACAAACTCACCGTTTAACCAGATGGCATCGCTCTGGCTAAATAGGCCCTTACAAAAGGGAGAAGTCTACTCTCTGACCACAAATTATTTCTATTCCTCCCATATGTAAAATGTATTTCCTTACTCCCAAGAACCCCCAAAGTCTCATCCTTTTAGAAAATTAGCTTGAAATCCAGAATGCTGGCATCTAAATTAGTGCTAAGTATGGATGAGGCTCCTAAATGTATCCTTAAAGTCCTTAAGTACAGTTTCTCTTAATCTATAGAACTGTGAACCAGAGACAAGTTATTTGCACCGTATACACATAAAATACAATAGTGAGACAGACCTAGGATAACCAGTATAAATAGTTATGTCCGAAAGAGGGAAAATGAGAAGCACCAAGGGGTAAAGCAATCCCCAAATCCAGGCAGGCCACTTTTGGTAGTTCCTTGATTAGGATTCAAAGATAGGATATAATTCTCTGTGACTCTTGACTCCCACTCTCTGGCTTTGGATTCTGCCTTCTGAGTCATGTTTCCTTGTTCACGGAAAATAGCATGTGTTTGAGGCTGCGTAAATTTCTCTGTTGCTGTCCGTGTTGCTCAGTTTAAATGGGCAGCATTTCTGCAATACATTTCTGTTAAAAACTGTTGATTCCCTGTGAATCTCACTGAGGTTCATGCCATTAGATAAAAGCTATGCCCACCAATCTCTTCAAGATATGCCCTTCCCTACCTTGGGCTTCTACTGGGAACAGCATCATTGGAAACCCTAATGTCTGATTGAGAGGATCTGTCAGGCATACCCTTAAAAATATTTAGATGACTTTTTTTTTTTTTAAAGATTTTACTTATTTATTTGACAGAAAGAGATCACAAGTAGGCAGAGAGGCAGGCAGAGAGAGAGGAGGTGGCTCCCTGCTGAGCAGAGAGCTTGACGTGGGGCTCGATCCCAGGACCCTGAGATCATGACCTGAGCCAAAGGCAGAGGCTTAAACCACTGAGCCACCCAGGTGCCCCTTAGATGACCTTTTGTCTCAATGACAGATACTCTGAGACTTTCTGAGGTCTTTAGGGATTTTACATTCACAACCTTGGTTTTGTGTTTAGACCTGTTTCCCTGAGAGCACCTGGGCTTGATCTTTGCCCGGTAGCCAAGTCTTCATTTTCATTGGCTGTCTAGAAAATTTGGAAATTAAAAAAAAAAACAATTAAGTCTTGGTGGCTTGGTGTTTAACAGTCCTTCCTTTCCTTTACCTTCTTTCACATTTTTGTACAGCAGAAAGATGAAGCTAGGAGGCACCTTGAATATTCTAGTTGGACAACTCCTTAGTTAGACATCAAATTCATTAGTAAGCCCATCTTCCACTTCCTGTAGTTCATTGTGTTGCTGATCTTTCTGCCAAGGTAGTAACAAGGATCAGATTTCCTCCAGCTTCTGCAAGATTTTCCTTGCTCTCCTTTAAGCAAGCCTCTTGAGGTCTATATCCTTCTAACAGTCTTTATGCTGTCACTAACCCTAGCTTCAAAATCATTCCAGTTTCTATCCACTTTCTGAGTCCAAAGGCATGCACACATTTTAGGTATTCAAATGTCAGTGCCCCACTTCCAGGGATCAAAATGATTTTTGTAATCTATTGCTGTGTGACAAATGAACAACATTTAAAAGACGGGTACTAATAAAATTTTGATAGATGGTGCAAAATTTCTCTTCAAAATAGATTAACGGTGTAGGAGAATATCCATTTCCCCACAACCTCATATCACAATATTACGAATCTTTTTCAATTTTAAAACCTGTTCTAGTTTGTGTTTCCTTGATTACTTGTGAGGTTGAATAAAATGACCATTACACACACACACACACACATATATATATTTTTTAATTTTATTTTTTATAAACATATAATACATTTTTATCCCCAGGGGTACAGGTCTGTGAATTGCCAGGTTTACACACTTCACAGCACTCACCATAGCACATACCCTCCCCAATGTCCATAATCCCACCCCCTCTCCTAACCCCCCTCTCCTCAGCAACCTTCAGTTTGTTTTGTGAGATTAAGAGTCACTTATGGTTTGTCTCCCTCCCAATCCCATCTTGTACATATATATTTTTTTAAGATTTTACTTGCTCATCTGACAGGGAGAGAGATAGCAAGAGCAGGAACATAAGCAGGGGGAGTGGGAGAGGGAGAAGCAGGCTTCCCACTGAGCAGAGAGCCTGATGCAGGGCTTGATCCCAGGACCCTGGGCAGATGCTTAATGACTGAGTCACCCAGATGTCCCTATATATTCTTCTGATAAGAGTTTTTTCATATGCTTTGGGTTTTCTTTAATGATGTATATGAGTTTTTTTTTTAAATTATGGATAATAAACTCTATTGTATAATTAAAATATTTTCTCCCAGTCTCTCCATTTTCTTTCATCTTTATGTGGCATTTTGTCTTCAAGTGTTTTTAACTTTTTTTGAGCTCTAATTTGTCAGTTTTCCTTTTACAGCTTCAGGACTTGTCTTGATTAGAATTCAAAGATGATAAAAATTCTCCTATTTTCTTTTAATGCTTTCATTTTGAAGTATATACTCCAGCTGTTGTTTACTTTGGTGCATAGCTGAGGTAAGGCTCTAACTTTTCCCCCACCCACAAGGATAGCCAGTTGTCAAAATGTCATTTATTGACTAGGCCACTCTTTCTTCACTGATTTAAAACACTTCCTATACTTTATTCTAAATTTTCATAAAGATGTGCAATTCTGTTTGGGGATCTCTGTTCTGTTAGTCTATATATCTTTTCTTGGGCTAAGTGCTATGCTGTCAATGTTACATATAAAATCACAGTAATTTTGAGTTATACTTTGATACCTTGAAGGGCATACAATACAGTGTTCTTACTTCTAAAAATTTCTGGGCATTTTTCATCATATATCCTTCCATATAAAGACTTGATTGCCAATGTTCAGAAAAGTTGTCAAATATTACTTCAATGGCATTGATTTTGTAGATGAGTTGGGAGAGAACCGACATCACTGAGTCTTCCTACTTAGAAATAATTTCTCTTAATTTATAAAGTCGTTTTATGCTTATCACTGAAGTGTCATAGACAACTTTACATGGGCTTTCTTATTTCTTAGCCATGCTCCTAGACCTTTCATTCTTTTGTTGCTTATGTTACTAGAAATCCTTCCCCTCCTCCACCCCGGAAATGACAAAAGAATGAAGTAGAGCTTCAGGCATTGGCCTGGAAAGATGTTTCCACCAGCTTCATTCCTACCTTAACCAGAGTGCAAATGGTTGCCAAAATCTTTTTTGTAAAAGGTAAACTAGGTCATGTCACTTCCTTTCTCAACACATTTCAATGGCTTGTTTCCCACTACCCGTAGAATCAAACACAAGTTCCTCCCCCATGATTCACACAGTGGCACAGAATCTGTCTGCCCAGCAATCTGATCATAGCACTTCCTCCTTTGATGACCCTGCTTCAGGCACTCTTTGGGTACTTCCAGTCCCTGAGCTTTCACCTCCCTCTGCCTGACCTAAGACATTAGCAAAATGGGGAAGAGAAACTGGCATGGCCTCTTGTGCTGCGCTGAGCATGTCTGTATCTATTGCCTGACAAAGAGATGCTCTTTGACTCACCTTTGGCCCGGGCTTTCTGAGCCCTCTTCTTCTTTTTTTTTTTTAAAGTTAAGATTTCATTCTATTTAACATTTTTTTTAAAGATTTTATTTGTTTATTTGACAGAAAGAGATCACAAGTAGACAGAGAGGCAGGCAGAGAGAGAGAGAGAGGGAAGCAGGCTCCCTGCTGAGCAGAGAGCCCGATGCGGACTCGATCCCAGGACCCTGAGATCATGACCTGAGCCGAAGGCAGCGGCTTAACCCACTGAGCCACCCAGGCACCCCCTATTTAACATTTTTTAAAAAGATTTTATTTATTTATTTAACAGACAGAGATCACAAGTAGGCAGAGAGGCAGGCAGAGAGAGTCGGAAGGCGACTTCCCACTGAGAAGAGAGCCCAATGCGGGGCTCGATCCCAGGACCCTGGAATCATGACCCGAGCTGAAGGCAGAGGCTTTAACCCACTGAGCCACCCAGGTTCCCCCCTTCTTGACGAGCAGAACCTAGTTGTAGTAACAATCTTAAATCTGTTCAAGAATCCCCACCAGTTTCGCTATCCCACTACCCTGGCCTCCTTCAGCAACAACCCTCTTAGGTCAGTTTAGCAAAAATCAGATCAACCCTATTGCTGATGTTTCCTTTTAGTAATTTTCCATCCACTGACACCCCTGTCCTGTACTCTGCTCATTGGCTATAAACCTCCAGGTGTTTTTGTTGTATTCAGAGTTGATCCCAATCTCTCTTGGTAGTCTTTACTTCTCCTCCTCCTCCTCCTCCTTCCTCTTCCTCTTCTTCTTCTTTCTCTTCTTCTTCTTTTTTTGGAATTTTTAAGTAGACTGCATGCCCAATATGGGGCTTGAACTCAACCGCCATGAGATCAAGAGTTGCATGCTCTACTGACTGACCCAGCCAGGCGCCCCTCTCTTGGTAGTCTTGACACATATCACATAGTCTTGAATAAAGTCTTCCTTACCATTGTAACAAGTGCCAGAATAATTCTTTATTTAAAACAAACTTATTTAGATCATATTTGTGGATCAATTGGGAACGAGGGGGGAAAGAGGCATTCAGGAAATTTCTCTTCCTAGCTCAGGCCTGTGGGCAGACAATTTATTAGTCATTTAAGGATTAGTTTGTGGGGAACAGAATCCACTCCAGCTAGTTTTAGCAGAAATTCATTAACTAGAGGCTACCAGAGCACAGGATATTAACTGCAGGTACAGTGGCTCATAGAATCTTGTGAGAGCTCAGTAACTTGACTCTTGGCTGAAATTCCTTGAGCAACTGCTCCCTTGTGACTAGAAAGCCAAATGGTGGATGGAGAAGCCTTTACTACAGCTGTAATTCTAGAATCATACCAGTTCAGTTCCAATCTGCACCAGTAAAAGGGATACTTCATGCACTGCCTCTGTCTGCAGTTAACTCCCTTCTGAATTCAACTCTCAGTAAACGCGTCCAGCGGGCAGAAACTAAAGAACATGGAAACCCAAGAAAGGAGTTTCCAGCTTCCATAATACAGGTGTTCCCACTTTTTGAAAGTTCACATTGGGACACCTCACTGTTATGAAAGTCTTACATTAGGACCTGTTTTCACTAACTGGAAGAAAGTCAAAGAGGATTTTTCACTTTTATGAAAAGGCAAATAGCAAAAATAGCATTCAGGGGTGCCTGGGTGGCTCAGTGGGTTAAGCCTCTGCCTTCAGCTCGGGTCATGATCTCAGGGTCCTGGGATCGAGTCCCACGTCAGGCTCTCTGCTCAGCTCTCTGCTTCCCCCTCTCTCTCTTCCTGCCTCTCTGCCTGCTTGTGATCTCGCTCTGTCAAATAAATAAAATCTTAAAAAAAAAAATAGCGTTCAGCGTTGTTTTGCCCCAAGCATTACAGAGAAGGCACGCACCCCCAGCAGCTAGAGTGGCGCCCCCCAGCTCCTTCCCTGGGAATTGCACTCAGCATCTGAGCTCGGGACGCCACAGCTTTGAACGGTGTTTGGGAACATCTGTGCTTGATTTCGGTTTATTTTGAGCATCATTAGCAAAATGGGTCCTATGGCATCAGAAAAGCCAATAGAGGTTTATTTTGGGGGGTCTGGGAAAGCTCAGATTTTTTTCCGTTTAAATTAATGGTCATTGCTTCTTTATGCCGTTTCATAGGAATTCTCTACTTTTGGAGAGCAGGAAACACCTATACAGGATGGCATAACTGAAGGAGGTTGAAATGGATGGGTGCTGGGTGAGAGAATTAAGTGGCCTCATAGGAGGTGAGACAATTCATTGAGAAGGACAGACAGCCCAGGACGTGGACACACAGGTGGGAAAAGCAGCCTAACTCCTGAGGAAGCGTGAATAGCCTGCGGCAGGGAGGAAGCTCCTGACTCTGGATGTGGATCTTCCTCTGACTACAATTCTCTGCTCTCAAGGCACATCCTTACACCATCCTGAAATAGCTGGGAATTCCGTCACTGCAATCATGAAAACCAAGACTGAGCTCCATGGGGCCTGCAGTGTTAACCCGGCCTCTCCCAGAAGGGCAGGAGGGTGTTTGGGTCCCGCCTGCAACTTGCCAGCATTTCTTCCCATTGGGCTAAGATGAGCGGCGGAAACCAGGCTCTCACGCCGCGTCTTTGACACAGCGCCCCCTGGTGGGAACGCGCGCCCGCTCTCTCCTCCAGCACTCCGCCTTCCCCTTCCTCTGTCAATGAGCAACGTTTATACAAATTGGCTGTTCCTTTAATCTGTTGATGCAGACCAACTGCCAAGACGCTAAACAAACAAAATCCCGAGTCCATCTGGAAACACATGGTGACCAAAGGCTGCTGTGATGCCACAAAACGCTTAGGTTAGTGGAGAAGCTAACCTAAGACTTGTATAACCAGCCTCCAGATTGAGGGCAAGGGTCAGGTTGCCAGCATGTCTCCCAGTCTTCCTAAAAAATACCTGTGCTTTGCCTCCTCCCAGCCTCCACAGTTTGTCATGGGATGTCAGATGTCATGATGGAGCAATGGGAACTGGGTGGGACTGGGAAATGGGATGGCTCAAGGACCTCATTGGCTCCATGTCAATGAGCTGGTGGCCTGAGAGGACAATGGCTTAGGTAAGAAGACACAGCAGTAGCTAACAGGTGAGGCTGCGCTGGGAGGTCACTGCTGCTGGGCCCACATGGCTATCCTCCCTGTCCTCCCAACGTGAGGAGGTCAGAGAGAGGGGGACAGAGTTTGTCCTCCTGGGGAGAGCCAAGTTCTTGAGGGTTAGGGATTGGCATTCATTCTAGTCTATTGCTTCAGAGGCTGGGAGGTCCCAGAAGAATCCCCCAGGACGTGTGAGGCCGATGACCCAGGGGCCTGGAATGAGGGTTCACCTCTCACTGGGACTTGCAGGCAGCTGCACTCACAGAAGTGCTCTGGGCAGTGTGGGCATGAAGCACGGTGTGGGGTTGGTGTGTGAAGGATCAGAAAGCTCAGCCAGGGGCCTCCAGGAGAAACAGTGAACAGGACGTGTTTCCCTCTGTTAAAGATGCGCTGCTTAGATGAGGGAGCTGGGGGCTGCCCTGGAGAGCTGCCCCACTGAGCAAGGGGACATGCAGCCTAAATGGCTGGCAGTTATACCTCAGGCAGGGAGATGAGGAAAACAAGGCCACTCCCCCTGACAGTTTACCACATCATGAGGCCAGAGGGGGTGAGGGTGGGCAAATGGCCTGAGAGGAAGCATCCCATCCACCGGGACAGCAGAAACAGATCAGATAGGAATCTCCTCAAGAGCACACCACACAGACCTCATCAGCCCCAAGGGCCAGGGAAGGGCAGGCAGGGATTACCAGCAGTAAAGGAGTGGCCACTCCCTGGACTTTCCAAGAACCGGACTCCACACAAGCAAGAAAATACTTGCCTAGTCTCCACCAAGGAACTCCCCCAACCCCCAATTCCGAAGAACAGAGTCTGAGAACCAGGAAGGAGCTCAGATATCCAGGGGTTCACAATCACATTGTGCATCTATCGCCCCCCAAATATTTCCTCTGGCTCTTTTGCAATCCCTTCCTCCTACCCTGCTCTCCCCACTCTGCCCCCACACCTCGTCTCCCTTCCAGACACCTGCTGGTCAGCTTTCTATCACCACAGATTCGTTTGAATTGTCTAGGATTCTATAGAAATAAAATCATACTGTATATTCTCTTCTTTGATCTTGTTTTTTGCTCTGCAGAATTATTTTGAGATTCATGTAGCATGTGTCCATGTTCATTTCCATGCGCTGCTGAGTCATACTCCATTGTAGGAGTATACCACAGTTGGGTTTTTACCTTTACCAGGTGATCGACATTTGGGTGGTTTCTAGCCCTCCAGACAGAGGGGCGGTCACATCTGGGTAGGATGAATGAGAAGACAATCTTTCTGCTGGCCTTGGAGCACTTTGTCGGGGATGCTCTTGGGGCACTGTTGGTCCTTCTTACAGCTGCCATTTTGTCATCAGTGTCACTGTGTGCTGCCTTAGTCCTTAAGCACAGCGGTTAGATGTCTTCCACGATTCCACATCCCTACAGCACTGCGTGAGTCATCTCTTGTTGACCTGGGGCTCCAGTCTATCACACTTTGCATCCTCTGCTACTTTCCCATTCTTCTCCCCAGTCCCTTATTTCCCTCATCCCCAGCCAAACTCGGATATTTATTTTTCATCCTTTGATGAGGACTCGACCTTCCCTTTTGCCCTATTTATGCCCAGATGGCGCCATCTGCCCTGGAAATCCTTCCCTCATTTCTCTGCCCGCCCACTCGGTGTACCCTCTCCCCCCAGCTCGGCTTATCAACATTCCACAGTTAGCGCGGTGTTGCTCTAGGCAGAGGCAAACAGGTCGATAACACAGAATCGATGGCCTTGATATATTAGATGTAAGAATTTAAAATATGCTGGAGAAGGCATCGCAGATTAGCAGGAGAAAGGTTGTCAATACATGGCATAGGAACAATTGATGAGCTTCTTGTGGGGAAAAATCAATTCAGGTAATTATTTCAGCCTTCCCCAAATTAATTCCACATATATTGATGAAGTAAGTTTTTAAAAACCTAGAAGAAATTGACAGTGAATATTTATTAAATCTTTGGAGAGGGAGGACTATCTTCCTCTTAGCTTAGATATGGGCGATGCTCATGAAGGAAAAAACAATCAGTAGTTTAAAAAATCTATTAAACTTTTGCATGTCAAAAAAGCAATCCAAAATAAAATGTACTCTTTGAATTTTAAAAGATATTGTGGCAAATGTATCTTCTAACGGCACAACACAGAGCAATACCCGTTCTATAGGAAAATTGCCAGAGGACATATGTCCAAATAAGGAAATGCTGTTGGTTAATGAACATATGGACAAATGTTCAACCTTATTTGCCATACTCAAATATGTGTGCAATTAAAAACAGAATGAGAGGAGGTACAATCCTTTGTAGATTCAATTACTCAAGATTAAAGACAATTAGAATATTGAATGAATTACGCTTCAGTTACCCCTGCCCCATCATGACTTGTGTATCTGTGTCTCTGGGTGCATTTGTGTATTTGTGCTGCTATCTGTGTGCTCACAGCTAGAGGCTCCCGGGGGCTAAGAAGCCAATGTTTTAAAAGCCCTGTTTTAGGGGCACCTGGGTGGCTCAGTGGGTTAAAGCCTCTGCCTTCAGCTCAGGTCATGATCTCAGGGTCCTGGGATTGAGCCCTGCATCGGCCTCTCTGCTTGGTGGGGAGCCTGCTTCCTCTTCTCT
This sequence comes from Lutra lutra, assembly GCF_902655055.1. Classification (NCBI taxonomy): domain Eukaryota; kingdom Metazoa; phylum Chordata; class Mammalia; order Carnivora; family Mustelidae; genus Lutra; species Lutra lutra. The sequence goes on along the minus strand of NC_062282.1, from coordinate 102,135,748 downwards.
GTCTGCCTGCCTCTCTGCCTACTTGTGATCTCTGTCAAATAAATAAATAAAATCTTAAAAAAAAAAAAAAAAGCCCTGTTTTACCAGAATCTTTCTACCATCTCTCAAACCCTTATGACAACCTTTCAAGGTACGGAGGGTTAGGCTCATTTTTCACATCTGGAAAGAGAGGCTCAGAGAGTCACTGCTAGGATGTTTGAGGGCTAGGATTTGAACTCCATCTGGCCTAACCACACATTCTCTGTCTTTTCTTTCTTTCTTTTTTTTTTTTTAAGATTTTTTTAAGATTTTATTTACTCATTATTTATTCATTTGACAGAGATCACAAGGCAGAGAGAGAGGAAGGGAAGCAGGCTCCCCATTGAGCAGAGAGCAAGACCCCAGGACCCTGGGATCATGACCTGAGCCGAAGGCAGAGGCTTTAACCCAGGTGCCCCCTCTGTCTTTTCTCACTGGGGTAGGCTGTCTCTCTAAAATGCTCTTAACCAATAGGGCAACTTGCTGGCTCAGTCATTAGAGCATGTGACTCCTGATATCAGTCATGAGTTTGAGCCCTACACTGGATTTAGACATTACTTAAACAAATAAGTAAACTTTAAAAAAAGTTGCTCTTAGCTGGTAAAGAAGGTGGCAGTTGAAGCGGTTCCGCAGTTGAAGCCTGTATCTGGAAGAACTGCTTCCTCCCTCCCTCTGTAACCCCCAATCTGGAAGGAAGATGAACAAGAAGTTATGAAGAAGAAACAGAATGAGGACTGAGAACTGAAAAGCAGAATTCAAAATCAAAGAACAAAGTGTGCAGAAGTATGCAGAGAAAACAAAATCAAAGTAGCTGCTGGGAGAGACACAAGGCTATCTCTTTTGAGACCACTCACCCCCTACCCAGATCCCCCCAAAACTGATCCTTGTCTCCAGTAGGTAAGCCGGGGGTGCTGGGTCCAGCACCATTTTATGGTGGAATATCAAAAACCAGGCTCCACCCTTCTGTGGAACAACATGACTCTGAGAACCTTGGCCCCTTAACAATCTGCCCTTTGTGGAGAGAGGATGTCATATAACGGGGGATAATTAAGTTTAATATTACCGAGTATAAACAGTGTGATGCCTGTGGAATCAGCATTTGAGGACCCCTAATCAGAAATCCATGCTTCAGGGAGGATAAGCAAGCCCCTGAAGGACCCTCCCTGATCAAGAAGGCACACTCCATGACTACACACTGGATTACTGTTTTTGAAATTGAACAACAGAAGTTCGGTTGATGAGCCTCAGGAATGACTGGAATGACTTCCCACTGGTGAAATACAGAACTGAAATTCATGGCTAACTAGAAAGACTGTACCCGCCCTATTGCTCTCCCCCAAGCAAGTCCACTCCACCCCAGCAAGCCCAGCCCGAAACCTCCGCAGCAGCACCTGACTGTGTTCTGCCGGGTTGCCATGGCCTCAGTTTCCTGGCCCAACTAGAAGTCTGGCTAATCTTGGTGTAAAAATATTGTTCCTTCCCAGAGTGAACCTCTCACGCAAAGAGCTCGCTGGAATGCCTGGGGAGAGGTGCGATGTTTCCCCACCTCACCAGAATGGACCATCTGATCATTTTTATACCTGCCTATGTAAGGACCTATTTAGAAACTGTCCCTGCTCCCCTTTCCGCAGGAGATTTACTTGGAGACAAGTCCCGGAAACCAGCTTCAGGTAACAAAGCCCAGATACAAAGGTGGGTCAGGCCAGGTGGAGACATCCGATCGATCGGTGGGGGGATGCATACTGTCTCCCTGGTTACCAAGGAGTATGGGCCCCGCCCTTTGGGTGCCAATCCCAATCAAGGTGGAAGAGGCTGGTTCAAATGTCTACTAGGGTCAATTGTAACTCAATTGGTCACCTAGCATCACTGTGGAGTTTCCTGTGTGTGTTACAATCTCATTGGCCACCTGTGCGTGGCTAGGCCCAACCGCATGGCCTTTGCCCTTAAAAGCTAGTCTGTGAAACAGAGAAGGGTCACCCTCTCTTGAAAGAGGTGCGGCCCCGAACGTTTGGTTAGATTCTTGATGCTTGGCGCGAAATAAAGCTTTGCTTGACCTTCGCTTTGTATCAGTCTCGCTCCTTTAATCACGGACCCATTATTGGGGCATAACACCTGTTAATCAACACTGGCACCTGGGGCCAAATGTGGTCTCAGACTCTTTCACTGTAATAAAACACATGGTAGCAAAGTTGTCACTGTATCTAATACCAGAGGCTCCCAGCATTTAGGAGAATAACAACAGCAACAACAAATAGATTACCTGACGCTTGTAGACACATTGACTTGGATCAGTATGCAACTGTGGCCCTTTTAGCCTGAGAATACATCTCCAAGATGCCCAGAGAGCTTTTCCCCACCTTTGAGTGTGAAGCAAAAGCAGGGATGCTAACTTCAGAGATGTGAAGCTAAAACAGATTCCACTTCCCATCAGGTCTACTTGGATTGACAGGTAGAGAGGATGGACCACAGTTTGGTACCTTCTAATTAGCTGCTAAGACTCTGGCTGCGAGGGCCAACTCCAGTAATGCCCCAAGGCTACTGCTCTGCAAGCTTTAATTTGTGTGTGTGTGTGTGTGTGTGTGTGTGTGTGTGTGTGTGTTTAAGAGGTGGAGTCCTGTTGCTGAAAAGATGGGGGAAGTGACACCTGCTCCTGCTGAGCCTGATCCTGTTGTCCTTATGAAGACTAGACTTCCTACTGGTCCAAGTGAGAATTTTGCTGCTAGTAGACAATGAGAACCAGGCCTCTGATCCCAGTCAACCTGGGCCATTTTCATTGTCACTGCCAACTGGACCTACTATTATGGAAATTGATCAATTAGGTGCATAACATTTGCATGTGAAATGACAACTAAGTGCTTGCCTAAGAGGCAATTTTTGCAAATGGAGCTGGTGTTTCCAAAATAGGGTCTTTTGCCCTTTGTTGGGATTACTTGTGACAGATGAGATGACAGCCATCCTCAAGCATTGCCTTGTGGCCTGTCATAAATTACTTGTCCCTGAAATGCTTCCTATGGCTTGCAGACGAGCCCCCTGAAATACACAGGCTTCAATCACTAGTTTCAACAATTCTCCTGTCTCCAAGTAATAAAACATCTGGAAAATTGGGCTAAATGGATAAAACAGTTCTCTGCAATAAAGATCTGGCATCCTTACAACTCTGTATAATGCATTTTTTTTTATGACCAGATGTTGTACTTCTATGTTATGAAGAACAGAGGCATGTTTAGTCATGCTTTTTATTACATTTAAAATGCAAGGTATATTTTCATAGCTCCCTGGAGAAATGCTATCCCATTGATTGGGAATTGTTGATGTGTTGGTTTACAAACTTGAAAAGTTTTAAGTGAACGGCTCAGAAAATTGCAGATATAATTTAAGCAGTCATTAAACTGGACACTCACAGGGAACTGGCTGAAGAAAAAGAATTCGGTCTATAAATTTTCCTTCACTCCTAGTGGATTTGTTCCGCAGAGTCTTTGATCTTGCAGTCATTTATGTTCTTATGTGTCTTCTGTAATATTTACAGCTTTATGAAGAAATGATTTCATCAAATTTGCTATTCACCCTGCCCAATTTCTCATTAAGATAGCTTAGCTGGTAACCCACCTGTGTAGTCTCAACTTTAGAGTCCTTTGTGGGGTTCCAACAAGATGTTTTAAACATGTGTGTGGGTGTGCGAGGGGCACGGAACTATCTAGAATGCTGTCCCCTGGGCTACTATTCCACAAATCTCCCCAAACAGACACCACACCACCAAACACACTTACATTATTATTATTTGAGAAAGTCTGGAACACACAGAAAAGTAGAAGAAGAAAACAAACAAAACTATCTGTAACTATATCCAGTGATTACCACTGTTCATATATGTATTTTATAAAATTATAATCATGCTCTCTCCAGTGTTTTGTCACTTTAAACACCACGAACATTTTCCTTTTTTATTAAATATCACTTCAAAATATGAGTCTTGTTGGATAGCACATTTTTAGTTCATTTGGGGACATTTATATTTTTCAGAAATTTTCACTTCCATAAATAATTGGTGATAAACACCTTGAGGTAAAAATCTTTTTACAGATCTCTGATTCTTTCCTGGAAGTAGAATTACTGGAGCAAAGTGTAGGAGTTTTTTTTTTTTTTTTTATTTTTAATTTATTATTATTTTTTATTTTTTATAAACATATAATATATTTTTATCCCCATGGGTACAGGTCTGTGAATTGCCAGGTTTACATACTTCACAGCACTCACCATAGCACATACCCTCCCCAATGTCCATAACCCCACCCCCCTTCTCCCAACCCCCCTCTCCTCAGCAACCTTCAGTTTGTTTTGTGAGATTAAGAGTCATTTATGGTTTGTCTCCCTCCCAATCCCATCTTGTTTCATTTAGTGTAGGAGTTTTTTAAGACTGTATTTTAGGGGCGCCTGGGTGGCTCAGTGGGTTAAGCCTCTGCCTTCACCTCAGGTCATGGTCTCAGGGTTCTGGGATCAAGCCCTGCTCAGCAGGGAGCCTGCTTCCCCCTCTCTCTGCCTGCCTCTCTGCCTACTTATGATCTCTCTCTCTCTCTCTCTGTCAAATAAATAAATAAAATCCTTAAAAAGACAAACTGTATTTTAATACCTGCTGTTCCAAGTGTTCTGCAGAAAGAGTGCGGTGATGTCTGCCACACCTGCCCGCCGTGGGACACGAGTGGCCAGTTTGCATGCCATGTCCTCCCATTAGTAACGGTTTCCCAGTGACTGTGGCCATCTCTGCCCACTCCTTGAGTTGCCAGCATTTTCTGGTTCGATACTTGTCTTTTAACGTGGATGATGAGCTGGAAAATTTTGTTTGGCCAGGTTCCCTTCCCTCGCTCCTCTCTTGTTTAGATGCTTTAAACTTCCTTCTTTTCTATCTTTTTCTTTGTGGAATCTTCCCCCTTTTTTTGGCTTTTAGGCTTTGCCAGCTTGAAATGAAATTCTGGATGTAGGCTTTTCTTAAATTGGTGCTTTTCTAGTTCTTTAGTGGTTTCATTTTTAGACTGAACAATCTAAACAGAACTGATTTTGGTGTAGCACCTGAAGTTAGGGACCCGATTTATTCTTTGCCAAAAAGTTAATGGCTTGTATTAGTACCTTGTATTCAATATTCTATTGTAAAATAATCCATCTTTTAAGAATTAAAAGTAGAGGTTGTGTTAGTTCTCTGTCTGGGTGTGCTCTCACAGACGATTCAGTGATGTTTGAGTTTCCCCTTGTCAATCTGTCTCCCGTGAAAGTAGAATTTATCTATTTTCACTGATTGTAAACCACAACTCCTCCTGATTTTGAAACCCTTTACTCCCAACAGCTTTGTTTGGACACGAATCTTCTTGGTGTGTCTCTTAGGTTGCCCAGGAAGTTTCGACACAAACTACCTCTGTGCTGTGAGCCTCGAAAGCCTTAACCCTAAGAGAAGCCAGATAGCACACAATCAGAAACAGGTCATCTGAGGTTGGATGATTGATTCTAAGTCTGTTACAGATGCCCACAGCAGTCTGCGGGCCGCAGTCTGCTCATTCGTAAGCTGACAAAGAAGCAAGGAGCTTGCTGTATGTCCTTTAAAAAGTGCTTCTTTTGTTAGATTTTACAGGTAGGATTGAGGAATTAAAAGCCAAAGGTGGGGGTGGGGCGCCTGGGTGGCTCAGTGGGTTAAAGCCTCTGCCTTCAGCTCAGGTCATGATCTCAGGATCCTGCGATTGAGCCCCACATGGGGCTCTCTGCTCAGCGGGGAGGCTGCTTCCCCCCCCACCCCTCTACCTGCCTCTCTGCCTACTTGTGATCTCTGTCAAATAAATAAATAAAATCTTAAAAAAAAAAAGGAGGGGGGAGGTGGGAAATTACTTAAGTAGGCCTCAGAAACCCTGGGGTCCTCAGTTTAGCTACTTTAATAATTGTGTGGCCTTGGGAAATAGTTTCACTTCTGCCGGCTTTTTTCCTCCTCAGCAGTAAAATGAGGTTTGCCTCTGGCCTAGGACCGAATTCTTCATAAAAGATGAAATATAGCTGGTTAATACATTTTTGGAAAGGTACACCAACCTCAGTGTTGTGTGTATCATCCAAGATATGTCAATTAATCTAGTAGTGAGACATAATTTTTTACCAATAAATATAGATATTTATTTTTTTATTTTTTATTTTTTAAAAGATTTTATTAATTTGTCAGAGAAAGCACACGTGAGAGCGGCAGGCAGAGGGAGAAGCAGACTCCTTGCTGAGCAAGGAATCTGATGTGGGACTCGATCCCAAGACCCTGGGATCATGACCTGAGCCGAAGCAGACACTTAACCAACTGAGCCACCCAGGCGCCCCCCCAATAATTATTTTTTAAAAACACACACTGTTGGGCGCCTGGGTGGCTCAGTTGGTTAAGCCACTGCCTTCGGCTCAGGTCATGATCCTGGAGTCCCAGGATCGAGTCCCACGTCGTGCTCCCAGCTCCATGGGGAGTCTGCTTCTCCCTCTGACCTTCTCCCCTCTCATACTCTCTCTCTCTCTCAAATAAATAAATAAAATCTTTAAAAAACAAAAAACACACACTGTTTTTTAAAACACACACTATTCTTTAAAACACACTGCTGTGAGGGTGTGATTACACAGGCACTTTGGGAATGTTGGATGGGACCATGCTTCGGGAGGCAATTTTGCGGTCAAGCACCTCAAACATTTCTTTCTTTGAGAGCAACAGTTCCACCTCTGATAATTTAGCCTGGAAAAGTCTGCCACTGATGTAGAAAAACATGTATATGTAAGGATGTTCATGAGACAATGAATGATACAAGGAAAACTCATGGAAGGAAGAGTAATTAGCCTGGTAGATTTTATAATGGCAAAGTTCTTTTAGATTTTTGCTTAAATGACCCTAACAAGGTAATCTGAAACAAAATGGGCAAAGTATTTCACTGTTGGTAATAATTAAGTCAATTATAGTGTGCAACCTTTAAATGACAGTAAGAGTAACAATATCCTGAGAAAATAGGCGTGTTATGGTGTTAGGCTAAAAAAAAAAAAAAAAAAAAAAAGTAGAAAATAAATTGTTTAACCAGTATAATGCCTGAGTAAAAATAACCTGGGCAGTACAAATACTAAAAGAAAACCTTATGTGATGGGATGCCTGGGTAGTTCAGTCCATTAAGTGTCTGCCTTGGCCTCAGGTCATGATCCCAGGATCCTGGGATCGAGCCCCACATGGGGCTACTTGCTCAGCGGGGACCCTGCTTCTCCCTCTGTCTGCTTGTGCTCTCTCTCTTGACAAATAAATAAAATCTTAAAAAAAGAAAAAGAAACTTTATGGGGACATAATGCCCAGCATGGTGACTATTGTAGTGCATATTTGGAAGTTGCTGAGAATAGACCTTTAAAGTGTTCATCACAAGAAAGAAAAACGTGTAACTATGTGTGGAGACAGGTGTTAACAAGACTTACTACAGTGAGCATTTTGCAATATATACAAATATCAAATCATGTTGTACACTGGAAACTAATATAATGTTATATGTCAACTACATTTCAATTAAAATTATTTTAAAAACCTAAAATCATGGTGGTTTTCTTTAGGGTATGGAAGATTTTTTTCCCTTTTTTTCTACTCTTCTATGTACTCTTATTTTCTGCAGTGAACACAGATAAATTTTACAATCTGCTAAAAGTAAGCCTATTTTTCAAATGACTATTGGCTCTTTGAACAAAGACACGTGATTTTGAAAGTAGTATCTATTCCTCTCAGAACCACTGCATTGTCATAAGCGTTAGATAGAGTGTCATGAAGACAAACGGGGTGTGGACATGTCTGAAGTTGGAAGCTCTTCGCACGCGTGTCATGGGGTTAGGATTACACAGGGACCTACTGCTACAGAATTCTGCTGAATTCCCATCTTGAGGTACAGGTCCCAGGATAGCTCATTTTATGAAGAAAACCTGCACTTTGTAAAATGAACGCTCCATCCAGAATGTGAGTGATCTTCCAATTTGTTTTGTAGGTTCGGGTTTTTACTTGTTGAATTCCCTTTAAGGAGAACTCAGTTTCAAAATTCGGAACTGCAAGAAGAAAGACTTCCTAAGGCAGAGGAAGACATGACTTGTTTGACTGGCATCGGTTCCTTTTCCACCAACGTTGCTTTTCACCTCTGTGCATCCTGTTGATTTTCCGCTATCCTCCTTCCCATTCAGTGGGTAACTCTTGGGGCCAAGGACTGCGGACTTCAATTCCTGTTCAGCTTCCAGAATGCTGTGGGGATCTAATGAGTGCTTCTTACTGGTGTAACTGGCCTCTTTTAAAGCCCTGGGCTGGTCCCGCTGGGAGCCAGAGAGGGACCAATGGCTGAGTGATGCCCCCATCACAGCACCAACAGACATGGCTCCCTGGGGCTTAGTCTGCTGTGGTCTGGCATCAAGGGTGAAGGCTGAGCAGAAACGAATTTCTTGTCACCCTTCTCCCTCTGTCAGAGGGATGCTGGGTGTTCCCGTGTTCCAGCCCCCCCCAGCCGTTGTCCCTCCCCTCCAGTTCAACAACTTATCTGTCTTACTTTCACTGTAAATTTATCTCTGGCCGAGATCCGTTCTCAAATGAAGCTTGTAGAGCCAGGGAATCAGAAACCTCTTTGATGGGATCCATGAGTTCTAAGACATGAATTCTAAAAAAATTTAGGGGAGTCTGGGTGGCTCAGCTGGTTGAGCATCTGACTCTTGATTTCAGCTCAGGTCATGGTCTCAGGGTCGTGAGGTCGAGCCTCAAGTCAGGCTCAGCGCTCAGAGGGGAGAATCTGCTTAGGATTCTCTCTCCCTCTTCCCTCTGCCCCTCCCCGCTCCAAACATCCCCCTGTCCTCCCCTGCCCCTGGCTCCTGCTCTGTCTCAAATAAATAAATAAATCTTCAAGAAAATGTAGTGGGGTTTCTCTAGTGATAATCTAAAATATCACTTTACCGGTTATAAAGGCCATAATACCAAACTGAAAGACATTTTCTTAGGATAAGACTTTTGTACTGTGGCTGCACTCAGCTACTGGGAGGAAGGGCAGACACAGCCAGGGCGGCTCACCGACCACCAGGTCTGGCAGCGGGCAGCTAACTGCTGGCTGAGCTCAGGGCTTTAATGATGTCAGGGCTGGTGTCCCTGTGAGTCTCCTGTCTGGTCCCTTTGCTGCAAGTTGGTTGCTGCGGCTTTAGGCATCGTGATCTGTGTCAGAGGCAGGATGAAGAGGGAGAGAGGAGGCATCAGCCTCATCGATCTTTTCTAACTGAAAAGCGAAGCATGTTCCAGAAACCTCCTAGCAGGCCTCCTTTTACATTTCACCCACACCAAATGAGTCACACAGCTGTCCTGGCTAAGAGGTGGGGCCTAGAAACCCACTGGCGGGGAAAGGGCACAGGGTTGCCATGATGGGCTTGGACCAGTCGCCGCTCCGTAGGGAGGGCTAGATGCCGTTTGCAAAATAAGATCACGGTTTGGGGTGGCTGTTGGGCATGAGGCATGGGACACACAGCTTGAGGGCCTCTGTCCCACATGTGCCCTGCCCTCTTGCTTCCCTCCTGGAGTGACCTTTGTTTCCTTGTTTCCTCTCCTTCTGCTTCTTGCTCTGTTCCTGTAGTGATTTCCTCCTGCCTTTGAGCTCCTCACCTACTTCTCCGCTCCATCAGTGATGGTCAGACTGGTGTCGGCCACTACCCCCTCCTCCTCCACCATCAGGGTGGAAAAGGTCTTTATTTCTAAGGCCATTCTTTCGAAGTAAAGGTCATTATTTTTAAGTTGACTTCAGAGCTATAACACTAAATCCCAGCTGTTTATCAAACTTTCAAGGTTCAAATTCCATTTATTCTCGCCCAACTGCAATTTCCTGGGTTGAGAGAGAAACACTCCTGCTCAGCTGACAGCAAAGCAAGGCTGATTTTTGCTAAAGGCCCCTAGGGTTAAGTGCTGGCTCACTGACAAGATAAGGGAGAAGGAATTGAACAGAACTCTGGGTTTTTCCTGGAGAGGCATGAGCTGGGCTTGGGCCGCAGCTGGCCATGCTTCCCCCTCTTCTCCAGGATATCCCCACTCCCCTCTGTGGCTTTCTTTACCCCTCCTTCTTTCTTTTTGTTTTCTTGTCTCCTGCTGGCTGGGACCTCATATTTCACCCTGTGAAAGGTCAGCACTGCCTGTGGCTCCCCCTTCATTGTTTCTGTAATTTTCCTGCAGCACACAAGTTCCCTTGTCTTCTCCTGCCTCAGCCACTTCACCTGCTCCTTCCTAGTTATCCTGCGCTTTCTCCCGTGTTTTAAAGTTAATAGCACATCTCCAGCCCTGACCATGGTCTGTCAGGCAGTGAGAAGTCAGGCACAGTGCGTTCTTTTCTCAGATTTGCTGTAAGCCTTGTGAGGTCTTAGGCAGGTAACTTAATTATGCTATAAAATTAATACTGTGCCAGGAAATCATTTTGAAATTCAATAGTCTTTTTTTTTTTTTTAAGATTTTATTTATTTGACAGAGATCACAAATAGGCACAGAGGCAGGCAGAGAGAGAGGAAGGGAAACAGGCTCCCCGCTGAGCAGAGAGCCCGATGTGGGGCTTGATCCCAGGACTCTGGGGATCATGATCTGAGCCAAAGGCAGAGGCTTTAATCCACTGAGACACTCAGGCACCCCTGAAATTCAATATTCTTAAAGTCTCTTGGGACTTAATGACACAAATATTACATAGCTATCAACGACATATTTTTCTTCTGTTTTAAAAGTCTGTTTCCTTTTTGACAGTTTTAAAATATTACACAGAGAATTATTAAAAGATAAAGTTCAGGGGAGAAAGGTGGGGCGCCTGGGTGGCTCAGTCATTTAAGTGTCCAACTCTTTGGCTTAGATTGTGAACTGGAGCTGTGAGATCGAACCCTGCATTGGGGGGTCTGTGGTCAGCAGGGAGTCTGCTTGAGATTCTCTCTCTCCCTCTCCCTCCGTACCTCCCCTCTGAGTGTGTGCACTCTCAAATAAATAAATAAATAAATAAATAAAATCTTTAGATGAATGAATGAATGAATGGAGAAAGGAAACATGGATACAGTATCAGACCTTAGATCAGAGGCCCTAGTCTTTTCATGTTTGGGGATGTCCCCAGGGTCAGCCAGACTACAAGGTTTGAAGGCACAGTTCCCAGGACTGTCCTCACTTCTGACACCACGGCAAGGCTGGGGGAGTGAGCTCACAAAACCACCCTCAGTGTTGAGAGTTCACTAGAAGGAAGTCTTATAGAACCTGCTGAAAGCTATGACACTCACAGTTATGCTGAATTACAGGAAAAGAATACAGATTAAAATCAGTCGAAGGAAGAGACACATGGAGCAGAGTGTGTGTGGGTTCCCAATGCAAAGCTTCTGACCACCCTGGCATCGACGTGTGACAAAACACATGAAATATTACCCATCAGGGAAGCTCACCCGAGGCCTTGATGTTCAGAAGTTTTTGGGGTCTCATTACCTTGACATGATTGAGTGACTGACCGTCCCCTGGCTGATCGCAGCCTCCAGCCAAAGTCCCCTGCCTAAGTCAGGTGGCTGGTCTTTCTGGCATGGCCAGTTCTCACCCTAAAATGATCAGGTGTGGCTAACCCCACCCTAAGATCTGTTTAGCCTGCCCTAAACAGACACTTCTGTCAGGAATTACCTAGATTACATCCCAGAAGCTGAGCCCAAGGGCCAGACCTCTTTCGGGGCAAAGTCTTCCCTGTGTAGGATGCTTGGGTTCTTACAGGATGCGCATTGTGCACCCAGGAAAGTGCACAGTGAGAGAGGCATGGGGGCCATCCTCGAGGCCGCCGTTTATTAGTGGGCACTGACATTGAATCCTAGGTACCTGGGGGCACACATCCCAAAGTCCTCCGCTGCTCAGACATCAGAGACGCTGGCAAAGCAGGGGCTCTGGAATTTTTCGTGTTTCAAGATGCGAGTGCCCTGGGGGCTCAAGGACAGCTGATGTTTCTGGAAGTTAGTGACCTGCCATCTACTAGGTCAGAGTCTGTGAACACTTGACCTGGAGACTTGCAGAAGCAAAGACTTAGCAGATTCAAAGAGATCAAGCAGCTGGAGTTGGAAACTGAGCAGAAAACCTGAACTTTATATGGAACAGATAGGAGAGGTAGGCTGAGGATGGGAGATGCCCCACAGTGTGTGACCTACAGACTGAGTCACAGAAGCAGCCATGGAGCAGACAGAACATGGAGATTCATTGGAAGACATGTGACTACACAAATACTCCGTGTCAAGCTTCAAAAGGAAAATACATTCTTCACTAAGAGAAGGATTTATTAACTTTCTAATAAAAATTTGAAGAATTATTATCTGTCTGTTTAGCAAATATTTATTGAACATTTACCAGGTATCATGCAATGTTCTAAGTGTTGAGGATTCAAGCAAAGAGCAAAACTGACAAAATCCCTCCCCTCACAGAGCTTGTTTCCTAATGGGAGATATAAATAATAAATAAACATACTGTATGAGGTGGTGGTAAGTGTGCTGAAGAAAAAATAAGCAGGAGGCAGGAATGGAGAGAGGGAGAGAGGTGCATGTTATCTTAGACCAGGAGCTCAGGGACAGTTTCACTAATAGGAGTAGAGATTTCAATAAAAGGTGGAACCTGGTCATGTGGATATCTATGGAAAAATTTTCTAGGTAGGTCAGTAAGTGCAAAGGTCCTGAGGTTGGGGAACGCTTGCCATGGTTGGGGATGAACGAGCAGCCAGTGTGGCTAGAGTGGAGATAAAGCCAGATAAACAGCACCTTGTGGTTGTAGAAAGGAGATAGAAACAACTGGAAGATGTCCATGTAAGTTTATGTGACAGAGACAACAAAAGTTTGGGTATGCATACACACAACCACCTCACTGACCAGGTTCTGTACAGACTCCTGGTTCCATCATCATCTTGAGCAGGGCTAACAGTGGAAGAGTCTTCCAGGCAGCTGATAGGCTAAACTGATACGTATTAGAAAGGATGTGGAGTGCCCATGTAAAGATCTGAACTCTGGAAGGTCGGGTGGTCAACAAAGGGGTAGCAAGGGGCAGAGAGGGGGCTACTGAGAGCATTCTTTCAGGGAAGCACAATTTTAAAGGAAGCAGCTACCATGACGAGGGAAATGAAAATTCACAGAATGTTCTACTGTGTGTCGTCCACCATGGTTCCCTCTTTGCTGCTTCTCTAAGGGATTTCTTACATGAAGCTGCAAGGCTTTTTTTGGAGTTGGATTTGTGTTTCTTCTACATGCAACATTCTGTTGAGACCAGCTCTGAGGTGGCCCGGCTTTACTCAGGTTTCATTTCTATGGACAGTGCCCCTGAAGTGATTAGCTAGCTGTTTTATAGCCTTTTCTTATCAACTCGAAATATTTTCTTTTCCCTCAAGCAATTAAAAAAACAAAACAAAAACACTTTGTTTCACTTCAGAATATTTCAACTGTCTTTGCGTAACGTAACCTCAGCTGGATCTCAAATCTCCTATTTACAGCCGTATTATCTCAGGTAAGTCACCTGACTTTTTTAGGCTCCAGGAGTCTTATCTATAAGTAGAGGTAATTTTTAAAAAATTTCTATACAGAATCTCAAGAATGAAATGATATTCTGCCTGTATCATTTGCAAACAGCAGCCACTATTTTAACTGATTTTAAACTGTTTTTAAATGACCAATTTGGACATTAACATGTGCCCACTAAATATATGTGGAATAAATTTAATAATTAAAATGGATGTATAGATTCATTTGACCAGAGGAGACAAAATGTGTCCATCAGAGTGCAATAAATTTTATTGAATTGCTGGAATCTCTTTCTTATCCTAAATGAGTCAAGAAAGACAGAGCAAATGTTGCTTCTCTTTTATATTTCAAAGTATGCAATCCTGAGAATAAATTTCCCTTACTAATAGTAGGGGATTGCATATATATATGCAATATATATATTATATATATAATACTTATATAACTATAACTTATAAATCATTATAATGATTTATAATGATTATTGAAATTGCAACTTAGAAATAAACACTGGTTATATATATACATGTATTATAGAATCTGTAGATTCTATAGATCTATTAGGTAGAAGTTCCGGAAAATAACACAGAAAGCAGCAAGAATAATCATTGGTACAAAACTGGCTTTGTCACAAAAAGGAGATATGGCTCCCTTAGAAATAGTGAACTCTGAGTTTTTCTCATCACTTCAAGTCATTTGCATTTAATAATACCAGGGCAGGTAATTGTGTGAATTAGCACAAAGGCTGATTGCTGACTAGTTCTAACTGGTTTTGCCATACAGTAATGAGCGCAGGGTTTGGTAGACTCTGAGAGATCAGTGGTCAAATAGTCTGAGACTCTATTCAAAGTTAAAAAAAGGAAGTTCAACACTGTAACAGTATGTCAGTGCTTATCTGAATGTTGCTTAGAACATTCTTGAAAGCAGAAACAGTCATGCCATTCTTCCCCTTATCTTAATGGGTGTTGTCAGTGCTGCTGCTGATGGAAAAGGCCACCCACAACCAGAAGAACCCCTTAGGGAAGCTTTCCCCTGGGAGGGGGGGGGGCTCAGCACACCTCTGCCCTCCCTGGGAGGACTCCTCCCCATTGCCCCGCCATTGCCCCCATGGGCCTGTGTGATCAAGGTCCATCCTCTAGGTCACACACCAGCTTCAGCTTGCCCCCGTGCGCCTCCTGTCCTTGTAACCCCCTCCTGGCAGCTACACGCACTGTCTTGCCACTTCCCCAGCCCACTCCACAAAGGCACCAGGTGCCACAGCTACCGGCTGTTGGGATCCTGCTTCCCTGCTTTCTTCAGCTTAGTCCAGGCCCTCGCTGTCTGTTGCATTAGAGGTAGCCGCCGTAGTCCTTGCCTCCCTCTTCCCTGGCGGACTGGCTGCCCAGCGGGCAGAGTGATCTAGAGTACATGTTGGATGACACGAAAATACATCAAAACATACATCCTCCAGTTTAACCTTTCAGTGTAGTGGTGGGTGCCTTGTAGGGACTCACCCCTCTGTGCCAGCTCTTCCTCTCCACCCACTGAATTTCTGTCTTTACACGCCCAGCTCAGAAATCCCCTCCTTCTGGAAGCCTTCCCTGGCCTCCATAGGGAGTCTGTCATTCTCTTCCATGCTATTCAATATACCCCATGTCCGATCCTCTTACTAAGGAAGGAAGCTAACCTCATCTCAGAGGACCCACAGTCTCATGGGACTGAAGAGTCATTCATCTGACTCGTGGGGCTGTCACTGTGGGATCCCATGTTGACAGATGGCTGCCTGGACTCCATGTCTTGTAAGACTTCGCTCCTTGGGTGTGGCCTGACGCCCAGCAGCATGGGCATCTCTCAAGAGCTGGTTAGAACCTCGCCCTCTCTCTTCCTACTCCAGACCTTCTGGATAAGAATCTGTAGTTAAACAAGATCCCCAAGGAATTTGGTTGCACGCTAAAGTCTGAGAGGCACTGGTGTAAGGATTATTCAGGTCAACAGTTTAAATGGAAAGCATAAAATGCCTGGTGGTTCCTGGGGAGCAGTGCTTGAGACGGACTAGATTCTAGAAAGGGATTGGCTTCTTGGCACTCAGTTCTGGGCACTGGCGTGAAGTGGCACCGGGTCTACCAGCAAAGACCTGGGGCGGGGGGTGGGGGCACAAAGGGAGCAAAGAGAGCAAAGGCAGCTTCGGCGGGAAGGCTCGCTCTCTTCCTGCAGTCCCCTGGGCTGGTGTCTGCAGGATAGCTCCATCTTTTCTTGCATAGGAAATTGAGGTGTTTGGCATGAGGTGGCCTCATGCTGGTTCAGACTTGGACCAGAGCACATCCTGTGAGTCTCTGCGTTCCCTGAAGGTCCTATTGGCTGCTGTAACTAGACGGATGGTGGGTGCTCCGTCAGTGTTTATGGTTGGATTTGGGCTTCAGTGACTGTGTTGTGCCTTCTCACACCTCTCCAGTCAGCTCTGCGTATGATGCCACCACTTTTAACAGAAATAATTCTGTCTCCACATAAGTCTGGGACCTGAGCTGGAAGCAGATGCTTAACCTACTGAACCACCCAGGCTTCCTGGTTTCAGCTGACATTTGGAGACATAAGCTCACAATGATTCTGCGCTCGCATGTGACTGACTCCTCTGTCATGTCCTTTAGTGTGGTCACTTAGGGTAATATTACACAGAGCTGGTGGAGAGACCACCTACCAGACCACAGGGCCCACAGGAGGATTTGCGCACATTCCAATCAACAACCCACTACTTGCCGCAAAGCTCTCACACTGGAAGGTGTGCTCTGGTTTTCCATTATCCAAGTCTTATCATTTCTAGCATCAAAGAATACAGACCAGTTAATCACCAAGGAGTAGAAATAAATTACCTCACCTTTAGGTGACTTGCTGTTTGGGTGATTTAGCACTTCTTACTTCTAGAGGGAAAGCACAGTGGGGCTGGTTGGTTCACAGTGGAAATGGTTCATGCTTCCAAGGGGACCCAAGTTATTGCAAAGAGGCATTCATTGTAGATTGATGACGTTCCTGTTCGGAGGTTTGGGGAAAGTTTCTTCCAATTCATCGCTCTGAATGTGATCCTATTTCTTAAGGAATCCAGTGAAACTTTCATTATGCAAAATATTGTGGAAATGGGGTTTTCCAGATAAGGTAGGCAGTCATCTGGGTTTAGCCCAAGTTGACAATCTATTTTAATTCCTTTCTTGGACTTTCTTGCCTTCACAAGTACGGGCAGTGAGTGTACTCTGGATGTTTCTTTGTGAGATAGTTGAAAGAGTCATTCATTCATTTGTTAAACTATGCATTTATTCTTTCTACAAATACCTGTTATATTAATACTGAGCTCCGGGCTAGGGGCCCGCCACATGGTGGTCAAAAGATGGGTAGTCTAATGGTCTAATGGAAGCCAACAGAACTGCGTTCAGACCACAATACCGCCAGCTAGCAACCATGTGATCCCGGGCAAGGTCTTTCTTCTCTCTGACTCAATTTCTCACCAGGAAAATGGAGCCCAAGATCTCTAATATTTAGCTTGCCAAGGACATTTGAGGATTATAAAACACTTAAAAACTGCAGTTCTCTATGAATGGTCCTGTTATTTGATGACCGAGAATCTTGCCTTGCTTTAGGAAAATCATTCTAAATGGCCCAAACCATTATATCATTTTAAGGGATGAAGTCATTTCTATGTGGACTCTATATTGTATTAATAATAACATTTTGAAAAAAAAATAATAACATTTTGAGGCAAAGACTATCTGGTTCAGTTCCTTCCTTTCACAAATTAGAAAACCAAGTCCTCGAGAGATGGGCTGACCTGCTCAACTGACTCTGTTAACAGATAAGTGGAGGCATATTAAACATTTCGAGAGTTTATTTGAGCAAAAGTTGATTCAAATTGGGCAGCATCCAATCTAGCCAAGAGGAAAAAAGCCAGCTGTGTGACGTTGAACGAAAAATGAAAGACTTATAGACTGAAGGGAGCAGGAACAAGGGAATTATATGAAGCAAAAAGCAGCCTGGTTACTGTCTAGTTATTTTCCTTTAGGGGACGGAAGGGGTCCATCAGGCAGATCACCTAACTAGGGCTCATCAGGAGATTCCTGACTTACTGGTATCGGACTCCATTTCTGGGAGAGTTGAAACTCTAAGAAGTTAAGTCTGGGCTTAGTGACTTGGGGTTTAGATCAGCACCTTCCTTCTGGGCTCACGGTCTTTTTTTTTTTTTTTTAAGATTTTATTTATTTATTTGACAGACAGAGACCACAAGCAGGCAGAGAGGCAGGCAGAGAGAGAGGAAGGGAAGCAGGCTCCCCGCTGAGCAGAGAGCCCGATGATGCGGGGCTCTATCCTCATGACCCAGGCCAAAGGCAGAGGCTTTAACCCACTGAGCCACCCAGGTGCCCCCCACTGTCTTGTTTTTAACAACACACAGAGCTGGAACTAGAGCTCAGTCAGTCCTGCTCCTCTGACCAGGTCTTATCCCTCAGATTGTGTCCCTTACCTACAAAACATAGGATGACACTAGCTGACGAGTAACAGCAGCCTGTCCACTGAAATTGGGCTGTAACTTCTCTCCATTTGAATCTGTCTTCAAGGAAGAATCACTGTCTCTTCAATCCATTTCCAAGAACTGTTGATTTTATCTTCCTATTTGAGCTGACATGGCAGGCAGAATTTTGGCCCTCACTGTCTCTGCCCTCTGATATCATGCTCGTGGTTATATTAATTGGAAAAAGGGATGTTGCAGATACAGTCAAGGTCACTAAGCAGCTGGCCTTAAAATAGGGAGATTATCTGATGTTATCCAGGTGGGCTTAAAGTAATCACATGAGCCCTGAAAAGCAGGAAAGGAAGCCAGAAGAGGAGATCAGAGAGATGCAGCAGAAGGCAAAGATGGAAGATGCCGACCATGAGAGGGGTCCCAGGTACGCTCGCTGGCTTGAAGAAAAAGAGGGCCAGGTGTCAAGAAAATGGGGATGACCGTGCTCTAACCTCAAGGAACTGAATTCTGTCAACTGCCTGAAATGAGTTTGTAAATGGAATCTTCTGCAGAGTCTCTAGGGAAGACCCCAGGCTGGCCCAACCCAGATTTCAGCTTTGGGAGGCTGAGCAGAGGACCCCGTTGAGCCACTCTTTGCTGGGGACCCACAGTGAGATCCTACATGGGTGTCCCTTTAAAATGTTTTTATGTTTTTCTTTTATCTTTGTCATTGACTTTAAAATATATATTTTTAAAGATTTTATTTATTGACAAGGAGAGAGGGAACATAAGCAGGAGAATCGGGAGTGGGAGAGGGAGAAGCAGGCTCCCCGCTGAGCGGGGGGCCTGATTTGTGGGCTCGATCCTGTGATCCCGGGATCATGACCTGAGCAGAAGGAAGACACTTAACCAAATGAGCCACCCAGGAGCCCAGACACCATTTACTTTTAAAAGAAAGCTCCAACAGGGACATCTTTTCTTGTGTTTAGTCTCTTTCTTCTAAAAGTTAAGTATAAGGAAAATGTTTTATTTATCATTCCAGGGAACTGGCTCCCACACAACTGAGGTTTTATTGCGTTAGCCTCTTAAAGGACCGAAAACCACAACCCCATGCTCAAGGAGGCTCCACACCTGCCCATTGACAATACTGTCCCATCTGTGAACGCTTGTGCTGTATGAAGATTTCAAACTTTAGCATAATCTGTGTATCTCGGGTTTTTAACCATAATGTCACAGTTGCTGGATACAGCCAAAAGATGAAATGCTTCCTTTATTTTCCATTGTACTTTCTCCCCAGATCCTTCCAGGAGGATGCTCAGAGCTTCCCCAGACATTTGCACTGCAGACATTGCAGTGGGTAGAAGATGAGACCGTTACTATTTGGAGTTTCATCATAGCTGGGGAAACAGTGTTTCATTTCATAATTAAGAAATGATGTCTGAACTGAATTTAACAGAGAAAACTTGATTAGGACACTATTTTGCTTGTGAGTTAATGTAGCAAACTCGAGTGGGTATAGAGTGTCAGAATGAAAGAATGATCTGGTGAGACATTTAATCAACTATGGTTAAAGGGTAAAAATTGATTTAAACAACAACAACACGTAATTTTAATCAGTTGCTTTCAGCTTCTCATTTGTCACACTTTTATCAGTCCTGTCAGCACAAAGCAAAACAAACGGAGCAATTCATTTCTTCTTCTCTTGTTAGTTTACCACATATGTGCCGGGTGTATGAGGCTGGCAGTCGAGGGGACAGAAAAGTAGAGGCCCCAGTTAATCAGGAAAATAGAGGAGGCAGTGTCAGTCAGTGATTATGAACTCAACTCAGGTGGGGTAAAAACCACTTTGGGATCTGGCTTCAACCATAAGACCTTCAGTCCTCTAGGGTTACCATGGGGATTAAATGAGATGGGTATATAGTGCATAGTATCCGATAAGACTAAATAAATATGAGGGTTTCTAGTCATTCGTATTAGCTCCAAGACCAGCCCGGTGGACATATGGGTCCCTGCCCAGCAGCCTTGAGGAAAACTTCTATTAGGATCGTATGCAGAAGGGGCAATGGCACTGGAATTGCTTAGCCTGTGCTGAGGAGACAGATTGCGCAGTGGTGCCCTTGGCTTGCCAGTCTGTAGGGTGCCGGAGTAATGCTGCATTGTTGTGGACTAGCTAGACCTCGCATTACACTTGGCATTGCTCATTTGAGGCACAACCTTTATGGCTATGCAGCTGCTCAGTTTCTGCAAGGAGTTTCCACACCGTGTTCACCTTTTCTTTCTTTTTAAATTTAATATGTTATTTATTTATTTGACAGAGAGAGAGAGTATAAGCAGGGGGAACAACAGGTAGAGGGATAGGGAGAAGCAGACTGCTGCTGAGCAGAGAGCCCGATGATGTGGGGCTCAGTCCCAGGACCCCGGGATCATGACCTGAGCTGAAGGCAGATGCTTAACGACTAAGCCACCCAGGCACCCCTGTGTTCACCTTTTCTTTTTCAATATGTTGGGGCTTTAAAAAAAAAAATACACTTTTCTACTTAAAACAAAACAAAACCCACTCTATTGAAGTGTGATTGACATACAAAAGCTGTATGTATTTCATGCATACAACTTCATCAGACTGGGGATAAGTATACACAGGTGGAATCATCACCACACGTAGGCCATTAACATATCCATCGCCTCCAAAAGTTTCCTCCCACCTTCTTTATTTATTGTTATTGTGATAACACTTAACATAAGACCTACCTTCTTGGCACAACACAATTCAGTGGTATTAACTATGGCTACTGTGCGTACAGTAGGTCTGTCTCTAGGAGTTTATTCACCTTCAATTTCGTCACTCTTCTGTAATTAGTTCTTTATTGTAGCCAGAAGAGGGCGCTGTTGCTTTACCCAAATTCTGCACGGCGGTCTGCAGGGAGTTGCATCTGTGTCCTGTGCTACAGTGTCTCATTCCTGGCTTTGTTGGGGGTGGAATTTCATTTCATAGGTGCCCAGCAGGGAAATAAAACAAAACAAGACAACCTTTTGTCTGTAGCGGGACATATACAAAAACTTGATACTTGACGAACTTTAATAATTTTTGAAATCATGCAAAGTTGTGTATGGGATTTTAAAAAATGCACAAGTGCAACTGAGAAAATGCGTTCTTTGAAACTGATCAAGGTTTCAATTTTCTGCAACCGCTGTCTGAAAAATTAGAGTGCAATTTGGTGTTTCTGCTCATTTTTGGCATCATAAGGGACCCGGAAGAGACAGAAGAAACTGACTGACACTCAGTTTTGGGGAACTCTGGGATGTTTCCTCCTACTGTGGCAAAACTCATAATCTGAAAACAGAAGTCTTTGTTAAGAGCAAGGAGGGCGCAATGTTGACACTCACCCCCTACTTCTGCCCATGAAGTCTGCCTTTTCCTTTCTTGGCAAATGCCATTATGAGCCACTTTACCATTTTTAACAGGCCGGTTTTTTATGAGGCAATAATGGCTTTATTTATAATCCTTGGGTGAAAAATGGCAATTGAAGAAGACCATTTCACAACCCAGGCGGTCTGCATTCTCGTGGTTCTCTTCCAGACTAGCAGTCTAATAAGGGTGACAGAAATTGAGCTCTTCTTTGGCCTATGTTTATGTTCTTTTCCCCCTACTCCTCTCATGTTTCCGTATATGTGATTTCTTTCCATGGCTTCAGAGTTGGAACAAGAGACATTCGAAATACAAATTCAAGTATGCTGATGGCAAGCCAAGCCTACAACAGTGTAAAATCACAGTTTAGGGCTGAAAAAAAAAAATCTAGTGGAACTGGAGAATATCCCCAGCACCAAGTATTAATACGATGCCTATAAATCAATATTTGCTGGGTGAATGATTGATTGGCCCAATGAAACCACTAACTTCTGAAGATAATTGTGGGTATGACAACTGATTTATAACTATTTGAATGTACCTGATTTTTAAAAAAGAGTTACCATTTCCTCCTGATATTTAAATATTTTCAGGTATCCTCAGATAAGGGAATAGCAAGTCTTTCAACTTTACTTCGGATTTTATAGAATGCTTTCTAAAATTACTCACGAGGCTAAAGGAAATTTGTGTACGTGTGTGTAAGTGAGTGTATATCCTTGCTCAGCTGTATTTTCAAAATCATGAGGAACGGTTGGGGAACTTGAAGAAAGCACACTCAACAGCAGTTCTCTGTTTTCTTCATACTGGTAATGTTAACTTACGGCTTCTTGTTTTTTGTTGTTGTTTTTTTTCTTCCAGACTCCTGTCCCAGCTGAACTCTGTGCAGTGAGTAAAGTCTGTGTTCACAAAGGGCCATAAAACCCTTTTAATATTCATTTGCAGGTACAAGCTCTTGGACCACAAAGGTCCCTTCTTCTGGTCCCTTCTTCATGCCCAGGCATGCTCAGGGACTTGGCTTCCTGCCCTGGAAGCAAGGCATATAGGCCAAACAAAACCCTCATTTTCACCTCTTGGAACAACGGTCAATTCTTGAATGTAATTACTTAGTACAAATTAAGAGTTTAGATCCAGGAGCCTTGGGGCACTCAAAGATTATGGAAAATAGGGGAGTGGGGAATGGTTTCAGGTGTTCCTGGGTTGTAAAAAGCCACACCCCACACAGCCTGGTGTGATTTGATACATGCGAGAGAGGGTTTACCAAGTATACCCCACAAGATCTTCAGGGCAGGAAAAAGTAGGAGCCTATGTTCTATCCATGCTTGATGTTGGCCAGGCGATCTTCTAAATACAGCTAGCTGCTTCCTTTTAAAATGAGTGACTTCTTCCATACGTTTCCCTTTGCAGCAGCTTCGTTTCTTAAGGTAGTGGAGAGTAAAGAATTATTTCTCCATCATCAACTGAAGACGGACAGCCCCCGTATAAAACATGAAGAGTGGGGCCGCCTGGGTGGCTCAGTGGGTTAAAGCCGCTGCCTTCAGCTCAGGTCATGATCCCAGGGTCCTGGGATCGAGCCCTGCATCGGGCTCTCTGCTCAGCGGAGAGCCTGCTTCTCTTCCTCTCTCTCTGCCTGCCTCTCTGCCTAGTTGTGATCTCTGTCAAATAAATAAATAAAATATAAAAAAAAAAAACAAACATGAAGAGTGTACCAGTAAGAGATGGAAGGAGGCACAAAGGCAAATCCGATGAACTAGAGCTTTTAGTGCACGAGCTGTCAGGGTCCTGGGTGTGCGAGAAGAGCAGAGCCTCAAATACAGACTTCAAAGAAAGTCTGTAATTTCATTCAAGACAGAAAGTGCCCCTTAAGCCACTGCCACTGGGCAAATGTAGAAACTGGAACTTTGATACAGAGTCAAGTCACTTGATACAAGTCACTTTTATTGAGGAGGGTTAAGAGGGCAAACTATAGGGTTGTAGGAATACCATTCTCCTTAAACAGCTTAGGAAGGAATCAGAAAAGCAGGTATTACACAGCATTCTCCACAAGCCGGCCACTGTTCTCTGTGCTTTACATACGCTAGTTTATTTAATCAGCAAAACAATGCTTTGAGCCAGTTGCTCAGAGGACCTCAGTAGGCAAACCGGGAAACTAAGGCACCAAGATACTACAATACTTGCCCCTCAAGCACCCAGCTAGGGCACGTAGAAGCAGAAATTCCAGCTTGATTCTAGTCTCTGCCCTTAACCATTTAACTGCTAAAAATCAGATACTATGTGGATCTAGAAAGACTGGAACCGGAATGCTAAATGGCATTACCTCCAAATGGTGGGTTTATGGTTAATTTTCTTTTACCTTTCTGTCCCCGCCCCCCAAATTTCTACCACATATTTTTATAATCAGAGCAAAAATAATAAATGCTGCTTTAAAATTCTGACCCTAAAATCGATCACCTTGAAGATCACTATGCTGAAGGGCCCAGGAGTAGACATATCGCACGTAGCCCTCGTTGCTCCATTCGCTAATGACCAGACTTTATAGACTAACGCCAAGTAAAAGTCACTCAGATGTATCCCTCTGCAGTCTTGTAAGCTGTCAACAGTCTACTCCGTGCAATGTCACCTGGGGCCCTAGGAGGGGATGGGCTGTGTCTCAAAGGAAGAGTGAATATCCCCCTGTAACAGTTCCGAATGGAGTTCAACAGGATGCCCTGCAAAGCTTTGAACGGACACAAAGTCACGTTCACACATGACTTTCTATAAAAGTCATAATACAGGGGCATCTGGGTGGCTCAGTCGGTTGAGTGACTGATTCTTGGTTTCGGCTCAGGTCACGATCTCAGGGTGGTGGGATGGAGCCCGGCTCAGCGTGGAGGCTGCTGCTAGAGCATCTCTCCCTCTGCCCCTCCCCCAACGTGCAGGTGCTTGCATATGTGCACCCATGCTTATTTGCTCGCTCGCTCTCTCTAATAAATAATTAGATCTTTAAAAAATAAAAAAGGCATAACACAAAAGTCCACTATCTATAGATCAGCCATGAACAACTGGAATTTGAAATTAAAAAGTAATACTATAGTCCAACATAATTCACAAAATACGTGTAACACACATATGCCGGATGTAGGAAGCAACTGAAATTTTAAAATATGACCCTGTCAATTTGGATACAATTTTATTAATATTCTCAAGGTTTATCATAACAAATGTTTAACACAAATACGGTTGAAAAGACATAAATGCAGAGGCGGCAAATCAAAATTTAGGAAACTATCAGTTCAGACTTCTTGTTTGTTCCCAGAGAAAAACAACTGTTAGCTTTTCATACAGACTACCTTACTCTTTATTTTTCCTTGTCTTTTTAATAAGTAGCCAGACTTTTTAAAGTCCCTTCTTTTTGAAAGTAAGTGGCTTGCTGGTAGGAGCTGAGGTCTCATTTCTCTAGGTTTGTGGCTCTGTTAAGAGGAAGTGTGGACGTGGACACTCCTCTGAGTCCCCTGACTCCTCCCGCGAGACTGAAGGACTTCTTCTCCTGGCTGATGGGGTGCTGGCGGCAGAAGGCGCTCTGCCACCTGCCCTCCTCAGAACTGAGAACTCTGGGGAAGAGTGCTGCCTTGACCGAGGCCTGGTCCCTTTCCTGGGTGGTGTTCCAACTAGTTGATGCAGCCATATAAAACCTGGCCTTCTTGCTTGGACTGGGGACAACTCTGCAGGGTCATTTCTACTCCCAGGATTCCCATGGGGCCATCTAGGTCCTCAGCTGAGAACACAACCCGGCTAAACTCCCTTTGCCCATCCTGCTTCCCTCCCTTTCCTGGCATAGGTGTTGATCTCAAGACAAGTGCAGTCCCCGGCTCAGTGTCTGTCCATTTCCCAGCACAAACTTGACCCTGGGGGAGGAAGAGCATACGTCTTTGGTGGGCATTGGGCCCCTTGGCCACACTGATTCTACAGACCACAGCCTTGAGGCCCCTCTTAGAAATAAGGTGAGGAAGGAAAGCAGTGCCATTTTCCTCACACTGATTCAGGAAGTGGATCAAAGAACAAAGAAGACACTTGGAAGACTGGCAGGGAACACGTCTGAAATTCGGGGGAGGGCTTTGGGGGACCACAGGAGGCAGGATGGCAGCTGCTTAGCCCACTGTTGGTCTAATCCCCTGAGCTGTCCTGTCCCTGGTACCATGGTCGCACTGTGTTAATTAAATCATTCTCATTAATTCAGCCCGAGTGTAAATTAGGAAGGAATGAAGATAAATTAGGTTTGAAGGCAGCTAATACATTTAACCCCATGCTGCTTATTTTGCAGCCTAACAAAATAACGTTGTTAAGGGAGATAACAAGGCCAAAGCCTTGGGCACAGCTTCTTAATAGCATTAAAAATGAGACCTTGGTTTGGTGTCACAAGGCAGAGGCAAAGACCAGCTCCCAGGGGCCTATGGGAATGGGTTAACATCTTGAGTCGGGTGGTGGTCACTGTACCACACAGACCCGTAGCATTTCCTGACTTGTTTATGACTGAGACATCGACTATACGGATGCTTGTCCAGCTGGGTCTGTCTAGAGAGGCCTCCCTGTACACATCCATGACTTGCTCACCTTCTCATCCTGTGAGGAGAGTGATAAGAATTATCTTTAGGCTTGCCTGAGAGATGCTGGGGTAATAACAGTTTGAGTTACTGGGATCAGAAATAGGCTAACTTGCAAATCACTTTCAGCTGCGAAATAAACATTAGAAACCGCACACAGGCCTGTGGTTCAAGCGGACCAGTGTGGTTTGTAGGAGGTCACTGCAAGCACACACATTTTCCCCAAAATGCAAGTTTAGTTCCTCTATCTCTCAGCAGGAAAATGTTTTCCACTTTTATACCCTCCGGAAGCTCATTTTCCCCCCTGCCTCATGTTGCTTATCTCCCTGAGGCAGATGAAGCCAATGTCTGTGGTCACTGAATGCAATTCAAGATTTCCCAAAGCTACAGCTTTTTTTTGGTCCTCTTTCTTGAAGCGCAGAAAGACGACAACATTAGGTAGAACAGACGAGGAGAACGGCAAAAGCCAATGTCCAGAGGACCCCCCTGTCCCTTAGCAGAGTCCCCAGCAAGGAGAAACAAACGTTACTGTCGCCAGGGTTAAGGACGCTGCAGTTTCCAGGTGGTGAAGACGCAACAGAACCAGATTGCCTGTTCCTAACTCAGCGGCTTCCTATGACAAAGTCCCGAGCCAACCAACTGAGCTGTGCACATGTTTTATTTCTCGGAATCATCTACCTACAGTTCCACGTATATTTGCTAGGTGACGAAGTAAGAAAGAACTACTTCTCCTTAGTGAGAAAACGTGTTGATCTCTTCGTTTAAACAGAGCATTTCCCCCAGAGGAAGACACTGGCATCTAGTCTTCCAAAGCACTGGGGTTAGTTTGAGCCCACAACACCAACAAAGCCCTTCCAGGAGGCCCTGCCCTGAGGGCTTCCTCCCCACCTTGCCACAGGCTACAGAAACAGGCTTTTTTTTTTAAAAGACAGATGTGCCCTAGCTCCACATTCCCACCTCCCTTCTTTTCAGCACCCATCTCTGGAGTCTACAGCGCTTGTTCTACCTTTCCTCTTCTTGGCTCGTTTTATCCACACCTCCTTCAGGAAGGGAGTGGACTTGCCCAGCTCCTCTCTTCACCTGGCCAATCCCCAGATTCGCTGCACGTGATTCTCACCGTGAACCGATCCAACTGTCTCTGGCTTGTTAAGCAGTCTGGGGCTAAGAGTTTGCATCAAAAATTAAAATATGAAACAGATTTGTAAAGGCTCACGGTGAGGCTGACGAGTTAATGCTAACAAAGGACTTCAGAGGGCACTGTCTTTCTTTGCTTTCAAGGAGCGAAATTTCTTAGCGCATACCAGGAGGGAAGGCGGGGGGGGGGGGGGGGGCGGGGGGGAGTGAGCTTAGAATAAAGAAGAGTCTTGGCAGTGTCTGGATACGGGGAGCGCTAGGTGGAGGCTCTTCAGCCTGTTTGAAGCATTTATCCATCTAGTGTTTAGAGGAAAGCTAGGAGGTGGGAGAGTTGGGGCAGGGAGAAAACTCTTCGGTGGATCCCTACTTGAGTTGCTTGCAGAACAGAGCCTCTGCTAAGGGGCCCTGTGACAATTCACAACTCCCTGGGCCTCAGTTTCCTAACCTGCAAAAGGAGATGGCTGGGGGCGGGGGGGTGATCTCTACCGTTCCTTCATAGATTTTATTCCAAATATCTAATAAAAACCAAACAGGCGTTTTAGGTCCCAGAGGAGATACAGCTTTCAGTGCAAAGATCAAAAATGGCTTTGGTCAAGAGTGATCGCCATGCGAGATGATTTTTCGGATCGCCCTCCTTTCCCCTGGCACGCGGCGCTTCAGACCCATGTGCTGGGCCATTTCTTTGCCGAACTCCAAACTCACACGACAGACCGATAAAGACAGGAAGGGCCCAGTCCAGCGGACGACAGAGCTCTGTCGCTAGGGAGAGGGGGCGGCGGGGCCGCTCCTTTGAGGAGCTCGCTTTGAATCAAGCGCCGGCCGCGATTGGCTGCGAAGCACGTGGTGTGCGCCCGGCGGGACAGCGCCGCGCGGCTGCTGCTCCCGGCGCCGTGGGGCAGAGTCCGGCCGCGGGTGCCGCACCCGCTGGGGCGGGGAGGCAGGACGCAAGGGAAACGCCAGGGGCTCGAGTCTGTCTGCCCCCGCCGGCGAGAAGCCCGAGGGCCCGGCTCTGCCCAACCCGCAGTGTCCCCGCAGTGACCAAATTTGTGCCCCTGCCCTTGCCCCTCTCCTCGTTCCAGGTGTTGCGCCCAGGGCGCGTGCGGCGGACCCCCAGCTCGCCCCTCGCTCCCCAATCCTGAGCATCTCGCGGACTCCGGCGTCGCGGAGCGCGCAGCCGGGCGCCTCCACTGCCAAGGGTCTCTGAGCTCCGGGACTGTCCTTTAACCGTGCTGGGCCGGAGAGGCGCAGGCACTCGGACCTGGTCAAACTTGCTCTACTCGCGGTCCCTGAGGACTGCAGCTGCTAGTGGCTTAAGCACCGTGTCCGCTTTGTCTCTCTCCACTCTCCGCAGCCCCCCCCCCCCCCCCCCCCCGCTTCCTCTCTCGATTAACTCCCCCGACACGCTCTTCTCCAGCTCTTCCCCGTCGCCGCCTCCTCCTCCTCCTCCTCCTCCTCCTCCTCGGCGGGCGGCATTCATGCGCTTCCTCCCTCCTTCCCCGGGTGTCACTCTGCATCCGCACCGTCTCCTCCCCCTTCCCCTCCCGCCGCGCCGCGCCGCTTATAGCCCGGCCCGCGGCCGCTGGGCGCAGACTGCTTGGGCAGCCAGAGAGGAGGCGGCGCGGCGGTGGCGCTGCGGAGACCAAGTCCAGACGCCAGGCGGCCGCCGGCGCGCACGAGCGCTTTCTAGCTCACTCCTCGGAGTGCCCAGCCTGCCTCCTTGCGCGGCGCCGGCGGCCAAAGGCTCGCTCTCCTTACCCGAGACGCGTTCCGGGAGACGCTCCGCGGGTCGCGAGCGGAGTCCGCGGCGTGGGGTTCGCGAGGCGCTGTCCTCTCCCCGGCGGGCGCCCCATGCGCGCTCCTTTCGCCTAGGCACTCGCCGCCGCTCTCCGGGGCTGAGACGTCCGCCTTATCGCCTCCCGCGCGGTGACCTAGGCGAGAACGCAGCTGGTCTTGCCTGACGCCGGTCGACGCCGCCGTAAGTTTCCCCCGCTGCCCCGGACCTGTTGCGGCCGCCGCGGCTTACCCCGGCCGCTCGGCCTGCGGGGGTGTGTTCGCCCCGGAGTCCGGAACTCCGACTTGGGCGGAGGTCGGGGAACTGTTCTCCGGGCGGAGACCTCGGTGGCCGCCGCTGCCCTCCCGCACCGTGCAGACGCTGGCAGTCGCCGGAGGGATCTCCTCTGGTCCGGCTCGCCGGCTCCCGGGCGAGCTTCTGGGAATCAGGGAGCCGAGCCGGGGAGGGATGAGTCTCGGTCCTCCGCCCAAAGCGGCGCTTCACTGGGGTTGGCTGTCGTTCTGCCTCGCACTTCGCAGCCCCCAAGGCCGGGCGCCCGGGATTGTTGGCCCACGTTGCACACCACCCGGCACAGGGGCGCGCCGGAGTCCCGAGCACACACGCTTCGTGAGGGCACGCTCGCGGCGGCGGAATGTCTGGGGAATGAATGAAAACTATGAAAAATCAGTTTCTTCTCGTGCAAGTATTTGGCCTTTAGTGTGACACTATGAGTTTCAAAGGACAGGAATGGGTGGGCGTGGTGGAGACGAACCTTGAAACTTGTTGGGCATGTAATTTCGTGTTGCCCGCACACGTATGGCCAGCGTGTTGAAGAGCGTTGCAAATGTTATAGAGGGCTGTATGGTCGGTTGGTTTTCTTGTTAACAGAGCCTTTCTAATGTCCTTCCATTGTTATCAGTAAGGTAAGTGCCCCAGAAGGTCTGCCTCGTTTCTCCGTTGAGTGCGTTGAGACCAGGTTGAAAACGTAAGATGTGACGGGACGCAGAGTATTGGCAGCAGGGCTTGAGTAAGGAGCATTAAGTGAACTGAAGTTACTGTAGCGAGAAGCCCGTTTGATGTTCACGGTAATAGCAGCCCTTTCTCCGTCTTCTTCATATACACAGGTTAAGTATACGTGTGCTTTTTTTTTTTTTCCCTTTTCTTTTCTTTTTTGGCTACTTACTTGGCATACAGATATTTCTGTGAGGGCTTAAAAAATGCCAGAAGGGTGATTCATTTTAGAAGGTGTGTTTAGTGACTGTATAAATGGCTTCTGCTGATATTTTGATGTTTGCATAGTTTTAAACAAGAAAGCAAGTCGTCTCCCTTGGGTCTTTAAGTTTACCTTTTATTTTAAGTAAGTACTGCTGTAGGAATGTTGGATTTTGCCTGTGACACACTTCTCCATCTGGGTGGTATCTAAGATGACAGGCTAGCCTCTTCCTTCTGGTTTTGTGGGCCAGCCTGGGAAAACGCAGAAGCATAAACACAGGAGGCATAGGGATGCAGGTCCTATATCCTCAGGTCTTCAAAACAAACTGTTTCCTTACATGTAAGCCTCGTTGTGAATGTTGTTTTACCCTGTCTGGCATGTAAGGCTCAGGGAAACATACTCTGGGCCCCAGTGTGATTCCCACTCAGTGTGGAGGCGCTGTGGTGTCCTGTACCTGGTGCAGGGAGCCTCATTCTTCAGCTAGAGGTGTGTTCACTCTTCGCTTGAGAGAAGGCAGCCTTTAAGGGTGCTTTGGAAGCATTAGCTTTAAAAAAAAAAAAGAAAGCAGAACTACTCATTTGGAATGTTGGCAAGTTTCTATATAAGGTATCGCAGTGTTCACAGCATCTTTTGAGGTTTAAGCTTAAAACCTTCCTCAAAGTACTTCAGCATCAGGGATGCTGATCTGTGTTCTAAGCCTTTGGAGACCTGGTGCATTCACATAGGTGGAGTTGGTGGTTCTTCGCAGCACTGGGGGCATGGTTCATGGTTCGGGTGGACTAGACTGTGGCTTTGCTTGAGGTAAGGGTGATGGGGGGGGCACCTTACTGTTTGTCCTGTCTTCAAGTTGCTATGGACACTAAAGCTGTCTTCCTAACACCAGAGCCCTAGAACATTGTTACTTACTGTCTTCCACTAAGCCCTGTTTATGCTAGTGAAAAGTTACATTCCAAAAGAAAAAAAACAAGTTGCATCACCTAATGCTCTGTGGCCCATGTGTCCGGGGCCCAGTTGGCACCTGCCTTTGTTGTGAGCTGTGCTGTGCCACATCTGGTCAGGAAGGGCTGCTTGGTAGGTAGCCCCGGAATCCATGGAAAATCGCTCCTTTCCGTCTATTAGCAATTACTGCACTATACACTAAAAAAATACATGTCTGAGGGGTGGAAGGAAACGAGGCAGCGGTAGGTTTCAGCTGCCTGTAAAAACTAGCTGTTCTGTGTTTTGAAACAGATACTGTAACTTACACAGTTGTTTACCCTCCTGGCCTAAACAGCTTCCTTAGGAATCCTTTGACAGGCAGGTTCTTAGAGGCTTTAGTCTTTTGAAGTAACAGAAGGATAGGGTTAACAAAAAAGAAAAGCATGTGATCCAATTTTTGAAGATAGGTGATAGGTATGTCCTATGTTTTTAACCTGTGGTTTACTTACTGAAGAAAGCCCAAGACAGCATTAGATTTTGCTATAATTTCAAAAGTACTTTAGTCAGCAAATAAATTCCAGGGTGGCCCTAAATTTACAGCGGCTGGCAACACGCACGCACGCACGCACGCACATATGCACATAGGTTTGAGTGCTTTTGATTTACATAAAGCAGGGTTTGCATTTTGAACTCCTTCTATGCACGTGCCAGTGTTTGCAGGTACACAAGAACCATCCTGGTCCTGCACTGTTGAAGCGAAAGAGAGGGATGGATAGATCCTTTGTTCTTGCAACCAGTTTTCCAAGAATTGATATAAAGCAGGAAGAACAGAAAAACAGCAGTGATGAGTATGCTACTCAAAATAGTCTTCCTTTTATGTGTGCAAATCCTCGTTTTGGAAGCTGTCCAGAGCAAGAAAGATAGGTGGTGACCATGGCTAGAATCTGTTCTGTGTTTCCACAAAAGCCTGCTGATCAATATATGGTAATGTTCATACTAGTGCCCTTTGAGGACTCTGGCGTGGTAGAATTGTCTGGTTAGAAGTCATTTGTGACATTTCAGTAAAGACCTGATTATGGAAGAAGATGGCCTAAGCCTATGATTTTAAGGTTCCATTGCCCATTTACTGTGATACACAGGGAGAGTGGATCTTACTAAAGGAATTCTTAATGGAATTAATTAGTAGGTATTTGTTTTACACATGGCTTTATGTTGCATGGGACATAAAAGCTGGTGCCCGGCCTGGCGTTACGAGAGCTGGAAGCCCGGCATTTTAAGTGGCCCACAGTGAATCAGCTGGACAAGTGCAGGGAGCTGTGAGAGTGAAACCTCCCTCATCTTGGGCTTTGCTGGTTGACATTCTCAAGGACTTCAATATCCTGGAAGTTGGCAGTCAGGTTTTCCAAGATGAACCTGCTTGCAAGCAGCGATTTCTTTTCTTTTCTTTTTTTTAAAACCGTGTTCAAATAGCTCAGCAGTGTTACAGTGAATGCCTTTCCTTATAGGTGCTTGTCTCTGACTTTGTACAGGCACGGCTATCCATTATTCCGAGCGGTAGGCGGCAAAGTGTTCTGTTTTCTCTGTTCACAGCGATTTGTTTGGCTTTGTTCTGCCGTTCTGAACATCAGGAGCATCACGTTCAATGGTTTGTTTTGTTTTGTTTTGGTTTCAGGAGTGGAAACAAAATGTCAGTCAGTGTGCATGAGAACCGCAAGTCCAGGGCCAGCAGTGGCTCCATTAACATCTACCTGTTTCACAAGTCTTCCTATGCCGACAGTGTCCTCACACACTTGAACCTTTTACGCCAGCAGCGCCTCTTCACGGATGTCCTTCTCCATGCTGGGAACAGGACCTTCCCCTGTCACCGGGCAGTGTTGGCTGCATGTAGCCGCTACTTTGAAGCCATGTTCAGCGGCGGCCTGAAAGAGAGCCAGGACAGTGAGGTCAACTTCGACAACTCCATCCACCCTGAAGTTCTGGAGCTGCTGCTCGACTATGCGTACTCCTCCCGGGTCATTATCAATGAAGAAAACGCAGAATCGCTTCTGGAAGCTGGCGACATGCTGGAGTTTCAGGACATCCGGGATGCGTGTGCGGAGTTCCTGGAAAAGAATCTGCATCCCACCAACTGCCTGGGCATGCTGCTGCTCTCTGACGCGCACCAGTGCACGAAGCTGTACGAGCTATCCTGGAGAATGTGTCTCAGCAATTTCCAGACCATCAGGAAGAACGAAGATTTCCTCCAGCTGCCCCAGGACATGGTAGTGCAACTCTTGTCCAGTGAAGAGCTGGAGACAGAAGATGAAAGGCTTGTGTACGAGTCTGCAATTAACTGGATCAGCTACGACCTGAAGAAGCGCTATTGCTACCTCCCAGAGCTGTTGCAGACAGTGAGGCTGGCTCTCCTGCCAGCCATTTATCTCATGGAGAACGTGGCCATGGAGGAACTCATTACCAAGCAGAGAAAGAGCAAGGAGATCGTGGAAGAGGCCATCAGGTGCAAACTAAAAATCCTGCAGAATGACGGCGTGGTAACCAGCCTTTGTGCCCGGCCTCGGAAGACTGGCCATGCTCTCTTCCTCTTGGGTGGGCAGACCTTCATGTGCGACAAGCTGTATCTGGTAGACCAGAAGGCCAAAGAGATCATTCCCAAGGCTGACATCCCCAGCCCAAGAAAAGAGTTCAGTGCATGTGCAATTGGCTGCAAAGTGTACATTACCGGGGGGCGGGGGTCTGAAAACGGAGTCTCAAAAGATGTCTGGGTTTATGATACCCTGCATGAAGAGTGGTCCAAAGCTGCCCCCATGCTGGTGGCCAGGTTCGGCCACGGCTCTGCTGAACTAAAGCACTGCCTGTATGTGGTTGGGGGGCACACAGCTGCAACGGGCTGTCTCCCAGCCTCCCCCTCAGTCTCCCTAAAGCAAGTAGAACACTATGACCCCACGACCAACAAATGGACCATGGTGGCCCCCCTCAGAGAAGGCGTTAGCAATGCAGCCGTGGTGAGCGCCAAGCTCAAGCTGTTTGCTTTCGGAGGTACCAGCGTCAGTCATGACAAGCTCCCTAAAGTTCAGTGTTATGATCAGTGCGAGAACAGGTGGACGGTCCCAGCCACCTGTCCCCAACCCTGGCGTTACACAGCAGCAGCGGTGCTGGGGAACCAGATTTTTATTATGGGGGGAGACACGGAGTTCTCCGCCTGCTCTGCTTACAAATTCAACAGTGAGACTTACCAGTGGACCAAGGTGGGAGATGTGACAGCCAAGCGCATGAGCTGTCACGCTGTGGCATCCGGAAACAAGCTCTATGTGGTGGGCGGGTACTTCGGCATTCAGCGCTGCAAAACTTTGGACTGTTACGACCCGACATTAGACGTGTGGAACAGCATCACCACAGTCCCATACTCGCTGATTCCTACCGCATTTGTCAGCACCTGGAAGCATCTGCCTTCTTAGACAGCAGTACCTCTTCGAGAAGGGGAGCGTGAGGTAAGAAGTCAGTGTGGCTGGAAGTAGGCGTGTCATTAAGCTACCTGTGGAGACCGAGATGTGATCATTGTAACTCAGCCCATAGAAGTAGGTCCACAGAATCTTTAAAAGAATTTGCACCCCAGAACTGAGCACACTTGTGTTGCCCACAGCTGCAAACCCCCCACCCCTCAGAAAAGCCAGCGGTTCTCAGTCTTGACTGATCCTCCTGCTCCCCCCAAGAGCTTTTCAAATTTGGCCCTCCCAGAGATTTGATTTCATTTGGTCCGGGTGGGTCCCAGGCATATCAGTATTTTTAGAAAGCTTTCTAGTGATTCAGATAGGACAGCCGGGTGGAGAACCCCTACCCAGGGTTAATAATGCCAGCTAATGTTGACGGAGCCCTCCCTGCCTGCCTGGAGCCGGGCCACATGTCTCACACGGATCATTTCATGTGATCCTGACAACAACCTCGTGAGCTATCATACTAGAGCATTTTATAGATGAAAACAACTGATGCACACAGAGGTTAAGTCAGTTGCCCAAGTCATGGGGCTTTGGAGGTGGAAGAGTTGGTCAAGAAATCAACCTGGGCACTGGAGCTTCGGGTTGAACTGCTCCTTAAGAAACCAGAGAGCCTCATATCCGTCTCAGCCCAGGAGATAATTTATTGATAATCAAATTTAGATCCCTCCAACCTTTTCTGGAATGAAGTAGGGTGTAAAAAACTGAAAGCTTAAGTTTATCCCTGGTTTGTTCCCTCCCAGATTCTTTATTGCATATTTAAAAATTTTTTTTCCCTTGGAGGGGGGGAAAGGCCCCTTTTCGGGCATTGACTAACCAACCTCAGAGGGAAATCAAGGTCTATCCTTGTAAAAGTCGCACCTGCATTGTATAAATTTGTCAGATGCGTGGCATGCTGAGACCTCTAGATGGCCTTCCACTGCGGCCTTTCAGAGTTAATCAGACAGGCTGACCCTATTGTCAGGGCTAACAAAAGTTGTCTTTCTGTGTCATATATCTGAGTCCATAATGGTCGCCTTGTGTACTTACGAGTATATAATACTCTTGGCTCAAATAATTAATAGGCCCACACAGTTCAGTGTTCGCGAAGCTAATGGCGCTTTGCTGCCCTAAAGCATCTTTAGTATTGGCCCCAGGAACCACTTAAGCGTTTCTGAGTGTAGCACGGGGCACGTGGAATGTGTTGGTTTGTTTTGGTTGGTAATGCATGGGCTTATTACTAATAATAAGAGAATAAAATGAAAACTTTGGAGGAAGTATCATGAAAAGTTGCTCATTACCTAGAGACTTTGACTCTGTTTTCCTTAGTACATTTCACATTCTCGAAGAGGATTTTCAGGGGGGAAAAGGGGAAATCTAGGGGTCTTTGTGAGCTAAGCAAAGAGGGGTTTTGACACATTTGTCTTTTCTTTCCACCTTTCTTACAGCTCCTTTTCAAACACCGCTAAAGTTGGCCTCACTGTTATGATTCATCTTTCTGGTTTTTTCATTGGTTCAGTTGTCTCCTCTAGCCTCTAACAGTTAGTACAGTTCTCAGTAATAGGATGTAACCTTGGAATGAAACTCCCTCAAAGGAGCTGGAACAGTAGAAACCTCCTGTGGGGAGCGACCGGGCTGACAGCGTCCCACACCAAACTGGTTTTTGCAGACTTGCTAGCATCTCAGTAATCCTGAGTAAACAAATGCTCTGAACGTGGTTATTTCATCTGCGATATGAGTGTGTGACTCACCTCTAAAGCAGGTTTAAAGAACCTTCTGGGCAAAAGCATCAATTAAGAGCACACTGAATTTGGTGTTAGCCCAGAACTGACTGTATTTGCATAGGAGAGCCTAAAAAATTGCCAGTGATGGTGGTGGTACCTCAGAATGGTCACTGGCAGATGGGCTGGCCCCTTTGGAGCAAGGTAAGGAAGCAGAGGCAGGAAGAGACCACGTGTGCATTCTGGTTCGAAACTGTGGACTCTGGACCGTCCTGGACTTCAGATCTGTCCTTTGTCCAATGACTGATTTAAATCTGGCTTCTCCGAGCTCAGTCCTGGTTCAGACTTGGGTGAATTGATAGATGAGGGGAGAAAGGGGGAGAAAAGTACCTTGCTCTGAGGTTTCTTTCCTCCTTCATTGGAGACCCCAGCCAGCCACGGAATTAGCTCTGTGTGTGGCAGGAAAGTGAGGCTTCTTTGATTATCATCCGCTTGTTATCTTCGTTCTTCATTGTTGGTGCCTCCTTTGGCAGCCCAGAGGATGTTGGCAAACACTTGAATTCGCCCTGTCCTGGGTGTTTGAACCTAATCGCACACTTCCGGTCCCTGGGAACCGAGCAAATAAAGTGTTAGGTCACATGGGAAACACCACCTCCCCGCCCTGGGTGCTGCCAGCCAGGGGAGAACAGAGCAACGGGAATTCGACCGGCTGGTTCGCCTTCACAAAGGGTGGGGTGGTTCTGATCAAAGCCTGTCTTGTGGTTTCTGATAGGGAGCGTGTTGGTTTAAGTTTCCAGAGTTTTCTACACATAAGAGAGTGTTAAAACACTTCAGCGGGATAGAGTGACTTTAAAAGAGGAGCTGTGCAGGTATTGGCCCTAAGCTGCGGAACCTTCCAGGACATCTCTTTGATCTTGAAATGTAGGTGCTAACGGAATTAATATGGTGTTAACAAGAAGTTTCCTTAAGGTCTAAAAGCTCATTTACCCGGGGGATTTTAACTGTCTCCTGCTGCTCTGTCAGTGGGTGGGAAGGACAGAAAGGAAATTACTTTTGATTACTCTCCCATTTTCATGGCGCTGTGTGGCCCCAACCTGACAGCACTTGGATCTCGGATGTGCCTATGTTTCTTTCCCTTTTTAGAGCCTTTCTTTCTTTCTTTCTTTCTTTCTTCCTTTCTTTCTTTCCTTCTTTTTCCTGTTTGTGTATGTACCATCACGAAATTTCATATTATTACAGTTACAAAATGCATTCTTTTGGCCTAATGTTGATATATAGGTTCCCGGGAGGTGGGGGTGGGAGAGTGACACTGTAGTCTAAGGAATGCCTTGCAAGCTTGAATCACTGTTCGGAAACTGCCAAAAGAAACAACTAATGAAATGAATCAGACTTCTGGACACACAAAAGCAAGAAGAATTCAATGCAAGTAACAAGGGGCCCCTCCTGAATTCCCTTTGTCTCCACTTAGAGTTAGCAGCAGGGATGAGATTCCTCCACTAGGGCTGGAAATGTGCTCTAGGAACAAATAGGGTGAATGCTGGGGAGACAGGCTCTCTGCAGAATTTCCTTGTATCAAAGATAGACCCACGAGAAGGGAAGGGTGGGTCGCGTGGGGAAACACCCACTCCCGTGAAATGTGCAGGCTTTGTGGTTAGGGCACCTTGAATTTCTATTCATGCTTGATGTCGGCAGATTCTGCAGATAATAACTGCGTACCATAGCTGGCATCTCCCAAGCACAGACTGATGAACTTGGAGAATAAACTCTCCAGCCTTGGGCCGTGGAGGCCTGCGATGTTGTCGTGTGAAAGGAAGCAAGACTGATTTCTGCCATACTGAATAGCAGAGATGCATTTCTTTTTTTTTAAATTTTTTTTTAAAGACTTTATTTATTTGACAGATAGAGGTCACAGTAGGCAGAGAGGCAGGCAGAGAGAGAGGAGGAAGCAGGCTCCCTGCCGAGCAGAGAGCCCGATGCGGGGCTCGATCTCAGAACCCTGAGATCATGACTTAGAGCCGAAGGCAGAGGCTTAACCCACTGAGCCACCCAGGTGCCCCCAGAGATGCATTTCGGTAAGAGGATTAATATGTCTGCCTTCTATATGGTGAATAAATTGATTTTGGAGTCCTTTATGGTAAATGGGCCAAAGAGGTTTTACACAGGAATCTTGTTTTGACCCTCCGGTGATCACTTCTCAGTGGCTCTGTTTAACCATGATGAAGGATGAATGTTGGTAGCAGAAGGTGACAACTCCTAGCAGCACCTAGATGTAGAAGTTTGCATTTGCATATATATATATATATATATATATATATAGAGAGAGAGAGAGAGAGAGAGAGAGAGAGGTTGAAGGTTTAGTAGAGAAATGAAGATTTTTTTCTTTGGACACCATCATTTCTGTGGAGCCAATCATCTCTATCTGTGCACGCACATGGATGCCCTTAATTTTTGCACACTTGCTACTGAAGACATAATTAAGACTTTTAGAAGCATTATTGACCAGCTCTGTGCTGATTTTAATTTTCTTTTTTTTTAAGATTTCAAGGCTATTAATGAGTCTTTTTTTTCCCTCTGTTTTAGCTCGCTCCATCACTTGGTGAGACAAAATGAGCTTTCTACTTTGGAGAGGTCGAATTTAATGAAGAGAGAGAAAAGAAGAAGGAAAAGAAGTTGCTACAAGACTCCTGATACAATGCATTGCACCTTGTAAATTCTCTAACTGGACATGAAGGAGGGGGTAGGGGAGGGGGTGGGATTTTCAGTGCAAGTAGCACATGGTTTAAATATGAATGAACGAACCTGTGATCTAGTCCTTGTCTTGTAATTGTGGATTAATGTCAGCGTTAATCAGCCCCTCAAAGGGAGAGAAAAGCCGGCCCTTTTCCCTTGCTGTACCATATTCAGCATTTGATTTCCATGGGCTCCACCATTTATGTGTAAAATTTGAAATGGTTGTTACCTCTCTGAGGAGCAAGCCTGAAGCCTCCACACCAGCTGCTGTTGGAGATTGAAAGCCCAACTGTGGGGCCAGGAGGGAAGCTGGCTTGGCTGGCCACAGAGTGAGGACTGCTGGACTCTCCGCTAATCTCTGAGGGGTTGAGCTCCCCAGGAAGGTTCTGAACAATGGGGACGTTGTTGGTAGGCGTTTGGTAGATGTTCTTTTCTATTTATAAGTGACTTTAAACTTTCCCTTGGCTGTTAAGAAATTTGTCGTAGATTTAGCTATTTATTGTTTGATGCCTGCATGCTGAAACGATGCTTACGATTGTCTTCACGTGTATGGGTGTGTGAATGGTTGTATGTTTTGCACAATTTTGTGGCTGTTGTGAAGTGCTTTGCTGCACAAAAATGAAAACTTGGGTGTTACAATTTGGAGCATAACTGGAGGGTGGGTTGGGAAGGGGGGATTTTGTAAATGTCAAGGCAGGGAAGGAGTACAAGACAGAAACAGATTACATCCTAGAGGTAGAGAAAGCATGGAGGTCACTTTTCTTAGACTCACTAACTTGTAATGGGGTTTCATGGGGTCTGGTATGCTGATGGCTCATGGGGTGAGGGAGAGCTTCACTGCCCTGTTCCTGTCTGAGTCACACGCTTCAATCTCAGCTACTGAAATTTGGAAAGGACCAAGTCGCCTTGCAGTTCTTTTCTTTGTGTAAAATCCTGAAATCCTGGAAAGTTCTATGGAATAGTTCTGTATATAGGGCACAGGTTAAAGGCAGTGTCCAAAGTTTATTTATTTATTTATTACCCTGTGAGAATGCTTCGCCATACCCACAGCTAACAGGAAAAAGCTGAGTTGTCACAGACGTCAATGAATTCACTCACCAGATTTGCTTGAACCCGGTGGATTCATTGTTCTCTCTTCTTGATGCACCATTTAGCAAGTATTAGGAGTTCTCTAAGACCATATTCACGTTGGGACAGTGTATACTTCAGTGCTCCCCCTCGGGTAAGTCTCTAAGAAAGAACTCTTTGGTGCGCCAAAGTGACCCGTTTGGCCGGGAAACACCAAAGAATGATGAGCAGTGGCCCCTGTTGAGAGGTGTTCCGGGATCGTTGGGAATCTGTTGTGAATACATTCTTTGCTAGTTTGAGCACTTGTTTCCTAACTGTGTGTCGTGATAGGTATTAGTGCTAGACTCAGTTAGGTGTTTGCTCAGAGGTGTCTGGGGAAGACCAGAGTTTGCAACTCAAACACCGCTTTCATCGATGTTTCTCACATTACCGTAGTTTAGAAAATAGGGCTTAAGACCGGTAACAACCTTTTACATTGTGAGTGTGTTTGCATTGTCTAGTGACAGATAAATCCTTAACATTTCTCTTTACCTGAATACTTTAGACTAATTGTACATATCCATTTGTGCCATGAGTAAGTGGGCTATAGCTGGACCAAAATAAATGAGCCATTGGGATAAAAGCATCACAATACTTTGCAGCAGTCAGTCCCTCGCTCCTAGATGTGTTCTAAGCAATGCAAATGTCTGATTGTACCCTGGCGGCATCGCGTTGGCATTATATTGTAGCAAAGCTACGGCTCTCTAGTTTATAATGCAAATCTGCCGAGATGTGTGTGTGTGTGTCACTGCGTGACTTCTGAAAGCAGGGTGAATTTTCTGCAGCTGTTTCAAAGTTGTGGTCTGTCCTTGAATCCTCTATTAATTATTGTGTGTGAGCCAGAGGGAGCCGTGGTCAGGGTGGGCCCCCAGCCTGCAGGGAACTTTCTGGACTCCCGCTCTTTGAATTGATGTAGGCATTTGGGCTCACTACTTGACCATTCTCACCCTGTGAAACGTCCCCCACTTTGAAGCAAATACAATTCACAGCACAGTGCACACAAAAACCTTGGCGTAAGACAGAGAAGGTTCTTCTTATTCTGTGGGCTGGTTGCTGTGGAAACAGATAACAAAGGGCAGCCTTCCACTTCTGGTATAATTGTGTAGCCCCCTTTTCTCTGGGCTTGACACCTGTCTGAATAAGAGTGATTAGAGCTGAATAATATCCCTCTCTTGGCTATTGAATATGTGGTTCACGTACAAAACTCTGTGTAAGTTGAAGTAAAGTGTTCATGTTCATATGTGCTTGTTTGCTACTACTACATTTTTGAGGTTTTGTAAAACTGTTATTTTTTTTTCACAATGTGAAACTGAAGGTCAAATAAATTATTAGAGATTTTCTCTTCATTGTGTGTGTGAGTCTTTATTTTAATACGACATAATTTAATCTGCCGAAAACTGGTGCCTTCTGTAGTTTAATGAACATGAGGATCATTGCAGATATTTTCTGAACGTGTTTATCTTCCCATCTAGTCACATACATTCTGGAAAGCGGTTTTGCCTGTTGAATAATTAAAATTTTTGGCTGTGAAGGATGTTTCCTGAAGCAGTGTGGAACACCTCAGTTCTGAGTTATTCATAGCTTAGAATATTAAAAATCACATACCACGTGATGGTAAGACAGCACAGGTAGTATACAGAAGGAATTTAGTTTTTAGCATCCTTGTGTGGGCTATATTTTGAGAGGGAAGCTGTGAGAGAAGGGGCAGGAGTGCAATCCCCTTTTCATCTGATCTGCCTTAGCAATCATTGAAATACGTGGGAATCTATGCATATATTTTCCCTGTCACGGCATAGAAAACCTCAAGTTTAACCCCTCTGATACACATAGCTCCTTCCAAGGTGAAAGCCACTGTTCCGGCTGGCCCAGGGTAAACATGATCACTTCCTGTCACAAGAAGATGCTCCTTTATTGCTTGGGTTGGGCCCCTTGCTCTTCTAATGTGTAGAGCAATGTCAGGCGTAGTCTTTTTTTTTGGATAGAAAATAAATACAACCTAATTAGAACTCTAGGAGAGCCCATAAGCAGACAGAATGCAATTACAGCCTTTGGACTTTCACCAAAATGCCAGAGCAGATGCCTCAGGTTTTATAGAAAGATCATCCAGTTCTGTGCTGGGTGAGTCTGGTCGAGTGCCAAGCACTTGGGAGTCTTCAGATCCCATAGGCACAGTGCTGATGCCCCATGGAAACCCCACTGATGACACCGTATACAGCACCATAGGACCGGGAAGAAGGGAAAGTTAGCAGCTAGGTTAGAGTTAGAAAGAGTTGAGGGGCGCCTGGGTGGCTCAGTGGGCTAAATCCTCTGCCTTCAGCTCAGGTCATGATCCCAGGGTCCTGGGATCAAGCCCCGCATCAGGCTCTCTGCTCATTGGGGAGCCTGCTTAACCCCTCTCTCTCTGCCTGCCTCTCTGCCTGCTAATGATCTCTATCAAATAAATAAATAAAAATCTTAAAAAAAAAAAAAGTGTTGACACATGGGATTCGGATGTTCAAAAAAGCCCTGATGCTAATCTTAAGAAGGGTTGGAAATGTTTCCTAGAGAGATGATTGGAAATCTGCCTTTCAATCTCTGGAGTTCTTTTTATCATCTCACTTGGGACATGGAGACAGATTGGGGTAAAGAAGTTACTTCAAATCCTTAATTTTCGCTAATTTGGAAATTTCATTTCATTCCTACATTCCAGTTGCCCTAAATGGTGGAGGTATTGGTTTGGATTGCCTTGAGTTGCATGTAAGGGGAATCTGGCAACGAGAGGGGTTTAACCACAGTGATGAAACTGCTGGGAAGCTGCCAGTCCGTGGTGGCACGGCTACCCCACGAGGCCATGGAGGTCTGAGGCTGCACCCGCTTTGCCATCCTGGACATGATTTTTGGTTCTCGTGTCTGCTTTCATGGCTTTCAGGACAGCAGAAATGAGGACAGACTTAAATGGGAATAAGTATGTGTCAGATGAAGCTCTTCCCTTCTCTTGGGACAGTAATAGTTTTCCCGAAAGACCCACCTAGGAGATTTACACTTACCTATGGTTGGCCACTACCGGGTCATGTGACCTTCCATGGAACTAAGGGATACTGAGGAGAGGGCTATTTTCGTTGGGACACACTGTCACCCC
The DNA here is from genome assembly GCF_902655055.1 of Lutra lutra. Lineage (NCBI taxonomy): Eukaryota > Metazoa > Chordata > Mammalia > Carnivora > Mustelidae > Lutra > Lutra lutra. The sequence goes on along the minus strand of NC_062282.1, from coordinate 102,092,588 downwards.
ACACAGAAATGTGATTTTGTTAGTGAGGATGAAAGGCAGGGTGGATGGATTGGAAACTGCACAGCATCTGTTCTGGTGGATAATCAAAGGGTAACTCTAAACCGTAGCCCCGTTGATTGAGTGATTACGATGTGCTGGGACTATGCTAAGGACATGCTTCACAATCATTTCTTAGTCCTCACAACAAAAGTTGGTAATTTTTTTTTTGACACACAGAGAGACACAGGAGAGAGAGCGAGAGAGCAAGAGAGAGAGCCTGCACAAGCAGGGGGAGCAGCAGACAGAGGCTGAGGGAGAAGCAGGCTTCCTGCTGATCAGGGAGCCCCACGCGGGGCTCGATCCCAGGACCCTGGGATCTTGACCTGAGCCAAAAGCAGGGGCTCAACCAATGGAGTCACCAGCTGCCCCAATGCAGAGCTTTCTTAATATCTCCAAGCCTCAGCTCCTTCATTTATAAAAAACAGATTCATATTCTCTAATAGGAAGATTTAATAATACCATAAATTTAAGAGAAAGCACTAAGCTCTGTGCCTGGCACATAGTAGGTTCTCACTGGTTTTCAGCCATCGGTTTTTCAACACTACTGGGTGAAATACCTCTGCTAAATCTGAGCGTCTGTTCCATGTAAGGGCTTGTGTTCAAGGTCTGGATGCCCATCACGTAATTCTGTCTTCATAGCAACCTTGATGGTAGGCACTGCTATTACCCTCGTTTTGTAGATGAAGAAACAGGTTTTGAGAGATTATCTAACTTGCCCAAGGGAGTGGTGGAGCCTGGGTTTTAAGGCATGCTCTCCAACCTGCTCCTCTCCATCCAGGAATGTAGAGGAGAAGTGACTCACAGGGCTGAGGCTGGCTGTGGCTAACCCAGGGCTCTTTGCGTCCACCATGTCCAGGAAGCCTTGACTTTAGAAGAGCCAAGGACTCTGCAGCTGGAGAGTCCTGCCCTCAGACCTGAGAACTAAAGAAGCACATGGAAGGACTCTACATGTGACTCAAAATGTTCCTTGACGATGTGTTCTGAAGATAAGACTGTGGAGAATTTAAAAATAAATGCCCCTGCCTCCCCCAGTGGTCGTTACATTTGATAGTTCACTGAACTGCACAGGCTTATGCTATGTGTACGCTTCTACTCGTACAGCTTTTCTTTACTGAAAGACTGAATATACGACGGACAATAGCCAGAGAGTAACAGGAAGAGAACTCTGACCCGTGATCTGCAGCAACCAGTTCAGGAGACCAAAATCTATGGTGGCTGGGCTGCAATGACTAGTCAGACCTGTGGGAGTCAGACCACTCTCTCTAGCAATTGATTCAGCCAAACAACGATCCATGTGATAATTGGCTCAAAATGGCCAGGATTTTGGTTGATAATGGAAACCTTCCCTAATATTTGTCCTTGCTTCCAACCGAGGACCAGTCAGAAACCGTCCAGTATGCCCCCTAACCATCACACAGGATGCCCTACTTTTAATTAGCCCACCGACAGCTTCCCCACACCACCTGCCTCCAGTCAGAGCATCTCTGAAGCCTTCCCTTTTCTCCCCTATAAAGCTTTCCCACTCCTCAGTGTGCCCTTTGAGTATCTGCCAAAATGCACTGACAGTGGCTGACTCTTGCTAGAGTGAGCTCTGAATAAATAGCCTTTGCCTGCTCTCATGTGGCTGGTCTTTGTTTACGTCCACAGACAAAGTGTTTGTTCAGTAAAATAATTAAATATTTCAATAAAAAGGTTCATAAAAATGAAGTGGGGACCAATACTGTGGGTTCTGGGTAAACTGGGTGTTCAGAGGGAGGCGGTTTTATCCTGAATGTCGGAATAGAATGAAATGTGCACAATACGTAGAGTAGGAGAAAGATGAATTTTGAGTTAATGGGGTTGAGATTAGGGCATCTGGTTTGCCACAAGGAGAGCAGTTGCTTTGTTTGGGAATATTTTGAATAAAGTGAGAACACTTAAGTAACTTTTACAGCCATATTCATGGTGCACATGGATGTATGAATAAATGCAAAAATTTAGCAGTTAATTCCTGGTCGTGCCTGTCACAAATCTTAAGTGCTTCGCCTGTCTGACACGTATTCAGACAAGCCATCTGTCCTGCATTTGAGTTTAATCACAGACAATGAATTTTAAAGCTCTGTTATTTGTCAGACATTGGACCACTAAGTTTAAGACCTAACTTGCAGAGGGAAAAAATGTATGTCGAGGCATGACTATGAATTAAAAGTAAATTGACTAAGTAAATTATAAATCTACCATAATCTTGTCCAGCTCCGTTTACAGCCCAGCTTGCTTTGTGACTCCAGGAGAACCAAAGGAGACAAAGTTTCTCTCTCTCTCCCTCTCTGGTCCTGTTTCCTTGGCAACCTAATCTTTATCTGATGAAAGATGGAGGTCTGCATCGAGGAAAGGCAGTTGGAATTTCAGCAAAGTCTCTCACTAATCTTTCTCCTGCCTTATCAAATGATTTGTTTTGTTACAAGAAGTTATTTTACACCCACCTTTTAGATGGCACTGGGGGGTTGTTTACTGGATATCCTGGAAGGGCTGAGAGAATGTTTCCACATAACACTGTAACCACAAAGAAGATGAAATCAGCCTCTTGGTGGACACAAACTAGGCACCTGCAAAGTGAGAACTAAAATGTCTCTTGGGGCACCTGGCTGTGAAGCTTGATCTCCAGGTTATGAGTTCAAGCCTCATGTTGGGCTCAGAGATTACTTCAAAACAAAACAAAACAAAACAAAAAACAACAACAAAAAACCTCTCTGTCTCTGAGGTTCTAACTAATCATACACAAGCTCTAAATTGCAAACACCCCTGTCCCTCTCAGCCACCCACGTACATTCTGGCAGAGGCATCGCTGCCAGGAGAACCATTTTGAAAGAATGAATCTTGGAATTTTGAAATCATTTGTACACTGTGAAGGAAAGGAAGGGAGAAAGAGGAAGAAGGTGGAGGATACCCTCAGGGGGATGTGTCTGGTGGGCGGTGGGCCACTTCACATCCCTTTCAGGGACTTCCTGAGAGTGCACTTGCTGAGCACACAGGTGGGGGTTAATCAACACCGTCTTTCAAAATGAAAACACCTAGGCCCCTTTTGGGGGGCTGTTAGTCATTTACAGGTTTATATGAAGAGGGCCAGTCTGAAGGGTGGGCGTAGGTTGGGAGTGCTGACAAACTGTGTCAGGGAACTCGGGCGTGCCTTGCCTGAGTGGGACTCAGACACTGAGACACACCCAGGAGAACCCCAGGAGTTAGGAAGACTGTAGGTGTAGTAGTAGCAGGTGGGAGAAGAATGAGAGAGGCAACATTTTATGCCCAAAATATTATGGTTGGGGTGGGGGATGAATAAGAAGAGCACAGAAAAATTTTAAGGCTGTGGAACTATTCTGTATGATGCTATGAAGGTGGATACCTATCATTATATGTTTGTCAAAACTCATAGAATGTACATCGCCATGAGGGTACGTGTCCCTTGCTCTGAACTACCAACTTACAACTCACACTGTCTGAGCCAACTCACTCGTCACTTAATGCTGGTCTATGTTTTGACTAATACCTGTACATGAATATCTGTACTCACAGTGTAAATGCTAACTCTGAGACTTTATTTCTGCCAACATTTTCCCTCCACAATGCTTAGCATTCAAAATTTAATTTACTTCAATTTAATTACTGTAATATATTTTTAAATTTCCCTTTTTCAGGTATTTGTCTGGAGCAGAAAACTAATTTTGGAAATGGCTAAATGGGTGTACAGATGCCCACGTGTTGATGAGAAATTCATTTCCTCATTCATTGGTTTATTCGCTGGGAAAAAAATTAATTCCATTTGCTGGAAGTGCAGAAATGTTCAGAGAGATAAACCAAACTTTATTCAGGAAGAAACATGGGTGTTTCAAAAAGTTTTACCAGAGCTGATTATAGATGGCTCAGAAGGGAAACGGAATGTTTCTCTTGGATGTCAGTAGGTTGGCCTTGATGGCCAGTTCTAGGGCAGACCTCCCTGAACATTCTGTGAAGAGGCACCTTTAGGCCTCAGTATCCCTGAGGGTAGAGAAGTGTGGTGGGCTGTGTGGGCACAGTGGATGGGGTGGCTGTGGCTGTCCTTCCTTTCCAGCAAACTGGAAAGAAGGTTGTGAGGAGGAATTTATGTAAGACAGTGACTGTCTTTGCAATCGCCAAAAGGCACTCATAGCTTCTCTTGCCCTCCAAGTATCATGATAAAGACAGAGAACCATGGAGTCCTGCGGTGTCTTGGTTGGCTCTGCTTGTGCTCAGACATGTGGCATTCAGTGTGTTCCTCAGGGTGATAGCTGTCATTAGTAAATCTTGTCTAACCTCTGAGGACAAGGGATGGGCATGCCTCCTTTCTCTTTATCACTGGGAGTGTAGGAGCTCTCCAAAACAGGGAGGAAAGATGCTACCTTTGAGGCAGGGAGGAGCTGCTACAGTTGTACCTGGAAACCAGGGGCCAGGCGTTAGCCCTCAATGGGAAGCAAAAGGGAGAGTATTTTTTTTTTTAAAGATTTTATTTGTTTATTTGACAGAGATCACAAGTAGACAGAGAGGCAGGCAGAGAGAGAGAGAGGGAAGCAGGCTCCCTGCTGAGCAGAGAGCCCCATGCGGGACTCGATCCCAGGACCCTGAGATCATGACCTGAGCCGAAGGCAGTGGCTTAACCCACTGAGCCACCCAGGTGCCCTAGGGAGAGTATTTGAGAGGGAGAAGATCTGGTCATCTCTGCTCTCTCCAGGTTGGTTTATGCCCTGACAGCCCCGTTCACAGGGCACAGAAAGGCATGAGGGAGTCTATGATGGACGTAGCATTAGAATCTATAAGCTGTGGGACAGAACAGAACCCGCAAGGCAGGTAAGGTAAGAGAGTGGACAGACGGAGCAGCTTATTCGTACCCAGCATGGAAGCGCCACCACCATGGGGCAATGGCAGCATTCAGAAGAGCACTCCGCGTCCTTCCTTCCTCACGTCACACAGGTCCGTGTGATCTGAGCTGTCTCCCTGGCTTCTCTGGCCCTCTCCTTATTTGCCACTGTCTTTCTTTCTAGACATCTCTTGCTGGTCTATTCTCATCCTGACATCAGCCCTTGGATTTCCAAACCAATCCAAGAGGATTAAAGTTGAAGACTAAGATGGAAAGACTAAGATGCCCACCTATCGTCCTGCCTGGTGGCCCTGTGATTTCCTGGGGACAGGACACATGTAGGGGCAAGCGACAGATTTTTTGGAAGAGATTCGATGGCCCCAGTGGCCCGGCTTTTAACATCTTCCTCTCAAAGGGCCAGTTTCTTCACTTTCTTTCTTTTTTTTTTTTTTTTTTAAGATTTTATTTATTTATTTGTCAGAGAGAGAGAGAGAGAGAGAGAGTGAGCACAGGCAGACAGAGGCAGAGGGAAAAGCAGGCTCCCCACAGAACAAGGAGCCCGATGTGGGACTCGATCCCAGGACGCTGGGATCATGACCTGAGCCGAAGGCAGCTGCTTAACCCACTGAGCCACCCAGACGTCCCTCTTCACTTTCTTTTTTATATGTGGGGAGATGATGGAACGTGTTGGAAAATGTCTCAGCATTTGGCAATGATCTGCCTGAGCATAGTGCTAGGATTGCTCTGCTCACAACTAAGCTGCAATTTTAGGCAGAATTTGCAGAGCATCTCAGCGTTTAACAGCTCACGAAAACTTGGCAGTGATTTCAGGCTGCATAACATCTGCTTATTTCATTTTGTTACAAGTCACCTGGGCAAAAACTTCCTCACTCTGGCCTGTAAATGAGCTCATCCCCAATTAGAACACTCCGGTTTGTAGCAGTAGCAATCGTCCCCGAGCCATCTATAACGAAGCCTTAAAGCTAATGGCACTTCTCCGTGCTAGCAAAACAAAACCATTATTTTTCTTCGTAGCTCAGATGGGTGATTTGATAGTGTCTTAGCAGCTCTACAAGCTTATTCTCTGAGGAGGGAGTAGTGTTTTCTTAGTAGAAACTTTTTTTTTTTTAATCTGGAAATTTTGAACAAAATTATTTGGGAGCCATTTAATGTGGATTTAAAAATAATGTGGTTCTGTACCAGCTTAGCACTCTCTGATCATTTTATTTTATTATTTTTTAAAAGCTTTTTTTGTTTATTTGTCAGAGAGCACAAGCAGGCAAAGTGGCAGGCAGAGGCAGGGGGAAAAGCAGACTCCCCGCTGAACAAGGAGCCCACTCGGGACTTGATCCTAGGATTCTGGGGTCATGACCTGACCTGAAGGCAGCCACTTAACTGACTGAGCCACCCACACATCCCTCTCTGGTCTTTTTTTTTTTTTTTTAAAGATTTTATTTATTTATTTGACAGAGAGAGAGAGATCACAAGTAGGCAGAGAGGCAGGCGAGGGGTGGGGGGAAGCAGGCTCCCTGCTGAGCAGAGAGCCCATTGCAGGGCTCCATCCTAGGACACTGAGATCATGACCTGAGCCAAAGGCAGAGGCTTAACCCACCGAGCCACCCAGGTGCCCCCATCTCTGATCATTTTAAAAAGCATGACTATTGTGTCTATTCAAGATTTTCCAATGGAGACCTTTGAGGACTGTTATTAAATAGGTACCAAGTATACTGAGCTCCACAGTTATTTTTCTTCCCATTTTCCTCCAGACGGCTATAATATTCCTCAGGAAAAGTATGCTGTTTGAATGCATCTGCGAGCATCTCCCTGCTTTAGAAGCGGTAGGAAGCCCAGGTTGGTCATCTTCAGTTTATTATGTATCCTGACCCCACATCAGATGTCCTTCTTCAAGGTCAGCTCTCTGTTTCCAGTATACAGTTTTAGAGGAGCAGCAAAGGACAGTGACTTGGAGAAGACAGCAACTGATGCCACTGTCTTGGCACTGTTGGCCAGGACCAGAAAAGACCCTGCCAGCCTTCACGGCGGGCTGCTTTAGCGTCCTTTGGCCAGAGTCGACAGGGCAGGAAATGATGGAAAGTCATCTGAGCTGGGGCCCAACCAAAAAGTTGGCTAAAAAGTTCCTTCTTAGCACTCCATGCTGGTTTTCTCTGAACTGGTTCTTTACGCTGAGACAAAACTCTCATAATATCATGGGATCAGAACTGATCATCAGTCTGGGACTGGTAGTTGACCTTGAATCTTGACTCTGGGCCTGTGCTTAATTTTCTGTGGTGACAATGAAAGCTCATTAAAAAGCTGACACATCATTTTCAGCCTTGAGCTCATCTCTGTGATTCACTTCAATGTCTTAAGGAAGGAGAAGAAACCAAATTAATCACAGGAAAAAAAATAGAAGAAACTTTTGGGGGCCTCCCTTTTTATGTCATAAAGTTATTTGTAACTTGAGAGTTATTAAACGATCCCACTAAGAGCCCTTCTGTTGAAATGTTAACAGCAGGAGACAAGTTAAACCTACTCAGAGTGCTGTCCGTCACCCACTTGAAGCGTTACTGAGGAGCGAAAATCGATTCTCTGACAGCCACACGCCTTGCTGCAAATTCATCCTTAGCATTGAACTGAAGGAGAAATGACAGCTGATGAAGAAGTTTTTTAAATGCAGAAAAAGTTGACTGGAGAGTTTTCATGTTTCAACTTGATAAAAATATTGCCAAACTTTTTTTTTTAAACCAAAATTAAAATATCTAAATAACTTGGGCTATTCCCTTTATGCCACAGTGCATAAAATTACATTTATTTAAGTAGTAATAAACACTCCATTGTTATTTAACTGGCTAATCCTAATTTCAGATGGGAATATTTTCCAGGGAATTTGAAGAATCATTTTTTTGAGGTGAGGCTTGGGTCTCTGTGGGGCACCCATGATGGGAGGGTCTGCAGAAATACGGCCAAGGCCCAGAGGAAAAAAGAAGAGAGCGTGTTAGCTTGCCACTAGGAAGTAACCACCCGGCGTTTGAAAAATCAGATTCCTCCTTTAAGCCATTTATTATGTTACAAATTTTTGAAAGCCTTTAGGAATGACTTACGTTGAAAAGCTGATAAGCAAGAATTGTTTGAAATTTGAGGCCCTAGAGGGGGAGTTCACCTTGATGGGTGCCGTTTTTGTGCTGGCCTCTAAAACTGTGTGATGGAAATATAGTTGATCCTAATCCCATACACACTTGGCTTCTGATGAATGTGGTGCAGGGTGGATCATACTATACTTGCTAACCTGCAACTTGCGTTTTTCTCTTAATATGCCATTCAGTTCTTTCCCTGTGAATATCACAGATGATATTCTCTGATATTCTGATTCAGAATCTTGTTCTCTCTTCCTGAAAGGGGGTTGGACATTGGGAAATTAGGAATAAGCCTCCTCAATCCCAGCTGCCTTATAAACTCTTTTGCACTTTCCTTCTAACTGCCTCGATTGGATCCTTTGCTAGTTTAGATCCAGGTTCCAAACATATATGAATGGACGCAATCAGCAAATATATTCTCAGTGGCTTGGCTATGGACAGAACTTTACACACACACACACACACACACACACACACACACACACACACAGATTTATTTATTTGAGAGAGAGAGAGAGAGAGAGCGTGTGTGAGTGAGCACACAGTGGGGAGGGGCAGAGGGAGAGGGAGAGAAAGAATCCCAAGCAGACTCCGTGCCGAGCAAGGAGCCTGATGTGAGGTTCTGCTCTATCCGAGGACCTGAGCTGAAACCAAAAGTCTGATGCTAAACGGACAGCACCACCCAGGCATCTCCGGACAGAACTTCTTAATACAAACTCTCATAAGCTTTATTTTACAGAAGAGTCTGTTGGCAAAGTGCTCAGACCTCCAAACCACTCTACTTGACACCTTTGCAACGCATTTGATGCCACCATTGTGGTGTGGAGCCTCAGTACCGCTCAGCCTCTCCCAGGGATGCGCCAGGATCTCTGTGGAGCCCCGCTGTCATGGATGTAAGATGTATGTCAGTGGTACCCAGGACAGAAGGAAATCAACATGCAGAGTCTTTGCCTCGGTTAACTGGTAGACCGTGGGGAGTCTTCCTGCTTTTAACAGCAACATGGATATTTTTATAAAAGTTTTCTCCGAAGTACAAATGACCTGATGAACAAAGAGATGAGCCGTTTCTTTTTTAACTCTATTTTTAGTTTTGAATTAAGTGACTGTAATAAAAATGTACCCATTTGTTTCCTGAAAGAATGAAAGTTGAGTGGATAAAAGCATTTCTTTCTTAAACTTATGTCTTTCTTGGGGTCTAGGGTTTTTTTTTTTTTAATTGTGACACGAAGTCTCTAAGTCACGAGAGGAAGGCAAGCAAACCCTGTGCTGTAACAGGGACACCTGGCTTCATCTGATTTTCCTAGCTTGCAATTACATCAACCTCTGTCACTAGCTGCAGAATGGGTTCAATTATGCAGTGTCTTTAATCCGGAATATCTCTGGACTTGAGAAACATTATTGCTTTAATTATCACCACACCCCTAGGAGGAACCAGAGGTAGAAACTCTGACCAGCATCCCAGTATTACAGGGGAAGGAGTTAAAAGGAAGGGCTACCGAGTGACTAGACAGACAGCCTCTGAGGCCTGGAGGCAGCAAGCGTGCCGACTCGGAGGCGCTGGGTTCAGACTTATAGGTCCTGGTCTGTGTTTCTGTGTTGACTGTCCAGTGAGTAAGATAGTTGATGAGCCTGAGGCACGCTGAGGTAATACATCAACAATGGATTTGAATGGAGTCAAGAACTGGGTACATAATCCTCATTCTGGCTTTACTGACCCAAAAAGAACACTCTCCATGTACAAGGGAACACTAAGTAGCTTCAGCGGATTTTGAGTCACCGGTTTGGGGCAGCCCGGTCAGAAACTTAGACCAAGTGATTGCTCACTGGTCTTGCTTTTGGACTGTTCTCTGTAGTCCCTTAGGCCAGCAAAAGCTCACTCGCATGCTCTCCCTCACCGCCCCCCGCCCCACGCACACATACCCTCCAGCTCTGCTCTGGCTGTGTGGATCTTTTTCAGTTGACAATTAAAGGAGGACCACAATTCTATGATATTAAGAATTAAATTAAAACCATATTTCACCTAAAAAACATCTCAGAAGACAGAGTGCCTGGTGCTACTGAACCAGCTTATTATCTTCCTGGGCAGCCGACATCTCTCAGAGCTCAAGAGGCAACATGGGCTCTGGATGTGGAGGCAGCAGGAGAGTCGGAAGGCCAGGCCCTGCTGGGTTGTGTCCACGTCTCACATTTAGCAAGTACTTAGTGAGGGACACGCGGTATGGTGGGAGGACAATATGGCAGAAAGTACTGAAATGCCATAATACTACATGGAACCACTCTTTTATTCATTATGTGTGAGAAGCAGTCAGTCAGATGTCCTATTGAGTGTCTGGTACTGCAGCTTCTCTGGGGCAGGCAGTGTTTCTGCTGGGTAGGACAGGGTCTTAATGTGGAGAAACCCTAAAGAGATCACCTAGTCCAGAGGTTCTCATACCAATCAGACAGAGTTATTATTCTTTTTTTAAAAGATTTTATTTATTTGACAGAGAGATCAGAAGTAGGCAGAGAGGCAGGCAGAGAGAGAGGAGGAAGCAGGCTCCCCGTTGAGCAGAGAGCCCGACGCGGGTCTCAATTCCAGGTCCCTGAGACCATGACCTGAGTTGAAGGCAAAGGCTTAACCCACTGAGCCACCCAGGCGCCCCAAATATTTTTTTTAAAGATTTTATTTATTTATTTGGGAGAAAGAGAGCATGAGAGGGGAAAGATCAGAGGGAGAAGCAGACTCCCTGCTGAGCAGGGAGCCTAATGTAGGACTTGATCCCAGGACTCCACGATCATAACCCGAGTCCAAAGCGGTTGCTAACCAACTGAGCCACTCAGGTGCCCTTACTACGAATATTTTATAATTTTTCTCTTTACTACCCTAAATTAAAATTACCACACAATATAGTGCCCAATGTCCAAAAACCGTGATAATGCTCTGTATCAGAAGCTGAGATGGCATCAGAAGGCAGGAGAAGGATATCCCATACATTCCCAGGATCGACACATGTAGTAGAGAGAAAGAAGCAGGATGGGGCTGAGGGAGAGGTGGGCCTGTGCCTGAAGGCAGTCTCACAAATGACACAGCAGATCCTACAGGGAGCTCTAGACTTAGGGTGATCCTGATGAATTGTGCCCAACCAAAGCCTTCCTAACACCCCTGGCCACCCCCCCCCCCCCCCCAGTGATGGTCAATGGATGCAGGTAACTTCTAGGAAGGAGTCAGCCCCCTGGAGACCAGAGCCACTGGGAAGGGGTGGAGACACTCAGCTATGGGCTGTCCGCAGTCAACATTCTAGGAGCTGTGGAAGCCCTGAAGCAGAGACCTAGAGGGAGCCCCCAGGGTCTAGCACAAACTGTAATAGAAAGGAAAAACAATGGGAAAGTAATTCCTAATAAAAGCATATGTATTTCTCACGGGAGGTAACTAAAAGACGTTGTGAAGTGTTCCGATAATTGCAAATGTTTTTAACGAATTCGTTTGGGCTTAAAAGAAGACCGTACTCAACTGAATATGGCCAACACTTTCTCTTTATATCTGGCACTTGGAAATAAGGGCTAGGTGAGTATATATGTGTCTATACTTGAATGGTGACAATTACGTATGCAGACTGATATGCTGTCCCTGGAAGGTGACTGAAAAGGTGATCAGTTCTTGGTAGAGTTCCCAACAAAACAAGTATTTATATACAGTGGTTGCATTCTTGGAAAATTCAACGTATATTAAAGCTGTGAAAAATATATTTTGTATTTATATGCTAAATGGAGTAGCTATGAGGCTCAGATCATTTTATCAAGTTTGATGAGACATTTATTTGAACTTAGTGATGGATATGGGAAAATTCTTTGTCATGGGGACCATACCCCACACTTTCTAAGGTATTTACCATGTCTAGCCCCACCCACTAAATGCTAGTAGTGCTTCCAATCAAAAACGCAAATTTCCATGCTTCCCCAAGGAGTCATAGCCCTTCCTCTGAGAACTCGATTAGTCCTCTGCTTCTAGCCTGAACAGAACTGCTTTCCCTTCTCAAGGTGTTTTAAAGCAAGAGATCTGAGAACTCTATTAAGTACCTATTTCCACAAAGCAGTCCAAATTAAAGAGATTGTACAGCTCTGGGCACACCTGGGATCCCACAGCCTGGAGTACTGGCCCCCTAGCTCTCCCATCAGCCTTGGGATGTCACCCTCAAATGTTTGAACCCCAACCAGATTGTCAAAGCCACAGTCTAGTTCATCTATAACTGACTGACTTAATAGCAGCCGGGAAGGGTTGTGGGCCTCTTGGGTTCCCTTCACTTAGGAGGATTTTTACTGCCTACCCCGTGTTCCTCCATCACTTCTTGCTTTGGCAAAGCTGAATTTCAGGAGAGGACAGTGGATTCATGGGGGTAAGTAATCTGTCATACCTGCTTCTATACAAGCAAGGGAAATGGTTGTTTTCTCAGAAGCTTGATTTGGCCCTTAGTGGGGCAGGCTCTGTGTATTCCTTTCCTCCTACATCAAACAGTTGCCTCTGCTGCAAACTCACCGAAGCAGCCTGTCTAAGGGAAAGGATGAGGAATGTCAGGACAAGGACTGTGGAAATGGAATTAAAGATAAGGAGAAGGGTGCCTGTGTGGCTCAGTGAGTTAATCAGTGACTCTTGATTTCAGCTCAAGTCCTGATCTCAGGGTCATGAGAGCCAGCCCCATGTTGGGCTCTGCGCTGGGTGTGGAGCCTGCTTGAGATTCTCTCTCCTTCTGCCCTGACCCTCCCCCTGCTCACACACCAGTATGCTCTCTCTCTAAGGAAAAAAAAAAAGAAAGAAGAAAGATTTCCAGGCTGATTTGAAATATAAGACAACAGCAGCACCAACTGGGAATTCGAAAAGGGAAAACTTTAATATGAATTATTTTATGCAGAATGTTTTATGCTAATTCAGATGTTAAGATTTAATTGTAAAGTGCTTATGCAGCAAAACTGCTGACACCAATGATGGTTCAGCCTGTATAAAGAATTACAAGGCTCTGGAAATGACTGCTGGAGCCTTACAGTAATTTGCATCCGGGAGAGTGGATGCGAAGGAGACGGACGTGTTTTATCTGTGCACCTGAATAACATACAGACAAGTGTTAGTCATTCGTTTATGAATATTTTCCATTACCACTCATCTCTCAACATATGGCAAACATTTTTTGCTGTTTTCTTCTGTCCCCTCTTCTGCAGGCTGCTGGAAACAGCTGGCACATATCTTTTTATAATTTTGCCAATAACTTTTCTGATGCACTGGGTTTCTTTTTGTGATTAGAGAGAAAAATTATTGATCTTCTTAAAGACATTATTAATTCATTGTTGCTGGGAGGCCAAGAGTGTTTTTAAATGAATAATCAATCACACTGCTGATTCTACCTCAAAATATGAGTGTCTCAGGAATTTCTGAACAAATGCATTTTGACCTAAGTGCAATTCTCTACTCAAAGGACTGCAGCGTGATATTTTTTGAAATGATGGCATTACACCTTTGTGGACTTGACTCGTTCCATTTCATTAGAAAAAGTAGTGCTCAGAATGGATCAACAGTTAATTGTAACAAAACCTTGTTAAAACTGACATGATGCAGCTTAGTCTCAGTTTTATCTTGATTTTATGCAACTTTTCGTAGTTTTTGAAAACATAATAAAGGCAATTCTGAGCATCTGAGCTTCACATTAGACTCAAAATGGACTATTCAAATGCACATTCGAGAAGCAAGGCCGTGACCTATGCTGGTACTGGTTGCATACCGAGACCCTGGTCATCTCTAGCGGAACTGGTATCTGTAGATGAACCTGGACTTGGTCCAGATGCCACATGCTTGTTACAAGGATGTTCTGTTACCCAAAACCCCCTCCCTATTTTGGTCTTTGATTTGTACTTAGATTCTTGGGAATATGGACTGAAATGGACAGATGCACCATGGCAATCCTCTAGTCCTTGAGATGATGGAAACTTTACCATTGGAACCCTCGCAAAGTAGGTTAAATCAAAACAGGTGAATAAGCATTGTAATCAGCCTGGGTGATACCATTTGTGGTAAAATGAAAGAGACTCAAACTAATTCTGAAGGCAAGTACAAATGATTCTAAAAGGATAGTTTCAGTAAAATTAACACATAGCCTTCTAAATAGTTATTTTAAAAATTATGTGCTTGCCTTTTTAAAAAAATTCTCATTTCTTAATATTGTTATTTTATGTTCAGTTATCAACTTTCTCTGCTTCTAAGGACAAGGATATCATACATAATTGATACCTATAACTTAACCAGATATTTTATTGAATTGGTGACTAAAACAAAAGAAAGAAAATGAACTTTTATCTCCTCTTTTTGTCTCCATCCACACATTGTATATGAGTATAAAAATATACAAACACATATGCACCACATGTATCTTTTTAAGATAAGGAGGCAAGCTATAAGAATATAAGAAAAGATGTAAGTCTAGTAGAAAGAGACATCACAGAGTCTGTCTCAGAGTAGTTGAGTTTATTTGAAACATAAAGGAGCTGCATTTATTTTTTAAAAAAGACTTTATTTATTTGTCAGAGGGAGGGAAAGAGAGCGAGTGAGCACAAGCAGGGGAAGCAGCAGGCAGAGCAGACAGAGGGAGAAGCAGACTCCCTGCTGAGAAAGCAGCCTGATGCCGGGGTTGATCCAAGGACCCTGGGATCATGACCTGAGCTGAAGGCAGACAATCAACTGAGCCACCCAGGCATCCCCCAAAAGGAGCTGCATTTAAACAGCATCTCAAGGGCACCTGGGTGGCTCGGTCGTTAAGTGGCTGCCTTTGGCCCAGGTCATGATCCCAGGGTCCTGGGGGCTCAGCGGGAAGCCTGCTTTTCCCTTTCCCATTGCCCCTGCTTGTGTTTCTCCTCTCTCCATGTCTTTCTACCAAATAAACAAATAAATAAAATCTTTAAAAAATATCATCTCAAATGGAAGTCATATTATGTGTCATGGTATGGAATTAACAGCAAAAAAATGAGACAATTTTATATGTTAAAAAGTTTTAGGGCAAAAACTGAGTTACTTTTTTCCTCAAAAGCATAAAAGAGGACTAACTGAAAATGGACCAAGAACATAAATAGACAGTATATCAAGGATAAAATAAAAGAAATAAAAAATATGGGAAGAAGATCAGTCACACAGGAATGCAAATTAAAACATCTTTCCACCCCGCCGCCCAACAAATTAGTAAAAAGTAAGACACAGAGAAAGAGAATGAGAGAGAACTAACAAAGGTGTGATAGGACAAGTGCTTTTATACATTGTCAGTGGGAATATTAGTTGACACAATATTGTAAGACATAATCTAGACTACAAATTTTAGGAATCCTTAAATGTTGATACCTTTGACCCAGTTATGTCACATTTAAGAGTCTTTACTATGGAAGTAATCCTCATTATCTTTTTAAAAAAAGATTTATTTATTCACTTTTAGAAAGAGAGAGAGCAGGAGGAGAGGCAGAGGGAAAGGGAGAGAGAATGTCAAGTAGACTCCATACCAAGTGTGGAGCCCGACCCAGGGTTCAATCCCACAACCCCAAGATCACAAACCTAGCAGAAACCAAGTGTTGGGACACTCAATCGACTGAGACTTCTGGGCATTCCAAAAATAATCCTCATTAGTGATAAAAGATTTGCGTTAAAACCAATGCTCATCAGGCCCTAATGGTCCAGAGAAAGACTTGTGGACAGTGAACATGGCGTATCAACTTGATGGAACATTGTGCAGCCATTAAATGTCGTGTTTCCAAAAGTTATGCCATAACAGAATAAGATTCCTGTTAGAATGTTAAAGAAAAATAAAACAGCTCTCCTGGGGATGAAAGGTACAGCATAGGGAGTATGGTTACTGGTCCTACAATCATATGTGGTGATGGATGGTGGTTCCATGAGGGTGAGCAAGGCATGGTACAGAGATGTGGAATCACTACGTTGTATACCCGAGGCTAATGTAACATTGTGTGTCAACTACGCTTCAATAAAAACAAAAATAAAACAGCTCTCAGAGTCATACGTGGAGTATTAAATTAGTTATATTAAGAGGAAGAAAAGGGGTGCCTTGGGCAGCTCAGTCAGTTAAGCATCTGACTTAATTTCAGCTCCGGTCATGATCTCAGGGTCGTGAGATAGAGTCCCGCGTTGGGCTCCACACTAGGCATGGAGCCTGCTTAAAATTCTCTCTCTCCCCATGTTCCTTGTGCCCTCTCTGTCTCTCAGAAGAATAAGGGAGGAGGAGAGAGAGGAGGAAGAGGAGGGAGAGGGGAAGGGGGAGGGGAGGGGCAGGGGGAGGAGGAGGAGGAAAAATAAAACCTAAAAATGATGAATAAGAAAAAATGACTGAAAAAAAATAAACCCAAATATAAACTCTGGTTTTATTTAGATGATGAGACAGCCCATGTGTCACGTGTTTCCTTTTTCCCTACTTTTCTAATTTGCTTTAAAAAACAAAACCTACTTCAAAAACTACAAATATAAAAATTATTAATAGCATGTTACAATCATACACTAAGATAAGTAAATGGTGAGGCTCCTATTCTGGTGTCAGATGGGTGAATTTTCCAAAAATTCTCGATGTCGACGTGGTTTAAGCTGTGTCATTACTATAAAACATGATACATAAGAGTGATGATTGTCTAGTTATCCTTTGCATATATGAACTTCCAAGGAAGGAGTTCATTCTGAATTACCCTTTATGGTCAACTGGAATGGTTCTGGGAAACCCCATTTATCCTGTGCTGCGTGAGCTCAGTCTGACTCTGTCCCATCCACCAGCCCCTCCTTATTTGGCTTGCTCCTGTGTCCCTTTCTCTTTCCTAGGGAAGCCAGACTCCCGGATACCTCCCCAGAATGGATGCTGGAACAAGCCCCTCCCAGGCCATTCTGAGTTCTAATTTCTAGTGACTCATTCTTGCCCATCTACATAAAGGCCCAGTTTCATCAGGTCTGATATTTCTCATTCTTTTAGAATTATGCCTGCAGCTACCAGTAACGCCAGGAGTTAGAACTAGAAAAATAAAAGGTATCTTAGTTACAGCAGGCCGGCTGCGCTGGGGATCTTCATGGTTTGGAGTGAGAGAGACAGTAAAAGAAAGGCATTAATAGCTTTGGAAACTCTTTTTGCATTGCTTGCCTGGAGAAAAGACTGGTTTTGCTCTTTCCCCTTCTTCTCAGCTAATCATACTACCTCATCCTTAAGGTCTCAAATTAAGCATCATTTCTTCATAGAAGCTTTCCTTGGTGCCTAAACTGGGACAGACACTGGACTGTCCCTAGAGCACTACTCTTCTCTTTCCTAGGACTCAGAAGTAGTCCTTGCAAGTCTTAGTCATCTTTCTTTCCTGCTGGACTCTGAGTCTATGAGAGCAGAAACCTTATCTCTTTTATTTATCATCATGTCCCCAGTGCCAAGAACAGGAGCCTGGTATGCACTGGGTGTTGAATAAATATTAGTTTAATGAATGCACTTTCCGGTGTGGTCTATGAAGGTAGGGAAAGAATGGTTGGCACAAAGCCAAATAGTGGTGGAGTTGGAAGCATAAATACGGAAAGCCTTCTTATTTTTTTCTTAAGCGAATATACACGTATATATAAATAATGCCGTATCATGGCTCTAATATTGAATTCAAGAAGGTCGGACTTGGCTTTTTGGCTTTGAAAGCGATGGAGACAGTTTGCTTGGTTCCTCTGCTGTGAGAAGAGCAGACATTTGGCACTCCTCCAAAAGTTAAGCTACATCCTCCTTAAATAACTTGACCCACTGGAGCAGCGTTTTTAAGTAAATCAAGTTTAGCACAACTGAAGATATGCACCAGCAGACGTGTTGTGAATCCAGAGACCCCTCAGCCCCTCTTTCCTGAAGTTCATGAGGATTTGCTCCATTTAGCACATGTGTTATTGGCCATCTCCACTTCTTTCTTGCCTTTTGTGGAAGCAAAATTCTTGGAATTTACCTTACAAGCACAAATCACCTGTAATTCTTTGCACTTAGTAGTTACTGAGCATGTAACTACAGAGCTTAACAATTACCATATACTGTAATCACGCAAAGATTTTAATCTTTCAAATTAGATCTCACCTCCACACTGGGAAAGAAAAGGAAATTTACGGGATAATTAGCTCATGGGCTAGTTGGCACTTCTGGCAATGTCAGGAAGTCATATGCGTGAGTGGTCTTAAGGTAGTATTTCTCTTTTTTTATGAAGTGCCTTTCATTAAAGCTGCCCTGCATGTTTTGTACTGAAGAAACTAGAGAAAAATTCCTTTTGCAAGTGAAGGCAGCCCTAATGCCATCAGGAAATTCAAGCAGAGGGTGGCATATTTTGTAGTAGCAGAGTCTTTCTACTGCCCTTGGGGGGTAAATAGTTGAACCTTCGTGTATAGCAAGGGAACCGAGTCAAATTTTAAAAGTGAGATGTCAAAAAAAGGGGGGGGAGCCAAATTTATGCTCCATCTTTGAGCTGGTTCTGAAGAAACTTGGGAAAAGAGAGATTTGAGTTAGAGAGCTACCTACTCTAACCCCAAACCAGGGTCTGCTCCATCCTGCTCTCTGGAGCTGACTTTGTGAGCTATTTTCACCTCCATGTTCAGGTCACATTCATGACGTGGGATCAGCTGGAGGGGGCGGCTCCTTACACAATGACGGTTGCCAGTGCTACAAACCTCCACCAGACTGGCTGCTATGCATTAACCAGCCGATACTTTCCCAAACCTACCTCTGGGAGAGAGAAGAGAGGGAGGTGATAGATTTGGGGTGAGATACACACACACACACATTGTAAGGCAACCAGGAGAGGAGTCCCTTACCCAGAGCAGGTGCTCAGTCAGTTCAAATCCCTCTCTCCCTTTAGCAGCAGACGAGAGGAGTAAGACCAGAAGTCAGTGCAGCAGTATGTGGAGAGCAGAGATGTGTGTGTGTGTGTGTGTGTGTGTGTGTGTGTGTGTGTGTGTGTGTGTAAGTTGTTATGCTAATCAGGTCTCTTGTCTCTGGTAAATATGGCATTTTCAGGGGTTGACCTATGACAGGGAGGAGGCTGGAGAGGAATGTGGCCAGGAAAATGGGGGTGAGTTGAAAGGAGACAGTTCCTCCTCAGCCTCGGCCCCTGGGGGAACTGGGGAAGCAGAGAGATCTCTTGGGGGAATTTGTTATGTACTCAGGGATTGTCGGGACCTTGTTTGGGGCTTTGAGAGGGTTTGCAGCAATTTCTTTTCCCGAAACAGAAAAAAAAAAAAGGTATTGCACTTAGTAATTTTTCAACTTTTCGATCTCATTAGAAGTCATAAGCCATCCTTTATTCACTATGATAAAAGGAGTCATTAGGATGAGGTTATATCGCTAATCAAAAAGTATGAATGAGGGCACCTGGGTGGCTCAGTCGGTTAAGCCTCCGACTCTTGATTTCAGCTCAGGTCACGATCTTGGGGACGTGGGATCAAGTCCTACCCTGTGTTGGGGCTCTGCACTGAGCAGAAGTCTGCTTGAGATGCTCTCCCTCTCCCTTTGCCCCTTCCCCTGCTTGCATGCGTGCTCTCTCTCAAATAAATAAATAAATCTTTTTAAAAAAAGCATTAGTGAGAACATACATGACCTGTTGTGGAGCTGGTAGTGCAGAGGTTTAGGACAAGGATCAAGCATAAGCCTGATCTCTAAAGGTTTTGTGATCTCTTCAGGACAAAGCTCGTCCAACAGAATAAGGTAAGGTAAAAATTAATTACGGGGCAGTTTTATGCCTGCTAAAAAAAATCCAGTAGGGTTTAGAGAAGGAAGGGAGCACAGTGGGTAGATAATTCTTCAAGACAACGACAATAGAGCTTTTCTAAGCTTCCATGACTGCTAATTTATTTCTTTATATTATTATGAGCTCCATTACAATCACCAGTAAAATTATAGTCCTGCTAATAGAGATCCATAATAATAAATTCTTTACTATGCTTATAGCCTCATTCAGCCTCAGAATTACACTCCAAAGTAGGACGATTGCCAAGTATTTTTAAATCCCTGCTTTATCCTCGCTGAGAGAGTCAGGTTCAATACCTTGTCTCCAGCTTTTTATCATGTCAGTAGCAGAACTAGGGAAAAACAAAATTCAAGTCTCCACATGTGATCCTTGGCCGTCATGAAATAACTTGAACAGTATCAGATCTGAGGATGGAAGCTAGCCGAGCAAAGTCCCCAAATGTCAGGGAAGATGAGGACAACTGAGGAAGTGATACAGGGACTTCTTGGGGGTGGAACAGATGCAGGGTCTTTAGACAATAGGGAGGTATGTGGGCCATATATGGAAGAATTAGAACCCTCCAGAGGAATCGAGATTAAGGTGTACACATGAGCTCGATCTCACCAAGGAGCAATTCTAGGAATGTCCTAGAGATAGTGTCAGGCAGCCTAGCTGAGGAAGTGTCTGGGAACTCAGGGCAAGTTCAGGGCTCAGCTTTTAGACCCAAGGACTTGGGAATGAATTACAGAAAAGAAAGAAAAGAAACAAAGAGGATATACGTATTTTTTCTAAAGGACAACATACAGAATATATGGGTAGTAAAGACAGAAAATATTGGCATGTCTTAAAAGTGACAGAGAAAAAAAGGGGGAGAAAAGAGGAAAAAAAGTTGACAGAGAAGATAAGTCGGGGAGAAATGCACATTTAAGCAAGATCTTCATTATCAGAAATAAAATAGTATCTGGGAAAAAAGGAGGTTAAATATCAAAGTACAAAAAGTGCTACTAAACCCAAGATAGCTCAGTATTGAATGGGCTACGAATGTTAGTCCCACTGTTCAGAGAATATAGGGCACTGCACATTTCTAAGACCTAGAAATGTCAGTTTTTGCCTGCCCCGCTGTGGTGCAGACAAGGTCATGGTCATTCACGGTTCTTAGATTTATCAGACGGCTTTGTCCAGAAGAAGGAGACTCAAGTCTTGAATTCCTTCCTTCCTTCATTATTCATTCATTCTATTTTCCACTTGTTCATTTAACAACTATTTATCGAGTGTCCACTTTGGGTCAGTCTCTGGGCTGGCTGTTCAGGATATGAAGATAAATAAGGCCCACGCCACCCAGGTCCTTGAGGAGCTCTCAGTTGGGCAGACAAACAGATGGCTTGGAAAACAAATATTTACAAAATAATGTGATGATGTGTTATAATAAAAGAAAGTTCATAGATGATCATGCTGTCTTCTACAAAGGGGCTTCCATTTCATTTCTGAAATTATATGTTGCTTACCCTGAATTGAGAATTAGCCAGATCCTTCACACTGCTCTTTTGGGTAGGGGAAGGCTAGGTCAGAATCACACGTCATTGTGCAGAGACACCACAAGTGGGAAAGGGAGATACGAAGCTGGCATCTGAAGGACATTTCTCGTTGGGGAAACTCATTTTTACAGCATTTAGCACAGCTCAGTATTGAGCAAGAGTGCTGTAAGAAGACAGCATTCTTCCTTATCTAGCTGTCACCACATGGCCTTTCTGCTCTGCACAGTGACGTATGTCATTATCAGACACAAAATACTCCGTTGAGACGTCAAAGAGTCAGTCAATCCATAGTTTATCTTGTTAAATTGATATCGAACAAGAAATTTTGTTAGTTTTGGAATTGAAAAGACATCTTCTTATTCAGAGAATTAACTAAATTGGAGGTGTTTGGAAGCATTTTTCAGACAACCAAGTGAACTTTTAGAATCTCCTTCAAGAGGGGCAAAGACAATACTCGTAAGCATTCTGGATTATGTTGGAAATCCATACCGTGTGAAACAGACATCGGTGATAGGATCTGATCTGTAGTATTAAGTGATGAGACATGAAGGAATTCTTTGTCATGGAGTTTGTCTCTACTTCTGGTCCATGTTTCTAGCTAACTTACTTTTTCTACACACTTCAGGGGGTGAAGACTATGTCACGAATAAGGCCCAAATCAGGAATGACCTAAGTGACCTATGAACAGAAGTTGCAAGAATTCATACAAAATGATTTTAAGAACTGAAGCAAACTTCCAGATAACTCAAGAGGAAAAATATCCAATTTGCACCTCTGGATATTATAAGGGAAGCACATAGGTATTTTAGGGGTCTAGCATTTTCCTCACATTTGCTTTAATGTGGGCCTCTCCGGCATGACATTAGTGTGATCAGGATTGATTTGAAGTACTGCTCCACAACCTTCTTCTCAGAGGACATTGTGTTTGCTGGTAATGCCTAAATCACTGGTGGGAGCCATTTGTACGCGCTCTAGCACCCGCTACCTGAAGCTCGGGGTCATAGCACTCATACAGTGTGTACTCGGTTTATGTTTTGGGCGTGGTGGCTGGGGGAGGTTATAGAGACCAAGATTCTTGAGGGGAACGTTTAAGGTGCTCTCAAGTTACCCCTTGGGGCTGCTTCTCTCCTCTGGTCCAAACTTGGGAGAAACTGAAGAGTATAGCTCTCAGAGAACCCTAACCTCTTCAGCGAATTAGAAGGATCTGGGGCCTGTTCCACCTCAAGTCAGCATTTCTTTTTCTTTTCTTTCTTTTTTTTTTTTAAGATTTTATTTACTTATTTGACAGAGAACACAAGTAGGCAGAGAGGCAAGCAGAGAGAGAGGGGGAGAAGCAGATTCTCTGCTGAATAGAGAGCCCATTGTGGGGCTCGGTCCCAGGACCCTGAGATCATGACCTGAGCCGAAGGCAGAGGCTTAAACCACTGAGACACCCAGGTGCCCCAAGTCAGCATTTCTGAAGCTTAACTTACCATAGAAACCCACCTCCCCTCACTTTGTTTGCCCTCCCAACTCATAATGACATCTCACAGAAAATGGTTTTAAAAAAACTCATTTGCTTGGGCATAAGTTTTTTCAAAAACTGCATACTCTCGGGGTGCCTAGGTGACTTGGTGGGTTAAGCGTCTGACTCTTGATCTGGGCTCAGGTCTCAGTCTTATGGTCATGAGTTCAAGTCCTGCCCTGGGTTCTGTGCTAGGGGTGATGCCTACTTAAAACAAACCAAAACAAAAAAAAGAAGAAAAAATCCTACATACTCCTTGGTTAATTAACACGGAAAATGTTTCGTCCTGGATTTAAAGGAGTACACTGTAAATAGGAGGTAGAAAATATGAAACAAGTTATAATTTGAAATAAGATGAGAACTCACTCTAATTAAAAGAAGCACTTTTTGACAGATTTGATAAAATAGATTTTTAGGTGACTTCCTGAAATGCTGTTTGAATCAGAAAGAATTTGAATAGAATCTTTACTTACGGGCTTTGTCTTTAAAAAGTTGGTAATTCTAGGAAACATTCCAGGAACATTTGAATGATCAACATCCCTAATCTATACTGTATTGATTATTCTGAATTCAGAACCTCCCTCAAAGGTCAAGTTTCCTTCTTAACAGAGGGAACTGAGATGACAGGGCAAGACAGGGAGCCCACACTTCTCAGGGGCCTTGATGAATGATCAGCCCAGCGCAGAAAGATTTGGCTTAGGAGAGGGTCAGGTCTTTCTTTTTCAAGTGTGATTTGGGTTATCAGGCAGTTTTAGAAAAGGACATGGAGTACATATAGGACGTATAGGATTTGAGGATCTAGAAAGTGATTCCCTTCAAATGTTTTCTTTAACATCTGTACCCCCTGGAAAATCTGTGGATCCCAAGGGTACGAGTACGACTAATTGAAGAGCTCTTGTCTTAGCCCACACATTTGGGTGCTGCCCCCAGCATTGAGCAGAACACCTGAACTGGTCTCTTACCTGTCTCTTTATGCCCCCTCCTCCCCCCAGTTACTTCCCTCCCCCCAAAACCTTTTTTTGTCCATAGAATGAAACAAATTTCTTGCCAGATGGGAAAGCCCCTCCACAATATGGTCTGAGCTGACCTCATGCTTTCTTTCCCTCCTCCCAGCCCCAGGCCCCAAGAACCCCGAGATCCTGCCCCAGGGACCTCCAGACTCTTTCTGGAATGTGCATCGCCCTCTCCTGCCTCTGTTTCCTTGTTCTCCTTGTCAGGGAGTGTTATTCTCCAGATAGCTCCTCTGAGAAACAAACTGAGGGTTTTGGAGGGGAGAAGGGTGGGAGGATGGGTGAGCCTGGTGGTGGGTATTAAGGAGGGCACGTATTGCATGGAGCACTGGCTATGGTGCATAAACAATGAATCTTGGAACACTGAAGAGAAATAAAATAAAATGAAATGAAAAATAAATAAAACAGGGTGCCTGGGTGGCTCAGTGGGTTAAGCCGCTGCCTTCAGCTCAGGTCATGATCTCAGGGTCCTGGGATCGAGTCCCGCATCGGGTTCTCTGCTCGGCAGAGACCTGCTTCCCTCTCTCTCTCTGTCTGCCTCTCCATCTACTTGTGATCTCTCTCTGTCAAATAAATAAATAAAATCTTTAAAAAAAATAAATAAAACAAATAAAAATGAAAATGAATAGTTAAAAAAAAAAAAAGGAGCTTGACTCATGCCTTTGCGAGGGCCACTGGTTCAGTTTCTCTCCCTTCCCCCATTCTCACGCTGTCCTTTGTTTGGGTCTCCACCATATCTTCTGTGTCTGTACATCTTGCATTAGCGTTGCCTGGACAAGTGTTTGCCTCCTTAAACAGTCAAGTCCCTGAGCAGCCGGGACCAGACTGTACTCAACTGTATTCCTTCCAGCACCCAGCACAGGGCTGGTTCAATGTTGGTCAAATGATCAACCTCCATAGTTTAAGCCCATTTCGAATAAGAGAAGCACACAGAATCTCCAGGAAGGAATGCTGCTCTTCCCTGTACATGGAGAGACCCCTGGCCTAAGGAGTTTGACACTTTGTCACACCAGCTGTAGCTTCGGAAAGCAAGGGAACAAGACATCTGTGCTCTTGCCCTACCCTAATTGTAATGGCGGTGGAGGTGGGGGATGGCAAGCAGGCTTCTATTTGTGGAACAGCTGTAAAATTTGCAGGGCTACCCTCAAATTATACTTATTTACAAAGGCAAATAAGTATCTCCTTTTGTTAAAAGAAAAAAAAAAAGTTTGCATACCCAAAGTGTTTTAGGTAAATGAAGACCTTGGTTTTCCCTAAAGGGCCTAACAAAGAATTTCAGTCCCCATTGTTAGTAATGTCTTTGTGGCAGGTCCCTAATCGTTCTTTTTCGAATTTCCTTCAAAGGATGGTTAAGGAGTCTTTAATTAACTATTAAAACGGGTGTTCTAACACGGAGGACAAGATTTAGAAAATCCCTTTAATTACTGGAACCAGATTTTCTCCTGATTTGTAAATACCAGTTTACTCCTCAACCAAATTGGGCTTTAATTAAACTGGGGGAGGGAGGAAGGATTGGAGGCCTGAATGCTGGAAATTGCCTTAATTTGCATCAGGCCCAGTTTCAATGAAGTTGGTTTAAGGGTAGGGATGAGACACTCTTATGGTTTATTGTTTAAACTGGAAAATCAAGCAAAATGGGATTTGCTTTCCATGCAGGAACTCATGGAAATTAGACACACCCTTGCCACCTCCAATTTAGTCAATTTTTTTCTTTTTTCCCCTCCATATACGTTAATTAGGCAACACTAGGCTTATGGTTCCAGTGACAAGGAAAGAAAACCCAGAGCTTGCTCCACACCTCCCTCAATATAATGTTTAACATTCAATATGGTGCACAGTTTGTTGAGAAAATAAGGTACATGTTTTGTCATTCCCCTTATGGATTTCAGTCAACACATGGAGGTGTTTGAAATGATCTGCTAATCCAGTTTCCTTTCCTTGAACCATCTGGTTCGAATTCTGTCTACCTGCTTGGAGTGAACCAGTCTCGTCTGCATGTACATATAAGGAAGTCACAACTCATTAACAGTTTAGGGAAAATCCCTGTGGAAATATACAACTTTACTATTGTGGGAGATTTCCTCTTGGGAGAAAATTAGATAGGACTTTGATGTAAACCAAAGACACTTGAGGCTTTTGGGAAGACATGAGGGGTCCTGAAAAAAATTAAACCACTTTAAAAGCTCTTATTTTTAAATGGGAACAAAGTTATTAGCTCACTCATATCATAGCTCCACTATCAGTGGTCAAGTGAAGTGATGTGCTTATGTGGCTTATTAGCTTCAGGCTGAGCCCCTTGATCTGATTTTAGGAATAAGCATCCAGCAGTAGTAAAATTAGTGGACAATTGACTAAGCCAACAGACCCACCCAATCTTCTTCTTGTCTCCACTGTAGAGGCTGGGGAGACTCAATACCCTCTTTTCCAGCCCCCTGAAGCTAGGCATGTCTATGTCATACTGTGGGGTTCTGGGAAATTTTCTTTTCCGATAAAAGGAAAAGATAGCACTGGACCTACTTCCTTTTCTTTCTTAGACCCAAAAAGACTGAATGCAGATGGGATGTCTACAATGGAGGCAATCATTTTGTGACCATAACAGAAAATCTATAAGAATTACAGACATCGGACTGATTTTGTTAAGATACAGGACCAAAACCAGCAGTTGCCTCCCTCTAGATTTCTTTTGTTTAGTCCACTTAATTGCTTACTTAAAGCTGAGTGCAATCCTAACGATCCAAATAAAACACATACACTTATAGGTGCCTTGAGAAAGGTTCTTCCTGAGTTGATTGACTCAGTCAGCCTTCCCTCCTCTATTGTGGCATGGGAGTCTCCTATGGGTTGGAACATCTGTGTGAGCTTGGAAGGTAGCATTTGGGCCCAAGTACAGAGTGGATGATAGAGTGTGGGTTGAAGGAACAAGCCTTTAACTAAAGGAGACTTCCCAGCCTCCACTACACACATGGGTAAGTGATGCACAAAGAAGGCTGCACTCTACTGATTTTGCACATGAGTGAGAATGAAAAGTCAGAGCTTCATATCCTATTTGCAGGTGCCCCTTACTACCCACTCCCCCTACCCACAGGCCTGTTCTCTGATTCACTCCGTTTTTCTCTTCCTACTTCGCCAGCACCTGGAGTGTCCTAATGAAGTCAGAGCAGTGGCTGCTTTGTTTATTTATTTATGTGTTTATTCGTTGTGGCTGAACTTTGATACCAATCTACATCCCCCCTTCTCAGTTCCTTCCACCTTCCCATTTTTTTAAAAGCACTTTTCCTCAGCTCCATTGGTCTCCTCTTACGCAGAGTTGGTTAGGAGGTACATGCGAGTTTATAGTGTCTGACATTTTAGCCAAAAAAAGAAAATCTGTGGTGATGGGGAAATAAAAAAAAGAGAATCCTTAAGAACAGATGGAGATGGTGCATTTCCGGATGTAAAATAAAATATAATATCTAAAAGGAAGAAAAGCTGTCATAAACATTTTTACTTTTCTTGAACTGGATTTTGCTTTGGCTTTTTCTTTTTTTTTTCTTAGAGTACTTCTCATGGACCTAATACATGGAATTAAATAGAAACTAAGGCTACAAAAATCTGACTGTGTTCGTTTTTCCTTTTCCCCTAGAGGTGCGCTGCTCAAGGACAAAGAATCTTTTCTAAGAGGAGTTTTTTCCCTCTGTCCTGGAAAAATCCCAGGGACAGACCCCCAATTCAGCAGGTCAAAGGCCCACTTGAGTAGAGGAACTGCTGGGGCAGGAAATGGTGGATTTCCTCTTCAATAGGAATCCCTCCCAGAGCAGGGCAGGTTTGGGGGAGGGGAGGCAGCTGCGCTGGCCCTTCGGATTCAGAATTTAAATTGGGAGAGACCGCCCAGAGCTGAGATCCTGTCCCCAGGTCTGTGGAGATGGGGGAAATGTGCGCCTCATTTTGCAAACCCAGGTCTGCCTGACAGAAATGCCGGGAGGGAAGCGAGGGTATCTGAAGGACCAGAGCCAGTGGCCGAATGCCCTGGAGACAGGATTTCCCAAACTGTGCGTTGGTGTTTCTTTAAGACCCTACCATCCTCATTAGTGCTTGGCGAAATGAAGTTTCTTGGGTCAGTTAAATGTGGGGAAACACTGACTTAAAGCTAAACAAGTTTCTTTTGTGATTTTCTGAGAGGATTTAGTGTCCAGTATTCCCCAGACGTCCTTGTTGGCAAACTGTTTAACTGTTTCTGTTTTTCTTTTTGGTGCAGATATTCCCCGAACAGTAGCAAACAGTTACTACAAGGCAGGGAAATGCTTGGAGGTGGGAGGCTGCGGGGAGGAGGGTGCTGCTGGGATTCACCCTCCTCCCCCTTCTCACTCGTCATCAGCTACCCAGGAAGGACAGCGAACTACACCTGGCCACTTTCACTGAACGTGTTCCTAACCCTGTTCTCCAGGGAAGAAGTAACCAAAGTAGGACCGCGTTTAATATCTGAAGACTCTTCTAAAGGAATCTGGAGACCCAGTACATTGTTCTGCCTCTCCTTACTGGCAGAGCAAAGTTTACCTTTTTGAGGGAGGAGAAAGCTTCAGAGAATATGGTACTGTTTACACAGGCACAGGAAATTATTGGCAAAACTGCAGCTGTATTTTTCAGAGCCTCATGAATTACCCATTGCGTTCAGGAGAAAGATGATCGCTTCCCCCTTTTTTGTTTGGTCTTGAAACAGACCCGTGGCTAAGTCCTTTGTTGGGGGAGAAAAGAATTTGAAAATGATTGTTCATTTTAAAAAAAGAAATTACTTTCTTCTTCTCCTATTCTTCTTATCCTTCTTCCTTCTTCTTCTTCTTCTTCTTTTTTTTTTTTTTTTTTTTGCCAGCTGGGGTGATCCATGATTAAGATCTCCATTCTTTTTAATAGCTCTAAAGCACTACATATACTGACAGCTTGCAAATTAAATTCTCAGCCCAGAACTTTCTTTCTGAACTCTGAACCAGTGTATACAACTACCCACTGAACAGCTGTTCTAGGATGTCCCCGAGGTACCACAAATTAATCACTATTACTCTTGTTCTCTTCCTGTATTTCTCTCCTGACTAAATACTACCGTCCATCCATGAACACAGACCAAAACCTGGGATTCGTTACCCTTCCCCCCACTCACCTTCTGAAACCAACTATCAAGTCTACTTCAAAACAGTTCTCACAAATGTCTCCTCTTCTCCACCATTTTTCCCTTAGTTCAGCAAAGACAACTTTTACTTTGTTTACCATCTCTCAAGATGGGACTGCTCTAACTTCTACGTCATCTATCACCCTGCGTTTTCTCACACATTTCTGGATAGTTCCCCCAACTTGCTCTGGTATTTCCATTGCTCGTGCTTTACCAGCTATTTCTGTTCCTTCAAATGTGCCCCCCCTTTCCCTCTTTGCCAGATGAACTTGTACCCTATGTCTGAGGTCTGAGTCCTCCACAGAGTGCTTCTCTTCAAAGAGCCTTCCCTTAACTCCCTGAGCAGAAATTGCCACTCTTACCTTTGTAACAGGACTATCCCTTCCTCAGAATCCCCGATTTTTACTAGGGCATGCAGGTCAGGAGAATACATGTTTGCTGTTTTGGGGGTCGTTGCTCTATGACAAAAGCGACCTGATGCAGCCTGGCCTGTAACAGGTGCTTTGTAAGTGTTCAGTGAATACCTGAGGGTATTTTAGGCTCCTCCACAAGATGAAAGAAAGGAAGATGATATTTTGTGATTGAGTTGGCTGACTTGGAAGTTGACTTACAGAGAAGGAGGTCACTGGGGGAATGCTGGGGACTTCGTGATTCTCTTCTTTGCCGTCCTGGAATGGTCAGTGTGCAGATGGCCAGGGCTGGCAGCTCTTCCAGGGCCTGGCCACACAAGCATTTAATGCCCTGAACTCCAGTCTCACAGAACTGTGACCAGATGTCGCCCGGCTGGCATTTCACCTCCGTAGCCATCTGAGCATCTGAGACTTTCCAGTGTCAGATTAACCAGCACAAAGCCTGACACAGAATATGTACTCTCTCACTATGAGTTTTGTTGTCTTGCTATTTTTTTTTTAAAGGCAAAAATACAAAATTAATTTTTTCTTGAAAAATCTGTGCATAGGCTATGGGAAGAGGGTTGTCGTCAACATGCAGGATGTTTTGTGTACATGTTTTTCCTTTTATTTTATTTTATTTTATTTTATTTTTTTAAAAGATTTTATTTATTTATTTGACAGACAGAAATCACCAGCAGGCAGAGAGGCAGACAGAGAGAGAGAGAGGAAGAAGCAGGCTCCCCGCTGAGCAGAGAGCCCAATGTGGGGCTCGATCCCAGGACTTTGAGATCATGACCTGAGCCGGAGGCAGAGGCTTTAACCCACAGAGCCACCCAGGCGCCCCTTCCGTTTGTTTTTTTTTTTTTAAAGATTTTATTTATTTGTTTGACACAGAGAGAAAGAGACAGCACAAGCAGGGGAGCAGCAAGCAGAGAGAGGCAGGCTCCCCACTGAGCAAGAACCCAATGTGGGCTGGATCCCAGGACCCTGGGATCATGACCCGAGCCAAAGGCAGATGTTTAACCGACTGAGCCACCCAGGCACCCCATTCTTTCCTCTTTCTAAGGCAAATCCCCCTCCATCCACACTGTTCCTCTTTCTCTTGGATTCCCACCCTCTCCCACTTCCCGGGCTCCTGTCACTTTACGTATGAAGAAGCTGGAGTTTCTCTTATTGTACAGAACCCTCCTTAATTCTGCTCTGCGCCCATTCAGGCTACTTTCACCAACTGACCTAAAAGCAGGTCTCCTCTTCGGGTCTGTGACTGTTATTCCTGTTTTGGTCACTGCAATCTGGCTTCCATCCTAGCTGTTCTTATTGCTCCTGCTAAGGTCAACTCTGGCCTCCTAATTGCTACATTCAATGGAAAGGTCAGTCCTTGTCTAATTGCCTGCATCTGCTGCCATCAAAACTCTTCTAATTCCCTCTCTGAAGCCCTATATCCTCTTTGCTGCTTTGATATCACTCTGTCCTTGTTCTCTTCATACCCTCTGGATGGTATCTTCTCACATTTCTTTTTTTTTTTCTGCCCAAATAGTGATAGAAAATCTTGCTTATCCTTTGAAACCCAGCTCAATTTTTACTTCTTCCAAGTAAATCCAATCCAATTTCTATACTTGTTGATCATTCTATACATTGATCAAAAAAAGAAGAATAGAATAATTAATATTTTATTTTTTCATTTGCCAGAGAGACAGAAAGAGATAGGGAACACAAGCAGGGGGAACAGCAGGCAGATGGAGAAGCAGGTTCCCTGCTGAACAGGGAACCTAATGCCGGACTTGATTCGAGGACCCTGAGATCATGACCTGAGCTGAAGATAGATGCTTAACTGACTGAGCCAGCCAGGTGCCCCTATTCTATTATTATTCTTTATTAATATTATTATTCTAATATTATTACCAGAAGGAACCAGTATCTTTAGTTCATACTTTTTAAAATTTTTTTTAAGATTTTATTTATTTATTTGACAGAGAGAGAGAGAGAGACAGCAAGAGAGGGAACACAAGCAAGGGGAGTGGGAGTGGGAGAAGGAGAAGCAGCTTCCCGCTGGGCAGGGAGCCCAAAGTGGGGCTTGATCCCAGGACCCCGAGATCATAACCTGAGCCAAAGGCAGACGCTTGATGACTGAGCCACCCAGGAGCCCTTAGCTCATCATACTTGAAATGAAAATTTCTCTCTGGATTGAGAGATCCCAAGGTGGTTAGGGAGTTGAGGAGGGCAGGTGATTTACTCATGATTTCTTTGCAACAAGGTCATGTTTTCTTTTTATTTATTTATTTTAAAAATACATGTTTTTTATATTTAAGTAATCTCTATACCCAACGTGGGGTTCAAATTTACAAACCCGAAGTCAAGAGTCACGCGCTCCACCAACTGAGCCATTCAGGTGGCCCATGGTCACATTTTCTGCATGTGATATTGCTCTTACTCATGATAATGCTTTCTGTATTATTCCGTGCGATTTAGTTTGTGCATTTCAGTTCAGTTCACTAAAACCATGCTGAGCTGTCCACTGAGGGTGAGGCATTATACTGGGCCTAGACATGCCCATATGAATGAGTCTCAATCCTTACCCTCACAGAGTTCTTAATTGGGCTAGAACTAGTTTGGGTATGAACTACCAGAACTCCATACTGACTTTGAAATTTAGGCTTGCTGACTATAATATGGCTGGTCTGGTGACCTTTGGTTGTTTGAAGGGCTAATTCAATGCATGGCCATATTTACACAATTTGGAACTATGGTGGCCTGAATCTTGGAGGTGATTGTTTTCTGCTCATGCTGGTGAGGTTGTTCAGATGTGCTTTTTGTCCGAACATCTCCTGCTTCTTCATGGATACAAGGATGACTTTTTTGGCCAGACTTCCACAGCTACCAGGTTTACTCTGTGTGAAGTTTGGAGAACATGTCTCCAGATGTGTCTTTCCTAAGCAACAGAAGAGAGTTTGGACTAGGTGACCTCTACAGTGACTTTTTTCCCTTGGAATTCTGTAATGGTATAAAAACAGCTCAGAGCAAGAGGTCTGAGTTTCAGTGTCAGTATTTATGCTGGCCTATTGAGTTTATTAGTGTTAATCAGTAAGCGGGTTGCTAAGACAATATTTGAGAGGTGGATTCTAGTGAATTAAGGTGGAGGTGGGTAGAAGAAAGTCTATTTTGAGGAGAACAGTAGTTACAGGGACACATAAAAAAATCTGGTTGAAACCCCAGTTTTTCCTGGAAGAGTTTTTATGCCCTATGAGACCTTAGTTCAGGGAGCACACTGCCCTTTATAAAATATTCTGCACTTAGACTCTGACAAACATTTGATCACATGGCTTCTCTCTCTCCCTGCCTCAGCCCCACTCCTTCTCTTTTACTTTCTTCCCTCTCCTTCTCTCTCTCTCTCTCTCTCTCAGAAAATGGTAAGTATTTGTTTTGTGGTCTCTAAGGTGATTTTAATGTATCTGAGGTTAGGGACAGTGCTTTACACATTTTTGGGAAATGCCCCATTTCTCAAAGTACCTAGTGCATGCTGGAGACAGAGTACGTGTTTTGTAAGAACTTGATCAATTGCATGAAAGTGGAAGTTTCCGAGGACTGTCGCTTACGCCGTCTGTGCAGGGACGGAAGGGGATGGTCAAGGCTTTCTCTCCTCAGCACAGGTCCCTGAGAAGATTCTCACAGATGGCTGGTGCTAGAGTTGGGTAATCATAATGTTGCTTTTCCTAAAACTTGTGGGCCACCAAATCCATTGCTACTGTGAGTGGAGGTCTTTCATGGCTGGGTTTTAGGAAGAATCAACCAGGTTCAGAAGAGGATGACAGACTTCCGTTGGAGAATGGATGGGGGCTAGCTTCCCATTTGACTCAGGGTAGCAAACAGTTTATGTCCCCAACACTGATTTCCCATCTCTTGTTTAGGTCCTACAGAACTATGGGGTCCAAGGAAGGTCACAGGGGTTGTAGAAGCATAGCTTTCCAAAATTTCATGCAAATTGGTGATGTACAATTTTCCTGGAGAATGAGTCCATTGCTTTATGTTCTTCAAAATGCTAAGAAACACTACTTTATCTGCATGTCTGCTACACAGGCTTTCTTGGGGATGATTTGTATGAGTACATGCACAGATCTTACAAGAGAGGGTAGGAATGAGCAGACCATTTGGCTTAGGGCCTCAAGCTCAAGAGTGGAGGTCACTTGTTTTTATATGTGGCTGTCTAGTTGTTCTAGCATGTGTTGGAAAGACTAATTTTTTTCTCCTTTTGATGGTCTTTACTTTTGATCTTTTCAGTGACAAACTTGTTCAAGCACAGAGTTGAGGTCTTTTTTTTTTTTTAATATTTTATTTATTTATTTGACAGACAGAGATCACAAGTAGGCAGAGAGGCAGGCAGAGAGAGAGAGGAGGAAGCAGGCTCCCTGCTGAGCAGAGAGCCTGATACGGGGCTCAATACCAGTACCCTGGGATCATGACCTGAGCCAAAGGCAGAGGCTTTAACCCACTGAGCCACCCAGGCGCCCCCAGAGTTGAGGTCTTGATGCACATATTATTTCTTTTTTTTTTCTTTTTAAGATTTTATTTATTTGAGAGAGAGTGCTTGTGAGCAGGGCGGAGGGGCAGGCAGGAGGGAAGGCTTCCCGCTGAGTGGTGAGCCCAACCTGGGGCTCCATCCCAGGACCCTGGGATCATGACCCGAGCCAAAGGCAGATGCGTAACCGACTGAGCCACCCAGGCGCCCCTCGATGCACATATTGCTTCTAAATCAAATTCATCTACCTGCCTCCTACCTCATCCTACCTAAACCTGAGGATAAGAACACTGACTTAAGGTCAAGGGTCCTCCAAATTGGAAACCCTGAGATTTACAGAAGCTCTTTGGAGAACTTGGGCACTACCTGTTTCCAGCACTGAATCCGGAATGAAGACCTAAGAAAGTTTTTCTCCTTGCTATAAGCCTAGAAAAGAAAAAGCTGGGAGAGACCTTACTGAAAGGCAAGCAACTCATACAATATTAGGCCCAGAAAAATACATTTGTAACATCCCAATCCTGTGGCCAGAAGGATCTTCAGCAGAGATCTAGAGGTCATGGCAGCCTATCTTTGCATAATGAGAGATCTGCTCTTAGCTTCCACCTTAAACCAGAAACTCTTTCTTACTAAAGAGAGATTGAACTGCCACCCCTTTCCTTGGTAGAATAACACAATAGGACAGATAGAGAGTGCTTAGTCAGGGAGCAGGACCTCTAATATTTTCCAGCCACTCCTGGAGTTAACAAGCAACAAACACTAACAGTTCCATGTGGTTGGGAACCAGAGCCCCTAAACAGGTGGGGTAATATTAGGTAATATTACATTGGGGTGTCTGATTTGGTAGATCCTCCAGGATGATGAAGGCCAACAATAGAATTCAGAGTGGGCCAAGGCGGGGATGGCTATCTCCTTTACAGAACTCTGCTCTAACAAGGCTAGTTTCTGTCTGGGTTTACTTCTGTTACACTTACACATGTTAAGATCATGGCTACCATGTTGAATATTTCTGTGAGCTCAGAAATCTTATTTTTCTCTACTACTACCATTTCAAGTTTTAGTGCCTTTGGTTAGAGAGATAGGTGGGGGAATTTTGTGTGTGTGTGTAATAATTGAGCAGCATATTTTTCTAATAATAACAATAAGTAATGGTTATTGAATGTTTACTATAACTTAGGTACTATTTTAATTGCCTTTTTTTTTTTTTTTTTGAGAGAGTGTGAGCTGGGTTGGCGGGGGTGGGGAAGGAGAGCCACAGAGGGAGAGGGGGAGAGAGAGAGAGAGACTTTTTTTTATTTTGAAGATTTTATTTGTTTATCTGACAGAGAGAGAGATCACAAGCAGGCAGAGAGGCAGGCAGAGAGAGAGGAAGGGAAGCAGGCTCCCAGGACCCTGGGATCATGACCTGAGCCGAAGGCAGAGGCTTCAACCCACTGAGCCACCCAGGTGCCCTGAGAGAGAGACTTTTAAGCAGACTCCATGCCCAGTGCAATGTGGGGCTCCATCTCATGACCCTGAGATCATGACCTGAGCTGAAATCAAGAGTCTGACGCTTATCTGCTGAGGCATCCAGACGCCCTAGTACTGTTTTAATTGCTTTACAAGTATTAAATCAGTGACTCCTCACAACCACATTAAAAAAAACAACAACCATGATTGTTCCCAATTTAATGATGGAGAAACTGAGGTGTCGAGAGATTAAGAGCTTGCCTGAGGGTAATAGCTAGTAATGAACAAAAGTAGATTCAAACATAAGCCATCAGTTGCCTTACTGATGCTATGTTTCTCTTCAAAGTATTGAGGCTTCCACTAAGACTCTCAAGATGATTGTAATGATAATCTTGGTCTTCTCTCTGTCACTGCTAGTTGAGTGGGCTGTCTTTTGCTCCCTGCTGAGTAAGTGAGGGTGTCAAAGAGAAACCAGGATTTCCTTGCCAACGTGTGCCTGCCTCTGTTTAAATCCCAGGCATCTGTGCTGGGCACATCGTGTTGGATGAACAACAACAGAGAATTAAGTTCTAAGGATCTGACTTGTTTTCCCTTGTTCTATAATATATATTCCCAGGCAAGAAGTTTATGGTATGAAGGCAAAATGGTGATCAGAAAATGTGACTGTGGTCAAATGTCTTACAAGCAAAATTGATAGAATTGGAAATATGATTAACTAGTGGCCTATTGCTCCTAAATTATTTCATATTAAAAATAGATTATTTGAAATGAACCATTATTTGAAATAACATCGAGAGACAGTCCCCCAAGACACACATACACTCCTGCCTACAACACCCCACCGCCCCCTGCCCCACTCCTCCTGCTACACAAACAAATGAGTGTAGAACACCAAGGCACTCAGACATGGAAACATGGAGTTAGCCCCAGTGGTTGACAAGGTAAGCAAGTTGCCTACTAATCTATCCAATGAGCATTGAGGCCTAAACAAATGCCTAGTCTGTGGTGAAGCTAGCTTTGCCACAACCTAAGTAAACATGTTCTTCTGATGTTGATAATGCTCTCCAGGCCATGGGGCTGCAGCAGAATGCACCAAGTCCTATGGCCCAAAGGGTGGGCTTTCCCACTGGACTCTTGTCACAGAACAGTAGAGCTGAGGACTGAATCGGTGGTGGGCTCAGGCTGACACTGAATGGATGCTTTTCTGGTATGTGAGGAAGGTTCTGATACTTTTTGTCCTGGCTGGCCAGGGTATTTCCACAGAGCTGGAAACCGACCTCTCCCTCCTCCTCCTCCCCTTCTTCCTCGCTTCCTTTCACTCCTACTCCCCCAAATCTGTGGCATTCTCACAGAGATCTCCATGGGACTGAAACAATGCAGGAGTCTGGTGAAGCCTCCCACTGCTTGGCTAGGTTCTAGTTGCTGCGTTTGGCCCCACGGAATATCATAGCAAGATGAAAAGCAGATCGTATGACAGCAAAATGACTAAACCATTTCTCATAAAAGATAATTTCAAAAAAACCATGAGGACGACTGCAGTGCCTAAAAGAATTGTTATACTAAAGGTGCATTTTAAATTTAATACTGTCTATTGCTCAGAAAAATTGTGATAATTAGCATGCACTTGGGATAGAAGGTGAAACACATTTATGGGTGATGATCTCTTCCTTTTACAGGATCTGCAACCCACCACATTCACACGCATTCACACGCATCATCGTGTGTAATCCTTGTGAGTTCAGTAGGACTCATCACTATTCTACAGACAGGAATCTCAGAGGCAGAGACCTTGCTGAGGTCCAGAACCTGTGAATGGAGACTCCAATTCTGATCAACCGCTGCAGCCGGCTCTTCCTCACACACAGTCCTGATGAGGTGCTTTGTCATACAAATGGTTGCTTTTCTAGTTGCTTCCTAGAATTCTTTACACCCTAGAGAAGTCAAAGGCTGGTCCTATTGTAGTTTACAATGTCAGAGCCTTCTTTTGTCACAGAATTTTCAGGGGGCGGTAGATGAGCAGGAGAGCCTTATTTGCCACATTGAATGGCACCCCGCTGCTCCCCAGTAATCTTTGTCTGGCAAAGACTGGAGTACAGGTCATTCCCCATTCATAGTTACATCCCACTCTTAAGCCAGGAACTTAAATAATGGAAATGAATTATGTGATTCAATTATACTATTCAGTTAAACGTAAGTAATTATAGTCATCTTTGCCCTTTGTAATCTTCTTAACCTTTTGGTATTTCCTGACTCTGACATACTTTGGTGTGATTATATCTATCAGCTGGGATGATGACTAATTCCCTTGAGCTATTTTCTGTCTGCTTGTTCTTATTTGTGATGGGGAACTGTCTCTTTGTAGATCTGTACCAAAAAGACCAATTATTATTCCTTTTCCAGATATAGCTTAACATAGTCCCTGGAACATAGGGCCCAATAAATGGGGGTAACGATCAGTACAAATCAAGGAATGCTCAAGAACCTGCTGTGGGGAGGATTCCTGAAGGTCAGCTGTCACAGAACAGCTAGGGAAAGCTGTTGGGTTTTTCAAAATCAGCCACTGGAGAAATCCAAGGAAATGCAGCCAAAGAAATGGTGTGCCATCCCATCTTTCTATCTATGCCTTTCATTTCTTCAGTTCTTCAGTGAAAGAGACAGATGAGGGCTTCCGAAAATTAACACTGACTTTAGAAATAACCCAACTTGGGAATAATAATGCGAACACACTTGCTTGACTACAGGAGCTTTGACAGTCTTCCACTCTTCATCTGATATTGATAAAACACTTCCTGAAGGACCATTCCAAGCCCCTCTCAGCTTCAGATCAAAGAACTTTCCCCAGAGGCCTGCCCCACCCACTTGGGCCTGAGCCATCTGGAGCAAACGTGCCAGAAAATTAAGCAGCTTGTTCTGGTGGGCAGGTAAGGAGTGGAGTCAGTTTTGAGTGCCTAATGAGTTATAACTCCACAACGACCATTGTGTGTGTCCAGTTTTTGATTAGACTCCATTTCCACCATCTTGACACTACCTAGAGATTCCCGTGCTATGCTGCTTTCATCAGAATAGACAATATTAGGCCAGCCTGAGCCTGCACAGTTGCATTTTAAGGGCAGGGCAGTGGGATCAATTCCTCCAGGGTGCAAAAAATAAGGTGGGACATGTTCCAAGTTCTAAACAATTGATTTTTTTCATAATTTGTGTCCAATGAGCATATGTTTGTTATTGTCCCTCAATACACATTATAGTTTAATAAAGTTGTGTAATACACATTTTAATATCATTGTCTTCTAATACATGTCTCATGAAAACATGGGAATTAATTCCGAGGACTCCTAGCTATACTGTTGGACCTCAACACAGGTGGAAACAGAATTGTAGCAATTCAAAATCATTTGAACTGGGCTTAGGTCTCAAGTTCAAGTTGCCAACCCCTTTGATACCAGACATTGCTGCGTTTAAATGGTAGCTTCAAAACAAACAGTGATGGCATCAGGACTGCAAACACTGCAAAGCTTCTTGGAAATCCTATTTGTGTTTAATATTTTAAACAGTCAAACAGTGTGAACTGTGAGATTCATTACTGTAATAGACTCTAATAGACCCATGTGTACTTATGAATTTCTCTTTTCCCAAAAAATATCCTAATGTAAATTAGGAAATATTAATACATTCATTTTTCCCTTTTATATACTTTCATGTATTATGATGATTTTTAGAGGCATGATTATACATAGGTAGTTCAATCACAGGACATTTTTCCTCCCTTCGCTTCCTTTCTGGCCATCGTTATTTTGCCATCTGTTATTTCATGATTCCTACTAAAAATAATTTTTTGGTATTGAGGAGAGTGAGGGTGTTAAAAAAAATGATCTAGTCACTATGTCAAATACTTTACTTATAGCACTAAGTCTGAGTTCCTCGTGCTTCTCGAACACTAGGGCTTGGGTTGTGGGCCATCCTCTCCCCCAGGGGACCCACCCAGTCATCTATCTTCCTTGGTCTTTTTATTCTTAGTTTATTTCTCTGCTGGGATTCCAGCATGTCTTACACCAGAGCCACCGGGGGTTTGACACTCAAAATGTCAATGGCCACATCTCCCTCCAGCAAACATCCAGATGAAAAGAAAATTCCAGTTCATCATCTAGATCTTCTGTTTACTCGAAGGCAGACAACTAGTTGATTGAAAACTTTTATCAGTGTAATGATATGCTCACCATCAGTGTGGTACATTTTTATCTTTCAAATACACCAAGGGGTAGCAGTCATGTAGGTGTTACTCTTATCAGTGGGTAAGAACGGGCCATGTTGGCAAAAATGAGTCCCTGTACTGAATGGGCCTCTCATTGGTGGTGACCACAGGGTCCTATTTGAACTCTGTTTTGCCATTACTGGTTCCCAGGATAACTTGATTATAACTGGGCCCCCCTGTGGCTCCCTTAAGGTGGTTTAAAGAGAATTGCTTAACAGAAAGATGAAGCTAATAATAAGCTCATGTTTAACTTAGGCCTGGAGAAACTACAGAAGGACAGAAGGACAGACACACTTCAGGTATGCTAGATTCTCTTCAAAGTCTTATCCTCTTATTTCAGCCACTGTTGGGTGCTTGACCAAAAGGGGCAGGTCCTTCACCATCTCTCTCTCTTCTCACTCTGCACTCCTGACCAGAAAAATAACCCCAATCAACCAGCAAGCAACTCTCCCCCAGCCAGAGGGACTAGACCTTTTCCTCTACCTTGGTTTCCTGGCTCATCCATTGCTTCTCTCCAGCTCTCCATGCATCACCCTCATTCCACATCACAGATGCACAGAGCTGGGTGAGTAAAGACCGCTCCTCTTTTTACCCCTGGAGGAAAGAAGGGAACGCACTGAACATACACATGAATGGCTGTGTCTCGTAAAGCTTCCTAGATGTGCTGCTATGGGAATGACATGTACGCGATTGTCATACTTGATATAGTGTTATGCAAGCAAGAGATTTCCTTTCTTTCCCTTGGCACTGCTAACATACCCAAGGGAAAATTTCCATTTGGACATCGTGCGTGGATCAGAAACCATCAAAAGACACAGGGGACTTTGAAGTTTGGAGACTGATAGCAGACCAAGAGGCCTTACCAAGCCATTTGATGCAAGCCTATCTCAGCCTAAAGTCATTCCCACTGAGTGACTGGCTCAGAGAATGGCACGAGGGGGTTTGTTGCTCTCTGTCTGGTCACTGGTGGCCAGCTGTCCATGACCAATGGTCCCATTGTCTGACTGGGAAGTGTTGTCCTCTGAATGGGTCAGATTGCCTTTTGTACTTCTCTTCTGAATATGAGCTCAGGTATCACATGGTGTTGCGGGGAGAAGTTTGGGAGAGGAAAGGACATTTGGAAAGGTGAAATAACTGTTGTCTAGTGCTTGTTTTTTTGCCCCAGGGGACCAGAAAAACAAGCTTAACCAGTGTCAAAATCCAAGAAGTGTGTGAAGCTGCATGTTAATGACCCCAGCTGAGTGTAATAAATTGTGAGAGCGGGGCTTTTCCAGGTTGCTGTTGATTCTGAGGGAAAGTGGCATTTGCACACTCTGATTACTCTGAGCTGGAGAACGTTTCAAGCAGGCTAAGGAAATATACAGCTGCACCTTCCGCAAGGCTAACCTTTCCCAAAGGGTGTCCAGTGTCATGTCTGGAGACGTTTAATCTCAGTTGCTGTGATGGCTTTTTGATCAGTGAACTTTTCCTGTTTCCTCGTCTCCAATTCCATGACCCAGTTTGCTAGTTCACTTCCTCTTGTACATCCACACTGTCAAGTGCAGTTTCAGATGACTGGCAGGTCAGCTTGATCAAAGCTAAGGAGAATTTTATGTTTGCTGTTTCCTGGTCATAAGTCAATGGGGGTGATTTTTAGGAGAGAATAGAGAACCGGCCAGATACACAATTCTTTCCTTACTTGGAGACTGGGACTTGAACTCCGTGGATCTCGGGAAGTCCCAATGTGGAAGTTATTAAAGGAATATGAACTTGAATATAAAACCCAAGACAAACCAACATCACCTATTTCTGAGTTCGCATATTCTTTCTGGAAGCCAAGCATCACCTACTAACTTACTTCGGTAAAAATCAAATAAAATGTGGAGTCCATTTTCCCATCATTTCCCTACTCGAATTTTCTCCAGAGTCAGCAACCTGCAAACGCCTTTCTGATCCCTGAGCTGGAAGGACCCAGGGGCTGCAGTCATGCTGCCCTCCTTCTCTCAAGAAAATCTCCCAGGTCAATAACCTTTTATTTCTGACCTTTTAACCGGCTCTAGTGGGCCATGAATACCTAAATGCCACTTCTTTCAGATTCCTGGGAAGCTCCAAGTCTCTTGAATCCAATTCTCTGAGGGAGTTTACCCCCTATGCTCAGGTCATTGATCTTGCAATAAGAGCCTCAAGTCATTTGTACCAGTCCTTCCTCGAGGGGAGGGTAGCGTCTGCTCACTGTGGTGGGGGTGGGGGGGGGTGGGAGTGCGGCAGGATGATGTCACTAGACAGCTAGCGTCCTCCCCA
This sequence comes from Lutra lutra, assembly GCF_902655055.1. Taxonomy (NCBI): domain Eukaryota; kingdom Metazoa; phylum Chordata; class Mammalia; order Carnivora; family Mustelidae; genus Lutra; species Lutra lutra. The sequence goes on along the minus strand of NC_062282.1, from coordinate 102,050,779 downwards.
GAGCCAGGAAGCTGTCAGTCCTAAGGTCAGGGAGACTTGGACAAGCATTATTAATAGGGACGGGACTGTCAAGCTGGCGGAAAAGTTTGAAAGACTAATCAATATGGTACATTGCTGCTTACTCTGATACTTATTGGAGAGCCTGTGGGTAGCATCTGGGTCTTAAAATAAAGACGCAGGCGGGACCCATGATGCTCTCTGCTTCTGATGTCCATGTGTTCTGACCTGGAAGGGATTTGGACAGAAACATCAAGAGTATGACAATTGTTCAAATTTGTATGAAATATTTGAAACAACTTGAATTTACAGCATAGGTCCAACCTGCGAAATAGCAGATTGGGCCACTGGTCCACTCTCTCTTAAGGGAAGCTGAAGGCCTACCCTGAGTGGGAGGTCATTTACACAAGACTTGACGAAATGACCAGGATCCTTTTCCAATTAGGAAATTGATATTTTACTCAAGCAATTCCAAACTCTTGACGGGGAGTCAACCTACCTGAATTCTGGCCCAGGCCCTTTCAGTATTTAGCTAGTTGATCTTGTATTCTTAAATTTCTTTATCACAATTTCTCTATCTTCAGTGGGATAGCAATGGGAATGCTATTATCTGCCTGTCTATTCTATAGGGCTATTGAATCAACAAAAACAGATGTTAAGTTGCTTTGGAAATAAGGAAAGTAATTATGCCCTATGTGTCCATAGAATTTATCCAGATTTTTCTTGATGGCATTCTGGGGAAATGAGTTTCAAAAGTATGTTACTCCCCATAGAACTGGTGGCTTTTTACCTCTGCTTTTTTGTTTGTTTGTTTGTTTGCTTTTTTAGAGAGGGAGAGAGAAAGGGGAGAGGGAGGGAGAGAGAGAGAGGGAGAGAGAGAAAATCTTAAGCAGGTTCCACACCCCGTGGCTCGATCTCACAACCCTGAGATCATGACCTGAGTAGAAACCAAGAGTCTGACACTTAACTGACTGAGCCACCCAGGTGCACCCCTACTTTCTTTTTTTGGAGGGGAGTTGGCAAGGCTTAAGTTTGTATCTTTCAGACTTGAGTGTGAACTCAATACAGAATGTCTCCTTTACAAGAACAGTTCCTTTGAAAATATATGAGATTTTGCTGCTGAATGGCTGAAAAATAAGCTAACCAATATAAATGTTATAATCTAACAGCAGTTAACTCTATGTTTACAGCTTTAATCATCCTTTATTGTATTCCACAACAGGATATTGAATGAACAGTTTAGATTTTATGAAAACCTTATGTGATATGTTCATCTTCCCTACTGCATATTGGCTACCCTGCTGTGTGAGATGTGACTTCCGCTCCTTACTTCCACTTTATAAACATAAGAGAACTGGAAAATTATTCAGCAAGGCATTGTTAGTGGGAGAACGGTGATTTGGGTTGAATCACTGCTGGGCTTGGTAAATTAATCTTTGTCTGCGTGGTAGGCAGATTCAAATTTAGTAAATGATTTGTGGGCTCTCAACAGGTGATGGGTTATCTTTAATTTGGCCAGATGGTTAAACCTGATTTCATTAAACTGTGTGATCCTCCAATTCCCTTAGATCTTTGCCTCAGGCTTTCTCCTATGCCAAGCAAAATGGCCTTTTTGTTGTGAAAAGAGCTGGTAAATGATGTCAATTACATCGTGGCTATACTTTTTTCTTTTCGTCCAGTTGAGATTACATATTTCATTAAATTTCCTAATAACTCATTAAAAAATAAATTCGTATTTAAATACACAAGTGAGGCCTGAATCCATTCCTGTTGTGAAACACTCAAATCATACAAGGAAAATCAAAGTGTGCTGTTCCCCTTTCTCCAATGAACCAGACTGCCTTCCCCACTTTTCTCCACACAGTTACATTTATATGTACATGTAGAAAAATACATTTGTTTTTGTTTGGTGTATGTATATAGATACACAAATGGGGTTACATTTGCTCAGTAACTTGCTCCCCCACCCTTAATATGTTTTAGACATCATTCTGAGTCACTACATGAAAATCTGTATCATTCTTTTAAACTACTGGATGGTATTCTAAAATATGGGTGTATAATAGTTTCTTGTAATTTACTCAGACTTCTTGCAATTTTTTTAATCATCAGAAACAGTTCTACATCTTGCCATTTGCAATGATGTGGATGGAACTAGAGGGTATTATGCTATGCGAAATACGTCAGCCTGAGAAAGACAAATACCATATGATTTCACTCATATGTGGAATTTAAGAAACAAAACAAATGAACATAGGGGAAAAATGTAAAAAAAAGAGAGGCAAACCAAGAAACAGATTCTTTTTTTTTTTTAAAGATTTTATTTATTCATTTGACAGAGAGATCACAAGTAGATGGAGAGGCAGGCAGAGAGAGAGAGAGGGAAGCAGGCTCCCCGCCGAGCAGAGAGCCCGACGCGGGACTCGATCCCAGGACCCCGAGATCATGACCCGAGCCGAAGGCAGTGGCCCAACCCACCGAGCCACCCAGGCGCCCAAGAAACAGATTCTTAACTACAGAGAACAAACTGATGGTTACCAGAGGGGAGGGGATGGGGGGATGGGGAAACAGGTGATGGGGACGAAGGAGGGCACTGGCTGTGATGAGCCCTGGGTGCTGTGAGGGAGTGACAGATTGCTAAATTCTACACCTGAAACTAATAATACACTGTATGTTAACTAACTGGAATTGAAATAAAAACTTGAGAAAGAAAAAAAGAAACAATACTACTGTGAATATCCTTATACATGCCAAATTTCTAAGTGGAATTTTTGGACGGAAGGATATGAAGGATATAAAGAGACCAAGGGAAAGGTAGTAATAAGTTACATATTTGCTGTGCTGATGACTATTTTGTTTGTGATAAAAGAGATTCTGGTTTCCGTTTCTGTTTTCCTAATCAACTCCTTCTGAGTCCCCTTTGGGGCTCTCCTTGTGCTCATCTGCACCTGAAGGATACGTCACTACTTAAAGTAATTTTATCCCAGGAGCATATGGGTTACAGGGTCTTGGATGCTTAACAGTAAAGACGCCAAACAACATACAGAGATGGCCAAATGAATAGTTCCTCTGGAAACAAAGCTCCTTTGAATAAAATTACTTTGGACTTGGAGAAAGCCAGAGAATGCTTTGCTCTCTCTTGAGTTGAAAGAGCTGGTAAATGATGTTGGCAGAGGTGGCCGAGGACCAGGCAAAGGTGGGACCAGGTCGGGGGTGTTCTTCCCAGGAGCCAATCCGGACTAAATGATGGCAGACAGGGCCACACTTCTGTGAGGCATGGAGATTCTATTCCGAGGACAGGCTTGTTTTTGTTTAGTTGAGTTATACTTGACATACAATGTTATATTTGTTTCACGTACACATCATCATGATTCCATATTTGTAGATATTGTGAAATGATCACATCTATCGCCATATTTACATACTTTCTTTATTCTCATGATGAGAACTTTTATGATCTGCTGTCTTAGCAGCTTCCAAAGACGCAATATTCTTAACTACAGTCCTCATGCTGTACATCCCTAAGACTTGTTTGGTTTAATAACTGGAAGCTTGCTCCTTTGGACTCTCTTTACCCCTTTTGTCCATTCCCACCCCCTGACCCTCGTGACCTCCCATCTGTTCTCTGTGCTCAGGTTTTGCTTTTTAAGATTCCGCATGTGAGTGAGAGAAGACAGTTTTCTATGGCCTGCACACCCGGGGACGAGACACCCAAGTCTCCTGCACATCAGCCAAGTGGTGGGCTGCAAGATCATGGGCGTCCTCTCAAGGGAAGAAAGGAACTCTATGCTAAGGAACATCATTCCTCCTCTGCTTTCCAATTGACAACTTACATTATTTTTACTGGTGATAAGAAAATTTGGGATAGTAGAGTGGGTCGGGGCATCCATCCTTTTTTAAATAGAGGGATCACTGCCTAAGAGAGAGAGATCCAAAGCAAGCTGGGGAGTGGATAGAGTGAAAATGGCAATATTAAGACGGTAGATGATGGTAATGATTACATTAGCTCACATGTATTGAACACTTACAATGGACCAAGCACTGTGTATTTTTTAATTTATACCTCCCAGCAACCCAATTATCCCACTTTTTAGAGGTAAAGAAGCTTATGTCAGAGAGGGAATATGACCGGATTGTAGTTACAAAGCTGGTATAAGTGATAGAGTTTGGATTTGCTTTCTGAGCACGAACTCCTTTAAAAAAATTTTTTTTTAAGATTTTTATTTATTTATTTGATATATAGAGAGACCATAAGCAAGGGGAACAGAAGGCAGAGGGAGAGGGAGAAGCAGGTTCCCTGCTAAGCAAGGAGCCTGAGACAGGGCTCAATCTCAGGACCCCGGGATCATGACCAGCAGAAGGCAGATGCTTAACCAACTGAGCCACCCAGGTGCCCCACAGAGCATAAACTCTTAAGAATGATCCTAATAATACTCCTATATACTCTTGCCTCACTTGGTCTTCTGAGAGAGAATTTTTTTTGCCCAATTAGATTGTCTGCCCCAAATCTCTGACTCTTTCTTCAGCGTGATGATCTGGGGTGTATTAACCCCAGACAAACACGAAGGTCTCCATGCTATACACTAAAGGAAAGGAGAGACCAGTTCTGGTCCAAGTAGCAGATGAATTCTTTCAGAGGAAAAAGGTGATTTCTTGAGCCATATAACATCTTGATACAAATAGTCCTCCAGGGGCTGGGTGGCTTAGTCAGTTGAGTGTCTGACTCTTGATTTTGCCACAGATCATGATCTCAGAGTTGTGGGACGGAGCCCTGCGTTGAGCCCCTCGTCAGGCTCTTTGCTCCGTGTGGGGTCTGCTTGGGATTCTCTCTCTCCCTCTGCCCCTCTCCCCTGCTCATGCTCACTCTCTCTCTAAAAATAAATCAATCTTAAAAGAAAATTCCTCCAGTCCAACTCTCTTGGCAATGATTACCCTCACCAAGTAAACTTCTGCTGTTATTAAGGGCTTGATAGGAGAGGTCTGGTCATCTTGACCATCATATTTATCCCTAAATGAAGAGACTAGGATTTCAGATTTCTGGCTCATCTCTTGTGATCTTGGTAGATATGACCTGGAGAGCATCCAGAGCAAGGAGAAAGGGAAGAATGAAGTTTGAGAGGACATGCTATTCTCCTTGACCTGAAACGGGGACTACCCATGGCTAGAGTTTTTGTGGCCTTAAAGAAAAGACTGGGCTGCGAGTAGAAGCGGGGGCTGCTCTGCTTCTGTGGGGGCCGCCACCATGGGGACTACACATGCTGCCCTTGCTTGGATAGTGACTCTGCATTCATTTCCCAGCTTGGGCTTTGGTTGCATCTGTGCCTTAATTTATTTCCATTTCTACCCACCCACTCTTTTGACTCCCTTTGACCTCTTGCCGTTTTCAGAGGACCTGAATAATCACATGTAAAAATAAAATTTCGGCAAGGTTCCTGCCCATGGGGATTCCACATTCAGACAGAGAGCCTGTGACTGATGGATGGCTTGAGGCCGTTTTAAGGGCCACAGCACCCACTGCTTGTTTGTGAAAACGTACTCTCCTGCCAGTTTCCTGCCAGAACTGATGTAAATCACTGTGTCAGTTTCTTGACTAAAATAACTTTTTTCCCCCTCTGCAAAATGCAGTTTCCCATAGAGTTAGCCTGACCCTCATTGTGCCCCTGGGGAGGTGTAATGTCTGTCTGCCCTCTGACTTTGCAGAAAGAGAGAATCGCCCCTCCACTCTGCTGCAACCCCTCCTGGGTTCTGGGCTGGACCGTGTCCAGGATTGAGTGGAGCAGAGACCTAGGGAGACAGAGCCAGCAGCATCTGGGAGCACGCTCTCCAGAACTGCGTGGAAGCGTTGAATCCGGGCAAAAGGACCCCAGCTGCACATACTGGGAAAG